>NC_073243.2:90675000-91925000 GCF_029281585.2 Gorilla gorilla gorilla
AACCTCATCTTGAATTGTAGCTCCCACAGTTTCCCTTGTGTCATGGGAGGGACTTGGTGGGAAGTAGTTGAATCATGGGGGCAGGTTTTTCCTGTGCTATTCTTGGGATACTGAATAAATCCCATGAGATCTTACAGTTTTATAAATGGGAGTTCCCCTGCACACGTCCTCCTGCCTGCTGCCGTGTAAGACATGCTTTTCTCCTCCTTTGCCTTCCACCATGATGGTGAGGCCTTCCCAGCCACGTAGAACTGTGAGTCCATTAAACATCTTTTTCTTCATAAATTACCCAGTCTTGGGTATGTCTTCATTAGCAGCATGATAACTGACTAATACAATGGCTACACAAAAGAATGAACCCATCGAAGGAGTACCACAATGTCTGTTGAAAACATTGATGAAAAGCCACAGAATAGGTCTAGTTCTCCATTAGATTTGTGAAATCCTCCTCTACATCCTCTATGTTGAGCATTCACATGGGATATAAATGTCTCCACAGACCGTCCATATTGTGTGAATTACTTCACATATCTAGAACCCAAAACTCCTTGTTATCAATCTTCTAGCCTTCCTTTTTTTAAAAGCCTTTGATGAACAAGATACAATATTATTAACCACTGCCAGTATAGAATTATAAATCCATATACCATGAGCTACCACTTTTCCCATACAAAATAAGACAACTGGATACATCAGTTAAAGTTTAAGGAGAGTTGAAAAAAACTGTAAAATAATGCCTCTTTTACATTTATAGATTATTTGAAAAAAGTTTCATAATCATATTTATTTACATGTTATGAATTTGTTATTTTAAGTGAATTGTAAATTATAAATTAAAATATTCAAAATAAATATTTTTAAAATATCTGAATTTTACTTCTTAATATGATATACAGGAACAATCAGAAAGATTTAAGCCCACTTATTTGAGTTCCTGGCCTTTCTGCTAGCAATTGTGAGTTCATTGCTTCTAACTTCAAAGGCCTTCAATTTGTTCCTTTGGAATTATTCTTTCCTATTTTTCTATCCTATTGTTCCCTATCTGTTGTTTGCTTTTCTTTTTTTTCTGTTTCACACTTCACTTAGAACAAAGTGCAGCTCTAGCTACCTCTTTCTTTTTAGTTTCTCATAAAGTGGCATTCCTCAATCAGGATCCCTTTATACCAGTGGCTCTACACTAGGTGCTCTTTTGTTCCCAAAGTGAGCATTTAACAATATCCAGATACATGATTCCTTTTCACCAATGTGGGTGTGCTACTGAGATCTAGTGAGTGGAGACTAGGGATTCTGCTAAATCCTGTAGCACATAGGACAGCCCCCAACAATAAGGATGTTTCTGGCTCATAATGTCAGAAGTGTCTGTTCTACACTTTTAAGCATCCGAGAGCCCCATTACTCGTTAAACATTTAAGAGTGCTTTCTTTGTTACAAGAATTATATATTTAGAAGGAAGAAGAGTTTACGATGAAGATTTCTGTCTTAAGGACCACACATATGAAATACTGCAAAGGCTTGAGTTGAGCCTGAGTAAAAGAATTAGGGAGGTTCATGTGAAAATGATAGGCATGAAATCAAGTATTGATATACAATTTGTCAGAACAGAGAGAAGAAACTGTGTTCAGAAATATGTATAGGTTATCCACTGCTGCATAATACATTTTGGAAAATTCAGCAACTCAAAACAGTAGACAATTGTTATCACAACTTCTGTGAGTTCAGAATCCAAGCAATTTACTTGTTCATTATTTCAAGGTCTCTCACGAGACTGCAATCAAGGCTTCTGCCAGGGTTACATTCCCATGTGAGGATCAACTGGAAAATAATCTGCTTTCAAACTCAGGTGGTTGCTGGCAGAATTCAATTCCTTGTGGGGTGTTGGATTGAAAGCTTCAGCTTGTGTGTGGCAGCAAGCTGGAGGTCATCCTCAGTCCCTCGGTGCCTGTTGGGAGGGGGCTGCCCTTCACTCCTTGACATGTGGACCTCCGTTACACGCCTGTTTGCTTCATCAGAATATATAAGCTGAGGAGGCAATAAAGACAGCCTGCTAACAAGATGCTGTTTTCATCCCAACATAGAATAAGCACAGAAGAGTTATCTCATCGCATTTGCCATATTATTTTGGTTAGAAGCAAATTATAGAGCATAAGGTCTCACCCATGCTCAAATGGAGGATGTCACACAAGGGCATGGATCCCAGGATGCAGAGATCACTGGAGCCATTTTAGAGCCTCCTTGCAGTATAAGATATAAAGGAGTATTTGATCCAGAGAATCTCCTAAGCTATCACTTTCTGAACATTGTAGAAAGGAGGTAGGAAATAAGGAATATAATTAGGTGAAATCAGCAGAACTATGCACAATGAGTTAATTGTAAGGAAGAGGATATTTCTAGTAGTTGCCAAGGATTATATATTATATGATACATTGAATAAGATGGTCTAACATAACACTTAGAGTCAATGATACCATAAACAAACCAAAGTTTGTATCAGTAAGAAGCCTAAATGTGTTAACATACGCGTTTCAAAACTAGCTGTTATAATAGAGTATGTGTTAGCACTGACATCTATTAAACGTATTTTTAATCAATTATATCAGGGTTTTTTGAGATTTAGGAAAAGATACTCAACATATAATTGTTTGTGAAATACCATGTCCCTCTGCCTTAAAGAACTAACTTATGAATAAATTAAATACAACTGGAGCTACTGGAAAGATAAAAGTATATTGACTAATTATTTGTCTGTATAAGCAGGCAAGAAAATTTATACTCTGTTATTGCAAAAGCCATAATGTAACATTTTATAAAACCGGAAAAGTATATTTTACTTATATGTGAATAAGAATGCATTATGAAAGGCCTTAGGAGATAGTTACTTAGTATTATTTCTGCCAAGACTTTATTTCTACACTCTGTCTCACTAGGATCTTACCAGAGTTCTCCATCTATGATTTAAGTGGTGTGTGTTTATGACTAGTAACGAATAATCTTGCATTCATACCAGGACTGTGATCTTTCTTTATGTTTCCTTGCCTGCAGCCTTGATGTTTGATTATTCATTCCTAATCATATTTAATCATTCTTCAGCTTCTTATTTTGCCATTTAAAATCTGTTTGATATTGACGACATAGAGAAAAAAAATATTTTCCACCATGACTCCTGCTTTAGGAACTTTATTTTTTAAAACACTAAGCTTGTGGTAATTTGTTATTGCAGCCATACAAAATTAATACCCTTGTTTTCTCTGTCTCTCCTTCAAACTCTTTCATCTATTCGACACAGAATGCCATTTGCTCTGGTCCTTACAAAAGTGCATCTTTTTTCATAATGTTGGTAACATCTCAAAAGTTTCTTTCCAGAAAATGTTTTCCTAGCCATTCTGGATAAATAACATCTGTCTTCCAATAACCTGAAATCACAAGAATCCTGAGTGAGACTTTTCCTTTTCTTTTCCTCATAATGGAACACCCAGAAAGTACCTTACCTGTTCTATATTTAATGCCTATCTTCCTCCACAAGAATATAAGGTCTACAGTAATAACTTTTAAATTTTTCTTATGGTAATTGACTTCAGTTACTAAAATTTTGTCCTCAATCTAGGTTACTGAAGAATGAGTAGAAATAGTTTCACTGAGAAATGTCTGTATCATGTTTGTTTGTTTGCTCTTCCTCTAAATATTGTCTTTGCTCAATAGTCAATATTGTAGGTACCAACCTCCCTGAAGATGTTTTGTGATTGTGTAGTTCCCAGCTTACTTAATTCTTTTGGTTATTGCCACTGACTCTCCAAGAAAGTTGATACTGTATTTAAGAAAAAAGATGAATAAGAAGTAATTATATGCCTTACTTTCTGAAACATTAATGAATTTTAAAATATCTCATGTAGGAAAATAATATAATTATGCTTTTCATTAATTATAGTCTTATACTACTTGTTTTTATAAGAAGCTCATATAATTAGCCATTGTTATTGGACCATGCAATATGGGATGTTATTTAGTTAATAAAATTTCACCTAGCCCATCCCTCCATTTTTTTTATTTCAGTGTAGTTTGTTAAATGATTTATTTTGTTTTTCATTTCTCCTTATTTCCCCCTTTTTCTATTTCAAACAAATTGCCAGACTTTTCATAATCTCTCACTAGAGGGATATTGCCACATCAAAAGCAAATGATCTTGATTTAATTAATAGTTGCTGCCTTTTAAACCCCAAGCATAATGAATGGTATACATTAGGTTTGGTTAGGGGTAAACAGATGGGGTCGGGCAGGGAAGTTAATGACCTTTAAGAACAGTATAAGCTGAGAATGTGTCTTTTTTGACTTGGAAGGGGAGAGAGATCTCCTTGTCTTTTACCAGGCAGCACCCAGATGACTGGTCCTAGCATGTGGACCTGACATTTCCTAGTATCATCAAAGTTTCTTTTGCCCCATTAATCATGCCAAAGCAGAATATTCCAAGAATCTGATGGAAACTTTTAAACTGGGACAATATATTTCTCAGTACGAATTTGTGAGAGGGGATCAAAGAATCGTCACTATGCTTTAGTGATGTGTGTAAAATCTTAGTATTTCTTTTTTTTCCTTTTCTTTTCTTTTTTTTTTTTTTTTTTTTTTGAGACAGAGTCTTGCCCTGGCACCAGGCTGGAGTGCAGTGGTGCGGTCTCGGCTCACTGCAACCTCCGCCTCCCAGATTCAAGTGATTCTTCTGCCTCAGCCTCCCACATAGCTGGGATTACAGGCATGCAGCAGCACACCAGGCTAATTTTTCTATTTTTGGTAGAGACGGGGTTTCACCATGATGGTCTCGATCTCCTGACCTCGTGATCCGCCCTCCTCGACTCCCCAAAGTGCTGGGATTACAGGCGTGAGCTACCATGCCCAGCCAAATCTTAGTATTTTTATCATCTTTAAGCAGAAAGCCTCCATCATGAACAGGATTGAATTTGTCATCAGCTTAGTCAAATGTGGCATTGGAATTAAATGAATCTAGATTTAAATAAATTTTAAAACAAATTTTACTTCATTCATACCTAGGTTTGTGGTTATAAAAACCATTTTTGTTATTTCACCAAATATACCCTTTATTGATATAGCTCATCATGTATTTTTTCTCTGAGTGAAAAAGGTTTTTTTTTTTTTTATTTCCTCTGACACTAAATTACCTATAAGCATCACAAACTTCTAAGGCATGTCAACAATATAAAGCTCTAATTAACTAACTGGCCCACATAAAAACCATTTATAGGGATAGAGATTAATAAATCCAACGATGAATGAATCATTTATGAAAGCTGAGTCTGAATTAGCATCAAGTAGTGATCCAAAGCTCAAATTATATGCATTATGTGAAGTTATAATGTCTGACATTTGAAGGTCATATAAAAGACAGTCTTCAAAAAATGGTGATAATTTTACATTATCTATATGAGATTAGAAAGACTGCCTATTTCTCTTATAGAGGTCTAAAGTTTGAAGGATAGTGGAGATTGTTGTGTATTCAACAGCTTAAACTGCTTCTTATTATTTGTGACTATTTTCTGCTTCATTACCTTTCTTCAGAAAGAGGTAATAAATGCAAAATCTTCTGTCAAAACGCAACCCTTGTTCTTACATTACTCACACCTGCTTTCAGCATAAATGTCACGCAGTACGTAATGTGAATTTTTCAACAGAACTCAAGGCAGACTTTTTTCTAATTGAAAGAAAATGTGCCTACCTGCATCTCTTCTTTCTCAAAGCTACTCATCCTCTCTTTTTCTGTGTGATTTTTAGCATGAGGCTTTTTGTAAAATTCAGTTTATATATGCACAATAGCATACAAACTGATTATAAGAAAATAGTGGAAGCTTTGAAAAATGACGTATCAAAACATTGCTACTCCGCAATGTAACTTTTATTTAGAAACTTCCCACATAGGCTCTGTGGCAGCAACTTACTCAATAGGCCTTCTTGTCTGATCCAAAGCACTTACTTGTACCTACACTGTGAATTCAATAATGGACTATAAAGAATTCTTCCCAAACAACCATTGCGTAACCATTTGCACATCTTTATGAGAAATATGTCTTTAAGGAGGAAATTGGAATTCAATATTTAAGACATTTGAAAGAAGAAAGTCAATAAAGTGATAAAGATGAGATGGATGGTAAGACAAAAGCAGTGACCCTGTGTCTTAGCAGGTTGAGCTTGTGCAGTGTTGCAATCAGCTTATTGAAGAGGGCTTTTAAAAGGTTATTATTCTATTCTACTGTAAGTGTTGAGAAACTGTTTTTTAACTGCAAGTTTTTAAGTCTCAATTTTTTATCTTACATGCCTGTTTCTTCCATTTGTCAACAGTGAAATAATACACTGTGAAGTTATTGCTCTTACTCAGCATTTCTGTGTCTGGGAAATGGTCCACTTGAAAAATGTCCAAGACCTCCTTAGGCCTGTTTCAGTGGGAGAGGTATAACCCTTCCCTTCTCCCCAGTGCACAGATGCAGTGTTACTAGGAGGGCACTCTGTACCATCTTTATATGGGTGTAAAATACCAAGAAGGCAGGTCTGAGCAGAGTTTATTGACTATTAGAAAGTGGAAAAGAGTAGAAAGTCTCAAATGCCAGCCAAGATCCTTCAACTCTGCAGACATGACTGTAGAACATTTATAATAAAATGCAAGTTTGATCAAATTGGAAATATGAAAATTACAAAACAAGAAGATCACAGATGTTCACAAAAGATTGATATATACCTGAGGTTCATAAACAAACATGGGATTGTATATATTTTTTTCAGATAGGTAAATTATTTGGATATTAAATACTACAAAATCTGAATTTTGAAGGAAACAAAAGTAGTTAATGTTTTTTGATAAACTAGAACTTGCAAAGGTTAGGTAGCTTTTTCTAGACCATGCAAATAGTAAATGGTGGGGTTTAAGATGTGTGGAAAAAAGATATAAAGAGATATATAAAATTCAAGCTGAGATTTAAAACAATGAAATAGCTTATAAAAATTAGCTTATGGTCCTAAAAATAGCTTTTGCATAAATTATATTCTCAGACTTATAGCTTTATTATCTTATTTTATGGGATTTATTATAAATAAATTTTTTATACAGTGATTGAATTTTGGGTAAAAATATAACAGTCCCTTCTTTTGCATATATTACTTAACCTCATCAGTATTCAAAAGTTCTGATCATTTTTTCCCTGTTCAGATACATTCTTTTTAATTCTCATGCATCACTACGTGGTTTTGCTCATGCAGCTCAGTGCACTTCAGTCTTCTAAAGTGCCTCCTGTATCAAATAAAATCTTACTTACGTTCTGCAGTGATCTCCTGTAGTCACAGTTTTAATTTCATTCTACACATCTCCATGTGACGATGAGAATCTTCGGTTTCATGGACAGTATCGCTATCAAGTTGCAAAACCAGAGAAGGGGGCAGTGTAATTTTGTCTCTTTCTCTCACTCATGACATTTACCGGCATTAACCACCACATCTCCATATTTAACTAATGCATTCCCTTTTCTTTATCCTTACACCCAATCACCTTGAACTCTTGTCCAAGCCACCATCAACTCTTGCAGAGATGATTGCAAAACCATCTTCTAATGCATTCTTCATACAGCTGGCATAGAGAATAAGGGATAATCCAATGTTATAATTCTTCAAGGGCAGTTTTTAAAATGACATTGTGTGAAACTTTTCTTCTTAAAAATATATTATTCATTTTTAATTTGATTTTTGGCAGTAGTATTTACTTCATTAAAATTATAATTTCAAATTCTGAATTTTTAAAAATTTTTACATTTAGCTTTCACATGTTCTGTTTTATTTATGTCTAAGAACTGTAAATCACATTTAATATTCTAATGCTTATTGTCCTTAACAGGGTTAATTACTTAAATCCCTTTAAATATTTTAAATCACACATATTTTTAATGTATATGATCTCTTGATTAAGTGCTTAAGTAATGGTTTAGCATACAAATCTACATAATTAATTCTTATAAATATAATAAATTATAGTTATAAATATGATTATTATTTGTAGCTTATTTAAGTGATACAAGTATATTTATAAATTTAATGTGATTTTGGCTTAAAATCACAAATCATATATTTTAAAGTGAGATCCAAAGACTGATCTATTATCCAAATTTTGCATATTCTCACATTACAAATGCAAGTAACTTCTGTTTAAGATCAGTAATAAGGTCCTATCAAATCAAATGTTTTGTGTGAAGACAATAACCAGGAACTCAATTCTACTTATTTATTTATTATTATTATTATTTTTTTGAGATGGAGTTTCACCCTTATTGCCCACACTGGAGCGCAATGGCACAATCTCCGCTCACTGCAACCTCCACCTCCCAGCTTCAAGTGATTCTCCTGCCTCAGCCTCCTGAGTACCTGGGATTACAGGCACCCACCACCACGCCTGGCTAACTTTTTTGTATTTTTTAAGTAGAGACGGGGTTTCTCCATGTTGGTCAGGCTGGTCTCAAACTCCCAACCTCAGGTGATCTGCCGGCCTCGGCCTCCCAAAGTGCTGGGATTACAGGTGTGAGCCACCGCGCCCGGCCAGTTGTATTTATTTTAGGCAGATACATGTACAATACATGTCTAATTAGTGCAAAACTTCCAATGATAATCAATGTAAAGTGAAAACACACTTGGGGAAAATGCCTACGTATAAGTAACAAACTATTATGTTAACATTTAAACATGCTTTAAACAACATTTTCTCTTCTCTAAACATTTAATGTGGTTATTTTGAACAGGTTCTGTGCATTCATTAGCATTTATGTAGTTTGCATACCATCCCCAAACCTTTACATTTTCAATATGGCTTGGCAAATAACCTAAGACAAAAAAAATACATCTGTTCAAAACATTGCACACAAAAATTCACAATAATAGACCAGGTGATTTTCTCGAGGGAATGTCACTCACTAAGTGACTGATGATTGAAAGGGTGAAGAAAATTGAAAAGAGAGGAAGGAAAATCATTGACACAGCCATCATAGTTGTGAAACACACGGTGACAGAATGTTGGCAAATTCAGACAAGTTGTCATATTCTGAATTAAAGATAGATAGGAGAAATAATAAAAAGTCAATCACTGTAATTAAACACCTCAACAGAAAAAGTAACGCAAGCAGAAAAAGCATTTGACAAAATGTATTACCAATTCCTCTCACAACCCTGGCCAAATTCAAATAATCACCTATTAATAGTAACAATACTTGTAATTACTAGATAAAGGCAATGTCTGCCAAGATTCCCCTTTTTATTTTGAAGTTTGTAAGTATTTTGGGGGGGGTTATTTTTTGATTCTGTAAATATCTAAATATCTACAATCTCATGAAACCTCTAATTTATCCATTAATGTATGTTTATATCTGTAGACTGTGGATTCCTGTTTTATTCAATAAGTTATAATCTCTTACTTTTATAATCAAAATTGTTGATTTTGATGCTTAAATTTTCCCACATTTGGTCAGTGGGAGTCACTATCGGCTTGCTACTTCTATTTTTACTTTTTGCTTGTTTTGTTTTGTTTTGTTTTGGTTTGGTTTTTTTCCTATTGGATGCATCTCATTAACCTTTCTGGCAAAACAAAGTGACTCAGGCTCCTCAATTTGTACCTGCAACTATATCTAAATATCTAAACATACTGAAAGTGTTGATTACCAGTGGTAGGTCCAATTCTGATTTAACAAGATAGTTCATTCTATTCATTCTAGTTTTCTCCTTTTTCAGATTTGTGATTCACCTAACTGACATAAGAAGGCTTGCTACCATTATCCTCAGGGTGTTAATGTATTTGACCAATCCTTCTGCTTGTAACCAACCTCTCTTTGTAGCTGACACCCGCAGTACTCATTTTACAAACATTCTGATGACCCCATACATGTTCCAACACCCAAATTCACCTCTGTACCCCACCACAGCGACACCCTTCTCTCACTAATAAGGCCTTGAACACCCCATCCATGGGATCAACCTCACAAACAGAAGTCCTCCTCATTTAGCTCAGAATCTAAATGCCCAGTAGGGGCTGCTGGAGTTCATTCTTCCCTTTAAGCCAATACCTATATGTCTCAGCCACACACAGGCATTTTTTGGACCAAATCACTTCAGAAAGAAAAAAAGTGGAAAGATAAAGAGGAATGGATAAAACTGAAAACATTTTCTATATTTTAAATGATGGAGTTTTTAGATGATTGAGAAGTGCAAATAGCCAGCTGTAAGAAGGAAGCAGTTATGATGGTTTAAACAAAGGCTAAGCTAATGTAGGAAAAAATAATGTATTCCTTCTTTATTTCCACTTAATTGATCATACATATGTGGACATTTTTTCTGCTTAATTATGTATTTGACTTATGACTATTCCATTGACTAGTACTGGTCAGAGAAGGAAAAGGGAGTCAGACAAAAATAATCTCCCATATTTAAGTATATAATGGAAAATAACAAATAAGATATTCTGTAGAAGTACTTATAGGACCAAGACACATATGAGCATGGGGAGGTAAGAGGGTGAGAAGGAGAGATAGAGAGAGGGAGAAGGACAGATAGAGAAACAGACAGAGACAGAGGCAGAGAGACAGATGGACTTACTCATTGCAGCCTTTTTTATCTCGATGCAGTGTAAGAATTCTTTGGTATCAACACCTTCTAGAATAGAAAAGTTAGAAAAGAAAAACTATTTAAAGCATTTTTTACCTGTGTCGTCAATTTCATGAATGTACTTTCTATTTATCTTATGATCCATGTCAATAATGAGGTCATGTTACATTTTCATGTTTAAGATAAATTAAGTTGGAACAAGAGTAGGCTTTATCATTCAAATGTTCTGAAATCAGTAGCATTTTTTTGTTTATTTGTCAGTCTAGCTAAGAGATGCATTTGTTCTAGGGTGGGTTATTTTGTTTGTTTTCAAATCTCATTTAAATATTATAAATATAATATAAACATGA
The DNA here is from genome assembly GCF_029281585.2 of Gorilla gorilla gorilla. Classification (NCBI taxonomy): domain Eukaryota; kingdom Metazoa; phylum Chordata; class Mammalia; order Primates; family Hominidae; genus Gorilla; species Gorilla gorilla. The sequence goes on from NC_073243.2 coordinate 90,685,977, forward strand.
CTTATTGAATATAACTACATCATTTAATATTGAAGGAATTTTAAGTTATTTTTATATGCTTCAGAAAGGTGGACGATTTTCTTGTTGGAAAATATTATGGTTGATTCAGTTTTCATTTCCAAAGTGGAGAAAGGTATATCTACTATCTAAAAGTTATCATCCTCTCTAACTGAAATTTTAATCTAAGTTTTCAACAAAAAAGGATAGAGATTTGTTGGGCTGATTTTTCAAAATGTCATGGCACTCATGAAATGCTTTAATATATATTTTTTCTTATTAAAACCATCATTGTTTTAAAATAGCAACATACTTCAACTAATTGTAACTTAACAAGATATGACTAAATAAAAGGAATATAAGAAAAATATAATTGAATAATGGTGGATCTGCTTTTAAGATAAATCATAATTTATTCAAATAACACTTGAATAGAAGTTAGATAAAATGTATGGGAAGCTTAGGCAAGACATTACATAACAATAGTTTAGAATAAATAAATCTGAACTTTTTTTTCTGTAGGAAATCAAATAGTTAAAACAATGTGTTTTCAAAATTCCCTTAGCTCCAGAATTCTTTGGTAGCCTTTCTATACCTTAAATTTATTTATTTTATTATTTTTAATCTCCTTTCTTTAATTCAATGCTGCTCTGCACATGACATAACAGACCATTCCGTTTCTCCTTTCCTTTAGAATCTGACTCTATTTTCTAAATACTGTTTATTAAGTCTACTTTTGGCCATTGTTGCTTTTCTTTGTTAGTGATAATGAAAACAGGGTGCATCATCCTATTATTTAATGTATTACTTATTGCCCCATTCTACATAATGAACCAACTTCCAAATTCACTAGCTTTAAATGACAGTCACTTTTTTTCTTCATACATCTACATGTCAGCTGTTGATTGGTTGATCTAGGTCAGAATGGCTGTGATTGTCCCAGAACCGTAAGTCAAATCTAGGTCTGCTTCACAAGTTTCTCATCCTCTTTGGACAGGCAGGCTGGTAGGAAAGGTGCTTTTGATAGCATCACACAAGTACATTTGATACCTTTGTTACATGACAAATGCTAGTATCTCATTAGCCAGAACAAGGCATGCAGGGTCCAAATTTGAGTGTAGGAAGGTACACTCCACCTTTATTGGGAGAAACTATCAGCTCTGATGCTGCAGGGCATGGGTATAGGGACGCAAGGGAGAATAATGGTGGCTTTTCATTCCAGTCGCCATACTTTTCATGCCTTTTGATATTAGGTATATTGTTTGTAAATGTTAACCTAGCCAATGTCAAAATTGAGGCAATTTCTCCTTAATTAATTTTTTTCATCCATATCTTCCACTGAAGCCATTCATAGCCAGCACCCCTTCTTATCCTAGAATCAATTAAATCCTGCATTACAAGACACCAGTAGTTTTTACTCAATTTGTAAGTGGTATTTGTAAATAACATATTATTTTTGTGAGTGTTGCTCATGTTCAAGAGCTCACAGTTGAACTGACCACTTGTTTCATGGATAAAATCATGCAAGTGCAAACAGTCTTTCTAGTGTTATTTCTGCTGACAAACCTCGTATACTGCTTAATTATGGGAGGGTAATTAGACTCCTAGATATGAGGCCAAGCAAGGGGTGCCTTTGTGGTCTAATAATGGGCAGACAAAAAAAGTTATTGTGTTTGTTGACAATAGCCAAATATTCGTAGGTCATTTCAGATGTATTTTGAAGAATACACATCCTAGCCATTAAAAGAGTTTGGTTTTGTTTGTTGTTTGTTTGTTTTTTTAATCTGGAACACAAGCTATTATTTACCTTCAGAAAATAACTATTAGGTATGTGCTTAGTACCTGGTTGAATAAATAATCTGTACAACAACCCCCATTACACGAGTTTACCTATAAAACCTTCACATGTACCCCTGAACCTAAAATAAAGTTAAAAAGAGAAAATAATTTATAGGCAAAAAAAAATCTCAGGTACCCTATAGATACATATACCTACTATGTACCCACAGAAATTAAAAATTTTTAAAAAGAATATAGAGAAAATGGATCCAGTTTTTCACTCAGAAGTCAATAAAATCTTAAGATATTTTTCTGAAAAATTTGTTTGCTAGGCCTTTTTCTTATATTAAAACATAAAACACTCACAATATTAATATTAAATATTAGGAGATTTTTATAATGTTAAGCAGGGTAACTAATCTGTCCTATAGACTCTGAAATGGATGAATTAATTGAACACTGTGATTAATATATATTCTAATGAATACCATTTAATACTGTACAAACATTGCTTCTCAACATCAGAGTGCATTAGAGCAGTGTGTGTTAATTTGTCAGCTGTTCTTATAATAACTTCTGTTGAATATGTTATGGATGTAATAGACTCACAAAGATCAATATGTTTCAAAAAATGCTTAAATCTAAAAATGTGAAGAAATAGTGTAAAATTTCAGTGATGCACAATTTAAGAACAATAGTTCAAATTTGACTCTGCAATGATAATAATGCTGAGACTATTGAAAATATGATGAAAAAGTAGAATCACATTGAATACTATATGAAGTAAATTTCAGATAGATTAAATACTTAAGTATTAAGCGATAAAATAAGTAAGATAACTCAGGGAAATACATGAATTAATAACATTTTTAATCAACTAGAAACTCTGAAATTACTTGCTAATAATCATTTAAAAATAAACTATATGTTATTGCAGTTTTAGATGTGCAGAAAAACATAAAGAGAGTATGGAGAGTTCTGATACACTTTGCTTCCAGCTTCTCTATTATTAGTATCTTACAAAAGTCTGGTTCATTTATTACAACTAATGAACCAATATGGATACTTTGTTATTACTAAAGTGCATACTTTTTAGATTTATTAGTCTTTACCTCATTTCAATTTTATTTTCCAGGATTTCATCTAGGATTCCAGACATTTAGTTGTTCTATCTCCTTAGTCTTCTCTTGGCTATAAGTTCCTCAGACTTTTCTTGTTTTTGAAAACCTTGGCAATTTTGTGGAATACTAGTCATATATTTTGTAGGCTGTTGCTCTATTTCGATTTGTTTATTTTTCTAATTATTAGACTGGGGCCATGTGTTTTGGGGAAGAAAAACATAGGGTAGAAGTGCCATCATCACAGATTATCAAAGGCACATGCCATCAACGTGACTATTACTGCAGATATTTACTTTAATCATTTGGCTAAGGTAGTGTTTGTCAGGATTAAGTTATCTCCCCCAGGGGTTTTTTCACACTGTACTCTTTGAAATGCACTTGCTCTGCACAGCTCACACTAAAGAAGCAGGAAATTATGTGAGCATAGAGTATCTACATAAATTATTTTAAATTCTTCTGCATGGGATATTTGTCCCTATTTTCCCATTCACGTATCTATTCAAACATATATTTGTATCATTGCAGATTCATGAATATTTATTTTATATTTTAAGTTATAATCCAATACTATGTCAATATTACTCATTTTAAAAATTTTGTTGCTGAAGTTGTTTTAGCTTTGGCCATTGGAGGTATTATAATTGTCACCGGTGTCCCTTTGACAGACTCTTATCATATGAGTATATGTGTTTGCTTGGTTTGTGTGTGTGTGTGTGTGTGTGTGTGTACTTCTTTTCTTTTTGGTACAAGACACTTCAGGCTCATCTTGTATGCTTTCTGTAATAATCCTAAAAAGCTGTAAATGATCCAAGGAGCTTCATATACTTGTTTCCACTTGGGTTGTTGTTGCTTCTAAGCCTTCAACAGAGATAGCAAGTTTTATGTGTGTATCCTAACTTATGTATATATGTTCATATATATCAATATTTCTGTATGTAATCATCTCTATCTGTATTAAACTAAACATGAGTTCCTACTGATGTCTCAGACTCTAATCAATTGCCATGTGGATAATTCTTTCTTTCCTTGCTCATCTGTGCACTCTCACCATTATATTAAGAAACTAAGATCCTATCATCTGCCATCAATTTACTTAATTGTAGAATTCCAAATTCTGATATGTATAGTAATATCAGAATTATTAACCGATACCCTTGTGTGAAAAAACTTTATCAACAAGATCACTATATTTATACATTGTGTGTTTGCCTTTCATTTTACAGACTCCACTTATTTCAAAAATTATTTAGATTATCTTTTTGTTTCACCCCCTCAGTAAGTTTGCTTCACACATGTGTAAAATGGTTGAATTGTATTTTTTAAAATATAAATAAAAATAAATCTGTTTTATGGTGAAATGTAAAATAAGCAAATGTAGTTTAATAATGTTAGATATGAAAAAATTTGATTGGCATACTAAATGTATCATGAGCTCTTAAAATTGACAAGAAATGTACAAAAACTCCAATAAAAATATTTCTAAGTGGAATGAGTAGAAAATTTGCAGAATAAATGCTAATAGCCAACAAAAGTATGAAAAGATGCTCAAATTCCCAAGTAGCTAGGGAATTTCAAAAGAAAGTAACAGTAAGTTATTATTGGTGAGGATGCATACACTACAAAATAATAGTTAAGGCCTTTTTTTGTAGATAAAAGGGAAAGGCTATTCATATAGATTACTTATGGAAATCAACCTGGCCACCAATTAAAAAAAATAGTTATACCCTGCCTCTAAAAAACTTCCCCTGAAAATTCACCTAAAAAATCTATTTTTTGTTAAGGATACATATGCAAGAATATGTATCTCATTATTCATCATAATGGAAAGAAAATGAAACATCTAAATATCCATCAGTTAGGGAATGACAGTAAATTATGCTACATATGTAAAATTTAAGAGCATGCATACATTTAAAAATTGAATTCTATGCCATTGATTTGGAAAAATATTCGAAAAATGAGGAAAATAAAAATGTAAGAAAAATAAGATGTATTAAGTTTCTTATAATGGTATTTCTTTAAAGCAAAATACAATTTATATGTATGTGAGCATTTCATAAAAATGAAATAAATCCTACATATTATTTTGTATTAAGTGTATTTGCAGTATTGAAGTAAGGGGTGATGAAGAACGTGGATAATTTCAGTGAGGGTAGAAATTTATGGTAGGTAAGTAAGTCAAACTTAAAAAACTGCAAAAAAGAATCAGAAAGGATCAAATTTATGCATATATATTAAATTATGTGAGTGGTATGCATATGAAAAATTAGATAAAATAGCATAGAATAAATTATATTACAGGCCCCTATTACTGTATTTAATTAAATATTTTTGTAATTATTTGTTACATGGTTTGCCATTTGACAGAGATTGCATATATATGGATGTGTGTGTGCTTGTGTGTGTATTTTCAGCCTATTTTATTTTTGTCTATATAGAGTAACATTGTTTCTCTGTATTATTATGATATAGTAAAAACATCTATACAAAGTATTTAATAAAAACTACAAGAAAATATGCAAATTACAAATGTATAAATAGAAAAATATCAATTTAATTTGAATTATAAAATAATGTCATACCTGAGCTAAAGAGCAACTGGGAAGTAATTGGCCATTAATTTTCATGTGACTTTTCTCAAAATATTGGTTGGCTTAGAGCAATTAACTTAATAGATGACTTCATTTTAAAACACCACTTTAGACTGAACTGAAAAGCATAATACTAGTATGATCTATAAAACCTTTCCAGAAAACTTTAAAAAAAGTGATGAACTCATTTCAATTATAGTAACATATACAGCTACCTTTCTATTATAGATAGAAATGTGTGCATGTACTATAAAATAATCTATATATCCACACACTGTAACATCTTCTTTTTCTTTTTTATAAAATATTTTCTAATTAGAAATTCAGTGAGTATTCATCCCTTAAAGTGTTATTAGCCTTTCTAGACTCTGGGATTTATCTCGTTCCAATAGTTATTCAAAATCAGTGCATTTCATTTTCCAATAAAAATGGCTTATCTCAGGTAAATAGTATGTCATATCTAGAACATCAAACATATTGCAACAGAGAATCTCAGAAAATTAAAATAGTGTTGGTTAAATATATGAAGTTCATTTTATTGGCCCTGTGAGCGAAAGACAACTGGAAAAGTTGGTCTTGGTAATCAGGGTAACAAAAAATGAATGTGATGTTTTCATTAGACATTGATTATATGGACATTAAGAAACCTCCATCATTCATTTGGTGTATTAACATTTTCCCAAATGTACAAGAAAATATTACTGAAGAACACTAGTGCTGCGCATGTGCACGTGCATGTAGTAGTGTTTTCCAGTGTTTCAGAATTGGAGTCAACCCCTGGACAAGGAAAAATTTAGAACACTATTGTTTTAGGGGAAGTGTTTACAATTTTTAATGCCTTCAATCTCCAGGCAAGTAATATGATGCTACAGCTGAGTTGGAGCTGATCACAAATCAGCGTGCGCATAACCTGTCTCAGGACATTACGATTCAATGTAAATAATAAAAAAAATCTTTCACCAAACAAAATAAGCCCCCAGGATGAACCTGCTTTGCAGTCCTCACATTTGTAAACTTCTGCCTCATAACAAGATACAGCTCTCTGCATGTACTCTTTGGAAATTTTCACGAAGTCAAAGCTTATTAGCAATGTTTTCACAGTGATATTATCCAATGTGTCAGACTGACATAATCAGAAATCATGTGTTAGGCCTATTTCGCAGAAATATTCAGCAGTTATTTAGTATGCTCCTATAAGAAAAGTATTCTACTTCTGGCTGAGATGAAATGACAGAAACAAGATATACACTCTTCTAACCTTAAAGAGTAAAATATGGGGAATCAAACAATTTTGATAACATTAAAGATAGAAACCAAATAAGTTAATCCTTACGACTGCCCTAATTTTTTGCTAAGAGCGATTTTCCAGGATGCAGAGAAAAGTGAGGAAAACAGGTGAAGCCTGGCACACTCTAAATTTAGGAGATTTGAGACCCCAAAGAGCCTGTAGTTCACAGGAGAAAATACTGGTGTAACACAAACAGAGAACTCCGAGGATCTGCAGAGGGTACACCTCAATTACTGAGATGAGTAATGATTGGTATGTGTAGGAGAAAAGAACCATCCAACATATTTGAGGTTACAGTGCCTGTAAAAGTGCCTGTTCTCATTAGATTCTCTAAAGAATGTACGATTTACAAAGTGTTGGGTACAGAACACACAAGGGTCATGCCTCACGAATGGGGGATCCTTAGACTGAGAATTGATTTAATTCAGCTTAACAAACCTTAAAAGTAAGACTTAAAAGAAGCAGCCTGTTTTCAAATAGTGTAACTATGTCCCAAAGTAAACTCAAAATATTTATAGAAATAAATAAAAAATATCTCCAGAAAAGTTAAGACGATATTTGGCAACCAATTAATAATTACCAGGCATCACGTTCCCCCCCAAAAAAGAAATAAAAAATAGAACTTCCGTATGATCCAGCAATCCCACTCCTGGGTCTATATCCAAAACAAAGGAAATCTCTATGTGAAAAGATATCTGCACATCCAGTGTTTATCACAGTACTATTCATAATAGCAAGATATGCAATCAGCCTCAGATATCCATCAACAGATGAATTGAAAATGTGATGTATACACACCAAGAATGGAAAGAAAATGTAGTATATGTACACAATGGAATATTATTCCACCATAAAAAAATGAAATACTGTCACTTTCAGCAACATGGATGAGCCTGGAGGACATTATGTTAAGTGAAATAAACCAGACACAGAAAGACAAAAATCGCGTGTTTTCATTCATCTATGGGAGCTAAAAAACAGATCTCATAGATGCAGAGGGTAGAATAGTGGTTACCAGAGGCTGCAAAGTTTATGGGGGGGGGGCAATGAAGAGAGGATGGTTAAAGGGTACAAAAATACAGTTAGAAGGAATAAGTTCTAGTGTTCATAGCACAGTAGGGTAAGTATAGTTATCAATAATTTATTATATATTTCAAAATAGCTACAAGTGAAGATTTAGAATGTTCTAAACATGCAGAAATAATAAATGTTTGAGCCAATGGATATCCCAATTACTCTGATTTGATCATTACTGGTTGCGTGCATGTATCAAAATACCACTTGTAACCCATAAATAAATACAATTTTTATGTATCAACAAACAAAATGTCCAGGCATGAAAAAAACTTTGAAATTTGACTCACAATGAAAATAAAAAACAATAAAATACAAATGATGTTGAATTAACACATACCTTCGAATTAGCAGGAAATAGAAATTGAGTCTATCACATATGTTAAAAAAAGTTAAGTAGATATGAAAACTAGCTTTAAATGCAAATAGAATTGAGATGAGAAATAAAACTTGTAAGATAAAAATTACATTAAAAACTATTTAAAATTAAACATAGAAAGGAAAAGGGAGGAATCTGGCTCCAAGCCAAAATCTTGTGTGTGATCTTTGAGGCCCTGCCAAAGGTCATTATAAAAGTTTTCCATGCAGGTTTTGATGAAGAAAACTGACCTCCACAGCTTGGTGTGCACAGAGTCAGTGTAGCGCAGAGTCTGAAGGGAGTTACCAACAAAGTTTAAGCCCACAACCTCCACCCCACACATGCCCAGGCTGAAGCTGGCCACAATTTTTCCCTTTTACGTAGATCTACATTTCTAGCTCGAATGCCTCCCTAGAGGCCTCCTTATTAAGAGAGCTTCAGCCCAGGCCAATCCCAGGTATTTCCTTATGGGGAGATATTTAACTACTAACAACATGAATTATTATTAAACAAAGAAAATTTAATTTCTTTTTGATTCTGTCTTGGTAAAGCTATACTTATCTAGAATTTTAATTCATTTTCCAACATATTAATTCCAACATTAATCATGTTCATTAATTTTATTTATAAGATATATATTTATGTATAAGATATACAACATTGCGTGTCCCTTCTTTCATGCCTCATGTCTTTATCTGTGCCTTCCCAATTAAGTTAAAAAGTAAATTTTTTGTGTGGTCACTGCATTGTTTTTTCAGCTGCCATCCTCTTAATTTAACCTCTTTTTGTTCCCTGACCTTGCTATTCTCTGGATCTTTGGGTTCTTCTACTTCAACCGACGTTCCATATTGATTTCAGATTGTCTTAAAGTGCATCTTTCATCACTTAACTTTTCAGCTCAAATACTTTTACCATTCATTTTTTTTAAAGAAACATTTTACTCTACCAAAATCTAACTTCCGTATTATAGCCTCAAAAGTTTCATTCATTTAATAGTAATTAATATATGCTTATTATATGTCAAGTATGAGGTTTTGCTGGTCAGCAAAAACATAATTTCTTCTTTCATGTCCTTTCATTTTAGTGAGAAAGTAAAATGTCAATTAAACAACTACAAACTCATGAAATTTCAGAAGTGACATGATACAAAGGAGAAGAACCAATTCTATGACTGTGAAATAGAAGTATTTAGCTAGCAACATCAGCAGTTCTTCCTTAAAGAAGTCATGCTTCTATTAACAGCTGAAAAATAAATAACATTCGACTAGTAATTAACAATGACTGATAACATTAAAGAGCATGGGCCGGGCGCGGTGGCTCATGCCTGTAATTCTAGTACTTTGGGTGGCCGAGGTGGGCAGATTAACTGAGGTCAGGAGTTCAAGACCAGCCTGGCCAACATGGTGAAACCCCGTCTCTACTAAAAATACAAAAAATTAGCTGAGCGTAGTGGCACACACCTGTAACCCAGCTACTAGGGAGGCTGAGGCAGGAGAATCGCTTGAGCCTGTGAGATGGAGGTTGCAGTGAACTGAGATCATACCACTGCACTCCAGTGTGGCCGACAGAGAGAGACTCTGTCTCAAAAAAAGCATGTACGAAGATCCTGTAGCGAAGTGGGTGGGGAATAGTGTTGAAAAGAGAAAGAATGCTAGCATGGCTGGAATGGAGCAGGCAATGTGGTGATGAGTTTGGGGGACAGGCAGGAGTCAGACTCCGGAGGGCTTTTATGGCCATATTTAGAAGACTACTCTTCAATGATTCACAGTTGTAAGTCAATGATTACATGTGTTTTGTAAAAAGTACTTTATTAGCAGAGAAGTAATGTTCAGAAGAGGCCAGAGAGCTAGAGTCAAGTACCTGGGGAAGAATTCAAGGCAAGAAATGATTGTAGCTTAGACTAAAGTTGTAATGGTACAAAGATTACTGGAACCAGACAAATTATATTTTAGAGATGTAAATAACAGTACCTGCTAGGACCTGGGTTTAGGTACAGTTGAGGTGGTGTCTTTTTAGTTGTATCTCTCTAATATATTTCAAGTTTATTCAGTATTCTCTATGCTATCTATATTATCTGAATAGATTTAACATAATCTATAAAATACACTTCAGTAAAATGTTTTATTATATTTCAGTCATATCACTGGTTAACTGACTCTAAAACTAATCATCTATAAAATGTGCTGTCCCTTCTACCAATACTTCCCAGTTTAATATCATTCTATACTTAAAAAAATGACATAAGTTCCTGAATATTTTATGTAAGCTTTTTTTTCATAATTCACCATTTTCACAATGTAACTTCTCCAAATAGATACTAATTGCCATGTTTGGTTCATGCATGTTTTTCTTTGCCTTTGGATATTTCTGGAAAGTCTTCTTGCTTGTCAAACAAGCACATTCTGATTATAACATTCACCTAATAGTTTTTGTTGCTATTGTTGTTTTGGCTTTCAATACTTTTGCATTTTTAAAGAATACTGTACTGGAATGGGTTAACATCATCATCTTTAGCATCCTGGTAGCATTATTCAGTAGTTAATAACAGACTTTAAACTTCCGCCTGGCTGGCTTTTGAAATAGGAACCTGAGAGACCCCAAACTCAGCCACTCTTGTAGCTTCCGTCTCCAGTTCTTTTAATCCTGGTGAAGATGGCGACCGTGGAGACTTTCTTCCGGTCATAGTCCAGACTGAGGGCAGCCATGCAATCAATGAAGAATGTGGTTAAGTTGATGTGACATTTAATTCAAGTAAGTGAATGTCTTTGCCAAAGAACACTAAGCACTCTTCCCTTTGCACTAATTCTGTATCTTGTAAATTCTTATATTATACCTGGAATGTTTAAACACTGTTTTTATTTTGTTACAAGTCTACTCTCAAGCAAACAAATAAAAATGCCCTTTTTGTACATTATTGGTGTATTTCTAGAAGATATATTTGTTACGTGTTAGATGCTCATTAAATGTTTATTTCTTATAAAACCTGAAGTACATGCTAAGTGTTTACAAAAAATATATAAAGATTTCACTCTTTTATAAGGCAATATTTTAAAATGCAAAGTCTGAATCAAGGTTGCAGTACTCAATTTAAAATTTTGTTGATGAATATCATTTTTCCTTTGAAGGTTTTATATATAAACAAGAATGCATATATTCATTTAATTTACCCTTTAGAGTCTAATTGTAATCCAGTGAGATTAAGTTCTCCGTTGTGATGTATTAGACACTGTGGAAAATTTTCTAGAAATTTCAGGCATAAAATAATTAAAACTGCAAAAGTGTAGTTGAAGCCATTGGATTTCTTTAGTATATTGACTTCACACATATAGAAAATCAAAGTTTAATTGCTATTCTTGATGGATAACTCTGCTTCTATTAGCTCTGAGGAAGGTAAAATAGGCTTTTAGTAAGCAATAGAAATCCATCCAAACACATGTAATAGCATTTTCTTGGCTTGCTCATTATATTAGCAGTCATTGGAAATACAGTACTGATTCCATATATATTTTATATGCTCCAAATGGATGCTTTAAATTTTATATTAATGATATCAAGTAAATAATTTTGAATACCCTGGATGGAATCAAAGTCATTCTTCAATGTGTTTCTTATATATTAAATAATACTTCAGAAAAACATAGAATTCTTCATGTTTTCAAATCTATCCTATTCAAAGAAAGTGTCTTTGATTGCTGGTATGGAGACGGTTATGTGGTGTAGTGGTGCAAAGGATAGAATTTGACTTAACTCTGGTTCCTACTCTCCTAAGTGTTGATATAAGGGAAAACATGCCAAAGAAATTTTTCCAACAATTTTTCAGCCCCTAGACACCCACTCTGGGTTTTTCCACAGACATAGAAAAATCAATGTTCTAAAATTGGCACTTCTGTTTATATTTTCCCATAACCTCTAGAATTGATTTAGAAGTCTCCGTACCATGTAGATCTATGGACTCCAACTCAAATCATTTTTATGGGGCAGGGAATAAGATGCAAAACGCCATGGTTTTGCTGGTTCTGTTGATTTTCATTTTACTTTTGACCTATCATATAATTGGAATGCATAACTTACTTTTTCAGTGACAACCACTTACACAGTGTTTATTTTATCTTGAAATTATAAATTGTATAGAGTAAAATAAACATTGAATCATTGGTTAGATTCATGCCTCCCTTTCCCGTTTGTGAATTGCTTCTGCAGCACTACTGAATGATTTCAACATTAAGCCACATTTCATATTCTATCCTAGGAACCCATTACCATGTTTCAAACTCTCTCAAAATATGGGAAACTGAAATAATAATTACTCTAAAGTTGTGAAATAGCCACTGTAAGCTCTAATTATGGCTGCAATTGAGAATGGACATTCATGTTTATTAATAATTATTTATGTTAAGGGCTTTGTTTTGTTTTGTTTGCTACAACTTTTCAAATTTAGCTTACGTTCATAACTACAACTATAAAGCTGCTTGGTTATATTAAATAAATTGACTTCCTAAAAATTAAGCAGTAAATATATTTTTAAAACTCATATTTTTATGTGTTCTAATTTTTGCTTCTTGACTCCCTTTTCTATATGGACAATGCTTATGGAATTAGAATAATAACTAGTGAATAGTCTTTGTTATGTTTTATCTCTTTTGTTAAAATGTATATGTGACAATCCTTCCTTCCTTCCTTCTTTCTGTCTTTCACTCAGGCTGGAATGCACTAGTGTGATCATAGTTTATTCAGCCTCGACCTTGTGGTCTCAAGCAATCATCCTGCCTCAGCCTTCGACTAACTGGGACTACAGATGTGTAGCACCACACCATGTGACAATATTAGTAAAGTTTTCCATAGTGAGAGAAAGACACTTTAAAATATGTCCAGTTCATAATTAAACTTGCTATTTAAAATAAGTTTTTGCTACTTTTTTGCAGTGCGTGGAAACAAAACTCTTTATCTTTCAATATATTATACCCTAAAATATGTTTCAGTTTATGACAGAGATTTTATTCTCATTAATAAAAAAATACTATCCTCAAAAAAAGATTGAACATAAAGAAAACATTTTTACAAGCAAACAAAAAGGACGCTGATATGTGGACCTAAAATTAGAGATAATTGTATTTAAAAATATTAACATTAGGCTACATAGAAAGCTTACTCATCATTCTCTTGACATCATAATAATGGTTTATTGTCTTTAAAGACTGTGATCATATCTACTTAGACATGGTCATGAGCACTTTTTACAATGCAAACAACTGGTACTTTGAAGTTCCTGGGTTGTGATGAAGGTGTGTAGTCTATTCTTTACTCATTTGCCACAATGAAGTAATCAGCCCAGAGCAATAAATTATGTAATTAATCTCATGAAGCCAACAGTTTTATGTAAATGCTAGTGATTTATTTCTTTGCACATTTGAAAAGTTTAATTTCCATTTTTGCTCTGAAAATAGTAGTTTTGAAATAAGTTGATATATTAAAATATATATCTAGCTTAATAAATTATTATAAATATAGTAGATATGCTAATGTTATTGTGTATCTTCAATCCATATTTTAAAGAGATGTACTTTAGTTATTATCTTTAATATATGCTTCACTTTGTATTTGAGAGAAAAATTTTATATATCATTTAAAGGTTCATGGCTAAGTGTTACCAGCAATCACAGAATGAATATGGATGGACATTTTGGGCAAATATGTTCCAATAAAAAAAAGAAACAAAATGTTGATGTATTAGTTTCATGGCATATTTTCTTCTTTTTTTTTTTTTTTTTTTTTTTTTGCTTTAGTAAATTCTTACTTGTCAAGAAAATAACACAGACACATAGAGGTATTTCGTTTTGTCCAGTGCCTCCTAGCAGGGAAGCAGGGGAGGAAAAAAGATGTCTTTGCATCTTTGTTATTTTTTTATTTCAATAGGTTTTGGGGGAACAGGTGGTGTTTGCTTACATGAATAAGTTTGTACTGAACACCAGACTAGAAAAATTACTGAAGAAATGGGGCTGATAATATAAATACAGATAAATGGCAAAATACTTTTAATTCCATTATGAATTCTGGTTAAATATCTCCATTTTCCCATTAATGACAACTAGACAAGCTGGTCATTTTTAAAAAATCAATTTGATGCAGTCAGAGAAGAAACATAAAGAAGAATTTTTTTGTCCCAGGTCTACAAGATGTCCAGATAGAGAAGTGGCCAATATCAGGTGCTGCTTTGTCCATGGCAGCCATTGCTTTTATTAGAAAAGGGGCTAAAAGGCTCAGAAAATGTTTTGAGATCTTCCCGTTTATAGACAGAAAGAGGTTGGAGACCGGGTCCTGTCCAGGTTTGGGGCTCTAATGGCACCATGGTGCCGGTAACACCTTGGACAGCTTGAACACAATGGATTGATACTTTCATGCTCTGGAGAAATAAATGTTATCCTAGAGCTCTATCACCAGTGAGAAATGCCACTATATTTCATGAATGAAGGTTAAACAAGGACGTATTTCATATACACATTAAGACGAACTATGAAGATTCAAGAAGGCATGATTAATTAGGTAAGAGGACTAATACTGATAGTATTGATAAGTAAAAATGCTAAAAATAATATACACCTACATACTATGAAAATACACAATAACACTAGCATATAAATCAGGAGGAAGTGAATTGTTCCAAAATGTCTTTCACAGTTGCCAAGAAGATAAAGGTGCTAAACTATAATAGACTTAGAAGAGTCAAGTATACATGTTTTAATCTCTAAAACTGCTAATGGAGTAGCAAAAAAAGTGAAGCTCTTAAGATAATGGAGTGGCAGGTGGAATAATTAAAATATTCAGCCATTCTAAAATACAGTAAGAAAAGACATAAAAAAGGTGATCAAGCAGATAGAAAAACTAAAAGAACATAACACATTTTAAAGCCACATGTTAATACTTATGTTAAATGCAAATAGACCAAATTTCCTAGTTAAAAAACACATATTTAAACTGAATAAACACACACACACACACAGAGGGCAGTGAGATTATGTATTTAAAGTATTGAAACAGAATAAAAATGCCAGCCAAGCCTACCACATCTAACAAAACTCTCCTACAAAAATGAGGGGGAAATTAAGAAATTCTCAGATAAACAAAAGCTGAGGGTATTCATTACTAAAAGACTTGCCCTACTAAAAAATAAAAATAAAAAAATTAAGTGGACCCTTTCATTTGAAATGAAAAGATGCTAGACAGCAATACAGAAGTATAAGAAAACTTATATAAAATTCTCCAATAAAGGTAAATACATGGACAAATATGAAACTTGTATTATTGTAATTTTTGTTTATAACTCAATTTTCAGTTATTTTAAAAAATTTAACTACAAAAGCATAAAAATAACTTTAAATCCATATTAATTGATACACAATATATAAAGGTGCAATTTGTGACATTAATAACATCAAGCAGGAGAGGGCAGAGCTATAAAGTAGTCGTTTGTCTAGCTGGGCATGGTACACGCCTCTAGTCCCAGCTACTCGGAAGGCTGCGGTGGGATGATCACTTGAGCCTAGGAGACAGCCATGATTGTAGCACTGCACTGAATCTCAGGTGACAAAGTGAGACCCTGTCTCAAAAAAATAAATACATAAATTTTTTTATGAGTTAGAAATTAAGCTGCTAACAGTTTAAAATAGATTGTTATACTTTTAAAATGTTTAATGTAATCCCTGTGACAGTTTGACGGTTACAAATTGAATAGGTAAGTTTGACATTTGACCTTCAGCTAATAATATAATAATTAAGTTCATTATTGAGTAATTTTAATAATTTTTGGAGATATTTTCTGAGACTCTTAAAGTGACAAATCTTGCACTAATTTTTTTGTATTAATTATATGTTGATTATATTGCTTTATATTCAAATAAGCCCACTTTTACTCTTATTAATCCAGTGGGTATAATAGAAAAATTATTCATTGAGTCATTCATTTGTCTTAACAATATTCCTTCATATATTTTGAGCATAAAATATATTTTTGACATATATCATTGGTATAAAAATAATTTGGTGATGTTTTAATATGAACTTATATATTTATTTACAATATTTTATGGTTCTGTGTTTACATCTACACTCACTTCCAGACACAGGACTACCTACATTCTATCTAATTTTCTTGTTTTTACAAGGTATCATTTTACTCAGTGTTTTAGAAATTGAATAGAAACTACAGTACTTATATTTTGGTCTAATTTTGATAGGCTTGTATTTATTATAAAATATCTTGAAAACAAATATGTCTTGAGAATGTATTTTTATATATAATGTTGTAAGTTTTCAAAAATAATTATGAGTGTTTTTTCACAGAAGCTTCTATTATGAAATATGGAATATGATTCACTTGTTAACGTTAAATATATGTGTACAAACAAGGCTAACGACTTTAGTATTAAGAATATATTATTTGTGAGATATTGACTTAATAGCTCATTAAATATACAAATTATTCTGACTACATATATCACTGAAACTTATCTCCTTCTCAGGCCAAATAAATAAAATATTGCCCAAAACAGCTAAATAGTAAACTTGAATCTTTTAAAAACTTGACACATTGCGTATGAGTCTAGCTTAGACTTAAGAAATACAGAATATTTATTAAGGTATTTATAAATTTCTTCTCTATGGCTAAAATTCACAGGCATTTTTAAATATTTTCCCCAGTGGGCTATCCCAGTCTTGCTTGTTATTATCCTTTCTGCAATTCAAACCTTAAATTTCTGCCGTTAAATAAAAGTTTCATATTTGATGAAAAGTACTTTACATCCCTCTACAAAAGCTATTCAGTTATTCCATAGTGGTGATAGATTATAGTTTAAGAGCTTATCAAAGTGAATGGGCCATTTTATAGAATCTATTGTAATTTTTAGACTTTTAAGTATTTAGTTAAATTGTAACAATGTATTATTTAGAGTTGAAAGTGAAGAATTATTGATAAATGGAGACAATCCAACCTCAGATCTACCCTTAGCTTGTATCTGTTACATCTATATACTTCTCATCAGAAGTCAATTTAATTGATAAACAAGAATATTTAATATCACCTCAGAGTCACATTCCATGTTTATTGTAACAGTGTGACTTTCGCAACATAATAAAACTCTTGAAGGCTTAGTTTTCCCATCTGTAAAATGGGATAAGTTCTACCC
Organism: Gorilla gorilla gorilla; assembly: GCF_029281585.2. Classification (NCBI taxonomy): domain Eukaryota; kingdom Metazoa; phylum Chordata; class Mammalia; order Primates; family Hominidae; genus Gorilla; species Gorilla gorilla. The sequence goes on from NC_073243.2 coordinate 90,703,364, forward strand.
AGTTTTGGTGAGGATGTAAAAACCAGGATAGCTGTGGGTCTCTAAAGTATTAGGTATTGAAAAAATGAGAGTATTTCTCTCTCTCATGATTGTGAAAGTCAGTCATTGTATGTGTTTGTTTTCTGATATCACTAACACATCCCGTAAGTAGAAAGGCAGGATCTTTTTTTTCTTCTTCTGATATATTTTTCTGCTTCAACCACAGACATGGTCCCTGTCACCATCCACCTCGACTTCATGTATCTTCTGCTTCTACCTGTGTAACAAGTACATGTATGTAAATAATACTATTAATAACATTTGAAACTGTCTACGTTGTATGTAAAATGATGCCACAGGTTTTTAAATACTACAAAATCTGCAGCTCCAATTAATACATTAAAAAATGAAGAAAATTGTTTTAAATAATCAAATATTTGTACCTAAATGTTTCAGAGTCAGATTATGGAACAGCCTCAAAGAAATTACATTTGCTGAAATTCATTAGTTGATTATTAATTACATGTCTCCTTTTTGGGGACTCAGTATCAATGGTGAAGTTTAAAAACATATCTGGGTATCCAATTGGTCATGTGTGCACTAGCTAAAATAAACAGTTTTAGAGTTCAGCGTACTTGGGTTGAAATTTCATCCCAGTCTTGTATGTCCTGTATGACATTGGGAAAGTACTAAATCTCAGTTTTCCTATCTATAAAATGGTCTAGCAAAAACATGTATCTCAATGGGTTATTGTGAGGAAAAGAGTCAACAGGATAGTGGTATATGCAAATAAAATATACGGTTGTTTGTTTGTTTGTTTGTTTTGAGAGGGAGTCTCGCTCTGTCGCCCAGGCTGGCGTGCAGTGGCGCGATCTCGACTTACTGCAAGCTCCGCCTCCCAGGGTCACGCCATTCTCCTGCCTCAGCCTTCCGAGTAGCTGGGACTACAGGCGCCCGCCATCACATCCGGCTAATTTTTTGTATTTTTGGTAGAGACGGGGTTTCACCGTGTTAGCCAGGGTGGTCTCGATTTCCTGACCTCGTGATCCGCCCGCCTCGGCCTCCCAAAGTGCTGGGATTACAGGCGTGAGCCACCGCGCCTGGCCATAAGTTTTAACTATATGTAATTTACTAAAGCCTTTTACTGAATCATCTGAATTTTAAAAAATAGCTTTATCTACATTAAAGTCTTATGAAAAATGTTATAGTCAAATTTGGACATCATAGAATTTAGCTAGCATAGTAGATGAGGTAAATAATAAAATCTAATAACAATAAAATCTACCTATAATTAATCACTTGCAATGCGATAGACCTCTTAGTAAATCCAAGCATTTTTTTTCCCCTTTGGATTCTTTGTCAGACCAGTGCTAAACACCAGTGTATATTTTGGTGTTAACTTTGGTTATTACAATTGTTGCCTCTGCTGCATTTCTTTATAGCAAGCTTGAATTAAAAGTGCTTGAACATTGAAAAATTTTAACTGATGAGAAGATTCATATTTTATTCATCATGTATTATAGGGTTTATATGAGACTGAACAAAATGCAGCTAGTGTTAAAATATTTAGTCATAAGGTAACATAAAAACTTTAAGTCACAATATTATTCTATGAAATATGCATGACTGTTATATTTAAGAAATATATATGGATTTTTAAAGTATGTATTTTCAGTTTTCTCTGACAGTGTTTTCATTTTCATTTTTTTTTCCAGATTGACTAGTACTTAAAACAACCTCAAAATACCTATGTTTTCTCAAAAATAACTGCAAGAGTAATGGGCATTGAGATAGTAAGGTTCTTATTCCTCTTTATTTAAATCTGTAAAGCGAAGTGGCAAATTAAAACTGAGATACTATTATATTCAATTCATAACATAATTTGATACAAATGAAAACTTTTTTACAAGGTAACAAAGTAACTGAAAATGAGTAGATCCAGCACAAGTGAGACAATGTAACCATCTTGAGGCATTAACCTAGGAGGCCACTGTTGTGAAAACAGAAAATGTGAGGAACACGTAGATTGACTTAACTATGGGGCTGCAAACTTAATATTTTAAGTCATGTTACTCATACACTAAGTATTGAGGTATTTTTATGTTTTTTCGAAACTAAATAAATTCACTGAAACTTAATCAGCCTGAATAGCCAGAATGTTTTAAATAGAGCATTGTAAATTTTGAGACATCATATTTTCTACTTTTTTTTTTTTTTTTTTTTTTGCTAGGGTCCCAAGTTTTGCTATATTCAGGCTCATGTTACAGTAGTTTTGTTGTGAGTTTACATTCCTAATTATTGTGTGTTATCATGATGCGTATTATTCCACTCATGATTTTCCCTATCCTCCTCCTCTTCAGCTATTTTTCTCTCCTAATATCATTAAAAAGCAAAAATTAAACAATTGAACATATAATAATAATTAATGCATCCATTACTAATAACTCCATCATCATCCAAACCATCTCTTGTTTTTATGTTGTGTAAATAAAGTCATATAGATGCCTAAGAATGTCAAATGACTATGAATTAATTTATTTGCCTTTGAACAACAAAGTCCTAATGAAATCATGTCATTGTGAGAGAACATAGAAATACTCTCAAAGAAAGTATCACTTATTTTAATGTTTAAATACAAAACAGCTGAAAATAACTGTCTCAGTGAGTGATATTGTACTGGGAAAAGGACAATCAGATTGAGAGAAGTACTTTTATGTGTACTTTTAAATTTTTTTTTCTGTGTTATCATATAAATATATACACATACAGATATCTATATAGCAATTCTGGTAAAATTAGTGGATTTAAAATATGTGAGCATTTGATTATGTTATTTTAAAATTGTGTATTCATTGTTCAAAATATAACAGTGATTATAATTGTGGTTAAATTAATTGTTGGTTTTAGCGGGTGTTGTATAATTTAGCATGGTACATGTAAGAATATTGGCAGGCTTTATACTGATATGATGAACTATTTCTGTGGTAGAAGGAAGATGCACAGCCACAAGAATTGTAGAATTCTTTCTGAATTGTTTTTTTCTTTTTGTAAACTAATATAATCTATATTGCCATTATTTCTGTCCCTGTCCCAAAAAAAAATTCAAATAAACAAAGACCTGCAGGTGTCTGATCTTATCCAAAAACTGAAACACAATAAATGAGGTGATTAAACTAAAAGGCAAAGAAATATAGAAAACTAAATGAAGTGTATACTGATCTGAGATAATGCTGGTAACAATATCAACATTCATACCATAAAATAAATACATGATTACTAAATAAATTTTAAAATAATTTCACCATATTTGTGAAAAATGTTGATTTGCTGTTTGGATAGATGTTGATTATAAAATGTAGACTGTGTCCAAATTATCAAAGAATGATTCAAAATATACAGTGATTCTGACCAGTTTATTGACTAATATGACTGGTTGCATATTCAATATCTTTTTTGAAACATTGTGTACATAGTAAAGATTTAAGAGAATCAAGGTTACGACTATTGACTCTAAAGCAATAGGGGAACAGTTTGCCAGACCTAATTGTCTTCAGGAACTGGTCTGAGCAAAAATTGAGATTTGATTCCTCTCATTTCTTCTTCCTCATTTCTTTATTGCTTTAATCTTTGTGATTTCTAATCACTTTCCTAAAATTTAAACAGACAAAATACATTTATGTATAATTAGAAGATAATATTCTTCCTTTTCAAATGTATCTGAGTCATGTATTTTATTACATGTATTCAGAGTATTTCTCTTATGGAAATTATATAATGAAATAGATGGAAACTTAATGTAGTGCAGGCTTCTAGAAAATGAAATGAGTTATTTAATTGAAACGTTCATATGAACTTTTTGGAAACTGACAATTAGATGCATACTCACTGTGATTTTCACCATCTTTTGATACATTCTGCCAGTTCCAAACCTTACCTGCATGTACAAGATAGTAGATAAGGACTGTTTCCTGCAGTCTCTTGATCTGAATTATCTTTTTCATTCCCTTTTCTTGAAGATTTAATTAGATCTCATTGTCTCCATCATCACTGTTAATTTCATATTTCCAAAAGTCAACTTTTTAGCTCCTCCTTATGTCATAACTGCACTTGGATATTCAGCTTAACACGATAAATATCAAAATCATTTACATATTTTAAAAATCACATTGCCGTGACCCTATTATCTTAATGATCCAACTAAAGTTCATGGGGAGAAATTCTGACCAGATCCCTATTTTAGTATCAGTTTTTCTACAAATTTTACTCTTAAAATTTCCTTCAGACCATGTTTCCTAGCTCCTGTTTCTCCATTCTATGGTTTCTTTTTCAAATTATTTGTGTAAATGCATTCGTGTTTATATAAATTTGTTTATCTTTCAAGACACAATAGGAGTTCTCTCTTTCTGGAAGCTATGTCGGAATTCTAAATTAATTTGTGTTACCATATTTGTACTTTGCCAGTTCCTTTTGCATGTCTTTATCACAGCAATCGCCATATTACATTGACATACGGTTTTCAAGTATGTCATCACCAATGTATGAGTTGTTTAGCAGCCAACAGACAATCTGGAGTTCAGTAAAATTGGATGAACTAAACTGAATTAGACAACAAATGTACTACGGCTCTATGGAGCCTGTCATTATTCCACTCAAGAAGTAAATCACTTTAAACTGTTCACTTTGTACTTGTCCCAAGCCCTCCAAATGTAATTTATTTTTTGAGAAACAATATTGATATTTAACCATTATTTTAATTAATCACTACTTGTTTAGGGAAATTGTACTATCAGTTGCTCTTGCAATAAAATTATTATACAGCATTACATCCTTTAAGAAAGCTTAATTTTATTCATATGTATCTTTTTTGTCACTTCTAAGAACTCATGTAGTGCCATAACTAAGTAAAAGACTGCGTATCCCACGCTTTCTCATCCTCTTTTCCCATCATACAATATTTAGTCCATTATTTAAGATGTTATTCATGAGTCACCTTTGATGAGAGGAGGTCTCTGATATTGATATTCTAATATACTCTGAACATATAAAAACATAAATCTGTAAGTTAGAATTAAATGATTAAATAGACATGTTTCTGAGGACTCAACATGGGAAATAATATTCCCTCTAACAAATAATTTTTACTTATAAAAATGATTAATCATGTAAGTCTTTAAAATTTTGGTGAATCCTCAGTATTTGGAAAAATTAAACCTAACCAAAATGAAAGGATTAACACATTCCCTAGGAGATGGGTCTCTGCTTTTGAAGAAAGAGTAGCTTGAATTAACTTTAAATTGCTTTATTTCCCAGAGCTGGAATGTGGTCCCCAAACTAGGTTTTTAATTGGTTCCTGAAGCTCTTTTTTCTTAAATAAAATCATCAAATTCACTCTAAAATGGAATTTGAAACCACATTAGCCCAAGACAGTAAAAAGCAAAACAAAACTTAAGTTCGAAGTTTTTTTTAATCTATTTTTACTTGTTGTGAAATCCCTAAAAATGAAAAATCAACATTGTTTAGTCTAATGTTTGTTTTTTTTCTTGAGCGGTGACAATCACAGGAGGAAACTCCTTTTAATATAAGGCAACTTGTACTGAAAATATGTACTAGATTTTTAAAACTAAGGGAAAACAATTCAAATATAAGTAAGAATTTTAAACATAGGCCAGGCGCGGTGGCTCAGGCATGTAATTCCAGCACTTTGGGAGGCCGAGGTGGGTGGATCACTTGAGGACAGGAGTTTGAGACCAGCCTGGCCAACATGGTGAAACCCCGTCTCTACTGAAAATACAAAAATTAGCCAGGCGTGGTTGTGCAGCTTTTAGTTCCAGCTACCCAAGAGGCTGAGGCAAGAGAATTGCTTGACCCCTGGATGTGGAGGTTGCAGTGAGCTGAGATCACGCCACTGCAGTCCAGCCTGGGCAACAGAGTTAGAATTCATCTCAAAACAAAAAGAAAAAAAAAAGAATTTTAAACATATTTGGCAGCAGCTTTACAATATTAAATTAAACAGATTAGTGGAAAGAGTAATTCTATTTTAGCATTTATTTTATCTATTACTTTATCTTGCCATATGTGTATTGTGCCTGCCATGAAATAAGTCATTATTTAACTTAAAGAGGGTCAATGAGGTGTTGAAGATGGAGTTTTCTTCTTTTACTCTTAACAATGGGTACGTATAATTTGTTTAAAAGAAATTTAAACCTGCTTATTCAAACCAGAAAAAAACAGAGAATACTCTCCTAGTTCTCAGCATTTATGTATTGCTCAAGGCTTATTCTATTACATTTGGTGTAAAACATTACCATGCACTGTTTTAGTCCATTGTAAAGTTTTAGTCCACTTCTCTACACACCACAAACCTTTTTGTTTCTTTTCTTCTTCTTTTTTTTTTTTTTTTTTGAGACAGAGTTTTGCTCTTGGTGCCCAGGCTGGAGTGCAATGGCGCAATCTCGGCTCACCACAACCTCCGCCTCCCAATTCAAATGATTCTCCTGCCTCAGCCTCCAGAGTAGCTGGGACTACAGGCATGCACCACCATGCCCAGCTAATTTTGTATTTTTAGTAGAGACAGGGTTTCTCCATATTGGTCAGGCTGGTCTTTAACTCCCGACTTCAGGTGATCTCCCCACCTCAGCCTCCGAAAGTGCTGGGATTACAGGCTTGAGCCACTGCGCCCAACCCACAAACCTCTTTCTGAATGATGCAAAAAGTGAAGTAAAGTTTTTACAGAGCCTAGCTAATATCATCCTTAATTTCTGGCCTTTTATCATTACTTATGCTTACTAATTAGCTATATTTTTTGTTTGTTTTAGAAAATTGAGGGTACTGTTCATGTTACTAAACTCTAAGCCATTCATAATGCTATTACTGCAGGACAACTAGACCATTTTAAACAGCAAAATCAACATCAAAGAGCATATATATATATATATATATATATATATATATATATAAATACAGAGAGACAGAGAGAGAGAGAGAGACAGAGAGAGGGATTTTAAAAAATGGGGAAATTCAGAGAGTTGATTCTCACCAATTGTTATGGCCTCAAAGTCACTGTAAACACTACATAACCAACACTAAGCTATTGCTCCTAAGGGAAATACAGGGTGAGGTTTCTGTGAGCCTCTGATCATAACATTTTTTAACCTGATAATCCATAACTTTGTTTTATGTGCATTTCTGTTTAATTTTTGGGAAAAAGCTAAGTGTTCGGAGAAACTGAGGCAGGGCTTGCATGTCTTACATAATGTAAAATAGTCTTGGAACATGTCCGGGGTCCAGGGTCTGAAACCCCTTGTGGCTTTTGGAACACCAAGCTTTGTGCTAAAGGATGGAAGGCTACCCTGATGTACCATAATCTAAGCCCAGGGCATAAAATCCCTTGTGGCTTGAGTAGAATCCAGGGCTCATGGCTCTGGAATGTGTCTAGATTTGCTTGCTCCTTGCTCTCCCAGGATCAATTATATCTTGAGTTAAAAGAACCTGCTCTCTCTTATCTCAAGTAGCAGAGCAAATGCTAAACCATCACAGCTGAAAATCATATGCTTAATACAACGCGTCCTTTTGACCTCCACATTCTCACCACCTGTTTCTCTGTTGGATTACCAATAAATAGCATGGGCTCCCAGAGCTCGGGGCCTTCGCAGCCTCCATACACTAGTGATGGCCCCTGGTCCCAGCTTTCTCTCTCAAATGTCTTTTTCTCAATCCTTTGACTCTGTCGGACTTTGTCACCCCCATGACCTGGTGTCGGGTCTGATCACCCCAATATTTAATGACACCTTATTTGGTACATATGGTGTATGCTTAAACTTTGAACTTATTATCAACAGTGCTGTAACTCATGTGAGCAAGCTTATTTAACACACGTATTTTTTCTGTAAGATGCATCACAGCCTTCCGGGTATGATGCATTCTTATGATTTTATGTTGCCTTAGTATCCATTCTGAATTTAGGTTTTACTTTCTCACAGCAGAAATGGGACTTAGTCACCCTTGACTCGGTTTCCAGTTCACCATTCCCTCCCAGTCCTTCCATGTGGTTGATCTAGATATCTGCCTCAAACATCTGCATCCAGGTGACCACTTTTCTATGGGATAGCTGGATACAACCTACTTGACAACCCCCACTGACCTCCACACCCCACACGGACTAAGCAGACATGCAGCAGTGCCCACCTCTCAGTCACAGAATGATTCCATGGAACTCAGGCCATCAATTAGAACTCCGAGAAAAACATGCTCGGGCAACACACCGGACTCCAATAGAGGCTTTGACCTACAGGGCCCTCACTTTCTCTTTTGCTCCCCGCATGCTGGCAGAGCTTGTTTCCTGAATGGCTTCCCCATTCCTGCTGAAACTGCAAGGCCTGCTGCCCTTTGCTCTCTGGGATCTGTAAGTAATCAACAGCTTCTGTTATTTCATGTGTTTTATTGAGTTGCCTTCTGTAGGTCTCACCCATCTGACACACAAAAACGTAACTTCTTTCCTGCTCAGGGCTGTCTTAGAGAGTGACTATCTTGGTAAGAATAAACTGGACACAGATCAGAGAATAGCCACAAGGGCATCTCCCAGTATCAACTTTTCTGTGAAAGGAACATCTTGTCATGGGTTGACATTTGGGTATCAGGCATTTGCCATAATAATTAAGAATCCTATGAAAGGCACACTGTAAACCATGCCCACATTCCCTGGAGCCGCATAAGGACAGGGTGAGAGTTTGTTGCCACTGTCCTGAAAGACCTCAAGACCAAATTATTAGAAAAAAAAATACAACACTTGAGCTTAGGAACACTAGACGGCACATCAGCGCTGCACTTCAGGACCATTTTAAACAGCAAAATCAACATCAAAGAGCATATAAATGTGAAAAATGTGACACTCAACAGGCCTCAAAAGCGACACTTCTTTGCAGTGCAAAAGTTAAAACAAGAAAGTAAATTGTCACCTTGCTCAACCTCACCTGGAAAGATGCACATCAGACAGTTCAAAGTTTTCACTGCTCTAAGCATGTCCACAAAAGACCATAAAAGTGATGTGAGCATTGATTTGGACTTTGTACATAAATTGTAGTGAAGAGGCTATTTAGCCTACTGTCAAATACAAAGCCTCAAATACAGAAACATGAGAATAAGGAGAATAGACTCTCTCTCTCTTTATATATATATATGTGTGTGTATATAGGTGTGTATATATATACACACACAAATGTACACATGTGCTATATACATACGTGTATATATAAAATAAAAAATGTTTTCTGTATATGTATAGAAGTGTATGTGTATATATATGTTTTTATTCATGCACATACATATAGGTGTGTAGTATTTGGAAATATGTATATGCATATGACTTGAAAATTTAGATGAAGGGGTGTAGAAGAGATTTAATTTTTTACAGTTTAACAATGCCTTCATAAATATATGGTAGTCCAGTAAACTTGGTATGAGCTTTACAAATATGTCATCTCATAATTGCCCTTTCAATAAATTGACATTCTCTATAGTTCTTAATATTTAGGACAATATTTACCTGAATTAAGAAAAACTTGTACATTCTGTAGAAGATTATACAACAGCAATCTCCCTATGTTCTTGGAACTTTAACAAGAAAGCATTTATAGAAAACCCACTTCCCCAAATGTAGAGTATATACTGTGTTAGGCTGAATGCTGATTCCCCCAAGGATACCCATGTCCAAATCCCCAAAATGTGTAAATATGCTGGGTTACGTGGCAAGGAGAAATTAAATTTGCAGATAGAATAAGTTTGCTTATCAGTTGTTCTTAAGGTAGAGAGATATCATGGATTTCCTGTCTCTAATCCTCTCACTGTGCAAGAGTCAACTGTACATATATTTTCAGTTGATTCCCATGCAGCCAAAAATTCACTCTAACATTTGACTTCCCAAAGATTTAGCTACTAATAGCCTACTGTTCACCAGAAGTCTTACCAATAACGTAAATAGTTGATTAACACATAGTTTGTACATTACACATATTCTATGCTGTATTCTCACAATAAAGTAAGCTGGAGAAGAAAACGATATCAAGAAAATCATAAAGAAAGAGGAAATATATTTACTATTTATTAAGTGGACCATCATACAGTTCTTTCTCCTGTCACCTTTAGCTGAGTAGGCTGAGGCAAACGAGGAAGAGGAGGGGTTGGTCTTGCTGTCTCAGGGGTGACAGAGGTGGAAGAAAATTCATATATAAGTAGATCCACATAGTTCAAACCTGTGGTTCAAGCGTCAACTGTAATTATAAACGTCCTTAAAAATGGGATGGCTAAGCAGAAGAGGAAAGTCAGAAAAAGAGGTAAGATGACAAAACAGTTTCAGAGTAATACGATGTCAGGACTTAACCCTCCATTGCTGGCTTTGAAGATGGAGGATAGGGCCACAGACTAAGGAAGATGGACAGCTTCTAGAAGCTGGAAAAGGCAAGGAAATGGATTCATCCCTAGAGTCTCCAAAGGGAATGCAGCCCTGCTGATTTTAGCCCAGTGAGATTTCAGATTTCTGACCTGAAGAACTATAAGATAATAAACTTTTAAGACAATAAATTTAGTTGTTTTAAGCCATTAAATTTGCAGTGATTTGTCACAGCAATAGAAAATTAGTACATCTCTTCACCCTCTGTTCTGTCTCTCTAGCTCTGTACATATAAATATGCTCATATATGCACATTGTACATATATTAAAATATAGAAAACATGTAAAATTTTTTTGAGATGGAGTCTAGCTCTGTCACCCAGGCTGGAGTGCAGTGGTGCGCTCTTAGCTCACTGAAACCTCCTCCTCCTGGGTTCAAGGGATTCTACTGCCTCAGCCTCCTGAGTAGCTGGGACTACAGGTGCACACTACCCTGCCTGGCTAATTTTTATATTTTTAGTAGAGAATGATTTCACCGTGTTGGCCAGGCTGGTCTTCAACTCCTAACCTCAGGTGATCTGCCCACTTTGGCCTCCCAAAGTGCTGGGATTACAGGTGTGAGACACCGCTCCCAGCCATGTAATTTTTATGTATAGTAAACAGATACATTAGCTACATTAGCTACCTGTTATTTGTACTACATATTAGCATGCCTTTTTATATTCTGATTCAGATAATTCTAAATATTAACTCTACTCATATATGAACACATGCTTCCTTTCAACCTGTACTTCTTCAGTTTTATATTTTAGAGAAGAAAAGCCTGAGTTGGTTCCATGAAATGAGGAATAACCATTAATATTTGGCACATAACTTAAATTCAAGGAGATTTGAAATCTGGCTTTCTCAACAGCAAATTTGCTCCTCATACCAGTATTAGGCCTTCTATTCCCTGATCGAACTCCTTATTACAGAGAAGTCCATGAAACCTGTGTAAGGGAGGGAGGGGAAACTTACATTACTTCAAAAACTGACCTCAGAATTCTTCTCAGGAAAGGAGCTGTGTTCATTGAACATGTTTTGAGAGGACATTTGGAACAAGTAAGACTCTGAAGATGTGAGAAGAGAACAGGAACTTGAACAGTAAAGACAGATGGAATGGCTGTACTAAGTTAAAAATAGGAATAATGATGGAGAGATACCAAGCAACCATATTAGCAATTTCATTAAAGATATTATATCCCCATAGGACAATTTATTGTAAGACTGTGTTGCTTTGGTTGAATATAGTCTCAGTTTCTGAAAGTTGTGTTGTCTATAGCAGAAGGGGGGCAGCCTCTGCCTCAGGGATTCTCTCTTCTAATCTCTCCACATCTACCACTCACTAACTTACAAGGGCCAAAGAGTTTTATTAATGTAACAGAAAATTGGAAGATAATTTTATTTAGAAGGAAGGAATTTTTACACACTGAGACTTGTCTTCTCTCTTCCCAATACCAGCCATCTCCCACTGGTTTGCTGTTGTTTGAAACATTTCAATTCAATGACTTGTATAGATCAAGGGTGCATTGCATTGGAAAGTTTTTATAATATTTTAATTTTTTCCATTTTGCTATTTATTTGGCCCTTAATTTTACATTTTGTAAGTATTTGCATCTTGCAAACATGTCTGAAAATATAACTTGGCCATTTTTAAATGCAGGTATTAGAGGAAACAATTATTTGCCTAGGTCTATAGAAAATCCTGAGGTTCTTCACGATGAAGAGCACCTCTAAGTTATTAACTAACCCCATGAACAAGAGACTGCAAAAAAGTTAGTCTTTACAATGAAAGCTATTTATCAATGACTTTTATACATGCTGGTAATACAAGTTATTGAAGTCCATTAAGAAATAACATGTAAATATGGCAATGGCTGCAGAAAAATTAAAATTCTCTAAACTATGTTTCATAACCAGTTGAGAAATGATGGAGATATTGGACTCTCAAAAGGAACAAAATAAAACCTTTGTTTACAAACTTCTATTCAGTGCAAATGATAAGGAAAAAAAGTCATTTAGTAACAATAAAAAATTATCATCCGAAATATAAAATTCATAATTTGTGAGAATCTAATAATTTTGCATGTGTAGCAACTAAAATGCTAGCAAAAGATGCAGTGTGAGAAAGTGAAGTTTTACTCTCAAATAGTACTACATATTGAAGTATTGATGATAAGTTACATCCTATGAAGATGTTTTATAATACACAGAAAAAAAGCAAAGAACAAACCCAAACGTCTTACTCCATTTATTACATCCATTACAAAATACCTTAGATAGAGTAATTTATACATAATAGAAATTTATTTCTCCTAGTTCTGGAACCTGGGAAGTTCAAGATCAAGATGCTAGCAGGTTTAGTGTCTGGCGAGGGCACCATTCCTCATTGATGGTGTCTTGTAGCTACATCCACATGTGGATGAAGGGCATAAAGCTGTATTCTTATGTGGTAGAAAAGCAAAATGGATAAAGGTGCAAAGACTGCCTCAGGTCTTTTTATCGGGGTGCTAATTCCATTCATAAGAGCAGAATCCTCATGATCCAATTACCTCTTAAAATCCTCACCTCTAAATTCTGTTGCATTAAGGACTAAGTTTCAACATGTATTTTGAAGGTACACAACCATTCAAAGCAAACACCAAATTCCATAAAACATGTCAAGCTAAGCACTCAAATAATTTTTAAATAATGATGAATGTTAAAAAATATGCTTTCTTGTTACAAAGTGCCGGGCACAACAAGCACAAGACAAAATTATACTTAGATTTTTATTCATAGCTGAAAACAAAATTCATTCTTGGAGGTACTGTGTTGGCTTCTGTACTGACAGTGCATTACCAACCACTGGGTCTAAGAAGGATTATGCTTCTTGTAGAATCAAGCAAATCCTGCATCTTCCCAACAAACTGAATGCTTTGTCGAGAGGCACTTGTGCCAAAGACATTGGAGATTAAATGAAAAAAATATAGATAATGCTACAAAAAGTCATATGTATATTATTAAAGAAAACCGAGTACACCTGAGAATTTTTGAGGAAAAAAAAAAATGCCTGAATGTTTGAGAGAAACCTCCTGTACATGTAGAAATCCAATAGGTTACCAAAGGATGTGTTTTTCACAGGGTGTTCAGCTGAAAGTTGAAATGCGTGAATACATACAAGAAAAAATAAGCCACATTTTGCTGAGTGCTTTGATGATTAAAAAAAAAATGGCTGCAGAATTTAGCCCACATAACAGACATTTACCATCATACGATACAATGGAACAAGCATCTGTAAGACTCTGGAGAAACATTTGTATAATATAATGAGATTTTTGGATTTTAAGCAAAATTGAATATATGTGAAAATCATGTTGCAAAACAAAATTTTGAAATGTTCCTATTGCTGCTTGGTATTCAGAGAGTAGGTGGCTATCAACAAGACATTAAGTCTTATTGTAAGAAAACTGGATGATTTACCCAATGAAGTTATACAGTTTTTTTTCCCTTTCAACACAAAATATGCTTGGGTGGAAATTCTTTTCTCTGAATCTTCTGCTCAGCCTGAAAACTTGATTTTGATAGAAGAGGAAGAATTTTGCATGGTGAGTAGCTAAAATAATATTTTGAGGTCTTTATGTTCTAATGCCAATATATGTCATCTAGAATTTTGTCTGTATTGATTATTTTTTTCTCTTGCGAATGGATCATGCTTTCCTATTTCTTGATACATTTCATAATTTTGAATTGGATTCTGGACATTTTGAATGTTATGATAGGGAGAATATGGGTTATCTTCTATTTCTCTTAAGAATGCTAATATTTTTCTATTTCATTTTAGCAGGCAATTGATTTGACAGTTAATCAAATAAAAAAACTCTTATTTTCTGAAGTAGGTGGCAGATCAAATTTTCATCCTTTTTTTTAAGCTTTGGCGGACCTATGAGAAGGCCTGTGGGAAGTTGGCCCCATGCTTTTCTGGTTCAGGAGTGAGCTATATATTTGGGCAGAATTCATACACGGAATTCATAGATCCACTTCCCTGGCTCTCTCCTTTCTGGAATTTTTCCCTTTAGATTCCAGTGGCTGTGATTGCCGTAAATTCTGGCTTCCAGTGTTTTCAAAACGATGAGACTGTGAGTTTTTCTATTGAAATGTTAGCCTTCCTGTCAGATATAAATTTGGGCTATCTCATGATAAAAACAATGACATGAGTAAATCACTCTTCATCGTATCTTCATCCCTGTTTCCAAGTGTAACGCTCCTTCCAGTGTCTGCTTTGTTTTTCCACAATCTTCCGCTTTCAGGTATTTGTTTTTATATATTTATTTTTCTAAAAACTACAGTTATCTTTCTTTACTCAGTTTAAAATTACTGAAATCAACAGTAAAAATGTAAAACAATAAAAATCTGATCTTTCACATACCATAGGTTAGAAAACATATTTCATTAGAATATTTTTAGTACAGGCCAGAGGCTGTGGCTTATGCCTGTAATCCCAACACTTTCGGGGGCCGAGGCCAGTGGATCACTTGAGACCGGAAGTTTGAGACCAACCTGGGCAACATGGTGAAACCTTGTTTTTATTAAAATTATCAAAAAAAAAAAAAATTGCCAGGCATAATGATGTGTACCTGTGATCCCAGCTACTGGGGAGACTGAGGCACAAGAATAGTTTGAATCCAGAAGGTGGAGGTTGCAGTGAGACGAGATCATGCCACTGCACTTCAGCCTGGGTGACAGAGCGAGACTCTTGCCTCAAATATATATATATAGCAAGAGTCTCGCTATATATATATATAGTTTATATATATATAGTTTATATACAGTGTGTGTGTATATAGTGTATATATATAGTGTATATATATAGTTTTATATATATATATATAGTGTGTGTATATATATACATATATATATATGTAGAAATTAGTTATAGGATATTTAGGCCGAATAGAACACTACTCAGATAAAGCAAGGTATCAAGCAGAACTTTTTTTTTTTAACTAAAACACTGTGGGAGGCTGAAGTTTTGTTTTGTTTGTTTTGTTTTGTTTTGTTTTATTCCACACTAATTTCCACACTAATGACTTGCCTTGCAGTTGATGTCCTTGTGAGAAAAGAGAACCAAATAGAAAAATCATATTTATAAATTGACCAAATAAATAAATCTGGAGGAAAATATTATCTACTTAAACGATAATTGAAAATTGTTAATAGATTATCGTGTCCTCAAGCATATATCATTCTTACATATGGTATGCTATAGATAGAATGCTCTTCTTTTACTGTAGAGATTTTCTGAGACCTGACCAGTTTTTAAAGTATCTCTCCAGGATTAAAAAATCATTCACTTTTGATCATTTGAAAATGACTTAAAGTTAATAAAGATCTATAAAATATCATTAAGTAGGACTGTGAGATGGCAATACTTTGGTTTTGATTATATAGAACTCAATACTTACTTGAGAAAACAAACACACAGGAAAATGATTAAATAGGAAAATCACCATTTTGGTACCACGGCAGTCCTGTTAAAAATGGGAAGTGTTGGCCTGGCACAGTGGCTCACGCCTGTAATCCCAGCACTTTGGGAGGCCGAGGTGGGTGGATCACGAGGTCAGGAGATCGAAACCATCCTGGCTAACATGGTGAAACCCCATCTCTACTAAAAATACAAAAATTAGCTGGGTGTGGTGGTGGGCGCCTGTAGTCCCAGCTGCTTGGGAGGCTGAGGCAGGAGAATGGTGGGAACCCAGGAGGCGGAGCTTGCAGTGAGCAGAGATTGTGCCACTGCACTCCAGCTTGGGTGACAGAGTGAGACTCCATCTCAAAAAAAAAAAAAAGAGAAGTGTTAATTGACATGTGATGGGTATTTTCATTTTTTCATGTAGTTATTAGAATTTTTTTTTTTACATTTCAAAAAACTAACTTTCTTTTTACTAACATGTTTCGACAGTAAACCTACCTCATCAGTCTCTTTAACACAAACATGACAGCAATGCAACTGGAAGGTTTTGGAGATAATGATGCAGACCCATGGAATCAGATGTAGTTGGACTGGGGTGGGAGACACAGGTGTATTATTTATGCTTGCAAAGGAGTGGTGACAATTTACCATGGTACTAATACTTCCTGGCTTCAATTGAATATGTTTTGAAATATGAATGATTCATTTAAAGGCTGAAACATTTAACATTGACATCCAAGCAGCATTTCCTGAATTCCTGTTGGTACAGAAATAGAAAATATTATGAAATATCACTATGACATTATTGGGGTAACTTTCTTTTTTTGTATTTGTGGATTGATACTTCAAATCGAGTGCTATAGATTGCGTTGAGTGCATGCAATTGATTTTGATACCCTTTACATTCCTAATTACAATGTTTAACTTGCCATGCGAGGCATATTTTATGCAAAAGAAAATATTTTTGTTTTACATAGGCATTAGTTTAAATAGTAGATTGACATTAAAAGAAAGAAATATTCAAGCATAAAATGAATTCGAAAGTAATTTATATTAAAGATTCACAACACCATTTTATTCTTAAGTGCTAAAACAAATATTCTATCATATTTTCCCGATGGCTAATATGGCTAACATATGGAGAACTAAAGCATTGATTTGACAATGACCCAAATAATGACGCAATTATAACCTTTTCAAGAATAATTTAAAACATATTCTAACCTTTTCATCATTTCATTTTTTACTATGAGAAGATCATTACTCAAAAGGGAAGGGAATGATTTTGTAGTTGGCTCTTGCTAAGAGTTATATTTCAGTTTCTCATTACAATGAAATGTAAAGCACAAGAGGAGGAGGATGGGGGAAACTCTACCACCTCCCCGCCTTGCAGTTTTTCATGTGTGATACTCAATATGGTTTAAAAATCTAAGAGAACAACCCATTTTGTTTCAGCCCCAAATCTGTCAACCTGTTGATGGGGCAAATGCACAATATATTTCATTGGAATGCTGCCACATGTAACATTTATTTGCAAAATGCAAGGAAGATTTTAAAGGAAAAACTTCATAACCTAGGAATTTAATTTAAAAATTCCAAGTGAACAAAAATTATGATAGCTTGTGAACATTAAACTAGATGAAAATTGCAAACCTTGATCATGAAAATTAAATTATAACACTCCTTGATTTGTTGAACATAATAATGCTTATTGAAATGAGTCAAATGACATTTTTCTTGTAAAGGTCTTTCTGATATACAGCATTTGAAACTTCCTCCATTGTTCATGATCATTAATGCTTAATTTCAAAGATCATTTAATATGTACTTTGTAAGAAGTCTGGATATTGATTTTTAGGTTTTCTTGGCTTGATTGATTTGGTGAGCTGAAAGAAAGACACTGCTTCATCAGAATTCAAACAACAGAAAACATCTCCCAGGTGAATTTTCAATTCTATATAACTTGCTCATTTTTAAGGAAATGTAAAAATAGATTGTATAACTTTTGCTCATTTGCTTCCTAGGACAATTAACACTTTAATACCACTACTTATATTAAGACAAAACCATGCATTTTTTCTCTATTTTTATGTAATTCGACTTAAAGCTATGTATTGAAGGCCTACAGTGAGTCAAGTTCAACTCCATTTTCCTAAGATACATCAATGAACCAAACAAAAACACCTCCTTTATGTAGCTTATATTCTAGAGGTGACAAGGAGACAGATAACAGTGCACCTAACTCACCCAGGATATGCTGCATTTCAAAGCAATGAGCCTTCTGGAGCCAAAGCTAAAGTAAAGCAAGGAAAGGGCTTGCAGTTGTTGGTAGGGCCTGGGGGTGGGTTACCATTTATTTAGGCCCATAAGAGCAGGCCTCTTTTTGGTGATATTTGACAATAATGTTGAACGGCACATTTGGAGAGAGCTATGATGAGGCCAGTGTGGTTAGGGAAGAAGATGAATAAACCAGAGGAAAAGTCAAGATGTGGACAACTAAGGGCAGCATGATCACGTTGGTGGTTAAGTCATTATAAAGAATTATACTCAGACTGAAATAGGGAGCTAAGTAAAAGTTTTTAGCAAAGGAATGAAAAGATTTCATATAGGTTTCTCCCCTCGCCCCCCTCCCTTTCCCTGCCCTCCTCTCCCTGTTTTTTGACAGAGTCTCGCTCTATTGCCCAGGCTGGAGTGCAGTGGCATGATCTCTGCTCACTGCAACTTCAGCAACCTCCGCCTTTCGGGTTCAAGAGATTCTCCCACCTCAGCCTCCAGGGAAGCTGGGATTACAGGTGTGCACCAGCAGGCCTGGCTAATTTTTGTTTTTTGATTAGAGACTGAGTTTCAGTATGTTGGCCAGGCTGGTTTCAAACTCCTGACCTCAGTTATCCACCCACCTCAGCCTCTCAAAGTGCTGGGATTACAGGTGTGAGCCACCACACCCGGCTTGATTTCACCTAGGTTTCTAAACAAGATTTCTGGCTATCATCTAGGAAAATTATGAAAGACAGATAAGGATCAAATCAGTTCAGCTAATTATAAGGCTATTGCTTTAATTTAGACAAGAAATTATGGAAAATGTAGCAAGTCCAAATAGATACATCTACTTAAGGAAACATCCAAAAGCATATTTGAATAGGAGACTATCTTGTTTACATACTGATCATATCTAATATGCAAAGAGTTTTTATTACTTTAAATTGCAAGTTTTGAAAAACCCATTCACTTCTCTTACGTGATGAATCACTTTTGACAACACCCCTTTGACCTAAATAACTATATTTCAGTGTGACTGTATTTGATGGGCAGATTATATAAAATACTTTGAAACACACCACACTGGTACACAGTAAAATTAAAGAGGATAATTTAGCAGGGCTTAATTCATAACTCTGGTATTGCAAATTTCTTTTCATTTTATTCTTCCAAAACATGTTTCTTGGAGTTAGGCCTAATAGGTTGAGGAACAAATACAAAAATTAGGTGTGGGTCACAGGTCATTCCAGACTTGGTTTATCATCTTAAAGAGGATTTGAAAGATAAAATTCCCTTTACCACAGTTTCTTGTTATGGCATTCTTGTGCATGTCATGTTTAATAAGTTTCTGTCTTCTTGAAAACCTTTAAAATATTTTTTATAAATATCTAGTTGAGCACTCAGTCTTATTCTATCCAGTCATGATTCTAATCTGTACCTCTATGATTCCAAACCTTGTTATTCAATATCTTAGCTATTATACACTTTTTTATCTGCTAAGTGCAATAAGCCCCTATTTTCACATGAATTCTTACATCAACAGTTCAAGGAAATTGCATACATTACAATGGTCCTTTCTCCTGAAAACTCATGGTATATTTACTATAAAGAAAATAATGTCATCATTCAAACTATTGCTAAATTTTTTACAAGATTACAAGTACATTATAATTAACAAAAAATTTGAGAAATCCTTTATAAAAATATAAAAAATTTTTTAAAAATGTACAGGTTGCATTAGTAATTAACATTTATGGATAATTACTTGAAACATAATTTATATTTGACAAATCATGGTGCTGTAACTCAGAGACACATTTTTGGGAAGGAAAACAAAACATAAGAAAATGTCATAAATATCATCTGGAATGAAGAGCCCCCTCAGCTCCGCCACTAGCTAATAATACCTGCTTTCCTTAAGTACCTCTCAGATTCCCTCCAGTTCTCAGAATTCACTGCTAGCAACACTCTTTCTATTTCATTCCTATACATGTGTGCCAAAGGCCAACCTGAGTATATTTAGCTAAGTTCATTCTGATATTAGATCGTTATGATTAATACTGAGTGTCAACTTGATTGGATTGAAGGATGCAAAGTATTGATCCTGGGTGTGTCTGTGAGGATGTTGCCACAGGATATTAACATTTGAGTCAGTGGCTGGGAAAGGTAGACCCACCCTTAATCTGGGTGGGCACCATCTAATCTGCTGCCAGCATGGCTAGAATTTAAACAGGCAGAAAAATGTGAAAAGAGAGACTGGCCTAGCCTCCCAGCCTATATCTTTCTGTGATGCTGGATGCTTTCTGCCCTCAAACACTGGACTCAAATTCTTCAGTTTTGGAACTCGGACTGGCTCTCCTTGCTCCTTAACCTGCAGACTGCCTATTGTGGGACTTTGTGATCATATGAGTTAATACTTACTATTATATATACACATATATATATTTATACACACATATTATACACACATATATATACACACACACATATATATATACACATATATAGTTCTGTCCTTCTAGATATATTAGCTGTGTCCCTCTAGAGAACCCTGACTAATTCACAGATAAAGAGTAATATGTGAATAAACATAAATCAATATATCACATTTTATTGTTTCCCTTTACTGCGCTTTACAAAAATTGCATTTCTTTAAAAATTGAGGGTTTGTGGTAACCCAGCATGAAGCAAGACTATCAGTACCATTTTTCCAATAGCAACGGTTCACTTCTGTGTCTCTGCGTTACACTTTGGTAATTCTCACAATATTTCAAACTTTTTTTCTACATTATATCAGTTATGGTGATGTGTGATCAGAGATTTTCGATGTTACTCTTGTCATTGATTGGGGGGACACAAACCATATAAGATGGCAAACTTATTTGATAGATATTATGTGTGTTCTGACTGCTCCACCAACAGCCATCCCCTTTCTCCATTCGTCTTCTTGGTCTTCCCTACTCCCTAAGACACAACAATATTAAAATTATAACAATTAATCACTCTACGATGCCCTTGAAATATTCAAGTGAAAAGAAGGACCATACATCTTTCACGTTAAATTAAAAGCTAGAAATCATTAAGTTTAGTGAGGAAACCATCCTCACTAAAATGTAAATTATCCTATTTGAAAAGAAGTTTGACTACAGGTAAAATGCTATCAAACAGAATCAAGTGCTACAGATAAATCATTCATTAAGGGAAGAACAATGTGACAAACATCATTGTTGTCTTATTTTAAGACATTGCCACAGCTACTCCAACCTTCATTACCCACCACTCTGATCAGTCAACAGTCATCAATATGGAAGCAAGACATTCTACCAGCAAAAAGATTCTGACTCGCTGAAGCTCCCATGGTTTAACAAATCATTTTAAAGTAAGGTATATACATAGCTTTGTAGACATAATGCTATTGCACACTTAATAAACTACAGTATAGTGTAAACATAATTTTTTATGCACTGGGAAGCCAAAAATTTTGTGTGACTCACTTTAATGCAATATTTGATTTATTGCTATGGCCTAGAACTAAATCTGTAATATCTCTGAGGTATGCCTGTAATCAAGGGGGTAAGTTATTTATCAACTCTTATACATCATACTACCTCCTTACTAAAAAAAACTAACAAAACACAATACTTAATATTAGGGAAAAAATAAAGACATTTATTATGAAATTCAATCATCACTCATATTGTAAATGCCTGCTCCTTGAAAAAAGCTTTTGATAAGTCACACTTTCCATTTCTAGGACTTTGCAATTTATTGAGATAAAAATCTATGAAGAGATAAACAGATCATTTAACTAGAACACAGACAATGAGGGAGGGGAAGTGGAAGTTAGTATCATAATGCTCTAGACTTTAATAGAGAGTTATTAAATCTTTGTTCATAGGATATGTCTTTCATTTTACTAAATGGCTCTCTGTAAACCTGGCAAAATGAATGATTTGCCAGATATTGTGAAAAGGGTAGAACTAAGGTATTTTATAGTATAAGTTCAATCTATTTGCCTGGCTCTCATTGCTTATAAGCCAGTCTACTGAAGGCTTATCAGCTACATTATAATGATTTTAAAAGCAAAGCAGTTATGAATTTTCTACATTCCATGTCCTTGTATCCCTACACCAGAAGTTATTGAGAGGGCAGAGATAGAAAAACATCATGCTATTGAATAGCAAGTACTGCTTCTGTAATACCTATAATAACTGGACCTTGGTTTATAAAATTCAAACAAATTACTTAGAAATATATTTTTATTTTAATCTTATTTTATTTTTTGGGGACAGACTCTCACCCTGTCACACCAGCTGGAGTGCAGTGGCATGAAACTCGACTCACTAAAACCTTTGCCTCCCAGGCTCAAATGATTCTCCTGCCTCAGCCTCCCGAGTAGCTGGGACCACAGGTGCACATCAGGCCTGGCTGTTTTACTTTTTATTTTTGTAGGACAGGGCTTTGCCATGTTGCCCAGGCTGGTCTCGAACTCTCTGCCCATCTTGGCCTCCCAAAGTACTGGGATAAGAGTCAGGAGCTACCACACCTGGCCAGAAATATATACATGTATATATATATATATTTTTTTCTTTTTTTAAAGTTATACTTTAAGTTTTGGAGTACATGTGCAGAATGTGCAGATTTGTTACATAGGTATACACATGCCTTGGTGGTTTGCTGCACCCATCAACCTGTCATCTACATTAGGTAATTCTCCTAATGCTATCCCTCCCCTAGCCACCCACCCCCTGACAGGCCCCAGTGTGTGATGTTCCCCTCTCTGTGTCCATGTGTTCTCATTGTTCAACTCCAACTTATGAGTGAGAACATGCAGTTTTTGGTTTTCTGTTCTTGTGTTAGTTTGCTAAGAATGATGGTTTCCAGCTTCATCCATGTCCCTGAAAAGGACATGAACTCATCCCTTTTTATGGCTGCATAGTATTCCATGGTGTATATGTGCCACATTTTCTTTATCCAGTCTATCATTGATGGACATTTGGCTTGCTTCCAAGTCTTTGCTATTGTGAACAGTGCAACAATAAACATATGTGTGCATGTATTTTTATAGTAGAATGATTTATAATCCTTTGGGTATATACTCAGTAATGGGATTGTTGGGTCAAATGGTATTTCTGGTTCTAAATTCTTGAGGAATTGCCACACTGTCTTCCACAATGGTTAAACAGAAATATATTTTTTAAATAAACATAAATACTTTGGAACTAGCCTGAAAAGTTAATTACCTTGTACACAAGTCAGCAAAATTTTCTTTCATAAAAATATTTTATATTAAAAGCCAAGCCATTCACTAATGTCAGACAAATCACTGCCCCCTTGGTGACTACAGTACCTTTTGATTTTATTAATTCTTTACTGATTCCAATTAATAAAGATAAATCTGAAAAAGAAATTATATGATGTTTCATTTTGAGAATCTGAGTTACATTTAGAACTAAAGAAGAAATGAAGGAAGTCCATATTTCTGCAATTATTCCCTCTGGTTGCCTCTATTCCAAAGACAAGGACCGCTCCCAAGACCACACTATGAATTAGGCTGAGAATAACAGCTAAACTGAACTAACAGGATCCTAGCGAAGATAGACCTAGGTAATCAAAAATCACTTGGGGAATAGTTGAAAATGAGGATCAGATATTGAGGGGGTTCAGATGTCAAGGATAGGGGATTCTTGCTAACCTGACTTAGCAGTGTCCTTGCTGACATTGGATTTTATAGAAGAGTGCACAAATGGACCTAGGAGAAGGATTAGGAGCCTAATTAGTGTGGTCAAGCAAAGAGTCTGTCACCTCCGAACCCCATGTTCTGTTTTCCCTTTCTTCCAAACTGTGAATCTGTCATCCATAAGAATGTCATCTGTAAGAATCTCACATATACCCTTAAACCCTTTGCCCTTATCGTCCATTTTTTTTTTTTGGTATAGATGGAGTCTCGCTCTGTCGCCCAGGTTGGAGTGCAGAGGCCCAACCTCGGCTCACCGCAACCTCCGCCTCCCGGGTTCAAGGGATTCTCCCGCCTCAAACCCCTGAGTAGCTGGGACTACAGGTGCATGTCATCATGCCCGGCTACTTTTTGTATTTTTAGTAGAGATAGGGTTTCACCATATTGGCCAGGCTGGTCTCGAACTCCCAACCTCGTGATCCGCCTGTCTCAGCCTCCCAAAGTGCTGGGATTACAGGTGTGAGCCACCATGCCCAGCCTCGTTCTTTATGCTATATGCCTACATAACTGCGACCATGACTGATCTAACACTTCTAACTTTTCTAGTGTCTGCAGGTGGCTGAGGAAGAAAGTTAAATAATATTACTTCAAATTTATACATATTTTATCACTGACTTCTGGGACTCCACATTATATTATCTCCCTTATTTGTACGATTCATCTCTATTTTGTATTTCTTGATAGTTTTCCTAATCTTCCTATTCTCTAAATAATGGGATGATACAGGGATCAATACTTAGAAATGAATGCTTCATGCAAGTTTCTACAAAGGTTTTTCCGTCTAAGCATGTGACAACACCTTTCTTGTGCTTGCAAAATCTTTGGCATCCCTATCCACATCCTATCTATCCACAAATTGTTCCAGTTTTATCTTGAAAATGTACCTAATATTTAACCACTCACTCATTAACAAGTATTCAAACACCAAGTCAACCTTACCTTTCAATTGGGTCTCTGCAGTAACATATTAACTGAGTCCTACTTCCTAATGTTGTACCTGAGCGAGTTAGAGAAAACACCACACTTTGAGACAAATTAAGAGTCCATTTATTTAGCCGGCGGCCAAGAGACGGCTAACGCTCAAAATTCTCTCGGCCCCGAAGAAGGGGCTAGATTTTCTTTTATACTTTGGTTTAGAAAGGGGAGGGGGGGGGTCTAGTTAAAACAATTTTACAGAAATAAAGTAGGCAAAAAGTTAAAAGGATAAATGGTTACAGGAAAGTAAACAGTTCCAGGTGCAGGGGCTTTAAGACTATTACAAGGTGATAGACTCGGGGCTTTGGGCATTATCAATCAGACGAATTCCTGGGAATTGCGGATGTAGCTTGCCACAGTATCTTTATCAGTTAATTGCATTCTTGGATGTGCTGGGAGTCAGCATGCACAAATTAAGTCCTTGAGGAAGGGGCTGCCAGTGACAGAGCCAAGATGGAGTCTGTCTGGCTCTCTTAGCTAAGGGAGAGTCAATTCAGGTGGAAACAAGGCTAGGTGATTAAAGGAAAAGGGAGAGTCTAAAAACAGGGTTAGTAAAAACAAGGTTGGGCATTACACTTATCTCTTACCAATGTCACGTTCTATATACAACGTCTGAACCATCCTTTCTAACGGCCCCTCCCAATGTTTTCCTATTTCTCTTGGAGTAAAATTCAAAGTCTTAGTTCAATATGTCATCAAATATACCTCCCAACCTGGAATATTCTCCCACCAGATATTTGCATGGCTTCCTTCAGGCATCTGCCTAAACATATCTGATATGATTAGGCCTACTGGCCCTGCACAAATCTCATCTTGAATTATCTTCCCCCTAATCCCCATGATCCCCACGTGTCAAGGGAGAGACCAGGTGGAGATAATTGGATCATGGGGGCGGTTTCCCCCATGCTGTTCTCATGATAGGAACTGAGTTCTCATGAGGTCTGACGGTTTTGTAAGTGTTTGGTAGTTCTTCCTGCATTCATTGTCCTTCCTGACGCCTTGTGAAGAAGGTGCCTTGCTTCCCCTTTTCCTTCCCCAATGATTGTAAGTTTCCTGAGGCCTCTGCAGCCATGCTGAGCTGTGAGTCAATTAAACCTCTTTCCTTTATAAATTACCTAGTCTCAGGCAGTTCTTTATAGCAGTGTGAAAATGGACTAATTCAATATCTGTGTCAGAGAGGTTACCACTGATCACCCTATATAAAATGACGGATCCTCCTACTCACTGATAGCATTTGCCATTCCCTTCCTTATTTATTTTTTTAATTATTACTACATAATATTGTGATTATAGATTCTATATAACTAATTAAATTGAATGACGGGTTGAGCATCTCTAACCTGAAATTTAAAACACTCCGAATTTCAAAACTTTCTGAGCAGTGACATGATGTCGCAAGTGAAAAATTTCACACCTGACCTCATGTGATGGGTCTGTCAAAAGACAGTCAATATTTTGTTTCATGCACAAAATTATTTAAGACATTGTATAAATTATGTCCAGGCTATGTGTTTTAGGTGATACGAAACATAAGTGAATTTCCTGTTTAGACATGGGTCCCATCTCCAAGATATCTCACTATGTATATACTAACATTTCAAAAGCCTAAAGAAATTTAGAATCTGAAACACACTTGGTCTGAACCATTTTGGATAAGGGAAATTCAACCTGTATTTGTTTACTTTTGTCTATAACCTTGAGAATGTAAGGCCTCCTAACATTAGTTCTTATTTTTATTGTTAGTGTTAATTAAAGCTTCATTTTTTTAAAAAAAACACAGACTCTTCCAAGTTGTTGGGGCCAGATCCTAGAAGTGGCTCCCAGGGTGTTCATATCATCTAGAATATTCTCCATCTGAGTGTGAGCAGGACCTGTGACTTGCTTCTTGCCAATAGAATATGATAAAGAGAAAGGATTTTGCAGATGTAATTAAGTTTTACAAATCAGTTTATGCTGTGAATCATAATGGGGATTATCCTAGGTAGGTCTAATATAATTAGGTTTAAGCTCCTAAGAGAGGAATTGGACCCTCTTTAAGGTGACAAATCTTTATGCTGTCTTAACGAAGAAAGTGGTCATGTTAAAGAAGCCCAAATGGCAAGAAATTATAAGTAACTTCTAAGAACTGTGAGCAGTCCCTAGCCATCAGCCAACAAAATGCTAGAGCCTTCAGTAATTGTACAGCCACCAGGAAATAGATTTTACCAATGACCTGAAGTTTAGATGTAGATTGATCCCCAGTTGAACCTCTAGCTGAGAATGAACTCTGGGTGGACCCTCAGTTGCAGGTTTATATGATTCCCAGTGGAATATCCAGCTAAATTATATCCAGATTTCTGACCTACAGAAACTATGAGGCAGGGCGCAGTGGCTCATGCCTGTAATCCCAGCACTTTGGGAGGCTGAGCTGGGTGGATCACCTGAGGTCAGGAGTTCAAGACCAGGCTGGCCAACATGGCAAAACCTGTCTCTACCAAAAATACAAAAATTAGTCAGGCGTGGTGGCACGCCCCTGTAATCCCAGCTACTCAGGAGGCTGAGGCAGTAGAATCGCTTGAACCTAGGAGGCAGAGGTTGCAATGAGCTGAGATGGCACCACTGCACTCCAGCCTGGCGACAAAGTGAGACTCTGTCTCAAAAAAAAAAAAAAAAAGAAACTATGAGATAATATATGCATATATTTATAAGCTGCTGAGATTGTACAACTTTGTAACATGTCAATGTGGTATATATAATACTAACATGACAGCATCATGCATTATAATTATTTTTAAATGCATGTGAATCCCTTAGGTACAAGGACTGTTATATTTTTCTTTACCCCAGGCTCAATTCTAACATTTTAAGATGTATAATACTTGATCATTGAATAAACGGATGGATGAATGACTCAATAAATTGACAAAGTAGCTCTTCTTTCAATCAGGTGCAGGAAGGAAGGACAAGCACAGAAATCTTCTTCTTAAAATTGATTGGAAGAAATAGAGCAAGTAAACAGTAATGATAGTTATTTATTCATTTGCAGTTCAAAAATATTTTAAGATAATACCATTTCACTGAAGCCTTACAACTGTTTTGAATAAGAGATGATCATGTATATATTAGTCATTATAAATTTGAATCCGTGTAAATGCTCTGAGATTCAAATTAGCCCAAGATCGGTCACACACATGCAATTACGGAGCACTACAATTATTTCTTTTGACCTGGGATCACAAGCACTATTTGCTACATCACTTTGTCTATTATCACAGTATTAATTACATTGGGTTATATAGGGAATATTAACAAAATATTCACTTGGCTGATATCAATGTTCATGTGCTAGTAAGATTTGTTCAATTTATTGGCATCAAAGCAGAAAACGTCTTGTTAGGAAAGTCAAGACACATATGAAATTAAGAGGTTAAAGGGCACTAGATACTCTTATCACAAACGCAGTTGCCTCTGCCCCAAACCTTGCCTTTTTGTCAATGTGAGTAATTAGTGCTTCTAACTACATTTAATAATGTTCAATATTTTAGGAACACTAATTAACCCACACAACATTGTCTCATCTGCATTTTATAAGTTGAAGAAACTAAAGCAGATAAAGGTTAAGAACCTAACCCAGGGTCACAACACATTAGTAGCACAGTAAAGATTACTGTTCCAGACCTCTTAAAATTCCTTTTGCAAAAGGAACCTGGAGTCATCTTCTTGCCGTGAACACTTTGCTGCTTGCAATTCCTATAGTGTTGCAAAGAGTTGTTGCTAATTCCTATTGATAAGCCAAGTAGCATTAGAGTCTTCATCTGTCATCTCACATTCAGCTGCCCCCCAAGTTCTTGGCAGGAGTCCTAGACCAGCTATACTAGGCGTTCATTTCTAGCCATGTTCTCTTGCAGCATTCACAGTGGAAGCATTTTTTGTAAAACCTGCACTGAAAGAATTTAGAAGACTACATTGTTTGAATGTCCTCTTTGGTCCCCCTTGTGGTTTTCTGTTTTTCTTTCCTTCCCCTTCATATGTCCTATCTCTATGAAGTAAATATTATCCGCCTAAGTTCCCTACAAACTTTCCTGTTATTCCCAATCTTCTACTTATGATTTTAGCTCTTCATCATAACCATCAAACCCATTATTATTATTATTATTATTATTATTATTATTATTTGAGATGGAGTCTTGCTCTGTCACCCAGGCTGGAGTGCAGTGGTGCGATCTCGGTTTACTGCAACCTCTGCCTCCCAGGTTCAAGTGATTCTCCTGCCTCAGCCTCCCAAGTAGGTGGGACTACAGGCTTGTGTCACCACACCCAGGTAATTTTTTTGTGTTTTCAGTAGAGACGGGGTTTCACCATGTCAGTCAGGCTGGTTTCAAACTCCTGACCTCAAATGATCCACCCACCTTGGCCTTCCAAAGTGCTGGGATTACAGGTGTGAGCCACCATGCCTGGCACCCCATTATGTTTTTAGCAGTGTCAGTATCCACATAGATAATCTGATCAATACTTATCACCATTTTTTGCTAGCCACACATCAGCAAATTACTCATTTTACTTATACTCCAAGCCTTCCTTGGAGGTAAAAACTTAGTTTCACTACCTCTTAAATCTCATTTCTATCTATCATCATCCAAGAATCACTTCCCATCTTTCCAAGTTACACACTTTAGTATAATAACTGAATAAAGTATTTACCTCTACAATTATTTTAATCCGGGGTCCTCAACACTTCACTTTCCATGACCCCCCTCTGTCCTGGTTGGCATTCCACTAAAGGAGACACTGCAATCTAAGTGCTTGGGTGTGTGTGGTTTATTTCTGAGGTGATTTCAAGAAGAAAAACTCAGGATGTGGGAAAAGTGAATTAAAGAAGAAGCAAACACAGTGTGCAATAATAATCCATGTATTACAATAGACAAATGCAGCACAAGCTTCCTGAAGATCCACTGTGGAACTGTGCAAGACACACTGTAGAATTTTCCATAGAAGGGTGTAGAAGTTGGTGAATTTACTCAATGACTCCACAATTTCATTGGTTGAGATTTGTATGGGGGCTCAATTCTTGTTGTCAGGTGATAAATATTGTGAATATAAGCTGAGAAAAATGTTTAAGTGTTAGAAAAAGCCTTGACCATGAGCAGTGGCTCATGCCTGTAATCTCAGCACTTTGGGAGGCCGAGGCAAGCGGATCACGAGGTCAGGAGTTGGAGACCATTCTGGCCAAAATAGTGAAACCTTGTCTCAACTAAAAATACAAAAGAAATTAGCCGGCTGTGGTGGTGGGCACCTGTAATCCCAGCTACTTGGGAGGCTCAGGCCTCCTGTTTGAACCAGAGAGGCAAAGATTGCAGTGAGCTGAGATCATGCCATTGCACTCCAGCCCTGGGCAACAGGTGTGAGACTCCGTCTCAAAAAAAAAAAAAAAAAAAAAAAAAGAGAGAGAGAGAGAAAGCCTTAAGGCAGATAAGGCAGATAAGCTGAGAACCAGTGGCACTTGAGGAAGGAAACTATCAGCACACATGTGAACAGTTTACTGCCCCTGTAGTTATAAGTTGTAGTCAAATGAAGGAACATGAGGTAGAGACATGACACCCCTCAAATTTTCATCTTATTACCTGGCATAGGTTGCACAGAGCAGATCTCTCAACACTGACTTGATTCACTCTTGAGTTCTTCTTTTGAGTCATCCTTCTCTTGTACTCCTCTGTAAGAAACTCAGAGGAGTAAACTTACAGATCAATTTTCCGGAATTACACCCCAAATAGCTGATTATTGCCAAATACCTGATGACGATTGGATGGATTTCAAATTTAGGATGAATCACATTTTGAAATTTTAACTTCATAAACCTAGACAATTATCTGACAGTTTCCTCATATGTAACTTTTCCTATTTCCCAGAAGAATGTTTCATGCCTCATGCCCAGTTATTACCTCACACCACAGTTCACAGACAAAGCATGTAGACCCAGCCTATGTGTCTCCAAACTCATATAATCAAACACATCTTCTATTACTCAGAGAAGTAGCCCTCCTCGATTTAAATCCAGACATTCCACCAACCTCTGGATTCATCCCTTCTTTCCTTTCATGGACCTCAGTTTTGCAGTCATTATCTATTTTTTTGTCCATAGTCATATACACATCCTGAATATCCCCCATTTAAATAGCAAAATAAAATATACAAAAGTACATTGAATGCACATAGATGTCTGGCTATCTCCTCATTTGGCTCGACTTTTTACAACAAAACTTAGAATAACAGCTATGAATATATACGATCTCCATTTCCACATATTCTCTATCGCAACAAATCCAACTTTGACGTCATAAACACTAAAATATCTCTTAACCAGCTCTTAAATATTTTAAAATTTTGCCAGAACCTGTAATCAGTATTTATCCTTGACTTCATAGTGGCATTGGACATAATCAACCCATTTTTCTTGAAACATGTTTCCTTTAGCTTTCATTGAGTCCCACTCATTTAGGTGGTTTTGTTGTTGTTCTTGTTATTGTTTTGGTGGAGGGTCGGGGGAGATGTGTTTGCATTTGTGGTTATTTTCTGGCTTTCCCCCATGGTCACACAGAATACTTTTTAGTCTCCTTTGATGAACCTTTTCTCTCTGTCATGCTGTTAGGGTGCCACAGGGCTGAGCCCTGAGCCCTCTCCACTACTCCATCTTTACCGTCTCCTCAAATAAAATGATCCAGTCTCTGAGACTTATGAAATATTTTCTTATGACTCCCATTTCTCTCTCCAACTCCATTTCCTCCTCTAAGTTCCAGACATTTACAAATCTAACAGCTTGTTCTTTTCCACTTGTATATGTAACAACTCCCCAAACCTAAACTCTCTCCTGGCCAAGTCTTCTTCATTTCGGTTAAAGATTCTGTGTGTGCATGTGTGTTTGTGTGTGTGTAAATAAAACATATTCATATAATAAAATATAGGGGTTATTAATGTAAGCAGAAACAAAGGGAAATAATAGAACAAACCTTTTTAAAAATCATATCTTTTTAAATTGACAAAAATTGTATATATTTATTGTGTATGATGTGATGTTTTGAAATATTTGTGTATTGTGGAATGACTGAATCAAGTTATTTAACATATGCATTACCTCACATAGCTTTTTGGGGCAAAAACACTTAAAATCTACTCTCAGCAATTTTCAAGCATAAAATACATTGTTATTAACTATAGTCGCCATATTATAAAATAGGTTGCTTGAATGTTTCCTTCTGTCTAACTCAAAATTTGAATCCTTGGTCCTGCATCTCCCCAACTAGTGCCTAACCCCAGTCCCTGGTAAATGCTATTCTACTTTCTACTTTTATGTGTTTGACATTTTGGGATTCTACATATGAGTGAGATCATGTGGTATTTTTCTTTCTGTGCCTGGATTATTTCAACTAACGTAATGCTTAATGATGCAATTTGTTATTGCAAATGACAGGATTTCATTATTTTTATGGCTAAAGAATATTCCATTGCGTATATATACCACGTTTTCTTTTGTTCATCCGCTGCTGGACAACTAAGTTAATTCTATAACTTGGCTATTGTGAATAATGTTGCAATAAACAAGGGAGCACAGATTTCCCTTTGATATACTTATTTCCTTTCTTTTGGGTATACATATATATATATTTGGATCATATGATAGTTTTATTTTTAGGTTTTTGAAGAACCTCTATACTGTTTTTCACTATGGTTGTAAAAGAGTTCCCTTTTCAGCCTGGCGTGGTGTCTCACGCCTGTAATCCCAGTACTTTGGGAGGCTGAGGCGGGCAGATCATGAGGTCAGGAGATAGAGACCATCCTAGCTAACACGGTGAAACCCCATCTCTACTAAAAATACAAAAAAAATAGCCGGGCGTGGTGGCGGGTGCCTGTAGTCCCAGCTACTCGGGAGGCTGAGGCAGGAGAATGGCGTGAACCCGGGAGGCAGAGCTTGCAGTGAGCCGATCGTGCCACTGCACTCCAGCCTGGGCGACAGAGCGAAACTCTGTCTAAAAAAAAAAAAAAAAAAAAAAAAAGAGTTCCCTTTTCTTCGCATCCTCTCTTAACACTTGTTATTTTTTGTCTTTTTGATAATAGCCATTCTAAGAGGTGTGAGGTGTTACCTCATCGTGATTGTAATTGAATTTCAATCACAGGTGTGAGGTGTTACCTCATTGTGATTATAATTGAATTGTGATTGTAATTTGAATTTCCCCAATGATTAGTAATGTTGAACATTTTTTAATAAACCTGTTGGCCATTTATAAAAATCAAGTTTTTTGTTTTATTGCTATTGAGTTGTCTGAATTCCCTACATATAGAATATTAACCTTATTAAATGTATGGTTTATAAATATTTTCTCCCGTTTGTAGGTTGTCTCTTCATTCTGTTGACTGTTTCCTTTTCTGTGCAGAGCTTTTCAGTTTGCGAATCCCATTTGTCTACTTTGCTTTTGTTGCTGGTACCTATAGACTCAGCTCCAAAAACTTTATTACTTAAGTCAATGTCATGGAGCTTTTTTTCCTTCTATTTGCTTCTAGTAATTTTACAGTTTCAGGTCTGAAATTTAAGTCTTTAATATATTTTGATTTGATTGTTTTTCTGTGTTATAAGAGTCTAATTTTATTCTTCTGCATGTGGATATCCAGTTTTCCCAGCATCATTTATTTTCCTCTTATTTATTTATTTTAAATTAACAAATATAATTGTATATATTTATCAAGTACATGATGTTTTTCTGTGTATATACATTGTGGAATATTTAAATCTAGCTGATTAAAATATGCATTACCTCACAGTTATTATTTTTGTGGTGTGAACGTTTTACATCACTCTTAGTATTTCTCAGCACCATTTATTGAAAAGACAATCCTTTCTCCATTGTGTGTTCCTGGAATCTTTGTCAGAAATCAATTAACTGTAAATTCATAAAATTATTTCTGGGTTCTCTATTCTGTCCCATTGGTCTATGTGTCTGATTTTTGTACCAGTACCATACTGATCTGATTACTATGGCTTTGTTTTAGATTTGAAATTAAGCAATGTGGTGCAATCAGCTTTGTTCTTTTTGCACAACATTGCTTTGGCTAGTCAGAGTTTTTTGTGGCTTCATACAAATTTTAGGATTGTTTTTTCTAGTTCTGTAAAAAACTGTCATTGGAACGTTGATAGCTATGGATTGAATACATAGATTGTTTTGGGTAGTTTTCAGTGTGCAAGTTTTTTTTTTTTTTTTTTTTTACCATCTTTGTTGAATTTTTTTCCTTAAGTACTTTATTTTTCTTGATGTGGTTATAAATGAGATTGTTTAATTATTTCCTTTTCAGATTCTTTTTAGTGCATAGAAACACAGGTGATTTTTGTTTATTTTTTATTCTGCAACTTTACTGTATTTGCTTATTAGTTCTAACAGTTTTTTTGGTGGAGTCTTTAGAGTTTTCTTTTCTTTTCTTTTTTTTTTTTTTTTTTTTGAGATGGAGTCTCTCTCTGTTGCCCAGGCTGGAGTGCAGTGGTGCAATCTTGGCTCACTGCAAGCTCCGCCTCCCAGGTTCATGCCATTCTCCTGCTTCAGCCTCCCAAGTAGCTGGGACTACAGGCGCCCGCCACCATGCCCAGCTAATTTTTTGTATTTTTAGTAGAGACGGGGTTTCACCGTGTTAGCCAGGACGGTCTCGATCTCCTGACCTCATGATCTGCCCACCTTGGCCTCCCAAAGTGCAGGGATTAAAGGCGTGAGCCACTGCACCCGGCCTAGAGTTTTCTATATGTAAGATCATGTGTCTGCAAGCAAGGACAATTTAACTACTATTCCAGTTTAGATGCCTGTAGTTTTTTTCTCTTACCTAATTTTCCGGGGTTAGACTTCCCTTTCAGTGTTGACAGAAAAAGGGAAAGTGGGCATATTTGTCTTCTTCCTGATCTTAGAGGATAATGTTTCAGCTTTTCACGGTTGAGTGTGATGTTAGCTGTGGGCTTGGCATATATGGCGTTTATTGTGTTGACTTAAAGAAAATCTTAATTTAGATAAAAAAGCAAATGAGTAATGACAATTTAACTCTGAACAAATGGAGAGGTGAATATCTAATGTTATGTTGAAAGTTAAAAGTTAACCAAAGTTTGTTGATCATAGAGCAAGGCTTTCTGATATATACTTCACACATAAATTTTGCCATGATAAGTACAACAAAATGCATGGAATCACAAAAGCAAAATAAGAGGTAAAAGTGTTAAGCAATTTTTCTTAAAGAGCATATATACATATATTATAAAGCATTTTTACTGAGTTTTACTGTCTAACTTCATTTATTGCATCTAGAATGAACTTTTAGAAAAAGTAAACTCAAATCAATCTCATTTTTTTCACATTTATTGTGCCTTAAAAATGAACACATAATCACAGAGTAATAAAGCTGGAAGAGGCATGAGACATTAAAGAGAAAATCCTTACTTTTTGGAAGAGAAAATGGTCAAGGGTGTTAATTTCATGAAAGTGGCTGGGGAAGCTTTCTGAGGGACCTACTGTGACCCTTCCTCCACTTTGCTAGCATCATTGATGGCTGGAAACCTTTATTTGCACTGTAGTTTTTCCTCCATGGAGCTTTTCTGCTGCAGTTGTGTAGCTTTGTTGGTGAAACAGATCCTTGCCAGTGTCTGTTTGTGTTGTTGGAATAGTCACATCATTCACAATTTTATGTTCACATTGCACTTTTCATGTCATAAGAATCAAGAACCTCCATGCTCAGATGCAGTCTGCACTTGTGTTGGGAGTTGGCAAGAGGCTCAACTCAGCTGAGTCACCCACCAAACCCACTTTGGCACTGTCAGAATAAGGCAAAGACTGCTGCTGCCACAGACTTCTTCTGGTGGTAACTCACACCCGGTATGGAGGGTGGCAGAGGTCAATGGGCAGAGCAGCAAGGCTGGGGTCCTGTGAGGTGCAAATTCCAGGTGTCAGGATCATGAGGGAATAGCAGCTTCAAGTCCTGGACACATGATGCATTATCCCATCAGAATTTACTTAAAAATACAAATTCAGAGATATCATTAAGAATTAGGCCAGGCTTGGTGGCTCACGCCTGTAATCCCAGCACTTTGGGAGGCCAAGGCGGGCAGATCACGAGGTCAGGAGATTGAGGCCATCCTGGCCAACGTGGTGAAACTCTGTCTGTACTAAAATACAAAAAATTAGCCGAGTGTGGTGGTGTGTGCCTGTAGTCTCAGCTACTTGGGAGGCTGAGGCAGGGGAATCACTTGAACCTGGGAGGCAGAGGTTAAAATAAGCCGAGATCATGCCATTGCACTCCCACGTGGAAACAGCAAGACTCTGTTTCAGAAAAAAAAAAAAAAAAAAAAAGAATTAAAAGCTTGCAATGAAGATCATTAAACTCTTAAGTGCTGGCCCTTCTAAGAGTTGGGCGCTGTGGAACTGTACTAGTCACCCATCCAAAGATTCAGCCCTGCCTAGAGATGGTGGAAAATCTCAAGAATGAGAATATATTCATCTCGCATATTGTTTAATGGAATTGGGGACAGAAAATGGTTGATTACATTTTAGCTATAAAGTAAGATTCATGCAAAATATGCATACATACAGACAGTTGTTTTATAATAAAAATTATTAGTAATAACTTTTGCCATATAGTTTAAATAGCGTTAGTATTCTCTAATTCACGAATATTTAAAAAGTCAGATTGTTTGTGCTCAAGCAAACATGCAGTTTCTTCATTTTCAAAATGCATATAATACTTGAACCTAACTTATTAGGTTGTTGACAAGATTAAATAATACAGAGCAAGGCATAGACGTGGGTCAATCATGTAGAGCTCAATAAATATTAATAATTTGTTATTATTGTTACCATTACTATATTTTGGATTTATGTTTTCTATTAGTAGCACTGCAATACATTTTCTTATACCAAACATTTTTAATAATGTCTCACTCAAACAGATTTCCAGGAGATAAATGATTAGATTAATGATTGTATTTAAGACCCTTGACAAATCAGTCAACTCGTACTTCCAAATGGACTTCAAAATACCGTACATGTATAATTAATTACACTACTACTTGCTGCACAGGAAACACTCTACTTTATAGATGACTAGCTTAATACTTTAACACTCCAATATTTGGAAAAGAGTGTGTGTTTGTCTGTGTGTGTGTGTGTGTGTGTGTGTGTGTGTGTATGTGTGTTGCCCCTAGGTTCCAGATGAGTGAAATTCTGGGAGGCTTAGCTTCAAAATTAATAGCAGATGGCTCTAGAGGAGATACATTGGTTCTTACCAAGTGTCACTGGAATAACACAGGATGCTACACTGATGATATGAGATTGATGTAGAATTAGCTCGAGCTATTCTGAATCAGCTAAAAGAATCAAGTATTCATGTGAAATGTACCTATAAAATCAACATAAATTTTTGACAGAGTACTTAGCCATTTTCCATATTTGTATCAAGTAGTTTGGTAAGTGCCTTAGTCCTCGATATTCTTTTGAATATGAGGATCTATTTCAGGCATCAGACACACTTCAGTGTAATGATTTCATAATAGCAATTCCTGTTTGCTACTGATCCAACACATAGCCAAGACAACTTTATGATCACCTTCTGGAATTGCAAAATGCTCCCAATAAATATGGGATTTATGAGTAAATAATGCCCGCTAATGCATACGACTCATTTCAACACCCCTGGCAATCTCTCAGCTGGACATTCTTTTATTTCCTGCTTAAGTCAAGAGTAAATTGAAAACCACACAGCTAACATGACAATTGTGTTACCCTAAGAGATGAGTCATAACTGTGACATAATAATGAATCAAACTCTGGCATATCCTTTTGCAATAAAAGTTGCTGTCATGTGAGTAGACCAGTGGATATTTTATGTAAGATATTTCTGGCATTAAGTGAAACAATTTGGAGTAGGAAAGAGGATTTAATTTTAAAAGTTAATTTCTATAAAAAGTGCCTCTTTCAATAATTCCGATGTGTAATGATATGGAAATATTTTCTTGGTTCAAAATAAACATATAAATATTAAAGAAGTAAGTATAGGGTTTCCATTTTAGCTTTATCTGCATGTCACCTAACAAGTACATTAAATGTCTCAATTGAGAGAGATGATATGGCTCTGTCCTATTCATTATTAAAAGGTGATTTTTCAGCATACAAAAGAAATATAGTGAAATATAAATTATTTTACACAGACCACATAGTAGAGGATGTCACTGTTTCTGAGAGTAGATGTGTATTGTTTGCTCTTATTTGATTTTCTCAAAAGAATGTAATGTTAATTATCAAACAAAATATTCTGGCTAATAAGTAAACCAAAGCCAAATAAAAAAAAGGTAATAATAAAAGGAAAAGGGGAGACATATAGATTACTTTGCAAAAGCCTTTGGCAGGCTGAGACTGGCAGAGCACTTGAGGTCAGGAGTTCAAGACCATCCTGGCCAACATAATGAAACCCCGTCTCTACCAAAAAAAAATAAGAAAATTAGCCAGGCATGGTGGCACACGCCTGTAGTCCCAGCTACTTGGGAGGCTGAGGCATGAGAATCGCTTGAACCCATCAGGCAAAGGTTGTGGTGAGCTGAGATGGCGCCACTGCACTCCAGCCTGGGTGATAGAGTGAGACTCTGTCTCAAAAACATAGTATAATAAATAAAAATTACTCTGCAAAATGTTCCTAAATAAATGTTCTGTTACAAGTATTTTTCAGTGACAGAACATTTATTTAAAACTATGTCCTAATATCCTTTCTGTTGAGGATTATAAAAATAGCATTTGAAGTTAAACACTGGAAATTTTTATTTATAAAATATTTTTTTAATTAAAGAAATGTTAAAATTGGCATGTATTATGTTGGGTTCTTCTGAAATATGTTCTGAAGTTTCATGATAACAAAATAGATTTTTTTCTACCTGAAAATATTGAGATATGTTTCTCCCCCAAGTAGGTATGTTAAACTGTACACATTTGTAAGACTTTGGTTGCGTTGCAAGCAGATATCTTTCAAGGGACAGCTAATAATACCTGAAAGATGTTCTTTAAATCTCTAAACTAACTGTGCTGTTTGGGTCCATTTTCTATTTCAAAATTTTATTGATGATTCTGTTTCTTAAAAAATAACTTGTAATCAAATTATTCATTATTTTTAACAGTTTTCCCTTTTAATGTTACTCATAAGTTCATAGTTCCAAATATTATGTCCTATATATTAAAAATTTTAGTACATTGTATTAAAAAGTCTTTGTAGCATTGCCACATCCATCCCTCATAAAGAAGGACATCAAAATTTCAAAACATGCAGGCAATGGTACTAAAATGTTGCCTGAGCCATTATCTACAATTACTTACGTAAGACTTTATAAAAGTGAACATTCATTTAAAAATGGAATAGCATCATTTTGCATTGTGTCTTAAGTTTTGTGAAAAAGTATATTTTCCATGCTTATAAGGATTATCCGAGAGAAGTTTCCTTTATGCAGCCTTTCTCATGCTTCTTTCCTTAATTCCTAATTATATAACCATCTATATATTTCATTGACTTACACTGAAATGTTAGCTGTCCTGATATGTCTCAGCCTAATATCTAAAATTATGGTCAACTATCTTGATATTAATATGACATAACCCTTGACAATTCTGACTTTTAAAAAAATAGAGAAAAAAATTAAACTATGAAGACACTAGTTGTGGGGAGAACATCACATAGGATTTAATAAATAATATTATATAGTATAAAATCACTTTTAATACTTTTCTAAGAAAGACTTTGTGATTAGTACATAGCTATAAATCCAAGATATTTTCTGATTAGCAGGCAAGATATAGAAGTGGCTTGATCTTTTGTCCTTTATGCATTATATAAAAAATTGGAGAAACATATTATTAGAATAATTTTAATGTTATGTTCATTGCAGAAGTAAACTAACTACAGATTTCATAATGCTAAATTTGTTACTTGGTAAAGTAAGAATCATAATAGCCAGCCATCAGTTTATCTTTTGTGAATGACATTATATCTAGACACCACAATTTCCTAATCGATCATACAGTTTATGTAATGTTTACACTAATTAGTTAACTGATACACAAAATCAAAATGGTTATAAAATCCAATATAAAATTGACTGGAAATGCACACCTAAAGATTAATAGTAGTCTAAGTTTTAGTACTTACCTTTAATGTAAGATAAACACACTTTCTCTAGTCTAATTCTCTATGGCTATGCTAATTTTTTCTTTTTGTCTGTGAGGTTACCAATTTCTACATGTAATATTAGAGGATTTTTAAGGTGTTGTTGAGAGAAGGGTATATAATTCACCAATTAAGTGTCATTTTCCTTAAAAGGACACTAAAACCTAGACATTGTCCTTCACAGGGTAAGCTAATTCTAGAGGCAGTAGATGGACCACTATTTCTAATTTCACGAATGTAGCATAGTAATTGGGAATTATATTTTTTAAAAAATAATTATTTTTAATTGATAAATTACAGATTATGTATCTTTGGTATACAATGTGATGTTTTGATTTATATGCATACAAACATAGGAACATACACATAGTGGGATGATTAAATCAAACTAGTAATCATATTCATGACCTCACATATTTATCATTTTTTAATGAGAACATTTCAAATCAACTCTGAGCAATTTTAAGTATATTATACATTACCAATTATGATCACTATACTGTACAATGTATCTCCAGTACTTATTTCTCCTATCTAACTGAATGAAACTTTTTACCCTTCAACTAATCTCTCACACTCTGTAATTAAAGAAATGCTGCTTTTAACTTCAGATTGTGAGAAGCAAAATTCTGCCTCTACCACTTAATAGCATTGCAACATAGGGAAAAAAATGTGGTTAATGTGACTACTTAAATATTTTTGTTAGTTATTAAATGGAAAAATAAAATGTACCCCCAGGTATTGTTTAGTGGGGAAAAATGATAAAAATAGTTTAAATTTTTGGTACATATTAAATAATAAATAAGAGCTAATCATCATCAATTATTTGAGAATTTACAGAAACTTATTTTGATAAATTAACCTGTAAAAATGCCATGATTATGATTATCATTGGTGTGTATATATAGAGAGATACATCTATCTATCTATCCAAACACACCCCTCCCACACTGCTACATATAAATCTATATATTTAATGGATACACAACTTCCAAATAAATCCAGAGATTAAAAAGGAGACTTTATAACTGATACTGCAGAAATTCAAAGAATCATTAGTGGCTACTATTAGCAACTATATGCCAATAAATTGAGCAATCTAGAATAAATGAATACCTAGATAAATACCACCTACCAAGATTGAACAAGAAAGAAATAAAACAACTGAACAGACCAATAAAATGTAATGAGATCAAAGCCATAATAAAGTGTCCCAATAAAGAAAAGACCAGGACTTGATGGCTTCACTGCTGAATTCTACCAAACACTTAAAGAACTAATACCAATCCTCCTCAAACTATTCCAAAAAATAGAGGAGGAGGAAATATTTAAAAAGTCATGATGCAAGGCCAGTATTACACTGATATCTAAACCAAAGACATCACAAAGAAAGAAAACTACAGGCTAATATCTCTGATGGATATTGAATCAATAATCTCCAATAAAATACTAGCAAACCAAATTCAACAATATGTTAGAAAGATCTTTCATTATGACCAAGTGGGATTTATCCCTGGGATGCAAGGATGGTTCAATACATGCAAATCAATCAGTGCAATAAGTCATATCGATAGAATGAAGGATAGAAACCATATGACCATTTCAATCGATGCTGAAAAAGCATTCGATAAAGTTCAACATCCCTTCACAATAAAAAGCCTCAAAACTGGGATAGAAGGAATATTCCTCAATGTAAAAGAGCCACATATTCAGACCCACAGCTAGTATCAAACTGAATGAAGAAGAACTGAAAGCCTTTCCTCTAAGATCTGGAACATGACAAGGATGCCCACTTTCAACACTGTTATTCAACATAGTCCTAGAATTCCAAGCTAGAGCATCAGACAAGATAAAGATATAAAGGGCATCAAAATTGGAAAGGAAGAAGTCAAATTATTATAGTTTACAGGTGATATATAGTCTTATACTTGAAAACACCTAAAGACTCCACAAGAAAACTATGATAACTGATTAACAAGTCCAGTAAAGTTTCAGGATACAAAAATGAGTAACATTATGCCAACAGTGAACAATGTGAAAAGGAAATAACAAAGTCATCCCATTTACAATAGCAATGCATAAAATTAAATACCTAGGAATTAACCAAAGAAGTAAAAGATCTCTATAATAAAAACTATAAAACGCTGATGAAAAAAATTGAAGAGGATACCAAAAATGGAAAAATATTCCCTGTTCATTGATCAGAAGATTCAGTATTGTTAAAAGTCCGTACTACACAAAGCAATCTACAGAGTCAATTCAATTGCTATCAATATACCAGTGAAATTCTTTATAGAAATAGAGAAAACAATTCTCTAATTTATATGGAGCCACAAAAGACCTAGAATAGCTAAAGCTCTCCTAAGAAAAAAAAAAACAAAAGAGAAATCACATAACCTGACTTCAAATTAGACTACAGAGCTATAGTAATCAAAACATCATGGTACTGGCATAAAAATAGACATGT
Source organism: Gorilla gorilla gorilla (assembly GCF_029281585.2). Classification (NCBI taxonomy): domain Eukaryota; kingdom Metazoa; phylum Chordata; class Mammalia; order Primates; family Hominidae; genus Gorilla; species Gorilla gorilla. The sequence continues at coordinate 90,745,845 of NC_073243.2, forward strand.
GGACAAATGGAAAAGAACAGAGAACTCAGAAAAAAATTCAGACACCACAAGATGCCACGAATATACACTGGGGGAAAGACTGTCTCTTTAATAAATGGTGCTGGGAAAACTGGATATTCATATGCAGAAGAATGAAACCAGACCCCTGTATCTAGTCACATACAAAAATCAAATCAAAATGGATTAAAGACTTAAATCCAAGACCCAAAACTATGAAACTTCTATAAGAAAACATTGGGGAAAGTCTTCTGGACATTTGTCTTGGCAAAGATTTCTTGAAAAATACCATACAAGCACAGGTAACCAAAACTAATGTGGACAAATTGGTTCACACCAAGTTGAAAAGCATCTGCAGAGCAAAGGATGCAATCAACAGAGTGAAGAGACAACCCACAGAATGGGAGAAAATTATTTGCAAACTACCCCTCTGACAAGGGATTACTAACCGGAATATGTAAGGAGCTCAAACAACTCTATAGAAAAAAAAATCTAATAATTTGAATAAAAAATGGGCAAAAGATATGAATAGACATTTCTCAAAATAAGACATACTAATGGCAAATGGACATATGAAAAGATGCTTAATATCATTGAATGTCAGAGAAATGAAAATCAAAAAACTTCAATAAGATATCATTTTATCCCTAGTTAAAATGACTTATATCCAAAGACAGGCAATAACAAATGCTGCTGAGGATGCTGAGAAAAGGGATTCCTCATACACTATTGGTGAGAATGTAAATTAGCACAACCACTATGGACAACAGTTTGGAGATTACTCAAAAAACTAAAAACTGAGTTACCATATGATCCAGCAATCTAACTGTAGGGTATATACTCAGAAGAAAGGAAATCAGTACATGAAAAAGGTATCTCTGCTCCTATGTTTGTTGCAGCACTGTTTGCAATAACTAAGATTTGGAAGCAACCTATGTGTCCATGAACAGATTACTGGATAAAGAAAATGTGGTATATATACACCATGGAGTACTATCCAGCCACAAAAATCAAAAAGATCCAGTCATTTGCAACAACATGCATGGAGTTGGACGTCATTACTTTAAGTGAAATAATCCAGGCACAGAAAGACAAACATTGCATGTTCTCACTTACTTGTGGGATCTAAAAGTCAAAACAATTGAACTCATGAACATAGAGAGTAGAAGGATGGTTACTAGAGGCTGGGAAGGGTAGTGCAGGGCTGAGGGGAGGTGGCGATGGTTAATGGGTACAAAAAGAAATAGAAAGAATGAATAAGACCCCTATTAGATCACATAATAAGATGACTATAGTCAATTTTAAAATAACTTAAAGAGTGTAATTGGATTATTTGTAATCCAAAGGCAAATGCTTGAGGGGATGGATACCCCATTCTTCATGACGTACTTATTTGACACAACATGCCTGTATCAAAACATCTCATATACCCCGTCAATATATATGCTTACACATAAAATTACATATATGTACACATAAAAATTAAAAATAAAAAAGAATCAAAAAAATTTGGAGATATACTCGTATCCCAAAATGTTAGATAAAACTGATGTTATTATTTTCAATTAATATAATTTATGCACAGACAGGCAGGCAGTTATATAACAAATCTGCTAACTGGGTTTTGCTCAGAATGAAATGTCTAAAACAAAGTGGGGCATGAATAATCATCAATGGCGGAATAATCAGGTTTTTTATTCCTAAAGAATTTTCTCTCATGCTAATCTCTACCCCACCACCATATATGCAATTTCTGCTTACAAACGTGAACTTCAGAAAATTTTTATTTTTGCAAAACTCATGTTTACATCTTGTTTTTTATAACACTGTATTAATATCATAAAGGTGCAATCTAGGTGGTTTCGTACTTGAAAATTAGTTACAGAGCATCTTGTTAGAATGCAAAGAATGAGTGTTCTAAAAGCGGTGGTTCTGTTACTGGCAGAGCATCCATATGGGTCTGCAAAAACCTCAATTCTTGCCTACTCAGAAGAAAGAATTTGACCAAGGAGGCATGAGGCAGAAGGAGAGACTGAGGCAAGTTTTAGAGCAGGAATGAAAGAAAGTAAAGTACACTTGGAAGAGGGCCAAGCGGTGACTTGAGAGATCAAGTGCTTAGTTTCACATTTGACTTGGGGTTTTATATATTGGCACACTTCCCATGTCTTGCATCCTTTCTCCCCTGATTCTTCCCTTGGGGTAGGCTGTCCTCATGCACAGTGGCCTGGTAGCACGTGGGAGGGGAGCATGCACAGTGTGTTTACTGGAGCTGTACACATGCTCACTTGAGGCATTCTTCCCTTACCAGTCTAGCATTCCTAGAGGAAGGTCAGATACCAGTTAAACTACACAATTTTGCCTCTTAATGCACATACTTGAGCCCATTTGCCTGGTTCCTGAGATCTTATTGGGAAGTTGCTAATCACCAGTTTCAGTTCTATCTATTAGGAGACAGGCCATCTATGATTAACTAGTATTTTAGAGAGACAGTTAACAACCACCTGGCCCTCACTTGATGGTCACCTGGCATTCCTAGTGTGTGTGTTGAGGGGGAGGAGGAGCCCTCTTCTGTGCTGCTCATGCCTGACTAGCGACCTGCTGTAAATAACAGTTCTAGGCACAAACTTTGGCTCTGAGACTTACTAGTTATTTGGCATTGAACAAATAAATTAACACCTCCAGAGACAATTGTAAATTGGAATTGCACATTTGCCCAGGCCATGGCAGAGAAAAGGTAAAGGGTAATTTGGGGTGGGACTATGGCATTAGCCAATGTATGGAAGTGAATATTCAATGCCAGGCTTGGCAAAACATGAACAAATACTGTGGCAGAAAGTGGTTCCAGAAGAAAGACATTTGAATCTTGTCCTGTAGATACTAGTGGTGCTTTAAAATTTATTAAGCAAGACATGAATAAAGCAATGGAACATTAATTTTGTAGAGATGCACAAAGTAATTTGAAGCTGAATATAATAAAACCAGTAATGGCATCTAGAAAAAACAGTTGCATTGAACATATGTGTTTACCTCCATCCTCCTCTAAGACTCAATCAAATAATAATAAAGTTATAAAATAAGAAAACATAAACAAAGAATTACAAAAACCCATAGGAAAACAGGAACAAAATCAGTAAATCTGGAAAGGGAATAGGCAAAAGGTAATTGATTTAGAAAATTCATAAAAGGTAAGCCTTCCTGGAATAATCATGGAAGAATCCTGATTTGTGTAAATTAATTCCAAAATGACGCACAAATTAAAAGAAGCAGTCATCACAGAGTTGATGGAAAAGTGAAGCAGACAAGTATTATTTGGAAGTCTGCTTAACAGGCAGACAAAATTTTCTATCAATATTGACAGAAAGAAAATTATCCCTCCAAAGCAAGAGAAAATATTAGAGCCTGTTCCTTGCAGTCAGTAAAACATGAGAAATATGAAAATGGGAAAACTTTGCACAGATGTGAGTGGGGTACCTTACACAAATAGGCATAGTCAGAGAAGTCTATCAACCGAATGGTGAGAGCTACCCTAATCTCAGTTCTATTCCCTCAGCAGGCTTTGAAAAAATCATTGAGGATTATACAGTCCTTTCAATCAGAATATTGAAAACTTCCTTTGTAGAAAGCCCAACCTGTGGGATAAAGGAAGAAAGAAAAGAATAAAAGATGAAAAAAAGGAAAGGAAGGAAGAAAACATGAGAATTTGCAATACCCTAGTGACACAGCCGAATCAAATACCCAATAAAACTCTCTTCTCTTCAAGCCATGTTATGCACACAGAGTTCTTCGATTAGTGTGCAGCCAAAGAGCAGAAAACATTTGTAAAACAAAACAAAATAAAATAAAATGTCAATTAAAAGGTAAAGATATACAACCAAACAGACAGGAAAATCAAACCAAGGCTGTAAGGACATTCTGTCAAACAAGAGATGACCTCAACACATGTATACACCATCCATGCTACGCAGCCTCTAAGAGTGATGCCTGTCCCTAGCCTTCCTGACTGTTTTAATCTGTTTTTATACTGCTCTAAAGACTGGGTAATTTATAAAGAAAACAGATTTAATTGAATCACCACTCTATGGCTGGGAAGGCCTCAGGAAACTTACAATCATGGCAGAGGGTGAAGGGGAATCAAGGAGAAGTGCCCAGCGAAGGGGGAAGGGCCCCTTATAAAACCATCAGATCTCTTGAGAACTCACTATCAGGAGACCAGCATAGGGGAACCTCCCCCAAGATTCAATTACCTCTACCTGGTCTTTCCCTTGACACATGAGGATTATGGGTATTATGGAGATTATGGGGATTACAATTCAAGATGAGATTTAGTGGAGACACAAAGCCTAACCATATTAATGACCTTGCATACATCTCTTTCTTTGAATAACTTGCTACCAAAATCAGTATAGGAGGCTTGCAGCCTGTGTACAGGGGGTGAGTGGGGAGAAAGGAAGAATTCACTTCCTTCCCTCTTGGGCTAGGAAGGCGTCACCAGGAAAGCACCCACCTCAGGTAGGGGCAGCCTCAGGGCTCCCAAGGACCAGAGATCCCACAGGACGATCCTGCCATTGCAAGAGGCTACCGACTGAGACCCCTTTCATGCCTCCCCTACCGCAAATATTCCCCCTACAAGGCCCCGTCCCAAACAATTCCTGCTGTGCACATTGATGTTCTCATGCCTTGTGGCATGTCGAGCTCTGTCTCGTCCTGCACGTGGGGACTCAGCATTTAATCACCCTTAAAAACCCATCCAAGACCTGTCCCCATTAAATGATACTGCCACACTGCAGCGACCCGAAGAGGAGGCCTCCATCTCTGACCCACCGACTACCTACCACGGAAACTCCACAGTGGCTTCCCAGCCCAGGCGTTATCCTGAGATGCCACTCAGTGAATCTGACACACGTGGGGGCGACCCTTCGAGGCCTCCCTCCAACATCCCACCCACCCTCCAGGGGAGACTAGGCCTCCCACTCAGATGGTGGCTCCCAGCTACCACAAAAATAAAGTAAAATAAGTATTTTTAAAATGTCACTTCTGTGATTAGGTATTTATCATCTTGCTATTGGACTCTCTCTATTGTCCAGATTCTTGACCCACAAAAACTGTGAGGTAAGAAATGTAACAAATATGTGTTATTTAAAATGACAAGTTTGGGGTGTGTTTTGTTGTGCCGCATTAGTTAACATGCACACACAAACATACATACACACACATATACACATACATGCTGATAAAATACAATACGTGATTTCAGAAATTTCTTAAAATCCAAACGAAGAGAGAAAAAATATAGAAAAGGGTATACTATCTCTTATTTCTTTGAACGTTCTACATTCTGGTATGGATATTTTATTATTTAATTATATATAAATAAATATAGACATGCATACATACTCACATATTTATATACAGGTAAACATATACACACGTATATATATTATATATAAAATACATATACCCATTATAAATATGTATTATATATATAATATATATAAAATATAAAATATATATAAAATATAAAATATATATAATATATACCCATTATAAATATATATTTATATATTATATGTAAATTATATATTCATATATAAATATATATTATATATTCATATATAAATATATATTATATATTCATATATAATATATATTATATATTCATATATAAATATATATTACATATTCATATGTAAACATATATTCTATATTCATATGTAAATATATATTCTATATTCATATGTAAATATATATTCTATATTCATATGTAAATATATATTATATATATTTATATATAATATATTATAATATTTATATTATATTTATATAAATATATACATTTACATATAAATATTATAATATATTATAATATATTTATATATTATATATTATAAATACATATTATAATATATTATAATATATTTATATATTATATATTATAAATACATATTATAATATATTTATATATTATATTATATATTTATATATACATATTATATATTATACATGTATATATTATACATACATATTTACATATAAATATATAATATATATTTATATATAATATATAATATATATTAATATATAATATATAATTATATTAATATATTATATATAACATATATTAATATGTTATATATAATTTATATATAATATATATAATTTATATATTATATATAAAATATATATTATATATAAATTATATATAATATAATATATATTTATATATTTATGTCTATTTATATATAATATATATTTATTTATATATTATATATATAAATATGTATTATATATAATATATACCATTATAAACATATATTTTTTATATATAGTACGTATATATAATGGGTGTGTGCGTATATATGTCTATATACACATATATAAATATATGTATATATACATACGTATATGTATATATGTGTATATATACATACGTATATGTATATATGTGTATATATACATACGTATATGTATATATGTGTATATATACATACGTATATGTATATATGTGTATATATACATACGTATATGTATATATGTGTATATATACATACGTATATGTATATATGTGTATATATACATACGTATATGTATATATGTGTATATATACATACGTATATGTATATATGTGTATATATACATACGTATATGTATATATGTGTATATATACATACGTATATGTATATATGTGTATATATACATATACGTATATATGTATGTATATAGACATATATACACCTATATACGTATATATACATACATATACGTATATATGTACATATATACACGTATATATGTATATACGTCTATATACATACATATACGTATATATGTATATACGTCTATATACATACATATACGTATATATGTACATATATACATATATATGTATACGTATATATGTACGTACATACATATTCGTATATACATATCGTATATACATGTATTAGGTCATTCTCATGCAGCTGTGAGGAAATACCCCAAACTGGGTAATTTTTGAAGAAAACAGGTTTAATTGACTCACAGTTCTATATAGTTGCGGAGACCTCAGGAAACTTACAATCAGTCTTCACAGGGTGGCAGGAGAGAGAATGAATGCCAGCAGGGGAAATGCCAGATGCTAATAAAACTATCAGATCTGAATCTTGTGATAACTCACTCACTATCATCAGAACAGCATGGGGGAAACGGCCCCCATGATTCAATTCCCTACAGGGTCCCTCCCACAACACATGGGGATTATGGGGATTACAACTCATGATGAAATTTAGGTGGGGACACAGCCAAAACATATCAACCCATATGTAGAGAGAAACATATAGAGAAATATTTTTTGTCAATGTTATATTTTTAGGGAGTGTCTTCTAATTTCTTTCAGCTAATCTTTTTTTTTTTTTTTTTTTTGAGACAAAGTCTTGCTCTGTCACCCAGGCTGGAGTGCAGTGGTGCAATCGTGGCTCACTGCAACCTCTGCCTCCTGGGTTCAAGTGATTCTCATGCCTCAGCCTCCCAAATATCTGGGATTAGAAGCATGAGTCACCTTTCTCAGCTAATGCTTTGTATTTTTAGTAGAGACAGGGTTTCTCTGTGTTGGTCACAAACTCCTGGCATCAAGTGATCCACTTGCCTTGGCCTCCCAAAGTGCTGGGATTACAGGCCTGAGCCACCACAGCTGGCCGTCTTCCTACCAATCTTCTATTAAAGATTTTATCTGTGAATTTCTCCAGTCTTTTATGTCCCTGTCTTTGTCTCTGCTGATGCATCATGATCAATTATTAGATATTTAACATGATAGAATAATCATTGGGAATAATTTCATTCCAATTCTAAAATCAATATCAATCAATGACAAGTATGTTTATACCTCCTATTAACTCAAAAAAGTACCTTCCCTCATTGGGACAACGCCATGGGGGTGGTGAGCAAATACAGGTGATGTATACAAAGAAGATGGCAAAATACATCCTCAGAAGCTAAAGCGTATCCTCATATTGGGGCTGTATGTGTTGAACTCCAGCAAATCATAAGATAGAATACTTTTTAATGTATCTTGGTTTTCCAGTACTTTATTTGGGATGAGTTTGATCCATGGAAATAGATTATTTCAGCATGTCTTACATTTTGGGTATCACTGAAAAATTTGTACAGTTTTATGATAAGCATATCCTAAATTTTTCTCACATTTTACTGATTAATTTCTACTCACCTTTCAGTACTTAAGTCAAATTGTACATCCACCAAAGTTCTTTTACTAATCTTTAGTAAAGACTTGGAATCACTGGCTGGGTTGCTAATTATTTTTCTTGTATTCTTTCTGTGCATATCTTAGAATTATAAACAGTTAAGTTTGGTACTTGGCCAACTGCAATGTTCGGCTAGTTTCCCATGAAAGTGATCCTGGTGTCCTTAGCTGGGTTAATAACACCTTTTCATAATGTTACTAAATATCCAGAACAATAATCTATCATTCACGTAACACACATATTCCAGGACATCTAAGGCCTTGGAGCTGGTGTTGGTTCAGCCACCCCAAATGTTGTTACTGAATGATGAGAGGTGAATGCAGTTAAGGTATTTTGAAAACACAATGTTGTATCCCATGAGAGATGATTAGTTGGGAATATATTCTGCCAATAGATTCAGTTCTGTCTGAGTATGTCATAAAGTTTCTCATGACTGTCTTTCTTGAATATTAGGTGTAAATAATGAGATATTTGGCAAGCATTTTGTGCCAATATTCACCTACTCAGATCCTACTGTGATTCTGTAGGTGCCTGATTTTGTAGTGTTCAAACCCCATTTTTTACCTGGAGTAGTCAAAACAGCTTTGTTGTTGCAGCCACATCAAGCAAGCAGCAGCAACGTGTATCTCTTCAACATGGATAATTACCTTAACAATACATCATCCTGGTTCACAACAACTCAGTAGATATGCTGACCACTGACAGTAACAAAATGACCTGCATGGTTCAAAGGTAGAAATTTCAAGTCTGTAAAAGAATGCATATAGTAAGCATAATAACCAAAAAATAACTCAATCAACATCAAACAGCTATTATTTACAATGGTGATTAAATGATGTTTGGTGCCATCTTTTTACTAAATCACATATATAGGTACCTTGAAAAATCCTTTTAAACTGATTTATATAAAATTAATCTTCTTATAGGAAATCAAACCTGTGAGCTTTCCCAGCAGCAGCTATGCCATGGTATCGCATCTGAAAGTAGCAGTGAAGTATGTTATTCTCCTGTCCTAAGATTGTATTATGAGAGAGAAAAAAAAAAGGTATTTTCTCAAGCAAAATTTCTCATTAATATGGGTCATCAACTGCTACAATTTCTCCATGTTCTTCCCATTTATTACCTATCTTAAGCCAGAATCAGTACCCAAATGAGAGCCTCTTTTTTGAGTAGCAGGATTGGAACTGCTGTTTCTTCCTATATTTTCTATCCTCAATATGGAGACAAAGGAAGACAAGGCTGCTTCTATGACTAAAAATCACTACTTACCATGATTTAGCCAATAAGATGGGATTACTCTATGACTCATTTTACTTTAGAAAATTCACAAAGTTCATAGGCACTGAGAAAGTACTCTGCACACCAGTGCTTATTCTGCCAAGCACAAAATGAGCAGTCCTAGACCACTCCATTTCCATATAATGGAATAATGTGCCTGTTGGGAAAAACAGGGAACTGGAAGATTCCATCATCCTCCACGCCTTCATTCCAAGCACTACATCCCCACAATTTTTCCAAAGATATCCTCTTTTCCACCCTCACATTTAGATGAAGAACAAATTCACCCATTTACACTAACCAACACTTCTCACCCATATTACGTTTTCATTTCTATTAACAGATATTTGTTTTTTAACCCCAGTTCTCAAAGAAATGCCTTTTAGACGATAAAGAATAGCATGCATCTGACGGGCAGGGTGGCTCACACCTGTTATCCCAGCACTTTGGGAGGCCAAGGTGTGTGGATCACGAGGTCAGGAGATGGAGACCATCCTGGCTAACACGGTGAAACCCTGTCTCTACTAAAAATACAAAAAATTAGCTGGGTGTGGTGGTGGGCACCTGTAGTCCCAGCTACTCGGGAGGCTGAGGCAGGAGAATGGTGTGAACCCGGGAGGCGGTGGAGCTTGCAGTGAGCCAAGATCGCACCACTGCACTCCAGCCTGGGCGACAGTGCAAGACTCCGTCTCAAAAAAAAAAAAAAAAAAAAAAAGGATAGCATGCATCTGCTTGATGTAATGCTTTTTAGAACATTTTGGATTGCTGGCAGGAAGGAAATGCATTCTTTGTTCTGTTAATATATGACTGGGGAGAACAAATTGATGCAAAATACTTTATTCTATACTTTTAATAACATTCTCTGCTGCTGATTCAGGTAAGCAGTAAACAGAGCCCAAAACGGATTGCATAAGTACTACAGTGACAATCCATTTGAAGCCACCTGGATTTCTTTATAAAGCTCCTGTAGAGTACCACTCCCTGCTAAGTGTGAGAATTTCTCAGGAAATCTTACTCAAATTCAATTTCCTGTTAACAGTCTATATGGTCTTTTATTACATTAGCAGCATTAGTAGAGGCTAGAGGTATACAGCCTTTCCTGTCCAATGTTGCGTAACCTGAACATATCTGTGCCTGCTCATTTCAAGTAGCTACCTCCAGGGCCTAAGCAAGGGCATCAGTCTTCACATTCCTGCCACTTTCTGAGCAGTAACTATTGATTATCCACATAACTTACTTTAATTCTTCCTTGAAATTTCCACTTGGAATTTTACAATTGTATTAACAATATAAGGATACCCTTGGAATCCAATCATCCAAGGCAGGGCTGGCAAACTCTATAATAAATAATTATTTTATTTTGTAAGATTTTCTTGATGCATTAAAATCCAAGAGTATTAAAATACTTTTGATAACTCCATCAAGAAATGTTCTTCTTTTAAAGTACAGTGAAGACTGGAGTCATTTTTAGCCCCATATATAGCAGCTATGGATCATCTACTGACCTTGCAAAGGAGATGGTATCAGCATCTGTCCTTATGCCTTAATATAGAACAAAGCTATTGATGATGGTCCAAGAGTTCATGTATATCCAAATATTATCCATCTCTTTTCCCAAATGAACTTCTTCAACTGATGTTTTATCATCTGCAGAAAGAATGGCTGCATTATTACATACTGCTTTCTTCCCTTAATTTGAGATGCTCATTCATGAATTGGGTTGTGTAGGGGAGGAAAAAATAATTTCCCCTTTATTTTTCTGAATTTATAGTTGAGACCCCTATAACAAAAGGCAGATTAACAAGAGAAAAAAAATGACAGAAGTTAACATGTTATAACCCATGTATACATGGAACATACCCAGGCAAACATGAGTAAATATTAAAGAGGTGGCTTAGAACGCTGGCTTATGTAGCATCATTAACAAAAAACAACACATTGTTATAGAAGCAGCAAGACACAGAAAAAGGACCTTGAATATCTAGTGAGAAGGCAAATAAATGGGAAACTGAAGTTACGTAAAAGCTAGTAAGTAAAGTTTGTGAAATAGATTCATCTGGTGGTGTCTCCAGGCTGATAAAAGTTGAAAGCTTTCTATGATGATCAACTTTTGTCCTTTCTCATTAAAAGGAGGAGTAAATTTATATCCTGTGTAAATTTATGTCCTGCTTTTAGGCAAATGGGTGAGGGCACAGAGCTTTTCTTCTATCTGTTTCTTATCAGTTGCCTTCAGCTCAAAAGAATTCTTATGCCAAAGTGGCATATTTTGGATGGCATTATGTGACCCTTTGGGCACCTGCTCTGCTTTAACTCTGAGGCTCAGACCATTCCTTATTAAAAGCTACTAGTTTTTCCAAAAGTTTTATCATTTTTCCCAGAAACAGGATGGCAAACTTTTCATGAGTACACTATAGTCTTCCAGAACTATAGCCTGTCGCCTATTTTGGCGTATGCCATTTCCACTTCATGAATGAATTCTGACCAGCTACTTAACATATCAAAATAAATATTTCTAATGTTACTACAATACTTAATAATAATTACTTAAGGTACAATAGGTATCTTAAGTCTAAAAATTGTTTGATATTTCTCAATATTTGCAGCTGTCTCCTCTAAAACCTCATAAAAAGCCACTAAATTTTTTTGAGAAAAGTGTATCTTGCTCCAGTGTTAGGTAGCTTGTTCAAAATCCTAGTATTTGCTACTTCTTGGAGAGACTCAAGATTGCACATATCTATATGCCCGACCTTTCCCCTGTATTGTGTGCTTTAATATGCATTCATATGGCCCCAAACAGTACTACATGTGATATACTATGCTGTAAGATTCCAAAGATAGTTTTAATTCCATATTCTATTTAAATTCATTTCAGGGAATTGGGTTACAAGAGGGTTATCTTATGAATTGGGCCTAGCAGAAAGTACAGATATAGATATTATAGTATAATTATAATATATTATACATTTTTATTATTAGTTTGGTTTATTTCTGTATGTGATATGACTTTCATGGCCCCAAGATATATTATATTAGTGAATTATCAGGTGGATTCCAATATTGTAGCCAATTTAATTAATCTAAGCTATGATATGTACTATTACACTTCTCCAACATTTCTTAGCCTTTCTCTCTCAAATGGAAATTTTCATAATCTCTTCATTATAATAAATTAATTCCTTTTTGTGGTGGAGAACTCAGGTATTTTTAGGAAAGGAAATATGATTATATCATCACCTACCATTCTATTTATCTAACTTTACTGTCATGAGCATTAGTTATGTTTAGACAGATTGCCTTTTAGGCTTCCTGAAGAGTATTCACCATCTTTGTCATGAACTGCTTTACAATAAACTTTCAGTTTCTACAGGCAAGTCACTATTTTCACATCTAAGAGAAGAATGTTATAAAATTAGTGAGACTTCTGATTATATCAATTATAGTTAAATATAAACTTTCAAGTTTTTCTTTTTTATAAGATGAATACATGGGCAGGATTTGTCAATTACAAAGATTTCCATTTAGCATGAGTAATTAAGAAGCAAAAGGTAGACTTGCCTGACATTCAGCTATGTACTTACAATCTATTCACACATCAAATACATCTAATTAAGAAATCAGATACAAATTATGCCACCAGAGGGTTGTTCCTTCTCTCTTTCTTTCTCTTTCCTTCCTTTCTTTCTTTCTTTTCTTTTTCTTTCTTTTTCTTTCTTTCTTTCTTTTCTTCTCCTTCCTTCCTTCCTCTCTTTCTCTCTTTTTGTCGTGCTTGCTTGCTTGCTTTCCAATCTAAATTATCACCTTAACTCTAATTATTTTTTATCAGGGCATCATTGTTCACTCCAGGTTTTATATTTAGTCTTCTAAAATTTTCTCTTGTTCACAGACATATCACAGTATATGATCATCACATACAAACATTCAAAAATTTAAATTTGAATATGTATTTTATAGTCTGTTCTCATGTGCTGATAAAGACATACCCAATTTACACAAGAAAGAGGTATAATGGACTTACAATTACACATGGCTGGGGAGGCCTCACAATTACACATGGCTGGGGAGGCCTCACAATCATTTCAGAAGCAAGGAGGAGCAAGTCACATCTTACATGGATGGCGGCAGGCAAAGAAAGATAACTTGTGCAGGGGAACTCCTTTTTTTTAAAACCATCAGATCTTGTGAGACTTATTCACTGTCACTAGACCAGCGTGGGAAAGACCTACCCCCATGATTCAATTACGTCCCACCAGGTCTCTCCCACAACACTTGGGAATTCAAGATGAGATTTGGGTGGGGACACAGCCAAACCATATCATTCCACTCCAAATATCAGGTCCTCACATTTCAAAACAAATCATGCCTTCCAACAGTCCCCCAAAGTCTTAACTCATTTCAGCATTAACTCTAAAGTCAACAGTCCAACATCTCATCTGAGACAAGGCAAGTCCTTTAAGCCTATCAGACTGTAAAATCAAAAGCAAGTTAGTTACTTCCTAGGTACAATGGGGGTATAGGCATTGGGTAAATAGAGCCATTCCAAATGGGAGAAATTGGCCAAAACAAAGGGACTACAAACCCCATGTAAGTCCAAACTCTAGAAGGACAGTCAAATCTTAAAGCTCCAAAACGATCTTCTTTGACTCCAATTCTCACATCTGGGTCATGCTGATGCAACAGTTGAGTTCCATGGTCTTGGGCAGCTCTGCCCCTGTAGCTGTGCAGGGTACAGCCTCCCTTCTGGCTGCTTTCATGGGCTGGTGTTGAGTGTCTGTGTCTTTTCCAAGTGCACAGTGCAAGCTGTCAGTGGGCCTACCATTCTGGGGTCTGGAGAATGGTGGCCCTCTTCTCAAAGCTCCACTAGGCAGTGTCCGCAGTGGGGCTCTGTGTTGGGGCTCCAACCCACATTTCCCTTCTGTACTGCCCTAGTAGAGGGCCCTCTATGAGGGCCCCACCCCTGCAGCAAACTTCTGCCAGGGCACCCAGGTGTTTCCATACATCATTTGAAATCTAGATAGAGGTTCCCAAACTTCAATTCTTGACTTCCTTGCACTCACAAGCTTAACACCTTGTGAAAGCTGCCAAGGCTTGGGGCTTGCACCCTTTGAAGCCATGGCCTGAACTGTACCTTGGGCTCTTTCAGCCACAGCTGGAGTGGCTGGGACACAGGATGCCAAGTCCCTAGACTGCACACAGTAGAGGGAACCTGGGCCAGCCCCACAAAACCATTTTTTCCTCCTAGGTCTCTGGGCCTGTCATGGGAGGGGCTGCCACAAAGGTCTCTGATGTCCTGGAGATATTTTCCCCATGGTCTTGGTGATTAACATTCAGCTTCTCATTACTTATACAAATATCTGCAGGCAGCTTGAATTTCTCCTCAGAAAATGGGTTTCTATTTCCTATTGCATTGTCAGGCTGCAAATTTTCTGAATTTTGATGCTGTTTCCCTTCTAAAACTGAGTGCCTTTAACAGCACCCATCACTTCTTGAATGCTTTGCTGCTTAGAAATTTCTTCCTCCAGTTATCCTAAATCGTCTCTCTCAATTTCGAAGTTCCATGAATCTCTAGGGCAGGGGAAAATGCCACCAGTCTCTTTGCTAAAAACATAGCAAGAGTCACCTTTGCTACAGTTCCCAACAAGTTCTTCATCTCCATCTGAGACTATCTCAGCCTGGATTTCATTGTCCATATCATTATCAGCATTTTTGTCAAAGCCATTCAACAAGTCTCTAGGGAGTTCCAAAATTTTTCACACTTTCCTGTCTTCTTTTGAAACCTCCAAACTGTTCCAACCTCTTCCTGTTACCCCATTCCAAAGTTGCTTCCACTTTTTCAGGTATCTTTTCAGTAGCACCCTACTCTACTGGTACCAGTTTACTGTATTAGTCCATTCTCATGCTGCTGATAAAGACATACCCGAGACTGGGCAATTTACAAAAGGAAGAGGTTTAATGGACTTACAGTTCCACGTGGCTGGGGAAGCCTCACAATCATCATGTAAGGAAAGGAGGAGCAAATCACATTGTATGTTGATGGTGGTAGGCAAAGAGAGCTTGTGCTGGAGAACTCTTCTTTTTAAAACATCAGATCTCATGAGACTTATTTACTATCATGAGAACAGCATGGGAAAACCTGACTCCATGATTCAGTTACCTCCCTCCAGGTCCCTCCCACAACACATGGGAATTCAAGATGAGATTTGAGTGGGGACACAGAAAAACGATATCATGTATGGTTTAAAAGTTTAAAGGAAATTTAGTATAATTTAGGCATTTATCAGGGAAAATACATCAAAAAGTATTGTTCAAAAAATAAAGTTAAGAAGATAAGCAGTTTTGTCATACACTAACTGAAATTCTCTTAATATATTTAAATGTCATTATTGTGAAAGAACATATGTATATTTTATGTTTCAAAGTTTAGGAAGCTGTAGTCAAACTGTGTTAGTTACTTTCATTTAGAATTACAATTTTTAAGATGTTTCTCATTGAGTCTCATTGTCATCTAGATCTTCTGTTAAATACTTTATTTCCTAAATGCTGCACCATAACAAAGCATCAAAAGTCTTCTCATCCTATTGGATTTCAATGCATCAGGAAAATTTTTGCTAAATAAATGCATTATTATATGGTTAAATTGTGTGGATTAACTTTATATACTTAAAAAGAGACATACAGACCATTTTAAACTTTTTTTTAATTTCCTTTCTCTCAGGCTTGAAGGTTATTTACAAAGAGTGAAATTGCATTAAATTGATTGACTTTACCTACTTTATGGCAGTACTCCACAGAATAATTAAGATATCTTTCTAAAAAATCATTACAAACAATGCTAGCCTCTGATCAATTCAGTCCAATTAAGAAGAACAAGGATTTCTGATCACATACTTTAGTGGGTAAAGTGTAATTTAGTTCAATTTTAACATCCCTTCCACGCTGTAATATTTTTTCAATTTTCATCACTTTAACTTTTTAACTTCTTAATCTATTGTCTAGCATGCATTTTCCTGTACGTAGATTTTTTTATCTATACCTAAAGTTGCTATTAAGATTTTAGAATTTCATGTATATTATTATTTATACACACCATAAACAAAAAAGAGTTGAAAATTAACATCTACGCCAAGGTTATTTAGGAAATTAGATTATATGTTCCATTTTACAATTAACTAAATATTTTGAGGGAAATTAGAAAAATAAAATTATTTGTGACTAAATTTTCTTGTTATAAAATGTTCTTAATATTTAGATAAATGCAAATTTGGAATGTAGATTTCCATTTATTTATACATATATATTAGATAGATATAGATATAAACACACATATATATACACACACACAAAACCATATAATGGCTTCTACATGTACACTGAAAGAATTGTTTCTATCAACTAATATATGACAATTTCCCTAGGAGACTATAATATTAACATATCTACCATAGCTGTATCTGTATTTGTATTTATAGCTCCTTACTAATCATTGGCATTGTTCATGGTTCTAATATTTGACTCTTTTTAATCTTCTTTCAGCTAAAGTTTGAGATAAACACCTAGGACATGTATTTTACCATGGGGAGTAGTAAGTAGAAATATTTCTTTGAACAGACTGTAAGGGAAACTGATGGAGAAAGGAGCACATTGACATGTTAGTATACTACACATATTGACAGAGATACTGACCCAATTCAGGTAAATCTTTCAAGATTAAGAGAAAACCAAAGTTTTAAAGTTATTTAAATTTTCAAAAAACAAACCCCTCAGCAAGTCTAAGTAACCAGATACCCATAGGAATACTTGCGGGAACACCTGTAAATTCAGATTTATGACAAGAGTGCTATAAACCAAAAATAAAATTCTAAGCCCCCTGACAAACTGAATGGATCCCCTCTCAGCCAAGGGCATTCAAAAGTAAACTCAAAAAAATAGTTCAGGCCATGCATGACAGGAAGGGAGTTGGGACATGCCTCATTATACTCTCTTCCGTTTGGAATTCAGGCACAAGGGACCAGCATAAACATTTAAAGAGACATCTTAAGAGTGAGGAAATAAACTCATCATAGCAATAAGATACTAAATTCCAACCTGACTCTAGTATAGTCTCACATGACAGATAGCAGGCCCTGAAAGAAATCAAAATAATTTACCTCAAAATATATATTTGAAATGGCCCCGAAAAGCCGTTCCTTGTGGGGAAATCTACATTCTGTAGAAAATCCCCTTCCCTTTCCAGGTCTTTTCCTAATCCAGGAGAGATTAACTAACAGTCTGGCACCTTTTTGGTCTGATAATAGACAGTCTATGATTTCTGAAACTTGCTACCTGGAGGCTTTATCTGCATAATAAGAACCTTGGTCTCCACAACCACTTATCTTAGCTGATACTCCTTTCTATTGATTCCAGGTTTTTAGATAATAACAATTCTTTCAGCCAATTGCCAATCAGAAAATCTTTAAATCTTTTGGGAAGCCGAGGCAGGCAGATCACCTGTGGTCGGGAGTTCAAGACCAGCTTGGTCATCATGGTGAAACCCTGTCTCTACTAAAAATACAAAAATTAGCCGGGTGTGGTGGCACATGCCTGCAATCCCAGCTACTCAGAGGTTGAGACAGGAGAATCTGTTGTACCAAGGAGGCGGAGGTTGTAGTGAGCCAAGATCACGCCACTGCACTCCAGCCTGGGCGACACAGCGAGACTCTATCTCAACAACAACAACAACAACAACAAAAAAAAAAAAAAAAAAAAAAGGAAGAAAATCTTTAAATCTACCTATGACCTGGAAGCTCCTGCTTTCAGTTACCCTGCCTTTCCAGACAAAACCAATATATACCTTACATATATGAATTGATATCTGCCTGTAACTTTTGTCCCCTAAAATGTATAAAATCAAGCTGTAACCACCTTGAGCACATGTTCTCAGGAACTCTTGAGACTGTGCCTTTCGCCTTGTTCACTCATATTTGGCTCAGAATAAATTCCTTGAAATAGTTTACAGAATTTGACTCTTTTTCATCAACACTTCCAAGGTTATTCAATAGGGAAAGGGCAGCCTTTTCAAAAAATAATGTTCAGAAACCTGTACATTCATATTCAAAGAATGAAGTTGGACCCTTACCTAACGACATACACAAAACTTACATCAATTAGGGTCAAAACTTAAATGCAAGACCAAAAACTATAACACCTTTGGAAGAAAGCATAAGGCAAAACCTTTATGACATTTAATTTAGCTGTAATTTCTTAGATATGACACCCAAGACATAGATAACAAAAGAAAAAAATAGATAAATTGGACTTTATAAATATGGAAAAACTGTACATTAAAAGACACTGTCAGGAGAGTAAAAACACAACCCACAGAATAAAAAGAAAAACATTTGCAATTATATATCTGAAAATTAATAGATATTCAGAATATTTAGGGAACTTACAACATTCAACAATAAAAAAAAGACAACTGAATTCAAAATGATCAAAGGCTTTGAATAAACATTTCTTTAACAAAAACATACCATTTGCCAATAAGCACATAAAAAATTCCCTAATAAATCAAAACTACAGTGATATACTGTCTTACACCTATTTGGATGGCTACCTTCAAAAACACAGAAAATGCCAAGTGTTGACAAGAATGTGGAAAAATTGAAACCCTTATGGCCTGTTAGTGGGAATGTAAAATGATACCATTGATCTGAAAAACAGTATGGTTGTTCCTCAAAAATTAAAAATAGATTTTCCAAATGATCCAGCTTTAAACTTCTGGGTAATTACCCCCCAAAATTTCTGGGGGCCAAAGCCCTTGACCCCTAAAGCTTTGCTGAAAAGACACTTATATGAGGCAAATTAATAGCAGAAAAGTCAGGCAAACTTATTTAATGTGTATACATGGGAGCTTTTCAGAATATAGATTCTATCAACCCCTTAATAAGGTACATAATTTTATATACCATCTTGAGATTACAGAAAGAATGCAGGCCCAAAGTATGGCCAAATACAGGTATTAGTGGCAACACGGGCTGTGAGAGGGAGAAATGAAGAGGCTTGGCTAGCAAGGCTTGTTGCGTAGATGAAGCCTCACAAGTAGTTGCTTTCAGAGGGAATAGATGGTAAAAGTTTCTTTTCAGACTTTGAAAGATTTCAGACTTTCAGTTAATCTCTCCGATATCCAGGAAAGAGCTAGAAAAGGAAGACTTGACTGAATTAATGGAAATTCTCAAAAGTTGCAAATTTCCTCTGCCTCAGTATTCTGGCCTTGCAGCAGCCATTTCAAAATATGATAAAGAAATACATATGGGGGTAAAATATTTTGATTTCCTTCTATTGAAAGCAGGTTTTTGAAGAAGTATTTGTACACTTATTATATTCATAGATGCATTATTCACAGTAGGTAAAATGTGGAAGCAACCCATGTCCATCAGCAGATAAATGAGTAAGTAAAATTTCATATATACATCCAATAGAAACGTATTCAGTGTTAAAAATGAATGAAATTCTGACATATGCTACAATGTGGATGAACCCTGAGGACATTATTCTAAGTGACTACTACTCCTATGCGAGTAGTTAAAATCCTAAAGACAGAAAGTAGAATCATGGTTGTCAGGATTTCCTTTGGAAAGGGAAAATGGGGAGTTCATTTTTTAATGGGTATAGTTTCAGTTTTATAAGATCAAAGAGAGAGATGGATGGTGGTGATGGTTGAACATTTTGACTGTATTTAATAACATTGAACTATACACATAAGATTGGCTAAGATAAATTTTGTTTGTTTATTTTTCCACTATTAAAACAAATTCTAGCAGGAAAAAAAAGCCTGAAAGAAGTTGTATAAATAAACTTCTTTTTAGACTTAGAAATAGAGTAAGAAAATAGTGTATGGTTATTTCATTCTTGATTTTCTAAATTTTATTTAGTAAAACATCAACTTGATTTATTAGCATAGTAACATGGGGATAACAACAACAAAATAATAATAAAACAGACAAAAAACACAATATTTAATTAATAGTAAATGGATAAAACATCTTCCATTCTTTTAATTTGCTTTGTATTAACCATTTTAGGGTATATATTTTTGAAAAAGCAGTGAGATGTTTAGATTTCAGTATCCATATTTCAATTTTTTAAGTAGAAGGATAAATGGCACTGGTAAAATAAATCCCTGTTGCCCTAAAAATGTCCTGGCAATTAATATAATTTAACACTTGTATACACTGTATAGTATATTTTTGCCACTTTAAGAACTATAACATTTTATTTTCATATGAATTTTGAAGTGTTAATTATATGAAACCAGTTTTAATAAGAGCTTGATTAGGTAACACTGCCTAAATGTCTCTTGGTTCAAAGGGGCCTGAAACAAATGATTTTTCATCCTGATGCTAGTTTTTTCTAATGATCCTCTAGGAAAATCTATGTCAAGTTTTTATTTTGAGAAATCATTTTTGAACAAAGAAAACCGTATTTACCCAAAAACTTCTGTGATTTTTAAAACTAGCATCTTTTGTCACAAAAACAAAATGTACTTGGTACTTAAGTGACGTATTTTTACCATCAGAGTTAAATGAATTTTATATACATTTAAGCATCTCAATTCACATAATATTTACTTGCCAGTAAAATATATATTTTATTTGAAGTAACATAAAAATAATAATTAGTTTATTATTGCTTATATTTTAAACTGCTAATGTTATGTTAAAGTTATTTAGATAATTTATAGTCTTTATAGTCAGCTTAATGGTCTCAGCATAGTTTTGCTGCATTTGTGTTAAATTTTCCCAAATATTATTTGAACTCTTGACCACTCTGATCATAAGGTTAACATTCAAATCAACTTAAAAAATTATGTTTTACATGAACTTCATTAAAATTAAATATTAATGAGAATGAATAATGTGCTTAACTTACTTTAAGGCAAATATCCATTGTTTACTTAACGTAAGTGAAGCAAAATATGTAGATTTGCTTTCAAATATTATGTCTCTTCTATCTGGTTCCTTACTATTTTGAAAAGTTCACTCTTTTATTAGTGAGACACATAGGATTTTAAATGATTAAGATCTCTTTGTCATGCTTATTGTTTGCTTACATTTTATATCCTTATCTGTCATTATGGAGTCAAATGTATCAGCCCTGAAGGAGGAATGTAGCTTATCTTAAATATATTTTCAAAGTTGCATAAGGGTAAGAAATATTTTTAGGTCATGGATCTTCTCCTGAAGAGTTGAACAGGTATTTAAAATCATTCACGTTTGAAAATTTTGTAAGATAAAAAAAGTTTCTTTAAAAAAAAATAAAATTATCTTTGTCATAACAAAAAATTGTCTTAAATATGGAATTTTTTGTGTGTTTAAGTATTTTTTAACATTTTTCTAGCTTTGTTTCATAAACAGACATTAGACTGCTACCATGAAAATTAAATTTACTTAGATCATAAAAATAGTAAAATTGTAATAATATTAATAATATTAATGATGATAAAAAATAAAAAATTCCATAGTAATAATTGCAGTTTTAAAGCATTTTATGTCTTAAGCTCTCTGCTATGCACTGTATATGAATTAACTTAATAAATCATTCTACTAAAATTGTGGGTACATACTGCACTAAATATAATGCTTTTTGCCTGAAAAAAAACCCACAGAATCTCAACTCTGTAAGTAAAGTTTATTATCTCATATTGCAAAGATCTAAGAGGTCAGGAACTCCCAGAGTTGTTTAATTCAGTGATTGAATAATGTCAAGAGCCCTTCTTTGTTCCTTAAGACTTTCCCTGCTCAGCATGGTGGCTTTGTTCCCAAGCTCCCTCCCTTCATGAGAGTAAAATGGCTATGACTCTGTATGCAAACATAAGAACATCTGGTGGAAAATGGAGACAATTCTACTTGTGTGATTTTTTTTAAATGAGGGAAATTTCCCCATTTTCTTTCCAGCAGCCTTCTCCAAATATAAATATGACTATAGATACAAATATAAACGTGAATAAAATATATTATTATCTTTTAGTGGTAGAATCATGTAGTAGGATTCTCTAGAGGGACAGAACTAATAGGATATGCACATATATAGAGAGAGAGAAAGAGAGGAGTTTTTTAAGTAGTATTAACTCACAAGATCACAAGGTTCCACAATAAACCATCTGTAAGCTGAGGAGCAATGAGGCCAGTCTGAGGCCCAAAGCTGAAGAACTCGGAGTCTGAACTTGGGCAGGAAGCATCCAGCACAGGAGAAAGATGTAGGCTGAGAGACTAAGCCAGTCAAGCCTTTTCATGTTTTTCTGCCTGCTTTATATCCTGGCCATGCTGGCAGCTGATTAGATGGTGCCCACCCAGATTAAGGGTGGGTCTGCCTTTCTCAGGTCACTGACTCAAATGTTAATCTCCTTTGGCAACACCCTCACAGACACACCCAGTATCAGTAATTTGCATCCTTCAATCTAATGAAATTGACACTCAGCATTAACCATCACAAGTCTACCCCTTGTCAACTTGAACCCATACAAATCTCCTGAGATCATACATAATCTTCAAGTAAAGACAATAATAAGGTCATTTTCTTGGCCTGATGATAAAGAGAAGGACTTTGCTAATTTTTTAAATGTCTTTTTTTCTGTCATTTTTTTTTCTATTTAAGGTTAGTGATTTTAGAGCATATTTGAATGTGAAAGTAATGATCGAATATGTATACTGGATGAGACTAATAAAGTAGAGAAAACACAGGTGGTCAGGCACGGTGGCTCACGCCTGTGATCCCAGGACTTTGGGAGGCCAAGGCAGGCAGATCACAAGGTCAGGAGATCAAGACCATCTTTGCTAACACGGTGAAACACCATCTCTACTAAAAATACAAAAAATTAGCCAGGCGTGGTGGTGGGCACCTGTAGTCCCAGCTACTCGGGAGGCTGAGGCAGGATAATGGCGTGAACCCCGGAGGCAGAGGTTACAGTGAGCTGAGATCGCGCCACTGCACTCCAGCCTGGGCGACAGAGTGAAACTCTGTCTCAAAAAAAAAAAAAAAAGAAAAAGAAAAAAGAAAAAAAAAAAGAAAACACAGATAACCAAGGACCAAGGGAGCAGCTTTAATAAGTCACTAATGGAGGACAACAAGAACAATTAGATGGATATTTTTCTTTGACAGAAAAAAAAATCCCTTAAAATGAAACAAATGCGAAAACGTACTCAGTAAAGTTTGGAACATTATTCCTGGAAACTGATGCAGCTTTTTAATTCTTTCTCACAAGGGCTGATGGTTTAGGTTAATAGATTAACCTGTGAATTAGGTTAATAGGTTATAATTTGAAAGTGAGGAGGAAGAGAAAAAAATGAGTGTATAATTCAAGGATTAGTGAAATAGTATGTATGTATGATAAGTAGAAAAATGTGTTGTTCTCGGATATTAACAGGAGAGAATTCAGTATTGGTATCTGATATCCAATGTTATAAAAGCAATTATTATCCTAACTATGTAATGACAAGCCATTATTTTTCCTAGATTAGCACTTACACACATGAATCACAAAATACAACTTTGGAAAAGCTCCTATAGCCTTCTATACCAATTTTTTTCCAAACATATCATACTTAAATTAGATATATTCTGGCAAGCTTGCATATTTTCAAATATGTCTTAATCTGTAATGCTTTTGAATTACTTTTTCCTTTTAATAATAACTGCAAAGAATTTAGTATTAGCTTATTCTGGATCCAAGTATTTCTACCTTGGCCCTATTATGGATTAGATAATATTTTGTCGCTGTTGCAGAGTCTGTTCTGTTCATTTTTGGATGTTCAGGATTATGCTCAGCCTAACTTGCTAGATATAATAGCACTCCTTACTTCTGACTCTGAAAACTGGAAAAAATAATCTTCAGACATTGCCAGTGTCCTCTGGAGAGCCAAACTGGCCCACGTTGAGGGCCACAGTTGTAATTTACAGAAACAACTACTTTTAAGAGACCCACATTCTATGCTTTCGATGCTTGTTTTTATTTGTAGTGACAATTATCCAGGCCCCAATGACATAAGGTTAACTGTTGTAGGCTACTGAGAAAATAACAATGATTGGATTAATAAGTAAATTATGTGTTGCTACCAATTTAGGGCCACGTGCCATGCTGTACTGAAATGTTTCTCAGTCTCTAAAATCAAAAACCAAATCACCTGTCCAGACAGACTTTGCCAAAAACAAAACAAAACACAATTTGTAGAACTGTCATAAAGCTCTTAATGGACTCACATTTTATCTTTAAAATGTTATAGTCTGCCCAATATATTAATCTGTTTGTAGTCCCATAGATGATTACTTAAGTTCTTGTTTCCCAACATTTTTGTTCACACCTTTATTATTATCCTCAATGTTAATTTCCATTGTTTTATTCACCCTTTTATTTTTCACATGTTTCTTCTCACAGACTAATCATCTTCAAGTTGACTGTAATAATTAAAATATTGTTCTGTGGAAAATGTTACTATAAATCATCATACACTTACATACCTTGAATACACTTACATTACCTTGAAACATGAGTGTGTCATAATGAAAATGTGACTAAAACAAACATTTAGTGCTTAAGTGGCATCCAAATTTCAGTCTGTTTAGTGGCATAAGGAAATTACATGCTCCTATCAAAAAATATAAAAGTTTATATTCAGAAGCCAGAGTGCCATTGTGCTTTAATCAGGCTTTCATCTAAATGGGAATGAGCAGGACTAATTACTTAGAATTCAGATGCTGAGCTGAACCAGACCTTTTATAAAATACCTGGTTATTCTTACAGTACCAAGGTAAGGAACTGTCCTGTAAAATAAATCCATCTACAACATAAGTAGATTTACTAGTTACAAAGATGATAAGTTCGTTGCTGTTCTTAGATATACGTTAAAATATTTATCCCAAAATGCTCAAAATAATACTTTTTAATATTTGTAACTATGACACATTAAGAAAATGTTAAAAGGGACCAATATTTTGGTACTATCATTCATAGTATTTGCTTCTACTTTATTTCTGTAATGTGAATGGAGGCATCAGACAAGGATATTGATCCTCTAAAAAAGCTTGTGTAATACACAGAAACACTGCACACAAATATTTGGAAAACATAAACATACAGATCTATTCATGTATAATTAATTTTCGGGAATGACACTTTCTACATTCAGACTTAATAAAAATATTTATAAGGCCTTTCTTTTATTTAAAAAAATCTGAATTAAAATTACAATCACAATCACATTGCTTAGCAAATTAGTTTAAAACACTTGATCCAGTGTTTGGAGGCTACTATGACAAAAATCAAATCTCCCCCAAATGCACATATATATGCATCAAACCAGATAGGGACACAAACAAGCATAACTTTCCACTCTTAGTTCTCACCAGGGGACTTTATGACTGTAAAGATCAGGCCTTCAGCAGCTCAAAATGACCATCTTAACACCATCTTGCAGGCACTCGGGTTAAGAACTTGGCTTTTACTCCTGAAGGCTCTGCCACATCAAAGGCCCTTCCTTGCAAGACCTATAGACCCTCCGGCCCAGACCATCACTCCTTTTATCTTCTTTGCTCCTCCAGAGCTGGTTTATTAATCTTTTCTCCTATCTCTTTTTCCCTTTGATATTAAATGTTACCTTGTTTGTAGTGGAATGTTTGCTTTATAACATGTATGTATTAAGTATACTATTATGTATGGTTTGCCATACGGACTGACTTGTGGCGTGGCTTGACCCTGTGTGACTGCAGCTCTGACTACTGAGTGAATGGGAAGTACTAAGAAGAACTGCCTCCTTGGGAACCTCATGTGGCTCGTGGCTTTCGTGATTGAAATTGCATCAGTCAAAGCCTGGCATTGTGGAAAGACACAAACACGCATGGACCCGGTGATCTCTGATTTTGCACAGCTCATGACAGCATTGTTTTTCCTCCAAGGAACCCACCAGTTCTTTACAGACCAGCATAATGGTGTCTTTTCCATCTATGGCTCTGTCATCATCCAGGACCTCACTGTCTAGAGATGGATAGTTGAAGTAAAAAGGCTTTGAAGAAAAACATGGGACGGTTTTACATGCCCAAAGTAGAAGTGAAAGAGGTGTTACTTGCACACACTGTATTTGAGAGAACTTGGCCACAGGGCCACACTGAATGTCAAGGTGGCTGGCAAATATGGTCTAGCTACATGATAAAAATGAGAAGAAAGAATTTGGTGGTTTTGTGGTTTCTACCATAAACCTCTGAACAAATTTCCAGCAACCGGACTGTAAGGCTGAAGGAACTAGTCCTGCTTGAAAATTCCTGACAGAAAAATATCTGGTAAATTAGATTTATTTTCTCTTAGTAGTACTTAGCTCTATTGTGGGGCAACATACCACTATTGAAAAAAGCTCCAACACACTCTAATGAATCTTGTTCTCTATTTAGATGATTCTTCCCATGAGCCACATATCTAGAGAGATGCTCTAGAGTCTCATAATTGAACACACTTGTGTTCAGAGGTTAGAACTCTTGTACACATCCACATTCAGCCACTATTCAGGAGTATTATCACTGTACCTGGGTAGCTGGTGCTGCAAGGACTCCAAAGCTTAACCATTTACTGATATTCTAGATAAAACTACAGACTGTAGAGATATTTTTGGATCTCACATAAAGATGCTCCCTTTCTTCCTTGTGAGAACCTCTCTCAGGTCCTTGGAGCCTTTAATGCAAGTAGATATCATTCTGAACAATCTACGTTAATTTGAGATATTTTAATAAAGTTTCCACTAAGAATAGAAGATGTGAGGGTCATGATTTATAAAAACACCAGCTCCCACCCCCTGACTCCAGCCTCTTTAACACTGTGCAATACTATGCATTCTTGCCATTGCAACCACTTTATAAAACAAAGGGTCTCTGAAGCAGCAGCCTTATCAGACTGCGAGTCTTTTGTATCTTTCCCTCAGGCAAAAAGATTCCTAATTGCATTGACACTGAGAAGAAACCATGACGTAAAAGGAAGTCTGAAGAAGAAAAATTATTGAAGGACACTTTGCATTTTCCACTATGCACAAAAACTTTAGTGATTTTTCTAGCAATAAATAAAAGAACAAATTGCTTATCTTGCCAGGCATCCTATTATACTTGAATACATTAAATTCGCTGGTTCTTATCCTCAATTAGGTGCCCAAGACATAACTCTCTATACTTTCCATTCTATAATAACTGGCTTGGTATTTTTATGTCTATTTCCTTTTCATAATCTACAAGCTCCAAGAGGAAGCTGCACAGTGCATTGTACTTATCACATTTTCATTGTCTAGCACAGTGCCTGGCATAATGTAGATACATAACGTAGAACTCTAACATAGCTGACTTCATCTTGCTTCTGATGTCACAAGATAACTGCCTTTGCTCCTTCCTGCATGGTGAACAAACTAAATTCCTATGGGAGGAGTTTAGTTTATAGTTTAACTATAGTTTTAGTTTATAGTCTAACTATAGTTTTACTTTATAGTTTAACTTTAAAACAAATGATAATAGTCCCTTCCCTAAACTAACTGCTGAGGAAATAAGGAGGTAGTACACAAAAGTAACAATATAATGTTACAGATTTATAGAAGCATTGTGACCTGACCAAGGCCAAAGAAATTATGCGACCCCCCTCGGACACCTGCTGATGCACAAATATCTGGTCACCTGTTCCCTCTTCAACTCATCCTCCTCATTGTTCTCCCTTCCCAATATAAAAAGAAGCATGAGATTTAGGCCTTTTAAGATGACTCTTCAGGACACTAGTCTTCCATTTCTTGGCTTGCTCCTCTTCAACACAAAGTTGCTTTCCTTGCTCTAACACCTTATTGGCTATTGTGTGGCAAGTAGTACGAGCTTTGGACTCGGCTAGAGATACACAATCAATATGCCTTAACTAGATGAATGTATCAAAATCTCACCATTAGTGAACTGAGGCAATTCTTAAAGGTTTAGTGCTTTGTCACTTCGTACTGTCTTTTTTTCAAGGTGCATGAAGTAGAAATTAGCCCTTTCTGAACATTGTTATATGTTTGCGTAATGAGAAAAAATAACAAATAATAAGAATGATAGATTGAATTTGTCTTCATATGAAACAGCTCTCAATGCATGAAACAATAAATAAAAATACAGCTTGGTTCAGTGATTGCCTGAATCTCCCTTAGCTCATCTTTAAAAATGAAACTGTGAGTTTTATCTTATCACATTAATTTACTAGTAATTTTAGTTTGAGTAAATGGTCAAACACAGTTGGCATTTAACATAAAGCACAGAAGTAAAGATTGCAATCTTTTAAATATGTTTTAGACTTACCAGGCAAAGCATTTTTCTTGCATATTGCTGTCAGGAATATTTGTTAGGGGTCATTTTATATTGTTGTTGCTGGTAAAAATTGAAAAACTCCGTAAGTTAATTGGGAAGTAAATTAAGAATCTGCAAATGAGAAATACAGAATCAAATGTTCACTTCACAAAAAAACCTTTGCATTGTGATTAATGACATTGGTTTACAGTAATCATTATTTCTCACAAATTAGTCAGTTCTTCATTGATTGCCATAAGAATGCAGTTGATTGGTGTTTGCATGAGTTTACTCAGTTTTACCTCTCAGTTTCCATCTCACACAAACAAAGGCATAAAAGATATTAAGAAGGAGAAAAGGAAAAGAAGAACTGTAAAAGAGGAAGGAGGTAAGGGATGAACAGTTACATAAAGGGTGCAATGTACATTATTTGTGTGATGGTACACTGAAATCCCAGACTCCACCAAGACACAATATATTTGTGTAACAAAACTACACTTGTACCCCTTAAATTTATGCAAATTTTTTAAAAAGAGGGAAGAGAAGAAAAAAACGGAGGGGAAAAATGTTACATGAATTGTAAAAAGTCTGTATGAAGAGCCATAGAAAGTTTGTCTTTGGGAATTCAGAGAAGCAGAGATTAAGCCAGGATTAGACCTGCAAGAGATTTATTGAGAAAAACAAGCACCGGGAATAATGCATAAGATGCAAAAGTAGACACAATATTCAGACCATTATGCAGGTGTGACTCCTGTGTAGGCAAGAGGGAAGTAATGACACTGGGGTGAAAGGTTCTTAATCTGCAAAGCAGTTCTGAGGGTGTTTTGGGCCAGACCACTGGGAGTCCTCAAGCCAGTATTGCCATTTGAGGAGTGCCGCAAGCTACAGGAAGTTATCAGGCCTCTTAGCCCAAGCCTGCACATATACATCCTGATGGCCTGAGGCAACCGAAAAGTATAAAAGAAGTGGAAGTGCCAGCTCCTGTCTTAACTGATTGACCAGCCTTAAGACATTCCATTATGACTTGTTCCTGCGCTGCCCCAACTGATCCATCGATTGACCTCGTGACATTCCTCTTTTGGACAATGAGTCTTATGATCTCCTCACCATTCACCTTGTGATCCCTCCTCAGCTGACAATAGATAGCCACCTTTAACTGTAACTTTCCACTGCCTACCCCAGTCCTATAAAACTGCCCCATCCCTATCTCCCTTTGCTGACTCCTGTGTCAGACTCAGCCCATTTGCACCCAAGTGAATAAACAGTCTTGTTGTTCACACAAAGCCTGTTGGTGGTCTCTTCACACGGACGCGCATGACAGAAGTACTTTGCTTTGATATCCTCTCTGTCACTGAATGGAAGCAACCCACGAGCGTTGTGGACTAAGTGAATTCAGAGAGGTGGCAGCAGTTGATGTCAGACTATTCAGTAGGAAATCTGAGCAGTACATTTTATGGCCACCACAGGTCCATCCCTCATAGCTGAGAAATCTGCTTCTCCATGCAGGTTTGTGGATGAACTCCACATAATCACTATTAAACTGTCTACTTGTGGGGAATCTTACAAGAGAGAGAGTAGTAAGGAACCACACCCTGGATGCAGCAGTTCATTTTAAAGCTACAACTTGGCCTTCTCCTTTTTCACATTTACTAAACATTATTCTAATACCCTCCTCAACACTGGTCATCACTTTGTCGCAGTGCATTCTCTGGTGATGCAACTCCAACCTTCATTCCTGATATTTCTGAGCCCTTGGTAATGAGAAAGGAAAATATCTTGGGTCCTTTCAAGCTGGGAACCACTCAGGCCAAATCTGCATCCCATTCTATTCAAGTCATCCCTTTGCTCACAGAGGTGGATGC
Organism: Gorilla gorilla gorilla; assembly: GCF_029281585.2. Lineage (NCBI taxonomy): Eukaryota > Metazoa > Chordata > Mammalia > Primates > Hominidae > Gorilla > Gorilla gorilla. Next base: position 90,776,524 of record NC_073243.2, read on the forward strand.
ATATTCTGATTGCCTTCTTTGGAAAGACTTATCAGAAACTCAGAAGAATACAACCATCTGTCTCTCACCTATACATGACCTGGAAGCCCCTGTGTCGGGGCCTTGCTTTGAGCTGTCTCTGCCTTTCTGGACAGAGGTAATGTACTCCTTACATATTGATTGATGTTTCATACCTCCCTAAAATGTGTAAAACCAAGCATGTGGTCAGGACTTTCTGAGGCTGTGTCAAGGGTGTGTCCTCAACCTTGGCAAAATAAACTTTCTAAATTAACTGAGACCTGTCTCAAATTTTGGGGGTTCACGTTTTGGTAACCACGGGGGGATTCTGAGCGGAGATGCCTTTGACAAATCTCTTTTCAGTGCTTGGTACCAGCATGAGCTAACTTCATGGCTCAAACCAATAGGACAATTTGCTGGGGAATGAGGGCATCCCCTCCAGAGAATGCCTGATCTCCCAAAATTTGGTCGAGATCTAAAGTTTATTTTGCTATAGAACTGTTTTTTTGTTTTTTTGTTTTTTTGTTTGGAGCTTTACTTGCTTCTGACGGGAAGGCAAGTTTTCCTGCTTCCATGATGATGGAAGGCAGGTAACTCTTTTTTTTTTTTTTTGAGACGGAGTCTCGCTCTGTCGCCATCTGGGCTCACTGCAAGCTCCGCCCCGCTGTTCACGCCATTTTCCTGCCTCAGCCTCCAGAGTAGCTGGGACTACAGGCGCCCGCCACCACGCCCGGCTAATTTTTTGTATTTTTAGTAGAGACGGGATTTCACCGTGTTAGCCAGGATGGTCTCGACCCACTGACCTCGTAATCCGCCCGCCTCAGCATCCCAAAGTGCTGGGATTACAGGCATGAGCCACCGCGCCCGGCCCAGCAGGTAACTCGATGGAGTTTGAGCTCGCTTCCAACAGGGAAGATGAGTTTTCTGTTTTGTTTGTTTTTTCCTGCTTATAGGATGGTAGAGAGCAGTATACAGCCTGAGACCCATTACTAGGCAAGAAACTAGTTTGGGATTCTGTCTTGCAAATTATTTCTAAACGACTCAAGTTAGCATTAACAACCAGCTGGTGTAATTTCTGCTTACACTTAGAGTGTACAAAAATCGTATAATTTGTGTGATTATTGTTAGTTTAGCAGCATTTCGTCCTAGCTGAAATATGATAGCAAGTTTAAAAAACTTATTTTTTTTTGTTAAAGGAGCTCAATAGTTAAAAGTCAGCTTAATGAAAAGGCTAACATCCAAGATGTGTGTGTGCATGTGTGCATGTTTGTATTTTAAAAGCCTTCATGTTTTTGTTTTTTGTTTGTTTTTCTCTCCTAAGACCTTGTTTTTTGAGCCGAGGTTTTTTTTTTTCTCTCTCAGTTGACTGAATTCTGTTTCCATCTGATTTTTGACTAAAATAGTATTGCAATGGAGGCTATTCTTGGCTTTTTTTTTTTTTTTTTTTTTTTTTTTTTTGAGACAGAGTCTTACTCTGTCGCCCAGGCTGGAGTGCAGTGGCGCGATCTCAGCTCACTGCAAGCTCCGCCTCCTGGGTTCACGCCATTCTCCTGCCTCAGCCTCCCTAGTAGCTGGGACTACAGGCGCCCGCCACCATACCCGGCTAATTTTTAGTATATTTAGTAGAGATGGGGTTTCACCATGTTAGCCAGGATGGTCTCGATCTCCTGACCTTGTGATCTGTCTGCCTCAGCATCCCAAAGTGCTGGGATTACAGGTGTGAGCCACTGCACCTGGCCTATTCCTGGATTTTTAAGGAAGAATATAGTTTATACACTCAGAATCTATGTCCTTAAGAAAAAAAAATTCAGTGCACTGTAAAAATGTCTCCCTCTAGCACCACCAAACTTTTTCTCTCTATACCTTTATGACGTAAATTTTGCTATTTGATTTTCACCGGAGTGTTTCTTTTAATATGCAAATGTAAGGCTATTTCGCTGACAACTGCCTAGAGTTGTAAAACAGGCTATCAAGTATCTGAAAGTCTAAGATAGAAGAAAAAAAGTGGGAGGGGTTCTTTATGAATCTATAAAATGTACTTTCATTGGCAGGCCTAATAAATTTGTATATGTATTTATGTGTTGTGTACAGAATGTTTCACTACTAAAAATATATAAAAGAGTTCTAATTAATTGGCTTAAAGAAAAATAAAATCAGTAAATTAGATACTAAAAGACTAGTCAAAGGCATCGTCAAGTTTATGTAACTTAAGTAAAATCTTTAATAAGTAAGCTAGCTTTAAAATTATTGCTAAAGTAATATTACAAATGTTTTGAGAATTTCCAGCATACATTTTTGTTTGCATTTATTAATCAAGCAATTTCATACTCATCCCTGCCAAATACTATAAAGTCTCAAAATTTGGCACAGGGGTTAGAAAACTATGAACCCAGCCCAAATCAAAATGATCTTTGCTTATGTCATTTTTAATAAATAAAACATTGATATGGCTTTAATGAAAATAGCTGCATCTTGAATTTAGTAAGATTACCATGACTTTAATCCATAACGTCTAATAGACTGCTTTAGGCAGTCTAGTCCACAGACAATAATGAAATTTGTTTTGGGAAAGGAATGTTGTCACCTTTTGTTCAAAGCTAAATAATAAACTAAGTTCCTCCCGAAGTTAGCTCCACCTATGCCCAGGCGTGAACAAGGATGGCTTGGAGGTTATGAGCACGATGGAGCCAGTTATGTCAAATCTTTTTTTCATTGTCTTTGTTATAATTTTGCAATGGTGATTTCAGAACTTCAAATTATAACTATCACAGTTTTCATAAATAATCTAGGTAAACAATTAAAATAAAATAATTAGGCAAATATAATGGGATAAATACTTGTAGACAAACTGGTTATAATTTAGAATATAAAGTTATATTAAATTAAATAATAGATATTCCATTATTTGGGTGTTTGGGTGTTTCTAATAAATATATATTGTAGGAAAACATTCTTGCTAAATAAAAGAAAATGAAAGTGTATGTTTTTTTCCAAAAAAAAAAAAAAAGGTGAACAAATTTTGTCTGATTAAAAGCTCATTTAAGGGTTATGTATAAAACAAGGTAAAAGGAACCAGGAAAAAAAAATGCGAAGAAAGTTATAAAAATAAAGAGGTATTTTTTTGAGGTATAAAAGTTTAAGGAAAAAATAATTTTGTATAAGAAAGAATCTTGTATGGTAAATTTAGTCCTAAAATAAAATAATGGTGGTTTAAAAAGGATGGATATTCAGAACAAATCAGAAAGCCCCACTGTGGCATGAACAGTCAGTGTAAGTCACAATAAGAGAATTTATACATATGTGAAAAAAACTTTTATAATTGTCCTACTATTATTAAGTTTTGTTTTGCTTAGGAAAAAAACTGAGATTTTTTTTTAAGTTAAGGTTATTACATTTATGCATCTTCCTGTATACGTTTTTAGAGTCTTTGTAACATTGAGTTCCAGGGCTTTTAATTCTTGGGTCTAAAAAGGACACCAAGTTCTGCTAAATCTTAAACTCTGATAGCACTTAAATTCTCATCTTCAGGCCCCCTAGAAGATGCCAATCAAAATAAACTGCATTCTTGAGACACAGGGCAAGAAATTAAAGCTATCCACCTCTTCAAGGCCCAGGGACTACGTGGAAGAGGTGGGCATGTAAGATTTTAAGGGTGGATTTTAAAAGATAAAATAAGTTCAATTTCTCCATAAATTAATTATTAATGTCAAAGGCACACTGATGCAAAACCAGTATATGGACCCGTGTATCATTCTAACAAGGTTTTCATGAAGCATTAACCGACTCCTTAATAAAGGTTATAAAGGTTATAAAAGGCTTGTGGAAGTTATATTTTGTAATCAAGATTAATAGATTGTTTATAAAAGTTTGAAAAACAAATGTAATTGGCTTCATGCTGTTTTTATTAGGGCTTCTTGTTTAGAAAATTTAAGTCTCCTCTCTCAAAGAATGAAAGTTTTCACTTTTTTTGAAATCCTTGAATTATCATTTTGGATAAATAAATGACTTTACAATGACCTTTAATCATATTTTGTAATATCAAGCATTTTAAAACTTTTATATTTGACAAACTTTCCAAAATCAAATTATGAATTATGTCTTTTTCCAACTTAATTAATCCTTTAAGACACTAGGTTCCCGGAAATCCAAAAATCACAGAATTTTTCTCACTTGGTATAAAAGTTATACAGAAAGCATTGTCAAATATGAAATGGTGTTTGGTTTTCTCTGGGCTGTATTTGTATAAATATGTTATTGATATGTGTAGCAAGATTATGGGAAACACCTGTAATTCTGATATAACTTAGTGTACATTATCAGTAGTAATCATAATTGTTATGTTAAAATTATTGTGTGCCACAGAAGTAACAAATTTTCCTTGTCAATTGTGTCTTTTAACTATAGCTGCCTTAAAGTTTTTTCATCTATGGACAATTGTTGCCTTGTTTTGGTTCTCTTTAGAAAGTGATTTTATAATCAGCTATAGATCTTCAACAGGTGTTCTTGAATGCAGGTTTCTGATAGCTTTGGAGACTGTGACATCAGAATAGAGAAAAAACTTTCAGGACTCGTAGAAAGTGAAAATGTTCATGAGTATCAAGCAGAACAGGAATTAACTGCATGGACTGAACCAATCTTTTTGACATTTTGCTTAATATGTTTGCTGATCCTTTGCTTTGTTTTTCAGAGTCTTAAAACTTTTCTTCTGAGCTATTGACAGCTTTTAACAATTTAGTATATTTCTATGAACAAAATTTGGAGCACATTTGTTTCTCTCTACCTGATTTCTCCAGAATTGGAAACTGCTTGTTAGTATTCTTAACTTATGGCAATATAGTTATTTGCATAAGTGCAATAAGGATCTGTTTTCATTTGTAACAGGACACAATTGGAGAAACTGGTTATTTTACCAAGACTTTTACTGGAATGCTGTGCTTTCCCTTAAGGAATCAAACTTGACTTATGGAGCCAATAAAGCCCTTGGATAAACTGACCTCATATTTTGTGTACACAGTTCCTGTACAAGGTTTCTGACCTGTGGCAAGTAAATAATGTCACTTTCTAACAGGTGCAGAAGCCCCAGGTTTGTCTTGAAACCTAAAGAGGAGAGGAAATTTCACCCAACTCATGGGTATTTGAAGGCACAATCCATGGCTGGGCTGGGCTTTAAAATGTCCTATCTGAGATTTCTCTTATTGAACAAAGTTCCATCAAAGCCAATTTAAAAGCCTATGTAAAAAAAAAAAAATTATTCTTGCTGCAATGTATACAAATATTTAGGCCAAGTATAATAAGCAAACCAGTTCTACCATGATTTGTCTTTAGTAAAATGGAAAATGGAGAGAGAAAAAAAATTTCAAAATGATTGTATACCTGCTGTTAGATTCTAGTCTTTCCTAATGTTTTTTTTCCAATTTTTATTATTTTCTACAGTTTGGACTGAATTCTAATTTTTCTTGGCTACAAGCCTTAAAATAATGCTTTCAATTTTTTTTGCTTCTCCTTTTCATTTTTCCTAATTTGGAGTCACTGAAAACTAAGTTGTGCTTTTTTAAAACCCTGCAAACTGAAGATAGACAACTTAAACTTCAGAAGAAAATAACAGTAACCTATTTATATACATAAGCCACTTTCATACCTGCCTACTAATGTATGGATGTCAGAGTAATAAATGCGTTTCTCAAGCCAGCATTGCTATACCTGACCATTTATAGTTAAAAGGTGCAAGGATGTACAAAGAAATGTTTAAATAACATAGGCATGAGGCCATCTTAATGATTCTGGAAATGACACCACATCTGAAACATAGACTCTGATCAGATTACAATTTAGTTGAGCTTGTGGCATTCTATATGCATGCTATAGGAACGTGCCAGTTTTAAAGGGGCCAGATTGACCAATGAAATGAAAATATGATGAGAGGCACAAAAATTTCCAAATTATTTAGGCCTTTAATGGCACCACTAATCTTTGCTATATCCTCTGAGATGAAATAAAATTTTGATACTCTATCTTGGCTAGGTAAGGGAAGACTCTGAGAAGTTTCCATTTGGCATTCCCCACTATAATAGCTCTTAACCTACAGGTCAGGGATTCTATCCAAGAGTTACTTCAACTCACAATATATAAATTCCAATTATACACTGGAGAACTGGGGAATTGACCTCTGGGGATCCAAAGGCCCAATGTGCATATTGTAAGTAAGGCTTAAGCGAGGGTTCCATTTATTACCTGGTCCCATAAGCTATGAAAGCACATTGGGCTTCTGGGAATATCTGTTTCCAAAAATGATGAAAATGTTTGCTTATGCCTCTTTGTTCAATTTGCAGTTGCCTGAATAAATGACCATAGGTCCCATAGGAGAAGAACTGAAGGAAAATATACTTATTGTGGTCTTGTGAAAACCCTTCTTCCTAGCTATCTGGCTGTCACCAGTAAATAGGCTTTATTTCTGAAAATTGACACAATTCTGGGAACTGAGCAAGGGATCATGAATTTTTATTGAAGTGACCACCTTCATCTTCCTGCTCCTCTATTTCTGCCATTTTCTTATCGTAGATAGTAATTGGTACTTTGTTGCCTGTATCTTTTGCCCCTAGGAACAGCATACTCAATTAACCATTTCTACCACTATCTGTGACAGGGTCATGCACCTTAGCTATCTTTCTGACCTTGGCATTTCTTACATAGTTGTGCCCTCAGGACTTCTACTGTATGATAATTCCCCCCTCACTTCTATTATTTTGGAGCCCAAAATCCCTACAGATATTAATAATTTCAGCATTGTTACGGCCTTTCCTACCGTTGACTCCAGTCATACATAGAAGAGTCACCACTGAACTTTTAGTGATGCTGGTGTCCTCCTTGATACCCTAGGTGAAGAGTGTATACACTCTGAGTTTTCCTTTGAAACATTATCTACACTCTCCTAAGTCTCCCACACTCACGTAATTATTTCATCCCGCATTTCCTCTTCCTTCAGCCTCTGTATTCTGCCATGACAATTCGGCCACGTTCGTGTTGCTCAGCATGGAGCTTTATTTTCGTCACTCTTTTGGAGCAGTGAGCTTGTCCTATCCCCTGGAGTCGCTTCCTGAACATTAAATCCTCATGTCCTGAGACACGCTTTTACTTATTAAATATTACATGTTAAGCTATATAAATCAAGTACTCTTAAAATGCCATCCCTGGGCTTCTCTCCTTACTCTTGCCAGGACTGCTAGCTAATCATTATAGTTTCTTTACTGAGTGGTCTCCATCCTTTCTAATCAGGCCTAGCACATTCCCAACTGGATTGTGTTGAAATCTAATGCTAGTTATCGAGGTCTTGAGGCAGGGAAGTGATCACATTTGCCCTGATGAGAGAGGCCTCTACACTGTCTAAGAGCCTGACAAAGCCCTAGCTCTCACTAGGGATGGGTGGAAAATCATGATCCCCACAAATTCTTAAGGTTCAAGATATTCAGCAGAGACAGCTTCTTTCATCGCATCTATCTAGATATCCAATCTAGATGTCCCTTCCCATATCCGAGGTTCTCAGAAGTTATAACAATGGCCCTACTTTCTCATTATCTCTCTGCAGAGCATCAATACATCTAACAAAAAATTCAGCTCATCATTCCTTGAAGGCATTGATCTCCCAAATCTTTAAAAAGCCTGAATCATTGCAACCTCAATGGCAGACCCTTACTGGAGCATTTTCTCTGGTCACTACAGGTGAAAGCATAAGCAATTGGACCCCCCCATCTTGCTCTGGGGACAATCTATGTCCCACCTACCACACAAGATAGCATATACCTGCCAGGTGATAAGTAATCCAATCCCTAAGTCCTGTCCTATTGTCTTTTTCTTGAGCCTCTACTGGTACTTGAGCCAGCTGAGGTCCTCTGAAGGGGATTTGGTGTGAAAGGATTTTACTGAGGAAATGTATTAGTAAAGGTTCTCCAGAGAAACAGAACCAATAGGATACACACACACACACACACACACACACACACACACACACACACAGAGAGAGAGAGAGAGAGAAAGAGAAAGAGAAATGTATTACGAGGGACTGGCTCACATGATTATGGAGCCTGAGAAGTCTTACGATCTACCATTGTCAAGCCAGAAGCCCAGAAGGGCCGATGCTGTGGTTCCAGTAGAAAACCCAAAGCTTCAGAACTAGGGGAGCCAATGGAGAAAGTCCCAGTCCAAGTCTGAAGGCCTAAGAACCAAAAGAGGCAACGTCAAAGTTGCCTCTGTAGAGGGGAATATAGATGTCCAAGTTTAAGCACAGAGAACAAATTATTTGTCCTTCCTCAGCCTGTTAGTTCTACTTAGTCTTTCAATGGATTGGATGATTACTACCCACATTGGAGAGAGTCATTTTCTTAACTTAGTCTACCAATTCAAATGCTAATCTCTTCCAACAATGCCCTCATAGACATACCCAGAATACTGTTTTACCACTATCTGGGCATCTCTTAGACCAATTACGTTCACATATAAAATTCATCATCACAGGAAGATACCTGCAAAAGATTAAGGAGAAGTACACAAGGAGAGGCATCAGAGATTAATGAAGAGAAGGAACGTGCAAAAGGAAGCATAGAAAGAAAAAAACTGGAAAGGAAGTATCTTAGACTGTAATTTAGATCTGAGGAAGTTTTATCCAAGTCCATGGGAAGTCCCAAGCTGTGCTTTTTAGAGTCAGGGGTGCATGTACCATGTCAGGCTCAACTGTACAATGACTACCATACTTAATACCAAGACTACAGGCTCGGTCTGGAAATCATGTTCTTAATTCAAATATGGTGACAGTTCCAGAAGTGTGGCCTTACAGCAAGAGATACGAGTGGAGCATTTTCATGGGCCACCACGTTGTTGAATCACTAATATATATTCTTAAAGAAGGTGATTTAAAATACCTAGTGTGTGATTTTTTAAAATGTATACATTTCTTTCTTTTTTCTTTCTTTACTTTCTTTTTTCTTCTTTTTCTTTTTCTCCTTTCTCTTTTTCTGTCATATATATATAGAATTACATATATATTACATACATATATATATTACATTACATACACATATATGTAATTCTTCCCATAAAATTGTGAGCAAGTTCAAAAACATTATTTTGAAGATTAAAATTTGGTTGCTTACAAATTAGTATTTTATTTTTAAATTTTCTGCTGAACTTAACAAAAATTGTTTAAAAGCCAGTGTTTTCTAAGAAGAATAATTGTAGATCTTTTTTTATAAAACATAAGCCTTCCTATTAAAAATTAATTTCTAACTGTGTGATCTCTGACATTAATTTAATAATTGATCACAGAAGCATCATATAGACATTGTATCTATATAGAAATTTCTATATAGATACAATGTCTACCCCTTTGATATATTAGGTTAATAAGGTGGTACTAACAGCAGTATAGAGTTATTGTTTCTGGGTTTATATGAGAGGAAAACAGAGAAGAATGGGGAAAAAAAGAAAGGAAAGACAAAAAGAAATGAAGAAAGGAAAGAAAAAAGGAGAAGGAGAGAAAAAGAAAGAGAAAGAAAGAAAGAAGGAGTTGTCCAACTCCTCATATGACAATAGATCAATGTGTATAATCATGCTTCCCAAAAGGAAGAAGCAAATAATTGGGGAAAATAAATACAATCTGTAATAAGCGAAGAAGTTGAAAAACAAAGAGAAAGATTAATTAGTACTTATTTTAAAGAATAGGCACAGTCCTACAGTTGACCAGAAATATAACTTGTTGTTTTATAAACTGCATTTATTTAATTTAAGGAATATTTATATATGTCTCTAGCCTCTACCATTTCCCAGCAAAAAATAAACAAATAAAAATAAAATAAAAAGGAGATTTTTGTTAAGGTCTTGTATTATTATTTCAATGTTTTTATCTAGAGTATGTTGAGAAGTATACCATTCGAAGTGTTGCAGAATGTAGATTTTATAGCAGTGATTTTTTTAAATTAACATAGATGACTGGCACAGAAAAATTAAATGAAAAAAATTTATTTAACTTTTGTTTTATATCTTAAGGTTAGGAATGTTAGGATTCCACAGATTTCTTATGAAGACAGTTGATAACTCTCATCCCCAAATACTGACATTTGTAACTCATGTTTCATGTCTTTTTCTTCTAAGATTTTGTCATGGATGATCAGCAAATGTACCAGATTTTGGCTGTGCAAGAATTTATAAACATAACAGTGGGATATTTAATAGTAAATTCTTTCTTTCTTTCTTCCTCCCTCTCTCTTTTTCTTTCTTTCTTCCTTCTTTCTTTCTTATAAATATATAACTTCTTTCTTATAAATATATAAACTTTATCACCAGCCTTATATTTTCTATAATTTAATGAAGAAAATGACAATTGTATATAAGTCCATAATATTTTCTAGTATTCTAAGATTCACTTTTCCACAAACATGTCTTAATCTTATTTTGTTTTCATTCTTGATACATCTCCTATGTTCATACCACACTAATATATTTAGTTTATGAATAACAAAATGCACTTCAATTCCATGAATAGAGGTTTTCATTTACAACTGAATTGAATTCAGGCCATAATTTATATTGCTTATCTATTTAAAACAACAACTGTATATATTTTAATTATCTATATGTCTACCGAAAAAAGATGTATCTGGAATCAACTAAATTGAATAAAATAAGTTGGACATATATTTTAATATGTAAAACACTTAAATATTTGTTATGGAAAATCAATTGTTTAAACAAAAGTTGTCAATATTAGTTGAAATCATTTCCAGTTAATTTATATGTTTATTGGTCTTCATTAAATGAGACCTTACATATATATTATACAGACACACTTCCTATGTTCTCCAAACATAAGGAAATATTTCCTAAATTTTTATTTTTCAGTTTCTACTTGGATAGCTATTATTAAAATGTCTCCAGTAGCATTCTTAAAAACATTTAAAGTAATTTTCTCTCTTATTCCAGCATTTTCCTTTATTACTTGTAAAAGTTTAAACTACTAATATATCTGCATTAATAAAAAATAGAAAAAAAGCTATAAATCACCAAGATTTGTTTCTAAAATGTACATCTCGTACTTGACATTTAAGACAAATGTCTTCTACCTTTTGAATATTTCATAGAAGCTGTTACTGAAAGGTCTAGTTCTTAACCTAAATATCTGGCTTTTATTCAAAGCTAAGGTTATCATTTTCCTTGAAATATGATTCCATCTGAGAATACTTACCATAAATCTAATTGATTGATTAAACAACTCCTTAACAGTATAGTCTTGATGATAAAATAAATGACTTCAAATAAAATTATAAATAACTAATGTAAAAAACTATATTGTATTAAAAGATCATTTATATATATTTTAAATGTATCTATACCAACAATTTTGTTTGCTTTTTTATTCAGCTTCCAGAAAATATGGGAAAATCTGCAAATATCTATAATACTTAGTAAAATTAGTAATATTTTTCCTTGGGAAGGGAAGAAGCACTTGCTGAAAATCACTGTTAGGCAGACAGCTAGATAAGCTCTCTAGTTTTTATCATTTTATCTTCACAACAATTCTCTAAAATAATTAGAACTATTCAATTTTTCTTAAGATGTAAGAAAGGAAAAGGAAAACAAATTTTTGAGAGCCAACTTTTCCAGCAAATATCTCTTTGTAAGAAAGTGGCAAAGTGACAATTCAAAACAGTGCTTCCTGGACTCACTTTTTTTTTTTTTTTTTTTAATTTTTGTTTTTTTTTTTTTGAGACAGAGCCTCGCTGTGTTGCCCAGGCTGGAGTGCAGTGGCGCGATCTCGGCTCACTGCAAGCTCCGCCTCCTGGGTTCACGCCATTCTCCTGCCTCAGCCTTCTGAGTAGCTGGGACTACAGGCCCCCACCACCACGCCAGGCTAATTTTTTTGTATTTTTAGTAGAGACGGGTTTCACCATGTTAGCCAAGAAGGTCTCGATCTCCTGACCTCGTGATCCGCCCATCTCGGCCTCCCAAAGTGCTGGGATTACAGGCGTGAGCCACCGAGCCCGGTGCTGGACTCACTTAAAAAGAAAAAGACAAATTATACTGGTTCTATCTTCACTACTTTAAACTACTTAAATACAGTAAACATTTTTAATATTTTTGTCCTTATTTATATTCCTGCAAGATCCTTATTACTCCATTCAACAAATATGGATTAAACTTTATATATAAATGAACACTGATTTTTGACTGACAAAGGTGGCAATTTTATATGGTTATCCTAATATTTACTGAGTGTTTCTTGTATGAAGAGGATATAATACTCTCATTTCTTTTCTGTGTAATGAATACTGCAAAATTTTGTGGATTAAGACAACATTTAGTACCTAAATGTTTTTGAGAGTGAAGAATCCCATCATGGATTAACTGGTTCCTTCCTTTCAGGGTCTTTCATGGGCTGCAATCCAAACGTCAGTGAGAAAGCAGGAAAAATCTGAAATCAACACCCTAACATCGCAATTAAAAGAACTAGAGAAGCAAGAGCAGGGCTTTAGTCTCTTCTGAAGACTTAACTAAGGAAGGATCCACCTTTTATTTTATGTTTTTTTGAGACAGAGTTTCTCTCTTGTTGCCCAGTCTGGAGTGCAATGGCACGATCTTGGCTCACTGCAACCTCTGCCTCCCGGGTTCAAGTAATTCTCCTGCCTCAGCCTCCCGAGTAGCTGGAATTACAGGAATGCGCCACCATGCCCGGTTAATTTTGTATTTTTAGTGGAAACAGAGTTTCTCCATGTTGGTCAGGCTGGTCTCGAACTCCCAACCTCAGTCAATCCACCTGCCTTGGCCTCCCAAAGTGCTGAGATGACAGGTGTGAGACACCGCACCCAGCCAGGAAGTATCCACTTCTAAGCTCATTCTTGTAATTCAGCATTCAGTTCCTCAAGACATTTGGACTAAGGGGCTCTGTTCCTTACTGTTAGCCAGAGTCCACCTTCACTTCCTGATCACATGGACTTCCCTAGCTTGTTTCATCAGAGCAAATACTCAAGGAGAGCCAGAGAGAGAGAATTCTAGCATGAGAGAGAGTGCCAGCAATATGGAAGTCACATTTTTAATAAACTAACCTTATAAATAATATCTCGTCACTTTTGCCATATTCTAATCATTTGAAGATAGTCACTAGGTCTTGCCCATACTCAAGGAGAGAGGATTTCACAAGGCCATGAACATTCCTTTTGTGTTCCACTACTGACCACACTTCTGTAAGTAATCCATTAAAGGTTAATCATTTGAAACATATGGGGGTGAATTTTCTTTCTGGACAGCCCCATAGTCGATACACGGAACCGTGCATCCTTCATTGGAACTATTGCCTGCCAGGTAGCTGGTATTCAAGGATCAAGAAGCCACCACCAATGTTGCATTCACTACTTGCCAGCAATGAAGTCAGCTTCAGCCTCAGGAAAGTGGTATTCAGCCACTGTCATCACCTCTCCATTGAATCCTTACACTCACTGAGCTAATGACATATATGAAACTGCTCTCAAAATCTGCAATTACTCTATGACTTTGCTTGCCTGGCAGCAACAGCTGAAACAGCAAGAAGACATCACTAGAGCTGTTTCCAAATCTCACAAGATGCAGCTAATTGGTAGGAGCTACCTGACTTCGTTCTGGAATTTATGCCAGAAGAAGATAAAACTTGATTCTAAGTGCTGGGCTACCAGTTTTACCCATTCACCTCAATAGTTTATATTGTTTCTATGATAATGATTTTGTGGAAAGGGAAATAATAGGCAGCAGAGAGAAGGGCAAATACAGGAAAAAAGCTCCTGGAAAGGGATGGGATATTAACAATTATATTACATATTAGCAATTTATACATTCACTTGTTAAGCTCATTTATTAGGAGTCTGATATGTCACAAGCCTTGAGCCCAGGAATCAAACTCACGTTATCCAGCCTCTAGGTACTGGCAGAGGAAACAAGTGAATACCAGTTACCTTACAATGAGGTAGACATTTATAATTTATATATACATATATGTATATATATATATATGTGTGTGTGTAAATATGTATGTGTATATAAAATTAGAGTAGGCATTAAAATAGCCGTAGGAAAGAGAACATTTAGAAACTGCTTCCCAGAGGGGAGTTTTATTTTGGATAAAGATAAAGCAATGATAGAAAGTAGGTGTGCTATTTTCAGAGATTAAGAGGCATAAGAAAATATGGCACTAGGAGAACATTTATTAACTGCATTTCATGTGGTGGCAACACTTGATGAAGGTATATAGTTGTGTAGACATTCTGAGACTGATTACCTAAATGAGAGAGGGAGCCTTCTAGAGTGAATCCAGGAAAATCAAACCTATCCTAGAAAATTGAATTTTCTTCAGGAAAGCATGTTAAACCCAGGAAGTTTTTGTGACCTAGAAAAACTAGTTTTTAGAATTTTGAAAATAGATTGGACATTCAAAAAAATTCAAGGCTATGTCAGGAATTGGTGGTCGTTCTTGTTTACAAAGTGAAAACTGCTTAGCCAGTTCACATCTGGAAGAAACGAAAAGTAACAGATTGATAAATACTAAGTTCACACAGGCATTGAAAGTGGAAAGAAGTTCATATTTACATGAAAAATGATGAGTTAACTTTTGGACATGCTGATATTTTTATGTACACATGACATCCAAATTGAGATTAATTAGGCAATTGTATGTGGTCCTAGAATTCAGAAAAAACTAAAAGGAATTGGAAAGAAATGCAGTGCATTTTATCAACCTATAGGAAGTGGCAAAACAAAAATGATTTGGATAAGAACGCCTGGGATGACATACAACTTGAAAAGATACAGGGAAAAACGACCAAAATCTGAAGAACCCTAACATTTATGATGAATGTAGAGTCATTGGCCTGAGATGGGCATATTTATCTTCATTTAGTAACAAAATATGATTTCTTTAAAGCTGAAATTCATCCAAGTATACAGCGAGGAGAGCTAGGAATGTAATGTAAATTTTATCTGAAATGTTTAATAAGAAAAACGTTTCTTCTTACTGTAAGTAAGAAAGAAGGGGAAGTGTGTGAATTATGTCTGGAAGTTAAGAAAATAGTTTGAAATGCTTATGCCTGGGTTTAAAAAAAAAAGAATGCTAAACATATAAGCACCATGTGAATAAATTGAACATTGCAAATGATACCTTATGTTATGTCAGAGAGTTGCAAAAAGTAAATATTTTTAAAATGACCTACTGAAGTTTCCAAGAGAAAAGATGACAAATATTATATGTCATCATCAATATTAAGGGAAGTTTAGAATAGAGAAGTAATAAACAAATAAATAATTGATTATATATATGGTGACAGAAAATTCAAAATTCAATAGGAAGTCTTTTTTTTAAGTAGGGAAAACATTCTGTTTAATGGAATATTTTGAAAGCCCACATCTAAATTAGATAAAAGTGAAGATGGGGCCAGGTGCAGTGGCTTATGCCTTTTTTCCCAGCACTTTGGGAGGCTGAGGTGGAAGGATCAATTGAGTCCAGGAGTTTAAGACCCTTCTGAGCCACGTCTGATCCTGTCTCTACAAAATATAGAATAAAATTAGCCAGTCTTGCTGGCATGCACCTATGGTCCCAGCTACTCTGGAGGCTAAGGTAGGACAATCTCTTGGGCCCAGGAGTTTGAGGAGGCAGTGAGCTGTGACCACAACAGTACTCCAGCCTGGGTGATACAACAAGACTTTGTCAATAAAAGAAGGAAGGAAGGAAGGAAGGAAGGAAGGAGGGAAGGAGGGAGGGAGGGAGGGAGGGAGGGAGGGAGGGAGGGAGGGAGGATGGATGAAAAAGAAAAAAGAAAAAAAGTAAAGATTCTCTGATTATAAAAGGGATGAGGGTACCTGAGTGTCTTCTTTATCCTGAAGGATCCCTGAGGAACTCATGTAAAAAGGTAGTTTTGAAAGAAGGGAAAATGGAAACAAAACTGATAATTATGTATGTTATTTGAAGTTTCTGAATAGCATGTGATTTAAAAAATTAGATCTGAAAAATTCTCTGCAAAATATTTTCTGCTTTTATATATTAATTTATTAAGTTATTGATTCAAGCATTTATTCAACAAATGTGCAGATGGTATGCAGTTCTCTTCTCAGGGCAACACTGTTTCAGACTCACAATCCCTGGGCACCCAAACTCATCACAAAACATCTTACAGAGTCATATGTGAATAAATAGATAAGTTATTCACAGATTGCATACACATACATTTAGAAATTCTGATGCAAAAATTTTGAAAATAATTAACATCTTAGTGTCAACATTTACATATTTTATAAAGATAAATAATTATTTCTATATATAACTTTGGCTGTAAAATTTTCCAAAATGAAATCTCAGTACCATGGGTTTTAATCTTTTTCAACATGTTTTTTGTAAGAATTTAAGCTTGATCACATTTACCAATGTGTCTATCTCTGCTGCTGCTGACAGGGTAGATCGTGTTGAGACTGTGATTTACAGGATTTTATTAAGCTGTTCAAGGTTCTCCTTATAATATATTTATTCCTGATGACCTGGTTTCTGCACTGTCAGCTAGATATATTATAATCTATCATTTTGGATCAGCGGTATTTCTAGGTTCATTTTGATTTTGTGCAGTCGCTCTTTTGAGATGCCATAAATTAATATCAATTTTATTTCCTTAGAAAGACTTATGCACATTTCTATACTGATTGAACTCAAGTCACTGAACTTTCTGAGGTACTATGACAGAAAAATAGATGCATAACCAAAAAATGTTAATTTTAACCCATCAGAGATTTTAGTTTTAGCATTTATGTAATAACTCTGAATTATAGAATTATTTAAAATGAATATAAATGTTCTTGTGGATTTTGAAATTACATTAATTTACTTTTCTTTAAAGTTACTTTTTATCAAAGTTACATTACTTGTTTCTTACTTCTTTGGTATCATCTTATCTATAAGAAAGATTCTTATACATCTTATCTATGTGAAATAAATTAAGTTAGTAAGCTAAAGGTAGTTCTGTATGTGCTAAAGTTTATGTTGTAATGAATTTTTATGTTCATAATGTTATTAATTAGATATTTTTATACTTCGATGAATATAAAAAATATAGAATATATATGTGATAGTCCTTTTTCACACTGCTATAAAGATACTACCTAAGACTTGGTAATTTACAAAGGAAAGAGGTTTAATTGACTCACAGATCCACATGGCTGTGGATGCCTCAGGAAACTTACAATCATGCCAGAAGTCGAGGGGGAAGCAAAGCATGTCTTCACAAGGCAGCAGGAGAGAGTGAGAGTGAAGGAGAAACTGCCAGAAACTTTTAAAACCATCAGCTCTCATGAGAACTCACTCACTATCACAAGAACAGCATGGGGGGAAGACCATCCCCATGATCCAGTCACCTCCCACCAAGGTCCCTCCCTTGAACCTGGGGATTACAATTTGAGATGAGATTTGGGTGGGGACACAGGGACAAACCGTATCTATCTATATCTATATCTATATAGATATACACATACTACAGTACATTTTATTACTCAAAACGTCTTATAAGTATCAGTTCAAAATACAAATTAGATGGCTTTATCTTTATTGATCCTATGTATGGATTTATATAGGCCCTTCTTTCCCCACTCATTGTTATAAACTGCCAATATTGTCTAATGATTGTGAGTTTATGCTGCAGACATAGCATATTATTTGTGGTTGAGTTGAAGGCTAAGATCCATTCCATAAACCTATTAAAATTCATGGATTACATTTTAGTCAATTACCTCTTTCCCAAAAAGACGTTTTTTTAAGAAACCATTGAACTCACATGTCTTTTTTTTGTTTGTTTTTCATTTAAAAAATATGTATAAAAATGGTGTTTGGAAATAATCTACATTTTGAGGGCTAGGAATTAAGTTCTGCTCAGCATGAAGCCATAATTAAAGCATAATATTACTCCAGTGGATTGAAGAAACTAGAAAAAATTTTACTTACTATATATGGTGACATTATAATCAAAATTAAATGTCAACAATTCCTTTACTGATTGTAAAAATGTAAGCATTTTCTTTACTAATTAGTGACTAAAAGCCAGAAAGAAATTAGTTGAGAGTATGTTAAGTATTCAAACATGTTCAACGAGCCTCAAACATAGAATTAGTTTTTAGTGATTCAAAACTTATAAAGTTAATTCAACTTGAACCTGTATATCAACATGGTGTTAAAGTTTATTTTAATTGAGACTTTAGGATTTTTTGGGGCAGTGCAAAATTACAAGAAAACTGTCTGTGCTGAGAATTAGTTGAGTTGTGATGATGTACATGATGTTGGGCTTTTTTGGTAACTCATTTCATGACCTTAAATGAGATAATTTTCAAATGTTAATTTTATTGCACATAGTTTGTTATAGAAGATACTATGTATCCTCAAATCACCCAAGTGTCCCTGGTTTATGACATGACAGAAGTGCATTTGTGATTGCCATCTAGTGACAAACCCAAAAACAAACAAACAAAAACCCCCAAAATATTACTTCTGAAAATTCCAAGAGGCCAAAAGATAGAGTGAGTAAGCTACATAGGACTCGCTCATCAAGACTGATTAGCTAAGCCAGGAGTTCTCGGGAAAAGTTATATAAATAGAGCTGTTGAAGTATACATAAGTAATGATCTTTATGGCTTCAACCAATGCCCATCAGGAAGTATTCAGTGAGGAGTTCACACTCAACAAGCAGGAAATACCAGCCAGCCAGCCTATACCTGTGCCTGTGCAATGAGCTGATGATAAAGTAGCTCTGCACCTATTGCTACTGCTCAGTGACCAACCAAACTGAAACTGAGACAAATATTGAGGCTTTAGTTTGGCACCTCTGTGAATATGATAGTATTTCTTTCTAACTGGAATCAATATACGGTATACTGATGTCTTACAAAATGCCTTACCTATCAACAGAATATGCCACAGCATTTTCTCAGAAAGAAAGAGACATTTTATGTCAAAGGAGAAGTAATAATAGACTCCTGATGGTAGAATTCATTTTCTATATATTATAATTTGGAAACATCTAGCCAGAGAGATGAAGCCTT
Source organism: Gorilla gorilla gorilla (assembly GCF_029281585.2). NCBI lineage: Eukaryota > Metazoa > Chordata > Mammalia > Primates > Hominidae > Gorilla > Gorilla gorilla. The sequence continues at coordinate 90,795,598 of NC_073243.2, forward strand.
AGGGAGGAAGAAGAGTTTGAGCTTTGTGCTGTCTTCTAGAATGAGATAGATGTATTGAACTTAAAACCACTATATTGCATTGTGTCTCCAATAGCTATTCTAGATGGCTCTATAAACCAAAGAGAGTAGGTAGTAATTATTAGCTTAGCTCACTGTTGAACTCAGTTGTCCATTTATAGAATTTTGACTTCCCATTTTTAAGAACTTAGGATCTGCAGGTTTATAGATACTGGTTCATGGCAGGGAAGGACAGCTAAATAAGAGGACAGAGTAAGCGATTTATTGATCTTGAAGATGTACAACACTTGGATACTTTGGCTTTTCATGATGGTGGACAAGCAGGCAAAGAAAAGAAAGCCATTTTCTAGTTAAAATAATCAATCCTCATTACCAAGAATAACTAAGGTTTTTACCACACAATGAAAACAAGAAGTATTCTGAAGTTGAGGACATTTACTTAGGTGTGTTTAGTGTTCCCTATCAAATAATTAATGTCATTGGGCACTTAGAAGAATTAAAATACCAAAAATGGAAGGAATATTAGGAGTTCAGACCATTTAGTCATTGAAGACTTTGGTCTCCCCACTAGGCAAAGTTAACCAGCCAAAGTATTGACAAAAGGTAAGGGACATTTGAATGGTTTTGGTGGATGAGAGAGATGAATATTTAATACAGCCTTGGAAAGGCTGAGGCAGCAGAGACTGTACTTTTGTTTTCCTATAATCTTAGGGTTTCCAGGGAATTGTGACTTAACAGCTACCTGGAAAGGCACTTTTTATTGATTGGATGTATATGTGTTCTCTTAGGAAAGAGTGGGTATATCCAGTAGTGACCCTATGTTGTTCCATGGAGGATGGTTATAATGTGAATAAACAATTGGATCTGTGTTGTGAATGTACATCTGATTGTATATTTTCAACAATTTTGATGTGCCCCTTCAGATTCCCACAGTTCACTTAAACCCTCTGCTGCTTACCGTGTCTCAGCTTATAGGACAATGTGGTCCAAACAAGTAGCTTTCCATGAGTGCCGAACCCTGTTTATTAGCTGCAGGTAGGATGGTCAGCCAATGCCAGGAATCTTTGTTGCCTGAAGGGAATCCTAAAGGACATGGGAACTGACTTCCTGACTGGTGATCAAAGGGACCCACTAATACAACTTCAAATTGCAGAAGAGTTATCACTCCACAGGATGCATCTTGACCATGGAAATTAGAAGACAGGAAAGAGTTAAACTTATAAATTTCTTTCTTTTCTACCTCCCATGTACCGATTTCAGGCATAGCTTCTGAGTAGAAGTTACTTGAAGACATCCTACATGGCTGAAAAACCTAGTATGTGTGGCTCTTTCTGACTTTTCTCAGGAAGTCAATTCTAGTATTTTAATGATCATCTGAATTCTCTATCCTTCTTTTGTCTTCATCCTGAGTGCCCTGGGTTTCAAGTAACCAAATAAGAATTTGCTTCAGGAGCAAAATTACTAGGATTTTCTGAAAATTCCAGGCTAAGTCAGTAATTTTACATTACCTTTCTTTTTCCTCTTCCTTAGAAATCATACTATTTTATATTTTAAACAATTGGCTGTTTCTTCAGTCTCATCAAATTAGAAGAGTTTCAAACACAACTTTTTGCCAATCTGGAAGATGTGAATATGTATCTCCTTGTAATTCTGACTTACAGTTATAGTTTTATAAGAAATCTGGGCACATATTCACATATTTAAGAGGCAATTGCATATATTTGTATGTGAGCTATTGTGCATATATTGAGCCCATTTTGGGGGTTGTTGGTCTTATATTAATTTTAAATTTAGATTAGAATGTATAAAATAGTATCACCTGAGTGAAACTTGATCTGCATTGTATATGGTAAAATTATAGTCTAAAAAATTGAGTTTCAAACTTTTTTTTTTTTTTTTTTTTGAGACAGAGTCTTGCTCTGTCGCCCAAGCTGGAGTGCAGTGGCGTGATCTCGGCTCACTGCAAGCTCCATCTCCCGGGTTCATGCCATTCTCCTGCCTCAGCCTCCTGAGTAGCTGGGACTACAGGTGCCCGCCACCACGCCTGGCTAATTTTTTTGTATTTTTAGTAGAGGCCGGGTTTCACCTTGTTAGCCAGGATGGTCTCAATCTCCTGACATCGTGATCCGCCTGTCTCGGCCTCCCAAAGCGCTGGGATTACAGGCATGAGCCACCGCACCTGGCCAATTGAGTTTCAACTTTTTAGGCACATTTTATTGAAGAGGTACAAATTCTATAGAGTACTACAATTTCTTAATCCCTTATTGTCACCAATAGTCCCTACTTCTGTATTCTAAATTTCTTGACTTGGTGATTTTTATTTTTTCAAATTTTTGATATCATGTAAGTTGATAGTGATAATATCTTGCACTTAAAAATGACATTTACTTTAGCATTTGTAAAAATATTGTTTGACATCAAAGCATCAAATTTTACTATTCATACACTGCTCCAACGACCAATGGAATTATCCTTTTCCAAATTTTTGCCATTTCAAAGCATTGTCACTATTTATTATCTTGACCTTTAAAATTATTTTTCTAGGCCGGGTGCAGTGGCTCATGCCTGTAATCCCAGCACTTTGGGAGGCTGAGGCGGGTGGATCACCTGAAGTCCTGAGTTCAAGACCAGCCTGGCCAACATGGCAAAGCCCTGTCTCTAATTTTAAAAATTACAAAAATTATCTGGGTGTGGTGGTAGATGCCTGTAGTCCCAGCTACTCAGGAGGCTGAGGCAGGAGAATCGCTTGAACCCAGGAGGCAGAGGTTGAAGTGAGCCTAGATGGCGCCACTGTGCTCCAGCCAGGGCAACAGAGCGAGACTGTCTCAAAAACAAAACAAAAAGAAAAAAAGAAAGAAAGAAAGACAAATAAAAAAAAGTTTGGTCCAAATTTAGGACTTTATACTATGATATGGTTTGGTGCTGTGTCCCCACTCCAATTTCATCTTGAATTGTAACCCCCATTATCCTCACATGTTGAGGGCTGAATGTAGAGGGAGATGATTGGATCATAGGGGTGGTTACCCACATGCTGTTCTCATGATAATGAGTGAGTTCTCATGAGATCTGATGGTTTTCTAAGGGGCTCTTCCCGCTTTGTTCATTCACGCTCTGTTACCTGCCACCATGTAGGATGTGCCTTTGCTTCTGTCTCACCTTCTGCCATGATTATAAGTTTCCTGAGGCCTCCTTAGCCATGCATAACAGTGAGTCAATTAAACTTCTTTTCTTTATAAATTACCTGGTCTTGGGTATGTCTTTATAGCAATGTGAAAACAGACTAATACATACTGTAAAGGAAAATTTGAAATCTCAGTGATCTCCAAAGTTCTTATGGAAAAGGGAAGGTTAAGCCTGAAAGTTAAGTCATTGCAACACCCTCTTCCAAAAGCACATCTGTTGCTATCATTAGGCATCAGCCAGATCTCCATGGAAAGGTAAAAGGTCTCTGGTATCTGCCAAGCACTGCCTCCACAGATTATTTCTAAGCAAAGTATTTGCTGGCCTCCCATAAAAAAGGACATACTAATTATAAATTTAGGTCTACCATCTAAGTCTAGCTCCTAAAAGTAATGTCTATTCGATTATCTTACCAGGTGCAAAACAAAGACAAGACTCATTCCTCTATCCACTCAGAGATATCTGTATAATTGACTCTTCCTTTACTCTCTTCTCTGCAGACATTCACTTAACTTATGTAAAATGTACATTTACTGGGTATTAACTAAAGTCTCACAGGAATGTAACTATTCACCTTATCACCTACCTGCCCCTTCTGCTACATACCTTTGGTCCCTGTAGGAAATTTATAAATACTAAACCTTTCCCAGATGTACCGTAAAGCTGAGTTAATAAAACTCAGTGATTGAGATGTATGCCTCTGTTACTTATTTTAGTTGTCAGTACTAACTTTTCTAAGTGCTATCCATAAAGGCAAATCAATTTTTAACATATGTTTTTCGTATGATTTATTTAATTAAATTAATACTTCAGCTATGATAGCATCTGCACTGTGTCTAATTTTTAAGTCTCTCAAGTCAAAAGTCAATAATCTTCTGAAATATATATTATAGCATTTACTTTGGTTTACTACTTTGTAATTTTTTTTTTCTTTTCCAGAACCGGTAACTAGAAACTAGAAACAATTTATTTTATTCAATCAGTGCTTTCCTCCCTTAATATAAATATGTTTACATCTTGACAATTGTGTATGTTTGTATGTGAGGGTATATGGTATAATTTATTAAATATTTGTTTCTTAATGTCAATGAAAAAGAGCCAAACTCTGTGAAATATTTAAAGAGGTTTATTTTGAGCCAAATGTGAGTGATCAAGGTCCGAGGCACAGTCTCAAGTGCTCTTGATTTTGTACATTGTAGAAGTTACAGGCAGACACAGACAGACATTAGTCAATACATGTAAAATATATGTTGGCTCAGGCCAGAAATGTGGGATAACTCAAAACAGGAGCTTCCAGGTCATAGGGGTATTTAAAGATTTTCTGATTGGCAAATGGTTGAAAGAGTTAAATTATTATCGGGGCTGAGCGCAGTGGCTCACGCCTGTAATCCCGGCACTTTGGGAGGCCGAGGAGGGTGGATCACGAGGCCAGGAGATCAAGACCATCCTGGCTAACACAGTGAAACTTCGTCTCTACTAAAAATACAAAAAAAAAAAAAAAATTAGCCAGGCGTGGTGGTGGGCGCCTGTAGTCCCAGCTACTGAGGACACTGAGGCAGGAGAATGGTGTGAACCCGGGAGACGGAGCTTGCTGTGAGCCGAGATCGCGCCACTGCACTTCAGCCTGGGCAACAGAGCGAGACTCCGTCTCAAAAAAAAAAAAAAAAAAAAAAAGTCAAATTATTATCTAAAGACCTGAAATCAATAGAAAGAAATTAAGTCTGGTTTAAGATAAAGGGTATGGACACCAATATTCTCATTATGTAGATAAAGTCTCACAGGTGGCCAGCCTTAGAGACAATAGACGGCAAATATTTCCAGTTCAAATCTTTAAAAGGTGCTAGACTGTCAGCTAAACTATTCAGGATCAGAAAAAGACCAGGAAAGAGAAGGGGATTCTCTCCAAAATATAAATTTCCCCTACAAAAGACAGCTTTGCAGGATCATTTCAAAATACGTCAAATAAATATATGTTGGGGTAAAATACTTTAATTTCTTTGAGGGCCTGCTATCTGTCATGTGATGCTACACTAGAGTCAGGCTGGAATTTGATATATTATTGTTTCAAAGCATATGTTTTGTTAGTCTTAAGACTAGTTAACGTTCGTGCTGGTCACTTGTGCCTGAATTTCAGAAAGAAGGGTATAATGAGGAGTGTCTGACCCACTCCCTTCCCATTATGGGCTTAACTAGCTTTTCAGGTTTACTTGAGAATCCCCTTGGTTGCCCATTTAGTCAACTGGGGGGGCTTAGAATTTTATTTTTGGTTGACATTCATTTAAAATGTTTTATACACTAGCATGCATTAAATTAAAGTTCTGTAAACACTGTTTTGGTATTGGAAATTTATTTTTTTGCTCTCTACATAGTTTATTCAGATAAACTTTATCTAATTTTGTAACACTATAATAAAATATTTTATGTTAAAGTTTTATTTTTCCTTTGTTCAAAGTTGCAAGGCAGTCACATCATTCCCATTAAAAATATATTAAAATTATATTACTAATTCCTATTTGAAAATATATTGCAACGAATTTTATTTCCATAAAATACAAAAATTTTAGTATAAAAATAGACATTGCAAAATGGACAAAAATAGATATATTTATAATTTTGGAATGAACTTGTTTATGTAAATTTGCATTTCTATGTTTAGGAAAAATCTCCTTTATTATTTTATTTGTATTAATAAATAACACATAAAATAATAACAGAAATTTGTGACCTGAGGAAAATAGTTTGGTACCTAAACCCAGTAGGCAATAAATACTTATGAGGTGTTTTTAGCACAGAATAATAAATTATTTGAGTGAAATACTATTAACTCAAGTTTACACATAGCAATTAAATATCACGAAGCTCCTTCTAGTGTTTCCCCTGTGTTGAAAAGCAATTGCTATTTCTTTACTTAGTCTCAGTTTAGTTCTGATTTTTAATTAACATGAAGCCAAGAATCTTCCTTTAAAACACTCTATTCCCAGGAGTGTGCTCTTCTAATTTCTAATGAAAAGTAAACACTGGATCTACGAAGCCTGCTGCTAGGTTTAATTGGAACTTATTTAATTTTACTTTTCACTAACTCTTGAATCAAATATGTGATTTTTACTGCTACCATAGATGGTTTTCTGTCTTATTTTTATGCACATATAAACTGAATATTATATTTCTTATAGCAATTCTTTCTGATTTTTTTCAAATTAATTCAAAATGTAAGTGAGGAAGGAAGACTAAAAAGAGGTTACAAATTAAAGAGATAAATCCACCAACAGATTAACTATATAATTTTGCATTCATGATTAAAAAAGAGAAAACATGTTAATCATATTCTCTGATGTGTAGAGTTAAAAAACAAAACAAACAAAAAACACGGGAAAAGAAGAGATCTGCAAGTTTTTCATTTATGAGGTGAGGTAATATTAAAGGGTTTCAAAGTTGAATTATTTTGAGAAAACAAGAGGTCTCTTGAATAACAAAATGGGAGATAAATTTTTATTTAAAGGAAATTATTTGCAAAAATCACAGACATAGACTTTTTATTAAGTACATTAACATATATAAAATTAATGTGGCTGTTCATTACATGTAAGAATATGAGTGGGACATCTGACTTCAAAATTATTTAGACATCATACTGCCAGAGTTCTTAAGTATCTCAGTAAAGAATTTAAAGTTCTTTTGAATGAGATAAAGTCCCATTGATATGCCCTAATGAGAAACGACACAATGAGATTTTTGTTTTAATAACTTATTCTGGAAACACATCATAAGTAAACTAGAAAAGTAAATAGAGTCAAAGTTAAAGAGATTGCATATGAGTAAACAAGGGAAAATTAGTTAGCTAGTGAAGGAGCGTATTAGGGTTCTCCAGAGGAGAATATGTATATATGAAAGGAAGTTTATTAGGGAGAATTGGCTCACACGATCACTAAGCAAAGTCCCCAAATAGGTCGTCTGCAGGCAGGGAAAGAAAGAAGCCAGTAGTGGCTCAGTCTGAGTCCAAAAGCCTCCAAAGCAGGGAAGCCAACAGTGCAGCCTTCAGTCTATAGCCAAAGACCCGAGATCCCCTGACAAACCACTCGTGTTAAGTCCGAGAGTCCAAAGGCAGAAAAACCTGGAGTCTGATGTCCAAGGACATGAGGAGCAGAAGGAGGCACCCAGCATGGGAGAAAGATGAAAACCAGAAGACTCAGAAAGCGAGGTTATCCCACCGTCCTCCATGCCTGTTTTATTCTAGCCACTCTGGCATCCAACTGGATGGTGCCTGCCCAGATTGAGGGTGAACCTTCCTCCCCCAGTCCACTTACTCAAATATCAATCTTCTCTGGCAACACCCTCATAGACAAACCCAGAAACAATACCAGCCATCTAGGCATCCTTCAAACCAATCAAGTTGACACCTAACATTAACCATCACAAGTGGCTAAGAAATTACTACCATATTAATTGATTATGGAGAAATGTAGAGAAATTCAAACATAAATTATGCATATGTCATTACGATAGAATAGAAACATCATTACCATAATGGCAAGTCATCGAAGAGTAGATTTTCTGTTTCAGTGCGTATAGTGGAAGATGGATAATAACAATTATACACTGTTGAAATAAGGCTATCTATGGTATACTTACATGAAAAATTCAATTAGGCAAAAAAAGTGTGGATCAGAGTGTTAAAAATTTGTAAGACTATGGAAGAATGTATTTCATGAGAAGAGGGGCTCAAGAATAAACCTTTGAAAATACAAATTTTAATTATCAAAGTAAAAAGACAAATGTGGAGGGAAATTAGGAATAGCAAATGGAAAGATGGGAGTCAAGGAAGTAGAGAACATAGAGAAGGAGAGAATAGTCAACAATGTCCTATGTCATCAGGAGGTACAATGAGAAAACACAGAGCTGTTCATTGCATATTTCAATTAAGAGTTCTTTGAGGACTTAGTAAAAGCAGGTTTGTTAGAACTGGAAAAATAAAATACATTGTATTGCATGTTGAACACTTACTTGGGTAACTTGTTTGTAACACAAAATATGAACATAGTAATATAGGCTATAATTTGACAAGGACTTAAGGAGGATTTTTGTTATTCTCTTTTTTTCTCTTTTTTTTAAAGACTCTTTTTTAAAGTCGTTTGTCTAGAGTCGAATTACAAGAAAGGTACAAAGATACCCCATATACTCCCTACCCCTACACATGAATAGCCTCTCCTGTTATCATCTCCCAGTGTGTCCAAAGTTGGTTCCTTCCAGTGGGTTCTTGGTCTCGCTGACTTCAAGAATGAAGCCGCAGACCTTCCCAGTGAGTGTTACAGCTCATAAAGGTGGCACAGACCCAAAGAGTGAACAGCAGCAAGATTTATTGTGAAGAGCAAAAGAACAAAGCTTCCACAGGGTGGAAGGAGACCCGAACATGTTGCTGCTGCTGCCTGGGGTGGCCAGCTTTTATTCCCTTATTTGTCCCTGCCTATGTCCTGCTGATTGGTCCATTTTACAGAGTGTTGATTGGTTCATTTTACAGAGTGCTGATTGGTGCATTTACAATCCTCCTAGACACAGATTGCTGATTGGTGCTTTTTTACAGAGTGCTGATTGGTGCATTTACAATCCTTTAGCTAGACACAGAGTGCTGACTGGTGCGTTTACAATCCTCTAGCTACAGAGCGCTGATTTGTGCCTTTTACAATCCTCTTGTAAGACAGAAAAGTTCTCCAGGTCCCCATCTGACCCAGAAGTCCAGCTGGCTTCACCTCTCACCAACAGAGTTACAAATGATGAACTTATATGGACACATCATTATCACCCAAAGTCCATAGTTTACATTGGGTTCACTTTTAGTGTTGTGTATTCTATGGGTTTGAACAAATGTGTAATGAAATGTATGTACCATTATAGTGTAATACAGAGTAGTTTCATTGCCCTAAAAATCCTCCGTGCTTTGCTTATTTATCTTCTCCCCATCCCCTGGAAACCATTGATCTTTTTGCTGTCTCCATAGTTTTCTCTTTTCCAGAATGCGTAGTTGTAATCATACAGTATGCAGCTTTTAGACAGACAGGCTTCTTCACTCAGTAAGTTTCCCCTGTGTCTTTTCATGGCTTGATAACTCATGTTTTAAATTTTTAATAATATTCTATTGTCTGGATATACCACAGTGTATTTATCCATTCCCCTACTGAAGGACATCTTAGTTGCTTTTAAGTTTTGGCAATTATGAATAAAGCTGCTATAAACATCCACATGAAGATCTGAACTCGTTGGCTAAATACCAAGGAGAGTAGTTGCTGAATTGCATGGAAAGAAAATGTTTAGTTGTGTAAGAAATTGCTAAACTGTCTTCCAGTGTAGTTGTATTATTTTGCACTCCTCTCAGGATTGAATGAGAGCTTCTGTTTCTCCATATCCTCACCAACATTTGGCATTGTAAGTGTCCTGGATGTTGTCCATTCTCAGGTTTATAGGTATCTGATTAATTTAATTGAATTTCCTTAATGATATATGATGTGGAGCATCTTTTAATATGCTATGTGCCATTTATATATCTTTTTTGGTGAGGTGTCTGTAGATGTCTTTGGGCTATTTTTAAATCTGAATAAAATGGTATTTAAGGAATCATTTGATTTTGAAATCATTCAATTTACTGATTATTTGTAGTCTTATTACTGAGTTTTAAGATTTTTTACAGAGTGCTGATTGGTGCATTTACAATCCTTTAGCTAGACACAGAGTGCTGACTGGTGCGTTTACAATCCTCTAGCTACAGAGCGCTGATTTGTGCATTTTACAATCCTCTTGTAAGACGGAAAAGTCTTGCAAGACTTTTTGCAAAGAGTTCTTTGCCTATTTTGGATAACCGTTCTTTATCAGCTATGTCTTTATTTATTTATTTATTTTTGAGCTCAGAATAGCTACATTTTTTGACAGTTAAGAATTGTATATATTTAAATTATACAACTCAATTATTATCTGTATACATAGTGAAATATTCACCACAATCATGCAAATTAACATCTCCACCACTGGTTTTACAAGGGTATTTTCTAACTTTGGGACTTGTCTTCTCATTCTCTTGGCAGCTTCTTTCACAGAGTAGGGATTTTTAGTTTTAATGAAGTCCAGCTTATCAATTTAGATCATGCCCCTGTTGCTATATCTGAAAAGTCTTTACCAAACCCAGAGTCATCCAGATTTCCACCTATGTTATTTTCTAAGAGTTTTATAGTTTTATTTAAGTCTGTGATACAATTTAAGTTTTGTAAAGCATATAAGGTGTGTGTCTAAGTTTATGTATTTTTTGCATGTGAAGGTTCAGCTGTTTCATCACCATTTGTTGAAAGAAACATCTTTTCTCCTGTGTATTGTGCTTGCTCCTTTCCAAAGATCAGTTGACTATAATTATGTGGGTCTATTTCTGAACTCTCTATTCTGTTCTACTGATCTATTTATTTATTATTTCACTGATATCACACCATCAAGATAACTGTAGCTTTATAGTAAATCTTGAAGTCATGTATTATTAGCTCTTCAACTTCGTGCTTCTTCTTCAATATTGTATTGACAATTCTGGATCTTTTTCCTCTCTAATAAATTTTTGCCAATATCTACAAAATAACTTTCTGGAATTTTAATTGGGTTGTATAGAATCTATAGATCAATTTGTGAAGAAGCAACATCTTGTCAGTATTGACTCTTCCTATTTATGAGGATGAAATATCTCTGCATTTTTAAGTCTTATTTGATTTTTTCATCAGAAATTTTTAGTTTTTCTAGTATAGATTTTGTATGCATTTTGCTTAATTTGTGCCTAATTATTTCATTTTGGGTGATGCTAAAGTAAATGTATTGTGTTCCTAATTCATTATTCCACTTATTTAGTGATGCTATAAAGAAAAGTAAAATAAACTTGTATATTAACCTGTATCCTACAACCTAGCTATAGTCTCTTATTAGTTCCTGAAGCTGTTTTTGTCAATTCTTTGAGATTTTCTACTTAGACAATTATGTCATCCGTGAACAAAGAAAATTTATTTATTTCCTCCCAACCAGGATATCTTTGTTTCCTTTACATCACTTATTGCATTAGCTAGGACTTTTGTTATGATGTTGCAAAGAAGTGATGAGATGTGGCATCTTTGCCTTGCTTCTAATATTAATGACAAAGCTTCTAGTTTCTTACAATTAAATGGGATATTAGCTATAAGATTTTTATTAACATTATCTATTAGGTTGAGGAAGAACTCTCTATTCCTTTCTTAGTGAGATTTTTTAAAACAAATCATAAATGAGTGTTAAAATTTATCAGATGCTTTTTCTGTATGTATTGATATGTTCAGTTAATTTTTATTTTACACCTTGTCGTGGGATGAATTGCATTAGTAGTATTTTGAATGTTGAATCAACTTTACACACCTGACATGAATCTCATTTTGTTATAGTGCAGAATTATTTTATACATTGTTATATTCAACTTGATAAACATTTTGTTGCGGAGTGTCATATCTACGTTCATGAGAGAGCATGCAGTTTTCTTTTCTTGTAATGTTTTCATCTGATTTTGATATTTAGGTGATGCTGGCCTCATAGAATAAGTTAGGAAGCATTCCCTCAGTTTCTACCTTCTGAAGGAGATTGTAGAGCATTGGTATAATTTCTTTGTGAAGTATTTGAGGGAATTAACCAGTGAACCTATCAAAGACTGGTGTTTTTTCTGTTTTGAAACTTTATTAAATGTGTCTTTCAGTAAATTTGTCTATTTCGTCTAGGTTATTAATTTATGGGCATAGAGTTGGTTATAGTATTATAGTATTATTCTTCTAAAGGCCATTGGATTTATAGTGATCTTCCCTCTTTAATTTTTTATATTAGCAATTTGTGTCATCTCTTTTTTCCTTGTTAGCCTGGATAAAGGCTTATGATGTCTTTTAGCCTTTACAAAGCAGCAGCTACGGTTTCATTAATTTTTTTATTGTTTTCAATTTAATTGATATCTGCTCTAATTTTTATTATTTTTTTGCCTCTGCTTACTCGCATATAATTTGCTCTTCCTTTTCAAGTTTCGTAAGGTTAAAATTTAGATGATTGACTTTTTAAATCTTTCCTGTTTTATACTATATGCACTCAATTATATAAAATTTCCTCAACTCTGCTTTCACTGTATCCCCAAATTCTAATGAAATAAGCAAATTTCATTTAGTTCAAAATATACTTTATTTATCTTAAAATTTATCCCTCGTACATGTGTTATTGAGAAGTGTGTTGTTTTATCTCCACATATTTAGGAATTTTCAAGTTATCTTTGTGTTACTGATGTCTTGCTTAATCCCATTGTATTATAGAAGCAGACATTGTATTGTTTTCATTTGTTCAAAAATTTTTAAGTTGTATTTTGTGGTTGATTTTGATAAATGTCCCATATGAGCTTAAGAAAATGTGTATTCCATTGTTGTTTGATGAAATACTTTATAGGTATAAAGTATAGCCATTAGTCTGATCTTTTGTGTGGGTGGGTATATATGTATTTTTTCTTTTCTTTTTTTTTTTTGGTAAGCAAATCTTGACCATATTCATATAGTTAGAGGTTAATGATATGATATATGTATAATGTTCAGCTAAGGCAGGGGGCTTCATAGATCTTTCTGTAGAATCAACTCAGATCCATGAAAGTCAAATGTGTAACAGAAATTTGGAGAAATTTATGCTTTCAGAATGTTTTCAGTTTCCGTTTTGTACCTGGTGCCATACTCATAAAAACTCAGAATACAAATAATGACTTAGCCACTTGCCTGCAGTCAGTAGGATTTGGCGAATATTAAGCAAATTAAATTGGTTAAAAGAAAATATGCACTCATACTGTGGAAAAGAATTTGTTTATTAAGTTTACACGTGATAGGCTCAATTTTCTCTGTGAGTTGGAAAAATAGAGTAATGTGCTAAAAGGAAAATAATCAATTTTAGGAAGAGTCAGAATGAGTAAAGTAATTTGAGAGCAATGTAGGAGACACAGTTGATGTATAAAACTGCACTTCTGTGTTCTAGAGGAACAAATTCACTCAGGTCCCCACTTTTTCCCAGAAGAATTTGGAGATTAGAGAAACGAAAAAAGAATTTGGTTAGACTACTACTCTTTTCTTGGAAAAGGCACAAACAGAAGAGGACTTGATGCTGCTGCCCAGCATGACCCAGGTTACCCACATTGGGTTGAAAATGAAATTATGAAGGTGATGAGCAAAACAGTGACTTGCCATTCTTGAGTCAGTCAAAATACAAATTAATAGCACTCCACTAAGTGTGGAAAGAAAGAGGAAGAGGGATATACCTGTTAGATAACATATAAAAAAATTATTATGTAGAAGATGAAGAGGGTATATATTAAAACTGTAAGTATAGTGCATTCTTCAGTTGGTTGATTCATTCTAGCAAATTATCAAACATGTTGGGGTAGTGAGAACCACTGAATTTGCTGTTAATTTGTCAGATATGAGGATTTTGGGGGAATCCGTTTAAATCATAGCATCAATTAATTGAACACCATTTATTAAATACAATTTATATGAAATTATGTAAATAAATATATATATAATTATATAAATTCAAGCTTAATAAATAGCATTGCTCGTATGGCAAAGATTTGGATGAATCTTTTTGGAAGCTTTCTCTTCTATTCCCTTGAACTCCTGATATATTCTTGCACCAATATCACACTGCCTTTAATACAGTAACCTAAAAATGTCTGAACGCCTATTAGGATATATTCTACTTTGATCTTTGAAACTTTCTTGGACATTCTTGCACTTTTGCTATTAAAGTTTAGATTCAAGGTATCATGTTCCCTGAAAAAAAATATTTTGAGATTTTCTTTTAAATTACATGTATTTTGTAAACATAAATTAGAGCTTTATAATATTGCATCAAAATTGTTGAGCTATGTCTCCATTTTTATATGTTAATAATATCTTTCAATAAGGATTAATACTATGTTCCATAAAATCTTGCACATTTTAATATCAATTGACATATATCTTACATCTTATTTTAATTATAAATGGTACTACTAAATACATATATAATATTTCTGTTGGTGGTACATAAAGTTAATATTTGCTTTTGCTCCTTTATAACCTGTCCTTCCATATGATGCTTGAAGGAACAATAAATATTTAATTACTACCTGGAAGGCATATCTTGCTGCAGACCTCAATGGTAAGCTCTGCAAAAATTTTATCCAAGGCCTTGTCATTTTCTTGAAAGTTCAAGACTCTCCAGTTTTAAGCTGCTTGCTAAACACAAAATGAAAACTATATCCAAAATGTTATTACATAACTTTTTGTATAACAGAACAATAAAGAAGTAAGCAACAATATCAATTTGCCCTAAGGACATAAGATTTTCTATCTAGTTGCTTGAAAAGTGTAAAATAGAAAAGAAAGACAAAATAAAGCCTTTGATCTTTTAACACAGAAAACTCCAGCCTTAATAAGTAAGATCCAATAAAGGAAAGGGAACTGGTCATATAGGTGGGCATTGAAAATAAGAATGGAGATATTTTGGGTGCTGCTGTACACTGAACCATAAAACACCACTCAACCTCCTTTGTCCAAAGAAGCAGCCTCTTCTTTGCGTCTTATTAGGTTGTCTTCAAAATATGGTGATGACATATCTTGAGGAAATATTTTTGTGAAAGTTTGTGGTTCTATTTATGCTCCACAATGCTGCTTCTTCTCTCCTAACCTGTACACAGACTCATAAGTCAGCATACCACACCAGTGAAGTATAAAATCATGTCTTGTAAATAAAGCTTAAGTATCGTAATTTGCAAGGTTGTAAGGCTTTGTCCAATTAATATCAGCTGAAACCCAGGGAATTTGAATAGGAATAGATTCTCAGGATCCTCGTAAGAAAGGAAGCCACCACCTAATTTTACATTAGGTCAACAATATTAATTTTCATATATTTATCAATTTTAATTAAATCAATTGATTATAATTGGTAAATGTATAACATTTGATACATTTAATAATTAGCTCAAATAGATAAATTTAATTATAACTGTCCTTTATGTTGACTTACACTAATAGAAGTTGAATTTCTAGAACAGCCTTGATACAATGTAAATATAATACATAAATTAGAGTAGATTGATCCTGTGTTAAGTCAAAGATAAAACTATTTGCCCTTAGTGGGCCCAGAGGATTCTCCCAAAAGAAAATGGGGAACATAAGATGTTCATGGATCAAATATCTCAATACTGTTTTGTAGTTTTTGTGTCAATTCTGCCCAATCAATCTACACATTTATTTTGGACTAATGTAAATGTTGATTGAAAAATTTACATCAAATGCAAAAGGGTCAGAAATAAAAACGGTAATCTCAGCGGATAAACAGTTATGGCATATTTATCACATTAAATATCAAGCATTTTATAAAGTTATAGTAATAAAAACAGTCTGAAATTGGTGCAATGATGGACAATAAACCAATGGAACAGAATAGACAATACAGAAAAAGAATCTCACACATATGGTCATTTTTGTAACAGATTTGCAAATAAGTGCAGTTAGGGAGAAGCTGGCTTTTAAAAATAATTAGTGAGCATTCATATACAAAAATATATATATATTCTTACCTCACGCTATAAACCAAAATGGACGAACGATACATGTAAGTCTGGACCCAGCACAGTGGCTCACGCCTGTAATCCCAGCACTTTGGGAGGCTGAGGTGGGTGGATCACCTGAGGTCAAGAGTTCAAGACTAGTCCGGCCAACATGGCGAAACCCGGTCTCTACTAAAAATACAAAAATTAGCTGGGCGTAGTAGTGCCTGCCTGTAATCCCAGCTACATGGGAGGCTGATGAGCGAGAATTGCTTGAACCCGGGAGGTGGAGATTGCACTGAGCAGAGATTGCATCACTGCACTCCAACCTAGCAACAAAGCAAGACTCTGTCAAAACATACAAACAAAAAAAAAACCATGTAAGTCTGAATGCAAAATCTAAAAAAAAAAAATCTTTTTTTCCCTTTTCTTTTATTTTTTTGAGACAGTCTTGCTCTGTTGCCCAGGCTGGAGTGCAGTGGTGCAATCTCTGCTCACCGCAAACTCCATCTCCTGGGTTCAAACGATTCTTGCTCCTCAGCTTCCCAAGTAGCTGGGATTACAGGCAGGTGCCACTATGCCTGGCTAATTTTTGTATTTTTAGTAGAGACCAGGTTTCGCCATGTTGGCCAGGCTAGTCTTGAACTCCTGACCTAATGTGATCCGCCCACCTCAGCCTCCCAAAGTGTTGGGATTACAGACGTGAGCCACAGGGCCCTTCTGAAAAAAAGATTTCTTAAACTGGACACTGAAATCACAGTATAAATTATTAATCCTCTAAGGCAAAAGTTTCCATTGAGTCATTAGGTAAGTTGCCACAGGCTACTTACTATCACTGAGAAAAGCAAAACTAATGAAGTGAGCCCCATGACAGCCATGGCTTTTGATCTGTGACAACTTTTTGACTAATGAACTGGGACCTGGAGATCAAGTAGACCAAAGCAGCCCAACAGAAATGACACCTTTTTATTCTATTTTGTTCTAATCATTTGTTTTATATTAAATAATTGTTTTACCTGTTGGAGAATTGTTTATTTGTTCTTTTATAACACTACTCACAATTATTAATCCCTCTGTGACACCGGATTTTACTTCTGGTCTATAAATTCCTTAAGATCAAGAACCATACTAGGGAGATGGGCATGCCAAGGGCTCCTTTTGAAATACCATGACTACTGAATAGTGCCTGCAGCAACTGATTTCATGCCATGGGAATGATCATATAGTCTTTCCCTGCAACATTAGTTTGTTCCAACCCCATAATCCCTCCATATTACAAAATAACTTGTCTAGGTCATCTAAATGATCTCTTTTGATGAGAGAGGGAAAAGGAAATTAAAATACGTAGGGCATGTTTTAATTGTTTTCATTGAGAAACGTTAATGCATCTACTCTGGCTCAAAAAATGTTGCTTAAGCAAAAAGTGTGAGACAATTCAAATTTTTTAATCAATCTTGGAATGACAACCAAAAACCCCTACAAAACTCTATTAAGAGTCTTTCTCTAAGTAGACAAACATTCATGGTTTCTCAATTGTTTTAAAAGACTCATATACTAATACTTTAAAGAGATAAACCTAGTTTTTACACTTCTCAATGTTTAACATTTTAAAAATATATACAGTAAAATATTTAATTTATTTAAAGAATCAATTTTTATGAATCCCAAAGTGCTGAGATTGCAGGTGTAAGACATCTGTAATTGTTGCCTGATTCACAAAGAGTAGCACATGTTTTGAGTTTATTTACTCATGCTATAAATACTTATTTGAAACCATATCACATCAGCTTTCATCATAATTTTATATTCCAAAAATGATCAAACAATCTTCAACTTCTGGGAGATGTTAAGTATTCTCAAAAATCTGATTTAATTTATCCTGTATGTGTAGCTACAACTTAAATATTTTGAAGTTGTGTAAAGAGTACTAATAGGTAAAACCTACACCTGTAGGACACATTTTATCTGTTTTCCATACGGTTGAAATAGCTGGCATAAATATATATTCTGGTTTTGAAGAAATAATAAAATGAGCAATTCATTCTAGAAAGAATCCCAACTTAGTATTGCTGAGCAAACACCACGAATTACCTAAGACTTGATTAATTTTTAAAAGTTCACCTTAAAAAATAAAGTTGGTTTGAGTACTTTCTCTGTGGCAATTCTGGTGATTTTCACCTGTCCTCAGTCAGAAAATTAAGGACTGCACCACTGAAAATACCCAAGTCAGATACTTTTGAATAAGAAGATGAATGGAAAACTGTCAAGACTCAAAGGGCCATCACAGAGAGGTTGCTGGTTTCTCTTTTAAGTTTTGCGGGCATTTTACATAATAAGTGTACTAAGAATTTCTATGTGGTGCTCAAACATCAATTGGTTAATGATAAATTAGCTCAGTTTTTTGTCCTTGAACTTAATTTAGTTTAATACAACTAAACTTAAACTTTTTTTTTTCATTCTCAACTAAATGCCAGGCTATTAGCTACAGACAGATGGAAAGGGAAATGGGAATTATCCATGTCCAAAATAACTCACTCTCAAGGAAGGTTTTTGAGAAAAAAATATGCCACTGTGTGAGGCACTATCTGTATTTGGTTTCATTTTCCAGACGTTATGGACAGAATGTGCATCCCCTTCAGATTGATATGCTGAAGCCCTAACACTCAGTATCCCAGAACGCAATTCTATTTGCACACATGGCCTTCAAAGGGGGAATTAATTAAAATGAGGCTGGTAGAGAAAACCATAAACAAATCTGACTTCTGTCTAAAAGAAAAATAAAAAGGAAGAAGAAGGAATTTGGCCCAGATGCAGTGACTTACAGTGGTAAACCCAGTTCTTTGTGAGGCTAAGGTGGGAGGATTGCTGGTGGCCAGGAGTTGAAGACTGGGCAACACAGTGAGACTACAGCTCTACAAAAAATTTTAAAAATTAGCAGGTATGGTGGCCTGTGCCTGTTGTCGTAGCTACTCTGGAGGTTGAGGCAGGTGAATCATTCAAGCCCAGGAGTTTAAGGTTGCAGAGAGCTGTGATAATGCCACTCGACTACAGCCTGGGTGACACAGTGAGACCCTTTTTTTCTTTTTATTTTTTGAGACAGAGTCCCGCTCTGTCGCCCAGGTTGCACTGCAGTTGCTCGATCTCAGCTCACTGCAAGCTCTTGTGCTCGGGTTCACACCATTCTCCTGCCTCAGCCTCCTGAGTAGCTGGGACTACAGGTGCCCTCCACCATGCCCGGCTAATTTTTTTGTATTTTTATTAGAGACGGGGTTTCACCGTGTTAGCCAGGATGGCCTTGATCTCCTGACCTCGTGATCCGCCCACCTCAGCCTCCCAAAGTGCTGGGATTACAGGCGTGAGCCACCGCGCCCGGCCATGAGACCCTTTCTTGAAGAGGAAGAAGAAGAAAGAAGACGAAGGAAGAAGAGGAAGAAGAAGGAGGAGAAATGTATACACAAAACAAACACCTGTAGACATCACATGTAGACACATGATTTTACTCAATCATATGTCTACACTGAAGGAAAACCCATGTGAAGAAGCAGGCCAAGGGTGCTTATTTGCAAGCTCAGTAGAATGCTTTAAAAGAAACAAACCTGCTGGCATCTTGATCTTGAACTTCTAGCCCTCAGAACACAGAAAATAAATTTCTCTTGTTTAAGTCCCCCAGTCTGTGGTATCTTACTATGGCAGACCTACCAAATAGGATACCAATTGCAACTTATTTATCTAATAAAGAAATTTACTTAACATACATTTGAGAACTTACTTTTCACTGGGGTCTCTACTGCATAAGACCATGAACAAAAAAGACATTGTCTCTGAATGATAAATGTTAACATCTAACCAGAGTGGGACAAATATTGAATAAATACAGCCATTAGAATGAGTGTGAAAACTTTTTGGTACCATGTATTTTGAGAACAGATTATCAGAAGCCTAAATAAATTTGATCATGGGAGTTTTCCCTTACAGAATTATTTCAAATTTATTCAATACCTAAAGGTTGCATATCAGCTAGCTAAGCAAAGTGGCAGAGAAGGAGCAACATGTTCCTGGTGGAAGAAAACTAAGAGATGAGAAACCACTGAATCTTGATTAAGGTGGGAGAAGCTGATGCAGCAGACTGAGCAGGAAACTAACTCATGGGTGACACACTCAGAGGAGAGCAGGGGTCAAAACACGAAGGGCCGTGCCAGCCAAGTCACTCCAAAAGACATTCAAAAGTCAGAAAAATTCTTTTCATCAGAGCAGAGTCCATTTTAGTTTAGTTTTGTTTTGTTTGCCAGTTTTGTAGAGGTAGAATTTACATACCAAGAAATCTCTCTTTAAGGTATACAGATTGATAAGTTTTTGTGATTTTATTCAATCATGAAACTATCACCAGAATGGAGATATTGAACATAAAAGATGCTCCAAGAAATTTCCTCCAGTCCCTTTGTGTTTGAAATTTTCCCCTCTTCCTGCCCGACACAACCACTGATTTTTTTTTTAATTGCTATAGGTTTTTTTCCCCTAGAATTTAATATACAGTAATCCCCTCTTATCTGCAGTTTCCCTTTCTGAGGATTCAGTTATCATCAGCCAACTTTGGCCTTAAAATATTAAATGGGAAATGCTAGAAATAAATAATTTATGTATTTTAATTGTACATTGTTCTGAGTAGCCTCATGAAATCTCTCGCCATCCTGCCCTGTTTCTCTCAGGACATGAATTATCCCTTTGTCCAGCATATGCGGTTTATAGATGCTACCAGCCAGTTAGTCACAAAGGAGACTTCTTGGTTATCAGATTGACCATTGCAGTATTTTAGTGTCTGCTTTGAAGGTTCTTTTCAATTATATTTAATAAAGTCCCTAAAGCCCAAGAGGAGTGACGCTGACAATTTGAACCAATATTCTAAAGAGATGCAGTAAAATGTGTCCTTTAAGTGAAACAGTGGAAGTTCTGCATTTAAGGAAAGGAGAAACGTCTTGTGCTGAGGTTGCTAAGATCAAAACTACAATGAGATATTTTGGGTGAGAGAGATCACATTCCCCTAACCTCTATTACAATATAATGTTTCCACTGTTCTATTATATTGTTAGTTATTATTGTTCATCTCTTACTGTGCCAAATGTATAAATTAAACTTTATCATAGGTATGTATTGTCAACTGAAGAATTGCTCACAAATTTGGAAAGAAGAGTTTTATTTCTCTTAAACATTGCATCCTGCAGGGTAGCCATTCTGACAGACTGGGAAGCATAGCCTCCAGGCAGAAGCTGGAAAAAAGACCCTATGAGGGAGGAGGAAAGGGGAAAGGAATTTATGCTGAGCAGGGTGGCTGAATATACATATTTAATAGGCTGTAGGAGGAGTCATGAATATTTATGAAAGAGGAAACTGCAGGAGCAATGAAGCTTCATGCCTCTTCATAAGCCCCAGGTTCAAAAAATGATTTGAGGATGGAGTTTTTGGCCCTGTAACACTCAAAGGTGAAGCATTAAAAACCCTCACTGTAGCCGGACGCAGTGGCTCATGCCTGTAATTCTAGCACTTTGGGAGGCCCAGGTGGGTGGATCACGAGGTCAAGAGATCGAGACCATCCTGACCAACATGGTGAAACCCCGTCGCTACCAAAAATACAAAAATCGTCTGGGTGTGGTTGTGCATACCTGTAGTCCCAGCTACTAGAGAGGCTGAGGCAGGAGAAACGCTTGAACCCGGAAGGCAGAGATTGCAGTGAGCCGAGATTGCACCACTGCACTCCAGCCTGGCAACAGAGCGAGACTCCGTCTCAAAAAAGCAAAACAAAACAAAACCCTCACTGTGCATCCTCTGCAGACTGGCCAGAACCACTTGAAAGTCAGTGGTCTCTTATCAGAAAGGAATGCTTGTTGATTGTTGTGCAAAACTACAAAAGGGAGAGACTGTGTCAGGCAGGCAGTTGATATCAATAGTGGATATAGCCTTTCCAAAGGGCTAGTTGGTTTAACTCTTGGGAAAGAAAGCAAAGGAGGCGGTAGATTGAGGCTCGTCTAACCTCTCCTCCTGTCATGGCAGGGAACTCAGTTTTCAAGGTTTCTTGAGGTGGTCCTCTTGGACAAGAGGGGATCTGTTCACTTGGGGGGCTTAGGATTTCATTTTTAGGTCTCAGTATGTATTAAAAAACCCACAGAGTATATAGAGTTTAGTACTATCTGTGGTTTCAGGCATCCACTGAGAGTCTAGGAATGTATCCCCCTCAGATAAGGAGATACTACTGTAAATATAATCATATAATTTAAGTATAGTTTATTCTGTTCAATTTCTTTCATATACCATAATGTTTTAGAATATTTAGTTGTTTTTTTGTTAGCCTTATATAGTATATGTATGCTACAATTTGTTCATTTACTAGTTGATAGTTGAAATGTTCTGTATTTTAGTATCAAGAATGATGCTGCTATGAACATTTATGTACAACTCTTTGGATGAATATATGCTATCTTTTCTCTTTGCAAGAGTAGCTCAGAAAACTGTTTACTCACATTAACCCTGTACTACAAAAGTTACAGATGAAGAGCCAGATGAAAGAGATCCATGAGGCAAGGTATGGGAAAAAGGAAGAAGAGCTTCTATGCCCTCTCTGGGTAGCTGTGCCACTCTCAAGGAACCTCCAATGATTTAGCTATGTAGAAGCTCTCAACTCAGTCCTTCTGGGTTTCTATGGAGGTATTATTATATAAGTTTGATTAATTACGTTATGAACCATTGGTGATTAATTCAACCTTCATCCCCTCTCCCCTCCAAGGAGGCGGGCAGTGGGACTGAAAGTTCCAAACCTCTAATCACAGGGATGGTACTCTCCACAACAAGCTCCTGTCCCGAGGCCATATAGGGACCCTCAGCTACCAGCCATCTCATTAGCATATAAAAGACATTAATCTCCACCAGAATGGTTTACTTCAGTCCTATCAGCTCTGTGAAAAACCTAAATGGCTCATAGACACTAACTGTTAACTATTGTGGCTATAATAATTTCAGGCATTTTACCCTCCACATTGTTGGACATGATGAAAGTTGTAGAAAGTTCCAAAGCCTGAAGCGATTACTATTCCCCTGTAGACTTAGTTAATTCTTTCTATATTATTGACCTTGAAAGTAAAGAAAAAGAAAATAATCACTTTTACATAGACAGTGCTGTGATAAATCATAACAACCCTCTTATTCAGGGTATCTACATTCTCAAATGTATTGAATTAATATTCTGTAAATAGATTTAAATTTGATTACTGTCAAAATAAAATGGATTAATTATAGTGATGACATGATGTATTTTTTCTTAGAGAAATAAGCCAAAGAAGAGTTTAAAATGGGGCTGGGTGCAGTGGTGGCTCACGCCTGTAATCCCAGCACTTTGGGAGGCCAAGGTGGGCAGATCATTTGAGGCCAGAAGTTCAAGACCAGCCTGGCCAACATGGCGAAACCCTGTCTCTACTAAAATTATAAAAATTAGTTGGGTGTGGTGGTGCGTGCCTGTAATCCCAGCTGGAAGCTGAGGCAGAATGCTTGAACCTGGGAGGTGGAAGCTGCAGTGAGCCAAGATGGCGCCACTGCACTCCAGCCTGGGCAACAGAGCTAGACTCCATCTCAATAATCATAATCATAATCATAATCATAATCATATAATAGATAAATAAATAAAATGGGAAAGGCACATATTACTGGCTGAGCATGGTTAACTAATGTGGCTGAAAAAGAGGGCCCTGCCCAACAGTTAAATTTACCAACTGCCTGCTTCTGTATCAGATTCTGCTTTGTTCTCTTGATTAGATCAGATAGAAGTGTACATGAAAAATTATAGAAATTGCTATTCAATACATTAGAATAATGTCTAAAAGAACTAATATTAGTGTGATATAGTAGCTAAAGATCAGTGATTATTTGCCCCTAGAACTCCAGAAAGCACAATTATGGGAAAAGATTTTTGCATGTTGAACAAAATGCAACTTGAAACCTCTGAACATGATCCTTTAACAATTGCCTTTGTGCCACATTACTTGAAGTTGCTTATAATTTACTTGAATTTCACCATTACAACAAGTACTCAGCACTTTTGATGACTCAACCAATGCTGGCCTCAATGCAGTAAGGTGTTCTTGTGACCATGGAAAGCAGATTTGATGTAAACTAGAAATGGATAGGACTTTTCTGGCAACTCACTTTGGGTATAAGAGGGACACTAGAAGTAACTATTTCCAAGGAAACTGGACATACACAGTTGAAAGAGAAAGAAAATCTGATCAAATTAAAGGACAGTAATCAGGTGACCTGGAGGCTCACACTACAAGCACATACAGGCAGGGACATTCTAACGGTAACTGAGTACCCTATTTTAAAGTGTTTTCTTTTTTCCCCTTCCTCCTTTCATGCTTTGTGCTAAATGAGGCAGTAACCTTTACTTTCATTTCCACCAGATACTCCCTTACATTGCTACTTTATGTAATCATATGCTTGCTTAGAGTTCCAGAGCCCTAATCTTGAGATAATACAGGTGCCTATGGAATCCCCCCCGCCCCAAGAGATTATTTCAAGGCTATGATGAATTTACAACCTGCTCAGGTCCAAGATGGCATCAGCCCATTCATCAGATGGGGCAATAATTCAAGATAAGTAATTGGAATAAGTCACATAGACCTAAACTGCCTTGTCTCTCCTACATGCCCTTCATTTCAAACTCTTTTTTTTGGTTCTTGAGACAAGGTCTTGCTCTGTTCCCCAGGCTGCAGTGCAGTGGCAAAATCATAGCTGATTACAGCCTCAAACTCCTGGTGTCCAGTGATTCTCCCACTCTGTCTCCCAAAGCACTAAGATTAGAGGCATGAGCCACCATGCCTGGCCCAAACTTTCCTTTTTAAACCCTTGCATTCTGCCCCAAAATTTGAAATTGTTTCTTTAGACAGTAGCCTGGAACACTTCCCCACTGCTAAATTTGGTAAATAAAGTCACTTTTATTCCACCATACTTCATCCTTGTTAGTTATTTTTGCAAATGTTGAGTGGCCAAATCTGAGTTGACTTACATAGCCAGTCTAAAATATCTCCAGTATGTGTGGACAAATACTCACCTTATTTATCATGACCGCATGTCAAATTATCAAGTTAGGACATTGGGGTTTGCACTACAGAATCTCAAAGATCCTGCTATACTATGGCTTTGAATGCTGCATCATTGCCTGTCTTAAATTATTTCTTAAAACTAAGTCAACTTAAAAAACCCTGTGTTATGAGTTTAATTGATTGGAACCCAAACCACTGCTGCAGGTTGAGCAGAGTAGGCAGTGGAACTCCAAAGACAGAAATATATTCATCTTCAGTGGATCTAGTGGTACCATATGAAAGAAGATCACTTAGACCACAACTTATGTTTGACTTTTTTTTTAATTTAAGCAGAAGCTTTAGAGAAGAGTAATATGTAGACTGACATGTAAAGATCATAAAGATCCATGTGAATGGATTTTAATAAATTAAATTTTCCTGTGTAATCAGCATCCAAATCAATAAATGTAATATTTTCAGCAGATCAGCAGTTGCTTTTGTGCTTCCCAGTCATTACCACCCTTCAATACAACCCTTCTTCTGACAATGAACAAATTGTTTTGCAATAACTCAAACTTTAAAACACTAAATAATGTAAAGCACAACCTTTTGTGGTGGTATTCTTTTTTTTAAGATTATTTTCCCCATATTCGGCCATGCTGTCATGTGGAGCAACAATTTTTTAAAGCTCATGGCTATATAATAGTCCATCATATGATGATACCATTATTTATATTTTTGAAGTATTGTTTTAATGACTCATCTTAGATTTTCTCAGGAAAAATAATTATTGTATTTTCATCTCACTTTTCTAAAGTCCAGAGAATAGAGGTTTTATTGTTGAAGACATTTTCCAAAAAGTTGATGTTTTTGCAACTCTCCTGTGTTAGTTTTTTTGCACATTGCTATAAAGAAATACGTGAGACTGCATAATTACAAAGAAAATTTGTTTAATTGGCACACAATTCTGCATAGTGTATGGAAAGCACAGCAGCATCTGCTTCTGGGACGGCCTCAGGAAGCTTCCAATCATGGCAAAAGACAAAATGGGAACAAAAATGTCACATTGTAAAAGCAGAAGGAAGAGGAAGAAGCGAGAAGTGTCACACACTTGTAAACGACCAGACCTTCTGAGGACTCATCACCATTGTGAAGACAGTATCAAGAGGATGGTGCTAAATC
This sequence comes from Gorilla gorilla gorilla, assembly GCF_029281585.2. Classification (NCBI taxonomy): domain Eukaryota; kingdom Metazoa; phylum Chordata; class Mammalia; order Primates; family Hominidae; genus Gorilla; species Gorilla gorilla. The sequence goes on from NC_073243.2 coordinate 90,821,626, forward strand.
ATTCCTGAGAAATCTACCCCACGATCAGTCACTTCCCACCAGGCCCTACCTCCAATATTGAGCATTACAATACAGCATGAGATTTGCGCAGGAACACATATGCAAACTATATCATCTCCTTTTTATTAGGTTGTTCCTCATACAATGACCCAACTTTTATCTAGGTTATCTTGATTTTAATTGTTCACCTCACAGTGATTTAAAGCCTAACTCCCCATTCTTCACATAACTATAAACATGTATCATGTCCCCAGTACTGGCATTTGGTCTTCTGGTTCCACCCATCTGTTTTTAGCTCATAGTTGTTTCTGTTGTTGTTTGTAAGCCTTTGGGGAATTCTCTTGCTTTCTGTGAGTTTGCCAAATATTTTAAAATGGAGAGGTTAATATTTTATATAATATCTACTAATTTTGCAACATGAAGATTTTTCATTCTATCTTGACAACAAATTAGAAGCAGAAATCACATCAGCTAGTTAGAGTTGACCATTTCACTTTTATTAACATAAAACTTTTATGGAAAGATGCGTGGCTATCCTATTTCAGGCATAGAGAATCATAAATAAGTTCTTTAAAAAAATACATCATACACACACACACACACACACACACACACACACAAATATATACTTATACAGACTCCAGTAATTTATCTTTTTAAGATTTAATTATTTTTATAATAACATAATTACTTTCATAATAATTATTTTAATAATACTCTCATTTTTATTAAAAAATCTGAGATCCAATCCACTGCCATAATCACTCTACGTATTTTTCATGTGGATATCAATGTATATTTTCTTGTTCCGGAAATATTATGAGAATCCTATGAGTTCTTGCTACATATGGCACATAATATGCAATCATATTACTTTATTCCCATTTCAAACTGAAAGCATAGATAAAACAAACACAATTTTCCAATACAATGAAAATGTTTAATATTCCTTAAATAAAACCTATTTGCATTTCTTATATGTAAAAAGATACCCCCTTGTTGGGCAGGACAGTCCAACTAGGACCTCCAGACACACCTGCTGGTGTTCTCCTGCCAACAGAGATTTGAAACCCCCTTGAGATGGAGCTCCCAGAGAGATGGGCAGGCTGCCATCTTTGCTGCTTGGGCAACTTAGCTGTTTCAGCGTTCAGGCTTTGGAGGGTTTAAGCCAACCAGAGGTGGAAATGGTACCCCAGCACAGCACACTGCTCTACAAAAATGTGACCAAACTGCTTTTTAAAGTGGGTCTCCAATCTCATTTCTCATCATTGGGTGGGGCCTCACAACTAGGGTCTCCAGCTACCCCCACCAGTGTTCTCCAGCTGACAGAGGTTTCAAATCTCCCTGAGATAGAGCTTCCAGAAGAAAGGGTGGGCCACTATCTTTGCTATTTCGGTGACTTCACCTTTCTAGCCTTTGGGGATTGGAGTGTCCAAGATGACTAAGGGCTGAACTGGACCCCCAGCACAGCATAGCTACACTGTGAAACCATGGCCAGTACATTAGTCTGTTTTTACACTGCTATAAAGATACCATCTGAGACTGGGCAATTTATAAACAAACGAGGTTTGATCAACTCACAGTTCCACCTGGCTGGAGAGGCCTCAGGAAACTTATAATCGTGACAGAAAGGGGAGCAGGTACCTTCTTCACAAGGTGGCAGGAGAGAATTCAGGAGGGCAGGGGCAACTGCCATTTATAAAATCATCAGATCTCATGAGAACTCACTCACTGTTATGAGAACAGCATGGGGGGAACTGACCCCATGATCCAATTATTTCCCTCCCTCGACATATGGGGATTACCATTTAAGATGAGATTTGGGTGGGGACACAGAACCAAGCCATTTTATATCCCCTCGCCCCTCCCAAATTTCGTATACTTTATACATTTCAAAATCAATCATTCTTTCCCAACAGTACCCGAAAGTCTTAACTTATTCCAGCATTAACTCAAAAGTCCAAGTCCAAAGTCTCATCTGAGACAAGGCAAGTCCCTTCCACCTATAATCCTGTAAAATCAAAGCAAGCTAGTTACTTCCTAGATACAATGGGGGTAAAGGCATTGGGTAAATACACCCATTTCAAGTTGGAGAAGTTGGCCAAAATGAAGAGGCTACAGGCCCTAAGCAATCTGAAATCCAATAGGGCAGTCATTAAACCTTAAAGTTTCAAAATGATCTTCTTTGACTCAATATCTCACATACAGGTCATGATGATGTAAGAGGTGGGCTCTCATGGCCTTGGGCAGCTCTATCCCTGTGGATGTGCAAGGTATATTTCCTCTCTGATCTGCTTACACAGGCTGGTGTTGAGTGTCTGTGGCTTTTCCAGGTACATGGTGCAAAGAGTCAGTGGATCTACCATTCTGGTGTCTAGAGGATGATGAAAATCTTCTCATGGCTCCACTAGGCCATGCCCCGGTAGGAATTATGTAGGGGCTCTGACCCCATGTTTCTCTTCCGCATCACCCTAGCAGAGGTTCTCCATGAGGGCTCTGCCCCTGTTGCAGATTTCTGTCTGGACATCCAGGCATTTCCGTACATTCTCTGAAATCCAGGCAGAGTTTCCCAAACCTCAGTTTTTGACTCCTGCACAACTGGAGTCCCCACCCCAGGTGGAAGCCATCAAAGCTTGGTGCTTGTACCCTCTGAAGCAATGGCCTGAGCTGTACTTTGGTCCCTTTTAGCCATAGCCGGAGCTGGGGCAGCTGGGATGCAGAGCACCAAGTCCAGACACTGTACACAGCAGTGGGGCCTGAGCCCAGCCCATTAAACCAGTTTTTCCTCCTAGGCCTCCAGGCCTGTGATAGGAGCGGCTGCGACCAAGGTCTCTGACATGCCATGGAGACATTTTCCTCATTGTCTTGGTGATTAACATTGTCTTGGTTACTTATGCAAATTTCTGTAGCTGGCTTAAATTTCTCCCCAGAAAATTGGTTTTTCTTCTCTACCACATGGTCAGGCTGCAAATTTTCCACTATTTTATGCTTGTTACCTCTTGAACACTTTACTGCTTAGAAATTTCTTCTGCTAGATACCCTAAATTATCTCTCTCAAATTCAAAGTTCCACAGATCTCTAGGGCAGGGGCAAAATGCTGCCAGTCTCTATGCCAAAGCATAGCAACAGTGACCTTTGCTCCATTTCCTAATAAGTTTCTTATCTTCATCTGAAACCACCTCAACTTAGACATCATTGTCCATGTCACTATCAGCATTTTGGTCGAAACCATTCAGCAAGTCTCTAGGAAGTTTCAAACTTTCCCACATCTTCGTGTCTCCTTCTGAGCCCTCCAAACTTCTCCAACCTCTGCCTTTACCCAGTTCTAAAGTTGCTTCCACATTTTCAGGTTATCTTTATAGCAGTACCCTACTCTACTTGTTCCAATTTACTGTATTAGTCCATTTCACACTGCTATAAAGATACCATCTGAGACTGAGTAACTTATAAACAAAGGAGGTTTGATTGACTCACAGTTCTGCCCGGCTGGGGAGGACTCAGGGAACTTATAATCATGGCAAAAGGGGAAGCAGGCACCTTCTTCACAAGGTAGCAGGAGAGAATTGACGAGGGCAGGGAAAACTGCCATTTATAAAACCATGAAATCTCGTGAGAACTCACTATGAAAATAGCAGCAAAGGGGAAAGTGCCCCTGTGCTCCAATCAGTTTCCTTACTTAACATGTAGGGATTATAGGTCCCTCCCTCAATATGTGGGGATTACAATTTAAAATGAGATTTGGGTGGGGACACAGAGTCAAACTATATCACTGCTTTTGTCAGTGGGTCTGATCCCGTTCCTTCTCACTGGGCAGGACCTCCCAGCTGGGTTCTCCAGCCACCTCCTACAGGTGGGGTTGGGCCAGCAACAATTCTCTATATCCCTTGGATGGAGCTCCCAGAGGGAGTGACAAGCTGCCATATTTGCTGTTTCTTAACCTTTACTGGTGATACCTCCAGGTACTAGAAAATCCGAGGTGACTAGGGACCGCAGTGGGCCGCCAGCATACTACAGCAGCCCTATGGAAAAGTGGTTAGGCTGTTACATTGGTGCTCATTTCCCTATCTCCTCACTTGACAGGTCCTCTAGGCCTGGGCCTTCTGCCACCCTTCACCAGAGATATCAAACTAGTAGCAACTTGTCAACTCCTTGGGCAGAGCCTCCAAGGGCAACTGAAAGCCTCTTTGCTACTGTCTCTGCAGTGGAACTGCCCTGGTTACACTTGGACTAATAAGGGATCAGAGATCCTAAGTGCCTTATCCACACTTCCAACAACCTGCAGTCAACCTAGGGAGAGGAGACCAGTCCATCTCACATGTTTCCAACACCCCCAACTGCTCATCATCATACATGAAAGTTCTGGCTTGTATCCACAGTACAAATCCTCCATGCTTTGCTGATTGCATTGAACAATTGCTGACCTGCACCTCTCTGGGGTGGAGTTCTCAGGAGAAAAGCAAAAGACTCTGGGCCACAATCACTACTAAGTTCCTTTCCTCTGCTGCCTCCAAATTGGGGAAGAAACATAAACACTGAGATTACCCCAGAGCTGCAGTGGGCAGCCCAGAAATACCAGGCTGTGATCTACAGCCAGCACTCAAGGGGTAGAGGAACTCACACATTCAGAGCATTGGGAGGGAACATGGCTGCAACTGTGAGGAAAAATAGGGGAGCCACATAACTGAGTATGAGTCCACCAATTGACCACAAAAACCTAAATGACACCTACTGGATCACACACCAGAGCTTCAACATCAAAATACTTTACGAATATGTTCCCCCTTTGAAACCATAGTCAGTTTCAAATAAAGACCCTGCACAAAGCTTCAGCCCAGTGAAAATACGCAGAGGAAAAGTCCATAGACTGTACTCAATCTACAATGCAGTTAATGGAAAACACACACACAGATACAAGAAAGAATCAATGCACAAACTCTGGTAACGCAAATGGCCAGAATATCATATGCCCTTCAAATGACTGCACCAGTTCTCCAACAAGAGTTCTTCACCAGGTTGAGCTGGCTGAAATGACAGAAATAGATTTCAGAATATTAGTAGGAAAAAGATCATCGAGATTCAGGAGAAGAGCAAAATCCAACCCAAGGAAATGAGGATCACAATAAAGCAGTACAGGAGCTGAAGGAGGAAATAGCTGGTATAAAACAAAAACAAAAACCTAACAGGTCTGACAGAGCTGAATAACACAATACAAGAATTTCACAATGCAATCACAAATATTAACAACAGAATAAACCAAGCTGAGGAAAGAATCTCAGAACGTGAAATTGGCTTTCTGAAATAAGACAGTAAGAAAAAAATAAAGAAAAAGGAATAAAAAGGAATGAACACAACCTCTGAGAAATATGGGATTATGTAAACAGGCCAAATCTGTGTATCATTGGCATCTGTGAAAGAGAAGGGGAGAAAGCAAATATGTTGAAAAACATCTCAGGAGATCATCCATGAAAACTTCCCCAATCTTGCTAGACAGGCTAACGTCAAATTCTAGAAATATAGAGAGCTCTTGCAAGATTCTACACAGCAAGAACATCCCCAAGACACACAATCATCTGAATTTCCAAGTTCAAAATGAAAAAAGAAACGTTAAAGGCAGCTAGAGAGAAAGGGCAGGTCACCTACAAAGGGAACAGCAGAACTTTCAGCTGAAATCCTAGAAGCCAGAAGAGATTTAGGGCCTATATTAAACATTCTTAAAGAAAAAACATCCTCAATCACCAATTTCATAACCAGCTAATCTAAGTGAGAAGAAATATTTTTTTTTCAGATAAGCAAATGTTGAGGGAATTTGTTAACCACCAGACTGGCCTTACGAGAGATCTTGAAAAGGGCGCTAAATGTAGAAAGACTGCTACCAGCTAATACAAAAACACAGTTAAAAATACAGACCAATGTCGCTACAAAGCAACCACACAAACAAGCCAACAAGAAAACTAGCTAACAATACAATACAGGAACAAATCCACTCAAATAAACACTAACTTAATGTAATTGGGCTAAATGCCCCACTTAAAAGGCACAGAGTGGCAAGCTGAATAAAAAAGCAATACCCAATGATACGCTGTCTTTAAGAGACCCATCCCACATAGAGTGACACCTATGCACTCAAGATAAAGGGATGGAAGCAAATGGAAAACAGAAAAAAAGCAGGGACTGCAATCCTAATTTCAGACAAGATAGGCTTCAAACCAACAAAGATTAAAAAAAAAAAGACAAATAAGGGGATTACATAATGGTAAAGGGTTCAAATAATCAGGAAGATCCAACTATCCTAAATATATATGCACCCAACACAGAACACCCAGCTTCATAAAGCAAGTTCTTAGAGACTTACAAAGAGACTTAGACTCCCACACAATAATAGTGGGAGACTGCAACAGTCCACTAACAGTAGCAGACAGATAATCAAGGCAGAAAATTAGTAAAGATATTCAGGACCTGAATTCAACATTGAACCAAGTGGATCTGATGGACCTCTATAAAACTTACCACCCCAAAACAAGAGAATATACATTTTTCTCATTGCCACATGGCATATACTCTAAAATTAACCACGTAATTTGACATAAAACAATTCTCAGGTAATGCAAAATAATCAAAATCATACCAAACACACTTTTGGAACATCACACAATAAAAATGGAAGTCAAGACTATGAAAATTGCTCAAAATCATGCAATTACATGGACATTAAAAACCTGCTCCTGAGTGACATTTGGGTAAATAATGAAATTAAGGCAGAAATAAAGAAGTTCTTTGAAACTAATGAGAACAAATATGCAACATACCAGAATTTCTGGGACACAGTTAAGCAGTGCTAAGAGGGAAATTCATAGCACTAAATGCACACAACAAAAAGTTAGAAAGATCTCAAATTAACAACCTAATATCACAACTGAAAGAATTAATCAAGCAAGAACAAATCAACCCCAAAGCTAGCAGAAGTCAAGAAATAACCAAAATCAGAGCTGAACTTCAGGAAATTAAGACATGAAAAACCATTCAAATGATCAACAAATCCAGGAGTTGGTTTTTTGAAAAAATTAATAAGATATATAGGCCCCTTGGTACATTAAAAAAAAGAAAAGAGAGAAGAACCAAAGAAATAAAACCAGAAATGATGAAGGGAATGTTACCACTGATCACACAGAAATAAATTTAACCATCAGAGACTACTATGAACATGTCTATGCACTTAAACTAGAAAACCTAGAAAAGATGGATAAATCCCTGGACACGTACGCCCTCCCAAAACTGAAGTAGGAAGAAACTGATTTCCTGAACAGACCAATAATGAACTCCAAAGCTGAATCAGTAATAAGTGGCCTACCAACCAAAAAAAGCCCGGGACTTGATGGATTCACAGCCAAATTCTACCAGATGTACAAATAGCTGGTTCCATTCCTACAGAAACTATTCCAAAGAATCGGCATCATCCTGATACCAAAATCTGGCAGAGACACAACAAATAGAACTTCAGGACAATATCCTTGATGAACATAGATGCAAATATCCTCAACAGAATAATTGCAAACTGAACCCTGTAGCATATCAAAAAGCTAGTCCATCACGATTAAGTAGGCTTCATCCCCAGGATGCAAGGTTGATTGAACACACGCAAATCAATACGTGTGATTCATCGCATAAGCAGAACTAAAGACAAAAACCACATAGATTGTCTCAATAGATGCAGAAAAAGTTTTGGATAAAATGCAACACCCTTTCATGTTAAAAACTCTCAATAAACTAGGTATTGAAGGAATATTCTTCAAAATAATAAGAGCATTATACGGAATGGGCAAAAGCTGGAAGCATTCCCCTTGAAAACCATCACAAATAAGAACGTCCTCTCTCACCCCTCCTATTCAACATAGTATCAGAAGTCTTGACCAGAGCAATCAGGCAAGGGAAATAAATAAAAGACATCCAAATAGGAAAAGAGGAAGTCAAACTATCTTTGTTGGCACACAATAACTATTGGGTACTTGGCTTAATTCCCGGGTAATAAAATAATATGGAAAACAAACCCTTGTGACATGAATTTACCTATATAACAAACCTTCACACATACCCTCAAACCTAAAATAAAAGTTAAAAAAAAAGCTGTAATTATGTTTTTTATTTCTAATTTAAGAGTTTCAGTACTCTAAATATAAAAATGTAAATAAAAATGACCCAAATTATGTACATTAAACTATTTACTGCTTCCAAATCTTATGCTTCTATTTCTCTAATATCTCTGATTATTCTATTATGATGTGAACACTCTTATTGGATCATTAACTGCATTTCAGAATGACTCTCATAGAGTAATCAATACTGTGTGAATGTGTCACAGGTACTATATTTATAATTATATGAGTAGAATTGCTAGTGACAGGAATAATTGGCTAACTACCACTTTTTGACCTCTGGCTGTAATCAATCAAAATCTTGATAAAGATAATAGTGATATTTCTCAGGAAAGGCCATGTAAAATTTCCATCTGTTTTCCAGCTTCATAAAACACCAAATTCTAAAAGAATTTTTAAAAATTATTCACAAATGTATACATTATTTGCACTTTCTAGTTTTGTCTTTATTTGAAGGAGACTACAGAATATAGAAAGGTATAAAATCAGAAACTGAATATATGATGACAAATTTTTCAAATACCTTTGAATAAATTATTTATAACACATTTTTGGTATTATAAGCAGCAAATGAAAATACCTTGCTAAGGCAATACATGATTCTTGAAAGAAATATTTTATCAAATTATTTGCTTGGTATTGGTACACTCAATGCAAATGTTGAATGAAAAACCACATAATATGTTTATGGATCTAGAGTTTTTTAACTGTTAAGACCAATACATATTAAAGAAACATTTTTTTCTATTTCGAAAAGTTAAAACTTCAACTTTCAATTCTAGTTAATGCAAATGGCAAACAGTTACTATACTATTATTTTGAATATAAGACAGATGGTGACTTGAATTTGTAACATCTCTGAACTTTTTTGGGTGAAAGGATTTGGAGAAATGATATAATTAAAGCAAATATTAATTACTTGAAGGAGACAAATAATTAAAATAGATATGCATGTGTGTTAGTGTATGGTCACAAATATTTAGGTAACATTAAGGCAATGAATGGAGCTATCTTTGATAAAATTTGAGGCAGATAGTTTCAGATAATAAATTTGTTTTAAGCTATCAGATACACACACTATGGAGGTACTGACAAATCAAAACATATTCACACAATCATCTATATATACAAGCTACAAAACCTGGTTTAAGTGAACTTTTGTGTACTAATGAAATATCAGCTTCCTTGTTAGAGTAATATAAAGTGAAATATAAGTAACTAATTAAAATTATATTTATTGATATTTTATATATAATTTTTATATAAGTAAATGATTTATACATAATATACTAATGCAAATATACATTTGAATCTTGCATAATAACCCAGACTGATTTTATCATATATATAACATATATAAATGTTATGTATATATAAAATTTCTGAATTTATGTTTCTTAATTTGTATTTTACAAATTCTTACTGCCTTCACAAAGACATTAAACAAAGAAATATGTAAATATATATAAACTTTTACCTAAACTATAGGGCCCAGTTTTTTGTTTTCATAGCACTATCCTTTTAATAGGGAAATATAATGAAGTTAGTCCTGAAGATTCATTTAAACATGGCAGGAAAAAAAGAGTTAAATCTTATAGTTTTCTATTGTAAGAGAAGTGGGGATTGAACAAATATTAGAGCTGATGTAATTGATTTTTAATTTATGATATAAACAGAAAAGTAATTCCTTTGAGGATGTATGAATGTATATATGTATGTAAAGTGTAGCTCTCAGTAAGTGCATTCCCGTGATTTTTTTTCAGGTATAATGTTACATGGTTCACACATGTAGGATTAAAACATAAAAGAATATTAAATATAAAATCACTGAGCTGTTAATAATGCAAAGTGGGTGTCTTTTAAGACTGAATTCCCAATGCTTTCATTTTAAAATGAAAATAGCATCTCAGAAGCCTTTATTTCTGAACTGGAATAGAGATTAATGCAATTAAAATAAATTGGCTGGCATGGGTTAATTAATTTTTTTCTTACATTTCTGGATGAACCTTTTCTCAAGCACAGGTTATAATTTAAGCCAATATAACTCCTGATAAAAACATCCATATGCGAACCAAATTTTGACTACATAGTATTTACTCCTGTCATTTGCAGGCCATTGGATCACTTTTCATAAATCATTAATATAGTTCTCCATTACACTTTTCAAAATCCTTATTTAAATAATCCTATTTCTGTTTGGGAGACATCGAGTCATGAATATGGAATGACTTCACCTGACTTCACTTGAAATTCACTTAATTTTCAACTCTGTTGGCTATGAGGTGAGTAGGAAATAACTTTATACAAAATTGCTGTTCAGAGTATACTTCTGTACTGAGAGAAGCTCCCTAAATTATATCTTAAAAGATTTGTGATTTATTTTATAGTTTTATACAGAAGAGTGATTACTCCTTAAATTTCTCTTTTTTTGTATCTGTGTTGTTGTGTATTAATTTTTTTTTTTTTTTTTTTTTGAGATGGAGTCTCACTCTTTCACCCAGGCTGGGATGCAGTGGCATGATCTCGGCTCACTGCAACCTCCACCTGCCAAGTTTAAACAATTCTCCTGCCTCAGCCTCCTGAGTAGCTGGGACTACAGGCACGCGCCACTACGCTTGATTAATTTTTGTATTTTTGTAGAGACAGGGTTTCACCTTGTTGGCCAGGCTGGTCTCGAGCTCCTGACCTTGTGATCCACCAGCCTCAGTCTCCCAAAGGTTGTGTATTAATTTTACAATTATCTGTGTGATCAACCAATTGGTCAAGTTCCTTTATAAAAATATACATATGTATGTATCTATTTTATATATATATAATATGCCAATTAATATAGCTATCAATATAACTGTAGTATATCCAAATTCATATAAACTCTCAAATCATGTACCAATTAATACAGCTACCAACATAGCAGTAGTATATCCAGATGCATATAAACCCTCCAAAATATTGTTAAAATGAAAAACCTAATGAGTTTATATGCATCTGAATATCCTACTGCTATGTTGATAGTTATATTAATTGGTACACGATTTTCTTACATACTATTTAATTATGCAATTACTATCAGAAATTTACCGTGTAGCAATGTCTATGTATATGTGCCAAAATATACACATATATTATATATAACATATACATATAAATAATAAATTTAACTTTATTTATAACAGTAAAATTTGTATATCTCAGCAATAGGAAAATGTTTGATCACATTATTTAATATCCCTATTGTGGCTGATTTAAATAAGCTATAAATACAGATAGAAATATGGATATTAATTAATATATCTATAATCTCTTCTTTATTGAGTAAAGGCAATTTTCCAAAACTCTTTTGTAGTCAGATTTCAATAATATAAATACAACAAGAAAAAGGAAAAGTATGAGTTTTTGTATGAATATGATGTATGAATGTCTTTTGTTTAAATTATACAGAATCTGAAATTGCCTTTTTAAATCACAAAAGAAATAACTCTTCCTCTCTGCTTATGTTCTATATTACATACTTATGCTATCTATATTCTTAATCTAGATATGCAATATCACGATAGGTGATTTTTCAAAGAGTGTTTTATGAAGCATATAGTATTTTTCCAAGATTGGTATTAAAATAATAGCTACTTCTCCCACTGACACACTTGCTTTATCTAAAACAAGATATTTCTTCTGCTCTCCAAGGGTTTAACTTTTAATACAAATTCATCCAAATATAAAATTGTCCTCGTTTCTCTTATTAATTTTCCCATTAATATTTAAATATGCTAAGTATCTCCCAGTTCAAAAATAAAAACAAAATTAATTTTTTCCTTGATTTTCACAATCCTATATATCTCTCTTTTTCATTCTGCCTTTCAACACTCTTCTTACTGCCCTTCTTGGGTATAGCCTGTCCCCAGATATGAGGGTTCAGGGCCTTAGAATATCTTTCTCCTCTTCTCTGACTTCCTTTGGCATGCATTCCCATCCACTTCTTGACCTTCAGTCACTATCTCTTTGCTGATAGCTCCTCCATATTTGCCACCCAAATGTGTTCTTTATATTCTAAATACTGCGTATAATTTCTTACTAGATATTATATCAACACCTCAACACTGATCATTACAAACCTAATTTAATATCATGAAACATTTGGCCTCAAATATCAGAATGAATGAACCTTCATAAAACAACACAGAATCCAAGCCAAAAATGTGAAAATAACTTCATCACACCTAATCTACACGAAGCCCTCTGAACATGTCAAACCTACCTTCTTAATATCTGTCTTACATGTTCAAGTCTCTGTCTCTGAAGAAACATCTACTTAATTCAGGTAACCATTGTTTTTTTAATCAGAGTTACCCAAAAAATTGTCTCCAAAATTCCCTCCCCCCCGACTCATAGTTTACCTCAGTTCCCATCTCTGATTTATCCATTCTCCAAGCAGAAGCCTGAGGGATATTTGCATACCTTTGATAAAGCCACTTCTTTGCATGTGTCTGCTTCTAGGGGTCCTTGTTGACTCAGAGCGATGTCAAATCCTCTAATATGACAAGTTGTGCCTTCATGGTGTGCCACCATTTACTTTTCCAATCTCAGACAGATATTTATGTTCAACCAGGTTTCACTCTACTTTTGTCTTAACCAATGCTGAATCAAGTATGTATTATATTATTGCCTGCACTTATATTCTAATCCTCCCAGTCCTTTTAAATTAAAAAATTTAATTGAGCCAATCTCCACTGAAAAGGCTTTTCCAAACAAGCTAGGTTTGGTATCACTCCTGTGTACTTAAAATTCTGTTTCTCCCTATTATAATATCTATCATACAGTATTGCAAGCACGTCTTCAGTTTTTAGTTTTCTTATTACAGGCCAGCAGACACCAAGTACAAAGTCTTGTTCATTTTAGAATAGATTTTATTGCCCAGCACAATTTCTGTTACAAAGTATGTGTTTATGAAATACTATTTCATTAAATGAATAAGTAAATGAAATAATGCATAAAAATAATGTTTGCCCTTTTCTGGATGTAAATCTAAAAGTTATAACATCATAAAAACATTTTTCTGTAGGAAATATCACATCTTAATCTAATATGAGCATGTAAAGTAAACACTTAGCAGGATTTAGTTTAGCAAAAGTCATCCATATGATGTTATTTAAACATTTAATTTCATCTCATTTTAATTATGCATGTGGTGAGCGAAAAGAGCCCCTCACTGACACTTCTTTCATTCATTTATATAGTCCGTCTTCCCTTACCTTGAATCTGGGCTGGCAAGTGACTATCCTGACCAATAGAATATAAAAGAAGTGACATACTACCCATTCTAGTTGTAACATCCCCTGAATTAAGAAGAAAGCTTTAGAGCTGGTGCAATGGCTCACACTTGTAATCCCAGCACTTTGGGAGGCCTAGGCAGGTGGATGACTTGAGGTCAGGAGTTCGAGACCCGCCTAGCCAAAATACAAAAGTTAGCCCGGTATGGTGGCGGGCAACTATAATCCCAGCTACTAGGGAGGCTGAGGAAAGAGAATCGCTTGAACTGGGGAGGTGGAGGTTGCAGTGAGCCAAGATTGTGCCACTGCACTCTAGTCTGGGTGACAGAGCAAGACCCTTCTCAAAAAGAAAAGAAGAAGAAGAAAGCTTTAAAGCAGTTGGTATGTGATCCATATTTTCCCAGTACTGGGGGCACAACTCAAAAGCTGAAATGAAAAGAAAGTATTTGGTAAGATGGAGCCATACTGCATTTAGAAAACTCTTATGTGGATAATGCTGGCTAAGGGTTATTTATAGCAAATAATGATCTTTGGGTTTATGAGACAGATCCCTAGAGAATGTCAAGTAAGACAAATAATCTCACCAGGTATGAACTGGAGATGTGTCATTACTCAAATGCTTGTTCTGTTGGTAGATATCCACAATGAAGCAGTTGGAAACCAAATCTATTATTCTGACACAAGAGCACATGTCCGTTTGGGGAATATCAACCTGGGAAATGGTTCCTGATGTCCCAGACTTGTCTCTGCTTTGTCTGAGTGTCTTCGTTGCCTGAACTATTAGTAAACATAATAATCTCAAGTTAAATTAACACCTAGAATTGTACAATTTGACAATCGGATTTTTTGTTGTTTGTTTGTTAGACATCATTGTATTAATCTGGTTTCTCCAGAGAAACAAAACCAGTTTACACACAGGCACGCACGCACACACACACACACACACTCAGAGACAGAGAGAGAGAGACAGCAAAAGGGATTAACCATAAAAATTGGTTGATATGGCCGGGCACAGTGGCTCATGCCTGTAATTCCAGCACTTTGGGAGGCTGAGGCAGGAGGATCACTTGAGGTCAGGAGTTCGGAGACCAGCCTGGCCAACATGGTGAAACAATGTCTCTACTAAAAATACAAAAATTAGCTGAGCCGGGTGGCCATGCTTGTAGTCGCACCCACCTGGGAGGCTGAGGCAGGAGAATTGCTTGAGTCCAGGAGGTCGAGGTTGTGGTGAATAGAGATCACACCCCCGCACTCCAGCCTGGGCAACAGAGTGAGACTCTGTCTCAAAAAAAAAAAAAAAAAGAAAGAAAAGAAAAAGATAAAAGAAATTTGCTGATACAATTATGGAGGCTGAGAAATCCAAGATCTACAGTTAGCAAGCTGTAGACCAAAACGAGCCTACGGAATAATTCCCATCTAAGTTTGAAGGCCTGAGAGCCAGGAGAGCCAATGGTGTAAGTTGTGATCTTAGTCTACGTTCAAAGGCAGGAGAAGACTAATGTCCTACTGTGAAGACCATCAGGCAGAAGGAAATAATTCTTTCTTAGGCAGCCTTTTATTTTACTCAGTCCTTCCATGGACCTTCCATGATTGAGGCACGTTCACATTAGGGAAGGCAATGACTTGACTCAGTCTACCATTCAAATGTTAATCTCATCCAGAAATACCCTCATACCCAGAAAAATGCTTAACCAAATATCTCATCATGCTGCAGCTCGGTCAAGTTGATACATAAAATTAACTGTCACAGTTACTGTTCCACAAAACTGTAGAATATTTTTTAAAATGGTTGTGATTTTAAGTATGTTTTGCATTGCATATTTTTTTAACATACTAATAGATAACCAGAAAAACAAAGAGAATAGTTTTCATTTTAATTGGGAAATACAGGAAGTAAAAGCAGCAGCCACTAGGTTAAGTATGAAAGTGGGGGATTCAGTGTTATGTAAGCAATGAAATCCCTTAACTAATGAAAATGATTTCATATTAAAACTTCAAATGTTTGAGTAATTTTTGAAAAATGAGAACTCAGGCATGTATTCTGCTAAGTATATTTCCTGAAATAATGCAGTCAGCATTTATTAGGACATGCAGTTATTGATGGTAGCATTAAAAACAGGGCAAATTAAGGTGTATGGCCGGTTTTGTGCCACTGGTGTTTTCAAATAGAGGACAAATACAACATTTTAACAGAGTTCTACCAGCTGTGCTCACAAGATGAGTGCTCTGGCAATGTTCTCAGCACAGCACACACTCCAACATGCTTATCTCCTCTCCTGCTGAAAGTAATGCTGCCTTTGCATACATACTTGAAATGTTACAGAAGTGATATCTTATTTTTGAAAAAACAAATAGCAAACGATAGACTTCCTGCTATTTCCTGTGCAAATTAATATCTAGCTTAAAAAATCCACATCAAAAAGTCTATTTTTTTTTTTTTTGAGATGGAATCTTGCTCTGTCACCCAGGCTGGAGTGCAGTGGCATGATATCGGCTCACTGCAACCTCCGCCTCCTGGGTTCAAGTGATTCTCCTGCCTCAGCCTCTCAATTAGCTGGGATTACAGTCATGCACCACCACACCTGGGTGATTTTTGTATTTTTAGTAGAGACGAGGTTTCACCATGTTGGCCAGGCTGGTCTCGAACTCCTGACCTCAGGTGATCTGCTCGCCTTGGACTCCTAAAGTGCTAGAATTACAGACGTGAGCCACTGTGCCTGGCCAAAAAAATCTTATTTTAATAGGAAACTCTAATCTTTGGCCACAATCCAATATCTCATGGAAATTACCAATATATACTGATAAAGGAAAAGTTATTTTAGGAATACCTTCTACTATCTTATCAAAAACTCATGCAGGGTTGGATGCAGGGGACCATGAAGATTTTTCTTCAGGACTGAGCTCTTCATTGCCCCAGCTGCTGGGAGTATTGCCTGCTGACAGCTCACGACAGTGTCACTTTCCAGGAATTGGTTTTAGCTAAGGGAAATGTGAAGAAAAAAGCATGCTCCTTACCTCAGAGGTAGCCTATGTCCAATGGCTGGTCATGGTTGAAATAAAAGGCATGGTCCCTCTGCCTCGATTTGTAACATCTCCAAGAGGTAATTGGCCTTGGAATTCTCAGTAGGATTGGCTCAGGTCTTTGTGGCGACTTCATTGAAGCCTAACTTCTTTCTTTACCCAATCCTAACTCACTTTCCCCAAAAGCCACATGCAATCTTACTACCTGGTTTCCAGCTCCTCGGGAAACTTGAGCTACAGCAGCATTTATTTTAATTTCACAGGGAAAAACACCTGCATAGGGAAATCCTGGCAGAAGGCCACATATTTGTTCATTAACAGGCAGCATTTAACATGGTGAATTTTCTGTTTAGTACCGTGTGATCCTTAACACTGAGGACTTAGAAATCTGATTTCTGTGTACACAGAGGAGATTCTTCTCTTTTTCTCTCAGAAGGAGATTCTTCTCAGATCATGGGGACCAAGGTCTTTGCGTTAATTTTTTCAGCAGAAGGTTTAATGATTCTTCATTTGTTTGTCAATGGCCTTAGTCATATAACCTGTGGGAAGGGTTTATTTAAGAAAGGAATTAAATGATCTTAAGAGGATTATAAAATGCAGAAATATATCAAAAACTTATTCCAAAAACAATATATGTGAGGAAAGCACAAGTCATTTTGGTAGAGAAATGAAATAGAATCTGAAATAATACTGAAAATGTATATATCTTGGAAAAAACCTATTCACTTATGTGCTTACAATGTATACGCATGCATTTAAATCAAAGTTTCCTTCCACTAATGAGAAATGGTAAGCAGTCTTTTACACTGTTTACATGTGCGATAGTCTTCCTTTCTTCGATAACAAACAAATAGGACTAGGTGAAACATAGGTTAATAATATTTATCTCAATGAAGTATAGTGATAATGAAATAAGGAAACACATGCAAGGCACATAAAATGCAATAAAAATACTAGCTCTTGATACTTTTGCTGTTGTTATAGACATCATTATTACATTACTGTAGCATATTATATATATAGCATAGTAAAGCATTATTATTATAAAGCTGATGCATTTTGTATTTTTAAAAAACAGATTTCAAGAATACTGGATATTGGAGAGAATCATAATAAATGCAAGTATTGGACATTCAACTGTCTAGTTCCAACGTGCCACTATGGAATATGGAATAGCACCAAGATTCTCTTTAGAAAATTATTTTTAATTATTTATCAATCTTGAAAATAAACAATTTGGGCTTCAGAGTTCAATTTTATTTATTTATTTATTTTTTGGCCTAGAACTTTCCCAAGTAGATGTAGCTAGGTATTATTTTTTGGTTTCTAACATTTTAAATAAAACAACTACACAATATCTAATGATGACCTCCTGAACCTTCCAAATACATATGAGACTTACTTATGTATTTCAACTTTTTTCTATGTCTTCTGACTTAGGAATACACACCCTAGGATCTTCAGTGTGTTCAGTTAGGTCACAGTCACGTCTTATTGATTTGGAAGTCAAACTGTTCATTTAATTTGACTGTGCAGCACCACATTTATTTACACATCCAGACACAGCCTCCAAATATTTCTTACCTTGCTCTCTTTCCCAGACACTGACATATATGAACTATATTAACATTTTCTGTGCTCTATAGTCTCTGGTTAACCCATTCTGGCTTGCTCTACACAACACTCATTATTCTGGGTTCTGGTAACAGTTTCTTCCTTTCATCTTTTTGGGGCTATTTATATGTTGGTAGTACCACATATGTTACAAGCTATAGATGTCTTTACATGTGGTGCTCTTATGCACAACTAACATTTTTAAAATAGACTATTAAAAAACTAATAACTCCAAACATTTTTTAAAGCACAAAACCCAGACATATCTTATTCAAACTGCTTAAAATTACAGTTGAAAAAAAATCTGAAAAGCAGCCAGAGAAAAAATATGCATTACTAAAAGAGGAACATAAGAAAAAAATTTAGTAGACTGCTCATAGAAAATTAGTAAAGCCAGAAGACAAGTGGGTGTCATCTCTAAAATGCTAAAAGAACATAAGTAATGTTAGAATTGTGTACCCCCGAAAAAATGTTTTTCAAAATCGAAGTCAAGATAAATACTTCTTTTTTTTTTTTAATTATACTTTAAGTTTTAGGGTACATGTGCACAACGTGCAGGTTAGTTACGTATGTATACATGTGCTATGTTGGTGTGCTGCACCCATTAACTCGTCATTTACATTAGGCATATCTCCTAATGCTATCCCTCCCCGCTTCCCCCACCCCACAACAGGCCCCGGTGTGTGATGTTCCCCTTCCTGTGTCCATGTGTTCTCATTGTTCAATTCCCACCTATGAGTGAGAACATGCGGTGTTTGGCTTTTTGTCCTTGCAATAGTTTGCTGAGAATGATGGTTTCCAGCTTCATCCATGTCCCTACAAAGGACATGAACTCATCATTTTTTATGGCTGCATAGTATTCCATGGTGTATATGTGCTACATTTTCTTAATCCAGTCTATCATTGTTGGACATTTGGGTTGGTTCCAAGTCCTTGCTATTGTGAATTGTGCCACAATAAACATATGTGTGCATGTGTCTTTATAGCAGCATGATTTATAATCCTTTGGGTATATACCCAGTAATGGGATGGCTGGGTTAAATGGTATTTCTAGTTCTAGATCCCTGAGGAATCACCACACTGACTTCCACAATGGTTGAACTAGTTTACAGTCCCACCAACAGTGTAAAAGTGTTGCTATTTCTCCACATCCTCTCCAGCATCTGTTGTTTCCTGACTTTTTAATGATCTCCATTCTAACTGGTGTGAGATGGTATCTCATTGTGGTTTTGATTTGCATTTCTCTGATGGCCAGTGATAATGAGCATTTTTTCATGTGTCTTTTGGCTGCATAAATGTCTTCTTTTGATAAGTGTCTGTTCATATCCTTCACCCGCTTGTTGATGGGGTTGTTTGCTTTTTTCTTGTAAATTTGTTTGAGTTCATTGTAGATTCTGGATATTGGCCCTTTGTCAGATGAGTAGATTGCAAAAATTTTCTCCCATTCTGTAGGTTGCCTGTTCACTCTGATGGTAGTTTCCTTTGCCATGCAGAAGCTCTTTAGTTTAATTAGATC
The DNA here is from genome assembly GCF_029281585.2 of Gorilla gorilla gorilla. Classification (NCBI taxonomy): domain Eukaryota; kingdom Metazoa; phylum Chordata; class Mammalia; order Primates; family Hominidae; genus Gorilla; species Gorilla gorilla. The sequence continues at coordinate 90,841,191 of NC_073243.2, forward strand.
CCATTTGTCAATTTTGGCTTTTGTTGCCACTGCTTTTGGTGTTTTAGACATGAAGTCCTTGCCCAAAATGTTTTTCAAAATGGAAGTCAAGATAAAGACTTCTTAACACAAAACAAATCTGAGATAATTTATTATAGCACAAGTTATCTATAAAAAAGTTACAGAAAGTTTGATACACATCAGCAGACAGACACTTGGATCTACACACAAAAATATGGAGAGTTCCAGAAACGATAAATGAGGTAAAAATTAAATATGTATAATTTAAATTTTTAATTGCTCTGTAAATAATAACCATCCAGTTTTAAAAAAAATAGCAATCCATGGTAGTTTAAGAGAATATGTAAAAGTAAAATGTATGCTGACTATAACAAAGATATTAAAACAGAATTTAGAAGTATATTGAAGAAATATTTTTACAAAGTATGCAAAGCAGTATAATATTATTTAAAATTTGATTGTAATGAATTAAATTGGCACAATTTACACCCTAAGGCAATTATTAAAAAATGGCCAGGCGCAGAGTCTCACGCCTGTAATCCCAGCAGTTTGGGAGGCCAAGGCGGGTGAATCACGAGGTCGGGAGTTCGAAACCAGCCTGGCCAAGATGGCGAAGCCCCATATCTACTAAAAATACAAAAAAATTAATTGAGCGTTGTGGTGGACACCTGTATTCCCAGCTACTAGGGAGACTGAGGCAGGAGAATTGCTTGAATCTGGGAGGCAAAGCTTTCAGTGAGCCAAGATCACGCCACTGCACCCCAGCCTGGGTGACAAAGTGAGACTCTGTCTCCAAAAATTAATAAATAAATAAAAAGGAATATTAGTGTTATTTTAAAAAAAATTTAGACACTAGCATAAAAAGAGGAACAAAAAAAGGGGAGGTTCACCAAGTAGGAAAATAGCAAGTAGGAAAATAGGTTCACCAAGTAGCAAAATAATAGATTTAAATTCAATGATACTGATATGGAAGGGAAGTGCTGAGAAGCAAAGGGCGTGGTCCCTTTAAATGATAAGGAAGGGGGAAAAGGCATGGTCCCTGGCTAGGGCTCCACCCCCAGGCCTGTGCCCATGAGAGGTGAAGGCAGCTGGACTTCCTGGTTCAAGTGGGGACTTGGAGAACTTTTGTGTCCAGCTAAAGGCTTGTAAACACACCAATCAGCACTCTGTAAAAACAGACCAATCAGCACTCTATAAAATGGACCAATCAGCACTCTATAAAATGCACCAATCAGCAGTATGTGGGCGGGGCCAAATAAGGGAATAAAAACAGTCCACCTGAGCCAACAGCGGCAACCTGCTCAGGTTCCCTTGCGTGCTGTGGAAGCTTTGTTTTTTCGCTCTTCACAATAACTCTTGCCGCTGCTCACTCTTTGGGTCCACACTACTTTTAAGAGCTGCAACACTCACTGTGAGGGTCTGCAGCTTCACTCCTGAAGTCAGCAAGACCACGAACCCAGCAGAAGGAAGAAACTCTGGACACATCTGAGGGAACAAACTACGGACACACCATCTTTAAGAGCTGTAACACTCACCGCGAAGGTCCACGGCTTCATTCTTGAAGTCAGCAAGACCAAGAACCCACCGAAAGGAACCAGTTCTGGACACACCCATGGACCTAGGTGAGAAGAGGCATTTTTGTTTTTCTGCCCAAATGTTGCATTTCCCAAGACCATCCTAGCCTGCCACGCCCCCATCCTGTGCCTGTAAAATCCCTGAGACCCTAGCAGGCAGACACGTAGGCAGTTGGATATCTGAGAGAAGAACATCAGTGGAAGACTCTGGACACAAGTGGCTGGACATCTGGAGGAATGCACTGACAAGCACCAGCATGCAGGCCACTGAGTGGCAGAACCACCTGGAGTTTGGCTGGGGCAGTCAGAGGAGAACCCGGCCTGCTCAGCGCCCGACTCCAGGGAAAAACCTTCCCACTCCATCGCTTTCTGGCTTCCCCCATCTGCTGAGAGCTACCCACACTCAATAAAACCTTGCAACTCATTCTCCAAGCCCACGTGTGATCAAATTCTTCTGGTACACCAAAGCAAGAACCCAGGATCCAGAAAGCCCTCTGTCTTTGAGACAAAGCAGAGGGTCTAATTGAGCTGGTTAACACAAGCCGCCTATGGTCAGCAAAACTAAAAGAGCACAGGGTAGCACACGCCCACTGGGGCTTCAGAAGCTGTAAACATTCAGCCTTAGACACTGCCATGGGGTAGGAGCCCCACAACCTGTCCGACTGTGTGCTCCCCTAGAGATCTGAGCAGGGAGGCACTGAAGAACCACTCCCTGTGTTGCAGGCTCTGCAAGGGGTACAAGGAAACTTTTCTCATTTCAGTACCAATAATTAGATTAACTATAAGTGATATAGACACCCCCACTTTGAAAAGTTTGTCAGATTAGATAACAAAGCAACACTTAACTAGTTTTCTTCTGTGAATATTAAATTCGCTTACATATAAAGATGCAGATAAATTAATATCAAGCAGACAGAAATATATACCAAACAAATAATTAACAAACATATAGAAAACTGGGGTGACTATATTATTATCTAAAGTAGTTTTTAGATTATAATATATTAATAAGAATAAAAGTCATTACATAATAACAAAAGGATCAAGTCAAGAAGAAAACACAATATTTCTATTTTTAGCTCTGAATCTCACAGAGCTTCAAAATGCATGAAATTTGACAGACTAACACTATTATGATTGAAGCCTTCAATATACCTCTGTCAGTAATCAATCAAATAAGTAAACAGAATCTCATTGAGGATACATAAGATCTAAACTCTACAAAGAGAACTCAGTTACATTTATAGAGTGTTCTGCCCAACAAAAAGCAGAACACACATTTTTTTTTAATACACACTGGAACACCCATCATGATAGACCATTATTATTGTTATATATTTATGATAAGCCTAATTTCACATAAAATCACTGAAATTATATAAAAATATTCTCTGCCTATAATGAAAAGTAAACTAAAAATAAAAAACAAAATGCTACTTGGGAAATATCCACATATCTAAATTTAATGAAAAAACCCACACATCACAAATAACATAAGAGGTCAAAGAAGTCATAATGGAAATTATATTATATTTATAAGTGAATACAAACAAAAGCATGAGATATTTTTAAAAATGTAGTTAGCATTATACTTAATGATTTTAGACTTAATGGTTTTCCCATAGTATGAAAAACATTAGTGATGTCGATTCAATATCACACTGAATTAATATTATATTGTAGATCCTAGCCAATAAAATGGAGAATGTTAAAGGCATACTCACTGGACACACTAGGAAGAAAGGACAAAATTCAATTTGAAAATTGCGTGATTTTTTATGTAGACTCTAAAAGAATCTACAAAAACAACTGCCAGAACTAAGTAAATTTCACAAGGTTGTCAGACACATGATGAATATACAAAAGGTACGTTGGCCTATTACCTCCTTTTGTATGGCCTGAAAGCTGAGTGGTTTTCATTTCAAAAAATAGTTAAAAACAAAACCAAAAGAAGAATTATATTTTGACACCTGAAAATTGCATGAAAACCAATTTTTTTCTTCATAAATAAAGTTTCAGAGGAACGCATCTATTCTCATATATTCATGCATTGTTTATGGGTGCTTTCTTGCTACAATGGCACAATTGACTAATTGCAACAGAGACAACATGGCCTGCAAAGTCTGAAATATTTATTATATGTTACTTTCCAGGAAAAATTGTCCAACCCCCTATTGTATACTATATATGAAAAATTGGAAATTGAAAGATTTGAAAACTGTATTTTTTGCAATAGATACAAAGATATAAGACCCAATCTTGCTGAGATGTCAAATCTCTCCAAATCGCCCTATAGATTCCATAACATTTCAATGAAATCCTTGGCAGAATATTTTTTAGAAACAGGCAGGCAGATCCAAAAATGTATAAAGGAGAACAAATAATTTAAACAATAAGTTGAAAAAGAGTGTAATTGGAGAGTTCACATTGCATGGATTAATGCCTCAACTTAGAGCTGTAATAAGATTATGTAGATTCGTCCAAATGATAGAATCACAGATGAATAGAACAGAATAGAATCCTTTTCTATTATAAATAAATGAATAATTAAACTGGTACAAAGGTAAACAGAAAGTTTAATAGGAAAAGTACAGTAGTTTCAACAAATTGTTCTAGAACAACTTAAATTATAGATATAAAGAAAATCTAACCCAATACCTAAAAATTATATTACTCAAAATGAACAACAGACCTAAATCAGCTATAAAGTTTTAGAAGAAAACATGAGAGAAATGACTGTGAACTTGGATTAGATACAAATTTTTTAGAATTGACACAAAAATCACTGTTCATTAAAGAAAAAGCCATTATATAAGTTTCATCAATATGACAATATTCTACTCTTTTAAAGCAACCTATTTGTTTGTATCGTCTCTGATTTCTTAGAGCAATGTTTTTTAATTCTCACTGTAGAGATCTTTCACCTCCCTGGTTAGCTGTATTTGTAGGTATTTTATTCATTTGGTGGTAACTGCGAATGGGATTGCTTTCCTGATTTGGCTCTCTCCTTGGCTGTTGTTGGTGTATAAAATGCTAGTGATTTTTGTATGTTGATTTTACATACTGAAACCTTGCTGAAAATGTTTATCAGCTGAAGGAGCTTTTGGGCCAACATTATGGGGTTTTCTAGATATTGAATCATGTCATCTGCAAACGGGGATAGTTCTGCTTCCTTTTTTGCTATTTAGATAACTTTTATTTCTTTCTCTTGATTGATTTTCTGTCCAGGACAACCAATATTATGTTGAATAGGAGTGGTGAAAGAGGACATCCTTGATTTGCGCCAGTTTTCAAGGGGGATGCTTCCAGCTTTTGCCCATTCAGTGAACAGAAAAATAAACCACAGACTGGGAGAAAATATTTGAGAAACCCATATCCGATTATCTGATGAAATATATTTTTAGATATAGTTCAAAAATTTAAACATTTAAAACTCAATAAAGATTATATAAACATCCCATAAAAAATGAGCAAAACTTTTAACCAATGCTTCACAAAAGAATATATATGGATGCAAATAAACACATAGAAATATGCTCAACATTATTTGTCATTTGGAAAATATAAATTCAATTTACAATGAGATACTACTCTCTTTTTATTAGAACAACAATAAATTAATAAACAATAAACAAATAATGATATCAAGTGTTGGCAAGAAAAGAGAGTGACTGAACTCTCATACCTTGCTGGGTGAAATGTAAAATGGTAAAGCCCTTTTGGAGAACATTTTGACTAGTTCTTAAAAAGGTACACACTTACCATATGATGCTCCTACAATTACATTCTAAAGTGTTTACCCAGGAGAATCGAATGCTTATCTTCACAAAAAATCTATAAGTAAATGGTTTTGGTGGCTTTACTTATAATCACAAAAAAACTTGAAATAACAGAAATATCTCAGAAAAAGATTACATTATAAATTAGAAGTACGATAAATCAATTTCATTTAGGGTGACTTTATATTTTTGTCTGTGATCTAATATTGATTTGTAATTTCTGTGATTTATTGTACTTCAACACACCTCTCACTGGTTACATTAAAAGCTACTTTTCTAACCCAAATTTTTGCTTATCGAAGATCAGCAATGCCACCAATCTCCTCTAATTATTTTTATTTTCATTTTTAAATGTTTTGCTGTTTAAATATTTATAAAATTTCAAATGCATGTAATACTAGATGGCATATATAATAACTCAGTATACCTATCACCCAGTCGCAACAATTATCAGGGTATGTCCAGTATGTGTCACCTGTACTCCACCTACCTATCCCCAGACTATTTTGAAACAAATTTCAGATATCACATTAATTCATTATAAATATTTCAGTGAGTCTCTGTAAAAGATCACGACTTTTATTAAAAAATCACTATAATACCATAATCACACCTAAAATATTAACAATAATATGATTACCTTTGATTGTCAAACTGGAGTCATCACCTGTCCCAGGTACTGTAGGAAGCCGTGGATCATTTCTCATGTGTCTGAGGTTTCCTGTGGGCTGGGTCATCTCATGCTTTGAATTTCCACTTTCTCTGTTTGATGTGTGCCCCTTATTTTGTATCCTGAAGTTCCTGTGTTTTCCCCATTTAGTTCAGACAAGAATATGACCCTTGCTGCTTTCCATAAGTCCACAAATCATCCCTAAGCTAAGGCTTACACAATTGACATACTTCAGTAAAGACTTAAAGATAATTGGAATGGTTCAAAGAACAGGAAGCAAAAATCTTTCAATACTAAGCCATGCTGTACTAAGTTTCCTTGGTTATTTCTGATTTTTCTTTCTCATATCTAGCTGTCTGCATTTTCTCTTATGCTAACTTTCAGGAGCTCCAAGAAAAGCGATGTCTCTCTTATCATTGAGGAAAAGGCTAATTTTTCTGGGTTAAAATCAGTATAAAACTCCCCCTTCCCCCCACCCCACCACAGTCCCCAGAGTGTGATATAAAACTAACATAATTATCACTATTTATTTACAAAATCATTCCTAACATAGCAAAAATTGATGATAGTTATGAAGAGTTCATTTAATTATAAATTGCATGTTCTTTTCTAGGTATTCACAAATTTAAGAAGTACTATTTTATGCGAAGTCACTCTTCAGTGAAAAAATACATAAAAATAAGTCAACTTCTGTCAAGGCACAGCAAATATTTGATGACTTTCTTAAGTTAGAGATTAAAGGACCCAATTATATTTGACGTCAGTCTTCAGTTGAATCCTAAAGCAATTTCATTTTGTGAGATGCTGTAATTGTAGCTCATTCTGAGTCTTGTGAAAGGATAACTTTCAAGTCCCACAACTATTTGAATAAATAGACGACTGGAAGACCATTCTTTATTTAAATGCATTTTATGCATCATATATCAGTGTTGACATTTCCTTAATTGGCTTATAATTTATTTTCCAATTTGTTTGAATTGGGATTCAAATAAGATTCTTAAATTGCGATTGGCTCTCACTTATCGATAGATTTCTATAGCCTTTCACCCATCTGTCTTTTTGTTTTCTCTGTCATCTTTTGCTGAAGAAAATAAGTCATTCTTTCTCTAGTTCCCCAAAGACTGTATTTTAATTATGATACTCTTGAAGTGTCATTAGTATATTTCTCTGTGCCTTGTATTTCCTGTATGTTGGTTGTTTGATGTGGAGCCTTCTTTTTAATTGTAGTAAAATATAAATAACATAATATATACTATTCTATTTATTTTTAAATTTAAAATGCAGTGGCATTAAAAATATTTGCAACTTTGTGTTACCATTATGCTGTGTATTTCCAGAACTTTCCCATCATTCCAAACAGAAACTTATCAATCAATAGCCCCTCTTTTTCTAACTCTCTCCCTCCCCACAGGCATTGGTAGCCTCTGTTTTGCTTTTTGTCTCTATTATGTTGTCCATTTTAGGTGCTTATAAATAAAATCATACCATGTTCATTCTCTTGTGTCTTTTTATTTCACTTAGCATAATGATTCAATTACCTCCCACTGGGTCCCTCCCACAACACATGGGGATTATGGGAACTACAATTTAAGATGAGATTTGGGTGGGGACACAGCCAAACCATACCAGTTTTCTTCTATAGTTTGTCAAATACTTGGCATGTCTTCCATTATAGAAATACAAATGTGAGTATAGTGCAATAGTCCTAATTCTTTTCTAATCTCGTGAGTACTGCTCTCAGCTGGATGATAATCATTGAGTTATTGGTTGGTCACATAAGACCTATGTGTCAAAATTGTCTCCAAACTAGTAGCAAATTAGTAGTTTTTTCTAATAAAGGCTATTAATCTCTTTTGGGAGAACTATACTATGAAATGGTGATCAAACCATGCCTTCACTATTCTGACCCTTTTTGGAAAAAGTTAATGTAGAAAATAAAATATTTGTTTTCCTTAATATTTGGTAGATTATGCGAGTGAATCTACCTGTGGCTGCAGTTTTACTTGTGGAAATTTTTGTAAGTACAAAATCATTTTTTAAAAAAGCATGTATAGGGCTATTCAGGTTATGTATTTCTTTCTTTCTTTCTTTTTTTTTTGAGACAGAGTCTTGCTCTGTTGCCCAGGCTGGAGTGCAGTGGCACTATCTCAGCTCACTGCAACCTCTGCCTCCCGGGTTCAAGAAATTCTCCTTCCTCAGCCTCCTGAGTAGCTGGGATTACAGGCACCCACCACCACGCCCAGCTAATTTTGTATTTTTAGTAGAGACTGGGTTTCACCATATTGGTCAGGCTGGTCTCGAAACTCTGACCTCGTGATCCACCTGCCTTGGCCTGCCTCCCAAAATGCTGGGATTACAGGCGTGAGCCACCATGCCCGGCCAGGTTATGTATTTCTTATGGAAGGAGTTTTCCAGTTTGTGTCTTATAAGAAATTTGTTCCTTTTATCTAAGTTATTGAATTTAGTGACATAAATCATTCATAATATTTTATTATTCTTTTAATATTTGTAGAATTAGTCATATTGTAACTTCTCTGTTAAATTATCACTTTCTTTTTTCTAATTAATCTTCACAGAGGTTTATCCATTTTATTAATTTACTTTAAAGGTGAGCTTTTTGTTTTATTATTTTCTTTTTAATTTTTATTACTTTCTGATTCATTATTTCTTTTTTTTTTCTTTTTCTTATTTTTAGGTCAGTATCTTCCCAGCTTCCTTGTCTCTAAAGGTTGAAGCTGAATTTATGACTTTAATTTTTTCTCTATTATTATGGACATGTAGTGCTATAAATTTTCTTCTAAGTATTGTTTAGTTGCATCTAACGTAGTTGATAAACTGTATTTTCATTTTAATTAAGCAGAAAATACATTCTATTTGCTGCAACTTTAGGTCATTTTGAAATCTGAGCCATACCTGCTAGGTTGATCTTTTTCAAGAGTGTCTCTAATAGTCTCAACAATTTAAATTTTTATATATATTTTAGGTAGAAGTTTTCAAGTTCCACTTAAAAAATTATCTTAGTAACTTGATTGACATTGCATTATATCTTAACATCAAATTGGGAGATAAGTGAAACTTTTAAATATTTTTGACTTCAATATGTATCCTTCATTGACTTGTTTCCTACATTTACAACCAAGATTGTTATTTTCTGCATACCATACTGAAATATCTTGACCTTTATAAGTGATATTTTTAATACATTGTTTCACTCTTTGTTCTGTAAAGTTCAGTGGATTTTTTAAAACACAGCATTATTTTCAGACAATTACAGAATCCTATAAGTAGTTTCATTGCCATAAAAATTCCCTATGCTTTACCTACTGAATTATACCTACCCTTCTCCAAAGTCTTGGCAACCACTCAACATTTTGCCTTTTTCAGAGTATGATGTAATTGGAATCATACAGTATGTAACCCTTTTGGGATGGCTTTATTAACCTAGTAATGTGCATTTAAGGCTCATCCATGTCTCTTAGGCTTAATATTGCATTGTTTGTTTCGTGTACTATAGTGTGAGTATCCATTCACGTATTGAACATTTTGGTTACTTCAAGTTTGGGGCAATTATGAATAAAACTATTAAATATATTTATGTGCAATTTTTTGTTTGGATATACGTTTTCATATCAGTTGGATAAATAAAAGAAATTGATGGATTGTATGCTAAGACTATATTTAATTTGTAAGAATCGTCTTTCAAACTGGTGGTACTATTTTGCATCTCCACAAGCTATGAATGAACAGTTCCTATTTCTTGGCATCTTCAGTTTCTGGTATTGTCCTTTTCCTGTTTTATATTTGTTTGTTTTTTATTTTAAATAATCTAATATGTGTATTGTATTTTGCTTTGTTGTTTAAACTTTCAATTATATTATGATAAATGATAGCATCTTTCCTATAGTTATTTGCTATTTGTGTATCTACTTTGGTAAGGGGTTGGTTTAGATATATTTCCATTTTTAGTTATTTGCTATTTTCTTCTTACTTCATTTTAAGAATTCTTTTTATATTTTGTATACAAGTCCTTTAACAGGTACATGTTTTGTAAATATTTTCTCCCTGACTGTGGTGTATCTTTTAATTTTTTACCAGTGTGTTTTTGAGAGTTAAAGTTTTTAATTTTATTAAAGCCATATTTAACATTTTACTTTCTTTTATGAACACATTTATGGTGTTGTAGCTAAAAACTCATTGCCAAACCTGAGGTCATCTAGATTTTTGTCTTATACATGCTTCTAGATGTTTTGCAATTTTTTAAGTCTATGACTTCTTTTTCTTTTCTTCCTTTTTATTTTTTTTGTGACAGGGTCTCACTCTATTTCCCAGGCCTGAGTGCAGTGGTACGATCATAGCTCGCTACAGAGTCAAACTGCTGTACTCAAATCATCCTCCATTCTCAGCATCCTGAGTGGCTAGGACCACAGACATAGATTATCATGCCCCATTGTTTATTTTTTTATTTTTTGTAGATACAGAGTCTCACTATGTTGCCCAGGCTGATCTCAAACTCCTAGCCTCAAGCAATCCTCTTACATCACTCTCCAAAGTACTGAGATTACAGGCATGCGCCACTTGTGCTTAGCTGATTTTTTTTTTTTTTAGTTAATTTTTGTGAAAGATGTTAGGATATCTTATTAGACTCATTGTCAAGCATATGGATTTAAATTGATCCAGTAACATTTGTTGAAAGAGCGTTCTTTCTCAATTGATTTGCCTTTACTCATTTGTTAAAGATTAGTATGTATATATCTTGGACTCTTTAATCTGCCTATTGATCTATGTGTCTGTTCTTTCTCCAATACCATGCTGAATTGAATGCTGTAGCATTAGTGTAAGCCTTCAAAATGGGTACTGTAAGGCCTAAAACTTTGTTCTTTAGTATTGTTTTGGCTTTTTAAACACATATTTTGCTTTTTCATATAAACTCTACACTCAGTTTTTTGATGTCTACAAAATAGCTTGTTTGAATTGATTTTACCAGGTCAAGTTGGAAAGAACTGACATCTCAACAGAATTGGATCTTTCATCCCATGAACACACAATATCTCTCCATTTATTACAATCTTTGATTTCTCTCATCATAGCTTTTCTGCTTTCTGAATAGAAACTATATATAAATCCTTTATTCAGCTTTATACCTAAATATTTCAACTTTAGTCCCACAGATAGTTTTCTGGTGAATATAGAAATGGACACTTCTAGTCTTAAAGCTGGAAATTTAGTATCTGTTTTATCTGATTCCCTTCCTCAGGAAAGGACCTCCAGGCATCACACAAAAATGGATCAATGAATTGAAACTCACCAAATCACCACCACCAGACAATGGGATGCTGAGTCTCATTCATCATGATTGCTTCCTGAAGCCTTCTGAGTTCCTGTTTCCCTACACATTGTTACATTTCTTCCCTGCTATATAAACACCCAATTTTAGTCCATCAAGGATATAGATTTGAGACTGATCTCCCGTTTCCTTGGCTGCAACACCCAATTATAGCCTTCTTGGCAATAATTGTTGTCTCAGTGATTGGCTTTCTTTGTGGCCAGCAGCAGGACCTAGACTGAACACCTGATTTTCTGGTAACAGTATGATTTTTCTTCTTTTGTCTATTGTGGTAGGTTACATTGTTTGATTTTTAAATTAAACTGGCACTGCATAGCTAGAGTAAATGTGACTTTGTTGTGTTAATTTTTATATGTTGTTGAATTTGATTTTCTTGTGTTTTGTTGAGAATTTTACATATATCTTTATAAGAGATATTTGCTCGTAATTATCTTTTTGTAAAATATCTCTGTTTTTGCTAAGAAGGTTATAAAAGTAATTTTGGGAGTGCTCCCTATTTTCTATTAGAGAATGAGGGAACTGGTACCAATACTACCTTAAATGTTCAATAGAATTCACATTCGAAATTATCTAGGACTGGTTATCTTTTGAGAAAAGTTGTTAAACATTATTCAGTGTCTTTAATAGATATAGGCCTGTTCAGTTTATCTGTTTCTCCCCATGTGATCAATGGAAATTTGTGTCTTTCACGTGATTTTTCTATCTCTTCTAAGTCATCAACTTGTTGATATAAAGTTATTCACAATATTCTTATCCCTTCAATGTTCATACGATTGTTATTAATATTCATGAAACTGGTAGTACTGATCTTGCTTTCTTTTTTGATATCTTATTGCACATCTTTTCTCTTTTCATGTTCATTAATTTGTGTGGAGGTTTATCAATTGTATTCATTTTATTAAAGGACAAGTTTCCGGTTTTATTAATTTTCTCTATTGTTTTTCTATTTTCAGTTTCATTGGTTCTGCTCTAATCATGTTGCTTTTTGGTTCTGCTCTAATTGTGTTGCTTTTCTCTTTCTTACTTTTGGCTTTAATTGATGTTCTTTCTCTTATTTCCTAATTTGGAAGCCTAGATTATTAAATTTTAGATATTTTTTCTAACAGACACATGGGATACTATATATTTCCCTCTAGGTACTGTTTTCATCCCATTCCACACTTTTAGATAAATAGTGTTTTCAATTCTATTTAGTTCAATTTTTTTTTTTAGTTTCTCTTCATGTTTTTTCTTTGACACAGATGTTATTTGGAAGTATATTTATTGTTTAGTCTCCAAATATTTGAGTATTTTCAACTATCTTCCTGTTATTGATTTCCTTGAATTCTATTACAGTATGAGAATATATTTTGAATGATTTTACTTCTTATATTTCTCCTCCCCATGCTGGAATAAAGAACACATCTTTATTAGCTCTTTACTTGCAGAATCTGGTGGAGTACCTGAGATAAGACCCATAAAAATATGAGGCACTCCCTAAGATTCAGACCCCTGGAAGTTACTCACTCTCAGCTAGTCTACCCTCAGCTTCCAGCAACTGCTCAAAGTAACCATTTAAGTATTTCTATAAGTTTATAGCTCTTGTTCTTTTGCTCCAAGTAAGCTTTTCTTGGCAGAGATGCCCGGATTTACTTGTTTTTAGATATCATGGTGACTACTTTCCTGGTGACCTCAATTTTCTGATGGATCCTAGAAAAGTTGCTGATTTTCATTGTTCAGCTTTCTTTTAAGTTTGTTCAGCCTGATTTTCATCAGAGTGATGGCTTCAAAGCTCTTAAAATATCAGAGCTGGAGGCCAGAAGTCTGTTAGGTTTTTAAAATTCTGTCTGATACTCATTTTTAAAAACCTGTATATTTCAATATATTTCTGTGAACACATTTAATGATATTTTGTAATTTTCAAACTACCGACTTTTTTTGCTTTGCCTTGCCTGATATTTTTATTTTTTCTGCTTTCTTTTAAATTAACTATTTTTTTAATTTTTGGAATTTCCTCTTCTTTAGTTTTGTACTTACCACACATATTATTTCCGTTTTCCTAGGGCATGCATCATTAAGCCACCAAATTGAAAACTAATTGGTATCTTTACTTTCCTGCATAAGCTGGGGTTTTACAACTACAGACGCTGCTGCATGAGCCAAACTTTTATATTTATTTATATAAATACGATGCCATAGATTTAAGTTCTATCGTTTTAAAACCCAACAGATACTTTATTACTGTTTTTCATAGTCACTGTAATTTAGAATTTCCAAATATTTGGTCGTTTCTATGTTCTTCATGTTTGTGTCAGAGAAAATACCCCTGAATTCTTTTTTCTATTGCCTATATAAATCCTTTTAATTTTTCTTTTGTGTAATGTGCTATTATACTTCCAAGATTTCTGGTGGTTAGTTTCTTTGGGGAGAGGTTTTCAACTAAAAACATACAACTTATTTAGACACCTATTTTCATTTTTGTCTCTTTTTATCCCACAGGTCTCTCAAAACAGAATTTTAGCTTTTCCAGATTGGCAAATAGCTCTTAGTTAAATGTGGCTTTCAAGTATGTGTGTACTCCTTTATGTTTCAATTTTCCTTCAATTTTGGCCTGGTAAGTCTTTACCTTCTTTCAAATACCATATATTTCAAAAAGTAGTATTTATTCTATTAAGCATGGTGATTGTACGAATAACTTAACCTGCTCTTAGTGTGTTTGGGCCACTACAACACAACATTATAAACTGAGCAGCTTACAGAAAACAGAAATTTATTCCTCACTGTTATGGAGGCTGGAAGGTTGAGATCAAGGTGCTGACAGATTCAATGTCTGCTGAGAGCCCGTGCTTCGGTTAAGATATTGCGCTTTTTAGTCGTGTCCTCACATAGTGCAAAGGACGAGGTAGCTCTCTGGGGCCTCTTTCATAAGAACACTAATCCCATCTTTAAAGCCTCCGCTCTTATGATCTAATTTCCCCACGGATCCCACCCCCATGCTATCACATTGGTGATTAAGTTTCCAGATGTGAATTCTGAGAGGATACATTCAGATCATAGCACCCACCATTACTGAAAATACAAATTAACTTTTCTTATTTGTGTATAAGAAATCAAGAAACTATCAATACAGATGTGTTTATGTGTGTGTATGTATGCCAGTATGTATATGTATTTGTAGATTCAACATTACATGGGACACTTCCCTTAAATCATTAAAAATAAAGGAAATGGTAATGATGCTATCAGTTGTAGTATGAGTAGCAGTAGCGAAAAAGCAAAGCAGAGAAATAGTTTGGTGCATCATTCTTAGCACTTAGTAACTCCAAAAGCTTTAAACACATATAGAAGGAGTAAGTTTATAAAGACAATTTGATAGAAATAAAATAGCAAGTACTTTTACATTTTGATAAATACTTCGTTGATGATAAACACAATTCATTTTATCCTCAGAAGAATACTGTTATGTAGGTACTAAAGTTATCTCCATTACATACATGAGAGAAATACATTTCAAAAATTAATGTGATTTGTTCAATATTACACAGCTAATTAATGGTGGAGCTGTTTTAAGAATCCAGAAAATAAATTACTATTGTATGTGGCTAATGTATCTTATAAAGGCAGAGCAAATAATTTTAATGAATCTATAAAATATTCAAAATGAATATTTTGCAACTCAATACTTAAACGCTTTTCCAAAAACAAAACAAGTTTGTACATGCTGTATCTTCTGGCCAAAGTTCAATAAAACTTAAGTTCATTATGACCATATTCCTAAAACAAAATATATTATATAAAACGTGAAACAATTTGGGCCAATGGGAATATTAAAATTAGAATGAGAAAAGCACTTAAAATATTAGAATAATTAAAACACCTATGAGAAATAGTCAAAGCTAGTAGTAATAGAATGCATTTGCATAAATGTTTTATTAAATCAATAAACAGAAAAAATCTGGTTATTTCATTGGAGATAATGTTATATATTCTTTAATAATATTAGACAAATTTCAAAAACATTTTACAATGTTTAAAGCATTATCCATTTTCTTTTGTGGCTTCCAAATCAAAATATAAACCTACCCTAATTTATTTCTATATTTTGAATAAAAGTATCTATGTAGGCTTCAAATTTGAGGCATAATGACAGTTTCTTCCGAGACTAATAATGGCGACACCACTTCTCTCATTCAGCATTGGTGACAAAGCTTGACATTGTATTACTGCACACCATTATATGCCAAAAGACTTTAGGTGCACACAGCCAATTCATTTGTCATAAGCTTTTGGTCATCCAAGGGTTACTCTGAATTTTATAACCCTAGTAATTATAATTTAATAGTATTGCCAAACAACTATTTGTAATTGTATAATTGTAGTGCTACAAAAGAATGAGTATATGTTTTAACACAGTTGTAAGCATTTTAAACTACAGAATATTAATAAATAAATTTTTACTCTGAGCATCATTTTTAAGTTTTAAATGTTAACTAGAAAATAATCAATCAGAATAATGTCAATCATTAAAATATTATGACTTTCATGTCACATGCATGAAAATATTTTGACCATGAATTTTTCTGTAGATGGAAGCATTAGCTCTGTCCTGGAAAATAGTGAGTGAAGCTGATCAGTGTGAGGGTAGGAGTATATTTTAAAATACAACAGAACTACTTTACTGAGTAATACAGAGTTTGAAATGGAAGTAATCATTGTTTCTGAGAACTAAAATTCAGATGATTTACAGTATCCCATAAATGTATGATACTGCTGGTTCTATTTATAAAATATACTATTTGCCTCACTTTATGGTATTTATATCTCCTGTGGTCACACTATTATAAAGCAATTTTTATGAAAGCTATGAAAAAATCTTTAACTTTTTTCTAACATAAACTTTTTAAAGCACACACACAGCATTGAGACTTATAAAAGATTCCACAAAGAAAATTGCATTTTTCCCATTTGATATGTTATCATTAATTCCAAGGAAAGTAAGTACTCATTTATATTTTTGAAAACTGATTCCTTCTTACATTTAAGAACATTTAATGTTGCATATACACATTGAGTTTAGAAATGAAATAGTGACCAAAATGGTTTTTCATAGCAAGTGAATGTTATATTTTATATATATATATATGTGTATGTGTTTGTGTATATATAAATTGTGTATTTTCTTGATGCTCTTGAAATTCTGCACTGAATCTAAATGAGATCAAAGTCAAAAAATTATAATCAGTATTGTACCATTTTTCTACTCTCATATGTTTATAGACTGTGTAATTCTTTGTTTTCTCTGGATACAGAGGAGGAAATCCTTCCTTCAAGTCTTTTTACCAACATTTCAGTTATAATTAAAACTTCAGAAATAGAAATTATCTTTATAACAACTCCTTTGCCTTATATAAAACAACAATAACAACAGATGACAAGTTTGGCTAAGTGCCTAAGAGAATTTAAGCAGCCCTGCTTGTGTAGGACCCTTTTTTGTAATGAATGCCTACAATTGAAAGTCAATTTCCCTGAAGAAAGAAAGCCTGATCCCCCCCAAAAAATTAACAGAAAAACAAAACAAAAACTGAAACAATCTGAAAAAAAAATACGTTGAAAGTTTTCTTCTAATGCATTCTCAGTGGATAGCATGTAGCACACCTCTTTGGGGAAAAGGAAGACCGAAGTTGAACTATGCAATTCTCTCATTATTCTCACTCTGCAAGGAAAAACAAAGGAAGGATCATCCTATGAACAAATTAGGATTATTTCAGAATAATAAAAACTATTTATCTTAATAGCAAAGAGCTTCATTGAAAATATTTTGTCATTTTCAAACTATTAACTGCAATTATTTTCACTCAAATAAGTATGGGCCATATGTAGCTATTGTCCTTAGACATCTTAAAGCCATAATGTCTATTTAAAGGATTTTTAAGTTATCAAGAGAAGAAAATTAAAATTATTGGAGAATATGATAATAGATTTTGGAAGAATGCAGCTATCAAAGCATTTTCCTAAGTTAAAATATCTGATACAGCAGTTATGAAGATAGTTATTAATCTGAGAAGTTTTTTTTTTACTTTTTAAATTAAGATGTTATTAGCTATTCAAAACTGCTTGTTATTTATTAATAAATAGCAACTATAGGACTTATATATAAAAGATCAAGAAAAAAGCCACGTTATTTTCTGAGAAGAACAACAAAATCCAAAGATCTATTCTATGGTCCACTTTACAATAACTAGGTATGATGCATAGCTTCTGCTGAGAATGGATATTTTCTTTCTAATTTTTACAGACACTAAGTGCTAAATAATTTCAGGTTTCTATTTTGGGTTCAAACAATGTAATCAGGATTTCAAAAAATAGATGCTCACAAGAAAACTGGCACATAAAAATTGATAATTTTTTTTTTTTTTTTTTTTTTGAGATGGAGTCTCGCTCTGTCGCCTGGGCTGGAGTGCAGTGGCGCAATCTCGGCTCACTGCAAGCTCCGCCTCCTGGGTTCAGGCCATTCTCCCGCCTCAGCCTCCCAAGTAGCTGGGACTACAGGCGCCTGCCACCACACCTGGCTATTTTCTTTGTATTTTTAGTAGAGACGGGGTTTCACCATGTTAGCCAGGATGGTCTCCATCTCCTGACCTCGTGATCTGCCCGTCTCGGCCTCCAAAAGTGCTGGGATTACAGGCGTGAGCCACCTTGCCTGGCCTAAAATTGATAATATTTTTAAAACAATAAATCTGCAACATCAGACAAGACATGGTACCATATTGCCCAAGTTAGTTTTAATGTCTCATTTTTATAAGTTAAATGTATATGTCCTTATACGATGTTCTTAAATATGTGTTTCAGAAGATTTTTCAAATTGACTAGAGAAATCACTTAATAATCTTAGTGGGAAATGTAATTATTTGCATATAAGTTTCCAAATATTTCTTTATTGTTTGCTACATGTTACATTTCTAATTAAAATCACTTGGAGCTTTAGTTAATGCTGCTCCTGTTTCAAACAAAACAAAAGAAACAAAAATTTTGGATAATTATAAAAAAGAGCAAGTTTCATTCAAGCATGTTGCCAAAAAGAGGATTCTATAGGTCAATTATAAGAGTTCTTCTTCATCAGAATTATACAAAAGAGAAACTTTAGATAACTATTAGGTTGGAAACATGGGAATATGTGTTTGAATAAAATAATAAGGTATGTGATTGACATAATATGGGTTTGTGGATCACCACTTCTCCAGAAGTGTTCTTTATCCTATTAAATTTATCAGAAAGTTTCTTACGCACTTTATCAGGAATGCAAACTTTTCCCAAAAAGGAGGCTGTGAATATTATTACGCAGCATGTTTCAGATCAGAATCAGAACAATTTTTGTTTGTTTTTTTGTTTGCAACTCTGTGAAATGAGATCTACAAAACAACAGAAATCATTTAAAAACCATAGACATCTAAACTCTGATTAAAATTGACTGTGAATAATCCATCATCCCCTACTTTCTAATTAACGGCCCTGATACACTATAAATCTTGGCATTCTGGTTAGTAGCTACAAATACAAAATGTTCTACAGTAGAAGAACTGTATGTTTCCATTGCACAACAGTCTTCAAATATTTCTGATAAACTATAAGCAAGACATTTTCTTTGCAATTTTTTAGGAACTAGGCCTCTAGGAATGTTGAAATCAAATAATACAAACAAGTTTATTGTGGTTTGGGAATATGATTTATTGTGCCCTTTAAAAATAGTCCAAATGGAAGTTATAAGGAATAAGGGTTATTCTTGAAATGAGTACAGAAAAGGCTTCTATTTAATTATTTGCTTATATGTTAAAATATGTATTTAATTTAATATTTTAGACGTATTTGGTTGGTCTTCCAATCCAGAGGATTAATCAGAGTTACAGCATTCTACCTGATCACACTTAGAGGTGAATTTCCTCTTTTAGAGTTGCACAAGAAAATTCCAGAAATGAGAACTATATTTTTTCTTCCACTGTGATGATGACTGAGATTTCCATGCTGACATTTGAGGGATATGCTGGAAGATGAGTGACTGAGTCTATTCAATGCTATGTATTTTTTTTTTCTTGGCCATAGCAAATAGTGCAGTCTAGCAGTATAACCAGTCTCTTCTTTCTTTCTGTGCTTTGTGTGTTTACCATAATTTATTTGCATGAGGCTTGCATTGAACCTCTTAGAGTTATAACAATCTATTTTAAGCAGTTGATAACTTAACTTCAATTGCACATGAAAGCTCTATGTTTTTTACTCTCCCCCTTGTTACTCTTTGTGTTACTGATGTCAGAGTTTACTGCGTTTTATATTGTGTATGCATTAGCTAATTCTTGTGGTTATAGTAATTTATAATGTCATCTTTCAAATTTCATGCTAATGTTAAAAGTAATTCTTGTGGCATCATAACAGTATTGGAATACTCTGTTGGTTAATATAGTTACTGATGAGATTTGTATTTTTTTGTTTTTTGAGACGGAGTCGCACTCTGTCACCCAGGCTGGAGTGCAGTGGCATGATCTCGGCTCACTGCAAGCTCCGCCTCCTGGGTTTACGCCATTCTCCTGCCTCAGCCTCCCGAGTAGCTGGGACTACAGGCACTCGCCACCACGCCCAGCTAATTTTTTGTATTTTTAATAGAGACGGGGTTTCACTGTGTTAGGCAGGATGGTCTCGATCTTCTAACCTCGTGATCCACCTACCTCAGCCTCCCAAAGTCCTGGGATTACAGGCGTGAGCCGCCGTGCCCGGCTGAGATTTGTATTTTTGTATGCTTTTATGTTGCTGTTTAACATCTATTCATTTTAACTTGAAGAATTCCGTGTAGCACTTCTTGTAGGGTAAGTCTAGTGGCAAGAAACTTCCTGTTTTTGTTTATCTGGCAGTCTTTATCTCTCTTTCAATGATAAAGGATTGTTGTGGTATATATAGTATTCTTGGGACCATTTTTTAATTTTAATATTTGAATATGTCATCTAAGTTTCTCCTGGATTACAAACATTCTGCAAAGAAATTCACTGATAGTTTTATACAGATCCTCTGTGAGTTAATGAGTCACTTTCCTTTTGCTGCTTTCAAAACTTTTCACAACTGAATTACGATGTGTCTGTGCAGACGTAACCTCTGGGCTCCTTGAATCTACATGCCCATTTTCCTCCTCAGATTTGGAAAGTTTTCAATTATTGTTCAGTTAAGTATGCTTTCTTCCCATTTCTCATTCTCTTATCCTTCTGAGAATTTCATAATGCATATATCATTTCACTTAATGGTGTCCCATAAATATTTACTTTTTTCATTAGTTTTTAAATTTTTGTTCCTTTAACTGGAAAATTTCAAATGACTTCTCTTCAGGTTCCCTAATTATTTATTTTGTCTGATTAACTCTGTTCTTAAAGCTCTCTATTAAATTTTTTAATTCAGTCATTGTATTCTTTAGCTGTAATTTTTTATGGTTTTCAATACCTTTGTTGAAATTCTCATTTTCTTCATGTATTGCTTTCCTGATTTTGGTTCAGTTGTCTATCTGTGTTCTCTTCTAGTTCACCGAACTTCTTTAAGATGGTTTAAAAACTGCTTTTCAGACAATATGTAGATTTCCATTTCTTTAGGGTTGCTATTGGAGCTTTATTACTTTCCTTAGGTAGTGTCATATATTCTTGACGTTATAGTCCTTGTACTTTTTCATATGTGTCAGCATATTTGAGAAACTGTCCACTTTTTCCAGTTTTTACAGGCGGGCTCCAGCAGGGAAAAACTGTCATCACTTAGCCCTGTCTGGGATTCTGAGAGGGCCAGTTGGCAGAGTCCCTGAGTGGGCGAGGCTTGCTGCTGAAGTCAGCAGGATTGGTCAGGCAGGGTCCAATGCCAGTGCTTTGTAGGTTCCTGAGGCTTCTGGCTAAGGCTAAACTTGGGAGAGACCGCTGTTGTGAGAGGTTTATGTTCTGGCAGGGTCACTTGGCTTGGTTCTGCATAGGACATGACTTGCTGGTAGGGACATAGTCAGACAAGGCAGCTGGTGAGAGCTGTGGCTGGGCAAGGTTCCTGGTGGGGTCTGGAGTTACTATCAAGGTCCATGCATATTGACTGCTAAAAAACCCCACCCCTTTTTATGGTCCTAGCTGTCCCACCGCCCCCCCACCCAACTCTGCCCCAGTATAAGGAATGAGGCAAGACCAAAGCAGTCCTCTAGGACAAAAACCCAAATCACTGGGGAAGGTGGAGGTTTATGTCAGTCTTTCCCCCTGTATTAGTCTGTTTTCACAACACTGATAAAGACATACCCGAGACTGGGAAGAAAAAGAGGTTTAATGGACTTGTAGTTCCACATGGCTTGGGAGGCCTCACAATCATGGTGGAAGACAAGGGGGAGCAAGTCATGTCTTAAACGGGTGGTGGCAGGCAAAAAGAGAGCTTGTGCAGGGAAACTCCCATTTTTTAAATCATCAGATCACATGAGACTCATTCACTATCACAAGAACAGTGCAGGAAAGACCTGCCCCCATAATTCAATCACCTCTTACTGGATTCCTCCCACAACACATGGGAATTGTGGGAGTTGCAATTCAAGATGAGATTTGGGTGGGGACACAGCCAAACCATATTCCCCCACTGGAGAAACTGCTGACTGAGGCTATTCTTCTCAACATTGTACTGTGCAGGCTTAGGAGAGAGGTGATGTGGACAAAGTGGAATTTTATTTTTACTCTTTTTAATATTTGTGTGTGTTTATACTCTGTTAGGGTGCTGTAACTCCCCCTTAGAGTTCAGAATTATCACAAAGTCATTATTGTCTGTGAATAATTATTAAATTTGTATTTCTGTGGCACACCAAGGGCTGGGGACCCCTTAGTCCACAATCTTGCTGATGACTCTCTCCTTAAACTCTCAAAACAGATTGCAATCTCCTACTATTGTCCTTCAGCCAAACCCTTCCTATTTTTAATTTACTCAACTTCAATGGTTCTTTCTTGGATTGTGCAACCGTATCTCCTCCAAACCCTTGAAAAATCTTTGCCTTGATTCAACATTAGGCATCAGTGCTTCTTCTTCAGGTTTTCACTAAAACCCAGCTACCTCTTAATCCTCATTTCAATACCTTCCCTTTACAGTAATCCTTATCTCAGAACTCAAAAGCTTGACTGCATTTTTGAGAGGGGAAGTTAATACATCTCACACTCTTTGTTCATAGTAAATAAACAGAGAACAAAAAAGGTTAATATTTTATGAAATTATCTCAACAAATTTTTTTGGCGTTATGGCATTAACTCTCTTTTCTAGGAACTGGAGAAAGTCATTACATACATATGCCACACAAAATCTAATTTTCTAGTAAATCATAGCACATGGATTTATTTTTGTACATATGCAAATATAAGTTTATCATATAAAAAGATTATCAACACAAATAAATCATCACATTACTTCAAAAACTCTATTCCTCTCTGTCTCTCTGTGGGCATATACATATATATATATATATATATATATATATATATATATATATATATGCCACAAATAAAAGCAGAATAGCTATAGTCATATTTCATATTTTTATTATTTTCACCTCAATTTTGACTTAATGTGCTGTTTGAAATATATTCCTCTTAAGTACACAGACTTCTAATATAAATATGACCTTTAAAATGGTGGAATTTGAATCATGGTGTAAAACAATCATATTATTATAGTTAACAGTGCCTTATGACTTTTATTAACTGATATTTTCCTAGCTTCCTCAATAAAATAAAAATCAGCAGTGGTATTGATGCCACTGATTACCTAATGTAAATCATTTCACATGTTATTTAATGATAACATTTCTTAAAAAGGAAAAAAAAACCACTTAATTAAATACCAATTTGTATCACTTAAAGTTATGCTTTAAGCTATTAGAATAAATCATAGTTAAAACACACATAAATCTTTTATCATAGTTATCTGTCTTCCAAATAATCTTTTCAACATTGTTCTTTTTCATTTAAACTAAGTAGAAAGTTAAAGATAGATCAGTACTTCAACATTTATAAAATGTTAAATATTAAAATATACCTGTTTTTTTCTGATTCTTTAGAAATAAAATGAGCAGGAGAGACAAAATAAATTTGGCAAAATTAATTGTAGTGTTACAGAGGTTTCCTGTTCTAGTTGAATGAAATATGAAAAGATTTGGTCTCTCAGGCTTGGTCTATTTTCTTCATACTAAAAATGCTACAAAACAAAATGTATTTTTCCAAGTTTATTTGAATCTTATCCTTTGTTCACAATTTTAAGCAAATATCATTACATAAATATGCCATACAAAATTTAAGTTTCAAATTAAAATTTTAAACAAATTCTAAATTAAACTGTATATTAATGGCAATGTCTATATACTGTTTCTTAAAAATTAATTTCTGGTACATCTAGAATGAAAAAGTATTCACCACTAAGAAGTGGAGAATGGAGAAAATTTAAATGAATATTACTAAGTAAAATATAGCCAATCAAAAAAAGCTGCATACTGCATTCCAACTATGGGACATTGTGGAAAAGGCAGAACTATGGAGAGAGTGAAAAGATCAGTAATTGCCAGGGCTTGGAGTAAGGGAGGTATGAATTTTCAGAGCACAGAGGATTTTGTACAGTAAAATCTCTCTATATGATACTATAACTGTGGATACATGTAGTTACATATTTCTCAAAACTCACAGAATATATACTGAGTGAACCCTAATGTAAATAAAGATCTAAAAATTGCTTTTGCCCAGCTTAGTTTCTAAGTTGGCCTAAGAAATACGGAATATAAATAAAATCAGCATATACAAATAAATAACATATTAGTAGTTCTGTTATTGACACACCTTATTATTGTTAAAATATAATTTATTATATGCACATCAATAATCATTTGTTGTATTACTAGACTGGATTAAGTATTGTATTTAAAGTCAATTGTTGAATTTCCCATAATAAATTTTTAGAAACTTATTAAACCACACAGAAGTTATACATTTATTTTATTAAAAATAGTTAAGCTCCTTCAGTGAACACTGCATTCTAGAAGTTCTGTGTAAGAGAAACATATCAGATGAGTTCTCAATGGCTGCTTTAATAATAGGGGAAGTAGACAGATGTGCAAATGTTTAATAAGGCAAAGTCATACAAATAAGGGGATAAAATGATGAGTGGAAGGAGAAGAAGAAGGAAAATTAAACAGAGTTGAAGTGATTGGGCAAAAACTCTTCTAAGAGAAATTGGCATTAATCTATGCTTTGAAGTGTTGCAGTATGTTTAGTCCCTTGTTCAGCTAAGTCCAAGTTCTTGTCCCATGACCAAGAAGAATAAGGCATGCAGCCATGAGAAAGTGAGTAGAGTAGGATTTACTAAGCAAAAGGAAAGCTCTCAACAAAGAGAGGGGACCTGGAAGCAGGTTGCCAGAAATGGTGCTGAGTTCTGGGTCTTTTATGTGGCAAGAGCAAGGAAGTCTTCTGTGGGTTCTGCACAATATGGGAGGGGTAAATTTCCCAACTAAGAGTGTTGCATCTGTGCATGTCTGGGGTTGGCCAGTGACTCCATCTTGGTTATCACCCATGAGTGCCTAACTGAAACCTGCAGGGGGCTAAAGCCACAATGCCAATGTCATGTTAATGACATTATAATGAATTGCATCAAGTTAAGAACATTAAGGTTGATTTATTGTGTCTGCACCTAAGTTCAGACAGTCTTTTCTGAGCAACATCCTGGCATAAGGGGAAGTTCTGGACCACACTTCTTCCCATTAGCTACAGGGGTGGTGCAGGTGTGGTCTCACATATATTTGTCACCTCCAGAGATGCTCCCTCTCTATCTGCCTAACAATCCTCTAACTGCTTCCTCTCTCAAGAGGAGTGTTTCTTGAATTGTTACAGCTATTCAATGCTTCTTAGATGTTCCCAGTAACTTTTCTTAATAGGTATGTGGCTTTATATTGGTCATTTGCTACTCTTCTAATCTACAAATGCAAACAGTCATATATATATAAAACATATCTTTACATTATCTCTCAAATGTAGTTGAAGATTAATTCAATAATTACAAGAATGTGGAATTAAAAGTAATGATTTGGCAATATAAAGTTCACGGGAATTAGTGGATAGTGTTCAATCAAGGGCCATCCTATAAACAGAAAATTCCAGAAGAACACCTTAAAAAGCATGTGCACTGATTTGTCTAATATAACCTTAGGACAAATAAGTAACAATGTTTGTAAATAAAATTCTTTAATTATATGGGTTAAAAGATATTTTTTAATCCTCTGATTGCCATTCTGCATTTTATTTTGTTACAAAGTCAAAGAGAAAGCACTGAAGGGTTTGGACAAGAAAGTAGTATGTTAATCCTTGGCTTCAAGAATGTGGATCTTGGATGGGCATGTGGCTAATGCCTGTAATCCCAGCACTTTGGGAGGCTGAGGCAGTGGACTACTTGAGTCTAGGAGTTCAAGACTAGCCTGGACAACATGCCAAAACCTTGTCTCTCCAAAAAAAAAAAAATACAAAAAATCAGCTGAGAGTGGTGATAGGTACCTGTAGTCTCTGCTACTTGGGAGGCTGAGGTGGGAGGATCACTTGAGCCCAGGATGTGAAGGTTGCAGTGATACACAATTACGTCTCTGCACTTTAGCCTGGGTAACAGAGGGAGATCTTGTCTCAAAAAAAAAAAAAGTATGTGATCTTACAACAGTATTTTATCTGAAATGCATCAAATATTAGAATTTCATGATAGTACATTAACAAGGAGAAGCTGCAGATTCATTTAAATGAGAGAATAGCCTTAAGCAATCTAGTGGTGTTAATGAACACTCAATTTTCTCTTTGTGCCCCTTCTTTGTCATTTATTGTCTAGATTTGCATGTCAGCATGAAGCTGAGTAGTATATTTTTATTTGGTCAGGAATCTTAAATAATTTTTCTTCCTTTTGTTTCTCAACCCACAATAATTTGACATTCAACCTTACTTCCCCATTGAAATCACCCTCTTAAGTCATCAGTAATCTCTATTGTGCTGACTTCAGAAAACCCTTAGATGGTACATTGACTATTAAGCAGCATTTGAAATTATAAGCTACATTATCCTTCCTGAAGCATTCATTTTATTTTACTTTATTCTGATTTTCCTTTTACTTAGTGGATGCTCTTACTCAGAATTTTTTTGTCATCTCTTTTTCGTTTCTGTGAACCACAAATACCGATATTCTTTCTTTTCTGAATTTGCTGTCTATTCACTTTTCATGTTATCATTGTGCTGTGTGGTCTTATTTGCTTTCAGGATTTCAATTATAATTAACATTTCATAATATGCAGATGTTCAATATAGACACTGTAGACACTATGTTTGTATTTCCATGGCATTTTTGGATTACTCAGATTTCCCACAGACCTTACAATCTTAATGTTTTTCCCTTACAAACTAGCTTATCTTCCACCATTCCTTTTTTAAGTGAA
The DNA here is from genome assembly GCF_029281585.2 of Gorilla gorilla gorilla. Classification (NCBI taxonomy): domain Eukaryota; kingdom Metazoa; phylum Chordata; class Mammalia; order Primates; family Hominidae; genus Gorilla; species Gorilla gorilla. Next base: position 90,868,009 of record NC_073243.2, read on the forward strand.
TTATAGCTGCACCACTTATTTACATAAGCATTAAAGCTGTGTTGCCTGCATTAGCAAACTAACTTCCTTAGAGGGTATCCTACTTAATTGGTCTCCACTCTGCATCCAGAAAGACCTTGTAAGAGAGGAGTCTAATATTGTTACCACTCTCATACTCATTTTTATAATTTTGCCAATTCTAGCCCAAGGCTTATAAGAACTACTTTTAATATTTTTTTATATTCTATAATACTACATTAAATAGATTCAGAAACAAACAACAAAGACCAATTGGCAAACAAGGAAATGCTGGTTAAAGTAAGACAGGAATATAGTTCATTTGGCTCTGTTTCAGTCCCTTTCAAAGGGAACTTGCTTCCTTTCATCACTTTTCCTGAATGTTTTTCAAAGGATTTTCTGTATCTGCAGCATTTAAGCAAGTTTCAGAGATATGTTCCTATTCTAGACTGTAAAATGTGAAGAAAAGGAATGCTAGGTTCAACAACTTTGTGTTTAGGGAAATAATCGGGAAATTTCTCATCACATCCTCTCACATCCTGTTGTCTGACACTTGGTCTTGAATCTATAGTTAAATACTATAAAAACAAGGAAATAAAGTGTGTAAATGAACAGGCTAGCTAAAAATTGGGAAACTATATATTTGGGAAAAACAGGCAATGGATATTGCTGGATAGTTAGACATCACCCTGAGGTAGGAGGCCTGACCCAACTCAGGAAGGGAGACTCAACTCCAGAGGTGGGGGCATGAACACCCGACCAAATTCAGGACTAGTTAAAACAGGTCTGGGACAGAAGCAGCTTTCCCTCAGACATGCCCAACAGTATGACATGTCCGTTTACTATTGCCATGGCAACATCCGGAAGTTATAGCCGCTTTCCATGGCAGCAGCCCTATGACCTGGAGGTTCCCATCCTCATACTAGAAATTTCTGTGTGCATTGCCCCTGAATTCGCATATAGTTAAAAGTGAGTGTAGGCAGGGCACGGTGGATCACACCTGTAATCCCAGAGGTTTGGGAGGCCGAGGCGGGTGCATCATCTGAGGTCAGGAGTTCAAGGCCAGCCTGGCCACATGGCGAAACCCTGTTTCTATTAAAAATAAAAAATTAGCCGAGCGTAGTGGCAGGCGCTTGTAATCCCAGCTACTCGGGAGGCCGAGGCAGGAGAATCACTTGAACCTGGGAGGTGAAGGTTGCAATGAGCCCAGATGTGCCACTGCACTCCAGCCTGGTCAACAGAGCTAGACTCTGTCTCAAAAAAAAAAAAAAAAAAATGAGTGTAAATATGAGTGCAGAACTGCCTCTGGGCTGCTATTCTGGGCACACTGCCTATGGAGTAGCCCTGCTTTGCAAGGGGCAGTACCTCCATGGTTGCTGTAACCCTGCTGCTTCAATAAAAATTACTGTTTAACATCTGCTATGTATAGCCACCCTTTCTACCAATCTTATGTTATCCCCTACAATCTAGTTACATCACAGAAAGAAGAAATGGACTGCCTAAAACATCAAAACCTATGATCTTCACTTCTAGACAATTTCCTTCTATCTCTCTGCATTTTAATTCAATTCCTTTTTTGTGAGGAATAAACTTTCCTATGTACAATGTGCCACTGCTGATATCCACTCTCCTCTGTTCTCTAATCTACTCCTCCTAACACATGTGCACACACACAACCCAACACACACAGAAACACACACAGACATAATTCACCTGCACACAATCTCATATACATGCACATGCACTTACACATACATCACCTTTCACTGCGTGTCAGATACTCTCCTTGGAGGTTTGAGAAAACATTCATACATTGCAATAAGCATTATTGTCTACTGTGTGCTAGGCACTCTTCAATATAATTTAAATACAGCAGTGAAGACAACAGTCCAAAAGCTTGTACCTACACCCGGTAGATGTCTCATGCAAATATATAAAGAAAATTATATAGTACAGTAAGTCTTCAGTAAATATCATGAATAGGTTCTTGGAGACCACAACTTTAACAGAAACAATGTATGATGAAAGCAATTGTACCCTAGTCTAATTTATGTAAATAAGATTTGATTTCCTATGGCATATTTTTGGTCACAAATACTTCACAAAGCATTGTAAATAAACACCAAAAATCTTCTAAAATTAAACACTGAAATAAGTGTTTCACTTAAGAAAGATTAATAAAACAAATAGAAAAATTATTTACCCACTTATTCTAGTTCAGAGTCGTGGGTGGCTGGAGTCTGTCTCAGCAGCTCAGGTTGCAAGGCGGGAACCAGCATTGGACAGGACACCGTCCCATTGCAGCAAGCAGTCTCCACATCCACACTCACAATGGGGATCACCCAGACAGCCAATCAACCTAAGATGGACAACATAGGTGGAAGGAAACTGGAGTACCCAGAGAAAACCCGTGCAAATGTGAAGAGAACAACAAACTCCTCACAGTGGCTCTGGCTGGGAATCAATTTTTTTTGTCATCAATCTTATAATAAAAGGATGTTTAACAAAACGACCTTCCTTATTTGAGGAACTGGGCAGGTAATACACACTACAGAAACTGTAGAATGGGGAAAACTGTATAAGAATTCTGAGTTTTAGCAATTATAGAGAGGCTTGTCTAGTGTATCTTGAGAAAGCCTAAATACAAACTGGAAGAAATTGACAGAGATACACATTCAGATATGGGGTGGGAAACTTTCCAGATAGAGGGGAAAGCTCGTGTAATGATATGTTGTTCATGGAAACAGAAAGGAGGTCAGTGAAGCTTTAGAGAACAGAAGCAAAGAATACAAGAGGTGAGGTCAGAAAGGGAAAGAAAGGTCTAGAGCCTTGCAGGTTACTTGGATTTTAGGTTTAAGCTTTGTGCAGGGAAGGGACATAATCTGACCTGTCGGTACCCAGGACTCCTCTAGCTACCTTACTGAGCATAGACAAGAAGGAGCGAGATCAGAGCAGTGGAATTATTTAGAAGTCTTCTGCAGTCACCTATGCCAGAGATGATAGATGCTCAAAGTTCACGCAAGGATGGAGAAAAATAAATGAGAAGTAGTTTGATTATTAATATATTCTGAAGGTAGAGAACATCATCTCTTCATATGTTGGATGAGATGTCATGAGAGAAGGAGGAGCAGTTAAGCGTGTCTCTAAGATTTTCAAGTCAAATGACAGCAAGATTGAAGGACTGCTCTCAACTGAAATGGAAAATGTGTGGGCAGATACTGATTTGGGCAAAATATCAGGAACTCAAATTTGAATATCCTGAGCTTAAAATACTTAGAAGACGACCATTGTAAGTACATAGCTGCATATGGGAGTGAAGAGTTTGTGAGTAAGGAAGGGGGATCAGATTTTAATTTTTGGTAGCTAATCCTCCAACACACCCTCGTCAAATGAACCACAACTTCCTATATGGGCTTGGGTAATGTTTTCCTGTTGAATCTATGCTGGTTTTGTGACTTACGTGTAATAAATAAAATGTGACCAAACTGATGTTGCATGACTTTAAAGCTTAAATGACAAGAAGGCTTGATTGGTTGTTCCACTTACCTTGGAGGAAGCCAGTTGTTATGTAAGAAGCATACATACTTTCAGTTTGCACATGTGAGTTTGGCTAACTTTAGTTTGTTATGTTGTGAAGAAACCCAAGGTAGCCACATGGAAAGGACACTTGGAGAGAAGAACATGTCTGCAAAGCCTCTGGTTGTAATAAAACTAGTCATACCAGTCCAGATTCCAAATAGATAAGTGTAAAAGACATTTTGGATGACCAGTCTAATTAAGTCTTCAGATGGCAGTAGCCAGTTCTGCTGACAGCTAACTGCAACTGTATGATAGGCTCCAAGTAACAACTGTTTAGCTGAGTTTATTCAGCCAGTCTGAACCCTACGAAATAATAATAAATTATTTTCTACTGCAATGTTTTGAAGTGATTTGTGGTATCCCAGAGTCATCAGCATATAGATGATACATAAATCCATGTGTTGAGATGCTATCTTCAAGACAGTGAATACAGGAAGAGACAAAAAGTAAATCAGGTACAGAGCCTCAAGCAATCCATCTTTAAGTTATCAGGAGAAGACAGCAAACGGCAATAAATTAGGAAGCCAGGTTAAAAAAATGTTGAATCAAAACAGAGAATCATCAACTGCATTTTATTCTGCTAAAATAGACTTCGAATGAACTGTTGAAGTATTATTTGGGGATTGAAGAATTGATGTATTTAAAGAGAATGGCAAAAACCTAATTGGATAGGTTTAAGAGAACATGTTTTGGAGGCAAAAACTAAAGAAAAATTTTAAGAGTTTTATGGTAAGGGGACAAAAAGTCAAGAGACATTAATGAGGGTTCTACTAACAATGTTTTGATCATAGAGTAGGCAAACAAGGAAAGCTGAACTATTCAGATATTAGCAATCATGAGAAGTTATTAGTACCTTTATGGCTGATGGATTTTGAGGAAACTAGAATTAGGTGGAATCATTGAGGAGGGATCAGAAAAACAGCTCCGACATGGAGAAAGGCTGAAGAGAAAGGCACTAGCTTTCTCTCCTTTATCCTGTAATGTTTCCTTTTGCTGTTGGATCCCCCTAGCCTTACCAAATGAAAAATCAGAAAGACAAGTAGCCTGGGAGATGCAGGTGCTAGGGGCCAGCCTCAGGATACAGAGCATGCAAGGAAGGCTGGAGCATGGAGCGGTAAAAGATCCAGACAGCAAAAGCCAAGCACAATAATACACAAAGAAAAAACAGTTTATTTAAGGAGAATAAGGCCTGAGAATTACAACAAACAAGATCAAGATTTGTATACTTTTCAAGAAGAGTAAATGATGTTTACTCTAAGTTACGTCTGACATATTGCCAAAACTCTGACTGTTTAATGTCTATTTAACAGGTGTAGTGAGATACTATTTTAAATACTACTTTTTGAAAGTCTTTTGTCTAATTTCTTACAATGAGCTTACATCAAATAGCAACATTTCTAAGAAGAGCAGAAAATTGTTCATTTGCTATCATATGTTAGATTCAGAATAGACGGTAAAACAAAACAAAAAAATCTAACCAGGAAATTGAGAATTTGGGTCGAGGGCCAAGCAGAGGGCAAGGTGGAGAAGAAATATAAACTGCTAAGTATTATCCAATTTCTTATGCATGTGATGAGGACATTCCCAACTGTTGCCTTTCTTATGGACAGAGCATTTAACTCTATAGAAGATGCATGGTTACGAAGGATCTTTTCATTAAGAAATTCAAATCATATTTTGGACTACCAAAAGAACAATGCAAGATGCTCAAGAATTTAAAGAATTTAATTGATTAGCCCTACTAACACCAACTTCTTCAATGAGCCTGTCCATTTGTAAACACTCTTAGTGAAACAAAGAATTCGATTCTTAATAATTATACTGAATTCCATCACTGCTAGTTATCCTTGTGTTTAACTCATGTTTAAAGTGTTTTTCGTTTGTCTATTTGTTAACAAAGAAGCAGATTAACAATTTAAAATGATGTATATGTATTTACTTCACAGGAATATTTCCTTAATTGGAATTAGCTCATATGTGCATATTGATTGCTCCACCTCCACCAAAGAAAATAAAACGTTACGGAACTTTAACAAAGAAGGAAGTTCTGTGTGTGTGTATATGTATGTGTACATATGTATGTGTGTGTGTGTGTATATATATATGTACACACACATACTTTTGTATAGTTTTAAAAATTTTAAGGAATTGGGTAAGTCTGAATAAAGAAAGATGAGATTAAAAAGAAATGGAATTTTTGCATGGTATATTTATATATTATTTTAATTTTAGATTGATTTCCTCTCTTTCACAGTTCACATGAGGCAAAGATTTAAAGAAAATAGGAAAATGGGCTTATCTTAAAAAGATTATCATAAAAAGCTTTTCTGAAACTTTTGAGTTCTACAGTGTAAGATGTGATGGTACACAACACCTCTTTCCCATGTGTCCCCCCATAATGGTTTCCTAAACTTCAAAGAGATAAGCTATTATAAACCTTAAGTCACCTTGCTTGAGCTCAGGCCTTTGAGAGTGAGGTATTTAAACAAATTGGTATTAAGTATGAGAATAGCTGTTTTTATTTATACTTGAGAGTGAATATCTTATATTTTGTGAAAGCAAAATATTTCATATAAAAATGAAAGTACTGCAAACAGCAGAAAAACAATATGCAGCTCCTTCAGCTCCTTAATGTCACATTTGCTAACAAATCAAAATGCTTTTATTCCTCTTATATTAAAATGCAAAATAGGTTTCCAGAGGTCATTTATGCAAACTTTTAAAATTTGAAATATTCTTAGATATAGTTATATTTAGAATTGTTATATGCTAATAACTAACTTCAAAAATTGTTTCCAAAAGGCTTAGTGGTGAAAGCATGTATCTATTATATACAACAGTGAGAAAAATAGTAATAAAGTAAAAAAAATTTTCTTATCTAAAAATAACATTTTTATTGATAAAGAGTATATTACATTTAAAGGAAGCAGTTCTTAAACAAACTGCCAGTAAAGGTGAGGAAGATATTAAAATTATAATTTTGCCTTTTTATAAGTGAAAAAGGAAAATACCAGGGTATCGAGAAATGTTATTGTGCCAGACAGAATGATAAAGGTCGAGTTCATGACTAGGGGTTTGGGTGTACCAGTAATGACCCAGAAATGAATTATTCCAGCTGAAAAATATTTTAGCCAAAATCAAATATTATTTAATAGAAGTAAAATTTTCAATGACACATTTTTAGTTCAAAATTGATTTAATACCTAAACTAAACTTGGCAGTATTAAGAAACAGAAAGGAAGAGAGAAAAAAAAAATTGAGGCATAAGAAAAGTCACAGATAATCATTGTTTTCAAAAAAGGAAAGTTTCGTTAACATACTCAGACACTATTTATTTTTTCCTTTTCCCAAAGCTAGTTATTTCTGGTGTGTTAGCAATCTTCCAAAAGCCACTTAAACAAGTGAAATTGGTCAAAAACAATGCAATACATTTTATTTGACAGACCCAAATTTATTTGTAGGCCTTAAAAGAATCTCAACTATTTACCTTTATATTCCACACACGAGTGAGTTTGAACACAATATGGCCTAAAAGTATAGTATTCCAAAAGCTGAAGTGATTATATTGTTTGAGTGTCTAGAGATTTGGTACCAACTGTGATGAAAATATGCAAATATCTTAACCTAATTAAAATTTCCTAAGGGGTACACCTTATTTATGCCTGTTTGTTCTTACTGTATTCTTGGAGGAAGTATCTGTTTTGTTTTGTATTCCACCTACTTTGAACACAGATTGTAGTTCTTTAACATAAGTGTATATATTACAGTGGGTGAAATTATTTAGATCATTACCTTCTCCAGTGTAAGGCTGATCATTTCTTGAAAATTGCTACATATCATATTTGACTTGATTTCATGTAATTGCTTAATCAGTAATACATTCTTTTAATTGTTCTCTCAATGTTGTTAATTCATGGTTTTTGCATTTCCCACTTCCTCATTTTTAAAATTTTCTAACATGAATATCAACATAGTAATTCTCAGTTACAAATATAACAAAAAGAATATCTTGATATACCTAGACCAAAAATATATATTCACTAACTGAATTATTAATCTATTGAAAGTGATTTTAAACAAATATTTGGAATAGAAGGGGGAAAATTAAGAAAAGGAGAAAGTATCTATCTCAAAATTCATATAAACTAAAGTATATCAATGTTATGTAATGTATAATAATGATGAAAATATCCAATAACTCAATGATGATGATGATGGTGATTATGATAATTCAAAAAGAGTATGCATTGCTTTAATTATCCTGTTGATTCTCTCTGAACACAAACTGGCAAATCTCATTCCTGTCCGTTGACACTGAGGGCTTCCTCCCTGGGCCAATCATTGAAATGTGTTTCTATGAACTGCAAAGATACAACACCATGCACTAGATTGAGCTTCAAGACATGCTGTTCTGTTTTCCAAAATATTTAATGGAGAAGTTCCTGAAGTATAACTTCTGGGTTACCTACCATGAAATGTGCTGTAAATGATGCTGCTTTAGGCAATGCATGTCATAGCCCAATATAGAAATATTTGCATGAAAGTGGAAATATGAAAAGTGGGCTCAATGCTCATGAGATTTCTATTTCAGCCTGAAATTTGTATGTGAACATAGAAATAATAGGATAATATAAATCAGTAAATAAATGCTGAATGCAAAGCATCTGCCTAATGCAGATTTCTTATTTATTTATTTATTTATTTATTTATTTAATTTTATTATTATTATACAGGATTTCTTTACATAATAATCTTGCTATAAATATAGTCTTACATTAATTGTATTGCTATTCATTTTGAAATAATAAAAATTTTTTTTCTATAAATTTGGGGACATATTTTATAAGAAAATCCATTATGACATTCTTTAATATATCATTAATAAAAAAAGGAAATTATTAAAATAACTCGGTCCCCCCAGAGTATTTGGGGGAAAGGACCTTGAGTCTACTCATCACAATTTTCAGTGCTGGGAAGAAAAGGAATGTATGCTACCAGTGTGATAGAAAGAGTCAACATCCACTGGGCCATGTGAGCCAGAGGGTAGAACAACTGAATTATCATGGGAAACTAAGCAGATCTATTATTTTTCTTGGATGCTTTTCTTTCTGTTGACACTCAGGTTTATGAATCAATCCCCAATTGCTTTGTGATAGTTGTTTCAATGACTTTTTCCTCAGTTGTCTCCCAATGTCTAGACTTAAGGCTGGAAAGCAAAGAAAATAATTAATAATTTTTGTTTGACATTACGTAAATGAAAATAATTCTCCCCAAAATATTAAGAAATTGTTAAGTTAAAGACACTAAAAATGCAGGGAAACACTCTTCCTCAGCCTCTGTTTGCCTGGTGGTAAGCAATACATATTTTCTTACTGGAGACAACACTTTCTCATTGGCCCGGGGAAGGCACCCTCAGACACACCAGAGACATCTGGGAAGGGTTTTACTATTCTCCCATATTTTCCCATCTTTTAAAAGATGAAAACTTCTCTCTCCTTTGTCTTGTCACTATATAGGATTTATGGTTCTTTACTAAAATACGATTTAAGTAAAGCCCCTAAGCCTCTGCTTTGCGAGAAATAATTTTGAACTAAAGCCTCTCCGATGTGATAAGAATGGGTTAATGAACTTTTGCTTGTGATGGGAATGGGTTAATGAACTTCTGCTTGTTTTAATTTTGTTAACTTGGCTGTTATTTTCAGGAGAGTGTCTCAACTAAGAAGCTAAAAAGGGAAAGAAAAGAAAAACAATTATGTTTTTTTCCCCTGCGGCCTATACAAACACATACACACCAAGGTGAGAAATGCCTTTCTTCGTCAGTACCATCTGGGTCAATATGTAATGTTTTGTGTGGCTGAGACCTAGGGCAAACATGAGTAAGTTAGGAAAAATGCTATAGAAAGAAGAAGAAAATAAGAGAATGAAGTAAAAGAGAACAGGAGAGAAATAGCAAATTGAGTAAAAAGGGAACAGTAGAGCATTGTCAATTACAGTAGGATTTGTAATCCAGTATCAAATACCTAGTTTGCTTATCTCATGAAAAATACAATTCAGATTAAGTAGAATGTAGTTCACTTGATATATGATTATTTAAATAAATGTAATTTCAAGGAGCTATGACAAATAGTCATCCTTTTGAGAGATTCAGTTCTTTCTAACATGTCTCATGAGACTATTTAAACATAAAGATATTTATGCCTGTTAAAAGAGATTCACTGGACCTATCTTCTAAAGCCACAAGGCTAAAGTATATAGCTGTATTTTGGATTTCCTTCCTTCTAGGAGTAGCCAGAGTCAAAAAAAAATCTTTTTAAACTTTGTTAAAAAGCGTGAACCATACAACGAGTTTATTTTAGTATAATCCCTTTACTTCTTTTTCACTGAATCTAAAGTGTGTTTAATTTGCAACAATATTGAACATGTGAGGGAAAAGTCGAGAAAAGGCCAGTAGCATTATGTGTGAAATGCTCACCCTTAGTCGCCAGAGGAAAGAAGAAGTTAACATGGTCACAGAGGAACACATGGTATGGATGAATTTCTAAAAACTCAGTTTCTGGAAAAGAGCTATTATGGGGAGGTGGAGCAGGAGATTTTCTTCATTTAGAGGAAAAGCTGACACTTGCCCCAGTAATTCAGTGTTGTGTCCATTTCCCTAAGATGATACAATTGTGTCATGAGTCTCTTCTGCCTTAGGATTGTGGGGCTAAATGAAAACAGAAGAAAAGGGAACTCTTTGTTGTCCCTTTGTTTGCTTTGTTTTGTTTACAGAATGGTCTTAGGCCAATTTTTACCTTACGGGTCTTTCCATATTCAGGAAAATAGCCAAATTTTGACAAAGTTGGACTTGATTCAGTATTTTTAACAATAATTTAAGATATTCATCGGTGTCCTATCTGCAGCCACCTTTTTGTCAGTAATTGCTCAAATCATGACCATTAGCCAATTCACTAAATAAATCACCATTTACAATTCTATGAATAAATGGAATGTGTACATAAAAATGACCATTCGAGAGCTAAGGATTATTATCTGTCACTTAGGATTACTGACTTGATACACAAATAAATAAAACAACCTCAGCTATAAAAGAAACATAATAAATAAAAGGGAATAAAATAAACGTGATAAATATAAAAGGTAATAAATATATAACAAAATATTTACATAAAAGGAATAAATAGAAAAGGGCATCATGTACATATATAATATGAATAATAAATATAAAAACAAAATAAATATGTATTAAATTCTTAATTATAAAAGGGAATAACATAGTCTCAGATAGCTACAAAAGGGAAAATCTCTTTTCCAAAGAATTTTATATCCAATTAGAAAATTAGAGAGGAACAATTATATGTAGGGTTTTAAAAATCATATCAATATAATTATATGATTCTGATTTAATCACACAATAAATATTTTTTCTAGGAAAACAATTACGAAAATGTTTATTTCTGAAATGCAATAGACAACTTTTCAATATGTAGGTATCCACTATCAAACACCCTTCACAACACACAGAAAATAGAATAATTAGCTGCCTTTCTTATTAACGTAGGAGATGATTGGCCAGATTTTCACTATCATCCCATCTCTGATGATACCATTAATCAAACATTGTCATCATCAGCTCCACGTGGTGTTGCTTAAGGCTCACATGCCAAGTGCCTGTAACACTAACTTGTGATAATTCAACTTTTGTAAATTGCTAATATAGCAATTTACAATTAGTTCAGAATAATTTTTAAAGTTCTGAATTAAACGAATCAAGTTTTACATTTCTATATAAGTTCACCTAGTATAGGTGCCTTTCATTAACACACTATGTTAGATTGTATTATTACTAAAAACTATTCAGTGTTCCTCTCTGGGGAAGATTTATGCTTCCCCACTACAGTGATTTTAGGATTGCATATAACTTACTTTGGCCGATTACAAGTGAGCAGAAATGTGGCACTCCAGAGCAGAAACTTTTAAGAGCCAGGGAACAGTTTGCATGAACGCTTCTTCTTTCTGTTTGATCTTGGCAAATGATCTAAATAGATGCTATCCCATCAGCGTGGGTTTATGAGTGAAGACGACATGCAATTGAGTTGTAATAAACATGTAGTGTAGGTGAAAAATACATCTTACTTCTTGTAAACCCCTAAGATTTGGAAGTTGTTTGTTATGCAGTTATAACCTAGCGAAATCTGATTAGTACACCACATAAATTAATGGATTAGGATAACATGTATATCTTTGCCTGGGCACAGGCAGTACCACCAGCAGAAAATGAACATTTATATTACAGGCGAGCTCTGAGAGTGTTACGAGAAAATGAAATTGTTACTAGATGCGTTAGTTAAATCAATAAAACAAAAGATGCATACATTAAATATTTCTTCCTATTTCTCAATTTATCTTACTGTATTGCATTTTTGTTCTTGTTTAAATTTACTCAACATATGTTTAAATACCTTCTACTTATCCTATTTACAACAAATTCTACCATGTTCATTGTACTACCATATCGTATTCCAAAGTAGCTACACTTCAATTTATTTTATTGTTCACATATTGATACTTATCTATTTGTTTCTAATTATTCACTATTATAATCAAAATTATAATAAGCTTTCTTGTACTTTCTCCCTATTCTTTATGCATGTGTAGAGAATATAAGCAGGTAATGAAATTTCCTATTAAAAGGAAATTTAAATTAAATATTACAAAATGCTTCCACTATTTTCCTCTAAAATGAATATAGAAATTTACACTTCTGAGAACAGAGAGGATCCTTTATTTACCATACACTTTTCCAAACATGTAGTACTTTCCAATCTTTATTTTACAAATATATGGGTAAGAATTAATACCTTATTGCTTTTATTTGCATTGCTGCAATTAGTAGTGATTTTGATAAATTCTTGAAGTATTTATTAGCACTGTGTTTTCCTTTATGTATCAACTGAGTATTTTGTAGTGGATATTTGCCATTTCCTTATGCTGTTTACAGTTTATTTTGTGGGAAATACGTAGTGATGATCATTGATCATTCGTCTGATTCATGGCATATAATTACCACAAATCATTACCAAATTTCTTTCCTGTTTTTTTTTCTTTTTGCTTGTGCCCTTAGGCTTTCACACTACTATGTTTGACATATGCTTGCATATGTATGTGTCCTCATAAAATAATGTTGTCCATTTCATGTTGAGTGTTTATGTGTTCTAATAAACATAAAATACATGGTTCTATAGATTTTGTAGCTTTCACAGTTCATCAAACACTGTCTTTTTGTTACTGTACATCTTTCTGATTTATTGTTTCTAGCTACTGTGTCATTCCAGGATATAAATCCACATCTTATGTTTGCAAGTCAGTTTTATCTGCCATTCATGTGCATGACACATATGGCCAGGGGTGTGTGTTTCTCTACAGCAAATACTCAACATCTAACTGCTGCATTGTAAGGTAGACACAGACTTAATATTATTAAATACTGTCACACTGTTTTCTAGATAGGCTATTACCGTTTACGTGTCAACCAGCAGTACCTACTTGGATCTGTTTTCCAATATTCTTAATGATAATTTATATTATTTGACTGCTTTTTTGGCCAAAATTTCATATTTTATGAAATATACTTGTGTTATTAGTCAATGGTATTATGCTATTAACTTGTCTCTTTATCATTTAGTTTGCATTTACGTGGTAGTTTTTTGCCTGTCTTTTATTTATATTCCTGATTTCCCTGAAAAAGAGATTTCTTCCTCATATACATTCAAGGTCTCCATCCTCCTCATTTGTTAACCTAAGAAAGTAGAGTAATAAATTTAGTTACTAACTTTGGGAAAAATAGCAGGGAAAAGGGGCTACTCTACTTTTTTAAGACACTTGAACCCATGAGGGCCAAGCAGAAGGGGAGAAGAATGGTGAAGGAGAATTCTTGCCCTAATCCCACATTGGACTCTCAGTCTTCAATCTATATTTGTAATCTTATCTATCTCTCCACTGTTTGAGATCACAGATTGGGTAGGGAAGATGAGCATTAATTGCTCTAAGTCTTTAGATACTTTAATAATGGGGTTTAAAATATTGAGAAACAAAATTAAAAAGAGTGGAATTCAGGAGTGCACAGTATTTACACAGAGAAACTTTCATGGAGACTGGAGCATGATGCTGGGGCTTGGACTTTATTTTTTGATAGATGATTTAATTTCTTACATGGTTTGAGAAGGTTCCATTGGGCTAAAGGGAGGAGGTTCTTATGTTTGTAAGACTTTTCAGTGCTAGAGTGAGATTTTAACCTAGCCATAGGGTATTTTGATCTTGGTGGCTTAATACAGATCAAAGAAGCTTCATCCATAAATGATTCTCTTTACAGTGAGGTAGAAATACAAGTTAAGGCATAATGACCATAGAAACCTAAACAAAATGAGGGTTCATAAAGGCAGGATTTCAGGAAGCCCAGATACCACAGCTTATTTTTCAGGCACAGATTTTCCTAAACATGCTTGGCTAAGGCAAAGCATTAGTGTACCAAGAAGAAAAGTGTTTACATGCCCTGTAAGCATCAGGGGGCACAATGATATTTGATTCCATTAAATTTTGAAACACCTGAATTTCTTCTGTTGCAGAGCAAAACTGAGTTTTGTTTTTAATACGTACATGACAGGCCAAGAAAATGAAAGGAGGAAAATGGGCCATGCAAACTGCTGTTAAAGAGAACATCAGATAAAGGGCAGATGATTTCATTATTATATGGAAAACACCCTTAAAGACAGCGAAAAGCTGTACCCTGTGGTTATAGAATATATGTATACATATGCAATTTTAAGATGGAAGATAGTATACAATAATTAAAGTAATATTAAGTGTGGTCAAGGTGTTAGAGTTACTGAAGATGTAGATACATATACCTTGTTTGGGCTCTGTGAGATGCTGGAAAAATTATAGAATTAAGCCTCTTAAAAAGCAGATATAGATGAAAATTATGAATGGGATCTCAGGCAAGATAATTGTCTATTAAGTGTATGCCTGGTTGGACAAATGGAAAAAAGTATTTCATTGGTGGTATTACCAACTGAGTGAGAAAAATGTAGATAGAATTGATTTGAATAATAGATGATTCTAGGAGAAATATAAGGAATTGATTTCATATTACTTATAATGAGAGGCACCAACATATCAAACCTGGAAGAGAATGTTAGAAACACAAATGTCTGAATCAGATAGAAAAGAAAAGTAAAAGAGAAAAGTTATTCAATTCCAGCAACCAATTGGAATTCCTGGGACTCAAACTTCAGAAACATTTGACTAAACTTCAGCTCAATAATCTATTAAGGACAATCCTACAGTAGAAATAAATGTGAGGATAAGGAAGACACCGTCCTTGGTTTAACAGATACAGCAATTCTGTAGCAAAAAGGCAGAGAAAACATCATTGTGGACGCAGGACTCAAATGTGTTATTTCAAGAGATAATGGAGAAACATCACCAGATGGGGCCACAGTGAGGCAGATCGACTCCCAGAAACACAGAACATAAGAGGAAATGGATATTATGAGGTTCTGATACGAAACGACAGAAAATAAATTCCCCTCAACAAGGAACTGGTGATACTAATTTTTAAATTTTCCTTGATGTCAGCATGTCTCTAAACACAACTCTTTGAGAAAGAACATAATTTGTTTAGACAGATTTTTTTCCCTATACAGGTAGTAAATGCATAGTGAAAAAAAATGGTCAGAGGGCCGGGCGCAGTGGCTCACGCCTGTAATCCCAGCACTTTGGGAGGCCGAAGCGGGCAGATCACGAGGTCAGGAGATCGAGACCATCCCAGCTAACACGGTGAAACCCCCGTCTCTACTAAAAACACAAAAAATTAGCTGGGCGAGATGGCGGGCGCCTGTATTCTCAGCTACTGGGGAGGCTGAGGCAGGAGAATGGCGTAAACCCGGGAGGCGGAGCTTGCAGTGAGCCGGGATCCTGCCACTGCACTCCAGCCTGGGCGACAGAGCGAGACTCCGTCTCAAAAAAAAGAAAAAGAAAAAGAAAAAAATGGTCAGAGATATCTTGTCAGAGGTTTTTTTTCCTTTTCTATTTGGGCTTAGTTTCACAGGTCATGAATAATGGACTATTGATCTACTATGATGCTCCCTTAACTCTAACCCACTGGGTTCTTTCTGCTGTCTTTGGCAACAACACTTTTGCCTAGGAGATCTATTGTGGAGTTGGGGATTGGTTCTGTCTTTCTCATGACTGCCTTCATGCATTTAATCTTGATGGTGTCCTTCCTGGTATTCAGAACTTTTGATTTTGTTATTTGGCAATAGATGGCAAATGACATGGAATGAAAAGCAGAGACAGAACTTTCAGTCTTGAATTCAGTATGGTTTCTATATGATTTCACTAATATGCTGTCAATTTCAGGCACTTCTGGTAGTAAAATAGAAATCGTCTTCCATGGTCACTGGGGTATTGTGGAAGACATAGCTGTTGGTATTTGAAGAGCAGTCGCAGGAAGGTGGAGTCCAAGTCAGGTTCTAACAGCCTGTCCTGGGGAAAATAGCCTAGTCTTTTAAAATTTAATGGTTAAGAGCAAGACTAAAAAAAAGTAAGTGTAGATAAATAGCTTTTGCTCACTACTACTTCTAATTCAAATGGCTTTTTCCAGGAATCCATTCAACTCCCAGATCTGTTGTTTTTCACAATATATTAAGTTTGTTATTTCTACAGCCCCAAATAAAATAAATAACAATTACTCTTTTGTGTCAGGTTTTTCTGAGTCAGAATCCAGGGTTTGAAATCCATTTATATTTTTTTTCTGGTATTAGTAGATTTTCTCTTGAATTATGACATCGCATCCCATAGTATGGATGTACCTCCATTTATTTGTTCCTGCTGATATGTGTTTCCTGTTTCAGGCAGTAAAACACATAAATAAACAAACAAAATGAAAGAAACTGCTTATAAATACTTCTGTGTAAGATATTTTGTGGACCTTTGTTTTTATAACCTTTGGGTTAATTTCTAGGAGTAAAATTCCTGAGTCAAGCAGAGATGGATGTTTAACTTCATAAATGCTGTAAATAATTGCAGTTGCTCTATAAATAATTGATACAGTGGTTGTAGGCTCTTGTAATATTCCTGGAAATATATGAGAGTTTCAATTGCTCCACATCCTTTGCAACATTTGGTATTTTAATTTCTTTTATTTTTAGCTATTCTAGTGCATATGAAATAGTATCCCATTGTGATTTTAACTTGCATATTTCTGCTGACTAATAATGTAGATCATCTTTTATGTACTTAATAGTCACACATATATACACATACCTGCACACCCGTACATACATATTAATGAAAGATCTAATAAAATATTTTATCAATTTCTACATGGGTTGCATAAGTTTTTACATGTATAAAATACTTTGTAAATAGTATGTTAAAAATATATTTCCCTAGCCTTTGGCTAGAATACACACACACACACACACACAACACATATATATGTAGACAAGTGGTAATTTTTAATTTTGCAAAAGACTGACTTAGCCATAATTTTCTCGATATTTTATTTTTACCTACCCAAATTTGCAAAGGTTTTTGTTTGTTTTTTTGTTTGTTTATTTCTTTAAGTTTATAGCTCTAGATTTTGTGTATGCTTCTATAATCTATTTTTAGGTAATTTTTGTGGATGATATGTATAAATCAAGATGTATTGTTTTAAGGTGAGTATTCAATTCGTAAAGCCCTATTTTTAGAAATACTTGCTTTTCTTCAATTCATTTACTCTGGCATTGTTTTCCATAAAGTTATTGTGGTACTTTTGTCATAAAATATATTGTGGGATCTATTTCTGAATTCTCTATTACTTCATCATTATATATCATTGTATATATAGTGTATATTATATAGTATTGTATATATAGTGTATATTATATATGTAGTGTATATATAATGTACAAAATTTTTACACTATGTATATAGTATATATTCTATATACAATATAATTCTGTAATGAAGTTATATAATTATCATTATATAGTATAAAAATAGATACATTATGTGTATAATATATACTGTATATACAATATAATTACATAATGCAATTATACACTTATATCTTATATTATATATTACACAATATAATTATATAATATAACATATAACATAATATATAACATATAAATATATTTACAATAAAACCATACAATCTCCTTCATGGGCACGGTGGCTCATGCCTGTAATCCCAGCACTTTGGGAGGCTGAGGTGGGCGGATCACGAGGTCAGGAGATTGAGACCATTCTAGCTAACACAGTGAAACCCCGTCTCTACTAAAAAATAGAAAAAATTAGCCGGGCGTGGTGGCAGGCGCCTGTAGTCCCAGCTACTTGGGAGGCTGAGGCAGGAAAATGGCGTGACCCTGGGAGGTGGAGCTTTCAGTGAGCCGACATCGTGCCACTGCACTCCAGCCTGGGTGACAGAGAAAGACTCCATCTCAAAAAAGAAAAAGAAAAAAAGAATTAAAATCAGGCTGAGTAATTTTAATTTGTTAATATCTATCAAAAGTTTTTAGTTCTTTGAATTTCCAAATATATTTTAGATTTAGCTTGTCAATTTCTACCAAATTTATTGCTAATGTATAGATTAGGATGACATTTAATCTACATGTCAATGTGGAGAGAATTTGCCTTTGAAAAAATATGAGCCTTCTTACACACGAGCATAAGTTTTTTCTACTTAGTTATTAAGTTGCTCTTTGTTTCTTTATGTTAAGATGTCCTTTTGTACCAGTTTAAAATGCATATAAATCAGTGATAATATGATTGTTTTTAATGCTTTAGAGAGTGAGCAATATCTTTTAATGAGAGAAGAGGACTACCTTTTTCAGTCTGTTACCTGGGTATGTTGCATGATGCTGAAGTTTGGTATATGAATGATCCCATCACCCAGGTACTGAGCACAAATCTTTATATGTTGAAAAGCATTTAATAACTTTAAACACATATGAATCATAAAATATGCCCATGGAGACAGCCTCAGCTGTGGCACCTAGGTCGTTTTCTAGTGACAACAAAGCAAGTAGCCATATCTATGACAGCAGGTGCAGTGGCTGTGGCCCTGAGAGGACTCCATGGCTGTCCTGGGTATCTCTCCTGGCCCTGCCCTTCCCTTCTCAGGTCCTGAGCCCAGCAGTATCACTGAGACACAGCAGAAGTGGCCTGGAGCCATGCAGCTGCTCATCACATGTATCCTGAAGAGCAAGGAGGAACCTAGGACATTGTGGTGGCATCAGCCTGCCCTTCATGCATGTCAGTGAAGATCTGAGAATAAAACCCAGAAGTGGAATGAAATGAGTACTGTGGCAACATAGAGCCCACAATGGCTATTGTTTAGTGAAAAGGGGTGAGTACAGTGTGATAGGTAATGAGGAAAATGCCTTGAGTGTCTCAGAAGCCACTGAAGCCATGACATGAAATATATTAGCTTACAAATTAGGTGGTGGTGAAGGCTGGAGCCCAAGTATAGAAGAGTTCAGCAACAAGAAAGAATCACAGAGAAGGATAGTCACGTTGTACTTGAGGAACTGAAGTAGAAAAATTAAAAAATTGATTATCCTTTTAAAATAAAAAATAGTAATAATAAAAGGTTTAACTGTAATAGGCATTAGTAACCCACTTAAAGTAAAAGTTAAGAAGAAATACTAACTACCTTTCTGTAAGAACTGTAAAACATTAACATCTCTTTCCCGCATATTTTATAAAATCTGTAAATTTGTTTTTCTTCTTGCTATAAGATTGCAAAGTCATAAAATAAATAAGTATAATTTAAAAGACATGTTTTTCCCAAAATGTAAACTAAATCTCAAAAATGTCACATAATAATTAACTGCTTTTGTTCTCACTTCTATAAACCTGCTTCCTGCATCACATAATATCCGCCATCAACTGCTTAAAAGGCAACTGCTTTCTTTGTCTTGTGCTCAGACTTTTAGGATGCATGTCCACTGAGCCGGTGTATACCTTAAAATAAACTCTCCTGCACCCCATTTGGTGTCTCCAGCCTCTTGATTTCCCGCAACAGAACAAGAACGAAAGCAACAGTTTGATATGAAAAAGAAGTATCACAACAGTAAAGAAAATAATATTAAATTAGCTAGATAATAAATTTCAGGACTTACCTGATAATGAGAAAGGTGAATATGAAGAAATGTTAGAGGCTTCAGAGGAAGAAAGCATGAATAAGGAAGCACTAAATCAATGAACTACTCTAAGTGCCCAAGTGCAATACGGATGATGCAGTTCACAGAAGAGATGTGTTCAACACTCCAGTTATTAGCATGAACACTCTTACTACAATATCATTTTTCTTATTCTTTACAATCAATGACTTAAATGCTGAAATATAAACAAATTATAATTCACTGCCAAGAATTAAATGTAACCTTAGCGATTGATTAGACTGAAAATGTCTAAATGATACATAAGGTCTTGTGCCTTGTATTTCACAAAAAGTACAACACAGTGTCATCAGTCCAAAATTGCATTACTTTTATAAGGACACCAACTAATTTGTAGAATATACTATGTAACTTCTTAGGCTTTAGAGAGTGAACGATAGCTTTTCAAGATAGAGAAGGACTATTCTTTTTTCAGTTTTTTTCTTTTTTATTTTAGATTCAAGGGTACATGTGCAAGTTTGTTACCTGGGTATATTGCACGATGCTGAAATTTGGGGTATGAATGATCCCATCACCCAGGTATTGAGCACAGTACCCACTAGTTAGTTTTTCAACCCTGGCCCCATTCCCCCCAAGTAGTCCCAGGGTCTATTGTTACCTTACCATCTTCATGCCCATGAGTACTCAATGTTTAGCTCCCAATTATAAGTGAGAACATGTGGTATTTGGTTTTCTGTTCCTGTATTAATTTTCTCTTGAATATATACCTAGTAATGGAATTTCTGGGTCAAAAAGTGACCCAGAATATATTTGGTATATATTTTGAATATATTTGGTATATATTCAAGAGCAGAGAGGGCCTTGCCACATCACGATCTATGTCAAGGTAGGGTGAGGTTGTTTGGGCTGTTGAACCAGCTGAATGGGTGCTCCAAATGCCTGGAGATCTGCCTGGGCATGGAGCAAAGAGATCCCTGCTGTACCAAGATCTATATCCAGGAAGGGTGGGACAGCTCAGGCTGTTAATCCAGGCAAGCATAAGTTCTAAATGCCTGGATTTCTGCCTGGAGATAGAGTAGGGAGGGCTCTGCTGTACTGCCATCTCAGGGGAGCAGAGTGGGGCAACTAGCAATGGCACACATAAATCAGTTCCAGGTTTACAAGCCGACCCTGGCTGCAAGTCTCACCACCCAGGAGAAACTACAACTGTAGCAGCTCTCCTCCTGTCCCAGAAGTGTGATGGGGGAGAGCCCAATTCCAGTGCCTACTGCTGCAGTACTTTCCACAGTTCTGGCTGTGGAGAACTCTACCTCATTCCAGAGCAGGTGCTCCAATCTCTGGCCTGAGACTGAAATGCTTGTGCAGCTATGCTACTCAGTCATCGAGGGATGGCTGACTTTGTATGCAACCAGATTAAAAATGACCTGCTCTCAGTCCAGTGTCTGGAAAAATGTCTTCAGATTTTCCTGGTGTCTTTCCTTCAAAGCATCTCTAAGTCTTTCCTCCAGTTAACTCTAGGACTTGGATGAAACAAAGTGCCTCCCTCAGACTGGGTTTCTCAGAACCCCAGTGAAAAGGTGAATCACAGAGGGAGGTTTTCTGCCTTTCTCGTGTATTGATATTAAGCCTTCAATCAGTTTTATCAGCTGCATGCCATCAAGAGGCCTGTTTGCTAACATTCTCCTCTCTGAGATCTGGGGTGCCGTTCATAATTCTGTTGAATTATCATTTCCTTTCTTGCAATAAACTCACAGAGTTGGTCTTTATTTACTCTCTTGCTATTTCCAAATGGCTGAGGCATGCTAAAAGTCTCTAATTTACTATATTTTGGAAATAAAAATATACTATTTTCCTCACTTCAAGATGAAGTAAAGAAATTTCTTATGAAAAGTTTTATCAGCTTAAGGAGTTTTTGGACTGAGACTATGGGGTTTTGTAAATATACAATCATGTTATCTGCAAGCAGAGACAATTTGACTTCCTTTGTTCCTGTTTGAATGCCTTTATTTTTTTCTCTTGCCTAATTGCCCTGGCCAGAACTTCCAATGCTATGCTGAATAGGAGTAGTGAGAGAGGGCATCCTTGTCTTATGCCAGTTTTCAATGGGAATGGATTCAGTTTTGCCCATTCAATATGATATTGGCTATGGGTTTGTCATAAATAGCTCTTATTATTTTAAGATATGCTCCATTAATACCTAGTTTATTGTTTTTCACATGAAGGGGTGTTGAATTTTGTGGAAGGCCTTTTCTGCGTCTACTGAGATAATTATGTCATTTTGTCATTGGTTCTGTTTCTGCGATGGATTACGTTTATTGATTTGCACATGTTGAACCAGCCTTGCATTCCACGGATGAAGCCAACTTGATGGTGGTGGATAAGCTTTTTGATGTGCTGCTGGATGCGGTTTGCTAGTATTTTATTGAGGATTTTTGCATCAGTGTCCATCAGGGACATTGACTTGAAATTTTCTTTTTTGTTGGATCTCTGCCAGGTTGTGGTATCAGGATGCTGCTGGCCTCATAAAATGAGTTAGGGAGGAGTCCCTTTATTTCTACTGTTTGGCATAGTTTCAGAAGGAATGGCACCAGATCCTCTTTTTACTTCTGGTAGAATTCGGCTGAAAATCCATGTGGTCCTGGGCTTTTTTTGGTTGGTAGGCCATTAATTATTGCCTCAATTTCAGAACTTGTTATTAGTCTATTCAGAGACTCGATTTCTTCCCAATTTAGTCTTGGGAGGGTGTATATGTCCAGGAATTTATCCATTTCTCCTAGATTTTCTAGTTTATTTGCCTATAGGTGTTTATAGTATTCTCTGATGGTAGTTTGTATTTCTGTGGGATCAGTGGTTATATCCCCTTTATCATTTTTTATTGCGTCTATTTGCTTCTTCTCTCTTTTCTTCTTAGTCTGGCTAGCAGTCTATCTATTTTGTTAATCTTTTCAAAAAACCAGCTCCTGGATTCATTGATTTGAAGGGTCTTTTTTGTCTCTATCTACTTCAGTTCTGCTCTGAACTTAGTTATTTCTTGTCTTCTGCTAGGTTTTGAATTTGTTTGCTCTTGTTTCTCTAGTTCTTTTAATTTTGATGTTAGGGTGTCAATTTTAGAGCTTTCCTGCTTTCTGATGTGGACATTTAGTGCAATACATTTCCTTCTAAACACTGCTTTAGCTATGACTCAGAGATTCTGGTACGTTGTGTCTTTGTTCTAATTGGTGTCAAAGAACTTATTTATTTCTGCCTTAATTTCAATATTTACCCAATAGTAATTCAGGAGGAGTTTGTTCAGTTTTCATGTAGTTGTGCAGTTTTGAGTGAGTTTCTTAATCCTGAGTTCTAATTTGATTGCCCTGTGGTCTGACAAATGGTTTGTTATGATTTTCATTCTTTTGCATTTGATGAGGAGTGTTTTACTTCCAATTATGTGGTCAATTTTAGAATGGATACAAAATCAATGTGCAAAAATCACAAGCATTCCTATACACCAATAATAGACAAACAGCCAAATCATGAGTGAACTCCCATTCACAATTGCTACAAAGAAAATAAAATACCTAGGAATACAACTTACAAGGGATGTGAAGGACCTCTTCAAGGAGAACTACAAACCATTGCTCAAGGAAATAAGAGAGGATACAAACAAATGGAAAAACATTCCAAGCTCACGGATAGAAAGAATCAATATTGTGAATGCTGCCCAAAGTAATTTATAGATTTCATCGCTATCCCCGTCAAGCTACCATTGACATTCTTCACAGAATTAGAAAAAAAAAAACTATTTTAGATTTCATATGGAACCAAAACAGAGCCCATATAGCCAAGACAATCCTAAGCAAAAAGAACAAAGCTGAAGGCAGCATGCTACCTGACTTCAAACTATACTACAAGGCTACAGTAACCAAAGCAGCATGGTACTGGTACCAAAACAGATATATAGACCAATGGAACACAACAGAGGCCTCAGAAAAGACACCACACATCTACAACTATCTGATCTTTGACAAACCTGACAAAAAAAAGCAAAGGAGAAAGGATTCCCTATTTAATATATGGTGATGGGAAAACTGGCTAGCCATATGCAGAAAACTGAAACTGGACCACTTCCTTACACCTTATAAAATAATTAACTCAAGATGGATTAAAAGACCTAAAGCCATAAAAACCCTAGAAGAAAACCTAGGCAATACCATTCAGGACATAGGCGTGGGCAAAGACTTCACGACTAAAACACCAAAAGCAATTGCAACAAAAGCAAAAATTGACAAATGGGATGTTATTAAACTAAAGAGCTTCTGCACAGCAAAAGAAACTATCATCAGAGTGAACAGGCAACCTACAGAATGGGAGAAAATTTTTTGCAATCTATTCCTCTGACAAAGGGCTAATATGCAGAATCTACAAGGAACTTAAACAAATTTACAAGAAAGAAAAAAAAACAAAAAGTGGGCAAAGGATATGAATAGACACCTCTTAAAAGAAGACATTTATGTGGCCAAAATCATATGAAAAAAAGCTCATCATCACTGGTCATTAGAGAAATGCAAGTCAAAACCACAGTGAGATACCATCTCACTCCAGTTAGAATGGTGATCATTAAAAAGTCAGGAAACAATAGATGCTGGAGAGGATGTGGAGAAATAGGAACGCTTTTACACTGTTAGTGGAAGTGTAAATTAGTTCAACCATTGTGGAAGACAGTGTGACGATTCCTCAAGGATGTAGAACCAGAAATACCATTTGACGTAAGAATCCCCTTACTGGGTATATACCCAAAGTATTATAAATCATTCTGTTATAAAGACACATGCACACGTATGTTTATTGCAGCACTATTCACAATAGCAAAGACTTGGAACCCACCCAAATGCCCATCAAGGATAGACTGGATAAAGAAAATGTGGCACATATACACCATGGAATACTATGTGGCCATAAAAACAATGAGCTCATGTCCTTTGAAGGGACATGGATGAAGCTGGAAACCATCATTCTCAGCAAACTAATTCAGAAACAGAAAACCAAATACTGCATGTTCTCACTCATAACTGGGAGTTGAACAATGGGAATACATGGACACAGGGAGGGGAACATCACGCACTGGGGTCTGTCAGGAGCTGGGGGACAAAAGGAGAGATAGCATTAGGAGAAACACCTAATGCATGCAGGACTTTAAATCTAGATAATGGGTTGATGGGTGCAGCAAACCTCCATGGCACATGTTTACCCATGTAACAATCCTGCAAGTTCTGCACATATAT
This sequence comes from Gorilla gorilla gorilla, assembly GCF_029281585.2. Taxonomy (NCBI): domain Eukaryota; kingdom Metazoa; phylum Chordata; class Mammalia; order Primates; family Hominidae; genus Gorilla; species Gorilla gorilla. The sequence continues at coordinate 90,893,018 of NC_073243.2, forward strand.
CCCAGAACTTAAAGTATAATTATAATAATAAAATAATAATAATAAGCAGATAGTAAATATTTTAGGCTTTGCAAGCCATGTAGCCTCTGTTGCAACTACTCAGCTCTGCCTTTGTAGCATGAAGCAACCAAAGACCATCTATAAAAAGTTTATTGTCCTCCAATAAAAGTTTATTAACAAAAACAGACAAAAGGCCAAATTTGGTCCTCAGACTGTGGCTTGCCAACCCCAGCTCTAGGACAAGCCCAAGAGGATGAAGCCTTTTCCAAGTGCCGCATTTTACAGGACAGGCACCTCCTCCAACCCAGCTTTCTATTGCCAATGAGGATGAGAAAGGGAAATGTACTTAGCCTGTGGCAGAAGACAGTTGGGGAGTTATCTTTAAAACTGATTATGAAATATGTGAAATATTGGTATGTGCTCCTGCTATGAACAGCAGGATTGTGCTCTCTGTTGGTATTTAAGAGTTAGGTTACCATCTTTCAGGTGGTTTTGAGAATGAAAAGTTGATGAGTACCTTAACCAGTCTCTCAGTGTCCTTTCTAACATTCACCTTTTCTGAGATTTATCAGGGAAGAAAGGGTTACTCAGGCTCAAAAACTCATTCACCCAACAAGTATTTATTGAGCTCTTACTGTATGCAGGCACTATGCTAAATCTTTCATATTTAAAATGATGCATTCCAAGAGGTTTTCTTGGGCAAGTTGGCTTGGATACCTCTAGTATTGAGGAGCTCACTGTCTACACAGGGCATCCTACCTTATGGCTGGACAGTGCTTTGCTCCTCAGAAGTACCTCAACCTCACAAGTATGATTACACACCTCCCTCCAATCAGTGAGATATCAACAGGCACCCCTGCCAAACACAGGTACACAGATAACAGGTGAGAAAATGAGGAAATAGTGAGCAAACAAACACTGACTGCAGCTCTTTCTCACTCCTGGTATTTCTAAAAAGCAAATCAAAATCAATTTCACATCCAAGACATCTTGACATTCCCAAATTTGGGCAAAGTTGACAACAGAATTGTAAGGAGCTGCTTCCCATTAAGAAGAGGATATTAGGAAAGAAAACGATCAGAATTCTTGGGTTAAACCTTGGTCTCAGCCAGCATGGTGACTCAGGCCCATAATCGTAGCACTTTGGGGTGACGAAGTGGGCAGATCGCTTGAGCCCAGGAGTTAAAGACCAGCCTGAACAATGTAGCAATATCCCATCTCTACAAAAACTTAAAGACTTAGCTGGAGGCCAGGCGCAGTGGCTCATGCCTGTAATCCCAGCACTTTGGGAAGCCAAGGTGGGCGGATCACCTGAGGTAGAGAGTTTGAGACCAGCCTGACCAACATGGAGAAACCCCGTCTCTACTAAAAATACAAAATTAGCCAGGTGTGGTGGTGCATGCCTGTAATTCCAGATACTTGGGAGGCTAAGGCAGGAGAATTTAAAAAAAAAAAAAAAGGAGGATTTGCTGGGCATGATGGCCTGAACCTGTGGTTCCAGCAACTTGGGAGGCTAAGGAGGGAAGATCCCTTGAGCCCAAGACGTCAAACCTGCACTGAGTCATGACTGTACTACTGCACTCCAGCCTTGATGACACAGAAAAGTGAGACCCTGTCTCAAAAAACAAAAAACAAAAGACAATCAAATAACTTCGTCTCTAGAAAAGGCAAAAGAGAGTCTGGACAGCACAGAGATGAAAAACGCAGGCCTTGGGGCCTGGCAGGTCTGGATTTGAAGGCTGCTCTTTCCCCCATTAGCCGGGGAACCTGGAGCACGTAATTTCTTAGAGGAGGCAGTTTCCTCAACTGTAAAACCAGGTTACGATAGTACCAATTTCATAGGATGGCTGTAGGATGGAATGAGACACACCATCTGTAGTGGCCACATGGAGCCACGAGCTAGTAGTAAGTCAGTGGGCCTTCCCACCTGTCTACTCTCTTACAGCTAAAGGGAAGAAGGTACAGAAACCCCACAGAAATGACTCCTAAGTGCCATGTGGGGCTACGGGTTTGAATAAAAGAAAAAAAAAAATGAAGTCTGGAGGAATTGGAGGCAGGCAGAGGTCAGGGCCAGGAGGAAAGGGGAAGAAACACAACTGAGGCACCCAAATGCAGAAGCCACTAGAAGCGGCACCTCCACCCCACCCCTGCAAGAGCCTCCAATAAATACTTGGCTGCATCACAGGCTTCACCTTTTCCTGCCCACACGACTGCAAGATCCTGTTTGCAAGCTGCAGTACGCAGGGAGTCGCAACCCACGAATAAGTTACAAAAGCCATTCCAATGGCCACAGCCAACAATGGATAAAAATGAAACTAGAATAGAACAGGTCAGAGTGCATAGCACATCTAGGGGAAGTACTGTATTGTGTTAAAGTTTGTCAGTAATACGCACATGTGTATACCTGCTTATGCTATCTACATCCGGATACAGGCACACTCACATAGACTAGAATCCACAATGTCAGTGTGCAGTGTGCACAGTGTAAGGTAAGTGTAAGTACTGGTCGGGCGCAGCGGCTCATGACTGTAATCCAAGCACTTTGGGAGGCCAAAGTGGGAGGATTTCATGAGAACAGGAGTTCAAGACCAGCCTGGGCAATATAAGGAGATTCTGTCTCAAAAAAAAAAAGAAAGAAAGAAAGAAAAAAAAAAAAGGTTAAAAAAAGAGTAAGCAATATTCAGATATACCTTTCCTATTATTATATATGCATACACAGTGCATATATCCATACATTCGCAAATACACACATATGTACGTATGTATGTATATACATATTTTGTTAAATTGGTTTTTGGTTTTACACGTATGTATATGCACACAGGCAGTGGAACATGGGTTTCTTGCTGTTACAGTCAGGAAGATTGAAGCCACTGTCTAACGCTCCTTTCAGAAGGGACTCTCAGGGCTACTGGAGTCCCTGACAGGAAAGCTGGCAGTTCCACTGTGGCCCCACCGTGCTGCCAGGGAGAGTGGACAGGGCAGGAGAAGCCAGTCAGCAAGGGTTTTCCCTATGGAGAGCAATGGGATATTCATTTATTTCCTGAAGAGGCAAGGGCATAAAATTAATTCTAAATGTAACAATTAAATCCCAATTAAAAAATCAATTTTAAAATGTGAAAAAAGTTTTAGATTTTTAATCAAAATTCAATTGGAACAACAGTTTATACAGGCTGATAAATATTCAGCCTAAAATGTATTTTACCACTTTTCCTTAACTGAATTTGTCTGTCTAATTGAAGATGATTATATTATAGGCATATTTCACTTCAGTTCATTATGCTTCACAGATATTGTACTTTTTACAAATTGAAGGGTTGTGGCAACTCTGAGTTGAGCAAGTCTATCAGTGCCATTTTTCCAACATCATATGCTATCTTCATGTCTCTGGGTCACATTTTGGTAATTCTTGAAATATTTCAAATTTTTGCATTATTATGATATCTGTTATGGAGATCTGTGATCAGTGATATTTGATTAATCCTGTAATTGTTTTGGGGCATCACAACCTGTACCCATATAAGATGGCAATTTTAATTGATAAATATTGTGTGTTTTCTGACTGGTCATTCCCCAACCTCTCTCCCTCTCCTTGGGCCTCCATACTCCCTGAGATACAACAATAATAAAATTAGGGCAATTAATAACCATGCAATGGCCCCTAAGTGTTGAAATGAAGAGTTGCATATCTCTTACTTTAAATCAAAAACTAGAATTGATTAAGCTTAGTGAGGAAGGCATGTTGAGAATCGAGATAGGCTAAAAGTTAGGCCTCTTCACCATATCTAAACAGCTAGCCAAATCGTGAATGCAAAGAAAAAGTTTTTGAAGAAAATTTAAAGTGCCACTCTAGTGAACACATGAATGATAAGAAAACAAAATGCATTATTGCTGATATGGAGACAGCGTTAGTGTTCTGAATAAAAAAATAAAACCCTCACAACATTCCTTTAAACCAAAGCCTAATTCCAAGCAAGGCTCTAACTCTCTTCAGTTCTATGATGGCTCCAAGAGGCGAAGAGGCTGCAGAAAAGAAAGTGTGAAGGTAGCAAAGGTTGATTCATGAGTTCTATGGAAAGACACCATCTCCATAATATAAAAGTGCAAGGTATAGCAGCAAATACTGATATAGAAAGTTATCCAGAAGGTATAGCTAAGATAATTAATGAAGGTGGCTACACTAAGTAAGATATATTTAGTGTAGATTAAACAACTTTCTGTTGGAAGAAGGTGTCATCTAGGACTTTCATAGCTAGAGAGGAGAAGCCAATGGCTGGCTCAAAGCTCCAAAGATTAAGCTGACTTGCTTCTTAGGGGATAATGTAGCTGGTGAACTGAAATTGATGCCAAGGCTCATATAGTATTCTGAAAATCCTGAGGTCCTAAAAAATTTACTAAGTTTTTAGTAAATTTAATAGAGGTTAAATCTACTCTGCTTATGGTCTATAAATAAAACAATAAAGCCTGGTGATAGCAAATCTGTTTATAGCATGGTTCACTGGATATTTTAAGCTCACCATTGACCCTTCCTGCTCAAAAATAAAGATTTCTTTAAAAAATATTACTGCTCATTGACAATGCACCTGGTCACCCAAGAGCTTTGAAGATGTACAAGCACTTAAATGTTGTATGCTTACTAACAAAACATCTGTCCTGAAGCTCATAGATCTAGGAGTATTTTTGACATTGAAGTCTTTTTGTTTAATACATACATTTGGTAAGGCTATATCTGCCATAGATAACTATTCCTCTGATAGATCTGGGTAAAGTTAATTGAAAACCTTCTGTGATATGGTTTGGCTGTGTCCCCACCCAAATCTCTATTGAATTGTAGTTTCCATAATCCTCACATGTCATGGGAGGGACCTGGTGGGAGGTAATTTAATCATGGGCATGGTTACCTTCATCTTATTAATGTGATAGTTAGCGAGTTCTCCTGAGATCTGATGGTTTTATAAGGGGCTTTTCCCCCTTTTGCTTGGCACTTCTCCATCCTCCCACCCAGTGAAGAAGGACATTTTTGCATCCCCTTCCACCATGATTGTAAGTTACCTGAGGCTTCCTCAGTCCTGCAGAACTGTCAATTAAGCCTCTTTCCTTTATAAATTACACAGTCTTGGGTATGTCTTTATTAGCAGTGTGATAATAGACTAATACATTCTGTAAGTAACTCACCATTGTATGTGTCATTAAGAATATTCATAATTCATGGAAGATCAAAATATAACATTAATACGAGGATGGAAAAGTTAATTCAAATCCTTGTGGATGAGTTTGAGGGCTTCAAGATGAGTGTAGGAAGTCACTGCAGAAGGGGTGTGTGATGGTTAATACTGAGTGTCAACTTGATTGCATTGAAGGATAAAAAAGCATTAACCCTGGGTGTTTCGTGTGTGTGTGTGTTGCCAGAAGAGATTAACATTTGTGTCAGTGGACTGGGGAAGGCAGATCCACCCTTAATCTGGTGGGCACAATCTAGTCAGCTTCCAGCAAATATAAAGCAGGCAGAAAAACATGAAAAAACACACCTATTCTCCCAGCCTACATCTTTCTCCCGAGCTGGATGCTTCCTGCCCTCGAACATCGGACTCCAAGTTCCAGTTTTGGGACTCAGTCTGGCTCTCTTTGCTCCTCAGCTTGCAAACAGCCTATTGTGGGACCTTGTGATTGTGTAAGTGAATATTAATAAACTCCCATATATATATATGTATATATATGTGTGTGTATATATATATATATATATATATATATATATATATATATATAAAGGGGACAGAACTAATAGGATACTAGTTAGTATAGATAGATAGAGATATCTATCTAAATAGATAAGATATATCTAACTAATATAGATATTTATATATAGAAAATATATAATTAGATTATATATGTAAAATATATATTATTATTTATATATATGTATGTGTGATAACCCTGACAAGTACAGGGTGGAAATACAAAGATAACTAGAATTAGAAGTGGATTCCCAAGATGTGACTGAATTACTGTAATCTCATAATAAAATTTTGATGGTTGAAGAAATGCCTTTATGGATGAGCAAAGAAAAGTGGTTTCTTACGATAGACTATATACTCCTGGCAAAGATGCTGTGAACATTATTGACATGAGAAGAAAGGATTTAGAATATTATATAAAACTTAGTTGATAAAGCAGCAGTATGTTTTGAGAGAATTAACACCAATTTTGAAAGAATTTCTACTGTGAGTAAAGTATTAACTGATGCAGCAAACTTTATTGTTGTCTTATTTTAAGCAGTTGCCACAGCCGCTTCAACCTTCTGCAACCAGCAAGTCAATAGTCATCAACATGGTGGCCAGACCATCTACCAACAAAAAGATCACAATTTGCTGAAGGCTCCGGCAAGTGTTAGAATTGCTTGGCAATAACGTGTTTTTAAATTCAGTTTTGATCATTGCTTTTTAAGACACAATGCTATTGCGCACAATAGATTACATTATTGTGTAAACACAACTTTTATATGCACTTGGACACCAACAAATTCATTTTATTGCAGTGGTCTGAAATCAAGCTCACAATGTTTCCCAGGTATGCTTATACAAGATTTACTATTGCATTTTCTGGCCTATCACCCATACAATTCCTGTTGAGTTTCTTTGTGTTTATAAAGTATTGGACTTGTTCACATAAAAACTAGTTTTCTTTTTTACAAGTACATTATCTGTTCAAACTTGCAACAAAAATACTTATAGGGATACCAACCTTAAATTGAAAACAAAGAATTTTTTTATATTAATAAAACAACATAGCAACATTCTTATTAGAGAGATGAAGGAAACGCTTTTAATACTCATCACTAATTTTTAACAGTCATAACCGTCTCAACACAAAATGAAACATATGTATGAGTTATAAAACTATAAAGGAGGCACATCATTTTTCTTTCTATACAATAAAATCATCTTTGATAATCCAGTATAGTTAATTGGAAAAATATATAGAAGAAATCATTTAGTAAAATGGTCAAATCCAATCTTTGTTACTGAGCATATATTGCTAGATTTGCCATATCAAAATAGCACAAGTTGGGTGGCCTTATCATCTCGCAGTTCTGTACCTTTTGATCAGCATCTCCCCAGCCCTCCTTCCAAACCTAGCCACCATTGGACTCTCCTCTGGTAGCAACCATTGGACTCACTACTTCTAAGGGATCAATATTTTTAGAGTCAACAAATGAGTGAGATCCTGCAATTGACTTTCTCTGCCTGATTTATTTCACCAGAAGTTATTAATTTTGATGAATGTGCGTTTTCACTTTCATCTTTAATGATTTTTATGTCCACACTTTGTCTTCTCACTTTCAAACCCCAAAGACTGTATGTTGTTTGCTACATGATTTTAGAAGCTTTATTGCTTTAATTTTCACTTTTAGTCTATGATTATTCTTTATTTTTTTGTGACATGAAATAGGAGAGGTTCATATTTTTCTATATCTACTTGTTTCAAAACTGTTTTTGATTAGGAGGGTTTCCTGTCACCATTGAATGGCCTGGTTGCCTTTGCAAAAAATTCATTGACCATATAGGCATGTGGTTATTTCTGAAATTCCTGTTTTGCCAATTATCTTTTCTACACCAATAGATAACTATCTAAATTAGTGTATATTTATAATGGACTTATAAATTAAGTAATATTGATTTTCCAATCATGTTTTTCAAAATTATTTTGGCTTCTCTACATATTTTGTTTTCCTATAAAACTTCTAGAATAAACTTACAAATTCCTACAAAAGAGACTTTTGTAATGTTGACCAATATTGTAGTGACCATTTTATTTCAAATTTTTCAGAATTTTATTATTAACATTATTGAGTATTACAATCTATATACATAGCATATTTCTATAATAATTTAGGTCTTTCTTAATTTCTATTAGCAATCTTTGTGAACTTAAATATTTCTCTTACACTCATTCTTATTTTATAGTAATTAAAATATTTTAACAGAACCATTTTATTGTATTTTTTTTTCTAATGGTTTGCTACTTGCATATCAAAACACAATTGGCTTTTTTCTATGTTATCTGGTACCCTGCAAGCTTGGTCCATGTATATATATATTTTTTTCATACTAGTAGCTATTTTATATATTCTTTAGTATTATTTATGTAAACAGACATATTCTGAGTAAAAGCAGTTTTGCTTCTTTTCTGATCTTTTTAAATTTATCTCTCCTTCTTATTTTATTATGCTCTATGCTTTATACTTTTATTTCTTCTAATTAACTTAATGGTTACTATATCCTGGACAATATTGGAAAGAAGTAATGAGAATTGGGGAGTAGATACTATTGTTTTATTAGTTTTTTTGGTGGGGGAAATATTTCAATATTTCACCATTGAACACAAGGTTATTTTTAGGATTTTTATATTGTTGAACATTATTTATTTAAGGATACTCCCTTTAATTCCCAGTTTCCTGAGAGTTCCTATAATTTTGCACTTTAAAAAAATTTTAAATATCTCATTTTAGGATCACCTCTTTATCATGTTAATATGAAAATTCATTTGATGGATTTTCCAAAGATCAACTTAAACTTCTATTCCTGCAGTGAACTTGTCTTGATCATGATGAATTAAAATATTCATGTATTCCATATATTCAGTTGTGAAAGCTATTTATATTTATAAGGAATATGGATCAGTAATATATATATATAGTAGAAACATGCACATATATGGTTGATATAGCATATCTGTATGTATATGATATACATCATGTATACACATATACATACACTTTTTGTGAGTAAATGTTTTGAATATTAAATTTGGTAAATACTGTTATTAAAATTTTATATTTTTTCTTCAGTCGGTTTTGATAAGTGGTGTTTTAAAAAAAATTCATGTATTTTATCTAAGTCGTTTAAATAATTAGGAAATTATTGTACATGACATTCCTTTAGAATGTGTTTAATCTCTGAAGGATCCATAGTAATATATTCTTTTATTCCTGATAACAGTGATTTACATATTTTTTATTTTTCTTTAATTATTTCTGCTAGGATTTACAAATTTTGTTATCTATTTCTGTTTAATATCAGGGTAATCTACAGTCTTAGAATGTAGTTATTATTCAAAAGACATATTTCTTCTGGGGTTTTAATAGAAATCCTGGGTATTTACCAAGCCTTTATGACTTGGCATAATTCAACCTCCAAACTTTTGTTTCCATGGTGACAAACAGTAGCTGTGATGTCTGTTCACCTTTTTGCAGCCATTGTTTTCTACCTGGAGCGGTGAAGTCGTCCCTGAGAATGTTGATTTCTACCTGATTTCTTTCAATGCTACAACACACCTACTGGTTGTTCTTGAGAGCCAAAAACCTGTACAGATTTCACCCAATGATGTTTCCTTGGTTTGAGGATCAAATTTTTTCCAGTTTTTGCCTACTTTTGGAGCATTTAGTGCTTTTGATTTACTTTTTTGGTGATATTGTTTCTAACATATTGATATTTTTAAAACTACAGGCAAATGTGCTATTACCAGAACCAGAATTCATTGGATATAAACTTTCACACTGCCATTTATCTGACCTGGGTGGAAACAAGAATATTAAATTTTTGAAGTTTCAGTAGCTTCTAATTTAATTTCTAGGGAGGATGTATTTTACTGGCAAAAATCAGCAGTAGTAACCCTGGAAAATTGAAAAGTGACATTTTAATATTTAAGATGTAATATTTAAGATTTATTAGCTATAAGATTATAAGACACATTCCTTCTAAAATGTTTGGAATTTGTTCAAATATTGAGATAACAAAAAAAATAGTAAAAAACAATAACAACAACAAAAGCCCAGATATCTGGTCAGATATTAAATTGAATTAAAGCTGTAATGTGAAAACTCACATATTTAAACTTTTCATTTAGTTTTTCATCTATTCTAGTCCAGTTGTAACAAAGAATAAATGTTTCTTTTCTACAGTCATAAAATGCCCCTCAGCTTCAGTCAATGCCTTGAGGAAGATACTTAGAAACTGCACCTTTCAGTTTTTGCGAGCAACTGAACACTACTAGAATTCCGTTACTCCATAGTCTTTAAATACTTTAATGTACAGTACAGTGATCAATAAGTGTGGTAATTCAATCTCTTCGCTTTCAGTGTACTTTTGTTTATTAAGGTGATCACAAATTTCAATTTAATTATTATGTTTTTCATTTCAGCTAAGATGCCTAAGTACCACCCACTAAGAATAGAAGAATTTAAAACAATTTCAGGTTTAACATGGACAGACAATCAATAATGAATTGCTTCCATTTCCCTGAAAAATTACCTGCAACCTCTTCTGTGGACAATTACTGAAACAGTTGGCATTGGAAAGAAACAGAAATGACTTGGTGATTTGAACACAAATGTTGTTTGGTAATACAGGAGTTATTCAGAAATAATTTTTTGTCAGATAGAGAGGGTAAAAGGAGTTCTTGTTTAGGCTTTTTTCTTTTAATAAAAACAACCCCCAAAACCATCTCTTTTGTAACAGAAAAGGCGGCTTGAAGGGCTGGGCTGGCAAGCTTTGATATGCAAATACAGGCCAATAGAAGCTAGGTTCACTCAATGTGGCGATTCCCGCCATCTTCTCCTTGTCACCACTTGTGCCGAGTGTAATGGCCACCTCCAGATAACACCATGTGTTCAAAACATCATGGCGATCTGCATTTGCTTATTAAAGGGCTAAGGTGGGAGTGCCAGGTTTTTTGTGGGCTACTTAAATAACACACCTGGTCAAAACAATCCCCTGGGCCCTATGCAAACCGGACATGTCCTCCTCCGGCATCCCAACAGAAGCAACCACTTTTCTGCCACACACAGGGATCCTCTCTGTTTCAAGCCCCCCTCCCACTCTCTCTGTACAGGGGGAAGCCATTTTCTTCTTTCTTCTTTCTTGCCTATTAAACTTTTTGCCCCTTACAACCACTCCAAATGTGTCTGTGTCATTAATCCTGTCGGTGCGAGACCAAGGACCCTGGTGCTCTTCCATTCATCAGAGCCATATCTTTATTTCACAGAAATGTCTGGGATGCTAGAGCTAAAACTGGAGCTGCAGCCAAAACCATACCACAGAAACTGCAGAAACCCTGCATCTAGTTATTTATTTACAGGACAGCTTGCGCTATTGCTTCGTTGCCAGCATCAAACAACAGATACTTTTTCTCCTGGAGAGTGCACATGACTAACCCAGCTGCCACTGATAACAGAACATATTCTCTGCTTTGTATCTTTATCACTAGCTTCTAGCTCATAATATGGAATCAGTGCATCTGATGGGTTGAAGTCATGAAACATGTCCGTGCCTTAGGTGGGACAGTAAGTGTATTAGATAGCTTCTTTCAGATTATGCTGCAGCAACTATAGCTCCTTCACTTTGAAAAATAATATATTCTTACATACTTTATATGTCAATTTTGTGTTAACTGAGGTTTCCTTTCTTATCTGTTCACAATTCAAGGCCTAGGGTGAAAGAATAGAATGATGTGTTATCTGTGAAATCCTTGGCTCTGGCCTTGCATGCAGTCACTTCTGCTCACATTTCATTGATGATATCAAGTTACAAAGCCAAGCATGATGTTAATGGGGCAGGAAATTAAACTCATTCAACAGAGAGACACTTAAAACAGCTTGACAATAGAAAGAGATGCAAATCTTTTCATAGTGAAGGCAGTGGATAATTGAAAACATTAATAAAATCTACTAAATTATTGTATTTTCTTCTGTGGTCTGAGATGAGCCACATCAATCATTTTATGGTAGAAATTCAGCAATATAAAGGAGTGTTTCAGATGCTGGGCAGCTATGTTATGATAATTGTTCACAATACATTTTGAGACTCATTTCTTGAAAGATGTACAGTGTTTTAACTTGTTTGGCCTCCTTTGAGTACAAGAATTGTTAGTTGCAAAGTTTGCATCCATAGAGGACAACAGACTCAAACAGTCTCTAATTGCTCAAATAATGCATTAGTACCCATAAAAACGGTTACCTACTAAGGAACGTATTCTATTCCCCTTCGAAATATTTCAGTTTTATGAAACTACCTTCATGGGTTTAGGAAGTAGATCTATAATACTAACAAATGTGTCCAACTGGAAGTAAATGAGAAATGATCTGATTAAGAAATATAATCTAAATAAAGCCTTAAATTAGGCTAATACACCATTTGAAAAAATGCCACAATTTCTTAAAAAGACTTTCAAAATAACTGTGATCAGACTACTATTGTTCATTATTTTGAGAATAACTAAATATTTTGTTGAAATTTACCAATGTGCTCCAAGAGGAAATGCCCAATAAACTAAAGAAGTGCCTTTTAGAGGAAACTCAATAAAATTCCATTGTACTGAGATCTACTGAGGAGAGGGTGTTATGCCTGTATGGACGACGCAGACTAACTTTCACAATCCCCCCTTGATGTGATAGAGAAAGAATAATTACAGACAAATCAGTAGCCAGGATATCTCTTTTCTGGAATGGGCAACTGGGAAATGAATAATATAGGCAATTTTTAAGAATAAAATGAAGATCTTCTAAAAAGTTTTGTTGATGCAGTACTGTTTTCCCAGTTTGTCTTTGCAATTCAATAATGAACATGAAAACATAAAATACTTAGTATACTGGAAAAATAGAGATTGAAAACATTTGTTTAACAAGAACTTAAAAAGAATGGAATTACTTTATAAAAATTAAAAGACAGTGAAATAATTTCCCTGGAAAACTCAAGGTCAACTTTCTTCTAATGGAGGAAAAGGTATTACGCATTAATTTGCTTCAAAATGCATTGACATGTAAAGTTAAAAGAAGGTAATTGAAGCAGCATTGAAGTGAAACCAATTAAGCAGAATAAAAATCAAGTACTGAGATATTTAACTGAAAACAGTGTCCTTTCAAATCAATGAGAAAAGATTTGGCCACTCAATAATTGCTGCTGGATAAATGTTTTTCACTACTTTGAGGAAAAACATCTTCAAACCAGGGAAAAATATGTAGAAATAAGGAAAACAACACAATACAAAATGAAACTTAAACTAAAACAAAAACTAAATTTATCACCCAAGGTAATGCCAGGAAACCAAAACCATGAGTAAACAGAAAATCTTTATTTTCAAGAAATTGCATCTAGAGAAATGTTAACAAAGAGCTTAAAGGAGAAGAAAGATCTCTTTCAGAAGATAGCTGCTACTTCTAAGGCTGAGGGAGCATGAACAAGGATAGAATCAGAAATTCGAAGGAAGGGCACAAACTCTAAACGAAACTTCAAACCTCGGAGAAGAATGGTGGCCAAAGACACAAGCAGCCTGCTTGGGATGATGAAACATGCTGGCAAGTGCAAGCCACAGCTGGTCTGTAGGAAATGTCTCTATTGAGACAAGCCACAGCTGGTCTGTAGGAAACGTCCCCACTGAGACAAGCCACGCAGGTTTGCAGGAGCTGCCCACTGTTGACTGATGGAGAACCCTGTTAGTGCCATTCACAGTGCATCTGCCAGGGCAACTGCAGAGAATGCCACCAGTGCTCTCACCCCTCCCAGCTGAGCCGCTGGCCACTGGGCAGACAAATAGCCTACCGGAAGAAGGAAAGAAAAAAAGAAAATGCTTTTCTCTTGCTCTAGTTTGCAATGTCTTTCCAGCACCCTCTATTGGCAAAGGCTAACCTCAATTCATACAGCTAAGAAAAAAGTGTCTACAGAGTTCGTTTTTAATGTTTCTGAACTATCCTTACAGGTTTGTGTATGTTTGAAATTATTTCACATGTAAACATTTGGAATTCTTTTTCAAAAGTTGGTGATGAGCAACAGTTAATAAAGCAATATGTAAATATAGAAGCAATCAAAGAAAAGTCATAGATTTTTATTCTTATACAACTAAAGTCCAGGGCAGTGGCTCATGCCTGTAATCCAAGCACTTTGAGAAGCTGAGGCAGATAGATCACCTAAGGTCAGGAGTTCGATACCAGCCCGGCCAACATGGCAAAACCCTGTCTCTACTGAAAATACAAAAATTAGCCGAGTGTGGTGGCGCACACCCGTAATCTCACCTATTCAGGAGAATCACTTGAACCTGGGAGTCGGAGGTTGCAGTGGGCCAAGATCGTGCCACTGCACTCCAGCCTGGGTGACAGAGTGAGACTCCATTTAAAAAAAAAAAAGAAAAAAGAACTCTGTTTTCTAAAAGTCTTCATAAAAATAAATACAAAAGGGAAAGACTGGGTCATAATAGTGTGCTGTGTGTGTGCGCGCATGTGTGTACATATTTCTGTGATAGGTGAATAGTTGTAACTTTAGGCAAAGAATCCTGAGTCCTTGGCCATAAGAAAAGAGAAAGCCTAGCTGGTTGATGAAGATATACAGATGTTCAATTACTTTGATAATAAAAGAAAAAAATCAACAACATTTTAAGATATAATTTTTGATGCTCAGTTTTTTATATATAATATAGAGTTTGCTGACAGCTTATGGAGAAATGAGCTTGAACATATACCTATTTAGAATTAGAATAGTACAGAAATTTGAGAGCAAAATTTGAAGAATGACTATTATTTGATTCAGCCATTCTACTTTTTAAAATATTTTCCAAATAATCATTCACAAATGTGAACAGGAATATAGGCACAACATTCATGCTTTGAAATATCTAAAAATAAAAAATCTAAAGATGTATCAAGCTGGTATTTGTTAAATCAAATTACATAACATGCTCTGAAATACTATGAATACAGTCATTTAGGCCAATGTATTAACAAACAAGGAAAGAAGTCAATGAAGAAGAGAATGAAAATGGCACATTGAGTAAGACAAAGTGTGTTGGTGTAATAAAAAGTATGCATATGTCAGTTTATTGAATAAGGTTTGAAATATTCATATTGACCTATTAAAATGGTTGGCTATTTAAAGAGCAACTGAAATCATAACTTTTTACTATGTAACTGCTTATTATTTTATTTTTAATTACAATTTATTATTTTTGAAACAGTATAAAACTATTACAGCAATAAAAAAATAAATACTAACATATGTACATAGATATCTATATATCAAAAATCATAGCCACTGGTTTAATATTAAGCAAAACGTTTGACATACAGTGTGACAGATTGTGTGTATAGATCTGATTATCACAAAATGTGTGGAAAAACACTAAGAAAATTAAATAAGTTGTTGAGATTATATATGTTTTCTTTCTTTGATTAGTTCATGCTATTTCACACTTTTAAATATTTCCATGAGGAACATGTGTTTCTTTTATATCAAAACCCCAAACAAACCAAAGCCAAAGGCTCGTTAGCTGACTATTAGATAGATTAAGTATAAGAAGCAAAGTATTATAAAATTTACACTTATAATTTTCGGTGATAATAAACCTGTATGTAGCGACATAAACTTGCCTTCCATTGATTGCAAAGTCCTGTCTCTAAGGCCTTGATCAATCCCTTTTGGCCCTTTTATAATTAAGAAATTGTCCTGGTATGTACCTTACTGAGTCACAGTGTTGGTTAAATGAGGAAATGGATGCACCAAACATTCTACTTAGATCAAAATAACAATTTACAGATATTAGCTAACAGCTACATTGCGGTCTGTTTTATGTGACTTCATAATCAAATGGTTATTATTTATAAGTTTAGCTTTCCTATAATATTTTGTTTATCATTGGTACCCAACACATATTAATAGGAGATATAAATGTTTTAAAAGCACGATTGACCTGAGAAAAGTTCAGTTGATTTATAGTCATAATTTCAAAATGGGCATAAGGTCGAGTCACAAATTTCAGCTGGCATTTGACATTATTGGATCAATTGTATCTCTAAAGTTACTTTTACATTAA
Source organism: Gorilla gorilla gorilla (assembly GCF_029281585.2). Taxonomy (NCBI): domain Eukaryota; kingdom Metazoa; phylum Chordata; class Mammalia; order Primates; family Hominidae; genus Gorilla; species Gorilla gorilla. The sequence goes on from NC_073243.2 coordinate 90,908,873, forward strand.
TTATAACCATTTAAATCAGTTTCCCATTATAAATCAATTATTTATTTGACTTATTGAATTTTAGATTTAATAAACATAATAGAAAAACAATGTTGCCAAAGCAAATTCCTGCATTTAGGATCTATAAATCCTTTCTACCTAAGGAGACCATGAAGGGATATACATTGGGTGATACATATCAGAGTTCAGTGGAAACATCATGATTGTGAGAATGAGCAAATATAACAATGTTCTTTTTAGTTGTCCCATAGTAACATTCCATGTTCAGTAATTTGTTAATGTGTAGGACAAACTGGAATCAAGTACTTAATTTGATCACATCTAAAACTAAATTGTACAGCAATAGATGAAATGACACCTGGAGCAATCAACTGTACCTAAATAAGAGGCTCTCGTAGTTCAGGGGACAAGTGAAACCACTTCAGTTTTAAATAGATGAGAGGTTATGAAGAGATAGGATTGGAATTTAGTGGTAGAAAAGGGCTAGGAAAATGTCATTACTGTGACTTTCTAGAACAATTTTTTTAATCTTTTTGTTTTCCTGCATGCTATATGAGTAATGCTGTTTAAGCCCCCGTAAAAATAGCTTTAACTGTTCAAAAACCATTATTGAAAACTATTTTTATTATATGTTAAATGGAAATGTTTTTGTATATTTTGGGGAGTACAAAGAATGAACGCAGCCCTTGAAATACTGTATTTACCACTTTTCTTGTTTTTTATTGTTTGAAGAGAGAATAGCAGGTATAGGAGACAGCATCAGAGTTGAAAGAAGTAAACAGATTTGGAAGATCATATGATTTTCTTAAATGAATAAATTTCAGGAGAATTTAGTAACCCACACCTTCAAAAGCCAGTCTCTATTGTTGATACCCATTGAAATTTTGGAAAATATGCCTATCTCTCCTGGTTCCAGCACAGTGTACTGCAATCTATGAAACAGACTTTTTTTTTTTTTTTTTTAACGGAGCTGGAAGTCAGTTAATTCCATGCCAATGGAATGGCACCATCTTGGCTCACTGCAAACCTCTGCCTCCTGGGTTCAAGCGATTCTCATGCCTAAGCCTCCCGAGTAGCTGGGATTGGAGGCGCACTGCAATGCCCAGCTAATTTTTGTATTGTTTGTAGAGACCGGCTTTCACTATATTGGCCAGGATGGTCTCGATCTCTTAACCTCGTGATGCACCCGCCTCACCCTCCCAAAGTGCTGAGATTACAGGTGTGAACCACCGCGCCCAGCCTAAACCAGATCGTTAAAAACAACTTTAAAATCTAAAGTGTGATCATCTCTTACATTATCACTCTTTGGTTTTTCAAAATAATAACTAATAATAATAACATACATTATTTGAACACTTCTGATACCTGGCATGTTACTAACTGCTTTCCCTGGATTTTACTCAAAATAATTATATAAAGTAACTACTACTATTATGGAGCTTTTGCTAGGTCATATGCAAATTTAACACTACCCCTAATACCACAGAGGCTTACAAAAGAGTAAGTTTTATATTTTGTTCATGCCGTGTGCTGCCTGTGAATTGGCTGTGGCTGTATTTATCACAGCGTCTTAATTCTGGGATCCAGGCTTAAGGGTGAGCATTTCTCTGAGATAGGCTGTTCCTGGATAAGTGTGAGGTATGTGAAGGTGGAACCTCATGATATTTCATGCGGCTTCTGCTGTAACAGAGTGGTGCGTAACACTTCCATTCACAGTTCATTGGCCAAAAGCAAGTCGCTTTGCCGGTTGTGGTGTCAATGGGGGCAGTGCTGTGTATTCCTTCCACACAAAGGGGCAATGCAGGTACTATGGTGCAGGAAGTATTGCATAGGCCTCTTGTGAAAAGGAGAAAACAACTGGAAACAAGAAAATTGACAGCAGGAATTTTTACCATTTTACTAAAAACAGGATAAATAACATGATTGATGTCACAGCTAATCAGGGACAGAGCTGAAGTTTACCCCAAGCAGTGCAGGTCCAAACCTACTTTATTCTGCCCTATATCATATTGTATTATGACACTTTTTATTCAAATATATATTATCTTATATCCCAGAGACAAGACCCTAATTATTCTCTGCATTTGCATATAACTAATGAGCAAGGAGAAAGGATCTTGCTTTCTGCTGGTATAAATTTACTGAGTGATTAATACTAAATGCTTCATTAGGATAATCAGCAGTTGGCCAGGCAGGTCTATGAGAGAGTAAGTATTTGCATTTCAAAATATAAGTATTTTATACTTTTGGAAGTATAATTCCAAAAATCAAATTGCAACAGTTTCACTCCCCAGGAACCAGTGATGGGGACAGATTGTTTCTTTGAAGAAACTTGTAGTATAATGAGGTGAAATACAAGGGACTAGCAATTCCTACAGCATAGTACATCTATAATTGCTACATTTTTTTTTGTGTTGGTCTTTTGCTTCAAACCAGCAGGTTGTCTTGCAAGAAACTGCTACTTAATAGGGAATATTAAATATATGCATTAATGTTCTAACGGTAGATTTTGCCAGAAGGCAATGAAGTGCCATGTGTGTTAAAATATAAATAGAATGTTGTTCCATTTTGTAAGATAATAATCTAAGTTTTTAATGATAATAACATGATAAACCATTTACTGAATGTCTGAAAATAAAATGTTGTTCAATAGTTAGCCTAGCGAGAAAGCATCATTATTCTAAAGAAAGCCTATATGTTATGCACTAATACAAAAATCAGACTTAACAAAATAGTGTGTGCTCTAATATCTTTAACTGATATTTAACTTGAGCATTCTGAAAAACTGATTATGCTTTAGTGAATTCAATGTTTTTAAAAAACCCTTACTTTAATAGAAAGGGTAGACTTTTAAAATCTGCAGGGTAATAGCAAAATGTTCATAAAATTAAGTACAATGAAACTAATTTTAAAAAAGCTAAGGTATGTAAATATGTGTAGTAGATTGAATAATGTTCATCAAATATTTCAGGTAATAATACCTGAAATTTATAAATGTCAGCTTATTCAGATAAATGTCTTTTTTGCACATAGAAGGAACTTGAGTGGATGAGTCCTAAATACAATCATATTTATCATTATAAGAAGAAGGCAAGGGAAGATTTTAAACACACAGAGAAGAAGGCAATGTGAAGTTGGAGGCAGAGAATGAAGTTGTGCAACATAAGCCAAAGATTGCTGGCAGCCACTAAAACCTGAAAGAGACAAGCAAATCTTCCCCTAGATCATCTGGAGGGAGTGTGGCCTCCCCACCACTTTGATTTTGGCCTAGTAATACCGATTCTGGACTTCTAGTATCTAAAACTGTGACACAATAAATTTATGTTGAAGCTGCCATGTTCGTAGTGGTTGATTACACAAGCCATAGGAAATGAACACAAATATTGGTCCATGGACATTGGATGTTGCTATTATAAATACCTGAAAATGTGAAGGGGCTTTCGAGTTGGATAATGGGTGGAAGCTAAAAACATTTTGAGGCAAATGATAGAAAATACCTAAATCTGCATAAACAGACTGTTAGTAGAAATACGGATGCTCAAAAGCACTTCTGGAAAGGACTCAGAAGAAATAAAGGAACCTATTATTGGAAACTGGTGGGAAGGCAATCTTTATTATATAGTGACAAGTATATCACAATTTAGTTAGCTAAATTGTGTTCTACGGTTATTTCAGAAGCAGGAATTATAAGCAATGAATTTAAATGTTTACCTGAGGAGATTTCCAACCAAACTACTAAAGGTGTAGCCTGCTTATATCAAAATGTAAGAGGACAGTAGTTTATTAAGGAAAAAAATAGTTACGCAAAAAGAAATTAACACGATGATTTGGGAAATTCTCAGCTTATCCACATTACAAAAAAAAAATGATAACATTAAAAGAGTTAACTGTGAGGAAACCACATTGAGGTGAAGGACCATGGTGCAGCTGGGCACCTGTTACTAGCACCGAGGAGACTACATGCATGGCTCATTGATTCACTCGACCATCTTATAGAAGGCAGGAATAGAGATTGGATTATTCAAGAAAGATCTGTGGAGGATGCTCTTGTCTAAAGGTGTGAATTCCTGTAAAATACATGGGAGACCCATAAGTTTTTTAGAATGTTGTATCAGCATAAACACTGCCAGCTTGAACTAAAATAGTCAGAGATTAAATAAGTAAAGGTAGTTTAACAACCAAAACTCTACAGGCAATAAACAGGCTGATAAAAGTACTGTGAAGTACGTATGTGTCATCCTTCAAGAAAAAGAAAGGACGACTCTCAGGGCAGACACTTGGGCCCAGGATCTATAGTATGAACAAAGAAGAGGCCTAATCCACAGGCAAAGAGGCAGAATCCCGAGCCATGCTGCAGGAGGCAGAGTCCTGAGCTACAGTGAATTACTTTCAGGCCACGAAACCTAGATAAATTTTCCCTGCTTGATTTCAAAATTGTTTGGAAATTCTGACTCCTTTCTTTCTTTCGTTTTCTCCCTTTTGGAATGACAGTGTTTTAAAAAGTTAGACTATGCCTCACCCACCATTGCATTTTGGCAACAGATAAATTTTCTAGTTTTACAGGTATATAGATCGAGAAAAAATTTTCCTCAGAATGGATCATACCCAGAGTATCATATATATGTGATTTAGATTATTCAGATGATCAACTTCGAATTTTTGGGACTGATGATATTTAGATGACATTTAGAACTTGGGCTGATGCCTTAATATGTTGAGATTTGGAAAATGTTGGGATAGAGTGAATATATTTTAAATCTGGGATGGACATGAATCTATAAATGTCAGAGGAAAGACTATAATAGGCTGAAAAGTGTTTCCCCTAAATATAAGTCCTAATTCCTTGAACTTGTACATATTACAATGGGGAAAAAATGTGCCTCTGCAATTCAGATTAGGTAAGAATGTAAAGATGAGAGGATTATCCAGGATATTCTTAGTGGTCTTTAAATGCAATCGCAAGTATCCATATATGAGAAGGCAGAGAGAGATTTGACATACATAAGAGAAGAAAGCAATGTTATCACATAGGTAGAGATCTGAGAAATGTGGCACAAGGCAAGGAATGATGGCAGCCATCAGAGGCTGTAAGAGACAAGGAAGATTTATTTTTATTTTTATTTTTGAGAGGAAGTTTCGCTCTTGTTGCCCAGGCTGGAGTGCAATGGCGCAATCTCCGCTCACTGCAACCTCCGCCTCCCCGGTTCAGGTTCAAGCAATTCTCTTGCCTCAGCCTCCCGAGTAGCTTGGATTACAGGTGCCTGCCACTACACCCAGCTAATTTTTGTATTATTAGTAGAGACAGGGTTTTACCATGTTGAAGGCTGGTCTTGAACTCCTGACCTCAGATGATCTGCCTGTCTCGGCCTCCCAAAGTGCTGGGATTACAGGCATGCGCCACTGCGCCTGGCCAGAGTTTCTCTTTTCAGAGTCCCCCGATGGAGCTGGTTCTGTCAACACACCTTAATTTCAGCCCAGTGATACTGATATTTCACTTTTGTCCTTCTAAACTGTGAGAGAATGAATATCTGTTGTTTAAGTCACCAACTCTGTGTAGCTTGCTATACACTCATAAGGAAACTCATATGGTAGGTAAGACACTGTCTGCTCTCTGAATCATATCAATATTTTCTTAATAATTTTAAGACATTCTATAAAATGTTCAAATTTGATACTAATGGTGTTAATATCTGTTTATTTTTATGACAGCTTGTACCTATTTTAATAGTGAAATCCAGTGTCACCTGAACACAATGCTTCATTTTACTGGGTAGACTTTAATATTAATTTTAAAGAAGCAATGAAAGAAGATAAAATAGAGTAGGTAAAGGATAGAAATGTCAGTTATTTTATAATTTATACATACCACATCTACTTACATGATCTCTGCATAATTTCAAGTCTATTTTTTTCCTGTCTACCTCAAGACAGTTGTGAGGATCAAATAACCTTTGAATTATTACTGAAGTGATTTCAGTTGCAAGGAGACATGTTAATACAGTGGGAGCATTATTTCTTTCTGCACTAGTGTTATCTCTTTAGGAGACTTTAGTATGGGCTACGCTAGAGCCTAGGTAACTACATTTCTCACCATGTCTTCCTTAATTTTCTAGTCCTGGAGACTGCACTGAGAAGTGTCCACACTCTATTTTCACCAGTGTATCAAGTGGACAAATATTTACAGTATGAAAGTTTTTTTTTTTCTTATGGGGTAGATCAAGAGCCTTGCTGCCAGAACTTACCTTTAATTTCATCTCTGATAATTATATTTGATGATAATTAAGTGGCTGATAATGATCATGGTATACGTATGTGTGTGTGTATGTGTGGAGTGTAGCCTAGTGTAACTTACAGCCCTAGGATAGGATGATTTGAGACAAAGACTTGGAAATATCATACTCACATGTTAGCTGTAAGCTAACATCCAAACCAAGATATATCCATTCAATTTAGGCATTACACTGGTGTAACTTAAATAATGTAAAACATTTTGTTTGCCTTGCCCCCTATTTATTTAAAGCCCAGTCCATATGCAGTGATTTTACTCTTTGTATACATAAGTAAATACCTCCCATTGTAAACCTCTTTAGCACGGCATCCAAATCTTGCAGCATCATGTTGTCTTTCTTGCTCCATTTGCCTCTCAAGTGACATAGAATATTGTGCCATTTCCTAAAGAAAGAGGTGTTTCATAGCTCTGTGCTTTAGACCATTTGCTGCCTCTTCCTGAAATGAGCTTACTCCCTTATCTTTGTATGACCTTCACATACTTCAAGTTGGAAAATTAATATTCTGTATATCATAATTTGCTATTCCCACCAAGAAAATTTAGGTGAACTGAATGCTGTTTGTACACTGAAGTTTATATAGCTTCATTATTGGGTTATTCCCAATAACATGGTAGTGATAGATATTTCAGGGCCTGTTTCAGTAGACTGAAGTCGCTTGAGCAAAAGTATCTTTGATAAAATAATTGTGTTGCTAAAGTTTTATAATCAAAAAATTTTTAGAACAATAAAAAATATAATGTTATGTATATATGCCAGAAAGACAATACAAGGTGAAAGATAGTATTTTGCACAGAAAAGAAAATTAGTCGAAACAAAGACACTAATAAACATAGACCTATAAACTATAAATTAAAATATGATTTTTAATTTTTTTGCCACTAGTTTTTTTAACTTAAAAACATCCAATAAGCACCAATCTATTATTTATCTATACAAATACTTTTAAGTTGAATAACACCAAGTAAAGTTTATAAATTCAATGGCAACACCAAATTTTGAAATACAATTAAACTATATTCTCTAGATAAGACACATTTTACCTACATTTACACAAAAAAATTAGAAAATGAAGTACCTTATTTTTATAGAGAGAAAAGCTGAGATATAGTGAAATTGTTGACAAATACATGACAGATCACTGCAGATAAAAAATAAGTATACCCTCTATAATCTACCTCAAGTGTGTTTTACCATTTAGTGTAATTTGTGTTGTTATTGAACTTTCTTTCCAAGCTGCTTGACAGGCTTTGCACACACTTGTAAAAATTTGGCTTAAACCATTTCTACTAGATTTTGGCTGAGAAGTGTTACATTATACAATATTGGCATGTGATATTCCTCTATCAATATAGCTTTATAATGATGACATCCTAAAGATTATCAAAACAGTGGTGAGAAAGAATTATTAGGGTTAAATAATAAGTACCTGTAAAGTCAATTTGGGTTTGTTGTGTGAAATATAAAAGTGTCCATTTTTTTGACAGATGGCAAGATTTTAAATATTATTTTCAATACAAAATGAAGGACATATTTTGATACCAACATGACATCAGAACTATCACAGGAACCACAGAGTTCAGTGAGAAGAAAATGATTCTAGTTACTTCCAGTAATATAGAGCATTCTGCAACATGTTGGAAATCCTGCATGTTTCTTAATAGGTAAAGCAACTCTAGTCTTGGAAGTTCTAGTAAACTTTTTTTAACTACATCTCAAGGGAAATATCAGTAAGGTCACAGCAGAAGAAAACATTCCTCAATAGCCATTCCATTCGACACCCTGCTTCATCTAGAAATTGGAGAAGGTATAGAGATAAGGGTCTCAGGACAGGTACAGTATCATCCTCTAAATGCTAATCAAAAAGAAAAATATCAGGAAACTGAGAAGTCAAAAAGTGTGTAGGAGTATCAAAATAGGATATATTCACTTTGCTGTCATCTCTCAGAGTACTGACTCACATTTTAAATGAAAGCAAGCACAAAGATTGCACAACATATAGAATTCTACTTTGCAGGCAAATATAGCCTAAAAGCATTCACAGGAACAGATTACCTTTTCTTTGTCCAATTCACAATAGAATGTACAGTAAAGTCATAGAAATGGTGTTAACAATCTGAACTGTGAATTCTTTCAAAGCATGGTGAGGTGGACCATGTTTCAAGTCCAATTCAAATATTTACTACATATGTGAGTTTTCTACCAGATGAAGGTTATTAAATTCTTACTTAACTAAATTTTGTTTATTTGAACTAAAACCCTGAACATAATTGGCAACAGAGAAACCTCTTCATCTCAATCAGCTTTCTAGAGGACTATTAGGTAAGAAATGTTTCACCTGATCTAATTGCAGGTATAGGTGTAAATATCTTATATCTTAAGTTTACTATCTACACAACATCCAGCAAATTTTTATATGTAGACTCATTTTGACAGAATATTTACAATCGTATTATTTTTTGTTTATAATATGTACTTATAAGCTAGCAATAAATAGGACAGTATAAAGTTTACTATAAATGAAATATCAAAGCTAGAAAAGTTGTAATCCTAATAATATGATGGTTTTAAAGACTCAGAGCAAAGTACATTCTAAGTTTTAAAAAATATGCTTAGCAACAATAAGAATGCTTCACAATTCATTGATTATTGAAAATAAGCAGGCTTTAAAATTGTATGTACGCGATGTTCCCAAATTTGTTTTAGAAGACACAGGTATTTGTCTATATACTTTGTTGAATGAGCATACAGATAAAATAATCGTTAACTAAGTCAATATATTTTGGATATCTTCTTAAGAGCTGGCGTAATGTTTTCACTACTTGCACCTTAATACTACCCACCATGTTTGTTTTCATTCTCATCCTTCTTTTTTTTTAATTTTTTAATCGCAGGAAATTTTCACGTTGCTTTTGAGAAGCTTGACTCCTCTCATTAGATTGCTAGGGCCAGGTGTGGATTTTCTATTGTAGACACACTTCTGACCCTAAAAATCATTGTTCCATTAAAATTATTTCCTACACATTTTTCCAAGTTTTGCCTGCCGCTCTCCTCATTATAATGACAAACAGCTCTCAGCTTTTGACAACATTAATCCACAGATGTTTCTGCTGCCCTTAGTCCTGGCCCAGCTGCAAGGAAAATGTTGACAAATTTAACTATAGAAAAAGTTAACATTGCTTTACAATGAGAGACAGCAATAAATAAGGTAAATGACAAAGAAAAGAGGTGAGAAAATATATATAACCAATATTAATAATATCACTAAAGAGTTATGATAAGCAACACTAGCAGATATAAACAGGAAATCTACAGGTAAAGAAATACCCAAAGTCAAGGAAAATAAAAATTAGTTTAACTTCAACCCCATTAATATGTAGGGAATTATACATTGAGAGAAAATCCCATGAAATACATTTTCTCATGGTCATGTGTATAGGAAATAATAATTTCATTAAGTTTGATGTTTTAGAGAATGAGGAAAGTGGTTTCTCCTTTCATGTGAGTAATAGGGGCAATTTAATTTGTTCTAAAATAAAAATGTTTATGTCTTGCCTGTATCAATCCTATATCAATATTGTATTAAGAAATTTGTAACAAGAGATTTTCTTACAAGGGTACAAAGACATACATAAATGTCTAATGTAGCATTAGTATTTATACAAGGAAAAGACTAGAAACAGCTTTGACTAGTGCAGGCATCATTACATACATTATAACGTTCATAATGTGTAGTAGTATACTGACATTTCTGAGAATGAGGCATATTTCCATATACTGAGAGATTTTAATAATTTTTTGAGGTAGGTACCTGTGTTGTCTTTTCTCTGACATGATCACTATCTGAGAAAAAGAAGTATGTTTAATACTACGGTAATGCTAATATTTGGATAATTATGAGATCATAAAGACAAAGGAGTTGTACAAAGGAGATATATCAGAAAATATTTTGATGTACATCAAATTTGTGGATGTAGTCAGCCCTAGATCAAAAATTTGTTAAAACTATTGATACATTTTCTTGAGAGCTAGTGCGATGTACTGGCAACAAAAAACAATTATCAAATACTAAAAAGAGTTTTCAGTATTTTATTTGTTTATGTAATATTTATATTTATCTTGGAATATATTCCTTTCAAAGCATGTAATCTCTAACATTTTAAATAATGATAAGCTATTTACTTTTTTCTCTAGAATATAATTTATTCTTTGCACCATATTATTTAGTATACGGTTTTAAAATGTGTCCCATGCCAATTTACTACTTTATCCTTTCGTTTGTAAAACTTGATAGGAAAGATTGGGTCATTCTTGTCATACTCACCTAAAACAGAGTTGAGAAGCCAGGGTGAAAAAGCACTCAAGGCAAACAACCTTTCCCCAGGAATGTGATTCTCTACAAGTTTGGCTGCTGAAACTGCCTGTTCTAACCTGAAACCGGTTCTAACTATTAGCTGCTGAAACAACATGCTGGACTCCAGGAGTGGTTTTATCTACCTCTGCTGTTAGGTAGTTAGACAGACATTAGCAGCTGGGAGGGGTCAAAAGAGGAGAGCAAAAAGGCTGTCACTAAAGTCACCTCTGGCCTGCCTGAGTTCATCTTCAAGACCACCCTAACTCCACCCTAAGGGATGGAGTTTGTGGTAAAGTTTGTGGCCAGAACACCCTGACGAAAGAGAAACTGGGGCACAGGTGGAAATTCCCTAAAGTGGAGCATGCCCAGTAATATAAAACCATGTCCTCAAGGTCACCCCAAGTTCATCATACCATCATTATAATAAAGTTTACCACCTGGCGAGGTGGCTCATGCCTGTAATCCCAAAACTTTGGGAGGCTGAGGCGGGTGGATCACGAGGTCAGGAGATCGAGACCATCCTGGCCAACATGGGGAAAGCCTGTCTCTACTAAACATACAAAAATTATCTGGGTATGGTGGCGCACACCTGTAATCTCAGCTACTCCGGAGGCTGAGGCACGAGAATCGCTTGAACCCAGGGGCAGAGGTTACAGTGAGCCAAGATCGTGCCACTGCACTCCAGCCTGGCAACAGAACAAGACTCTGTCTCAAATAAATAAATAAATAAATAAATAAATAAATAAAATTTACATGTGGTTTTACCCTCCACCCCACCAAGTGGGCTTTTCTGTATGAATTATGGGTAAGAAGAACATGCACAATTTAACTTCAGTTACAGGGCCAATCAAATGACATCATCCTGTCACTCAAACGCAGCCCAACCCCCAACTCCTTCCCACAAACACAATAAAAGCACCTTAAGCTTTGTAAAGAAGTTCTGATTTCACTTTGCAGAAATCGGCCCACTCTCACTCTGAGCGTCTTATGGTGCTTCAGTAAACTTTGCTTTGAGCTTGCATTTTGGTGCTAGTTCGCAATTCTTTGCTTACTATCACAAGAACTGTGATTGCCGGTCCAGAGCTCTGGCTCTTTTGATCTCCTCAGTTAAAGGATTCATCCCAACACAGAATTTCTGGTAACACTGTCACTTACCAATCAGAACTTGCCAGTTCAAAACTTTGCTAGTATCAATCAACTTGCTTAAAGGGCCATATATAACACTTCTCTTCTCAGAACATTTCTTTTTTATAATACTGCTAATTTTCACTTCATTCTTCACACATGCTGAAGTCCACCCAGTCTGTGAGTGTATGCTTTGAATTACAATTCTTGCTTCCCAAATAAAACATTTTAAATGTAGAGATTCATCTCTGCATTTCTATTTTGACTTTGATACATTAGTAGTATTTTTTTTCATTTTTAATGGCATTGGTGTGTCTCCTTTGTCATGAAAAATTTGCCTTATTAATTAGCTTTCAAATGCTGTTTTCAATAAATATTTTACACTATATCTTAAGCTAGACAAGATTTTCTTGTTTAAAATCTAATGAAATTTTTATCCATCATGAATACTAATAATAATTGTGATAGTATTGTTTGTATTATTATACCCTATAAAAATAAACCTTAACTTTTATTGCAAATATGAAAAAATAAACAAATCTATTAAAAAGCTTAAAGGTAAAAGTGGTCAATTGGTTAAAATCAGCATGTACTTTCAATAATTATTGATAATTGACATAAGAAATTGCTTTTCCGAATATTATGTAGACATTTTAGGTAATATAAGCAACATTGTCTTTATAAAATCAGTACATTTATATTTAAATATACTGTCATAGAGCATAGCTATAATTAAAATTTTGTCATAAAGCATAGCTATAATTAAAATTTTGAACTTTTGGCATTCTTTTTTTTGAGACAGGGTTTTGCTCTTGTTGCTCAGGCTGGAGTGCAATGGCGTGATCTCCACTCACTGCAACCTCCGCCTCCCAGGTTCAAGCGATTCTCCTTCCTCAGCCTCCTGAGTAGCAGGGATTCCAGGTGCCTGCCACCATGCCCAGCTAATTTTTATATTTTCAGTAGAGACGGGGTTTCACCATGTTGGCCAGGCTGGTCTCAAACTCCTGACCTAGTGATCCACCCGCCTCGGCCTCCCAAAGTGCTGGGTTTACAGGCCTGAGCCACTGTGCCTGGCCAAACTTCTGGCTTTCACTGATGACCGTCTGACTTGGAAAGACTATAACTTCCACATATTACCCTTATAAAATCTGGACTAATTAAAAACAAGGAAACATATACACAACAAAATAATATGAAGGTACTGCAGAGTAATTAAGCATACAGAGAACAGAGGGGATCCTACCCTGGAAAGACAAATGAGAATTGCCATTTGCCACGTATTGCCTGAGCTCACTATCCTATAATGCGTAAAACTGCAACCTTCAATAAATTGAGATGTCAGATCACAGAGTATGAGACTGGCAAATCTGTAGGAATGTTGGGAAGGTTCTAGAAAGAAAGAAGACACAGAAGACTTTTGCACTGAATAGGCATTCAAATACTTACCTGATTATAATTTACCTGTTTGAAAGAGGAACCAGAGTTGTCATGAAACAGCAGCTGAAAACTTAAGAAACTGAGGGAAGATTTCAAGGGTTTCCTAACACAAAGGAGGAAGAGTTGTGTTCATCTAAGCTATTGGCCTGTTTAACAAAAATCCTTCTTGAAAAGAACACAAAAACTCCATATCTTTATAAAGTGTTATTTATAATGTCCAAACCTGATTACAAATCTTCAAATATGAGAAAAAAATGATAAAATGTATCAATAGCCAACAAAAATATTTATAAGTAGAAGCCAATTAACGCAGATTAACCCAGATGTTGCAACTGACTGAAAAGAACTTTAGTGTAACTTACATAAATATGCTCATGACACTAAAAATATACACAATGAAAAAACATTTCAAATATCTAGGAAGAGATGTAGAAACTACAAAACCATTCAAATGAAAATCTGCAAGCTGAAAGTAACATAAATGGAATAAAATGAAAAATAATGAAATTAAAGCAGAGTGCCAAAAACAAATAAATCACCCATAAACTTAAGGATAGCTTAGTAGATACACAATCCAAAAAACAAAAATACAATATTGAGTCTCAGGGGTCTTTGGAAAAAACATCAAATTGTCTATCATACACGCAGGGAGATCATCAGAAAGGAAGGAAAGAGACAATGTGGCCAAAACAAAATTTGAAGAAATAAAGGTCAAAACCTTCCAAAATTTGATGAATATTATTACACATAATTCTAAGAAATACAAAAAACTCTATGCAGAATAAATGCAAGTAAAACCACGCTGAGTGTATCATAATGAAACTGCTAAAATCAGAAGCAAAAGAGAAAATGATTAATGCATCAGATTAAAAACCTCTTTTTGTACAGAAAAAGAATAGCTGCTAGTTTTCATCAGAATTGGAGGGGGAAGTTGATGGAACAACTCTTTAGAGGTTGGAATAAATCTAAGTTAGAGCATATATCTATAACATAATTTAAAAGAAAGACAAAATCTCTCTGAGGTTAGCAAAAACAGATAACTCATCACTGGCAAATTATCACTACAAGAAATACTAAAAGAAGGTCTTTAGGTTAAATATGTGTGGCACTTGCAGATAAATTAGATCCATAGGAAGAAATAAAGCAGACCAAATGAGATATTAGACTAAATGACCAACTATAATACTATAGATGTATTAAAGATTTATGATCTCTTCATGTGTAATGCATATGACAGCAATACCATCAAGCAGGTGGTAAATGTAACTAAAACATTGTTAGGTATATTTATTTTATTGGAGGTAGTAAAATATAGCCTCTAGTCAACTTGTGGTAGGTTAAAATGTATAGAAATAATGCCTAGAGTACCCAATAAAATAATAATTACATAAATAAATACATAAACACATACATTCAAAGCATCATAACAGGAAGTATAGTAAAACAGTAAAAATGGAGTTCTAAGTATGTATTTTTTCGAGACAGAGTCTCACTCTAGCTCCCAGGCTGAAGTAACATGGCATGATCTTGGCTCACTGCAACCTCTACCTTCTGGGATCAAATGATCTCCCTTCCTCAGCCTCTTGAGAAGCTGGGACTACAGGCATGTGTCACTATGCTTGCCTAATTTTTGTATATTCTGTAGAGCTGGGATCTCACTATGTTGCCCAGGCTGGTCTCAAACTCCTGAGCTCAAGCGATCTGCCTACCTCAGCCTCCCAAAGTGCAGGGATTACAGGATGAGTCATCCTGCCTGGCCTTGAATTTTATAATTTTTAAATTAACAAGGCAGAAAATTAGAAGCAGAAAGATACAAGAAGAATGCAGACTTATGGAAAAAAATAGCAAAATTACAGACAGTAACCAAATACTTAAATAATCATGTGAAAATTAGTGATTGTCCAAATTTGCAAGATCAATTACATGATGCTAACAGAAGGAAACAGTTCCAATCAATGCAACAAATCAGTTGAAAAGATAAAAAGGAAATATTGTAGAACAAAAACCAAAAAATCTTGTATGATTATGTCCTAGTCTAATAAAATTGGCTTCAAGAAAAGGATATAGCAATGCTTTAATGAAAGGGTAAATGTATTAGGAAAACATAACTCGTATATATGTATGCACTCAAATGGAGATTTTCAAAAATTTTAAAGGAAACTGAGAGAAAGAAAGAAAAAAACATAAGTCTCAGATGGAGATTTAAATGTTTCTCAAAATTTGATAAATCAACTAGACTGTAATAATGCAGATATGATTGACAAAGACAAATATTGTTACCAGAACCCTAAGAGTTTGGCCTAGGTCCCGCTGCTCAGCACACAGAAAGCCAATCACTGAAACAATAGGTATTGCCAGGGAAGATGCTTTAATTAGGTGCTGCAGTTGAGGTCAATCTGTCATCCATCTACCCGAATGACTAAAATTAGGGGTTTATAGAGCAGGGAATAAATGTAACCAGGTATGGGAAAACAGGAATTAGGAAAGGATAAGGAAAATAAGTTGTTCAACAGGAAGCAGATGGTCAGTTAGGGAATCATGATGGGTGAAGGGTCTAGCATCTGATTATCCAGATGTGGGTGGTGATCTGGTAAGTTTCAGCTCCTTGATGCTATCTGGGAGTCCTGATGGTTGGTTTCCTGAGAAAGGAACTCAGGTAAGGCAAATGTAACTTTCTCAAGTTTTAATACCAGAAAGATCAATTTCTATGTTTATTTGAAGAAACCATAAACATCAGTACTATGGGACAATTGGGCCAATTTCACCACAATAGGCTAATGACATTTAAAGAACATATAATATCAAACTGCTGAATATACATTTATTTCACACATGCAATATTGTAGTTGAGTAAATTTCAAATGGTTGAAATTTATATGGTATGTTCTTTGACTAAAATTAAGTATTAGGTTTTTTTTTTTTTTGACAGAGTCTCACTCTGTTGCCCAGGCTGGAGTGCAGTGGGATGATCTCAGCTCACCACCTTACCACAACCTCCACCTCCCAGGTTCAAGTGATTCTCCTGCCTCAGCCTCCCGAGTAGCTGGGATTATAGGTGCACACCACCACGTCCAGCTAATTTTTGTATTTTTTAGTAGAGACGGAGTTTCACTATGTTGGCCAGTCTGGTCTCAAACTCCTGACCTCATGATTTGCCCACCGCGGCCTTCCAAAGTGCTCGGATTACAGGCGTGAGTCACCGCACCCAGCCAAGTATTAGTTTTCTGAATAGATTAATAAAATTTATAGCCCTCTGGAAAGACTGGATACTTCATTTCATGAAATCATACAAAAATTAGATAAGGTCACACTGAAGTAACCTTGGGTTTTCTCAAGACTAAGCATTGATTAAAAGTTCAGGATTAAATGTAGAACTGGAGTTAAAAATCTAGAATAATCAATTTCTATTATTTTTCTATTGGAATACAGTAGTCATCAATGCAATGAACATGTAGATAATACATTATGGAATGATTATTTGATTAATGGCCATGAAATGACTTTAATACAAATGGTTCATCTTATTTTCTATGTATCTTTAGCTCCAATTCAACAACAAAAAGGCCAAAAAATTATTGGAAGCTAACTACTATAGCATAAGGGCAAATAATTGAAATTCAATGAAGCCAAATATCTCTGCATATAAAGATATGCTTTACATGTAAATTAAACTAATTACCCTGAAAGAGTTAATGCACCTTCCCAAAGGCACTGTTCTTAATAGTGAAGAACAGTTTACGGACTGGGTGAAACCGGTTCATAAAGCCTGAGAGACTTAAGACTGTCTAGTTCACACTTTTTTTTTTTCAATGTAGGATACTGAGACATGGAACATTTGTAAGAGTTTTCAAAGTTTACACTAGTAGTAGAATAATCTACTTAATTAAGTGTTCATTCTACTACAGTCAAACATATTAAAGGCAATTTAATAAAATTTACTTAGTATATATCCAACATAAACTTTCCAAATATATAATTTAATGTGTGTGATTTTTAAGGTTAAAAATTGATTGTCCCACTTATCCAGGTTTGCTCATTACACAGTGTATCTTGTATCAAAATATCACGTGTACCCTATTTACATATAGAAGTATTATGTATTCATAAAATTAAAAATAAATTTTTGAAAATTTATTGCCTTTTGCATAGTTACGTGTGTTCTACTTTTTTCTACCATCTTGATTTTTCATCTTGGATACCTGGGAGAAAATACATGTTTTCACTGGCATCTGTAATATTTACCTTTTTATGCAGAAATAGAAATAATATGGAAATCTGATTTTTTCCTAAACTCGATGTGAAAATTATAATTAAATAATATGATATTTTTTCTATCCTATGGGTATAATTTATTAATATGTTTTTAAAGAGAAGTTAATGGAATAGAATTGTAATATAAACTCTGCTATTATGGAAGTACGACTAAATTTGAACCTTAAGTATAAATTAGATGACCGCCATCACATAGACAGTCTCTACTTATATTCACCATGTATTTCTGAAAGTTGTTTTCCGAATGTTAATTTGTATAAAGCAAAATTATGATTGCATAACTGCTGCTGCTCTATGTACTTGCTAGCCTTTCTTAATGCAGAAAACAAGGCCAATTGTCTCACTATTATTTCACTAATTTTATTATGTATTTATCATATGCCTATGTATGCTTGATAATATGGTAAGACCTAAGGGTATACCGAGGGCAAGTACAGCCTCATTCCTCAAATAACTTACATCTTATAGATTTTCAAAAATTTTCTGCATTTCTATGAAACCATGTATTTGAATATCACTGAATATATCCTATTGCATTTGTTATACATTTACCAATATCTTGTGAGCTTTCTCAACAGAGTATTGCTATTGCCAAATTCTCATCACTTGGGAAAAAACCTAGAGCATTACTGTGAATAATATAGTTGGGATAGAAATAGTCAATACATATGTTTGGACAAGATCCTTGTTCTTAATTAATCCAATAAGAATATTTAAAGCTTTGGCATAAATAGTTCAAATATTTTATGCAAAAGGATGAGCTATATAAATATTTTAAAGCACACATACAAACTTTTATTGATTAAATATACTACCAATGTTCTTCCTTAAGTTATAAGGACTTTACATTCTGCTATAATTCTATTAAAAACCTAATTTAACCAATCTTTTAGTGTATCCAAAGCATTTGTCTTATTGTATTTTTATTTTTAATGAAAATATTACACACCAGAAAATGAAAGTTTAAAATAAAAAACTATAATAATGCTTTGTTAAAGCAATAAATATCATACACACACATATACACAGTAATGTTTTGCTTAATGATGAGAATGCATTCTGAGAAATGCATCTTATAGGGTACTTATATAAACCTAGATGGTATAACCTACTACATACCTAGGTTATGTGGTACACCCTATTGCTCCTAGGCTATGCATCTGTACAGCATGTTACTGTACCATACCGTAGACAATTGTAACACAATAATAGCTACTTATGTATCTAGACATGTCTAAACACAGGAAGTATATAGTAAAACCATGGTATTATAATCTTATGGGACTATTGTCATATATACAATCTGTTGTTGACTAAAACATCATCATGTGGTAGACTGTATATATAATATCTGTATCTTTGTAAAAGTTTGAACATTCACTGTAATTTGCCTTTTTTGACGACTATATAAAAGAAGCTCATATATCTATGGCAAAAAAACATTGGTTTTCTTTCTCTGTTGCAGAAAACAATTAGGAATACCTGTTTCTAAAAGAGCAATTTGCTAAAAATACATTATATTTTATGGCTTAGACTTGATTATTAAAATCAGGCTGAAACCAAGATACACTGACTTTACTATATTATTACAAATTGATAATTTTTATTCATACATTACCATCATATATTATGAAAAATATATTTTGTAATATACCACGGAAAGTCTTGATATATTCCCCTGGAAATTTTTTTTAATAAAAGCCTAAAATTTGCTGGCGTGTTTGCTCATGCCTGAAATCCCAGCACTATGGAAGGCCGAGGTGAGAGGGTTGCTTGAGCCCAGGCATTTTGAGACCAGCGTGAGCAACATAGTGGAGCCCCTTCTCTACAAAATACGATTAAAAAATTAGGTGGGTGTGGTGGCATGTGCCTGTAGTTACAGCTCATTGGGAGGATGTTGCGGGAAAATGGCTTGAGCCTGAGAGGTATGGATTACATGAGACATGATTGCACCACTATGCTCCAGCCTAGGTGACAAAGTGAGACCCTGTCTCAATTTTTTAAAATTAAAAAAAAATTTTTAAGCTCAAAATGCTATTTTTCAAAAAAGTGTATAATACTTTCTATGTATGTACAATTTCAACTTATGTATGAATATTTTTGATATAAATAATAATGGATTATCTCAGTTAAAAGCAAATGAAATGTATTAAAATGGTTGGAAATCTAAATGAATTATTCCCATATTATTTTTCACAAAAAATGGGATTTTTGGTACTGATGAAAGATGTACAGATCACCGCCAACCCAAAGTAAATTGCCTCCCCTCACAAATGATTTCTCTGGCATAGTTTCCATGATTTTCATAGGCAGCTTTCAGATGAGATGGCTTAATTCAGAATTACATAGTGTGTTCAAACTTATCATTCCACCTTCACTATTTTCAGTAGGTGACTTTGTTTACTACTTCATAAAGAAAGGGAAGTTCTCAATTTATTGAAAACTCATTTTTAAACACATACATGTATAAGAAACTATTTTACGTGTGTGTTTGTATATATACATATTACATATGAAGTATTCAATAAATGAGCTGCTGTTTTATATTACATATTTACTCATGGAATATAAAATAGTGAGCACATTTTATGTATATACATGTAATATATATACACATACATAAAATGGAATGCATTATATTTCTATCTAGAAAAACACTGGTTTATAAATACTTTTTGAGGACTTCTGGTTTCCTGTACAGCATATAAGAAGCTTGAAAGTTGTTATTCTATCCTAACAAATAAAAATATGAACAAACTGAAAAATCAATAACTCTTCTTAGAACCCTCAGAGAAATAAGGTCACAAGGCAAACCACTGCCTCCCAAATTAGGAAGATAAGCAGAAGAATATGAAGAATCACAGCTTACTAGAACAGAAACAGAAAGACAAAACTCAATGGGAACCAGGTGCCTGGGTAGGAAAACCTGAAGTGTAATTGACAAATTGTAGGAGGCTAAGCATGAACAAGTCTGAGAGATTAAAAACTCCAGACTCAGACATGGCAGGGAAGCACATTGCTGTGAGTTTTGTCTTCTGGAATTTGATCAGGCACTTACAGTGAATTTCAAAGGAAAAATCCCCTTGTGCATTCTTCAGGGGGAGAGGAAATAAACAACTTTGAAATACACCGAAGCATTCCATTTTCTTAAGAAGGTCTGTAGTCAGAAAAAAACTATTTAACAACAGGTTAACCTGCTGGGATTTTACCAGAGCTAACTGACTTAAGAGCAGAGAAATCCCCAACTCCAGCCCCCTCTAGCTATGCTGTCTCAACTGAAAAGAAAAATGGGAATTACATATAAAGTTCACAGTTGAGAAGTACAAGCTAACTAAAAGATGGGGACCTAATGATAGGATTATTGAATGCTTCACATTCCCCAACTCCTTAACCACCACATTACTGCAGGCTTATGTACAGCAGTTCCTTTCATACAGTACATCCTGTCAAGCTATGCAGAGAAAATTGCAAGACATACCAATAAGAAAAACAACAACAACAACAACAACAACAAAAACAGTTTGAAAAGACAGCAAACATCAGAACCAAACTTACAGATAGCAGGGGTATTTAAATTAACATATCAGGATTTGTTTTTAAACTTTTAAGTTCAGGAGTACATGTAAAGGTTTGTTATAAAGGTAAGTTTGTGTCTTGGGGGTTTGTTGTACTCAGATCAGGAATTTAAAACAATTATGATTAATATGCTTAGGGTTGTAATGGATAAAGTAGACAATATAAAAAAATACATGGGCAATGTAAGCATAGAGATGGGGAATCTAAGATAGAACCAAAGAGAAATGGTAGTGATCAAAAACAGTCACAGAAAAGAAGAGTGACTTTGATGGGCATAATAGCAGACTGGATATAGTCACGAAAAACCTTCTGAACTTTAGAATATCTCAATAGAAACTTCCTAAATTGAAAAGCAAAGTGAAAAATATGCTAAAATAAAAAAGAATGGAATATCTAAGAACTACAGGATAACTAAAAATGGTGTGACATCATGTAATGGAAATACCGGAAGAAGAAGAAAGAGAAAAGGTAACAGAAAAATATTTGAGACAGTAATAAAGAAGGATTTTCTTAAGTTAATATCATACACTATACCACAGGTTTAGAAAGTTTAGAAAGCACCAAGCAGGATAAAATTCAAAAACAAACAAACTACACCTAGTCATATCATTTTCAAACTACACAAAATCAATAATAAAGAAAAAGTCCTAAAAGAAAAAAAAAAGAAAAAAAAAAAACGTTTACCTGTAGAGGAGCAAAGACCAAAATTACATCTGACTTACTTTTTTTCAGAAACCATGTAAGTAAAAAGGGAGTGAAGTGAAATACTTAAAGCACTGAAAGAAAATAATCATTAAACTAGAATTCTGTACCCTGCAAAACTATCTTTCAAAACTGAAGGAAAACTGAAGACCTTCTCAGATATAAACTGATGGAGTTTGTTGCTAGTAGGCAGGTCTTGCAACAAATGTTAAAGTTCTTTAGAGAGAAAGAAAATGACACAGGTCAGAAACTTGGATCTACATAAAGAAAGAAGATCAACAAAGAAAGAATAAGTGATTAATTTTTTGTTCTATTTTTAATTGATGCAGCAGATAACAAATTGTACAAATAATAAAAGCAATGATGCATTCAACTAGGTATATATGTATGTATATATGTGTACATAAATATACATGTGTATGCTTATGTATAAGTGAAATAAATGACACAAATGATGCAAATGACAGGAGGAGGGAGGAATAAGATGATTTTGTAATTATTAAGTATTCACATTTCCTGTGAAGCAGGAGAGTGATAAAGTGGACTTGAATTAATGTAAATGTTTATTGCAAACTATAGTGCAATCACTAAAAATAGTGAAAAAATACAACTGACATGCTAAAAAAAGGGAGAAATTAAAATTATATAAAATTCTCAAATCAAATCCAAAATGTAGAAAAAAAGAGGTAGAAGGTAAATGTAGGAGTTAAGAACATGGGCAACAAACATAAAATAGTAACAAATACAGTAGATACTAATCAAAATGTATAAATAATCACTTTAATTTTCAGTTGTTGAAATACATCAATTATTAGACATTGCCAGAATGGATCAAAAAAAAATACAATTCTATGTTGTTTAGAAGAAGCTTACTTTACATATAAAGATACATATAGAATAAAAAGTATATGGGGAAGTAAAGATGTATGATGCTAAAACCAATAAAAATAAATTGAGTGTAGTTATATTAATTTCAGATAGAAGAAAAGTTTTCAGGGATAAAAATGGTATTACATATGACAAAATATTCAATTATCCAAAAAAATAACAGTTTAACACATATAAGCCTAGCAATAAAGCATCAAAATATGAGGCAAAATCCTATAGAACTATCTTCCACTGGGTCCCTCCACAACACGTGGGAAATAGATGAATCTACTAGTTTACTTGGAGATTTCAATACTCTCTGTCAATGACATTCTATATTTATGAATGTAAAGAATCACTAGTGTCAAGGTATCCAGATGTCAGGTCTTTCCATCTTAACCTATAGCTGTAATGGAATGCAATACCCATTGCAACACCAGAAAGTTTTTTTTGTGGATATTGGCAAATCGATTCTGAAGTTTCTATGGAGAGACATAAGACACAAGATATGCAACATAATAATAAAAGAGAAGAACAAAGTTGAAGACTGATGCTACCTGACTTCAAGACTTACTATAGAGATACAGTAGCAAGACAATGTGGTACTGGCAAAAACAGAGACAAATGGATCCATAGAACAGACTACAAATCCTAGAATTACACCTACATGAATACAGTCAACTAATCTTTGACAAGTGTTGCAATCTCTGCATTGCTCTAAAGGAATTCCTGAGACTAACTTATCTTAAAAAAGAGATTTATTTGTGTATTAGTCTATTTTCATGCTGCTGATAAAAACATACCCAAGAATTGGCAATTTACTAAAGAAAGAGGTTTAATTGGACTTTCAGTTCCACGTGGCTCAGGAGGCCTCACAATCACAGTGGAAGGTGAAAGGCACGTCTTACATGGCAGCAGGCAAGACAGGGGATGAGAGCCAAGTGAAACGGGTTTCCCCTTATCAAACCATCAGATCTTGTGAGACTTATCCACTACCAGGAGAACAGTGTGAGAGAAACTGCCCCCGTGATTTAGTTATCTTCCACTGGGTCCCTCCACAACACGTGGGAATTATGGGAGTATAATTCAAGATAAGATTTGGGTGGGGATACAGGGCCAAACCATGTCAATGGAATTCACAGTTCTGCAGGCTGTACAAGAAGCATGGAACCAGCATCTGCTTCTGATAAGAGCTTCAGGAAGCTTCTGCTTGTGGTGGAAGCCGAAGGAGAGCAGGCATCATATGGCAAGGGGGTAATGAACAGAGAGGGGAGGGAGATGATAGGCTCTTTTTAACAATCTGCTCTTGTGGGAACTAATAGTACAACAAGAAATTCATTATCACAATGATGGAACCAAGCCGTGTATGAGGGATGGGCTTCCATCGCCCAAACACTTCCCTTCAGTCACCACCTCTGAAATAGGTGATCAAATTTCAATGTGAGATTTGAAAGGAATAAAAATCTCAACTGTATCAACAATCGAACCAATGCATTTCAATGGAGAAAAGATAGTCTTTTCAACAAGTGGTGCTGAAACAACAGTGATTCACATGCAAAAAATAAATAAATAAATAAATCTAGATGCAGTCCTTTTGCTGTTTAGAAAAGTAAACTTATGAATCACAGATACATGTAGAATATAAAGCTATAGAAATGTCTAGAAAATCACATAGAATAAAATCTAAATGACCTTCGGTTTGCTGATGACATTTTAGATATAACACCAAGGATATTATTCATAAAAAAACAAGAACTGGTAAGCTAGACTTGAAGAAAATTAAAATCCTGCATTGCAAGAGATACTTTCAATATAATGAAAAGAAAAGTCACTGACTGGGAGAAAATATTTGCAAAAGACACATCTGATAAAGCACTGTTATCCAAGTAAGATGAATAACACTTCAAAACTCAACCATAAAAAAAGCAAATAATTTGATGCAAAAGTGGGCCAAAGACCTTAACAGACACTTCACCAAAGAAGATATGCAGATGGAAAATAACATATGAAAAGATGTTTTATATCTTATGTCATCAGGGAAATGCAAATTAAAACAATGTGAGACTACTACACACATATTAGAACTGTCCAATTTCAGAACACTGACAATACCAAAAGCTGTTAAGGATGTGGAAATACCAAATGCTGTCAAGTATGTGGAAATACAGGAAACTATGTTCATTACTGGTGGGAATGAAAAATGGTACAGCAATTTAGGAAGACATTTTGTTTGGCAATTTCTTACAAAACTAAACATCCTTTGTCTTAGTCTGTTTTGTGTTGCTATAAAGAAATACCGAAGGCTAGGTAATTTACCAAGATCAAGTTTATTTGCATTATGTTTCTGATGTCTGAAAAAGTTCAAGATTAGGTATCTTGTAAGAGCCTCCAGCTGCTTCCACTCATGGTAGAAGGCAAAGAGGAACTGGAATGTGCAGAGATTACACGGTGAGAAAGGAAGCAAGAGAGAGAAAGAGGATAAGGTGCCAGTTTCTTGTTTAACAATCAGCTCTCCTGGGAACTAAGAGTAAGAACTCACGCCTGAAGGAGGGCATTAATCTATTCATGAGGAATCTGCCACTGTCACTCAAATGCCGCCCATTTAGCCAACCTCTAACATTGGAATCAAATTTTAGCATGAGATTTGGTGGGTACAAACAGTATATTCAAACTATAGCACTTACCATATGGTTCTGCAATCGTGCTACTTGGTATTTACCCAAAGGAGCTAAAAACTTATGTCCACATAAAAAGCTGCAAAAGGATGTTTATAGCAGTTTTATTCATAATGACCAAAACTTGGAAGCAACCAAGATGTTCTTCAGTAGGTGAATGGATACATAAACTGAGGAACATCCAAACAATGGAACATTATATAGAGCTAAAAAGAAATGAGCTATAAAGACATGGCAGAAACTTAAATGCTTGTTACTAAGTGAACAGAAAATCCACTGTATGATTCCAACCATATGACATTCTCAAAAAGGCCATATGATGGGGCAGTAGAAAGATGAATGGTTGCCAAATGTTAGAGAGAGGGAGGGATAAATAGGCAGAGCACAGAGGATTTTTAGCGCAGTGAATCTACTCCGCATGAAACTAAAATGAGAGATACATTTGTTTAAATGCATTTTGGAAACGTGAAATTTGTCTGATAATGATGAGTAAATGCAGGTTCAAAAATTGTAACAAAATGTAGCACTCTAGTGGGAGATGGAAAAGGCTATGTATTTGTCTAGGCAGGGTAATTTATGGGTATTTTACACAGCTTTGGGTAAATTTTGTTGTGAACTAAAACCAGTCTAAAAAAATCTATTAATAAAAAAAGCCAAGCCTGCACTATGTCATGAGGCAAAACACTGGATATTATGACGGTAAATAAAAATTATTACATATACATACAACGAATTAGTATTGCAGATATTTTTATTGTCTCTATAACAAAATTATAATGTCTTGAATCATTTCTTGTATTTAAGCCAGGGATATTAGAATTTAAATTACAATGAGTTTAAGAATGAATATCAACATATGGTTCTATCCAAAAAATTAGAGTGAGGAAAAGTTAAATGTTAAAATACACTGCCTTCTATTTAATTACAGAGTAAGCTTCATCAGCTGTCTTCAAGAAAAAATTAGTGATAGATTCCATTTCTCTAAAGTAGGTACATTTCTATGGTCAAGTCTCTTTATTCACAATAACACTGATAAAAGAGAATGTCTATTGAGCCTTTTCTCATCATTAAAGACATAAGCAAATTTGGAGACTATTTCTCAGCCAATATCATGTGATTGATAATAAGTTGTACGGCTGAAGTTTGAACGTGGGTCTATCTAAATTTAATTAACATGCTGAAGCACTATATCACCCTAAACAAAGTGGAGTATTTTACATATGTCCTGACTGCATGATGAAATAATGCCCGGAAAACAAGAAATATGCATACACACACACCCACATTCAGAAGATAGCATTAATAAAATGTTAACTAGAATTTTTTTTCTCATTCCTTTGTTCATGCATTCAACTACTTATTCATTCACTTATGCTATTATGCATCTACTTTACAATAGTAGCTGCTATATAAATTCTGGGGATAGAAAGGCAAACAAAACAAGTTTCCTGCCTTTGTGGATTATTATTCTAATGATTAATAAAAAACAAATAATAAAATAGCATATAATGTCTGATCTTAAAAATGTCATCAAGAAAAATAAACTCAGGAAAGTAGATAGAGAATAACAAGAGAATATTTTAAATAGGTGCAGTAAAGGCAGTAATTGAGGCCTACACTGAAGGGAAAGATAAGGCATGTGACTATGGCTGGGCTATTCCAGGAAAAGTCTTATAAAGCCTTGAGTCAGGAGTAGTGCATTTGGCATGTGGCAGAATAGAAAAAACCAAGGTAAGGAAGGACAGGACACAGCTTCTCCTGACCACGCAGAGGAATTTGAATTATGTGATCCATAAATTCCCAATGGTTTAATTATTAAACAAAAATATATAATTATATAAGTTGTGACTTGCATTTGTTTACATGAAAACATCTCTATATTTTCTGTAAAATAATGCTTTATTTGGGGCAATGTATTTAAGATATATATTGATGATCTCAGTGAAAACACATCTATCACCATTATCTAAATGTTTGAAAAACACATGTAAATATAACTTCATTCTTTAAAATTAATATTGTAACAGCAAATATGTGGAGGGGCTTCACTAAATGAATACAGGTGGACCTTGTCCCAGAACTGAATGATTGTTTTAATACGTGAGTTTGTAGAGATGAACTGAGAATGTAGGAATCCTATTCTCTTTTGCTAAACCTGCTCGATTGCTGGAGACACACTTTCTGTGTCTCAAAAGCTATTACAGTCTCTGCCTCAGGGAAGGTGTCCTGCTGTGGGGTTGGTAAGTGATGCCAATGGCTGTGGTTGGATTTATATTCAATATTGACGTGCTGTCATGGGAATCTCATTATTGCCGTATTACACACTATCTCCTTTATCAACATTAGAATGTTAATTTAATCTTCCTTTTGCTTAACTCCTGTTTTTTTCTTGTGATGTTCTGAATCAGGCAGTGAAAGGCATGCTATTGATTGGATTCCAGCCTAGAAATAAAATATAATCGGTAGTAAAAACATCAGTCATTCCATAACAAATTCTAGCATATTCATTCTTTCAAAAATGAACATCCATTTGAATTATTTTGCACAATAATCAGTCAGGCATCTACACAGATTAATGAATTCACACTGTATTTATTTATATTAATTTATTTGATCTTGTGCTTGAACACAAATGTTGGAATATGGAGCTTACTAACCACACATATATCAAACTTTCATGTGAACCAAGCAAAACATTTTTGGTTACTTGCAAAAATGTTAAAAATAATAAAATCTCACATTAGAAGCTCAGTCACTCAGTAGTGGTGTATTCAGTTT
This sequence comes from Gorilla gorilla gorilla, assembly GCF_029281585.2. NCBI lineage: Eukaryota > Metazoa > Chordata > Mammalia > Primates > Hominidae > Gorilla > Gorilla gorilla. Next base: position 90,936,946 of record NC_073243.2, read on the forward strand.
ACTCCTCTGGTCTACGAACGTATTTAAGAAGAAGTCTGCACTGTTAGCCCTCCTTTCCCCATTAGTAGACATTTCTTCTATTCTCTTCATCCAAGTCTCATAGTATACATATGTATGATAACACTAGGGGATCTTGTTTTAAACGTGTTCATCTTTTTATAATTTCATTGCACTCATTTTTTTTCTCCTTATTTACCTCCTTATTCATGACAATCTGCTGTTTTACTTAGACTTTTTCTTTCTGTAATAGTTTTATGGATATCTTCTATTTGTTCCTTGATGTTGCCATTTCACATTTTTAATGCCATTTTCACATCATTTTTTATTGTATGTTTAAAAAGCCAAAATGTTCCTTTATTTCTTTGATAGCTTGAGGAAAGGTATGTTAATATTTATATAGTTTGTGGTATAATTAACCTCTTTTGAACATTTTCATCTTTGTTATCCAAATTTTTCTTCATATCATTTTCAAGCTATGAATTCACCTAGGTTCTCTGCAGATAATTTTCTAGTGATCACACTGAGAATTAATTATGGACCAAAGCTTCTCCACCAACACCCTACCTCAGCCTATATAATCTGGTTTTGCTCTGGATAAGAAGTCTGTTTTCTTCCAGCAAATACATATTTCAGCATTACTTTCATGAATTAACAGTAAATTTAGTTCAGTTGATTAAGTTTAGTTGGTGCAGCACTGTTGACCATAATCTCTGTATCCTCTCTTTATCACAGCTGTGTCTATAAAGAATGTTTGTTTGCCTGTTGCTCTCATTCAGTGCTGTTTATGTTAGCAAAAGTCTTTAACAGACATCTACCTGGCATAGGAAGGAAGAGATTTTTTAAATTTGACTCCTCATAATGCATAGCCTACCTTTGGAGAGCACTTGCACTGCTGTAGGTCTGTACAAGTATGAGACCATGCTTTACTTCAACACTTAATTTTCACTGCACTAGTGGGTCTTTCTTCATAGTTTGTGGCTAGTGGTCACGGTTGACTTCTCATTTTATTGATGATTGAGATGTATTTGCTTGTTTGATTGTTTTTCTTCTTACTCAAAAAAGGAGGCTGATGCAAAATCTTTACTCTGGTATGTTTAGCTATGAGCATTGATAGAAGCACTCTAATTTGTGTTAGTGTTTTGAAGATTTTATGTTTATATATGAAGCTAAAATACTGACATTTGCAAAAATATTTGTAGTCATCATGCATATGAGAATCAAACCTAAGACATATTTTGTCATACCTGGCTGACAAGGCTGAGACACGCCTGTTTCACCCATAGAAACCCTTCCACTGCTGTCTCAAGCTTAGAGTTGGCCTGTGTCAGAATCAGTAAAAGCCACTGGGGGAAACCCTGCCTCTACTAAAAATACAAAATTAGCTGGGCGTGGTGACGCATGCCTGTAATCCCAGGTACCTGTGAGGCTGAGGCAGGAGAATCACTTGGACCCAGGAGGCAGAGGTTTCAGGGAGCTGAGATAGCGCCATTGCACTCCAGCATGGACAAAAAGAGCGAAACTCCATCTCAGAAAAAAAAAAAAAAAAAAAAGAAGAAGAATGCATAATGACTAAATGAGGTTCATTGAGGGATACAAGAATAATTAAAAATTAAAAAGTGAAAAACAGATATAATCAGAGAATTATAGTCATATACAAACTTCAAATAACAGTGGTTTCACTATAAATATAAGGGGAAATTATAAATTATTCAATAAAGTATTTTTAGAGAAATAAAAATTAGTTATTTTATACATTAACTTCATAGGGGCTAATGAATTTAAATACATAAAATGAGGTGATGCAAAAAGTAACATATAGCAATGAAAGGAATACAGTACATGTATATATTTATCCTTATGGATTGATCTCAAGCATGCTGTGTATGGCCAGTGTGGTACTCTATTTTTATGTCCATACTTATTTATGTAAGCTTAAATTGTTAAGGCAAATAAATCAACATTTATTTTTTTCTGAATATTTCTTCTCACAATTTTCAACTCTTCCTCTAGAAAATTGAAGGTTTTCTTATCTGGCACACACATATTCGAGATAATTAGAGCATTATTTGAAATTACTATGAAAGTAACTCTTTGGAATTGTTCAATTATTTATTGTGTCCTTGATAACTCATGCAAAGACTTAATTTGATTGAAATTGTGTTCTAATTAAATTCACTTTTTCTCTTTACCATCTATACCCAGACTAAATTCATTTTGAATTGTTCCATGTAGAATTAATATGGTTCAATTTTATTTTGACTAATTATGAAACTTCATTATATTGAGTGACTAGGTATATAGTTATGTATAATGGAACAGTCAATGTCTCTAATTTTTCCCTTTGGACTAATTGTCCCTGTCCATGCTCGCATTTCATGATCAGTGACTTTCTTTCAGGCTCAACATGAGAAAAATAAAAATTGCCAGGGATGTAAACACCCTAGAGCAGTTCCCAGCCAGTGACAGAATAGAGATTCCCTTTATTTTCCATGGGACAAGTCTTGAGACATGGTTTCAAAAACTATCAGAATTTCCACCAGTATTGGGTGGCTGGGAAATCTAAACCTCAGAATACGGGTTTAACAAAGATCACACAGAGATATAGGTAGATAGAACATATGAAAGAGATTAAAGAGCCATTGATAGCAAAATAAAAATTCTAATCTTTAGTATAACATGAAAATATTTGTCTAGCATATCTTGGGTAAAAATGGAAACTAAAGGCAAATGTGTAGACCAGCATATTAACAATTTGATTATATTAAAATATGTATATTTATAAAATCATTACAAATCAAACCTTTGCTATTTACATAAGATGGTCTTAAAACAATGATCTATAATTTTAATCATAAAATATTTGAAAACTGGAAGAAGTAAATGATAAACATCAATACAGAAATTAATAAAATATCAACTATAATACCTAAACAAATTTAAACAGAAAAAATCTAGTGAATAAAAGCATAACTCACTATTTTAGAAAATGGATATGTAAGAAGAAATATAAAGAAAATTAAAAGAATATTATGTGTACAGTCTATATAAATTATTTGAACATATACATTCACAGGGTAAACACACTGCTTTATTAGTCTTCTTTTGATGCAGTAAAAAACAGCCACAAAATATCAGTTGTTTTATAGATTTCATTGCATTATGTTCAGAAAAGTAGTTGGTATGATTGGTACTTATTTTATGACATTTAGGTATAAGAATTTCGGGGAGTTTATGCTTAATTTTTCAATGTGTTATATGAACACTTGAAAATCATATGTTCTCTTTTAATCATGTCACAATTCAAAATACGTATATTTGCTTACAGGCATTAAACATAGTACTTACCTCAGTTTTTCTCCAGTCATTATTTTATTTTAATTGTTCTGATTGTAGATAAAGATCACCTACTGAGTCTTGTTTTTATTCTGTGTTGCTTTCCTTTTTGTTACAGTTCTAATTTGCTTAATGTATTTTACTTAGTGTGTCAACATTCATGGGAGTTATATCTGCACTTTAGAATTTATTATAGAACATTAGAAAGTGTAAGTTTTTAATATTCAGGTATCAAATTACAAAATAAATAATGTGACTCTATTTTCTTATGTTAGCATTTGCCTGACTTATTTTATCTGTCTCTTTACTTTCATTGGTATATACATAAGGAATATCTGCACATTGAATTTATTTTTCTTCCTACCTATGTGAATGTATCTCATTAAAATTAGTCCTTTAACATATATATTTAGTATTACTATCAACTTATTTTCCTCAAGGTGTTTTCTTGGATTTTCATCTTTGATATTGTTCTTATTCTATCTGAGGGCATATGTTCCAGGCCCTGTTTCTCTTATCTCGCATCTGACTCATTATGGTCTATTCTGTTTCTTTCCCTCAGTCCTTCACATTTTTTTTTTTTTTTTTTGAGACAGTCTCGCTCTGTCGCCCAGGCTGGAGTGCAGTGGCACCATCTCGGCTCACTGCAACCTCTGCCTCCTGGGTTCAAATGATTCTGCTGCCTCAGCCTCCTGAGTCCTTCACTTTTTAGGACAGTTACTGATGCCTGTTTTTCTGCTTTTCTGTTTTCCAATGGATTTAGAAAGTTGGACTCAGCTGGCTGTTGGTAATACAAATTGTTGAATTTGCTCTCTGCATTTTTTCAGTTATTGAGTTGAAAGTACTGTGCAAGGATTTATTTCCATTCTAAACAGGGTACTGGATAATCTCTCAATTTAGGATGAACTCTTAAGCCTTTGCCAGTGCTTAAGGCAATTTTATATTTATATCCTCCTGTTGTCAACATGTAACCAGGAACTGCTCTTCTATTCTCACTCATCAAAGCAGGGACAACAGATGGGGGGTGAAATACCACTTTGATTATAGTGACAGACAAGAACAATTACCTGGAGATTTTTGTATTTTTCTTTTAGTGACATATTCTCACTAAAACTTTCTGTCCTTTTGCTTTCTTTCTTTTCTCTTTTTATCGATATTCCAGATCATTAGTTTCTTAGAAAAGTTAAGCATAGACTATGTTATTATAATAAACATGCTTCCTAGTATCAGTTGATTAGCACAGCAATTTTTATTTCCTCATCATATCACAGTTTGATTAAGGTTGGCTTCTTTCTCTGAAAACTTGCGAATCAGACCCATTCCATTTTGTAGATGTAGGTTGGGAAAACCTGGGTTCCAAATTTCCTGCTGAAAGGCAAAATAAGGCTGTGAGATGGTGCGTAATGAGTCAAGACTCAGAGGGCCAAACCTGGTAGTCTTTTTTATATTACGTAGGCTTATATTCTGCCAATCAGAATTCATTCCTTTGGTCTACAATCTGTGAGAAAGATTTAGAAGTTCAACTTTTGTTCCCAAGAAAATAGCCAGTGTTTTGAACATCTCATATTATCTTTAATAGAGCCTTTTGGTCACCAGACCATTTTATTCTACGTTCACACATTGAACACTCTCACCCTTCCCTGACAGAGATAATATAAAGTCACACCTGGTCACTGATTGTCGCTCAGAGTCCAAGTTCTGTAGGTGCCATCAGATCCAGATGTGACCCTCTGTAGTTAGGAGACCTATAAATTTAAAAGGTAGATTATCTGCGTCTCTCTAGCACAAGGACTGAATATGCAATGATGGAGAAGGCATAGAATACACATAATGAATGCCCCCATTCATTATATTGTATAATTCTGGACAGCAATTTAAATCTCAATAGGAAGGAATTTTAATAAAGTTCCCAAGCACATGCTGGGAGTGCAGTAAGCACCTTCGCTGGATGAATTCTGCCCACTAGACAGAACCCTTTGTCCACGGTTCTTTAGGAACTCTGGCTCTTAACTCTGAGTTTTTGTTGCATTACTCTCCTTGGCCATTTATAAACTGAGGGATGAAGACGACCACATGCTCCTTGAGGGTTCCACAATGAGCCTCTGCTTTCCTGAAAGAAAGATAAGAACCAAGGCTTTTTTTTTTTTTTTTTTTTTGGTCTTGAATATTTAAAGGCTTGTATAGGTAAGCCTTGGACTTACCCAGTTCTCCCTGCTTATTTGATTATAGTTCTCAAGAATAACTGTAGAATGTACTGGGAATGCAACATGCTGAGATAGAAAGGGACTCGCTAGAACAGACCAGGCTCTGTTCCAGTGTCCCCCGGAAACAGGATGCACTTCAATGCTTTAGTCCAGCGAATCACGTTCCTCTGGAGTATAAAACCCAGGGCAGGCTGCTTTACCGGATCCTTCAACTGCAGGACCAGTGGGGCACACACAGAGAAGACTCCATCTACTTTAGGCAGCTTTCCGGAGCCTTGGGAAAAAGTTCACCATAGATCATCAGCTTCTGTTGGTCCTTGCTGCTTATCTGTAAGTATCAAACCCACTTCATGAAACTTGTGTGTGAGCGTTCAATCTTACTAGACTCAGACAAGTTGGTCACAAAACTTTCTCCACCAATGGTTTATTTGGTAATCTTGCAAAAATATAAGCAGCTTCTGATCCATTTGCTTCTGCCTCCTAAAATTTCTTTCCGAACGTAGATGTCAAGTGTATTTTACTTCCCTGATTTCTGGCTCTGTGTCTCTTACTAGCTGTTCCTTTGATGCTATCTGGAAAAAAAAAAAAAGATAGGAGGGCCACCATTAACTTGATCTTTCATTGGGGGTCACTTTACTAGACCAAGATTCTTTTACTGGCCTATTTTGTATAAAATCTTATGTCAGACATATTCTCTCTTACTCTTGGAAGGCCTTGAATTTCTGGAGTCTCTCTAATATTTCTTCTCATATATTTAAAAATTCACCAATGGCTACAAATACATACTATCATTTTTCTTAATTCTCTGTTTTGTAAGTATGTCATCTGCCTCCCAATTTACAGTAGGTTGTCTTTATATTTGTCAGTCTCTTATATGTCTTGACTTGCAGTCCCTTTTATAATTGCTGCCTTCCTATATGAGACATGAAAATAATGTTTTGCGATGTAAGTTAGATTTTTCATGATGTAGCACCTCACTCCTGTATAAAGTTATTTCATGATCAGAATATTCTAAACTATCCTGTGGCAATAAACTGCTAAATCCCTGTGTCTTTGCTCATTAATGTTTTATTTGTTGATCACTTCACAGCTTTCCACAGCTTTCTCCATTAAATGATGATTCTGTGACTTCTTCCTTCTTGTAACTTTACCATCTAACTCAGTGCTTCCAAGGAAGCTTTGAAGGGGGAAAGGGAATGGAGGTAGCACACAGAATTTTCTAAAGGCCCAACTGGAAGTGACTTGCTTTACTTTTCTTTATATTCCATTGTCCAGAACTTGGTTGCATGGCCTGCAAACTGACTTCAAAGAAGTGTTGGGAATGTGGTTTTCCTGTGTTTCTAAGCACAAAAAGAGTGGAATGAATTTCCTGATATACAAGCTTATTATTAACAGTCAATTAGCATCAGAAGGTTATCATAATTTTTGTTTTCTTTTCTTCTGTATATCAAGCCAAGAAAAAAAAATCCTGCACCTTTTTAAAAACTCATATGGTGGTCACTATACATCATTCATGGGAAAGTGAATCTTTTAATATTGAAATAAATTACATGTCTGTGTCCCTAGACCAAATACCCATATTCCTTTACTTAGTATTTTTCTTAAATGTGTTTGAGGTTTTATAATTTCCATACTTTTCACTTTCCATTGATGTTCCATCCACACTCCTGTTCTTTACCTCACAGTGCCTTTGGGTGAGTAGGCAAGATCAGGGCACAGGTTTCTTCTTAAGGAGAATTCATAAAGCTACCACATTTCAGGTTCCGAATCATTGGATCATTTATCTCTCTTAGAAAAGACATATGAAATACAAATTAAAACAAAAAGTGAAGATGATAATTAAATCGTTTATTTCTGTATATATTCAACAATTTTACATTTGCCCTCTTGTAACAAATTCACATTATAACTGCATTATCCTGCTATCCTCAGTAATAAAACCTACAAAATTTATGCAATTTTACTTTTACTAGATGCTTTGTTTAACTGTTGTAAAAAATATTCTTATGTGCCATAGGGTCCTAACTCAATGATATTTTTTCTGTAAAAGTTAACATAGCGGGTTGAAAAATATGCTTTCCATAACTAATTAAGCGTGGTCAGTTTAGAAGTGTGGTCACTTTGATTAGCTATCTGAGATAATGACTTCCTCTTCTCATTGTTAGTTTCAAGATATTCCACTACTTGCACAGCTTGTTAGCTAGTTAAAAAAATCTACTATATCTTCAATAATTGCTTCTTTTCTTCTTATCTTTGAGATTCTATGTGAAGATACTCATACAATAGAAGACAGCCAGGAAGAGTCTTTGAAAGTCAATACCTGTTTTTCTTAAAACTTTACTCTGCCAGAAAATCTTATCACTGGTCAACAATCTTATCACATAAGAAAACACATTAAACTTTAAAACAAAATTGATTTCAATAGACTTAATGGAAATATCTTTATGCAGACTTTTACTGTCTATTTGGTACCAAGGTGAGAAGAAAAGATTGTCTTCCTCTGTAAATCTCGAATAGGTCTCTTACTTTGATTTTTCTTTATCTAGGACATGAGAAGATTGTATATCTTTTGGGTAAAATTCAAAAACAATATCAAGGTATCTTATTTCCTTACCTTGGCAATGAAGTCTTAGTATGCGAACAATACTCTATGTTACTATCTTAATTGAAGTGATATGAACCACATCTATTAATTTGATTTGATTGTTACAACTGGGATACTAATATAAGATTGCTTATTCATTTTATGACCAATTGTTGACAAAAACATAAATATATGAACAAATTTATATGAATAATATTCAAATAATCCTCTAGATTCCATGTATAACATTCTGCTAAAGCAATTGACGTATTTCAAGTTCTTTTTAGAAAGAGATTAATGAAATATAATGTAAAGTGGGGGATTTTTGCTGCTTGAAAGAATGGAAATTTTTAAAAGTACAGGTAAATATACCACTGCAATTTTATTACCTCTGTGTTTTCTAGGTAATTCTTACAAAAGTTCTATCCTAAGCCATTATATTATAATTTCATAGGAAAATCAATTCCCTTGGTTTTGCTGAAATATGGTTTCTCTGTTTGCTGAAATAAAGTTTTTGTTAATTAGAAATATATATTTCATATTTGGACTATATTAGTCAGGGTTTTTCAGAAAAACCAAACCAAAAATCTGTATTGTCACTGTCCATTAGAAAAACAGAACACACACACACACAAATAGTTTATCATATATAACATTATATATAATACCTATACATATACATTATTGATGTACAGTTGGCCCTTGAATAACATGAGTTTAACAGCATGGGTCCACTTACATGCAATTTTTTTTCTACCTCTGCCACCCCTAGTACAGCAAGAGAAATCCTTGCTCTTTATCCTCGTCCTCGGCCTACTCAATGTGAAAAATATGAGGATGAAGGCCTTTATGATGATCCACTACCACTTAATAAATAGTAAATATGTTTTCTCTTTTTCATAATTTTTAATAACATTTCCTTTTTTCTAGCTCACTTCATTGTAAGAATATGGTATATAATAGATATATAACATGCAAAATATGAGTTAGTTGTTTATGTTATCAGTAAGGCTTCTGGTAATCAGTAGGATATTAGTAGTTAAGTTTTGGGGGAGTCAAAATTATTATGCAGATTTTTTACTGTGCTGGGGGTCAGTGCTCCTAACTCCTGAATGGTTCAAAGGTCAACTGTATTATGAAGAATTGACTCACATGATTGATTATGGTGCCTGAGAAGTCCCAAGATCTGCTGTCTGTAAGCTTCAAGACCTAGGAAAGCTGGTGGTATAATTCAGTATAAGCTCAAAGGCCTGAGAAACAAAGGAACAAATGATGTAAATCTTAGATGAGATAACTCAGTTCAAGCAACTACGCAGGAGAAAAGTGCAAAGTTTTCCTTCCTCTGTCTTTTGTTATATTCAGATCCTTAAAAATAACCACTGACTGGGCATGGTGGCTCATGCCTGTAATCCCAGCACTTTGGGAGGTCGAGGCAGGAGGGTCACTTGAAGTCAGGAGGTCAAGACAAGCCTGGCCAACATGGTGAAACCCTGTCTCTATTAAAAATACAAAAATTAGCCAGGCATGGTGGCGAGTGCCTGTAATCATGGCTACTTGGGAGGCTGAGGCAGGAGAATTGCTTGAACCTGGGAGGCGGAAGTTGCAGTGAGCCAAGACTGCGCCATTGCACTCCAGCCTGGGTAACAAAAGCTAAACTCCGTCTCAAAAAAAAAAAAAAAAAATACCCACCAACAACAGGGAGGCCACCTTTATTTAGTCCACTGATTCAAATGCTACTCTCACTGAGAAACTCCCTTATGGACACATCCGGAAATAATGTTTACTCTGAAGTTACTTGACTCAATCCAATTGGTACATAAAATTAAAGATCAAAAAGACAAATATTTTTTTCATCTTTTAAAATACACATTCATGTGACACTAAGTTCATTATACAATTTGGAGGAACCAAAGCTAACTAAAAATTGAGATCTCTTTAAAAAGCCAGAAAAGCAGAAAAAGTACATTAAATATACTAAAATATAAAACCTTTAAATGTATATCCTAGTCTCTCTTTCTTAACCTTATACTGGTAATTTTTTCAGCTATTTAATATAATTGTAAGTAAAGAAAATTTAAATTAGAATTATTACCAAGGATTTCATCATTCATTTGTATCATGCAATATCAGATCCAATGAGCTAACTACAAGAACAGTGGGGATGCTGCAACTATCTCAACAGTTTTTATTTCATTTCTTGACATATGCACATTCTACCAGTATCTTCTACATTTGATTTACTGATGAACAAGGAAAGATTAAGATAAACAAAAACTTTTAATTCCCCATCTGCCTTTTTTTCTATGTCATCCTCTTCAGCATAAGTGGTTGGCTGTATCTGTATTTTGTAGAAGTTTATTATCTTCTTTCTCTGTCTGGAGTAGGTTGTAGTTCCAATGAAAAGCATGGCTTCTCAAAGATTTTATCACCCAACTTACTAAACTATAGACCACAGTTAGCTGGTACAGCCATACCTTGTTTTATTGTGCTTCATTTATTGCACCATGGAGTTATTTAATTTTTTCCAAAGTGAATGTTTATGGCAACCCCACATTGAGTGAGTTTATCATTGCCACTTTTCCAACTGTATGTGCTCACTTGGTGTCCCAGTGCCACAGTTTAGTAATTCGCACATTATTTCAAACTTCTGTATTATTATTATTATATATTTTGTGGGAATCTATGATTAGTGTCTTTGATGTTACTATTGTTATTGTTTGGGGGCAGTATGAATCATACTCATATAAGGTAGTGAACTTAATTGAAAAAAGTGTGTGTGTATTCTGACTGCTCCACTGACTAGCAATTCCCCTATATCTTCCTCTCTTCAAAACTTCCTATTCACTGAGACACAAAAAAATTAAAATTATGCCAAATAATAACCCTGCGATGGCCTCTAAGTGTTCAAGTGAAACAAAGAACATCTCTCATTTTTAAATTAAAACATCTCTCATTTTTAAATCAAAAGGTAGAAATAATTAAGCTCAGTGAGGAAGGCATGTAGAAGGCTAAAACAGATTCTCTTGGATTCTCTGAATGCTGAGGGAGGTGATGAATCTGCAAACACAAAGTTGAAGCTAGCAAAGATTGGTAAATAAAATTCAAGGAAAAAAACATTTCATAATATAAAAGTTCAAGGTAAAGTAGCAGATGCTGATGTAGAAGCTACAACAAGTTATCCTGAAAGTCTATCTGGCTAAGATAAGTGATGAAAGTAGTTACACTAGCAACAGATTTTCAATGTAGACAAAACAGCCTTTTATTGGAAGAAGATGCCATCTAGAACTTTCATAACTAGAGAAGCGAATACCTAACTTCAAACTTCAAAGGATAAGCTAACTCTCTTGTTAGGGGCTAATGCAGCTTTTGACTAATACGGATGAAAGACTTACAAATGGATTTAACTCAAAAAGTTCCTCTGTGAGGCACATTATAATCAGTCTTTCAAAGTCAAAGAGAATTCTAAAGACAGCAAAGAACAAAGTATCAAATCACATATCAGGGAATCTCCATTAGACTAACAGCCTTTATCAGCAAAATCCTTGCAGGCCAGGCAAGAATGGCATAATGTATTTGTGGAAAAAAGAAAAAAAAAAAACCCTCTGTCAACTAAAAATACTATACACAGCAAAGATTAACTTCAGAAATAAAGAAGAAATAAAGTTTTTCTCAGACTAACAAGAACAAAGAATTCATCACCATTATCATGACCTACAAAACAATGCTTATGGGAATCCTACATCTCAAAGCAAAAGGACAACATCTATCACTATGTAAACCTGACAGTATAAAACTTAGAGCAGATACACAAATAAAAAACAGGAAGGAATCATATGTTATCACTACAAATACCACCAAATTACAACACTAAACAATAAGAGAGGAAGAAAAAATAAAGGATATAAAAGAAAATCAGAAACCAACTAACACAATGATGAAAGTAAGTCTTCACCTACAAATAACAATTAAAAATTTAAATGATTGACATTCCCAATTAAAATATATAGATTGGCTCAGTGGATGAAAAACACCGAACCAACTATAAGCTGCTTACAGGAAACTTATTTCTCTCTATGTAAGGACAGACAAAGCAACAGTAAAGAATGGAAAAAGATACTCCACACAAACAGAAAACAGCAGCATAAAGTAGGAGCTCTACTTATATTGGACAAAATAGACTTTAAGGCAAAAACCACAATAAAGAGACAAAGAAGGTTATTATGCAATGATAAAGGGCATGACTCAGGAAGAAGATATAACAACTGTAATTTATGCACCCAAGACTGGAGCATCCAGATATATGAAGTAAATATTTTTAGAGCAAACGAGAGAGATAGACCAAACTACAAAATAGTAGGGAACTGCAACACCCCGTTTTCAGCATTGGACAGATCATGTTTACAGAAAATCAATGAAGAAACATTGGATTTCAACTGCACTACAGGCCAAATTAACCTAACAAGTACAGAACATTTCATCCAATAGCTGCAGAACACACATTCTTCTCATAAACACACATAGACCATATGTTAGACCACAAAAGAAATCTCAATTACATTAAAAACTTAAATTAATAAAATGTATATTCTCAAACCACAATTTTAAAAAACGAGAAATTAATAACATAATAAGAACAACTCTGGAAACTGTACAAACACATGAAAGTTTCAATAATATGTCCCTAAATGTTCAGTGTTTCAATGATGAAATCAAAAAAGAATAAAAAAATGGATTGAAATCAATGAAAGTAGAAACAAAACATTTCAAAACTTATGGGATACAGCAAAAGCAGTGCTAAGGGGGAAGTTTATGGCAATAAAAATGTACATCAAAAAAGCAGAAATAATTCAAATAAATGAACAATGCACCTTAAGAAGCTAGAAAAGGAAGAATAAACCAAACTCAAAATTAGTACAAGGAAAGAAACAATAAAGATTAGAGCAGACAGAACTAAACAAAATGTAGACTAACATATAATGTGAACAAATCAATGTAACAAAAAGTTGGTTTTTGAAATATATAAAAAAAATAGACAAACCGCTATTTTGCCTAAGTAAGAAAAAAGGAGAGAAGACCCAAATAAATAAAATCAGAAGTGAAAAAAGGGACATTACGATTGATACTTCAGAAATTCAAAGGATCATTAGGCCCTAGTGAGAACAACTATATGCCAAAAAATTAAAAACCCAAGAGAAAATTATTTTCTGTACACATGAAACCTATCAAGATTAAATCAGAAAGAAATAGAAAACATGAACAGAACAATAACCAGTAACTAGATTGAATTCACAATAAAAAGTTTCCCCAAAAGGAAAATGCCAGGACCACATGGGTTTACTGCTAAATTAAACCCAACTTTTAAAGTAGAACTTACACCAATTCTTCTGAAACTATTTTAAAAAAATTATCCATATCTCATTTTATGAGGCTGCCATTGCTAAGATCAGACAAAGACAGAACAACAACAACAAAAACTGAAGGCTAATATCCCTGAAGAACATAACTGCAAAATCCTCAACAAAATATTAACAAACTAAGTCCAATAACACATCAAAAAGATAATACACCATGATCAAGTAGGATTTATTTCAAGAATGGAAGAATGGTTTAACATATAAATATCAGACGTAATTCATCACAATACAATAAAGGACACAAAGCATATGATCATCTCAATAGATGCAAAAAATCATTTGATTAAATTCAATACCACTTCATGATAAAAACTCTCAATATATTTGGTATAGAAGTAATATACCTCAACATAATAAAGGCTACATATAACCAACTTAAGCTAACATCATACTGAATGGGGAAAAACTGAAAGCCTTTTCTTCAAGAGCTGCAACAAAACAAAGATGTTCAATTTTACCACTGTTATTCAAAATAGTACTGGAAGTGCTAGCCAGAGCAACTAGGCAAAAGTAAGAAAAAAAAAGCATCCAAATTAGAAAAGAAGAATGCAAATTTTCCCTCTTCATACATCATAATCTTTTACATAGAAGAACCTAAAGACTACCAAAAAACTCTTAGAACTGATAAACAAATTCAGTAAATTTGCCTGAAACAGAATCACATACAAAATTTATTTGCATTTTTGTAAACCAATAATGAAAATCATCAAGAAAGCAATCACATTTACAATATCTACAAAACAAAATAAAATACTGGAAATAAATTTAACCAAGGAGATGAAAGATCTCTACAACAGAAACTACAAAACACTGATGAAAAGGAACTGAAGCGAATACACACAAAAAATGGAAAAAACATCCCATACTCATGCACTGGAAGAATTAATATTGATAAATTGAACACACTATCCAAAGCAGCTACAGATTACATGAAAGACCTATGAAATATCTATTTTTTTCACAGAAATAAACAATACTAAATTCCTATGAGAATATAAAAGATTCTGAATAGCCAAAGCAATACTGAGCAAAAAGAAGAAAGATGGAGGCATCATACTACTTGACTTCAAAATATGCTACAAATTTATTGTTACCAAAGAAGCACGGTTTTTGTAGAAAAACAAACACACAGGCCAATAAAACGTAAGGAGCACCCAGAAATAAATCTATGCTTTTTAACCAACTGATTTTTGACAAAGGTACCAAGAACATGATTTGGGGAAGGAACATTGTTTTCAATAAATGGTGGTACAGAAACTAAATATTCCTATGCTGAAGAGTGAAACTATTATAGATCTCCATCTCAACACAAAAATCAACTCAAAATGGATTAAAGAGTTAAGCATAAGACCTGAAATTATCTGTTATCACAAAACAAAGAGGAAATGCTTCAGAAAATTGGTCTAAGCAAAGATTTTATGGGTAAGACTTCAAAAGCTCAGGCAACAAAACTTAAAATAGATAAATGAGACCACATCAAACTAAAAAGCTCTGAACAGCAAAGAAAACAACAGAGTGAAGAGACAACCTGTAAAATGGGAGAAAATACAAGCAATCTATTCATTGACAAGGGACTAATATCCAGAATATACATGTAAGTCAAACAACTTAGCAGCCAAAAAAAGAGAGAAAAAAATAGATTTTTTTAATTGGCTAAGGATCTAATAAACATTTATCAAAAGAAGGCATATAGGCTGGGCGCGGTGGCTCATGCCTGTAATCCCAGCACTTTGGGAGGCCAAGGTGGGCAGATCACGAGGTCAGGAGATCGAGACCATACTGGCTAACACGGTGAAAGCCCGTCTCTACTAAAAATACAAAAAGTAGCCGGGCGTGGTGGCGGGTGCCTGCAGTCCCAGCTACTCGGGAGGCTGAGGAGGGAGAATAGTGTGAACCCGGGAGGCGGGGCTTGCAGTGAGCCGAGATTGCGCCACTGCACTCCAGCCTAGGGGACAGAGCAAGACCTCGTTTCAAAAAAATAAAAGGTATATAAATGACCAAGAAGTAAATTAAAAAATGCTCAACATCACTAATCATCAGAGAAATGCAATAAAAACCACAATGAGAAATCATCACACCCCAGTTAAAAGGACTAATACACTGCATGTTTTCACTTGTATATGGGAGTTTTTTTTTTTTTTTGTTGTTGTTGTTGTTTTTAAAAGAGCTCATAGAAATAGAGAATAGAACTGTGGTCATTAGAAGTTGGGCAAGTTAGTGGGAGGGGATTATAAGACGAATTTGGTTAATGAACACAAAGTTACAGCTAGATGGAAGAAAAAACTTCCAGTGTTTTGTAGCAGTGTAAGGTAAACATTGTTAACAATCATTTAGTGTATATTTTCCAAAAGCTAGAAGAGAGAAATTTGAATGTTAACAACATGAAGAAATGATAAGTACTTGGGTTGACAGATATGCTAATTACCCTGATTTGATCATTACATATTGTACATTTGTTTCAAAATATCACTCTGTAACCCACAATTATGTACAATTATTGCATGTCAGCCCAATATAAAAAATAAATAAATTGTCACCAATTTTTTACATGGTGGTATGAGTGAATTTGCTTTTTCAATTCTAATTTTGAGCAACTCACAGTCTGCTCTCAGATCCCCACCTATCTAGGTTGTATTGTAAGGTACATCTAATTGATCCACCAATAGTAATGGTTCTAACCTCTTCCCTAGTACATTTTTTTTTTCTATTTGTATCCAGACATGAGCAGAAATCAACTAAAATAACCATGACTCTTCTACATCTTTTACCTCAAGACAAAATTTAGAATTATGAAAACCACAAAGCCAGAATTATTTCTGTGGAATTTTCTGTGTTATATCAGACTTCTTCATTCCTAAGTCTATGAATTTGGTATATATTATCTACATGCATTAGGAGGAAAAATGCATAAATTAAAAGCACAGTGTATAGGGTGAGAGAAAACAACTATCTGAAAAAATTTACATACACAATAATTGCTTTGGGGAACAACTCTCTGAAATCAATAAAATGGAAAAAAAACAAACAATCCTTTTTTATTAAAAACCTTTTTTTTAAAGAATCAGATGGAAGAGGAATTCAGCCATTGCTGAAAAGCCAAATGCTTGTCTTTATTTTAAGAAAAATAATTTATAAATGATCTTCCAGAGACATTTTTCATTTCGCTAAATTAAAAAAAAGTAATGTAGTTCGTTATCTGATACAAATATTGAAGAACATAACAGACACATTTTCTAATACACAGATTTCAAGTTTGAATATCTTTCATTATATCTCTGCTAGAAATAAAGACTTTATATTAAAGTATAACCATTCATAAGTGGGAGGGTAGGTGGTGTACAGGCTAATCTATTTGTAGTTTTATATCATAGTGTAGGGAATGAAGTTAAAATTCATTACTGTGTCATTTAAGTAAACAATTCTGAATCTAACCTACCTTCCTTTAGAGCTTTCCACTATTTTCCCTCAGAGACATTCTTTAAATCTGACCTATGTAATGTTCCTCCTTATGCCCCATGATTGGTTTCGATTTTCCATTACACATATCTAAAGTCAAAACACAGTTCAGATGTCACTCCCAATAAATTCTTCCTTATTCCCCAATCCTAAATATTCCTGACCACCCCCAAACTCCAGTTCTTTATTCCATTATCTGTAGACCTTTGTGATTCTCTTAATACTTCAAATAAAATTTTAATATATGTGAACTAATTGTCATAGAACCCACTTCCAAAATTGCACTAACATTCTATATTGCTTATCATATTTATAATATCAATACCCTAACACTCACCTAACTAGAGTTGTATTTTTAAAATTCATTTATTCATTAGAAGTAGTCAACGTAATGCAAACTTTCCAATAAAAAGTTACCTTTAAGGCCGGGCGTGGTGGCTCACGCCTGTAATCCTGGCACTTTGGGAGGCCGAGGCAGATCACGAGCTCAGGAGTTCGAGACCAGCCTGAGCAACATGGTGAAACCCCGTCTCTACTAAAATACAAAAAATTAGCCAGGTGTGGTGGCATGTGCCGGTAGTCCCAGCTACTTGGGAGGCTGAGGCAGGCGAAATGTTGAACCTAGGAGGCAGAGCTTGCAGTCAGCAGAGATTGCGCCACTGCACTCTAGCCTGGGTGACAGCGTGAGACTCTGTCTCAAAAAAAAAAAAAAAAGTGACCTATAATAACTTTTGTATTAATACACACATATTTTGTGCTCATGCTCCCATGTCTTTCTGTTTCTTTTACTCTCCCTAGAAGCTTCTCTGGCTACCACTGTGCATTAGATAAAGTAAGAACCTCCATCAGAGACTCAGATTTAAACTGTGAAAGGAATTAAGGGATATCATCCATCTCAGCAACAAACCATTGTAGTTATTTTGACTGTTTCCAGGTCATCATCCTATATTTTCTCCCATTTACTTCTTTCAACATGTTGGGATAAATTAGAATCAATTTATTCTTTAATTCACAAAAAGTTCTTAGAGTGGTTTCTTCTCTTCATGTTACTGAGCTACAGATGTCAAATTTAACTGCTGTCTTTGCTGTTCTTTTCTCTCTTCAATCTGTTTCGATTGATGTAACCACTGAGCTATCTTCTTTGACCTGCTTATTTCTCAAGATTTCTCACACAACTGTGGAAACTCCCTGTTTCTTACTGAATGAACTTCATAAAACAATGAACCTCATACCATAGAACTACTCAGGAAGACTTGATATTGAGCCCACAAAAATGTTATGGTTTATTTATTAGTTGTTTCATCACAGTAAACTCAAGAGGAATAGGAAAAACATGAAAGAAAAAAGGAATAAGCCACTGATACAGTGGGCTTAAGCTTTGATGTGCAATGTGGAATGCTCACTGTGATATTTATTCTCTGTCCCAGTGAACTGGGAAATGGGGATGGAGTCCATAAATCTACGTGGTTTTAAACCACCTCAAAGGTGAGAGATCATTTAAGGTGAGATTACTGGATTGCCTTGTGGTTACTTTTGTGCTGCCTCATGTAAGCAAAATACTAAAGAGAGCTATGGGCAAATGTGGAAAGTTATTCCAGAGAAGTATTTGAAGCTGTTATAACATAAATTTACTTGGGAAAAAAATTGTGTGGAAGAGTTAAGCAAAGCATATTTGAAGGAATTAATGTCATCTTGTTACCGGTGTAGGAGATCTGAGTTACCCTGAGTTACTGACTCCAAATTCCTATGGGTCTGCAGCAATTTCAGTTCTCGTCTCCTCAGAAGAAAGAATTCGGCTGAGGGGCATAAAGCAGAGAGACCAAGGCAAGTTCCAGAGCAGAAGTGGAAGGTTATGTAAAAAGCTTTAGAATAGGAAAGAAAGGAAGATTTACTTGGAAGAGATCCAAGAGGGCACCTGAAGGTCAAAGAAAAAAAGGGGCATTTAACCTTGATCCTAGGGCTTTTATACGCTTGCCTCTTTACCATGATTCTTCCCTTAAGGTGGGCTTCCCTCATGCGCAGTGCCCTTCCTACCTTTGGGAATTGAGCACACACAGTATGTTTAGAAATTTGTATGCATGCCTATCTGAGGCTTTCTTCATTTTTTTTTTTTCTAGTGGAGTGTCCCTGGAAGGTCATATGTCACCATCTTGTCTCCTAGTGCACATACCCAGGAAGTTTCTTCTCCCTGGAATCTGCATTCAATCAATAATTTAGTGTTAACAGCTGTGGAGCATCAGGAGATTGTCTCTCGCTGGCTTTGAAGAAGTAGTGTGATAATTGTCAAACCATCACCTGATGTACCTAGTGGGTGGGGTCAGAGCCCTTTCCTGCCATGCTCATGTCATCTAACTACCTGTAATAATCTGTGTCCACTCTACAACTTGATTGAAAACATTACTTTTCTATCAAATGAAGGCTCCCAATATACTCTTTCTACCTTTCTAGCATAATTTTTTTATTTGGATGTACAAAATCATTTAGTTGTATAAGAAATATATTATTCCTTTGGAATATTAAGTGTAATTGGTTTATAATATAAATAGGTTCCACCTATAACTTACCATGCTATCCCCACTGTTAACTTTATTCAATTGTAAATACAACCAAAGTATTATTTTTACCTAGAGTATCGTAAGTGCCAGCTACTTAGCTGAATCCTAGAATTTTCTGAAGGTTCATCTTATTTTCATGTAGTTTACCTAATTTTAAACTACACATTCTACCCTGTGTCATCTTGATTTCACCGAAGAAGGCCTATAACTTCCCACGGTTTATCACTTGCGTGTTCAAAATGATACTATTTCAGCCTTCTCTAGAAATGTCTTATGTCCTTTTAAGGATAAAATAACATATTTTTTTCCCAGGTTAAAACGCTTTTGATTTCTGATAAATTTTGGCTCTGCAAATCTCATCTCGAATTGTAATTCCAACGTGTTCCTATTGTGGGAGGGACTTGTAATCTTCACGTGTCAAGGGAGAGAGGTGATTAGATCATGGGGCTGCTTACCCCCGAGCTGTTCTTGTGATAGTGAATGAGTTATCACTAGATCCGGTGCTTTTATAACTCTGTGGAAATTCCTCCTTTGTCCTTCTCTCTCTCCTGCTACCTTGTGAAGAAGGTGCCTGCTTCCCCTTCCACCATGATTGTAAGTTTCCTGAGGCCTCCCCAGCCATGCAGAACTGTGAGTCAATTAAACTTGTTTCCTTTATAAATTACCCAGTCTCAAGGAAGTTCTTTATAGCAGTGTGAAAACAACTAATACAATCTCCTTGTTATTTCATCCCCAACTCTCTTCCTTCTTTTTCACTATAAATACTTCAACAGTACCATAAGTTTTCAATGTCAAAAAAAAAAAATGAGATAACCCTACAATTAGGTGACTAATCTTAATTATTTTTCACTCAAGTGATTTTCACCTCCATTCCCTTTTAGTTATTTTTACAATGTTTCTCACTATAAATCTTATAACCACCCAAGGGTTTTCTACTTCAGTATGTTAAATTTAAAACCCTCTCTCTCTGTCATCTCAGCTATTATCTTTCAAAGTGTCTCACATTTTCTATAACAACATTTCCTGCCCCTTTAGGTTCAGAACCACAGGTTCTAATTTGAACTTCTCTGTCACCAGTTTTTGTCTAATCTCTTATACTCTAATCTACCCTCACAGAAAGCCTCTTCAGATTGATATTTAAATTCAGAATCCCTGTTTATACACCTAGAAACTGGAAGAACTGGATAGAAAAGGCCACTCCAGGTCTATAACATGGGAAACTACAAAGTCATGATCTCCAAAATAACTTGAACCATTGACATTCCCCTTTTAGACTTTGCTTACCATTTTGTTCAAATGTCTGAAGAAAAACAAATGCAAAATGTCACCCCTGACTTCAAGATTCCTCTATATTTCTACAACTTCACCCTCAATAAGTGCTCCTGATTCCAACCTGATCAAGAAAATTAAACAGGCATCTCTTCCCTAAATTCTCACAGGACTCCATAGGCACAAAATGTTATCTTGAAGAAGTTTTCCCTAATTTTCTTCTAAAGCTTGACTTAAATATGGATTGTTCTGGGATATAAAACCTGGACAAACTACATCTCAAGCCACATTATCCAAAAAATTAAAAAGCTATATCTTTGTCAAATGTTTATCAATGTTTGAGATTATTAATTTAACTCCAAGGGTATTTTATGTAAGGACATAATAATCACAGAAAAGTTTTAGGAAGTTATCTTGAACTAATTTGATGACTGAATTTATTGGTAACTTTAAGAATAAATCACCTGGAAGTTTCCTTGATTTAGAAAGTGTAATAATTTTAGGTAATAATCTGAAAATGAAAGTTTTCTTGTAGATTATAAAATGATTTATATAAAATAATGAAGTTTATGCAGATCATCATGGCTTCTGATGTTACATTATCTGAATACATCATCCAAAGAGTGTTGTTTTCCTCTTTCTAAAGTGAAAAAATAAAATAAGCAGTAAAAAGTGAATAAATACAAATAGTAAAATACATAACTGAATCAATAGACACTGAGAAAAAATGATTATCTTATCTGCTTTATATATATTCTTATTAAAATTATTTCAATTATAAAAATGGGAAGATAAAGTTAAAACCTGTAAAATTGTCTAAATACCACCCAAAAATATGTAAACAGGTTATCTGGACAAATAAGTGGCAGAGGGACATTTTTTTTTACCATAGATACTTTTCTACATGATATGGGATTTTAGCTAAGGTTCATGGATTTAGCACAAAAAAGAGCATTTGGTCTTTGCACTTATCTGCTTTTCTAAGATTATAATTTAGGTTAACTATTCATTAAAAGTATAGCCAAGCAAAAAGATGAAATTAGCAAAGATTGGATTGGCAGAATTATTTTCTTCTTCCACATTTAAATCATAGGCATCAATTATGCAGCACTCTGCCCAGGTTTACTAAATAATAAGCAGCATTTTTTTGGTCATTATTGTTTTCCTTCTAATTTCTCATTCCCATGCTGTCAAAAGCTATAAAGAATCTTTTCTTGCCAATTTTTCCTATGACTATGAATTCCATCTATTCTATGTCCCGGAATTCCTCCTCTAAAGAAAATATTATTAAAATGTTTGCAACATTAAAACAAATTTGTTTCTATTCACAAAGCAACCGCAAGAGAAAGTGGAATAGTGCAGAAGGCAATAAATATTCTGAGTCTTTCCTGAAAATAGCTCTTTGTGCTTTCAGCCTTCAGTTGGTGCACCTATGTTAAAGTTATGTTCTAATTAATTACTGAAATTAAAAAGTGAGAATATGAGACAAGAGATCAAGTATTTGGAAAGGTGTTGTATTTATGGACCTGCCTTCATGATGTCCTCTAGGTTTCATTGTATGCATCTGTGAAGTAAGGGGTCCTGTGTACCATAAAACCTTCAAATGACCTTCAAATACCATTGTTGCAAAAACCTGATTAATAACTAGACCAAAAAGCTTCTCCAAAATTTGTGAATGTCTGTCTCTGTAAAATTCACTGAATCATCTTTTACTTTCTCAGATTTTGCTTTACAAAATTTTGACTTAACTGATGATCTACGTGGTTTGTTTGTTTGTTTGAGATGGAGTCTCACTCTGTCGCCCAGGCTGGAATACAGTGGCGTGACCTCGGCTCACTGCAACCTCTGCCTCCTGGGTTCACACCATTCTCCCGCCTCAACCTCCCAAGTAGCTGGGACTACAGGTGCCCACCACCACACCCAGCTAATTTTGTTTTTGTATTTTTAGTAGAGACGGGGTTTCACCGTGTTACCCAGGATGGTCTCGATCTCCTGACCTCATGATCCGCCCACCTCCGCCTCCCAAAGTGCTGGGATTACAGGCGTGAGCCACCACCCGGCCAATCTGTGTCTTTTTAAAAATTATCATCAGTAAAACAGTACATTTAAACTCTGTACAACATGAGCTTGAACTGCAAGTGTCCACTTAAATGCAAATTTTCTTCTGCCTCTGCCATCCCTGAGTCAGCAAAACCAATCCTTCCTCTTCTTCCTCCTCAGCCTACTCATTATGAAGGCTGAAGGATAAAGACCTTTATGATGATCCACTTCTATTTAATGAATACTACATGTATTTTCTCTTCCTTATTATTTTTTCATAACATTTTCTTTTCTCTGGCCTACTTTATTGTGAGAATACAGTAGAATTTTTATATATCATACAAAATATATGCTAATTAACTATGTATGTCATTGATAAGGCTTATGATTAACTGTAAGCTATTAGTAATTTAATCTTTGGGGAGTCAAATGTTATACATGGATTTTTGACTGTGCTGGGGTCAGTGTTCCCAACCCCTACACTGTTCAAAGGTAAAATGTATTTTAAAAGATTTTGTAAACACAGTTGTTGGAAAAGTTTTCCACTATTTGTAATTTCTTTAAAAAGAACACATGTAAAAAATGATCTGCAGCTTATTTTCATTTTATTTTATAACTTGTTCATTTTGAAATAGAGACTATCAAACATTTTCAGAAATAACAGAACACGTTTTTATATACCTTCATTCACCTTCCCCAATTGTTTTAACATCCTGCATAAGCATAGAATTCTTAGCCAATAAATAAAATAATATTGTATCAAGTTAAAGTAATTAATTAGTAACAGATATTATTAACTATTAACTAATCAACACATTTCAGCTATACTGTACTAGTTGTTTGCTAGTCTACTTTTCTTACTTTTACTAACATTTTCATGCAAGATTTCACATTGCATTCAATTGTTATGTGTTCTTAATCTGCTCCCATGGGGAACAATTTTTTGTCATGTGAGAAAATGTTCAGTTTCTCTTTATCTTTCATGATGACACTTGAGAAGTACTGGTCAGCAATTTTCTCCCCCGTCTTAACACTGGCTTATAGTCATTGAGAGTAAAAAGATTGAAAAAAATAAGAAACATTATGAAAATCTGTCACATTAAGATTAAGACTCTTCTTCAGGTAAAATGTGCATTATCTTGTTCTTATGCCGACTATGGGTTACCTGTGAACTCCTCTTTTATTCTCCCATTTATGCTATGTGAGTAAAGCAAATTTGACAGATAGAGACTTTTCCCTTAGTTTTTTGTTTTGTTCTTACTTTTAAAAATATCTACTTGTTCTCATGCTCTTTTTCTAAACAAAAGAAAAAGTAATGAAAGTTGTAGCAAAAGATGGAGAATTGTATATCCTTAAAGAATTGTATATATCTACATTATTTCATTTTGTTATTGCAAACATAATATTTTGATAGTTTAGTTGTTAATATATATAAACATGAAATTTTATTGTCGGGTTGCTTCATTTAATATTTGTTAACTTTGAAATACAGGGTTTGGGTTTCATGAACACTAAAGACACTTTCCTTTCTAACTCTACTAAGCCTTTGTCTACTTAGAAATAATTCCTATGATGTTAGAGTTAATCCTCTATCCCAAAATGGAAAGTCATCAATATACTATCCAAATATATAACCAACAAATTTAATGATAACATTGATTATCCTATTCCTTCACTTTAGCATTTTAATATTTTTCTTCTGAACAATAAAAATAGTCAATAAATTGGACACTTTAGAAAATAGAAATGGTGTCAACCAAAATAAAATCAGAATAGGTAAGATAGGTAAGTGTTTTGATAAATAGGAAATTAGAAAGAACTTTACACAGTCTCCATATAACTGAGAATTTATTTTGGGCTCAGAAACCTGTGACTGGCATAGGCACTTTATGAAACAATATTACATCTGCAACTCATTAAAATAACCTGTGTTTGTGGACGGGCACAGTGGCTCACGCCTGTAATCTCAATACTTTGGGAGGTCGAGGCAGATGGATCACAAGTTCAGGAGATTGAGACCATCCTGGCCAACATGGTGAAACCCTGTCTCTACTGAAAATACAAAAATAAGCCAAACATGGTAGCACACGCCTGTAGTCCCAGCTACTCAGGAGGCTGAGGAAGGAGAATCACTTGAACCTGGGAGACAGAGGCTGCAGTGAGCCGAGATCACACCACTGCACTCCAGGCTGGGCAACAGAGCAAGACTCCATCTCAAAATAAATAAATAAATAAATATCTTGTGTTTGAATCTAGAAGCAGCATAGGGCAAATAGTGTTTAGATCTCATAATGCTGTTTAATCTTGGTATAAAAGACAAGTTACAATAAATTATAGGCAAAATAATATTAATATTATAATAGAGATTATTCAATTCTACACTGCAAACCATTCCTTTTTTTTAAGTGTCTTAATTTTTTTCTTAAATACTTCTGTTCAAAGTTTTAAGCAACTATGTTAATTAAAATTCTACTTCAATGATTGTACTTTACCACATTTTCCCAAAACTATCCTTTTGTCTGGAACATATGAAGCAAGTTTTATATAAATCACATTTATTTGTTTATATTTTATATGCAAGAAGCTGTATCAGTTTAAAGAATGATGGGTTAGTTTTGACTGTTTATATGCCTATGAACACATTGCCACAATAAAGATACAAAATTTTGCTATGACCCACAAAGTTCTCTTTGTCCCCCATGCAGTTTATATTCTTCCCTGTCCCCAAGGTCAAGGAGTCACCAAAATGTTATTTCATTATAAAGTGTGTTTGCTATGGTCTGCATGTTTATGTATTTCTAAAATGTATATGTTGAAACCCATTCCCCATTGTGAGGTTATTTGGAGGTAGAGCCTCTGGGAGGTAATTAGGTCATTGGAGTGAAGTGCTCACAAATGAGATTAGTGCCTTTAAAAAAGAGCTCCCAGAGAGCTGCTGTGACAGTTAATACTAAGTGTCAACTTGCTTGGATTGAAGGATGCAAAGTATTCTTTCTGGATATATCTGGGTGTTTCTGGGTGTTGCCAGAAGAGATTAACTTTTGAGTCAGTGGACTGTGAGAGGAAGAATCTTTAGGAAGACCTATTCACAATGTGTGAGGCATCATAATATTGGCTACCAGCACAGCCAGAAAAAACAGGCAGAAGAAGGTGGAAAGAGCTGTTGACTTGCTGAGTATTCCAGCCTTCATTTTTCTCCCTTTCTCCCATGCTGGATACTTCCTGCCCTTGAACATCAGACTCCATGTTCTTCAGCTTTTGGACCCTTGGACTTACACCCATGGTATGCCAGGGGCTCTTGGGCCTTTGGCCACAGACTGAAGGCTGCACTGTGAGCTTCCCCGCATTTGAGGTTTTGGGACTCAGACTGGCTTGCTTGTTACTCGGCTTAAAGATGGCTTATCGTGGGACCTCACTTTGTGAGTCAATTCTCCTAATAAACTCCCATTCTATGTATATCTACCCTATTAGTTCTGTCCTTCTAGAGGCTCATGACTAATACAGCTGCCTTGCCCTTTCCTCTAGGTAATGACACAGTGAAAAGGCACCATTAAGGAACCAGAAAGCAGGCCTTCACCAGACCTACAGCCTGTCGGCACCTTGATTTTGGACTTCCCAGCCTCCAAAACTATGAGAAATAAATTTATGTTGTTTATAATCTACCTAGTTTATGATATTTTGTTACAGAGCCAAAGCAGGCTAAGATTGCAGTTTCTAGAATTTTATAAAAATGGAATATTATAGTATATATTCCATTGTGTCTGATTTTTCTAACTTAGCATAATAATTTCTAAAATCTTTCATGCTTTTGTATGTGTCATTGGTGTATTACTTGTATTACTGAGTACACTTCTATTCACCCGTTGGTTGGATTTGATTCAAATTCCCGTCTACTGTAAATCAAGTTCTGATGAATAACCGGCTCCAAAGCTATGTGTGAATATATGATTTCCTCTGTCTTGGTGGAATACTTAGGCATGGAATGTCAAAGTTAGAGTGTATATTTATATTTGAATCTTTAATGAACTGCTGCATACTTTTCCAGAGTGGTGTAATTCCATTTTACAATCTCTCCTCAGCTGTGTAGGAATTACTGTTGTTCTTCATTGTTGTTAACACTTGATATTGTCATGTTTTTGTTGTTCTTTTTGGCACTTTTGAAGGGCATAAAAATGGCATCCTATTGTTTTCTCTTAAATTTTAATAATTAATGATGTTTTCACATAGGCTTAGTTATCCATTAGTCTTATTTTATAAAATACTATTTTGTGAATTTGTTGGGGTAGTAGAGTATTATATATAAGATTTTTAAACATATTCTGAATACAATAACTTATTCAGATGTAAGTGGTGCTACATGTTTGCTAATTCTGTGGTTTGCCTTATTTTCTTAACTATGAATTTTTTAGAGTTTTAATTAGAAAAAGCATACTTTTTAAATTTTTATTTTATTGTTTATTTTTTGTTTTCATGAAATTGTCTGATAATGAAAACTGTGAAAAAAATATTTGCTTTTTAAGCTATCCAGTGAGTGGTATTTTACGATGGCAGCTTCTAGTAAAGTAATTCAATATATTTTAAAGTTATTTGTGTATATCTTGTTTTTTTAATTGATCAAAATAATCAGTGCTTCTTTAGTACTGTTTGTTTTGTTTTGTTAATCATAGAGTTTACTATTAGTGTCAATGAATGTTAGCAGGAAAAGAAATTAGGATTATTATTTTATGTTTAAATTAAAATTAATATGTTTAATATGTTTAAATGCCTAACATTTAAGAAATAGATACTAATCAATTTAAAATTTAACAAGGCACATTAATTTCCCTTGACTGGGGAAAGGCTCATTTAATGTGCTAGGGGACAATCATAATGAGTCATAAGTTATCTTCAGTAATTAAGATCATAGGTAACAACAAAGATAATAACCTTATAATATTTAATAGAAAGTATGCAAGCATTGGCTTTTTATTCTCTATCATGTCATTCATTAACAGGAACCACTTACTTATTTTTTCTTAGTGGTATATCCTAGATGCTTGCATTTTGTATTGCATATTCAAGTAAATGATATTATTTATAGTGTAGACTTTGTTTATGATCGCCCCATTTGAGAACACACATTTTTAGTATAATATGAAACAAATTTGTTTAAACCACTTGAAGCCTGGGAATTTGTTCAGCTCTGGAATCAGAAAACCAAATGTAACATTCTAGAGAGACTGTAGTGTATTTATTTATAAGAGTTATAGAGCCAATTGATATGGTTTAGCTCTGTGTCCCCACCCAAATCTTATCTCAAATTGTAATCCCCATGATCCCCACATGTGAAGGGAGGGACTAGGTGAGAAGTGGTTGGATCATGGGGGCAGATTCTCCCATGTTGTTCTTATGATAGTGAGTTCTTATAAGATTTGATGGTTATTTAAGGCAGTTTTCCCTGCTCTTGCTTGCTGTCTTTCGTCTGCCAGCATGTAAGATGTGCCTCTTTAGCCTTCGGCCATGATTGTAAGTTTCCTGAGGTCTCCTCAGCCATGCGGAACTATAAGATAATTAAACCTTCTTTGTTTATAATCTTTATAGCAGTGAAGAATGGACTAATACACCAATTAAACGATATTACAAACAATAGTCTAAGTTATATAATATTGTGTTGTTTGTGACAAAACAGTTTTTGGGGATCGATATTTCATGTTCTTTATAAAATGATTTTATAAGTTATCATTCTTTTTCTATGCCTGGAAATAGTTAATAGCACTGGGATTATCATATTTTAAAAGATTTAATAGAATTTCCATGTGAGACAACCTTGATGAAAGTAATATTTGTGGGAGATTTCTCATTGTGTTCTCTATTTAATGTATTATGTATAGTTGGCTTAAATTATTTCTCTTCTAAAGTTAGCTTAGTGTTTTGAATTTTTAAAATTTGTTAAAACATAAAATTCTCTTACTTGAGCTTTACAAATGTATTTACAAAGAGGTGTGTAAAATTCATTCCTATTTTGTGCAATTTTGTGTTCTTTGTTCCGGATTAATTATCTAGAATATGTCATTATGTTTGATTTTTCAAATAACTAGTTTTTTACAAGTATTTTCTAGTTATGCTCTTTTTTATTCCCTGAATTCACTAGTGGGCACTAGTGTAAGTCCCAAAGTCCAAACACCTGAGACCCAGGAGCTCCTATGTCTTTGTGTAGGAGAAGGTGGATTTCCCAGCTCAAGAAGAGTGAGAGAACTTGCCTTTCCTTCACCTTTTTGTTCTATTAGAGGCCCCAAAAGTCTACATGATGACCACCCATATTGGTGACAACAGATCTCCTTTACTCTTTCTACTGATACACATGCTAATCTCTTCTGGAAACACCCTGATGGACACACCTAAAAATAATGCTTTACCAGGCATCTGAGCATCCCTTAACCCACTCAGATTGATGCATAAAATTAACTATTGCAGGTATGCTCAAGAATCAAAAGATTAAACAAAATAAGGTATAAACATCTAATGAAAGATTGCCAATAAAAAAGAATGAACTACTCATGCATATGGCAACATGAATGAATCTCAAAATTATTACACTTAATGAAATAGTCAGAAAAATACTTTCTGTTTCAAAAAATATAAAGTAATATAAGTGGAAGCCAATTTATTGTGACATCAGTGGTTCCTAGGTCAAGAATTGGAGAGAGGGAGGGATGCACTACAGAGGACATCAGGAATTTTGGGAGGTGTTGAAAATGTTCTGTATCTTGACTGGATAACTAGCTACAACATGTGAAGCTCAACTCTCTACTGCATACCTAATTTAATGTGACTTTTGAAATTATAATCAGCCATTTCTATTAGGAAGGATCCTCGTTTCTGTTGAATAGGTATTGCACGTGCTTTATATGCCACACATACAAGAGTACGAGTAAGCTGTTCTCATTGCCCTGAAATGGAGGCATACTGCTCCTTTCTTCCTATAATTTTGCTAAACAGGTGACACTTTTATGTATACACATTCACTTCAGAAATATTCCTAGCATTCTGGTATAATAGATTTCAACTTAATTTTATCAGATCCTATTGGAATCAGCTCTAGATGATGAGATAATATGAGTGATAATTGTAATCTTTCTAGTTTTACTACTTCCAAGAGTTAACATGAACATATTAATTTTATAGTTACAGAAAAATAATATATAATGGCTGATCACAGTTAGGAATGTGAACTACTTTTGGAACCTTTCAATGTGAGCGGCGGAGGAGGTTTCCTTTTAGGTACAGATTACTCTTAATGTGTCATTGATGAGACTCTGGTTTCTGAGTCTAAGGTGATGGCATCATAATAAGGTCTCTGGTTATTTCATGATGTAGTATACGTAATGTTCATATTGATTTGGTAGCTCAGTGAGTATGAGTTTTCAGGTGGATTGATTAGTGATCTCAGTTACAGAGAACTTGAGAAAGTGGAGTCACATATAATAAAGCAGGGTTCTAGAGGGAAAACCCCAGGATAGCCATAGTAATATTTGGTGTTAGATGCAGGTGAATGTATCATGTGTGTTTCTGCCTTATTCCACCATCTCAGACTCAAATACCTACTGGTACCTATAGGGATCAAGCAGTAAAAATAAATATATGAATGAACTAGCTGTAACATAATAGAGAGCTGTATGGCCTGTGGTGAACCAGAGAAATGATACTTTTTAAATGACATTCAAATTTATTGTTTCTATCAAGACTGTGTAGATAGAATTTAATCCATGGTATGTCAGTTTACAAGCCCCTTACACTGCCATAAAAAGGAGTCAAACAATGTAATTCTGTCACACATGTACAATTCATTGACTACTCAGTGCCTTCTCCTACATGCCCATAAGTACTTATAGTAAAGAACTGTCTCTCTTTGAGCTCATTGTGTCCTCATTCTAAAAGTTAGCATAATTATTTATTATTTATTTGTTTTAATTTTCATCAATCAACTTTATATAGTTATTTACTTATTACAAAATAAATGATCTCATAGGAGATCAAAGGAAGAAAAATTGAGAGTAGATTTTATGCCTAGCAGTCATTTCCTCAACTCCTGTCTACTTTATAACCAATTGCAATACATGTAGCTCTGAGCTCTCTGTTCCATTGAAACTGCTCTTTCTAAAAGAATGTATCACTTTTGAATGGAAACATAATGTCTCTATGAATACACTGATCTTCTAGACTTCTCTGATGCAAGTGAAAATAATGATCACTTTCACTTTTGAATTCCCAACTTCTTGTCATTTGGATTTTGGTTCAGCCTCCAACATCTAAGCATTATGTATCCCAGGTTCGCTACTGAGACACTTCTGGTTCTCGATATTTAAAATTTGGAGGTTTGATTTCTTCTGAGATCCCAACTACTATTAATATCCACACTCATGACTCTTAGACACTTGCATCTTAATATGTCAAAAATGTAATGGCTTCACTTCTGCACATCTGTTTACATTTATATCACCTGTCTCTATGCAAAGTGGTAAAACCCCATATAATTTAACTGAAGTCATAAGTAACAGGGTAAACTATGATCTCACCTGCTTGAACTGATTTCACATTTTAATTTCATGTATATTTTTGTTGGTTAGCTGTTCATATAAGTATATATTTCGCATCTTATCTTGAAAAACTACATCTATAGAACTATATTTGATATCTCTGATTTTAAAAATAGTCAATATTTTTTATTATCCCATACGCATTTTAAAATCTCACATATTTGTTTATTACTAGCCTTAATGCAATACTTTCAAAATATTCAGGGCTTTGCATATCCAATATAGTTTTAAAACCTTGTTTGTTTTTTTCATTTTATAGATTATATTACATCTTTTAACGAGAAGAGTTATAATAATTTAAAACCTACTGATGAACTACATAAACTTTAATTCTCTAAACTTTTAAGCTAAAGTGTAAGAGTTTTAATATCAGTTAAATTCTTTTTCCTGACTTTGGAATAACTAGCTTTCATAGGTATGGAAAAAGCAAAGAAAACTAGGTTAATGAAAATACTACAGGACTGTTTCTATCTTAAACCACTTGTGATATTCATCGTCCTTTTGTCCTAAGAAATGGAGTAACCGCTCAAACTTCAAAGTACATGTGTCAATAAAGAAGACATTTCCAAGTAAAACAGAAACTGCTCCTTACCTACGTTTGATCTCACCCACTCACACACAGGTCTTAGAAGCCAAATGTGAATGTTAAAAATCACCCATCACAGATTTATGCATGGAAATAAATTTGAAATCAGACAGCCTTGCCCACTGCTTATATGTGGATGTCTGACTTTGATATACAATAAACTCCTTACAATATTTCCATACATTTTCTATTGTAAACCAATTCTATACAGCAGAAAAATAACTTTTAAAGCTCCACAGCTTATGAGGCATTTCTAAAATAGAAAATGAAGATCTAGAAATGTTTCAAAACCCTACACTGAAAACAATGAACCCTAGGTATCAAATTTACATAGTTGATGTCAAGGTGTATAGACCTTGGAAGATATTTTTGCATGAGGTCAGAGATAAGATCAATCAGGGAATGTAGAGTTAAGCAAAAATGTGCTTCTGAGAAAAGAACCATAAAGCTAGTTAAGAAGCCTGAGTAGAAAATTATTCCTACAGTTATTTGAACCATGTTATGACACCAGTGCAACTAAAGACTACAAGGAGCTCTGCTCTTTTGGGCACCTCGAAGTTTTTAATGCTTGGAAATATGATGAAACAACAGCCCACTTCAGATGTGTTCTGGGTGTGATCTGAATGAGCAGAGACGGCTGGTGGAAAACATTAGAAAACCAATGGTCATGTCGCTGTGGAAATGTCTTGTGGGTAAACATGGAAAGAATGAGTAATCACCAGTCCTTGTAAATTATGGACTTATTAGCAAGAACACAAAATAATATGCTAATATCTGCCAAAAATAAGTGGATACAAAGTCTATGAAATAAAGGGAATAGACTAAGTATGTTTTTCAGAGATATTCATTGCTTTCTTGGTAACAGCAAAATCTTGGAAACCAAAATCTTCATTAAAAGAAGAGTGGTTAGGTTAATGATGAGTTAATAAAGAGACTATTCTCCATTGCCAGTTTAAAAAAAATGTACCCTGGTATGAAACACTCTTTAATATATGTTTTAAGTAAAAAATTAATTTATAAAGCTTTACAAAAATCACATTTATATATATGTGGGTGTGTGTATGTGTGTGTATCTATCTCTCTATCTCTCTATCTCTCTATCTATCTGGCATGTGTATTGATATAGATTGGATATTTGTCCCTTACCAAATCTCATGTTGAATTGTATTCCCCAGTCCTGGAGGTGGGGTCTGGTGGGAGGTGTTTGGGTAACAGGGTGTGTGTATTAGTTTGTTTTCTTTTTTTTTTTTTTGAGATGGAGTCTTGCTTTGTCACCCAGGCTGGAGTGCAGTGGTGTGATCTTGGCTCACTGCAAGCTCCGCCTCCCAGGTTCACGCCATTCTCCTGCCTCAGCCTCCCAAGCAGCTGGGACTACAGGCGCCTGCCACCACGCCAGGCTAATTTTTTGTATTTTTAGTAGAGACGGGGTTTCACTGTGGTCTCGATCTCCTGATCTTGTGATCCACTCACCTCGGCCTCCCAAAGTGCTGGGATTACAGGCGTGAGCCACCGCACCACCGGGTCTAGTTTTGTTTTCATACTGCTGATAAAGACAAACCCCAGACTGGGCAATTTACCAAAGAAAGAGGTTTAATGGACTTACGGTTCCACATGGCTGCGGAGGCCTCACAATCAAGACAGAAGGCAAGGAGGAGAAAGTCACATCTTACATGGATGTCAGGCAAAGAGAAAGCTTGTGTGGGGGAATTCCTCTTTTTAAAAACATCAGCTCTCATGAGGTTTATTCACTACCATGAAAACAGCACAGGAAAGACCTGCCCCCATGATTCAATTATCTCCCCCTGGATCCTTCCCACAACACTTGGGAATTATGGGAGCTACGAGATGAGATTTGTGGAGAGAAACAGAGGCAAACTATATCATTCCACCCCTAGCCCCTTCTAAATCTCAGGTCTTCACACATCAAAACCAATCGTGCCTTCCCAACAGTTCCCCAAAGTCTTAACTCATTTCAGCATTAACTCAAAAGTCCACAATCCAATGTCTCATCTGAGACAAGGCAAGTTTCTTACACCTATGAGCCTGTAAAATCAAAAGCAAGTTAGTTACTTCCTAGATACAATGGAGGCATAAGCATTGGGTAAATACAGCCATTCCAAATGGGAGAAATTGGCCAAAACAAAGGGGCTACAGGCTCCATAAAAATCCAATACCCAGAGGGACAGTAAAATCTTAAAGCTCCAAAATGATCTCCTTTGACTCCATGTCTGGCATCCAGGTTACACTGATGCAAGAGGTGGGTTCCATGGTCTTGAGCATCTTTGCCCCTGTGGCTTTGCAAAATACAGCCTTCCCCCACACTGGCTGCTTTCACAAGCTAGGGTTGAGTACCTGCAGCTTTTCCAGGTGCATGGTGCAAGCTGTCAGTGGATCTACCATTCTGGTGTCTGAAGGACCATGGCCCTCTTCTCACAGCTCCACTAGGCAGTGCCCCAGTGGGGACTCTGTGTGGGGGCTCCAACCTCACATTTCCCTTCTGCACTGCCCTAGCAGAGGTTCCTCATGAGTGCCTGACTCCTGCAGCAAACTTCTGCCTGGACATCCAGGCATTTCCATACATGCTCTGAAGCCTAGGTGGAGATTCCCAAACCTCAATTCTGCCCACAAAACCACTTTTACCTCCTAGGCCTTGGGCCTATGGTTCTGGGTAGGGGCTGCTGTGAAGTCCTCTGACATTTCCTGGAGATATTTTCCCCATTGTCTTGGGAATCAAAATTCAGCTCCTCCTTCCTTATGCAAATTTCTGCAGTTGACTTGAATTTCTCC
Source organism: Gorilla gorilla gorilla (assembly GCF_029281585.2). Lineage (NCBI taxonomy): Eukaryota > Metazoa > Chordata > Mammalia > Primates > Hominidae > Gorilla > Gorilla gorilla. Next base: position 90,971,750 of record NC_073243.2, read on the forward strand.
TCAGAAAATGGGATTTTTTTTTTTCTACCATATTGTCAGGCTGCAAATTTTCCAAACTTTTACACTCTGCTTCCCTTATAAAACTCAATGCCTTTAACAGCACCCAGGTCACTGTTTGACTGCTTTGCTGCTTAGAAATTTCTTTCACCAAATACCCTACATCATCTCTCTCAAGTTCAAAGTTCCACAGATCTCTAGGGCAGGGGCAAAATGCCATCAGTCTTTTTGCTAAAACATAACAAGAGTCACCTTTGCTCCAGTTTCCAACAAGTCCCCTATCTCCATCTGAGACCACCTCAGCCCGGATTTCACTGTTCATATCATTATCAACATTTTGGCCAAAACCCTTCAACAGCGGTTTCTCAACTGTTCCCAAATTGGAACTCTAGGGAGTTCCAAACTTTCCCACATTTTCCTGTCTTCTTCTGAGCCCTCTGAACTGTTCAAACCTCTGCCTGTTATCCAATTCCAAAGTTGCTTCCACATTTTTGGGTATCTTTTCAGCAGTGCTCCATTCTACTGGTACCAATTTCCTGTATTAGTTTGTTTTCACACTGCTAATAAAGACATACCTGAGACTGGGTAATTTATACAGGAAAAAAGGTTTAATGGGCTATCTTCCATCCGGCTGGGGTGGCCTCAAAATCACGGCAGAAGACGAGTAGAAAGTCACATGTTACATCAATGGCAGCAGGCGAAGAGAGAGCTTGTGCAGCAGAACTCCTCTTTTTAAAACTATCAGATCTTGTGAGACTTACTCACTATCATGAGAAAGCCCAGGAAAGACCAGCTCCCACGATTCAATTATCTCTCACTGGGTCCCTCCCACAGCACATGAGAATTACTGGAGCTACAAGATGAGATTTGAGTGGCGACACAGAGCCAAACCACATCAGGGTGGATCTCTAATGGCTCAGTACTGTCTTTGCAATAGAGCGTTCTTGTGAAATCTGGTCGTTTAACAGTATGTGGCACCCCCTCCCATTCTCTCTCTCACTTGTCCCTGTTTTCACCATATGGCATGCCTGCACCCTCTTCACCTTTTGCCATGATTATAAGCTTCCCGAGGCCTCTCTAGAGGAGGAGCAGATGCCAGCACTATGCTTTCTGTAAAGTCTGCGGAACTGTCAACCAGTTAAACTTTTTTTCTTTTTAAATTGCCCAATCTTGGATATTTCTTCATAGCAATGCAGGAATGTCCTAATACAGAAAATCTTATCAAGGATTGGGGCATTGCAATAATGGTATTTGACAATGTGGAAGCAACTTTGGAACGGGTTGAAAGAGTTTTGAGAACTCAGAAGAAGATAGGAAGATGAGGGAAAGTTAAATGGTTGTAACCAAAATGTTAATTATGATATGGACAGTAAAGTCCCAGTTGATGAGGTCTCACATGGAAATGAGGAACTTATTGGGAACTGGAGCCAACATCACACATATTATGCCTTAGTAGAAAATGTGGCTGTATTATGTCAATGCCCTAGAGATCTGTGACAGTTTGAACTTGGGAGTGCTGGCCTAGGGTATCTGGTGAAATAAATTTCTTTTATTATTTTAAATTTTAATTTTTTTTTTTTTTGAGATGGAGTCTCACTCTGTTGCCCAGGCTAGAGTGCAATGGTGCGATCTCGGCTCACTGCAAGCTCCGCCTCCCGAGTTCATGCCATTCTCCTGCCTCAGCCTCCCAAGTAAGTGGGACTACAGGGCCTGCCACCATGCCCAGCTAATTTTTTTGTATTTTTAGTAGAGACAGGATTTCACTGTGTTAGCCAGGATGGTCTCAATCTCCTGATCTCGTGATCCGCCCATCTCAGCCTCCCAAAGTACTGGGATTACAGGCATGAGCCACTGCGCCTGGCCAGAAACTTCTAAGCAGCAAAGTGTTAGTGTTCAAGATGTGTCATGGCTGCTTCTAACAACCTAAATCCAGATGCCGGAGCAAAGAAACAACTTAAAATTAAAATTTATACTTAACATGTAAAGAGTATAAAAGTTTGGAATATTTGTAGCCTAGCCATGTAGCAGAAGAAAAAAAAAATCTTTTTTGCAAGAAGAATTCAAGCAGGCTATGGAGCAACCACTTGCTAGAGACTATTTGTATAACTAAAAGAGAGCCAAGTGCTAATATACAAGACAATGGGGAAAAGGCCTCAAAAGCATTTCAGAGACCTTCACAGCAGCCCTTCCTATCATAAGCTCAGAAGCCAAGGTGGAAAGAATGGGTTTGTAAGTCAGGTTCAGGGCTATGCTGCCCTGGCAACCTTGCAACACTGCTCCCCCATCCCAGCTGCTGTAGCTCCAACTCCAGCCAGGGTTCAAAGGGGCCCAGGTAGAAGTCAAGCTGCCACTTTGGAGAATGCAAGCCTTATGCCTTGGTGGCTTCAACGTGGCATTAAGCCTGCAGGTGCACAGAGTGCAAGAGTGGTGGATTCTGGGCAGCCTTCACCTAGATTTCAGAGGATATATAAGAAGACCTGGGTGTCCATGCACAAGCTAGCTACAGGGACAGAGACCCCAGAGAGAAGCTCTACTAGGGTAGTGACAAGGGGAAATGTGGGGTTGAAGCTCCCACACACGATCCCTATCAGGGCACTTCCTAGTGGAGCTGTGAGAAGGGGGCCGGTGTCATCTGGATCTGAAAAATATAAAGCCACTGGCAGCCAGCATCTTGCATCTGGAAAAGTTGAAGGCACTCAGCCACCTGTGAGAGAAGCTACAGGGGCTATAACCTGTGGAGTCACAAGGATAGAATTGCCCAAGGCCTTGGGAGCCCACCCCTAGCACCAGAGTGCCCTGAATATGAACATGGAGTCAAAAGAGATTATTTTGGAGCTTTAAGATTTAATGACTGCCCTTCTGGGTTTTGAACTTGCATGGAACCCATAGCCCCTTTCTTTTGGGTGATTTCTCCATTTTATAACGGAATGTTTACCCAATACCTGTACCCCCATTGTATCTTGGAAATAAATAACATATTTTTGATGTTACAGGCTCATAGGTAGAAGGGACTTGCCTTGTCTCAGATGAGACTTCGGAATTTTGAGTTAATGCTGGAATGAGTAGAGATCTTGAGAGACTCTTGGGAAAGCATGATGGTGTTTTGCAGTTTGACAAGGGCAGGAGATCTGGGAGATAACATTGGCCAGAATGATAGAGTTTGAATGTTTGTCTTTGCCCAAGTCTCATGTTGAATTGTAATTCCCATTACTGCAGGTGGGACCTGGTGGGAGGTGTTTCGGTCATGGGAGCAGATCCCTCATTGCTTGATGGTGTCTTTGTGATAGTGAGTTCTCAAAGATCTGGTCATTTAAAAGTGTGTGGCTCCTCCCTCGCCCTTCTCTCTCTCACTTGTTTTTGCTTTTACCAAGTGATGTGCCTATTCCCCCTTTGCCTTCTGCCATGATTATAAGCAAACTGAGGCCTCCCTATAACCTGAACAGACGTCAGCACCATGCTTTCTATAAAGGCTGCAGAACCATGAACCCATTAAACCTCTTTCCTTATAAATTGCCAAGTCTCAGGTATTTATTTACAGCAACGCAAGAATGGCCTAATACATGCATATAACATTTTGTAAGGTTGAAAATGAATATTGTATGCACACACACAGACACACAAATACCCATATATACACACACATACTTGCCTGTGTGTGTGCATGTATAATTTTTAAAGATAAACCACCCAATTAAAAATGGACAAAAACTTGAAAGATATTTTTCAAAAGAATCTATACATATTGCCAATAAGTGTATAAAAGGTAATAACATAATTATCACAGTAAATGTGTATTAAAGCCACAATAGAGCAAGATTACTTACCCAATGACATGGCAAAAATGCAAAAGTAAGACAATCCTAAATGTTAGCAAGAATGTGGAGGAAATCTGTACTATAATATAGACTATGGGAGTGTAAAATGGTTTAGTAACTTTGCACAATAGTTAGCTATTAATTAGAAAGTTAAAATTATACCTGCTGCCATAATTTGGATGTTTGTTCCCTTCAAACCTCATGTTGAAATTTTATCCCCAATGTTGGAGATAGGACCTAATGAGAAGTCTTAGAAGTAGATCCCTGAAGGACAGATTAATGTCCTCCCTTGAGGGGAGGGTGTCGGGTGAGTTCTTGTTCTATTAGTTCCTACAAGAACTGGTTGTTAAAAATAAACTGGCACGTAACCTCACACTCTTTGTAGCTTCTTTCATCTTGGGATCTCTGCATACACCAGGTTCTTTTCACTTTCTGTATAAGTGAAAGCAGTGTGAGGCCCTCACCAAAAGCATATGCTAGCAACATATGTTTCTTGTACACCTTATATAACTATGCACCAAATAAACCCATTTTCTTTATAAATTACACAGCTTCATGTATTTGTATAGCAGCACAAATGAACTAATACACCTACTTTATTATTTATGATAATTTCACTCTTATTTACATAAAAATATGAAAAACTATGCCATACATACACAAAAATTTATATAAGAATGTTCAAATAATTCTTACTAAAAATTCAAATATCTGAAATATTCCAGATGTCCATCAAATACCACATAACGATGGTGATATTTCCATAAAAGGGAATGTTATTCAGCAACAAAACAAAACAAATTTCTGGTACATGCACAAATGTGAGTAGATCTCAAAAAATATGTAATGAAAGGCATTGTACACAAAAATGTATGTATTCTATTTATATGAAGTTTTATTATAGGTGAAACTTTTTTTTTGGAAAAAAGGGAAAGCTAGTTTACTGGTCTGGGGGAGGACATTCAAGGGATTGAGTGAAAAAGAAAAATAATTTTCTGGGGTGATGGAAATGGTGAATTGTCTAATAGTTGTTTTGGATTATAATGGGTGTTCACTTGTCAAAATGATCAAGTCATACACTTAAGATAGTATGTTTTATATAGTAAATCATACCTCAGATACATTTGTGTCTATATCTGTGTTTGTGTATATGTTAAAAAGGGGTAAACAGACATGGTGGGTTCCTCTCAAAATATTCAAATGACTACCAAACAGCAAATGGTATACCTACCATTTTCACATTTCATTCTATGTTCAGATTAAACAATTACTAAAAAAAAGTTGAATCCTAATTAGTACTATGTATGCTGAATTATTGGAGAGAAGTGTATCCATGTCTCTAACTGCCTTACAAAAATATAAGATGGATAGATAGAGTGATACATGATAAGTTGTATGTTATTGGTAGAATCTAAGTGGTGAGTGTACTGGTGTTCACTGTACAAATATTGCAACTTTTCTGCTTGCTTCAGTAACTTCACAATAATACACTTGGGTAATCAAAGCTTACCATGAGCAGAACTTGGAGTGTTTGTTTCAGTGGTCCTCCCCGGCCCTTTGTCTTCCCTCCCTCCCTCAGAGTAGACCGCCACTTCTTAGGTCTATGGTGCCTAAAGACTGTCTTTCAGTGTTTTCTCCCTCTTCAGAAGGAAGCAGGACCCACCCACCACCTTTCCTTCATAGAGCGTCACTCTGAGCTCCCCTTGCTTCCCCAGCCAATAGTTGCCACTGACTTGTACTTAATGAGAAAATGGTGTTCCTGGAGGATTTCTTTTAGTGGTCGCCAACAGAAAAGTAGAAATGAAAAGCATTGTAAATGTAAGCATTTATATTGTGCATCAAGCATCATCAAGGTGAACACCTGGGGAAGAGAGTAGCATATAATATGCTATTTTGAGGCCAGAAGGAAATAACTGATGGTGTTTGTTAGGTATATCTTTTGTCTGTTCATTTTTTTCCTTTGTGTAACCTATTAAATATTTCTCTTTTGTCCTCCTTTTTCAGACATATGATGTTTGCACATAGAGAGTACTTGAACAAGGAAAGCTTGCTGGGTTTGGAACAGATTCTAGATTGTGAATGTGAGACCAAAACCTACTCTGAAATACCAACATAGTGAATTTCACTTCATGTTTTTCTCTCTAAACATATAATCTAAAGATATGTTGTTTATGTTAGTTTTTGATAGTTCAGGTGTAGATAAAAGGGCTGGTCACGGTCTAGAATATAATACATTTAATCTCTTTAAAATGCTGTGGGTTTTTTTTCTTTGCAAATATCTGATACATTTGAAAACAGGAAATTTGAATTATAATTAATCACCAGACTCCATTTATATTCAACTCCTACCATCTAAAAACAACTAAACTTTCCTTCAGGACCAATATATCTCTACTTCTCAGAAGTATGGGGTTATCTCATTCTTAGCTGTGATAAAACGGCTTTGTTTAATTGCCTCGAGCTTTATAAATTTCAAGAAAAATATTGTCATTCATGCTGTGCTCTTTCTCTTAAAATAATTCAAAATTGACAGAGTATTTTGGCAATCTGTTCATTACATTGGGCAATAAAGCACATGGGTTAACATTTTAAAATGTCAAACGCTTTTGCTTAATTGAACTGGTTTTTTCTAAGATGTTAGTATGCAATATCAATAAATGAAAAATACAATTTTGACCTTCCAAATGGTCAAATTAACATTTAAAATAAATCTATACATATTGAGACATGACTTATTTTTCTTTGAAATATTATATTACTTTTCAATTCATGGAGGATTAAATAATGATATTGAAAGGACAAAATGAAAATAAAAGAGAAAATTGAATTTGTACCTCGATATTGAAATTAGAATTCCTGGTTTACTTTTCAACATACAATCATATTCCTCGGACGCAAAAAAAAAGTTGGACAATATGTCATTAAAAAGTCACTGATTTGTTGATACTACGCAGTCCCATGACTTTTTATTTTGCCAGTGAGTAGCACGTTAGAAATATGAATTATTTTTGTCCTCACAACAACTCTATGAGTGAGTTCTTCCAGAAATTGAGGCACACAAAGTTTAAGAAACTCTTTCAAGAGTCACAGCTAGAGAGTGGTAGAATGGAGTCTTACTCTTAAGTATTGTCAGTATAGAATTGTCACGTATGTATACGTTTTAAAATAATTTTAAGGCTTTCTGCTCTTTAACAGCTCTACACATACACACACAGCATGTATAGAAGTGAATAAGTATATACGTAAGTGTGTGGCACACATATTTTGTGATTCCACAGCTCTTTGGTTGATGCAATTACTCAATACAAGCAATTTTCCCTTTTGCTACCCTTGATCCTCCTAACTCGTAAGGAGAATTAATGCATCTTATGAGTATTTATTTATTGTCCGCAACTACATACGGAATATATGTTAACTACATAACTGCTCACTGTGTTGCCTTCTGAGCATCTCTCTCCTCTCTCCTCCCCTCCTTGAAAAAAATCTCAGATTCTGAAGTGAGAAATTAAGAATACTGCAGTTGTCATTCTGTTTGGGTCAATATATTGGGCCTTCTTTGAAGCCAAAACTACTTCTGGACTTCTCAACCATGTAAAGATATAGATTTATTTTTTAACACGGTTATAACATAATTTTATATTATTTGTAGCATACACTTGCTAACTGAAGCATTGTTTATTTTCTTTATTAATGTGAGGTATCTATTATACTGAATCATATTATTATGTTTCTGTCACCATTGCTTATAATAATTCCTGACCATTGTAGTCTTTAGATACTTAAAATACTTGAAAAACAGGATTAGATATAATTTATCAATAAGGTTTTAAAAATCTCACTTTATAAAATATACATTGATAACCCACAGTAATTAATAGTCTAAGAAGAGCGCAATCTCAGTGCCCAAACCTCTGAAATTAAGCTCACTGATCTCAGTCAATATAACACACTTTGTAACTTGACATCAATAAACTAATGCTGAATAGAAATAAGGTATACATGTATACATGTATACATGTTTCTTTTGCTTTTTTAAAATTTATTTTATTTTATTTTATTTATTTATTTTTTGAGATGGAGTCTTGCTCTGACGCCAGGCTGGAGTGCAGTGGCACGATCTTGGCTCACTGCAACCTCCGCCTCGTGGGTTCAAGCGATTCCACTGCCTCAGCCTCTCGAGTAGCTGGGACTACAGGCACCCGCCACCACTCCTGTCTAATTTTTTTGTATTTTAGTAGAGACAGGGTTTCGCCATGTTGGCCAGGATGATCTTGATCTGCTGACCTCGTGATCCCCTCGCCTTGGCCTCCCAAAGTGCTGTAATTACAGGCGTGAGCCACCTGCGCGAACCAAACTAAAGTCAACATAGTTTTAGTTTCCAAAATGACAAACTTATTTCTGATCCTGGGGACTTGAATATAGCTTTTGGGATGGGGACAGTATAGAGAAATGTTAGAATGTTCACTGTTGGATCACAGAGGCCAAATGAATATATTCCCACTATCCAAACGTTCCCTATAGTCCCAAGAGACAGGCTTCCTCCTTTTTCCTTTGAGATGCAGTCTTCATTTGCAGAAAGTGTATTACTTCCCTACCCTTTTTTCAATGCCACATTTGTCTCAAGCAGATGTGCACATATTGGATCCAAGCATAGGAGTTTCCAAAGAGCTACAAATAGCTTAGATGTCTCAGTGATCTAAACAGCACACAATCACGGCCTTGAGTAATACAGATTTATTGCAATTAAGGAAAGAAAAAAAAAAAAACAGAAAACAACTTATATGTATCAGCCTGATGGTGAGCTTCCTGGTATCAGAAACATTGTATCTTTTTTTTTTCTCTGCCTCCTGTGTTGAAGTGATTCTCCTGCCTCAGCCTCCCGAGTTGCTGGGAGTACAGGTGCCCATCACTTTGCCCGGCTAATTTTTGTATTTTTAGTAGAGACAGGGTTTCGCCATATTGGCCAGGCTGGTCTCCAACTCCTGACCTTAAATGATCTGCCCGACTCGGGCTCCCAAAGTGCTGGGATTACAGGCGTGAGCCACCGTGTCCAGCCAGAAATACTGAATCTTATTATTCTATAAGATTTCAAGTGTTCAGTTCTGCCCTTTTTGGGGAAAAAATGCATTGACTCTTATGGGACCAGCATTTGCTTTTTTCGTTTAGAATCGAATTATCCTTTACTACATGCAGACATGTTAGGACAATTAATTAAATTTCTGCACTTCTTTGGCCAAGTGAGGTAGAAAAGGATTTATTTTTAAGTTTTTGTTGTGATAGAATGCACATAATATGAAAAGTATCATCTTAACAATTTTAAGTTGCAGTTCAGTAAAATTAGTACGTTCACATTATTTTGTGTAATCCTCCCCACTGTGTGTCTTCAGAACTTTTTTTGTCATCCCAAGCTGGAACTCTGTAGCCAGAGTTCTGTAAACAATAACTCACCATTTCTGCTTCCTGCAGCCCCTGGTAACCAATATTCTACTTTCTTTCTCTATGAATTAAACTATTCTAGGTACTACACATAAGTGGAATCCTACAATACTTGAGCTTTTGTGTCTGGTAATTTCACTTAACATAATGTCTTCATGGTTCATCCATGTTATAGCATGTATGTGAATTTCACTCCTTTTTAAGGCTGAATGATTTTCAATTGTACGCATATATCACATTTTGTTTATTCATCCATTCAAGGACATTTGGGTTCTTTCTGCCTTTTGCCTATTGCAATGAATGGTGCTGTGAACATGGATGTACAATGTTCTATGAACATTATTGTAGAACTATCTATACTGTTTTAAAATAAATATTTCTGTTTTAAATTCACTTGGGTGTACTCCTCAAATTCATTTTATAGTAAATTATCTTTTTTTTACTTCCATCATCTTCACTCTAAGCCACAAAATGAAATAAATAGATGATGACAACTAATTAATCTTGAGTTATCTTTTGCTTTTCTTTGCTGTTATTGTTATATGTGTGTGTTTTAGAAATGCTAATCATATAACAGTATTTCTGAAGCATGTGTTACTATTAGGTACAAAACACTTCCAAAAAAAAAGATTGCCATTGTATTTTTTTCCCTTTAAAATGTATGGAAAATTCAGATGGACAGATTTAATTACTAAAGCTCTTATTTTTTTTCAAGACATTTGTGCTAATGTCTTTTATTTACACAAATAACATACTTTATGAAAGAGAATGGACTCTAATTGTGGGTGTAAATTAACATTATAAAAAATTAAAAAACTAGTTAGGCATAAAATTTCAACTTTGCATTTGTCTATGTAATGTGTCTACTGTATATAAAATATTGTATTGGCCATTGTGCAGGAAATTATAATGACCTTAAAAATAAATTGTAGCCAAGCTCTTGAGAGGAACAGTTAGAAAAACAAAGTGTTCCTGTCAAGTTATTTTTATCAAAATTATTTTATTTTCTTTGCCCTATCAATGATTAAACATAGCCAAATAACATTTTAAGAAATCTTATGAAGAATACATAAGACATTTATGTCTAGAAATGGTGGATCAAGTAACAGAGGCCAACTCTCCTATTGAAGGTAATAATGGATCTTTTAAAATCTGCTCCTAGGTATCAAAGAGCTCATAAAATTGCCAAGAATTTCTGAGCCAACTTTTCAGGGAAGAAGGTAAAACACATTCTGAGATCTGAAGCTAGCATCTGGAACTACTTTTTCTCAGTATGTATTTGTCTCTCATGAAGGATGTAGCAGAAAGCCTGAGATGAGTTTTGAGAGCCCAGTGGGGTTATGTAGACAAAATGTGGAGACCAGACTTGGCCTGCAAGGCAGCCCTGCTAACCTACCCTCACCAAATTTTATTTTGTCACCCTGAAAGAGTCAGGTGTAATATTCTGGCACTTAACCAAAAACTAGCTTGAATCATTTTAATCCTCAAATTAAAATATCATGACTTTAGTTTGTTAATGGCCTAAGATGTCTGAAACAAGTAATCAAGTTATAGCATAAGGAAAAACATCATCTTAGTATACACTATTTTAAAATATTGTTTAAATGCACTTTTTACACTCAATCAAAAATGACCAGACCTACGAGGAGGAAAGATAATGTTAAATGACATGTAGCAAGATCAACCGACACTAGAAACAGACCCATGGGAGTTTCAAATACTGCAGCTACTAAGGAGATAAAACATGAGGTGAAGATTTTGTTAGATCAATAAAACATACATAAAACAACATAATAATATTTTAAAAGAAGTATTCTTTTATTTTACTAATAAAATAAAAATGCTTATCTTGAAATAAAAATATTTTATAGAAAGAAAACATGAGAGAAAGATTGAAAGCAAACCAGCATCAATGGAAATACTAAAGGCAGAAATAATATAAGCAAAGTTAAGTCATAGACACGGGGATGGCGGGGACCAGAGAGAAATAATGAGCCATGGAGATGTTAACTATGCCAGTAAACTAAAAATTATGACTATTTAATATATTCTTTGGAAATTAAATCAAATATTTACTATTGAAATACAGAATGACAATCACATTAAGTTGAGGAGTATGGACTACATATAAATATTTTGAAGGTTCTTACATTGACCGAGAAAAAAGTGAATGCACTAACATTAGACTTGACAAACTTGAAATGCATGTTTAATAAATATAATCATAAAGATAAGATAATTATAAAAAGGTATGCAACTTCCAAGCCAACTGAAGGAATGGGATATAAAAAGACTTATAAGTTATAAAACTCATAACATTAATTATAGTCAGCATGAACTATATAAGCATGAGAAATGTTCATTCTATTAATTTGTACATAAGCTTATGCATTACATGATTCAAATAAATACAAATTTGGAGCTGTATCTGTTTTTCTACAGCAAGCTAATCAAATAACCAGACCACACAAAAAGGGTTTTTAGTTAAATCCATTTTAAACTGTTTAAGGAATAACGGAGTTCCTCTCTTAATTAGTTAAGTATTACATAATCAAAATTAGGTGATTATATTCTATACTTTTTAACATATTGTATTAGTCTGTTCTCATGCTCCTGATAAAGTCATACCCAAGACAGGGTAATTTATAAAGAAAAGAAGGTTTAATAGACTTACAGTTTCACATGGCTGGGGAGGCCTCACAATCATGGTGGAGGCGGAAGAGTAAAGGCATATCTTACATGGTGGCAGGCAAGAGAACTGTGGAGCACAAGGCGGAAAAGGGTTATAAGATCCTGTGAGAACTCATTGACTATCACAAGAACAGCATGAGGGTAACTGCCCCCGTGATTAAATTACCTCCCACCATTCCCTCCCTTGACATGTGGCGATTATGGGATCTACAATTTAAGATGAGATTTTGGTGGGGACACAGACCAAGCATATCATTCCACACCTGGCCCCTCCAAAATCTCATGTCCTCACATTTGAAAACACAACCATGCCCTTCCAACAGTCCCTCAAAGTCTTAACTCATTCCAGCATTAACTCAAAAGTCCAAGTCCAAAGTCTTATCTGAGACAAGGCAAGTTTCTTCTGCCTATGTGCCTGCAAAACCAAAAGTAAGTTAGTTACTTCCTAGATACAATGAGGGTACAGGCATTGTGTAAATACATCCATTCCAAATGTGAGAAATTGGTCAAACCAAAGTGGCTACAGGACCCATGAACGTCTGAAATCCAATAGGGCACTCATTAAAACTTAAAGTTCCAAAATGATCTCCTTTGACTCCATGTCTCACATCCAGGTCACTCTGATGCAAGAGCTAGACTGCCACGACCTTGGGCAGCCTTGCCCCTGTGACTTTGTAGGGTACAACTGCCTCTCTACTGGCTTCTTTCACAGGCTAGCATTGAGTGTTTGTGGTTTTTCCAGGCACACTGCAGGCTGTCAGTGGATCTAACATTTTTGGGTCTGGTGGACAGTGGCCCTCTTCTCACAGCTTCACAAGGCAGAGGCCCCATAGGGACTCAGTGTGGGGGTCCCAACCCCACATTTTCCTTCCTTACTGCCCTAGCAGAGGTTCTCCATGAGGGCCTCTCCCCTGCAGCATACCTCTGCCTAGACATCTAAGCATTTTCATACATACTCTGAAATCTAGGCAGAGATTCCTAAACCTCAACTCTTGATTTCTGTGAACCTGCAGGCTCAACACCACATGGAAGCTTCCAAGGCTTGGGGCTTGCACCCTCTGGAGCCACAGCATGAGTTGTACCTTGCCCCCTTTTAGTCATGGCTGAAACAGCTTGGACACAGGGCACCGTGTCCCTAGGCTGCACACAGCAGAGGGACCCTGAGCCCAGCCCACAATACCATTTTTTCCTCCTCAGCCTCTGTGCCTGTGATAAGAGGGACTGCCATGAAGGTCTCTGACATACCCTGGAGATATTTTCCCCATTGTCTTATTGATTAACATTTGGCTCCTCGTTCCTTTTGCAGATTTCTGTGGCTGGCTTGAATTTCACCCCAGAAAATGGGTTTTTCTTTTCTATCGCATCATCTGGCTGGAAATTTTCCAAACTTTTATGCTCTGCTTCCTCTTGAACACTTTGCCAATTAGAAATTTCTTCTGCCAGATATCCAAATCATCTCTCTCTAGTTCAAAGTTCCAAAGATCTCTAGGGCAGGGGCAAAATGCCACTAGTCTCTTTGCTAAAGCATAGTAAGAGTCACCTTTTCTCTAGTTCCCAACAAGTTTCTCATCTCCATCTAAGAGCACCTCATCCTGGACTTCATTGTCCATATCACTATCACAATTTTGGGCAAAGCCATTCAACAAGTCTCTAGGAAGTTCCAAACTTTCCCACATTTTCCTATCTTCTGAGCTTTCCAAACTGTTCCAACCTCTGCCTGTTACCCAGTTCCAAAGTCACTTCCACACTTTCAGATATCCTTATAGAAGCACCCTACTCCTGATACCAAGGTACTGTATTAGTCTGTTCTCACACTGCTAATAAAGACATATATGAGACTGGGTAATTTATATAGAAAAATAGGATTAATGGACTCATAGCTTCACCTGGCTGAGGAGGCCTCACAATCATGGTGGAAAGCTGAGGAGAAGCAAAGACACCTCTTACATGGCAGCAGGTAAGAGAAGTGCCTAGCAAGAGGGGGAAAATCCCCTTAAAAAAACATCAGCTCTCATGAGAACTCACTCACTATCGCAAGAACAGCATGAGGGTAACTACCATATGATTGAATTACCTCTCACTGGGTCCCTCCCTCGACACATGGGGATTATGGGAACTACAATGCAACATGAAATTTGAGTGGGGACACAGCCAAATCATATCACATATGCATGTATATAGTTTACAAAATAGCTAATATATTAGGCACATATTCATATAAAGTTTGTTTACATGTCATATAGTATATGTTTACATGTCATATAGTAAATATAATTTGTATTATCAATATGTAATATTGATTTTACCTATAAAAACCAATTCATTATATTCTCTACTTTTTGAGAAAATATGGCTCAACAAAACAACTCCAGGACCCACAGAAATCCAATACAAATTTCTATTTCTTTTACTTTTCCCAGGAAAAGTAATAGAAAATACTAAGGAATTGATATGATGTTTGATATAATAAAGGTTGCATTTGCTCTATCTCTACAAAATAAATGGCGGCTAATTTATTAATATCATAAACTCTTTCATCAATTATTATAAAGAGGAGATGAAACTGAAGCACTATAGTAATAAAGCAATTGCTGAAAAGCATTTTCAGAGTGTACTAAAGAATTCTCTATTTCAGAATACTTTGTCTCAAACTGGGCCAGTTCCATTTTAATCTACATTTTAGTGAACAGCATCTTTGATCTTTAAACTGTGCACATGGTTGTATTATTTTGCTTAGTTTTCACACCAAAATTAAATACTCCGTATATCCAAATATACTTAACAAGAAGTTGAAGGAGACAATAGTACACCATCACCATGTCTCACTGCATGCCTTCTACCTCTGCTCCTTGACTAAATAAATATTCTAATTTTCAATGGTGTGATTTACCAGAACAAATTATGAGTTATAGCAGTCAGTATGAAACCCTTGCAAATTGGAAAATCAGAATATAGCCTCCACTTCCATCTCTTTATGTATATTGCTCTGGCCAAGGCAAACAGTGACCTGTGCGCAGCTAAGTTCAAGGGTATTTTTGAGTTTCTAAATTGTCTGTGAATAAATAATATTGACAACTCTTTCCATTTCAAAAAATTATCTTTCCTGTTTCTTTGGCAATCTCAATATTATTTTTTCTATCTGGATAGCAAGAATGTTTCTCTCTGGATTAATTCTTTCTCTAACACTTAGGACAGTGTCCAACAAACTATGCTATTAAAAAAGTAGTTTCTGAATGCATGAATGAATATAAGTAACTCTTGTACATCTACATTTGGATAAGTAGTAAATATCCTCAGTGTCAGCCCCAAAGTATCCTCTGATTATCCTTTGTAAACCATAACTTCTAGGATCACACCACTTGCCACAGTGCAGTCAGCTTCCTAACAAAGGAATCAAGTAGGCATCTTTTATTTTTGTCTGTTCTATATGTCCCCACACTTTCTTATCATACAAATAAAGTGTAATGCATACTATTTTTTTTGGAATTTTTATATTATCATATTTCCATAAATATTATTACTTAAGGTGTTTTTAACATTTACATGTTTTTGTGTGTGTTTTAACTACATATGTACTTAACTGTATTATTTAGATAAAACATTTTGGCTTCTGTTTTATGTTAGAAGGAGAAAACCTGTCTGGACAATTCCATAATGAGTAAAAGCTACATCAGAACAGATCTATAGAGAGTAGTGATTTTAATATGCTCTTTGTTTAATAACTAATTGTCTATATCTCAAATAAATACCTGCTTCATTATTTATACGGACATACCAACTACGTTTTTTTTGAATAGAGAATGCTATATTAACTTAGTGATTCCGTCAACAATAGTTATCACATATCAGATACTCTTGCTAAACACTAGGGACACCACAGTAAACGAAAGAGATAGCGGTCTTTGCCATCACAGTCCTTGTATTCTAGATATGCTGAGTGATCAAGATATATAATGGATGCTACTATCCAATTTTCATCAAAAACTCCCCTTGGATAACCTTAGCTGTCATGTTAGCCTTAAAAAATACTTGAAATGATGTGGTGCGATAGTGACAGCTCAGATATGGTTCCAATTCACAAATTTATTGTGTGAAATGGACCTATTATTGCTGCCAAAGGGCTTTATATAGAACAACAGAAGTTGCTTTGTGAAGGACTAAATTATCTCTGCATGATGTGGTCCCAAATAATTAATATTCCCTCTAACCAAAGATTGTTGATCATGTCCCATGACAAAAATTAGATGTTTTTGGCAAGGAATGCTGCCTGCAGTGGGCTTTATATTTTACTTTGTTGATGGCTAACTTCCATATTAAAGGCTAAATACCTAGCCAATATTTTCAAGTGAAAAATTCCCTAATAGACTTCATGTAGTGAAGCCAAAAATTTTCATAACTTTGCTGGCATTAAAATGCGTTTGCTCCACAAAAACAACCCCATCTAGCTAAACTCTGGCTGCTGCTGATATGTGGCTAGCTTAACTACATTAGGCAGCTTCTCTTCTGACCTTAGCCCCAAATGTCCAGTTTGAGACCAAGTGCTCAGCCTTATTATCTTTTTTTTTTTTTTTTTTTTGAGACGAGTCTCGCTCTGTCGCCCAGGCTGCAGTGCAGTGGCGCTATCTCGGCTCACTGCAAGCTCCCCCTTCCGGGTTCACGCCATTCTCCTGCCTCAGCCTCCCGAGTAGCTGGGACTACAGGCGCCCGCCGCCATACCCAGCTTTTTTTTTTTTGTATTTTTAGTAGAGACGGGGTTTCACCGTGTTAGCCAGAATGGTCTCGATCTCCTGACATCGTGATCCACCCACCTCGGCCTCCCAAAGTGCTGGGATTATAGGCGTTAGCCACCGTGCCAGGCCAGCCCTACTATCCTTACATAGTCATGGAGTTTTAAGATTCTGAACAACAGATCAGATAATCTTTGAATTAACATTGTTATTATATTAGCACTAGTATAAAATTTCATAAACCTTTTCACAAAAAAGCCAACACTGTCACAAACCATAAGAAAATGTATTATTCCCTTCACACAAAGTCTGGAAGTTGGTGACATTTTTGGTTTCAATGGCAAGGGACAATCACATCTCTGTCATTTTTTGACCCGTTACTCAAAATGCATAGGTTATAAACCCTCACTTTAGTGCCTGTGGTAGTAAGGAAGGGCAGGGCATAAAGATGGGCACCTCGGAAGTGCTGCCGTGCAAAGTATTTTTTCAGTAGGTGTAATATTATGATAAAGAAATATTTGTTTCATCCACAGTTCCTGGCTCATAACTCCTGTAGCCTCTATTATTTCCTAAGTGACTAAAACAATAAGCAGATCTTTTGCTAAACTATTTGGCCTTTTGTTTTTCGGTCCTGAAGCAGCTTTGGGGCAGCTTCAGAACAATAAAGGTGAAAGATGATCTTTGCTTATAACCTTAGGAGGCGTTAGGCCCCGGAAGCAATCTCGGAAAACAGAACCTCTCTCTGACCTCCTCCTGCCCCTCTTTTACCTGTTACTTTTTCTCCTCAAGGCAGGCCATAGAAGCTAAAAATACACTCTAATCTCCTGAATTTGTGTCTTAGAGCTGCTCATAAAGAAATTCTTCTAGTGTGATGGTTAATATTAGTTGTCAACTTGATTGTATTGAAGGATGCCTAGATAGCTGGTAAAGTATTGTGTCTGTGAGGGTGTTGCCAGAGGAGATTAACATTTGAGTCAGTGGACTGTGAGGGGAAGACCCACTCTTAATGTGGGTGGGCACCATCCAATCGGCTACCAGCACGGCTAGAACAAAGCAGGCAGAAGAAGGTGAGATAAGTTGGCTTGCTGAGTCTTCTGGCTTTCATCTTTCTCCCATGCTGTATGCATTTTTCATTTGTTTGTTTGTTTGTTTGTCTGTCACCCAGGCTGGAGTGCAGTGGTGCAATCGTGGCTCACTGCAACCTCTGCCTCCCAGGTTGAAGTGATCCTCCTGCTTCAGCCTCCCTAGTAGCTGGGACAATAGACATGCACCACCACACTGGGCTAATTTTTGTATTTCAGTAGTAATGGGGTTTCACCATGTTGGCCAGGTTGGTCTCAAACTCCCGATCTCAGGTGATCTGCTCGCCTCAGCCTCCCAAAGTGCTGGGATTGCAGGCATGAGCCACCACACCAGGCCCTGTGCTGTATGCTTCTGTCCATTCTTCCTACCCTTGGATGTCAGACGGTTATTTGACCTTGGAATCTTGGACTCACACCAGCAGTTTTCTGCGGGCTCTCAGGCCCGCAGCCACAGACTGAAGGCTGCACTGTCCGCCTCCCTACTTCTGAGGTTTTGGGACTTGTGCTGGCTTCTTAGCTCTTTAGCTTGCAGACGGCCTACCGTGGGACTTCACCTCGTGATTGTGTGAGTAAATTCTCCTTTATAAACTCCCTTTCATATATAGGATATATATAGGATATATAGATACATATCTCACTAATAGGATACATATATATATCCTATTAGTTCTGTCCCTCTGGAGAACCCTAATCACTGAACTACTTTGTCCTATTTTGGGTCATAAGATCCCCATTTCAGGAGGGGTCCTGCCCCAAGTCCTATAGAAAAGAATGCTGCACAGAGGGGCCAAGAAGAATCTGGGCAGACAGGCCTTGCTGGGTTTTCCGCTCAGTATTAGATCACACTCATTTCATCCAATCACATTTTGACATGGTGGTCCATAATTTAGTCATACCTCTCTATGGAAGTCTTCCTAAAAGGCCCAAGAGAATGGGGGATGGAGAACTTCTGGACAGCTGAACTTGTGAAGGCTTACAGAAAGGTGAACAAGAGCTCACATATGTGCCAGGAGGGTGGCATGCCCCCAGTCCGTGAGACAGAAGCTCCTGTGCGCAGAACCCTTCCAGACCTCTCCCTATATATTTATCCATGTGGCTGTTTATTTGTATCCTTTAAAATGTTATTGATAATAAAAGGGTAAATGTAAACAGATGTTTTTCTGGGTTTTCTGAGACACTCTAACAAATTAATAGAGCATAAAGAGAAGGCCACGGGAACTCCAACTTGAAGCAATAGATCAGAAGTTCCAAGGATCTGGACTTGTGACTGGTGAAGGAACTGGGGGCAGTCTTGTGGGACTGAGCTCTCAAGCTGTGGAGATCTGACATAATCTTCAGGTAGGCAACATCAGAATTGAACTGGATCAGGAGCTGCCAGCTGATAACTGCTGTAAAATTGCTTGCTTGCTTGTGAATAGAGAGAAATCTCCACACATTTAGTCACAGAAACTTCTTGTGTTGATAACTGTGGCATGAGAACAGAATAAAAACATGTTTTGTCTACATAGTAGGTGATAAAGTTCTAATATGGTTTGGATTTGTGTCCCAGCCCAAATTTCATGTTGAATTGTAATTCCCAGTGTTGGAGGTTGGTCCTGGTGGGAGGTGGTTGGATCATGGAGTCGATTTCTCATGAATAGTTTAGCCCCATTCCCCCTTGGTGCTGTTCTCATAATAGTGAGTGAGTTCTTATGAGATCTGGTTGTTTAAAACTGTATGGCACCTCCCCCAGCCCTTCCTGCTCCAGCCCTGTGAAGTGCCAGCTCTGCCTTTGCCTTCTGCCGTGATTGTAAGTTTCCTGAGGCCTCCCTAGAAGCTAAGCAGATGCCAGCATCATGCTTCCTGGACAGCCTGCAGAGCCAATTAAACCTCTTTTATTTATAAGTAACCCAGTCTCATGTATTTCTTTATAGCAGTGGGAGAATGGACTGATACTAGATTCTGATTTCTTCTCATGACTAGCACTGAATTATAAGAACATCCTTAGACTAAGCACCGATGAAATGGAGTCGGATTATTACTGCTTTGACAAAGTATGATTCATCACCTGGGACCCTGGTGGGGTTTTACCTTCTCTGAGATCGAGGTCTCTCCAGCATTTCCCGAATGCAATGGAATTGCATTGCCTGGTACTAAAGCGGGGCGAGTGAGGACACTAGACATTCAACAGTAATTTCCACAAGCATAAGATACAAGGCCCAATACAACTTTGTGCATTTCTCTTCCAGATTTAGGAAAAGTAAAGGTGATCATATTAAAAACAAACAGACAACAACAACAACAAAATAAACTAAACTCCAAGACTGCTTAGATAGCCTGGAACTGCATACAACTTTTGTACTATAAAGTAGTCTGGAATTAATATAATTGTTAAAGATAAAACAAAGACAGCTGGGGACTTATTCTAATTCTTAATATTAGTGAATGAGACCATTTTTCAATTCTGTGAAGTTTTGTTTTATAGACTGTACAGTATTAAAGGAGTAAACTACTGTCTTCTGTCAATATGCATTTGTACCTCAGAAAGGATACAATAACTTATGGCAAGTTATTCCTTGTAAAGATACAGTCGTATGTTTATTTTTATCTACTTATGGTTTTTGTGCCTTATTTTCTCTACCTGTCCAGCAGTGGTCAATTTGAAATATTACTGAGCTTTATTTTTTTTCTATTTTTTGTTACATAAACTGTAAATTTCCATAATCTCAAAAAATGTACAAAAGGTGAGAATGCTTACAATCTCTATGACCTGCATATTGATGAGACTGATACCGCCCTCAAATATTTTCACCTAATACATAATAAACATGAGTCTACTTTGAAGCAGTGCTAAGTGAGAAATTAGTTATTCTTTGAAATCTTGATACAATTGCTTGTTTCAAAATAAGTATGCATTCTTTTTATTTGAATCTGTATCACTTCCCTGTGACTTAGCCTACTTCATCTAATATTTTAAGGCACACAACTATATGGGGAGATTGTTAGAAATGCAATATCTTAGCCTGTACTACCAGACATTATAATTCAGTAGAACGAGACTGGGGCTGTGGAATTTTGCCTCTTTTGTGTACTCTAGATTGTTCTGATGCATGCCCTCTATGAATCTTTGAATCCTTCTAGGGAAAACGATTGCAGTATATTTGATGTTTTTGTAACATTTATTTTAAGTTCAGGGGTACATATGCAAACTCATCAGGTTTGTTACATAGGTAAATGTGTGTCATGAGGGTTTGTTGTACACATTATTTCATCACCCAGGTATTAAGCCCTGTATCCATTAGTTATTTTTCTTGATCCTCTCCTTCCTCCTATCCTTCACCCTCTTATAGACCCCAGTGTGTGTTGTCCCCTCTATGTGTCCGTGTGTTCTCATCATTTAGCTCCCACTTATAAGTAAGAACATGCAGTACTTGCTTTTCTGTTCTTGTGTTAGTTTGCTCAAGATAATGGCATGCAGCTCCATCCCTGTCCCTAAAAAGAACATGGTTCCCTTCTTTTTTATGGCTGCATAGTATTCCATGGTGTATATGTGCCACATTTTCTTTATACAGTCTATCACTGATGGGCATTTGGTTTGGTTCCATGTCTTTGTTACTGTGAATAGTGCTACAATGAACATATGTGTGCATGTGTCTTTATAATATTAATAGAATAAATAATTTATATCCCCTTGGGTATATACCTAGTAATGGGATTGCTGAGACAAATGGTATTTCTGTCTTTAGGTCTTTGAGGAACCACCTCACTGTCTTCCACGATGACTGAACTAATTTATAGTCCCATCAACAGTGTATGGCCAGGTGCAGTGGCCCATGCCTGTAATCCCAGCACTTTGGGAGGCCAAGGCAGGCAGATCACATGAGGTTAGGAGTTCGAGACCAGCCTGGCCAACATGGTGAAACCCCATTTTTACTAAAAATACACACACACAGACACACACACACACACACACACACAAATTAGCCGGGCATGGTGGCATGGGCCTGTAGTCCCAGCTGCTTGGGAGGCTGAGGCAGGATAATTGCTTGATCCCAAGAGATGGAACTTGCAGGGATCCGAGATCGTGCCACTGCACTCCAGCTTGGGTAACAGAGTGAGGCTTCATCTCGGAAAACAAAACAAAACAAAAAACAAACAACAACAACAAAAACAAAAACAAAAGTGTATAAGCGTTCATTTTTCTCCACAACCTTGCCAGCATCTGTTATTTTTTGATATTTTAATAATAGTCATTTCAACTGGTGTGAGATGGTGTCTCACTGTGGTTTTGATTTGCATTTCTCTAATGATCAGTGATACTAAGCTTTTTTTTTTCAAATGCTTGTTGGCTGCATGTATGTGCAAACCACTGCTCAAAGAAATCAGAGATGACACAAACAAGTGAAAAAACATTCCATGCTCATGGAGAGAAAAAGTCAATATAATTAAAATGATCATACTGCTCAAACCAATTTATAGATTCAATGCTATTCCCATTAAACTACCATTGATATTCTTCACAGAACTAGAAAAAACGATTTTAAAATTCATGTGGAACAAAAAAAGAGTCCAAATTGCCAACGCAATCCTAAGCGAAAAGAACAAAGCTGGAGGCATCACGCTATCCGACTTCAAACTATACTACAGGGTTACAGTAACCAAAATAGCACGGTGCTGGTATAAGAATAGATGCATAGACCAATGAAACAGAATAGAGAATGCAGTAATACGACGACACGCTTCAGAAGTGGTGACTTCTTTGTGAACTACTTTAGGGAATTATATTGCACACAATAAAAAAAAAATCTGGATTCTGAATCATCACTAGTAGGAAAACTGTGAACCAGGAACAACTGCATTAAATGGTTATTTTAGAAACAAATTTCTTTTTGCGTTTATTCACAGATAGTTTTAATTGATACCTGAAGTATCAATCAGAGTTCCTCACAAAAACAGAACCAATAGGAGGGGTGTTTGTGTATGTGTGATTTATTTTAAGGAATTGTCTCAGATAATCATGGGAACTGGCAAGTTCAAAATCTGTACAGCCGGCAGGCAGGCTGGAAACTTGGGAAAGAATTTACAATGCAGTCATGAGGCTAATTTCTTCCTTTCTAGGAAACCTCAGCTGTTGCTTTTAAGACCTTCAAATGATTGGATGAGGCCCAACACATTAATGAGAGTCATCTCCTCTACTTAAAGTTAACTAATTGTAGCTGTTAACCACATCTATGTAATACAATTTCAACAACACATAACTTTGTTGTTGTTGTTGTTGTTGTTTATTTGTTTGAGACAAAGTCTTGCTCTCGTTGCCCAGGCTGGAGCGCAAAGGCATGATCTCGGCTCACTGCAACGGCATGATCTCGGCTCACTACAACTGCCACCTCCCTGGTTCCAGTGATTCTCCTGCCTCAGCCTCCCAAGTAGCTGGGACTACAGGCACCTGCCACCATGCCTGAATAATTTTTGTCTTATTAGTAGATACGGGGTTTCACCAAGTTGGCCGGTCTGGTCTCGAACTCCTGACCTCAGGTGATCCACACCGCCTCGGCCTCCCAAAGTGCTGGGATTATAGGTGTGAGCGACCGCACCTGGCTGTAAATTTGTTTTTTATTAAAGAACTGGATACTATATGGCCTAGCCAAGTTGGCATGCAAAATAGTCATTACAACCAGCTAGCATTATTTTAACTAATAGAATCGTTTTACTGTCTTCCTTAACAAATTCCATTTTCCCACATGATAGCCAGAGTGATATGTGGCCTACACTTTCTTCCCTCAGCTTAAAAATCCTCAGTGGCTTTTCTTGCATTATTTAATTATTAAAACTCCATTATTCAAACTGAATCTCAAGGTCCGGCAATATTTGGCCCTTGTCTACTTCTCCAACATCATCCCAAAGTATTCTTCTCTCTTTCTTTGCTAGCTTCCATATATATACATGCATACAAATATAACAGTTTCTAGAATGTGATAAAGTGTTTTCTGTAATAAGATCTTCTTTTATATGGCTCACTTTACTAATAATGTTTTCCTTCTTAACTCTTTACCTAATTCCCATTCAACTCCTATTTCATCTTAAGTGTTATTGGCTGAGTGTTCCCCTAACTCTCCATTTGATTAGGCACTTCATTTTATTTTTATTAAGAATACTTTAGTTGTGTAGTTATATATATGTTTATGTGTTTAATGTTTAATTTTACAATTACTCAGAAGGCTGAATGAGAGCAGGAAACATGTCCTTATATGGCCTATATTCATTATCATTTTATACTATTATTAACAGGGAGACATCACTTATTTTTCTGAGAGAACTGAGAAATAGCTTATCTAGCATTACATTATACAATCAGCTGAGGGGTTTGCTGAGGGGAAAAGGAATACAGAATGGAAGAAGGAATACAGTAGTGGAAGAATGTATTTAGAAATATCAGCTACACCAACTAACCAGTTACAATTGTTTGTGTACATATATTAAGCAAACTTTGCTTTACTTCTGCTATTCTTCCCTTATCATGTAACACAATGTGTATTGATTTAAATCATAGTATTTAGGTATTGCTAGTGCATTTTCAGTTGTATGCAGGCCGGTTGTCTCATGTTAAGTGGAAGTATGACCTTGTTATTGTCCTTTTTTAGAGATTAAATATGGTTTAAGGAGATGCATATGGATGCCAGAAGGACAAGGGGTGGACTTGTGATGGTTAATTTTATGTGTCAGTGCATCTGGACCACAATGCTCAAATATTTGGACAAACATTCTGTAGGCTTCTGTAAGGGCATTTTTAAGTGAGATTAACATTTAAATCAGTAGATTTAAGTGAAGCAGATTGCACTCCACAATGTGGGTAAGCCTCATGCAATCAGCTGAAAGCCTGAATAGAACAAAAAGACTGACGTCCCATGAGCAAGAAGGAATTCTGCAAGCAGATGGACTTCAGACTTCTACTGCAACATCATTTCTACTGGGGTGGCCTGACAGTGTCTGCCCACCTTGCAGATTTTGGACTTGCCAGCCTCTATAATCACGTAAACCAATTACTTAAAATAATTCAATGTCTATGTATATCAATGTCTATGTCTATGCACATCCTATTTGTTCTGTTACTCCTGGAGAACTCTGGCTATTTAATGCAGAGTTTGTAAAACACCTGAGCTTATATATATGCTCAGATGTGTAAATGAATGCTGTTTATTGGGAAGAAGTCTCAATGGCCTGTTCAGATACTCAAAGTAGTCTGATCTGAATTATGTCTAAGAATTTTGCCTAAATTGTCTCTCTATTTAGCAACATATTAATTATATCAATAAACCTGGAAGGCAAATTTTTATGTTCTGAATTGATCTAGAAAGTACGATCCCCAGTGTATCACTTATTTAACTGAAGCAGCGGCAATGCCTCGGTAGTACTTTTCCAAGACAAATGTATAGCATTTCTTCAGTGTGATTTCAAAAGAGCATGAGACCTGTACATCCTTCAGCCTCAGTCCACTCTTTAGTCTCAATTTCCTGACAGGAAATGCCTATGGAAGAACTATTTACCTACTCATACAGTTCAATTTACTTCTCAAGTATGAAAAATAAATTTTCATGCATAGGGTGTGTGAAAGCTAGGATTATGAAAAACAGTCTCTAAATCTTTTTAATTAGTGTGTGGGTGAACAGAATACACCTTACAGACAAATTACAGTATTTATCCATGAAAGTTAAGCATGCTGGTGAATCACCAATTTCTTTTAATTCCAAAAATTTAAAATACAAACTCCATATGCCTTTCATTACAGGTATGAAGAAAGAGAGAAATAAGAAAAACAAATTTTACTGCTGTATAACTATTTTACATATCTAGTATCTAAAATACCTACAAAAATGTAACTGCAGAATCCAGAAAGTCTTAACCTCTATCAAGCTGAGAGCCTGAAACTGGTTCTCCTATCAAGTTCACCCAACTCTTTCAGAGTACTTCCCATGATACTGTCTCAAGTGTGCTACAGACTAAGCCTCCTCGGTTAGGTTCTTTCAGCCCGACATCATCGTGCTCCCTCTTATATTGAACCACTTCATCCCCATCATATGCTGACAAAAATTGTAATCCGTGATCTAGTAGAAACAAGTGTGTGTGATTTCATCATTCCTTTGAGACACTTTAGATTTGTCAGACAAAAATGCTATTACCATAGCTCACAATGAGATTTCCCTAAGTTTTGCCCTCAAATTTTATTTCCTTACAGGATTTCTAAATTGCAAGTGTGTTCTTGTTCTTTTCATACTGGAAATAGTGCACAAATGCAGGCAATAATGGGCTCTACTTGTCTATATAAAGTGTAAATTATAGAATTTTCACTTCATGTGTTAAAAATAAACCATTTGTAAGAAATTCATCTTTCGTTTTTATATACATAATTCAAATAAAAGCACAACTTTACAAGTATCTTCATTTCCCATGTTCATTTTGACAAGGTTATTATTCACCTCCCCTAGTAATTTATTTTCCTTTATCTTTATCTTTCTGTCACAAAGAATCCAGAAAAAAAAAACGACTATAGTATTACATTTGTCAGTGTTTCCTTGAATATAGTGTTTCAAATTATCAATCAAACTAAGGTTAATATTTCTTCCAAAGTCAAAATTTGCATTGAATTAAAAGAATAGAAGAGAAAGAAGCCAACTATGGAATTACAAAATGAAGCTGATAATTTATTGAACAGTTTTAAGTTTTCGCATTCATAAATAGACTTTCCTCTTGCCCAATATAAAGGCCATTTCAAACAAATTATTCTGTGAATAAATGTATTAGTCGTGGTTCAATTCAAAGCATATATTACACATTTCTTCAATGAGTCATTTTTAGTTATATATTTATTTAAGTTGCCTATAGCCCCAATAAACTTGTTCTCTTACAGTTCATGAAATATATGGCAATGAGGTTGAAAGTATGTCTTTTACCTCATTTTTATTTCTAACCATTTCTCAAAGATTCAAAATATGAATCATATCTATTGGAACCAATTTTACAATTCTTCTTTAAGGGCAATCTTTATGACTCTCAATTTATTTGAATGACAAAGTGATCACTATGTAAATGATAATTATAGAAAGCATTCGAAAGGGAAGACTTTTAAAATAATTTATATTTAATTTTCTCTAATGTAACATTAACAAAAATAAATTTTTATAGGACCTATTGGTTGCATAGAAAAAATTATAAATTAATAGATGTATCTAAAACTAATGAAAGGAAATGAATATGAATTGTTAGCTTTCAATCAAAGCAAGTGAACACCAGACAATATAGAAAAAAGCTTAATTACTTCCTGATTCAACAGTTAGAGTTCCTCTAAAATGGTAGAAATATTTTTGATAAAATCTATAATACACTAAAGATACATTTCTATTTTATAGTAAATTTTTACGTTTGTCAAATTTTAATCTGACTACCTCATAAATAAAAAATTAATCAGATACTTAAATATATCTGTTTTCAGAACATATTCTATATAAATATAATCTTATCAATTTTGAATGTTAGGTTCAGGGATGAAAGTTTTTAAAAGGATTTCTATTTCCTTTCTTACTTTATCCTTTTTGGGGGAAAGTGTTAAGTTGGATAAAAGGTCTATTTTCTCATATAGAGTAATTTTCTTAAACCTATACATAGTCTTTTAACACATAGTTTTTTTACTTGTTTTGTTATTGTTATTGAATAAGACATATTCTTGAGCTTGATGATATATTACAATTCTATACACCAAGGAAATTACTATGTTTCTCAAGACACCTAGCATTGCCCTGACCCAAGATACTTTCATGCTCTTTTTCAGTTACTGACTTCCAGATCTATCACCATAGATTCATTTGCTTGTCTTTGAATTTCATATAAATTGTATCATGCAGTATGTACTTTTCTGTATCTAATTTCTTTAACTCAATATATTTTAAAATGTTGTCTGCAGTTTGCCTATTTTTTTCTGAGTAGTATTCCTTCCTATTAATATATAGTACAATTTGTTTATCTATTCATTTGTTGAACATTTGATGCAATTCAGGTCTGTTATGAATGAAGTCGTTATAATCATGCCTGTCTGTGCATGTCTTCTGGTGCACACAGGCATTCATCTCTTAAGTATACACTTCTTGTTGGAGCATCTGGGCCATAATTATCTAATGCTCAGTTTTATAAGGCACTAAAATAGGGTTTTCCAAAATAAATGTACAAAGTTTTATTGTCACCAGAAAGGTATGAGTGTTTCTGTTGGTCTACATCTTTCATAACACCCAGATTGCCTGCAAAAAAAAAAAAAATTTAGAAATTTTGATGGGAGGGGAATACAGGAGAATAATATTTTGGTTGTAATTTGACTATCTCTGATCACAGATAATGTCAAGTATATTTCACTGACAGAACATTTGTAAATTCCTTTTTAACAAATGCCCCCTAAAATATTTATTAGACTGACTGTTTTTTTCTTATTGATTTGTATGAATGATTTACCTATTATGGATACAATGTTGATTTCATATATGGCTATTGGGAAACCTACCAGTCTGTGACTTGTCTTACATACTCACTTTATTAATGTTGTCTTTTACTTAATTCTTAAATTTTGTGTAGTTCAACATATCCTTTTTAAAATCTAGTGAATTTAACAGATTTATTTGGACAAAATTTACATAAAATAAAATTAAATCACTTAAAATTTACATCTTAAGTCTTGGTCGGTTAATAAAATCATGTAATCAAAATCACACTTAAGGTATATGAATTGTATCACCCCATCAAGTTTCCTCATTCTCCATTGCAGTCAGCTCAATCCAAATATCTACAGTCCAGGCAAACACTAATCTGCTTTCTATCACTGTAGGTTTATTTTGTTTGGAAATTTATATTCACAGAGTCAAGAAGTATGTCATCTTTTGTTTTTTTTTCAATTAACATGACATTTTTGAGGTTCATCCATGTTTCTGTGTGTATTAGTAGTTTTCCCTTGCTGTGGCTGAATAGTAATCCACTGTACAGATATACTACATTTTAATTGCCCATTCACCTGTTAATATTTGGATTGTTTCTAGTTTTAGACTATATGAATAATGCTATTAAAATACATTAATCAAAAGTCATTTTGTCGTCAGATGCCTTCATTTATAATGAAGAGATGTCAAAAAGTGTGATGGTTTGTAACCATATTGTAAGTGTATATTAGCTTTATAAGAAACTCCCCAACTCATTTGCAGTGTGGTTATCCCATTTTGCATTCTCAGTAACAATGCCTGAGTCATTAATATTTTCAGCTGTTTTAATTTTTATCATTCCTATACTGTGAAGTTGTAGTTCATTGAAGTTCTAACTTCTATTTCTTGAAGACTAGTGACATCGAGCAGTGTTTTACAAGCTTTTGAATATTAACATATTGTCTCTGTGAAGACAGTTTTATTAAGCATCTGACATTTTTAATTGTTTTCTTTCTTTTTTAATCAAATTAAAAGCATTGTTACATTACTTTTTTATTTTTAATATTTTTGGATTTGTTATTTCCAACTGGTAACCAGCCTTTCATTTCTGGGATAAAATTCAATTAGCTATGATGCATAATTCTTTTTACATACTGCTAGACTTGATGTGTCTATATAATGGTAAGAATTGTTTTTTCCTTTCCAACATTTATTATAGAATCAAGGTACATGGCAGCTTTGATGCATGGGTAAACTGCATGTTAACAGGGGTTTGATGTACAGATTATTTCATCACACAGTTAACAAGTGTAGTACACATTAGATCGTTTTTCAAACTTCACTCTTCTCCCACCCTCCAGCCTCAAGTAGACCTTTGTGTTTATGTTTCCCTTCTTCATGTCCATGTGTACTCACTGTTTAGCTCCCACTTAAAAGTAAGAACATGCGGTGTTTGGTTTTCTGTTCCTGCATTAGTTCACATAGGAGAGTAGCCTTCAGCTCTATCCATGTTGCTGCAAAGGACATGATCTTGCTCTTTTTATGGCTGCATAGTATTCCATGGTGCATATGTACCACATTTTCTTTATTCAGTCTACAATTAATGGGCATTTAGGTAGATTCCTTGTCTTTGCTAGTGTGAATACTGCTGCAATGAACATGTGCATGTATGTGTCTTTATGGTAAAATGATTCATATTCCCTTGGGTATATAGCCAGTAATGGAATTTCTGGGTCGAATGGTAGTTCTGTGTTAAGTTCTTTGAGAAATCTCCAAACTGCTTTCCCACACACTGTGGCTGAACTAACTTACAATCCTACTAGCAGTGTAAAAGCATTTCCCTTTCTCCACAACCTCACCAGTATCTGTTATTGTTTTTTTGTTTTGTTTTTTTTTTTAATAATAGCCATTCTGTTTGGTGTGAGATGGTAGCTCATTGTGATTTTGATTTGTGTTTCTCTAATAATCAGTGATGTTGAGCACTTTTTTGTATGCTTCTTGGCCACATGCATGTCTTCTTTTGAGAATTTTCTGCTCATTTACTCAGCTCACTTTTTAATGGGGTTATTTGTTTTTTGCTTGTTCAATCATTTAAATTCCTTTATAGTCTCTGGATATTAGGCCTTTGTCAGATCCATAGTTTGCAAATATTTTCAACCATTCTGTAGGCTTTCTATGTATTTTGTTGATAGTTTCTTTTGCTGTGCAGAGCTCTTTAGTTTATTTAGATCACATTCATCACTTTTTGATTTTGTTGCAATTGCTTTTGGGGTCTTTGTTATGAAATGCTTATCAGAGCCTATGTCCAGAATGGTATCTCCTAGGTTTCCTTCTGGGGTTTTTATGGTTTTACGTAAACTATAAAACTATATAAACTCTATACCTATAGTTTGAGGTTTTACATGTCAGATTTTTTTTAATCCATCATGAATTGGTATTTATATATGTTGAAAGGTAGGGATCCAGTTTCAGTCTTCTGCATATGGCTAGCCAGAACCGTTTATTGAATAGGGAGTCCTTTCTCCATTACTTGTTTTTCTCAACTTTGTCAAAGTTCAGATGGTTGTAGATGTGAGGCTCTATCTCTGTGTTCTCTATCCTATTCCATTGATCTGCATGGCTGTTTTTATACCAGTACCATGATTTTTTTTTTTCTGTAACCTTGCAGTATAATTTGAAGTCAGACAGCGTGCCACCTCTGGCTTTGTTCTTTTTGCTTAGGACTGCTTGGGCTATTCAAGTTTTTTTTTTGGTTCCTTGTGAACGTTAGAGTAGTTTTTTCTAATTCTGTGAAAAATGACATTGGTAGTTTTATAGGAATAGCATTGAATTGCAAATTGCTTTGGGCAATATGACCATTGTAACAATGTCGATTCTTCTTGTCCACGATCATGGACTGTTTTCTCATTTGATTGTGTCATGTCTGAGTTCTTTCAGCAATATTTTGTAATTCTTGTAGAGATCTTTAACTTCCCTGACTAGCTGCATTCCCAGGTATTTAATTTTTTTCTATGGCTATTGTAAATGGGATTGTATTGTGGATTAGGCTTTCAGCTTGGATGTTGTTGGTATATTCTAATAATACTGTTTTTGAGTAATTATTTTGTATCCTGAAATTTTTCTGAAGTTGTTTATCAGATCTAAGAGCTTTTGGGCAGAGACTACGGGGTTTTCTAGGCATAACATCATATCATCTGTGAAGAGAGATAGTTTGAATTCCTTTCTTCCTATTTGGATATCTTCTATTTCTTTCTCTTGTCTGATTGGTCTGCCTAGAACTTCCAGTACTATGTTGCATAGGAGTGGTTACAGTGGGCATTCTTGTCATGTTTTAGTTCTCAAGGGGAATGGTTTCAGTTCATTTTATTGGATTCCTTATTCAGTATGATATTGGTTGTGGATTTGTCACAGGTGGTTCTTATTTTTTAGAGGTATGTCCCTTCAATGTCTAGTTTGCTGAGGGTTTTAACATGAAGAAATGTTTGAATTTATCTAAAATCTTTTTCTCATCTCTTAAGATATATTATGGTTTTTGCTTTTAGTTCTCTTTATGTGTTATATTACATTTATTGATTTGCATATATTAAACAAAACTTGCATCCCAGGAATAAAGCCTATTTGATCACGATAGATTAGTTTTTAGTAGTGCTGCTGCATTCAGTTTGCAAGTATTTTGTTCAGGCTTTTTGCATCTGTGTTCATCAGAGATATTGGCCTGAAGTTTTCCTTTTTTGTTGTGTCTCTGCCAGATTTTGGTACAAGAATAATGCTGGCCTCAGAATAAGTTAGGAAGAAGCCCCTATTCCTCTTCATTTTTTTTTGGAATTGTTTCAGTAGGATTGTTCCAGCCCTTCTTTATACAATGGGTAGAATTCAGCTGTGAATCGTCTAGTCCAGGGATTTTTTTCAGGTTGGTAGGCTTTTTATTACTGATTCAATTTTCATACTCATTACTGACGAGCATGGGGTTTCAATTTCTTCCTGGCTCACACTTGGGATATCATATGTTTGAAGGAATTTATCCCCTTCTAAGTTTTCTAATTTGTGTGTATAGAGGTGTTCATAATAGTCTCTGAGGGTTGTTTTGTATTACTGTGGGGTTGGTGGTAACGTCTCCTTTGTCATTTCTGATTGTGATTATTTGGATCTTTCCTCTTTTTTCTTCTTATTATTCTAGCTAGCAGTCTATCAGTCTTATTTATTCTTTCAAATAACAAATTTTGGTTTCACTGAATTTCATTCAGTTCAGCTATGCTTTGGGTTATTTTCTTCTGTTTTGCTAGCTTTGGAGTTGGCTTGCTCCTGTATTTCTAGTTTCTCTAGGTGTGATGTGAGGTTGTTGTACGTATGCATGTATATACATGTTAGAAATATATATATATTTAATATATACTATAGAAATATATAAAAAGAAATGTATAGTTAGAAAATGTGTGTGTTTAGCACTATAAGCTTTGCTCTTAACTTTCAAAAAACCGAAATCATACCAGCCACAATCTTGGACTACAGAGCAATATAAATAGAAAGCATTACTAACATGGCCTCTCAAAACTATGCAATTACATGGAAATTAAACAACCTTCACCTAAATGAGTTTTGGGTAAACAATGAAATTGTATCTGCTTTAGCTATGTCCTAGAGATTCTGGTATGTTGTATCTTTATTTTCATTAGTTTCAAAAAATTTCATTATTTCTGTCTTAATTGCATTGTTTACCCAAAACTCATTTAGAAGAAGGTTGTTTAATTTCTATGTAATTGCATAGTTTTGAGAGATCATGTTAGCAATGCTTACTATTTATATTGCTCTTTAATCCAAGATTGTGGCTGGTATGATTTTGCTTCTTTGAAAGTTGTTGAGAATTGTTTTATGGTCAACTTGCGGTCAATTTTAGAGTATGTGCCATGTGCAGATGAGAAAAATGTATATTTTGTTGTTTGGTGCATTCTCTAGATGTCTTTTAGGTCCATTGGGTCAAGTGTTGAGTTTAGGTCCCAAATATATCTGCTAGTTTTCTGCCTCAATGATCTATCTAATATTACCAGTGGCATGTTGAAGTCTCCCAGTCTCACTGTGTGATTATCTAAGTGTTTTTGTAGGTCTCTAAGACCTCGTTTTATGAATCTGGTTGCTCCAGTATTGGGTGCATATATATTTAAGATAGTTAAGTCCTTCCTTTGAATTGAACACTTTAACATTATGTAATGCCCTTCTTTGTCTTTTTAAATCATTGTTGGTTTACAGTCTATTTTGTCTTAAATTAGAATAGTAACCTCTGCTCTTTTTCATTTTCTGTTTGCTTGATAGATTTTTTTCCATCACTTTACTTTGAGCCTATCAGTGTCATTGAATGGGAGATCATTCTCTTGAAGACAGCATACAATTGGGTCTTGCTTATTTATTCAATTTTCTACTCTGTGCCTTTTAGGTGGGGTAAGTAGCCTGTTTACATTCAAACTTAATATTGATATGCATGGATTTAATCCCGCCAGCATGTTTTTAGCTGGTTGTTGTGCAACCTTGATTGTGTAGTTGCTTTAAGTGTCTATGTACTTAAGTGTGTTCTTGTGGTGGCCACTAATGGTCTTTTGTTTCCAGTTTAGCACTCACTTAAGGGTTTCTTGTAAGGCAGGTCTGGTGGTAACAAATTCCCTTAGAATTTGCTTGTCTGAAAAGGATTGTATTCCTCCTTCACTTATGAAGTTTATTTTGGCTGGATATAAAATTCCTTGTTGGAAATTATTTCTTTAAGAGTGCTCAATATTGGCACCCAATGTCTTATGGCATGTAAGATTTCTTCTGATAGGTTCACTGTAGCCTTATGGGTTTCCTCTGTGCATGATCTGCCCCTTCTCTCAAGCTGCCTTTAGTATTTTTTGTTTCAAAATGATCAAGAAAAATCTGATGACTACATCTTGGGGATGGTTGTCTTGTACAGTATTTCACAAGAGTTTTCTGAATTTGAATGATGAACTCTCTAGCAAGGTTGGGGAAATTTTCATGAACAGTATCTGCAGATAAGTTTTCCCATTTGCTTGCTCTCCCTCTCACAGACACCAATGATTCATAGGTTTGGTCTCTTTACACAATCCCATATTTTTCAGAGTTTCTGTTCCTTGTTTTTTATTCTTTTCTCCTTATTCTTGTCTGACTTAGTAGATTTGAAGAATCAGCCTTGAGCTCAGAGATACTTTCCTCAGCTTGATCTATTGGGCTGTTAATATTTTTGATTGCATTATAAAATAGTTGTAGTGAGTTTTTCAGCTCTATTAGATCAGTTGGTTCTTTCTTAAAATGGTTACTTCATTTTTGAGCTCTTCTATCATTGTATTGGATTCCTTAGATTTCTTGGATTAGTTTTTCACTTTCTCCTGAATCTCGATGATCTTTGTTGCTATCTAGATTCTGAATTCCATGTCCATCATTTCAGCCATTTCAGCCTGGCTGAAAACCATGGCTGGGGATCTAGTCTAGTGATTTAGAGTTAAGAGTGCACTCTGGCTTTTTGAGTTGCCATAGTTCTTGCACTGGTTCTTTCTCATCTATGTGGGCTGATGTTTCCTTAATCTTGAAGTTTCCGGGCTTTGGATTGAGTTTTAATATTTTTTATTCTTTGATGTCCTTGAGGGTTTCACTGTAATGTAACACAGCTGAGTCAAAAGAGTTGACAGTTCAGTCAACCCCCTTTATTTCTGGATGATTTCAGAAGGCCAAGTTTCAGCTCAGCGCTCCCGAGCTGCATGCTGAATCCCTGGGGGGCTAGTACCCGGCCCACAACTTTGTTCTCTGACCATTTCAGGTTAAGCATCTGGTTTGCTGGAGGGGCTGAGGTGTTCCAAGTGTGTTGGCAACAACACTCCAATGTGGACATTCTAACACAAGTGTTTAATCAGGGAAGGGGCAACATGGTTCATGCTGTGTACATGCTCTGGTGGCAGTTGGGGGACAATGTGGAGGGGTGCCTGAGCACTGAAATGGGGCAAGGCAGGTATTTGTTACATATGTTTATGAGTGGTATTGCATAGCAGTCTTCATTTCCTGTAATATATTTGTCTAGTCTTGCTACCGAAATAATAATTCCTGTATAAAATGTGTTAGCGAGTACTTCTCTTTTCTCTACTGGCTTATATAGTTTGTACGGATGTGGTATTATTTCTATCTT
Organism: Gorilla gorilla gorilla; assembly: GCF_029281585.2. Lineage (NCBI taxonomy): Eukaryota > Metazoa > Chordata > Mammalia > Primates > Hominidae > Gorilla > Gorilla gorilla. The sequence goes on from NC_073243.2 coordinate 91,007,090, forward strand.
AATGTTTGATAAAATTCACCTGTGAAGATGTCTGGACTCAGAGATTTTATCATATAAGGACATCTAAGTATGAACTCAATTTATTTAATTCATCTAGGTTAATTCGAATTTTCTATTCCTTTTTAAATCCTTGTTGACACATTGTCACTTTCATTGCTTTTTGTGACTTTATATAAGGTTGCATCCAGTATAGCCACTTGCTTCATCGAGAGCATGAGATTTAAGAGGAGAGAGAGAATGACACACATGTCAAAACCACAGTCTTTTATAATTATACACTAGTTGAATAACATTTGGCAGCTTGCTTCACCCAGAGGAAGATTTAAGAGGAGAGGGAAAGACACAGATGTCAAAACTACAGTCTTTCATAATTATACACTAGTTGAATAACATTTGGGTTGATTCCAGTTTGAAGTAACATACTATCATTTGTACATATGCTACTTGTCAGACAGACAAATTCTAGTAAAATATTTAAAGTGATTAAAAGAGGTTTCAAATACAAGGAAGCAGATGTCATTGGGCATAATCATGTAGGATGGCTAATAAAACATCTTTACTGATTTTGTTTCAAACTTCTCTCATTTTTTCCTGATGGAAGTGAATAAAGCTCTCCAAATAAAAATTAAAAACTTCTATTTCTATATTCAATTCTGTCAAGTTTTTCTGCATATATTTCAAGCTCTCTTTTAAGGCTATACAATCTTTCACATATTTTCCCTGTGTTTTTCATTTTTAATATAATATATCCCTACTTATTTTTTATTAATAATACTTTGGCTTAAAGTGCAGTTTATTTGATATTAATATAATCATTCTGACTTTTGTTTTTGTTCACTATTTTCATAATATATCTTCCCCCCCACTGATATCTTGCCTGAGATCATTTTGTATAGCTATTTATTTTTGGTTTATTGATGTATTATTTACAAACATTAAAGTTCATTGTTTTATCTGCAATCCTAGAAATTTTGATAAATGTATACATTTATAAAGCCTCCAACATAATCATGCTATATAGTTCTTTCATCAAACTCAAACCTTTAGGCAATTTTATATATCTCGCCCAGTGATTGCCAATGAACATTCTATTTACTGCAGTGATAAATTTGCCTTTTCTAGAATATCATATTAATTGATTATACATTATGTAGTCTTTACATGTACTCTCTTCTTATTTTATAAGATTCATCCATGCTGTTGTGTGAATCAATTATTTCTTTCCAAAATACTATATTATTGCAGAAGAGTGATCTATTTTGTTGTAGATAGTATACTGTCTGTTTATTCAAACACCCATTAATTTTCATTGATTCCAGTTTTGAGTGTTTATAAATAAAGTCATCACAAACAATCATATGCAAGTTTTTTGAACAAAGCTTTTCGTTTCTGTGTGTATATATGTCATGTGGATTATTGGATTATATGGTAAGATTTTATTTATATAGGAAGCTGCTAAACTGTATTTTTTTCAAACTAGTTGTACCATTTGCACTTCCATTAATAATATATGAGATTTTCAGTTGCTCCACATACACCAGCACATGATGCTATATTTTTAAAGTAACTCTAATAGGTGTTTAATGCTATCTCATTGTGGTTTTAATTTCCACTTCCCTAATGTCTAATTATCTTGCATATGACAAAGTGCCTATTCAAAGTGCATTTTTATAGTGTTTTAAAAATTTTAATGAGTTTGAGAGTTCTCGATACATTATAGATACAAATCCTTTTATATCTATTTATTTTTGAATATTATCTCCCTAATTGTGGATTAAAATTTATATTTTCTGCGAATTATACTTTATATTTTAGCCCTATATTTTGAAGAGCAGTTTTTCATTTTTAAAGGCACAATACATCATCGTGTGCATGTTTTCTATGTTTATTTCCTAGAATTTTAAAGTTTAACATTTAACAGATAGATCTATTTTGATTCATTTTCCTTTACATTTTTGATGTATTATTAATGGTATATGTCAAGGTTTTTTTGCAGATATGCATAACTATTTGTTTCAGTATGATTTGTTAAAAGTAATTATCCTCATTTTACGAATTGCTTTTGCACCTTGTAAAAATTCTTTTGACTACATATGTTTGGAGCTATTTCTGAATTCTCTATTCTATTCAAGTCATATATTGAAACAACTTTTGCCAACATCACACTCTTATGATTACTGTCACTTTATGATAAGGCTTAAAATTAGGCGAAGTGTGTAATCCAACTTTGTTCTTTTTTCAAAATTGTTCCAACAAGTGTAGTTGGTTTCCTTTTGCATACGCATTTTAGAATTAGCTGGCATATTTGAACAAAAACTCCGAACAGAAATCTGATAAAAATAAATTGAATCTATGTCAAATTTGGAAATAATTCACATCTTTAGAATTATAAACACAGTATAACTCTTGATTCCAAGTGTACCTTAATTTGTTTCATCAGTATTTTTTACTCTTTAATATGTATATTTGCAGAAATGTTTAAGATTTATACTGAAATACTTCATGTGTTTTGATTATAAAAACCAAAAATAATAGCTTCCTAAGATTTAAAAAATAAAAACTTGGCTGTAATCAAAAGTATTTTTACATTTGCCAGATTCCATTTGATATTTTGTGAAACAATTAATATTTAATATTTATTTATCATTAATATTTAATAATATTTAATAATTTTCAATATTTAATTTTATTAATTTAAATTTATTTAAATTATTAAATTTATTTAATTAATTTATAAATTTAAATTTATTAATATTAATTTTAATATTAATAATATTTAATAATTAATATTTAAATAAGGAGAAATAATGATCTTCAGTTTTCATTTGTCTTTCTGATTTTGTATCAGGTGGTCAAAGTATATTCTCTTACCATTAACACATGTAACTAGTTCTTAATATCAGAAAAATTCATGAAAATTTCTCAAGTAAATAAAAATCAGACAACATACTTATAAGAGTCTCAGTCATCAAAAAGAATGTTAAACGGAAAACTAGAATGTATCACGAACTGAATGACAATTAAAACACAGTGTACATAATCTTGTTGCTAAACCAGCTAATTTAATATCACTCAATGCTTGCATTAAAAAAAGAACTGTCTCAGAAATGTAAGTTACCACCATAGAAAAGGTAAAAAAAAAAAAAAGAATAAGCCCAAAACAAAGAAAATGATACAAACAATAAAGTTAAGAGACTAAATTAATTTAAAAAATTAAAGAGAACAAGAAAAAAAATCAATGCAACCAATGCTGCTTCTTTGAAAATACCAATAAAAATGACAAATTTCTATCATGCTGCCCCCAAAAGGATGTGTAATAAAGGGACACATTACTACATATCCTACAGACCTCGAAGGAGAGAAAAATAGAATGTCATGAAGAATGTCATTTATGCCCATAAGTATAATATAGAAACTATTTGAAAGGGATACCTTTTGTTAAAGACATAAATGACAAAAATTCATTCAATATACAGTATATAACGTGACTAATCCTTTGTTAACTAAAAAAAGAAATCAATACTTAAAAGCTTTCAGCAAAGGACAAGGTAACAAGCTCCTTTAAAAAAATTTGCCTGTAAGTCATTTATATTTAATATCATTATTTATATGATTTGATTAAGTAGTCCATCTTGATAGTTATTTTCTTTTTGTTATTCTCACTTTGTTTCTTGTACTTTTTTTTTGTTTTCTTTCTTCAGTTGGGTCAACTGAGTAATTTTTCTGATTTATCTTCTCTGCATTCTTTTAACTTATTTAAAAAAATTATTAGCATATATTTTTGGGATTACAATGTATGTATTTTTGGCTAATAAATCTAGCTTCCATTTTTATTATACTACTTCACTCACACTGTCAGAATCTTAGGAAATTATATATTCAATTACTGCTATACATCTTTTATTCTATCTGTGCCACACACTGTTACGTATGTTGTAAAACTATCCTGCATTACAACGATTGTTGCTTTATACAGGTGTAAATAAACTATGCAATCTATCATCAATGGGCCAAATTCAACAGTATCTAATTTTCTTTGTATGCTCAATGTGCTAAGTACATTTTTTACATATCTAAAGAATTGAAAAAAAGAGGATGAAGAAGAATAGAAAAAAGAAGGAGCCACCCCGGAAAAGGAAAAAGAGAAAGAGGAACGAGAAGGGGAGAAATGAATATAAATATATGTGAGGCATATATGAGGCACATACATACACATATATATTTCTCCATATGTGGTCACTAAAACCTAACATATTTATCTCATTCTTTAATAAAAAGGTTTGCAAAGCCTCACTTTAGATGTAATTTATTTTTAGTGATTAACATTAAAAAAATAAAGATATTTGCTATGGTCTGTATGATTCTGTTCCTCCAAAATTCATATGTTGAATCCTAAGCACTAAAGTAATAGTGCTACAAAAGGGGTACTTTGAAAAGCTATTAGGTAATGACGCCTAAGCCATCATAAATGGAATTAATGTTTTTATAAAAGGGGCTCCTGAGAGATACCCTGCCCCCTTCAACCTTGTGATGAAACAGCAAGAAGTAACACAGTCTACAACTTGGAATGTGACTCTCACCAGAACCAGAAAATGCTGGCATCTTAATCTTGGACCACCCAGGCTCCAGAACTGTGTGAATTAAATTTCTGTTGCTTATAAGCTACCCAGATAATTGCATTTTATTATAGCAGCCACAGAAGACTAAGATAGTTGTTTAACATTTATAATTATTCTAACAATTTTGAGACATTCATTATTTATATAGATTCAAATTTTGTTCAATAGCATATTGCTCCAGCTTAAATAATGACTAAATACTTTTTGTATCACATTTTTACTCATCATTAATTCATTAACATTTTTGCTTGTCTGAGTATTTTTTTGTCCTTTATCATATGTATTTTTACTGAGTATAGAATATGGGACTGACAGGACTGACATTTTTTTCTTGTATTGCTTTAAATATGTCACTCCATTGTCTTCCGACTTATATATTGCTGCGGATTTGCAAAAACAGAAAATTTACTGGAGTTTATCTTTTTTTCTCATTATGAAATTTTTCTTTTCCTTCAAGAAATTGTGTTCATCTCTGATTTTAGAGGGTCCTTGTATTTATTATATTTATGGCTCTCTAAGCTGCTTGGATCTGTGATTTGACATATTTTATTATTTGCAGAAAATTCTCACCATTAGATATTTCTCTTTCCCTTCTGGATTTCCAGTTACATGTATGTTTTGCCATTTGATAGTTTGCCGTATCCCTGGATGCTTTCTTCTTGTTCATTTGCTTATCCTGCCTGTATTTCACTTGGGTAAATTATAATAATCTGTCTTCAGGTACACTGAATCACTTGTTGGCTGTCTTCAGCCCATTGAATACATTATTCACCTCTCTTAGTGTATTTTTGATTTCTACTGTCTATACTTAGTTCTTTTTCAATTTCCATCTCTCTGTTGAAATTCTTTTTTATTCCTGCTGTCAATCTTTTCACTTGAGTTTTAAACATACTATTCACTTTATTTTTATTTTTAAATTACTGTCTAATATTTCCAACATCCAACCAACTTTGTAATGTTGATTTTTGTCTTTTGACATTGTTTTTTATTGTTTCTCTTAATTCTTGTTAGATACTGGACATTGTGTACAGGATGATAATAACAGTAGTAAATAATATATGTACTTTGAAATACACATGCTTTTTCTTCTGCTATGCTGTTACTGTGGGAGACAGTTGAGTCAGCAGTTGATCTAGGTCCTCAGCTTGTTGTTGCTATTGTCAATTAAGGAATGACAAGGTTCATAAATTTAGAAAAAAGAGTTTTATTTCTCATAAACGGCTGCAGCCTGCCACATGGCCCTTCTAACAGACTGGGAAGCATAGCTTCCAGCCAGAAACCAAAAACAGATGATTCAACGGTGGGAGGAGTAAGACAGGAACATATATTCAATAAGCTATAAGAGGAGTCATGAATATTTGAAAGGAGAAGCATGTGCATATGCAATTGAGCTTCATGCCTCCTCCATGGGACCCATGTGAAAAAAAAAATGATGGTGTTAGCATAATCCAAGGGTGTGGATTTTGCCTTGTGACATCAAAAGGTGAAACAGGGATATGAAAACCATCTCTGCATCCTCCATAGATTGGCCAGAACCACTCTGTGGTCAGTGATCTCTTGTCAAGAAGAAATGCTGATCAGTTGTTTTGTTGAAACCCTAAAAGTCAGGGGCAGCTGCCAGTCAGTTGGTTGATATTATCAGTAAAGTGTTTTGAAAGGGCTAGTTTCTGTTAGAAAGCCTAGTGGCTATCAGTGTGGAAGGGGTTATAACGAGGTATGTTTTACCTCCCATCCAGTTATGTCTGAGAAATCAGTTTTCAAGGTTTCTCTGGGGTTCCTTTGCCCAAAAGGGAGTCTGTTCAGTGAGCTGTGAGGCTTAGAATTTGATTTTTATTTCTCACTATTATTAATTTCAGTACAAAACTATCCTCAAATTCTTCTAACATTACCTTGTACATAGAGTGAGGACTAGTTTGTCCGTGGGTGTTTCCTCAATATTCTTGCTCTACTATTACCTTTATACCTTCCCTGTATTCCCGTACCTTAGAGTCTCTCTCTAAATTTTTGTGTTTCCTCTGTCATATAATGCAATTTCTTATTACTTAAGGTTTGCTAATCTGGTAATGGTAGGAATTACATATGTTCTCTGTTGTGCTGGTCAGCCTGTCTTAGTTTCTCTTTGCTCTATGTTTCAAAGGAGGAATTTCTTGGTGATTTTTGCCTATCCTCAAATAATAAGAGATCTCTAAATGATCTGGGCTCAAAATATTTTTCTTCCTTCCTTTAGGAAATAGTTGGATTCCCACCCCACCTCCCCCGATCTCTGTAGTAGTAAATCTTCATCGCTACCCTGGGAGAAATAGTATTCGCTGTTTTTGTCTTTAGATTATTATTATTTTTTAAATGGCCATTTCTTTCTCATGTACCCTGTAACAGATGGGTATATTCTTGTGTCCCACCTCTCTTACAAAGTTTTTTGTGTATCCTGGGACTTTAGGCTTGATCGTTTCCCTTTAAACTCAATTCTAATAGTCTACAGGAAAACCATTATCTTGCAAATCACTTCCAAATGTTATGGGTGGCAAGATGAGTGTGAGCCTCTTTCCAGCTTTCCACCTCATAGAGGGAATCTAGAGGACCCATGTCTTTATATTGTAAGTGCATCTCCTGATAGGGTATACAGAAGAATCTTGATTTTTGCTGTTTTATATTTGTTTCACCTCATACTTTTATTTCTTCATTTCTCCTTCTCTGCCTTATTTTTATTTTGCCAACATTTTAGTATACCATTTAGATTACATTGACATTTAACATTTAGCATTATTATTTGTATTAATTTTTAGTTATTGATCTAGTATTGATTGCAACATGCATCTTTATATTATCAGAATACAGTTGTATTTAATGTAGAATTACACCTAGTAAAAATTACTTAGCAGTCATATATTGCAATTACCACCATTTCTTTGAGCTATTTATATCACATATTTCATCAATGCATGTTACAACAAGATGGTGTTATAATTTCAGCCTTATATTATCCTATACTTTACACAATTTAATATATGTATGTAACAGGGTTACATATCTATAATATAGAAGTTCTTTATATAACATATAACTAATAAATTATTTTTTGAAATGTGATATTTAAAAATAAATAGAAATGTTATTTGGATTATCTAGTTAATTGGAATATTAAAGTCACAATATAATAAAATATTTTAAGAATGACAAATATTAAATGTATTTTATGCACAACAGGAACTTTTTTGTTTTCGAGACAGGCTTTTGCCTTGTCACCCAGGCTGGAGTGCAGTGGCACAATCATAGCTCGCTATAACCTCAAAATCCTGGACTAAAGATATCTTCCCACCTCAGCCTCCCTAGTAGCTGGGACCACAGACATATACTTTCATGCCCAGCTAATTTTTTAAAAGTTTTTGTTCAGAATGGGTCTTGCTATATTGCTCAGGGTAGTCTCGAACTCTTGGCTTCAAGCAATCTACAAGTCTCAGCCTCTTGAATTGCTGGGATTAGAGACCTGAGCCACTGTGCCCAGCAGGAACTTCTAATTTACAGGACAGAAGGTATGTTGACAGAAAGTTTATTTTCACTAGTATTAGCTAATGCTAATTAACTTTTGATAAGATATTAGTAAATTACAGTAAACCCTTGAAAACTGAAATATCTAGTGTCATGAGATAATTTATTTTAAAATGATTGAAGTCAAGTCTCAAATTCAAATGTTTCTTCTAAGTTTGTTGATACTATATTAGATTATTAAATACATTTCAGTGCAGGAAATTTTATTCATTAAAAATTTATAATATTTGACATAATAAATGTCACTAATTGAACTACAATGATTTAGAATGAATATAGTGGTAAACTACCAATTGTAATGCTCTATAAGATATATATTCAATTTATACAAATTAAAACCATTATATATTAGGTATATTGCTTGGCAAAATAGTGAATAGTATATTTAAGAATTAATTAAATGAATATATACGTGCTCACACACACACACTCACACATCTATCATGCCATGCCAAGATCACTAGAAATGACTTATCTCTTCTAACACAAATAATTGATTCATTTTGAACAATGGAATTGGAGCTCTCAAAAATAAGTTGAATAATGTTATGTTTTTCAAGAATCTCAATATTTTACACTCAATGTTAATCATGTATCACTATATATTACTTTTCTGCTGCTGAGGTTAGTTGATCTAAGTGTCTATGGAGGTTAAATCACTTGATCTTCAGCAATTCTTCCATGGTTCTGGTCAGTCTACTTAACCTAGAAATTACTTCAAGGGAAGAGATTGTGAATCCTATCCTTTATGCCATTATTGGAATAGAGAAAATTGACAGCGATTTTATAGTCATGATTCTGACACCTTTAAAGGTTAATTGAATGCAACCAACAAGAAATGGTAAATTAGCCAGAACTAGTAACGGTAAAGTTGTGGAGAGGAAACCCTTACAATATCAATTCTAAAGGGATGGGGAAAGAGCTGTTAATGCAGCTGGAAACATAAAGGCAGCCGAGGGAGGGGGCTTCTGAAAGGAGTTGGGGAAATTCTCCCGCTACCAGACCTTCACTCCTCAGGTGAGAGCAAGAAGAACATGGACCTGAACTACCTTTCTCCACTGAAAGCCAGAAGGCAAGGGATTTGGATAATGCTGTGCATTGATGACAGACTTCAGGCACAACTGCAGGGCAGAGAGAAGAAATCGAGTGGTACATAGAAAATTACCAGAGCAGATTTTCTGGACAGTCAATTAGAAATGTAAGATTTAGCAAGACATTTTATGATACAATTTAAGTAGCTTGTTGCAAATATATAATTTATCTCTTGCAATGCAAACAGCAAAATGTTTCAGTAGCACGCTAGGAAATCATTAAAGTTCACTAATTCTACTTTTTGAAGATGAAAAGGAAAGGAAAATTGCTAATATGGCCAAGTTCTAAAATATGCTTAACCTGTAAGCAAAGCTATAAAATAGATTTTTGTAATAAAAATAATTATTATTCCAGAAACATTCTGAGACTCTAGAAAGCAAAAAAGTCATATAATTATATTATTTCTAATTTTAAAATATTTTATGACTGTGTATGTTTAATTTGGGCGCCATAGTAAATAACATATATACACTCTCCCACAGTTGCATAGTTCTTTTTCATGGATATATGGCAAAGGAATAAAATATTAATCACAAACCAGAATACAGTTTCAGAGTCGGTGACTTTCCCTCTGGAACATAAAAAATGATATTATTGAGAGACAATTATAATATAAAGGATGAGAACATTTCAAGATAGACCCACGGGATATAGCAAAGAAAGGTCTCATTTGCATAAACAGAGTTGTATTAGGGAACGGATATAACAGGAAGAGTTGCAATAAACACAATTCATAAGCACTACGACAAAATGACTAATCAAACAAGTATACTAAAATACAGCAATAAAAGAGATTGCTAATAGTCTAGTAAGAGAAAAGATAGATATTCAAAATTTATGGCTCTCATATTTCTTTATTCAAACTTTTTTGACTTCCAAAATGGTTTGAAAGATTCTGAAACCAAAAGTATATATAAAATTAAAATCCCTTTCTCCCTTTTTCTCTCACTCTTGCTGTGTATATGTATATAGTTATAAATAGAGATATAGATATATTTGTGTGCTGCATATGTATATAAATATATGTGTATCAGATTCTTTTTACCGGCCTATAATTGACTGATTAATTTTTAAAAGTTAGTTAGCAAAAGTGATAGTATCAGCCAGGCACGGTGGATTACGCCTGTAATCCCAGCACTTTGGGAGGCCGAGGTGGGCGGATCACGAGGTCAGGAGTTTGAGGCCAGCTTGACCAACATGGTGAAACCCCATGTCTATTAAAAATACAAAAATTAGCCGGGTGTGGTGGCACACGCCTGCAATCCCAGTTACCGAGGAGGCTGAGGCAGGAGAATCGCTTGAACCCGGGAGTCGGAGTTTGCGGTGAGCCGAGATCACGCCACTGCACTCTAGTCTGGGTGACAGAGTGAGATTGTCTCAAAAAAAAAAAAAAAAAAAAAAAAAAAGGCAGTGTCGTTAGACAAATTGCCCAAGAAATTAGTTTAAATTAACTATAGAAACATGATGGTTTATTAGCTAATGAAGGAAGCATCCTTCAAGGAGAAATTGAGTATATTTCAGAAATATACCTATGAGCAACAACATTTAAGTAATAAGCTCTTTTAAGTTTAAATAAGATTGTGAAAGCTTAAAGAAACAGACAGTTGAAAATAAAGCCAATCAGAAAGCAATAAAGCGGCCGGGCGCAGGGGCTCACGCCTGTAATCCCAGCACTTTGGGACGCCGAGGCGGGCAGATCATGAGGTCAGGAGATCAAGACCATCCTGGCTAACACAGTGAAACCCCGTCTCTACTAAAAATACAAAAAAATTAGCTTCGCGTGGTGGCGGGTGCCTGTAGTCCCAGCTACTCGGAAAGCTGAGGCAGGAGAATGGCATGAACCCGATAGGCGGAGCTTGCAGTGAGCCGAGATTGCGCCACTGCACTCCAGCCTGGGAGACAGAGAAAGACTCCGTCTCAAAAAAAAAAAAAAAAAAAAAAGGCAATAAAGCAGGGGAAGTAAAAATCTAAAAATCGGCATCTTCATTAAGTATTACGTGAGTATTTTCAAAGGCAAATTAAACATTTTAAAGTACACGTCTGCATCTACCAAGTCACAAATCGAATATGAAGGTACAATAAAGTAATTTTCATATACCCACACATTAAAAAATATGCATCTAGGACTTTGCATTTTGCAAGTTAATTGATATGGCTAGCAGCAAAATGTAATTAGTAAACCACGAAGCATTGAGACCCAGGTAGAAAACATTCGAACTAGCCTAAGAATTTTATGCCGGGGAGTCTAAATCATCAATATATTTAGGGAAGGGTTAATGCACAGCCTTGAATGCCTGATTAGAAAGCTTTGATTTGTCATTTTGTATGTAGAGAGACACTCAGAGAGAGAGAGAGAGAGAGAGTACACCAGACAGATAGAGGCTATGGTGCCAATCTTGGTACCACCATAGGCTACCTGAGTGAACTTTTTAAGTTATACTTATCCTTAAGTGTCACGTGAGGAGGCTGGGCTATATTTTCTGCAAACTTTTCATCATGCAGAAAGTCACACTGGACAGTAATGTTCTAGCCAAAGATTACAGATAATAAGCTAGTAAAAATATTAATATAACACATATTGCATTGTGCACAACCATGGGGAAAATTAGAAAGCACAATAAAGTTACAGGAGATGTGGGAGTGTTGCATAAATCATTTTATAATAATATTTAGTTAGAGTTTTGCTTCAAATGTGATATTTGTGTATAGAGTTAAAGAAGAGAGATCAAGGTACACAGATATAACAGAGAAAAGTATTCCAGGCACAGAGATTGTCAGGTGCAAAGGTTCTAAGATAAGAGCATGTTCACTATATACCAAGAAAAGTACGAAGACCTTCCTGTCTGAAGAAGATCAAGTGTAGGAGAAATAAGAAGGGGATTTTGTAGTGTAGCAACAGTGAGAACTGATCAAATATACAATATATTCCGAAGAGACAAGAACACAGGCTGATGAAATAGATGTGATGTGTAATAGAAAAAGGAAGAGCAACTAAGGATTTCCAGATCATGGCTTGAAGAACAAGAAGGGTGGATAACTCATTAGCTAAAGGGAGAAAGTAAGAATAGCAGGTTCTTATTAGATGACTCCAATGAAACAATAGGTATGGGTCATGTTAATTCCAAGAATCCTATTTGATACCCAAGTAGAGAAGTTAAATCATGTTAAAGATCTATTTTAAGAGTTCAGAATTGAGATAAAAATGTAGGGCTTGCTGGCCTATAGAAATTACATCAATCATTTTAACAGCAAATATTACACAGGAAATCAGCAAAATTTAGATGATCAAGAAATGAGCCTTGGACTTCACCATCTTTTTGTCAAGAAATCAGTAAAGGCTTTTAATGTATTGGACAAAATCAGGAGTGTGTGTCTTTCTAAAGACAGACAGAGAAATGATTTCAAGAGGGGACTGATCACTTGTACCAAACTCTGCTAACAGGTCAAGCAAAATGGAGTTGAGGACCTGATCATTGGATTCAATAATGTGGAGATTACTGATGAACTTCATAAGAACGGGTTTGTTGAAGTGAGGGTGAGGATGAAATCCTAACTGCAGTTACTGACCAAATCTGTGAAAAAAAAATAACCTATCCTCTCAGTAGATTGTTTCTTCATCTACATTCAGACACTAAAGATTATGTACTTTTCTGTATAAATAAAAGGGGCACAAATGCCATTTTTTACATGGATATATTGAGTAGGGGTGAAGTCTGGACTTTTAGTGTAACTAACTGTCATTCAAATAATGTACATTTCCTCTATTAAGTAATTACCTTTTGCTTTACCATAAGCCTCTCCATTTTTTAGGTAAAATTATTTACTAGTTGCAATATATTCTCTCTTTTTTTCCAAAAATTATCACACCAGTTTCCTTATTTTCCTGTTTCCACTCTCTGCCATCAATGCACATGCATTCCAAAATTATCACATATACATGATTGCATCAGCCTGTGCATTTGTTCTTGATTTTTTCACTAACGGTTTAGCCCGTCACATTTTACTACTGCTGTATTAATTTACAAAATGAAATTTTCTAGTTTGTCTTTTTTTGTCAAAAAATAGCTTATGTTGTGTCACAATCTGAAAATAATCTCACTTCTTTTTAACTGTATTTTTCCACTGAATATATTCAAAATTCTAATTTTAAAAATCCTCCATTGCAATTACATGTTTCTGCAATTGTAGTCCTGTCTCCTACCTATTCAAACCACATCTCAGAATAGTTTCCTAAAAATGCTGGCTTCATTTCCTCACCTATCTCTCTCTCCTTAACCCTGGACAATCTGTTTTGTATCCTATCACTTCTCTTAAATAGCACTTCTAAGATCTTCATTGATTTCTCCATCTCAAAACCCAGTGGTCAATATCCTCTTACTTGACGTCTCAGCATTTATTGACCTTGTTGACTCTTCCTTGAAACGTTTGTGTGACATCACACTCTTGGCTTTCTCTTAACTTTCAGATTTATTCTTTCTTGAACTCCTCTTGACCTTATCTATACTATGTAGTCAAAATTTTGGTGATCCCTTTTCTTTTGTATTGCTTCCTAGCAAAGCTCCTTGACTGCTCCAACTCCCGTGACTATTGGTGAACAGATTGTGCATACCTTTCTATATATTCAGTCCAGGCTTACTGTTTTAACTTTGAAAATCCACATATTTCTTGAATGTCTATTTCAAAGGAACATCAGAGGTACATTAAGCTGAGTTTATGGTCCTCTTGCCTTAAAGGATTTTATTTTCTGGTCTTGTCCAGATTCCCTATCACAATGAAAAGAACCATCACGCCCCCAAATATCACAACTAGGGAACAAAGGAACCCTGGAATACTCTGTCTCTCTAATTTCTAGTTATCCAATATGTACTTTCAATTTTTAATCTTAAGTACTTCTTACATTACTACATAGCTATCTATCTCCAAAGCACTTATTTGAAGCAACCATTAGTTCTCAACTAGTCTAGTGGTAAAGCATTTTAATTTGCTGACCTCCAATTCTCTTGTCCAAACCAACTCTTTACTGAAGAGTGAGTGCTTTATAATTAAAATGAACCTCTGATAATAATACATTTTCTCCTATTATTCATTTAAGTAATGCCTCATTACATTTAGAATAAAAAACAAAGTTAAAAGCTCCTATAATATCTGAGACTGGCTTATTTTCCCTGTCTCCCATGCAACAGGACAACACTTTCACCTAATTCTAATACTCTTGTGTCCTACTCTCACTTCTATCCATCTCAAATCTTTTTTCTTTAGGAAGTTCTTTGATCCTACTGATGAAGTTAGAATTCCTATTACAAGTTCTCTAGCACTGTGCCTTCGAAGAATCATCTAATTGTAGTTTTAGCTATATTTGTGGGATTATATCATGCATTTCTACCTTCTTTCTAGATTATATATTCCCCAAAGATGGTGTTTCTTGTAATGTGAAGTATGTGTTACTAGTATTTTATATGGTATCTGGAATTCTAGTTTATAATAAATTATTGGCTTAATTAGTTAACCTCTAGCAATTAAATTATTTTACAATATGATGCTAACCTGCTTTTCTTCCTTTGTATACTATTATTCCTCTACATTTGCTCACTGAATAATAGAGATTATTTATTTTTCTGAACATGTTTCTTACTTTTCCACATTTTCCCATATATTTTATGCCGACTACAGAGCTGTCCAATTCCACTCTCTTTTTTCATCTTTTGACTTTTTCCTCAATCAAATTTCAAGTTCCACATCAAATACTACGTCATTATTATAATATTCATTCCTTTTAGTTTCTTATTTTTAAAAAATCTTTACAAAGGCATATATTAGTTCTCTAATTTTTAAAAATCTCATCAGAGCCACAGTCTTATCTTATGTCATGATAACTTCTATGCTTTTCTTATTTTCTTGTTTACCCCAAGGGAATTGTAAACTCCTTGAATGCAAAGACTGTTTCTTCTTTTGCTTTGTATTTCTGCAACATAAGTTTCAGTTTTTTGATAGTATAAATTAATCATTTTTTGTTATTGTTGAGTTTATATGTTCAAGGTCACAGAAGAAAGACAAGTATCAGAGTCCAGGTCACCTCACATCATTATATAAAGTAGTAAAATATTTCATGAAAATTTGTTACCAATATAATAAGAAGGCCACTATTTTAAAAAAACAGCCTCAAATAAAATGAAAACTAGGGGTATATTCTGAGTATGAATGTTTGTGTCCTTCCAAAATCTCTATGTTGAATCCTAACCCCTAAGGTGATGGTAGTTGGATGTGGGGCCTTTTGTAAGACAGCCCTCATGACTGGAATTAGTACTCTTATAAAAGATACCGCATCAGATCTCATGAGACTTATTCACTATCACAAGAAAAGCACGGGAAAGACCCAGCCCCATGATTCAATTACCTCCCACCAGGTACCCCCCACAACACATGGGAATTGTGGGAAGTAGCTTTCTTTCACTATGTGAGGACACAGGAAGAACTATGAAGCAGAAAGCGTGTCCTCACCAAATGCCACATCTGAAGCATATGATCTAGACTTTCCAGGCTGCAGAATTGTGAGAAATATTTTGTTGTTGTTTATAAGCTACCCAGTTTATGGTATCTTGTTAGAGCAGCCTGAATGGACTAAGACAATGTGCATGACAATTGTAATTTGTTTATTAAATGATATGTATTAGTTCACTCTCATGCTGCTAATAAAGACATACCTGAGACTGGGTAATTTATAAAGAAAAGAGGTTTAATTGATCAACAGTTCTGAATGGCTGGAGAGGCCTCATGATCATTGTGGAAGGTGAAAGGGAAGTAAGACACATCTTATGTGGCAGCAGGCAAAAGAGAGCTTGCGCAGGGGAACTCCCCTTATAAAACCATCAGATCTCGTGAGACTTATTCACTATCATGAGAACAGCACGGGAAAGACCCAGCTGCATGATTCAATTACCTCCCACCAGATCCTTCCCACGACACATGTGAACTGTGGGAGCTACAATTCAAGATGAGATTTGAATGGTGACACAGCCAAAACATATCATTCCACCCCAGTTCCTCCCAAATCTCATGTCCTCACATTTCAAAACAAATCATGCCTTCCCAACAGTCCCCAAAAGTCTTAACTAATTTCAGTATTAACTCAAAAGTTCACAGTCCAAAGTCTCATTTGAGACAGGGCAAGTACCTTCCACCTATGAGCCCATGATATCAAAAGCAAGTTAGTTACTTCCTAGATACAATGGGGTTACAGACATTGGATAAATACAGCCATTCCAAATAGGAGAAATTGATGAAAACAAAGGGGCTATAGGCCCCATGCAAGTCCAAAATCCAGCGGGACAGTCAAATCTTAAAGCTCCAAATTGACCTCCTTTGACTCCATGTCTCACATCCAGGTCATGCTCATGCAAGAGGTGGGTTCCCATGGTCTTGGGTAGCTTTGCCTTTGTGACTTTGCAGAGTACAGCCTCCTTTCTGGTTCCCTTCATGGGCTGGCATTGAGTGTCTGCAGCATTTTCAGGTACATGGTGCAAGCTGTTGGTGGATCTACTATTCTGGGTTCTGGAGGATGATGGCTTTCTTGTCACACCTCCACTAGGCAGTGCCCCAATGGGGACCCTTTGTGGGGGCTTCAATCCCATATTTCCCTCCTGCACTGCCCTAATAGAAGCTCTCCATGAGGGCCCTGCCCCTGCAGCAAATTTCTGCCTGGAGATCCAGGTGTTTCCATACATCCTCTGAAATCTAGGAGGAAGTTCCCAAACCCCAGTTCTTGACTACTGTGCACCAGCAGACTCAACACGACATAGAAGCTGCCAAGGCTTGGGGCTTGCACCCTCTGAAGTAACAGCCCAAGCTGTATGTTGGCCCCTTTTAGCCATGACTAGAGTGGCTGGGATGCAGGGCAAGTTCCTAGGCTGCACACAGCAGGGGGTCCCAGGGCCCTGCCCACAAAACAATTTTTGTATTCTAGGTCTCAGGTCCTATGATGGGAGGGGCTGCTGCAAAGATCTCTGACAAGCCCTGGGGATATTTTCCCCATTTTCTTGGTGATTAACATTTGGTTCCTCGTTACTTATGCAAATTCTTATAGCTGGCTTGAATTTCTCCTCAGAAAACGGGCTCTTCTTTTCTATTGCATCACCAGGCTGCCAATTTTCCAAACATTTATGCTCTGTTTCCTTTTTTAAAACTCAATGCTGTTAATAGAACCTAAGTCACATCTTGAATGCTTTCCTGTTTAAAAATTTATTCAGCCAAATACCCTACATCATCTCTCTCAAGTTCAAAGTTCCAGTTCCACAAATCTCTAGGGCAAGGGCAAAATGCCTCTAGTCTGTTTGCTAAAATACAGCAAGAGTCACTTTTTTTTCCAGTACCCAACAAGTTCCTCATCTTCATCTGAGACCACCTCAGCCTGGATTTCATTTTCCATATCATTATCAGCATTTTGGTCAAAGCCAGTCAACAAATCTTCAGGAAGTTCCAAACTTTCCCACATTTTCCTTTCTTCTTCTGAGCCCTACAAACTGCTCCATCCTCTGCTTGTTACCCAGTTCCAAAGTCACTTCCACATTTTCCAGTATCTTTACAGCAGCACCCCACCCAACTGGTACCAGTTTACTGTATTAGTTCATTTTCACACTGCTAATAAAGACATACCCAAGGCTGGGTAATTTATAAAGTAAAGAGGTTTAATTAATTCACAGTTCCACATGGCTGCTGAGGCCTCACAAACAAACATGGCGGAAGGTGAAGGGGAAGCAAGACATGTCTTACATGGCAGCAGGCGAAAGAGAGTTTGTGCAGAGAACACCCCTTTTAAAAACCATCAGATCTCATGAGGATTATTCATTATCATGAGAACTGCACAGCAAAGACCCACCGCCATGATTCAATTACCTCCTACTGGGTCCATCCCATGACACATGGGAATTGTGAGAGCTACAATTCAAGATGAGATTTGGGTGGGGACACAATCCAATCATATCATGATACTTTTCAGTTAAGTGAAGATTGGGCTTTGGTTTGTCCCATTGCCTACTACTGTTTTTTATGACTGTAATATGAGAGATTGCATAATGCATACATAGGCCAAATAACTTTAAGTGGTGCTACTCTTTACAATCAAAGACTCAAAGCAAAGCCTTGAAACATCAAGGCAATTTATAAAATGGCAGTATTAATGCTTCTTGCATTTTAATGCTTAGAGTTCCTAGCAATACACAATAATCATGCATTTATTGATTTTAATTTTCTATGAGTATCAGGGTTAATTATTTCTCAAGTTGCCTAGATAAAGATATACACTGTAGTCAATAATTTTTGATATTCATTTTGAAAAGTCAATATCTACTTATAAATTATGTAATTGTCAAGATATTTATAAAGAAGAAAGTAATTCCTTTCTTCAAATAAAGTATACTTTTAACAACTATTTTCTTAGAAAAAGACAGCTTGGAGAAGATACCTGTAAATTACTAAAATAAACTGCTTTTAATTAACATTATTGACTCTTTGATGCTAAAACTTTTTTTGAGTCAGTTAAATTTTTATTATTGGAGAAATATCTGCGTAGGAATAGAAGCGATTCAGTTCTTACACAGAATAACCAAATCATGTATCTAGCATTTATATGTATATATAAGGCAACATATCATCCTACCATTGAAAGAGTAAAGAAGAAGCTGCAAAGTGACAATGCAAAATACACAAAAAATGTGTTCTCCTTGTAACACTTTACTCTTCAGTAGGTGGAGAAATACCCTCATTCATTGATACAGATATATTTCTAGAGAGAGAAGGAAGATTCTCTGAGGCAAAATAAGTAAATAAATAAAAAGGAAGTGTATGAAATGTGAACCTAAAATAATAGAAACTCTACTGCTTTGGACTAAATTGAATCCTCCCAAATTCATATGGAGATATCCTAGTCCCAAATGTTATGGCATTTAGAGATAAAGTGTTTGAGAGATAATTAGGTTTACATAAGGTCATGATAGTGGGACCCTGATGATGGGATTATTGACTTCATAAGAGACAGAAGAGAGCTTCCTCACTCTTTCTGCCTGGAGGGCACAGAGAGAAAGCAGCTACCTGTAAGCCAGGAAGAGAGTCTTCACAGGAAACTGATCCTGCTGTCACCTTGACCTTGAACTTCTAGTATTCAGAATTGTAAGAAAACAAATTTCTGTTAACTCACTCAGTCTGGCACTCTGTTATGGAAGCCTGAGTGGACTTATATAATTACCAAGAGTCACACACAAAAAGTAGATATTATTTTATTTTTATACTACCAAAATAGTTTCAGAGCCTGGGTACTACTAGAATTTGATATGAAGGGCATTTATCCATAGATAAATAATTAAAACGGCATAATTAATATTATCAGTTAATTTATTGTCTTAAAAATAATAAGAATGAGTAACATGCGAACTAGTATTCACAATGCAAACAAAAAGTCTTAAGAAGATTGGGAAGAACTTCAGAGAAATAACAAAAACAATGGTAACAGTGACATTAATGGTGGTTATGCTGATGAAGATTGTGATGATGAACTATAAATCAATTATTTTAAAAGAACCATCAGTAGTTTTAGAATGAAAATACATGATTTTGAAAAATTTTTTAAAAATGACTGAAGAGCTGACCAGCTGATTAAACATACCTTTACAGTGAATTATTGAGCTGGAAGTCGATACCACCAGGTTTTTTTAAGAACATAGCACAATAAAACAAAGATTTTTAGAGTACAAAATAACAGTTTAAAATCATTTCATGGAGTTTAGCTTCTCCAGAAGTAGAAGTTTAATTAATATCAATAAAATATAATTTCACATTTATTTTTTATCACATTAAAGACACATTTTTGGACATAGAATGCCTTATTTGTTTATTGATTTTTTAAATATTATTAAATTAATGTGTAAATCAGTAGTGAGGTAAAGAATAATTTGGAAAACTTGGAAAGTGTCCAAAACACATTTGATATATTTTCTTACACAGAATTTTTAAAAATAAAAATGCTATAGAATAGTTTGAAATATTCTATATTTAAAGTATGCAGTACTCAAAGCTAACCAGGAAACTTAAAAAAGTAAACACATGCAAAACTACACATACACAAACAAACACACGTTTTTCTTTTTCCTTTCAGGTGGAAAGGCATCTGGAAACAGAGGAAAACATTCCATTTAGAAGAAAATCTCAATGTTGTCCTTGGGTTTGTGAATTTTCAGATCTCTCTTGTTTGAAAATGAGAAGACCAAATCTGGATTTTTCTATGTTCTCCTGGCTCCAGAGAAATAGCCATTGTTTTCCCGGAAATGATGAGGCAATAGAAATCTATAGGCCCATTCCTATAATTGCCACCTCAGCCGTTGCTAATCTACCTGGTAGGCCCTGGGTTCTTCAGGACACTGAGAAATATGAAACTTTTCTAAAACAGAGGGAGCCTTCTTGGATTACATCTCATCCATCAGGGAGCAAGGCTCATGCTCTAAGCTCCAGTACACTGCTAAGAATTCTAGGTAAATCTCTACTGATAAACCCTTCATATCTCTCTGTCTACCTACTGACTCCTTCTCTGGGGTCCTGAATATATCTATTATAAAACTTTCTTGAGAAACTTCACCTATATCTTATCCTGTATCCTATTTACTTAAAAAAAGTATTTACTTTTTACAAATGTCAACAGCTTTAGGGTAAAAGTGGGTTTTGATTACATGGATGAATTGTACGGTGGTTAAGTCTATATTTTTAGTACCCATCACCCGAATAACACGCATTGTACCTAATAGGTAATTTTTCCTCCTTCATCCCTTTCCCAACCTCCTCGCTTCTGAGTCTCTAGTTTCATTATACCATCCTGTATGACCCTGCATACTCATGGCTTAGCTCTTTGCAATTGTGACTTGTGCTGCAATAAATATCTCATGAGGAAAACACATTTTCTAATAATACTTTAGCTACTATTATTACATCAGCCTTCTTGCATAGGAAAACTTTCACACATCCAGAAAACATGTATTGCAAATGACAATTGAATCAAATCCTCCTATAAGTGTTTAAGTGGTTCATCAAATAGCAGATACATACCAGAAATTTTTATTGTCTTTATTCTCTTCCCAGGATTATGGGTTGGACAAACCAAACCTTGGTCATAAACCATTTTAACAATTTAGAACAGTCACCACATATATGTATATATCTAAATGTATTTGATTTTTTCCTCACAAAAGCCCTTTTGGAATTAATAAAAAGATAAAACATTATTCTTATATGAAGCTCCACTTAAAACTCTCTATGTATCTTCTAGTGTCTTCAAATATCCCATCTCCTACCCATAACATACTAAGAAAGTTTAAGGCAATAAAAATCTTAAAAATTACTCTTATAAAGTATTCTCACCCTCCCTAGAGCCAGAGATCTCCTAAGAAAACTTAAATTCAAAACAAAATTAATTTTCTTTAACCTTAGTAGTCAAACCTCCTTTACTCTAATGCTATTATTTTTTTGTGAGTTTCTTAAAAGGCTGTACACCAAAGGTTAAATTGTGCAATGTCATTTTAATCATGACAGTATTTATATTCTTTGGAGCAATGAGATTCATCTTAATGACCTACTGTACTGGTATAATTTTTTTATAGTAAAAATGACCAAACAAGGCAGGGGAAATACATTGAATATATTTCAAAATGTCAAGTTCTTAGATTGGAGCTCATATGGTTGTCTAGTTGGGGGAGATAACTCCATTCTCTTCTTTAATATTTTACAAATGAGAGAAGAGTTCAAAATTATTTAGAAATTGATTTGTAAATCCAAGACAAGTAACCAAGTATTCTGACATCTCATTAAATGTCCCTGTAATATGTATTCAGTGTATTATTTATACCCTTTTTAAAACTAAATCACTGCTACCTGAAACTTAAGTCCGGATATCAAACAGCTATATAGTCTTTTTCATATAAAAACAAAAGTTTATTCTATTCATATAAACATTAAAATGTGGGCTTGTTTTTAAACAAACAAAAGTAAGAGTGCTAGTATAGTTTTACCAATATTCTGTCATTTGAACTAGGCACTGTGCTGATTATAGGACTGGAAATTGACTAAATATTTTAATCCAATATAATAATATTCACAAATTCAATCAAAGCTATGTAAATATAATCTACAACTATTAACTTCCCAATTAATAGAATTATATATAGTACAATGTATAGTAGGGCATTTAATAATACAATCACCACTACTGAAAAGCTTTACTCATAACATTTTAGTGCCTGGAATATAAAAGGGATTGCATGTGTCTTGAATAAGTAAATAAAATATTAAAACATATTCTTCTTTGTTAAAATCATTTTGTGTTCAGGTATAAAATTATATATTAATAAAAGAGATTTTTACTATTTAAATGTAAGTATATATTATCCATTTGAAGTTTATTAATGATGAATGTAAGTATACAAAATACTGTATATTATTTGATACCAACATTTATTCACTAGTGTCTTTACTTTTCCATAAACAATACATAATGAATGCAGCTCTTTACAAGTAAATTTTGGTAGAAACAAAACCTTATAGAATAATTATGAGAGAAAAATGTAAGAAAATCTAAGGCAATAGAAATTTAAATTAAAATTGAAAACACTGGATGCCTAAGTCAATACTTATAACTATTTCCTATTCAGATAGCTTGTTCAGATATACCATTTCTTGAATTTTTAATTCACAAAAATATTATTTTTATATGTATCATACTTGACAAAAAGGACCAAAAAACCCTATTCTTGAATTTAAGTTTAATATTCTGCAGTTATTACATAAACATAAGGTTTAGCAAACAGTTCTAGCAAATAAATACAATTCCCCAAATTTTTCAGCACTTACACAGTCATAAAAATACTCTGTTTGAAAATAAAATATGTTTATTTTCCCACAACCTGGTATATGAGAGGACATCCCCTCTCTCTGCATC
Source organism: Gorilla gorilla gorilla (assembly GCF_029281585.2). Taxonomy (NCBI): domain Eukaryota; kingdom Metazoa; phylum Chordata; class Mammalia; order Primates; family Hominidae; genus Gorilla; species Gorilla gorilla. Next base: position 91,030,316 of record NC_073243.2, read on the forward strand.
CTTGACAGCATTTTTTTTTGTTGTTTTTTTCCTTTTTTTTTTTTTTTTTACTTTTTGATAATAGCCATTCTAACTGGGGTAAGGTGATATCCCATCCCAGCTTTAATTTTCATTTGCCTGATAATTAGCGATGTTGACTGAGCATTTTAAAAATATACATCTGTTGACTATTTGTATGTCTTCTTTTGAGAAATGTCTATTCAGGTCTTTTGCCCATTTTTAATAAGATTATTTGTGTGTTTTGCTACTGAGTTAAATTCCTTATATATTCTGGATATTAAGAAGTTGTCAGATACATAGTTTAAATTATTTTTTAAGTTTTTATTTATTATTATTTTTATTTTTTGAGATGGAGTCTTGCTCTGTCAACCCAGGCTGGAGTGCAGTGGCACTAGCTTGGCTCACTCCAACCTCAACCTCCTGGGTTCAAGCGATTCTCCTGTCTCAGCCTCCCAAGTTGCTTGGACTACAGGCACGTGCCACCACAGCAGGCTAATTTTGTGTATTTTTAGTAGGAACGGGGTTTCGCCATGTTGGCCAGCCTGGTCTTGACCTTCTGATCTCAGGTGATCCATCTGCCTTGGACTCCCAAAGTTCTGGGATTACAGACACATAGATTAAATTAATAGAGTCATTATGGAAAACAGTACAGAGGGTTCCTCAAAAAATTAAAAATAGAACTACCATTTGATTCAGCAATCCTAGTACTAGGTATATATCGAAAAGAAATGAAACCAGTATATCAGAGAGATATCTGCACTCCAATGATTATGCAGTATTATTCACATGGCCAAACCATGGAATCAAACTAAATGCCTTTCTACAGATGAATGGGTACAGAAAATATGGTGTGTATGTGTGTGTGTGTGTGTGTGTGTGTGTGTATGTAATTTAAAAAGTTGATCTCACAGAAATGAGAATAGAATAGTGGTTACCAGAAGCTGGGACAGTACAAGGGAGGATGGATGAAGAGTGGTTGGACAAGGACTAAAAAGTTATGATTAGACAAGAAGAATAAGTTCTGGTGTTTTAATACACAGTAGGATCACCATAACTAATAAAATGTTCATTTCTTTTTTTAATTTTTTTTTTGAAACAGAGTCTTGCCCTGTCACCCAGGTGGGAGTGCAGTGGCGCAGTCTTGGCTCACTGCAACCTCCACCTCCCAGGTTCAAGTGATTCTCCTGCCTCAGCCTCCCGAGTAGCTGGGACTACCGCACCCACCATACCCAGCTAATTTTTGTATTTTCAGTAGAGACAGGGTTTCACCATATTGACCAGGCTGGTCTCAATCTCCTGACCTCAAGTGATCCACCTGCCTCAGCCTCCCAAAATGCTGGGATTACAGGCATGAGCCACCATGCCCAGCCTAAAATGTTCATTTCAAGATAGTCAGAAGAGAGGATTTTGAATGTTATCACCACAAAGAAATGACAAATGCTTAAGGCAATGAATATAATAATCACCCTGATTTGATCATTACACATTGTATATATGCATTGAAACATCACACTGTATCCCACAAATATGTACAGTAATCATGTGTCAACTATAAATTTTTAAAACTTTTAAATTAAAAAACTAAATGGTAGATATTTAATTGCCACTGATAAGTGCAGAGATTTAAATAGACAATAAGGAAAGATGCGTAGAATCATGAATTTTGGAAAATAATTTCCTGGGTTTAAATCCTAGATCAACTATTAATTAGCTTTTTAACACTAAGGCACTTACTAATTATTTCCATTTCTTATTATACTGATTTCAAAATTAGAGATAAATTAAACGCATAGTATTAGCCAAGATTGAATGATGGATATAAAACTGCAATGAATCGTGGAAAAGATAATTTATTGTGGGAATTAGACCTTGTAAAATTGTGAAATGAGAGGGAGACATGAATATAAGACAGGGAACAGGAGAGATTTAATTGAGTCACCACTCTGTCAAAGTGAGAAGCCAAACACATATTAAGGAGTTGAAGAGGAAATACAAAGAGGAAGACACTAACAGAGGGAATGTGAACATATTGCCTCTGTGGGTCTATATCACCTGTGGTGAACAAACCACGACACATAGTTAGAGAGAAAAGCCCACAGTTCAGAAGGAGACCTGGATGACTGGCACGGGGGCTCACGCCTGTAATCTCAGCATTCTGGGAGGCCGAGGCAGGCGCATCACCTAAGGTTGAAAGTTCGAAACCAGCCTGACCAACATGGGGAAACCCTGTCTCTACTAAAAATACAAAATTTTAGCTGGGCGTGGTGGTGCATGCCTATAATCCCAGCTACACGGGAGGCAGAGGCAGGAGAATTGCTTGAACCAGGGAGGTGGAGGTTGTGGTGAGCCGAGATCACCCCATTGCACTCCAGCCTGGGTAACAAGAGCGAAACACCCTCTCAAAAAAAAAAAAAAAAAAAAAAAAAAAAGGAGACCTGGACGATGTATGGGGGAGCAGGAGGACAAGCTGGAAATTTCTGCGTGTCTCTGTGTCTGTCATCACCTCTAACCACAGCAGCCTTCAAAGAGTGGTGGCCAATTCCACACTTCTCCATCCCACATCTTGTGAAAGTTTCTGTTCTTTGTTTGTTTGTTTTTTTTCCAACCCAGAAATATACAGGGAGGTAGAATCTGGAGAAGTTAATTCACAGTTTAGTCAAGTTAAAAATAGGATGATCTGCCACAACTTCGTTATTGGAAGTCTGTGAGAATTACACGGGTTAATGCATGTAAACAAGTCGTACAAACTCCCACTTGTAGAAACAGTAACCACAGCCCCCCTCCACAACTATCACATACAACTGGGATTTTGACACCAACGTAAGAGATGCTATCAGACATAAGAGCAGCAAAGTGATGTGACACCTGAGGTAAATAAAACAAGTGGAATCCGATGATCTTGCTTATTCTCCAAAGGCATTTTCCAGGACTCAAGGAAGGAAGATGAAAATCAAAGAGACTCAGCATCTTTGCTGATTTAAAGAGACAAAGATCAGATTTTGAGGATGTTGAAATGGCTAGAATTTTCAGGGCATAATATAAGACAAAAGGGAGCTGTATAGAGAAAAAGCTTTTCAGATTTCCTTGAATCTTTGAATGCTGATCTGTGCATTCATAGAAGGAATTGCTAAGAGGTGCAGGAAAACAGTAAACTGAGGTTTTTGGACTTGACAGAGAATTAGGAGTTGTGTGTGTTCTCAGCAGCCAGATAAGAAAGACCTCATAATGTCCAGGCCATCTGAGAGAAGCCTCAGAAGTGTAATCACCATATTAATGGGATTACATTAGTGTTAGGCAAGAGATAGTCTAGAGTCATTTTCATAGGGGTAAAAGTAAACCTTAAATTGATTAAATGGTTTCTAAGCAAATTTATACCAAGAAAAAAGTTCAGCTTTCTTTAAAGATATAATTCAGAATCCAAGAACTAAATTGACAACTGGCATTCAATTTAAAAAAAGTAAGAGATACAGAAATGACAGTTACTGGAATTAGAAGATAAGGGCATTTAAATGGCTATTATAAACATATTCAATATGCTTAACGTTATAGAAGAAAATATGTCCATAGTGAGAACAGAAATAGAAGATATAAAAGTGACCTAACTGCAACCACCAGAGATGAAAATTACAACATGAGAAATAAAAAAAAATACTGTCTGAGATTATCAACAAATGAGACACAGCAGAATGAAATGCCATTGAACATGAAAGCATAACAATATACACTATTCAAAAGCAGGCAGAGAGGGAGGAAATAGAGAAAGAATAAATACACCGTCAACGAATTAGAGAACAATAATAAGTGACCTAAATATATGCTAAAATTCTTATAATTAAATAGTTGTAGTAATGGCTAAAAGATTTCAAAATTTGAATAAACCCATATACCCATAGGTGCAAGAAATTAAATCAACCACAATAACAATAAATATAAACCCACAAAAAGGCACATTGTAATGAAACTACAAACATCTAGTGGCAAAGATACAATCTTAAGAACACCTAGAGAAAAATACAGAAGACTAATAGAAGAAGAAAATTAGGTTAAACAATAAGTTTATCATCACAAATCCATACATGCCAGAAAAAATGAAATAATTAGTATGCTTTAAGAAAAATAAAGTGAACCAAGGGTTTTAAATACTGAGAAAATGTATTTCTAAAATAAAGAGAAATAAAGAGTTTTTCAGGAAACAAAATAAAAATTTATCATTCATGAACCTGCCTAAAAAAAGTAAAAGTAACTTCCGATGGTGGAATGAAATGATACCTGATGAAAATGAATAAAAAGGCATCAGAAAAATAAATGCATGTGTAGGCATAAAAATAATACTTTTAACCTTGTTTCAGTTATTTTCAAAAGATACTTGATTTTATGAAAAATAATAGCAACAATACCCTTTGAGATTTATGTACAAGTAAAATATTCGACAACAATAATACAAATGGGGAAATTCAAGTGCACTATTGTGCTGCTCATCGATTATAAGTGAAGTAGTATAATAGCGTATGAAGGTAGACTGTGATAAATCAAAGATGTATATTTTAAACTACAGGACAATCACTAAAAAGAATAGTTGAATGAAAATATGTAGATAATAGACCAGGCGTGGTGGCTCACTCCTGTAATCCCAGCACTTTTTGGATCTCCTGAGGTCAGGAGTTTGAGACCAGCATGGTCAACATAATGAAACCCCATCTCTACTAAAAATACAAAAATTAGCCTAGCGTGGTGGTGCATGCCTGTAATTCCAGCTACTCGGGAGGCTGAGGCAGGAGAATTGCTTGAACCCGGGAGGCGGAGGTTGCAGTGAGCTTAGATCACACCACCGCACTCCACCCTGGGCAACAGAGGGAGACTCCATCTCAAGAAAAAAAAAATATATATATACAGACACACACACACACACACACACACACACACACACACACACACACACGCATAGATAATGAGACAATAGAATACAAAACTGAAGGATACTTTTTTAAATACAGAAGGCATGAAATAAAAAAGAATAAATAAGAAAAGAGAAAACAAACAGCAAGATGCGTAGATTTAAAACCTTATCAAAATTACAAGAAAATGGGAATGATCTAATCACACTAATTAAGATGCATAGAGTATAACATTGGATTATAGAGGAAGACCAAAAATATTAACTTTAGAAAAATTTACATTAAATACAAAGACACATAAATTAAAAGTTAAAGGATGTTAAAAAAAAAAGACATACCATGAAAACACTTCTTAAAAAGAAGCCAGAGTGACTATATCAATATCAGAAAAAGGGCAAAAATGTCAACTTTCTTTCATTTTTATTCATCATTTTACATGAGATCCTAGATAGTGCAAGAAAGCTACAGAATTAAAAACAGAGACATTTTAACATCTTTGTTTTGCAAAATTGTGTATCAATAAATAATGAAGAAATATGCAAAAATGCACTACAGTTCATGTCTTTTCCTACTGTGGTTGTAGGCTAAATGGGAAACTTATTTCTATATATCAGTCATAAAGAATTGAAAAATGGAATTTTATAACAGCAAAACAGATGGTAAAAGAACTCAGAATAGTAAAAAAAAATTATAAAAGATGCACATAGTTTGAAGGCCTCAATGACCTGCCTTTAAAAACAATTATAAAGCCATAGTAAACAGTATGGGTTATTGTGAGCATAAGAACAAATATAGTTTTACTGAGCCAGAGGGAAGAGAAGTAGATGCATACATATGAGATCAACTGGGTTTGGACAAAATACACAGCATTTCAAAGGGGGAAAAGAGAATCTCTTTAGCAAATGCCCCTGATATACCTGGAAATCCATTACAATAGAAATCTCTATGCCTTTTGTTCAATTTTGCTGTGAATATAGAAGTTTTCTAAAAAATAAAGTATTGAAAGGGAAAAAAGAGAGAATGTACATTACATGACAGATGATAGATCTAAATATAAAATTAAATACCTAAATTTGCTTTTAAGTTTAATTTGATATTTAGATAGAAATATCAAATTAAACCTAAAAGTAAACTTCTAGAAATAAGCGTTAGTGAAAAATATTTGTGATCATTAGTTAAGCAATAATTTACTGGATAAGGTATACAAGCACAATTCATAAAATAATTTAGAAAGATGGCTGTACATCAAAAAATCATAACACAATTCAAACATTTTATAAATAAAATGTTTAATATGGAAATAAATATTTGCAAAACTTATACTTTAATAAAGTAATTTAATCCAGACTATATTGTTTGTACAGATCAAAAATAAGCCCACAATCCGATAAACTTAATGTACAACAGTTGTAAACAAGCATTCCACTGAAGAAGACATACACATTGCAAAGAAACACATGAAATGATAGCCAACATAATTTTCATCAGGGAAATGAAAATCAAAACTATACTGAAAAATTACTACAAATTCTGCCTAATGATTACCATTAAAAAGACTGACAGTACCAAGATTTGGAGAATAAATAGAATAGCTGGAAGTCCCATTGTTGCTAATGGGAATATGACATGATGCAGCTATTTTTGAAAACCAGTTGGAAGTTTCTTACATAGTTGAAAATCCACTTACCATGTTATTCACCAATTCCACTCCTAGGTATTTACTCAAGAGAAATAAAAACATGGGTCTACACCAAGACTTATTGACAGAGTGATTCATAATATTTTCTGTTTCCAAACATGATACAATCCATATCTTCATCAATAGGAGAATGCATAAGACCAATTGTGTTGTAACCTTAAAATCAAAGATTATGTAGCAATAAAAAATAAAGTAATGATGGATGCAATAAATCATGACTCTCAAAATCACCTCAAAATCATCATGAAAAGGGAGAAGACCAGGAACCAAAGGCTATATGACATATTACAATTCTTATGTCAAATTTTAGAAGTGGAAAATAATGGAGACAGAAATCACACCAGTGGTTGCCATGGGAAGGCACTGGGGAGAAAAATGACACAAAGTGGCCATTGTGACTTTGAAGTTTGGTGGAAACACTCTGCACCATGAATTTGGTGCTAGTTACATGAATGTGTACATTCGTCAAAACTTGTCATAATGTGCAACTAAAATTGGTGAAGTTTATTGTTATGTTAACTGTACATATTTAAAAATAAAGCTATTTTAAAATATTTTAACCTTTCTTTAGGTGCAGGGATACATGTGCAGGTTTCTTATGTAAATAAACTCATGACTTGGGGCTTTGCTGCACAGATTATTTTATCCCTCAGGTACTAAACACAGTATCAGTTGTTTTTTTCCTGAACCTGTAGCTCCTCCCAACCTCCTCCTGCAACTAGGCTGGAGCGTCTGTTGTTTCCTACTCTCTGCTCATGGGGTTTCATTATTTAGCTCCCACTTATAAGTGAGAACATGCAGTATTTATTTTTCTGTTCCTGCATTAGTTTGCTAAGGATAATAGCCTACAGTTCCATCCATGTTCCTGCAACAGATATGATCTCATTCTTTTTCATAACTGCATAGTATATAGTGGTGTATATCTATCACATTTTCTTTATCCGGTCAACTGTTGATGGGCATTTTGGTTGATTCTATGTTTTTGCTTTTGTGAATACTGCTGCAGTGAATGTATGTGTACATATGACTTTATGGTAGAATGATTTAAATTTCTTTAAGCATATACTTAGTAGTGGGACTACTGGGTCAAAAGGTATACAGAAACTGCACACAATATATGTTAGCTACTGTAAAATACTCTATGCTTGCATTGTCACACTATTTTTAATTCCAGAGGGGAAAAATATTCTAGGTTTTAATGGAGTAAAATATTATTATTAACTATTGGCAAAATATTTAGAAATAACTATCCATTGTACATGAGTATCCATTGTACATAACTATCCATTGTACATGAGTAGAGTATGAATTAATGAATGCATTTAAAAAACCTGCATATTTGAAGAGGAAATGGGAAGAATTATTTTTTGAACCAAAGCAATAATACACAAGTCACCCTAAATTCAAGTTAAAAAATCAAATATTTACAAATATGAGATAAAAAAGTGCTAAATTATACTATGCAAAATAAATTATGAATCTAAAATAGAAAAATATGAAATTTCATCTAGTTGCAGATATTATAGAACTTTAAGAAATTTAGAGAAAAATTTTCTGAGATTGACAAGAATTATAAATATGTAATAGAAAATAAAATGACTAAAGAATTATACGAAAAAAAGGAAAAAGAAAAGAAAAACCTGTGAAAGACATGTTAGGAGTTCAAGATATTAAAGTGAGTCCAATGAGGTGGGTGAGACTTGGGAGCAAGATAGTAGACTTATAAATAAAAGCCTTTGGTATTTGGTGTAAGATAAAAATATATACATAAAATGTGTGTGTGTGTGTGTGTCTGTGTGAGAGAGAGAGGGAGAAAGAGAGAGAGATGGATTTTTAACCTAAAGTGTTTTTCAATAAACTAAGTATTTCTTATTTTATAATACATTTGGTAGATAATTACAACACATGTAATTATATTTTTATTTTCTTTCTCATATCCATCAGAGTGACCAGCATAGCTTGAATGAATGAAAATTTATATCTTGTCTCATTCACTGTAATCATTTAGTCCAATGGTAACTTCTGCCTGTTTCTACATACATATGTATCCTCAAAGCTAAATTCTTAAAATTATATTCTTATATAGACACCAGGTCCCACTACTAAACCAAGGAAACTTAGTTCAATTTACAGCAAATCATCTTATTCCCATGAAGTTTTAATGTATGTGCATATTTTTGCTATGTTTTTTTATTGTGTTTTAACTGGAAGTCTCTAAATGAGTTGATAATTGCTTTTTGAACATTTATAAAGCTCATTTGAAATATGTATACTACACTGAAGAGATACAGTAAGTAAGGTGCTACAGGCCCCATGCAAGTCCAAAACCCAGCAGGGCAGTTGTTAAATCTTAAAGCTCTGAAATTATCTTCTTTGACTCCATCTCTCACATTCAGGTCCCACTGATGGAAGGAGTGGGCTCCCAAGGCCTTAGGCAGCTCTGCCTCGGTGGCTCTGCAGGGCTTAGCCCCCACGGCTGCTCTCAAGGGCTGGTGTTGATTGCCTGCAGCTTTTACAGGCACATTGTGTAAACTGTTCGTGTATCTACCATTCTGGGGTCAGGAGGACAGAAGCCCTCTTCTCACAGTGCCCCAGTGTGGACTCTGTGTGGGGGCTCCAACCCCACATTTCCCCTCCACACTGACAATTTATTATTGCATTGGCTTAAAAATCAATTTGTTAGAAATAACAATATAAAGTTATTTCAAGATATATCTTCTCAAGAAACTAACATAACTTTGAAATGTTAACTGAGTTCTATATCTAAAAAAGGATGTTACACACTGTTGTGAATTAAATTTTCTCTTCAAAATGATAAATTTAAGTCCTACCCCTGAAATTTGAATAAACATCTATCTTTTATTGGATCTGAGTTTTTAAAATGAAACAAAACCATTGCATGTTCCACAGTAGAGAATGCAAAAGAAATCATAAAGAAATGACTCCAAAATTTTCTTAAATCCTCTGGGGTCTTATTAAGACTTATATTGGGTACACATCTTTGGAACACTAGCACAGCAGTGTAGTATAATCCCATGGGCATTTGAACAGAAATTTTCTGGATATCAATACATCCTATGAACGTAACCTTATTTGGAAATAATATTTTTTAGATGTAATTGAGTTCAGATGAGGTCATACTGAATTTATGTGGGCCATATCCAATGGCTACTGTCCTCGAAAATGGTAATTTGCACACAGACACACACAGGAAGAAGGACATGAGATGAGGGAGACAGAGTTCAAGTGACGCAGCTGCAAGCCAAAGAATGCCAATGATTATAGATGACTATCAGAGGCTAGGAGAGACACATGGGACAGATTCTCTTACAGAGCCTCCAGAAGGAAAGCGTCCTACCTTAATTTTGGCTTTTAGCCTCCAGAACTGTAAAAGAATAATTTTTTTGTGTTAAACCACCCAGTTTCTGGTAATTTTTAAAGGTATCTCTAGGAAACTATTACATACACTTATTACAATACTGTTGCCATTATTCAAAACACTTTTGGAGCTTCCCATGGAAAGTGCCTCAGGCAGCATTAGGTTCCCAGTCATGTTATGTTAGCAAAGCCTTTATATTTTCATAGTGGAATTGATTTAGTAAATAGCCAAAACTGATATAGTAACTGTATTAGTCTGTTTTCATGCTGCTGATAAAGACATACCTGAAACTGGGAAGAAAAAGAGGTTTATTTGGACTTACAGTTCCACGTGGCTGAGGAGGCCTCAGAATCATGGCAGGAGGTGAAAGGCACTTCTTACATGGTGGCGGCAAGAGAAAATGAGGAAGAAGCAAAAGTGGAAACCTTGATAAACCAATCAGATCTCATGATATTCATTCACTATCACAAGAACAGCCCATGAAAGACCCACCCACATAATTCAATCACCTCCCACCGGTTTCCTCACACAACACTTGGGAATTGTGGGAGTTACAATTCAAGGTGAGATTTGGGTGGGGACACAGCTGAACCATATCAGTAACATACACTACTTAAGATGCTTCTTTTTTCTCTTTTTCTTTTCTTTTCTTTTTTTTTTTTTTGAGACAAAGTTTTGCTCTTGTCATCCAGGCTGGAGTGCAGTGGTGCAATTTCGGCTCACTGCAACCTCTGACTCCTGGGTTCAAGTGATTCTCCTGCCTCAGCCTCCCGAGTTGCTGGGATTACAGGCACCTGCCCCCATGCCCACCTAATTTTTATTATTTTTAGTAGAGATGGGATTTCACCATGTTTGCCAGGCTGGTCTCAAACTCCTCACCTCAGGTGATCCAGCCACCTCAGTCTCCCAAATTGCTAGGATTACAGGTGTGAACCACTGCACCCAGCCAAGATTCTTCTTTTAAAAAATGTACTGAAAAAAATTTTAATAAGAAAATAAGGAAAGCTAAGACTTATTAGTAGTTTATAATGTGTTCAGCACTTTATATTGCTTTATGTTTGATATTTTATTTAATCTTAATAACCCAGTGCAGTATATACTTCTTTATTGACATTGTACAGACAAGGGCCAGGGAATTGAGAGGTTGAGTATTGTGATGAATAATATACAGCTATACAGAGAGGACGTGCTAGTCTCTTTAAAGCAATATTTTTTAAGCATCTACTTTATTCTAGGTAATCTTTTTGGAACCAAAATAGTAGATAACATGAACAAAAATGGGATATAAAAATAAATATGATGTGTATAGTGTTCTTTGCAATGAAAACGAGTGACTTAAAATAGACTCTGATTCACATGAAAAACTTCATTAGAGAAAAAAAAATCTTAAAATAGTCTTAGCTGAAATTTGGTATAAAAATCTTTTCCTTGGACAAAAAAATAACTATCTTTTCTTTAGATTTGAATTTTTTTGATGAAACCATTACATGTTCCACTGTAGATAATTCAAGAGAAATTGGACATAAATGACTCCAAGATTTTCTTAAATCTTCTGAGGTCTTATCATGACTTATATTTAATACAAACCTTCAAGGCTCCTACAAAAATGTAGTATAATCACATGGGAATTTTAAAATATTATTTTTCTGCATAAAAATATTGAAATAATTTCCCTGTTGCCATTCTGTTTTCCCCTAAGATAACTCAAATAATTTCAGTAAAATGTACAAATATGTATTATTTCTGAAGTAATAAGACATATATTAGAGCACAGACAATGACTGAATGAAGAATACAATATTTTGAGATTAGACATTATAATACTTTAATCACTCTCTATTCAAGCTTTCAAAAGCCGTGCAAGTAAGAATGTAAAAGTAACAAGTTGCAATTACGGAAAAATAAGTGTAAACATTTACAAAGATGAGGGTGCTTACTTATTTAACAAAATGTAACTATAGACCAAGTCTTTAAATACAATTTTTCTTTGCTACCATAAATATTGTATGTAATTGGATGCCATGTTCTAATTATACCAAATGATTAAGGAGTAGTTAAGTCCCAATCAGATTTTGTATGGCTTTCTCTGCATATAAAGACTTTACTATTGAAGAAGTTTAAGTTGATTGCTCACACGAAGCGATACTCCTTTTTAAGAGCTTTATCTGCTAGTCTTGTATGGTATGATTTGGAGAAAGGGAGACAGACTAAAGTCACGTGGATCAGTTAACAGACAACTAAAATCGAACGGGTGTGAGGTGATGGATGAAGTAGAAAAAAGAAAGGTAAAAGAAGAAATGGTTAGCATATAAATGGAGACTATATCAGAGGTAGAATTTGATATATATGGGTGGTGGCGGGGAGAGGGAGGTGTTCAGAATATATGAAGAACTTTCACAAAGTGATAAATCGCCAACAGAAAAATTTGCAAATGATTCAAATAAGCTCTTCATAAAATATCCAATGGTCACCAAATATATGAAAAGGTGCCTTTATGTCATTTGTCATAAAGTAGAAAATGCAAATTAAAACAGAAATGTGATCTCACCAGAAGAGTAAGTGCAAGTGACAGAGAATTGCATGTGTGTGGAGAACATGGAGCAACTGATATTCTCATATACTGTTACAGAAAATGTAAACTAGTAAAGTCACCTTAAAAAGATAGTAGTATCTATTAAAGCCAACCTACTTACACCTGTAACCAAGTAGCTTTTCTTCTGTGTATATACTTACCATATATGTTCAACAAAATACAAGAAAAGACCATTCATAGCAATGAACTAATAATAGCTAAAATCTGGAAAGAAGACAAATGTCCATCCACAGTGGCACCAATTAATAAATTGTGATATATTTATGCAATTGAGTCCTGGGCATCATTGAGAATGAAGAAACTACAACCACATGCAACACTGTAGATATATGCCACATGCAAAATACTGAGCAAATTAAGCGAGACATAAATAGTACCTATTGATGATCTTTTTAACATCAAGTGTAAAAACAGACAAAAATGACTATGATCTTAGATGTGAGGATTGTGACTACTCTCTTATTGGGAGTGGTGGGGGCACCATTGTTATTACCAACAACAAAAGTATATGAGGGAGGCTTTGTGACATCAGGTTGTGTTCTGTTTCTTCTTGTGTGTGCCAGTCACAGGTGTGTTTATATAAGTGTATCACCGGTGTGATTATGAATATGCACTGTTCTGGATTTAGGTTATAAATTTAATAAAAACTTTGGTATTAAAAATAACCTGATAAATATGCCGAGGAGCTCTGAGAAGCTATAAAGCATATAGTGGGGTGTCTAGAATTGCTAAGCATGGCTTGAAAATATGCATGTCACATTAAAACCCATGAGTAACTTACTGTTACTTCAGCATGTCTAAGAAATAAAAATATAATTATTAGTTCTCCTTGAAAAAGCATTTACAGATTACTATTATTTGAAATAAGCCTCTAGCTGAAAAGATTGTCATTTTTATTATTACAGATAGAACGACTACTTTAGAGATTTGCAAAAGTATTATCAATATTCAAAGTCATCTGTTTATAATTCATTTAGTTAAGCTTTTACCTCTGAAAAGTCAATAAAAGGACTTTCTCTTCTTTAGTGTCTTAGTACTCTTTCTTTCTTAATACCTATTTATTGTTCTTTAGTTTGAATGCAAAGTTTAATGATCCATACATTTTAGGCATTTAGTTTAATAAAAAAAGAAACGCAGGATCTTAAAAAATGACTAATGACATCTTAAAAATACTCTTAATAAACTAGATTGTCTCATGATGCCATATAACAAATATAATGACTCAACAGACACTTCATCCACCAATTCACTTGAAAAAAAATTCATATTAACTGGCTACTCCAGGAGAGAAATGCATGTATCCAAAAGTGTCTTTTTGTGAAGAGGTGATGGTACTAAAGGTGGAGAAGTGAAGAATCTAGGGAGAATATTGTCTTTCACGGTTTTTCAAGTGTACTATGATGATATCTGGATTATCCTGATGCATATGTAACATGAAACACTGTCTCATTTGTAGATTGATTTATTTCACTAATAGTAGTAGTAGTAGTAAAAATTTTCATAGTTTGAAAGGCCTTTGCATGAAAATGAGAAGTATCGTAAGTACAACTTTCAACTATCAACCTTGAAAAACTCCATGGTTCTTCAAATTCATGCATTTGAAGAACCCACTTAGAAGATAAGGGGGAAGAAAAGGAATAGAACCCTTTATACATGGTTTTAAGTTGGTCTCATAACATAGACTTTCTTAACAAGCAAAACATTAGTCAAAATATTACACAAATTTGTCAAAGTTATAGATTAAAATCTTTATATTTTCATGGTATACCCATTTCCATTATGTTTTCAAGATGCAACCTCACCTGTGATGGAAGAAACTTTACATTTTTACAACTACACTTTAATAATTGTATTTTTAATTAGCTGTCTGGTTCTTTACATCATTTCATTGATATTAATAACTAAATTACCCATACAAGTATCATAGATGCCCAATAAATAGATATAATAGATATAGGCATACTTGTATGAGTATTTGTACAGTATAAAAATGCTTTATCAGAATTATTATAAATAATTCAGTTCTTTCTCTCTACTTTGTAGCTTTTTGGAAATATGTAAGCTGATAAACTTAATTAAAAGTCACATAACTAAGTAAAGGGGTTCCTAACTTACCAAATTCTAAGCTTTTTAGCATGGAACTAAGTCAAACATCCATATTTTCATGCTTATGAGAGGTAGAATGAGAAAAAATGTGGCTAGAGAAAATATCCATTAGTAAAGTTGCAAAGCAGGTACATTTTATACATTAACACCTTATATCTTTCGTTCATTAAATTTTAAAAATTTAAAGTGAGATTTCTTTTTTTGCATTAAATAAAGTAACAAGAAAACTTTGTTACTACCTTAAAAAAATAAGAACAAGCCTAATTATCAACAAAAGAGTAAGATCATAAGAATACATGGTAAAAAAAAAATTCCAACAGATGACAAGTATTTCCAAGAAGAGATGCAATTCATAAAGCATTTTACCTAAGACATAATAATGGGAAATAGATTTTGATAATATAAAATTAATTTGGACAAAACAGGCTAAATTTTAATGGGCTACTGATCTATTGTGGGAGTAGCATGAGAGTTTAGGATCTCTGAAAGCTCCAGACAAAAGAGAAGATTTCTATCCGGTTGTTATCCCTTTTCCCAGATCAAGTGTTTATGAGTAAGATTGAAAACAGGATAGAAATATCAACTGTAAGGATGCATGACTTGCCAGTATTTGAGGGTGAAGAAGGAAAATCTAACACAGCTTGCCTGTTTACCAAAACCAACATTACTACAAGGCAATAGTTGTCTTCCCACAGTGGTGGGCCTGAAAACCGGCCCCATACTCTTGTCCTGGATGCGATGAGAGGCAGAAGTTCTCTGCTACTGGAGGGGAAAATGGAACCTCATCTGCTCCAGATGCTTCATTTCCATAAGAAAGAATTTATATGTCACTGGGGGAGAGACAAAAATGATCAGTATCCTCAACTGTGCAAACTAATGAAAGGCCAAGGTTGGCTACCACTGGGAAAGAGATAGAAAACCTGCCTGCCCGAGACTCTGCATTGACCCAAGGTGAAAGCTCTCTGCTGCTATGGAAAGTACAGAAAATCTACCCACTATAGATTCTTTGAATCTATGGTATTCAGTTGTCTGTTATTAAAGACTGAAAGGAAATCACACTCATTTCTGACATTGCATTGAAACGAGGCAAAGACCTGCCACCCTGGGGCAGTGGTAGGAACACTCTTTGTTCTCAGGACCTTGAACTGAATGGGAAGAAGTTGTTTGCCATGAAAGAGTAGGAGTGCTGAGAAAGGCTAAGGCTTGACTCAAAGAAACAGGATCTGCACCTGGCTGACTTGGAAGCAGGGAAACTGAAAATCTTTCTTCTCAATTTTAGTCTTACATTGAGGAAGCAGAAATGCCCTACTGCTGAGAGAGGAGCAAAAGCTCAGAAAGAACTCCTTTTTAGCAAAGTCTTCCTAGGCCTGCTAAAAACTGAAGTCCGGACAGGAAAACACAGAAAGAAATCCTCCAGCATTCCACACCCCATACTAAGCTAAGACAGCTGCAGTCGATCACGAGAGGATTATCAAATCTATGGTGTACTGAATACATAAATAGGATTGAAAACAGAGTAGAAATAGCAATAGCAAGGATGCATGACTTGCCAATATTTGAGGATAAAGAAGAAAAACCTAACACAACTTGCCTATTTACCAAACCCAACATTACTACAAGGCAGTAGTAGTTGGCTGACCATAGTGGAGGGCAGGAAAACCAGCCCCATACTCTAGTCCTGGATGTGATGAGAGACAGAAGTAATTGCAAAGCCTAAACCACGTTCAACCACAAATTAGAATGACTCAACACCTCCACAGTAACAGAAGCAATGTACCTATATCTGGGCATAAATTGTATTTACCTCAGGTTTTCTCTACCTTTACACACAAAGTATATAAGACACATTAAAAAACAAGGATACATGACCCATCATCATGAAGGGATAAACAATAGAACCAAGCTAGAAGTTAGAATTATCAGGAACCCAAAAAATAATCAGAGATGAAATTACATACGCTATATCAATAAGAGTAGAAAGGTCAGCAACATGCATGAATTGTTAGGGGATTTTAGAAAATATAAAAATAAACACTGTGAGAGGAGTCCAATAAAGAGAACATAAGTTGAGAGAGAGAGAGAGAGAGAGTGTAAAACAGACGAGGAATCACTAAGATTGGCTTACAGCCAGAATAGATACAGCAGTGGAAAGAATTAGTAAACTTGAAGAATCAGTGAACTATATCTATGGCCAAAATAGTTACAGCAGTGGAAATAATTAGTGAACTTGAACTAGTTAACTTGAAGAATTAGTCAACTTGTACTATTAAGTATCTTACCTGGAGCACAAGAGTGGAAATAAGTGAAATGGATTATTTTAAATTCGTGGAACTATATTAAAACATTCAAATATACAAGTATTGGAGACCCAGGAAGAGAAGAAAGAAACAGAAAATGGGTCACAATAAATATTTGAAGAGATAAGGGTCAAAAAGTTTACAAATATTTGAAAATGAACAAGCAAATAGATATAAATTCAAAAAAATTTGGAGTACTTGAAGTGTGATAAAAAAAAAAAGAAAAACACAGCCAGGTGTAGCATAATCAAACCAATGAAAACTAAAAAAAAGAAAAATTTGAAGCCAGCTAGAGAAAATTAAGATATGGTATAGATTGATGGTAAGAATAATTGCTGAATTCTCACAGAAACAATGGAAACCAGAAGAAAATAAAATTGTCTTTAGAAACCTAAATAAAAAGTCAAACTAGAAATATATTTTCTGTGTAAATATATTTCAAAAATAAGAATAAAAATTTTATATCGATCTATATAAAAAGATACAAAACATAGATATGACAGAAAAAATCTGAAATCATCGCTAACAAAATTGTATTATACTACAGTCTTGTAGTAAATGCTAAAGTAAAGCCAATGCTAAAGAAAGTTTTATATTTTTAAACAGAAAAATAAAAATAGAATATATTATTTACTAAATACAAAGAACTTCTAAAAATTCCTGTGTTTAATGCAAACATATCACTACATGTTCTAAATTGAAAACAAAGGGGCTGGTTTCAGGACAGTAGTGCTCCATGTCTAAGGGATCCTGTGAATTGGCCTTGGATCAATGCCAAGCCTATTGAAAGCTGTGGCAGGGCTCCACAGCCCCTGAAGAAATTAATGAGACCATGATGTCCAGCGTGAGGCAAACAAGAATGAAAGAAGTAGATACTTTTGAAAGAATCAAAAAAGAATGGGCTTGGAAAACAGGATCTGACAGCCAACCTATAAGTGATAATCAAAAAATGAGTTGTGAATATTTTATAAATGGCCTTTAGAGGAAGCTCAGAAGATGGGTGCTAGCTGCTTGTCACTCACATAACATGATTGGTAAATGTCAGTATAAAATTATGAGAAGATGAATTATCAATCACTAATGACTTCAGACATTATTCTGATGTTGCAAGTTAGAAATTTCTGAAATCTATTATAAAAGAGATTTACTTTTTAAAACTATGGGAGAATTTTTGATAAAGAGAATGTGGATGCTAAAGTTGAAGATAAAAAAATAATGAAGTGTGTTTGTCTATGAAGCCTGTATTCCAGTCCTTCTTAGGAAGAAATCACAGACTGGGAAGTGCCACGTGGAAAATATCTTTAAAGCAAAGAGTAGTGAACATGAGAATAAAAATGATCTGTCTGTTGTCCCACTAAGCAATCTGGAACCCATCACTGCATTACAGATCTGGCTAGCCAACTGGAAAGGGATCATCCAGAAAGCAAATACTTCTCATAGGCACTTATAGGTATACATTTCTCTAAGCATTGCTTGGGCTGCATCCCACAAGTTTTGGGTAAAGAACATCAAAAACTTCATTGGAAATTGCCAAGGGTCTCAAAAAACTCTTCCTTTTCCCTGGCACCAGGTCTTATTTTACTCGAATTGCAAGAGGAAAAATTCACACTGGAAGAAGCAGGTTTACACAATACTGTGATCAGAGACTCTAAAGACACAAATATTTTACGTAACTCCCATAGCATTCATTTTAACAAAAGAAGTGAAAAAATTGTAGAGTAAAACGCTTATAAGTAGGTATGCACATCAAAATAGAGTAATAAAATCTCAATTACACTAGATATTGGTTCAAGTCTTGTTTTACTTTCTCCTTATTGGAGAATTTTTAAAAATTAATACAAATTACAAAAGTAAAATATAACTGGAGATGTATTTCTGAAACTCAATTTACTTATTTCCAAAAGGCTGCTCAGTGAGAAAAAATATATATTTTCAAATACCAATTAGTCAATACAAGTCATGTTATAAAAACTCTATAACTATGCTTTTTGTTCCTTTGCATTTGCTGAGGAGTGTTTTAATTCCAATTATGTGGTCAATTTTAGAATAATGTGATGTGGTGCTGAGAAGAATGTATATTCTGTTGATTTGGGGTGGAGAGTTCTGTAGATGTCTGTTAGGTCCGCTTGGTCCAGAGCTGAGTTCAAGTCCTGGATATCCTTGTTAATTTTCTGTCTTGTTGATCTGTCTAATATCAATTTAGATATGGTGCAAATTAGCATCATTCATTGAAAAAAGTATCCATTGCCTTTCCAGACACTAGTGGTTTATTAAAAAGTCAGCTGTCTCATGTTTAAAAGATGGCAATAAATTTTAAAAATTCGACATTGCAAGTTAGGCTAAAACATAATTATGTTTTTACCTGAGATACAAGTAAAAGTCTGCAAGGGAATCTTTTCCCCATATCTATGTCTTAATGTCACAATGTACTCAATTTTGTTCTGCAATGTCAAGATATACTCAAATATTTATCTGACAGCTGCATCTAAGAGGTATTTTTATTTAAGAATAACATTTTGTAGCTTATTAGAAGTCTAAGATCAAGACGTTGGCAGATTTAACTTCTGAGGATTTTCTCCTTGGCCTGCAAGACGGTTGTCTTCTGAGTGCCCTCACGTGGTCATTTCTCTGGAAGTGACCATTCTAGGTGTTTCTTCACCTTCTTATAAGGACACAATCACACTGAATTAAGGACAAATTCTTATAGCTTCATTTAACCTAATTATCTCTTTAATGGCCTTATCATTTGCAAATACAGTCACATTTAGGCTAGCGTTTCAGCATATAAATTGTGTGTTTGGGGGCAGTTCATAATAAGAGGTTTTATAGCATATGTGGAAGTAAAAATATTCCAAAGGGAAAAAAAAAGAAATTGGAAGGTATTTCTCTGGAAGCAAATAATAACAGAACACTTAAATTTTTGTGGAACAGCACACTATTTTAAACACAGAATATTCAAAGGTAAACAACAATATTACCTAACCTAAAGGAAACACAAACCACAAATACACAAATACACGTGCATGAAATACAAATACAAAGACATGAGGAGATAAAATAAAATAAAAATTTTTGGATTCATCTAAATTAATAAGGGGGAGAATAGTATATGTACAAACATGACACAAGTCAAAATTAAATAGTAATATATTAGACTTGAAGTCATGCATATCAATAATTTGTATTACATGTAGCTAAACTAAACACTCATTAAAAAGCAGACATTTTCAGTCTGGATAGAAAAGCAATATGTAATCATATGTCATTTACATGAAACACTGTAAATATAAAGATACAAAGAGGTTGAAAGTAATATGATGAACATGTATTTATCACGCCAACACTAACCTGTTGTTAAGGAAAGCTGTTGTTGCTATCCTTAAATAGAAAAAGTTTTATTCAAGAATATAAGAAGGGGCATTTCATAAAGTTAAAGGGGTTGGTTAATCAATAATCCATAACACTAAATGTGGATTCAACTTAGAGCAAAGATCCTAAGTACATGATGGAAAAAAAAACTAGAAAAAGAATAGCTGAACTGGCAATAAGAGGAACACAGAAAATAAAAATACAATATAAATCAATTAAATAAAAGACAAACAGAAAGAAAATAAAAGAATCAATAAAGTGAAAAGTTTTTTTCAAAAATATTAAAATTTTATGAACTGCTAATTGAATGCTGAAGAAAACAGAAGAAAATACAAATTAGTGTTATCAGAAATGAAGAGGGGTCTCCACTACACATCTCACAAATGTTAACATGATTAACTAGTGGATATTTTTAGAACTCAATACCAATAAATTTGAAAAACAAAATGGAATGCAAGAATGACTTAAAAGATGCATAAAACCAATATCCTTCCAATAAGAATGAACAACCTAAATATTCCTATGTCTACTTCAAAATTAATTCATAAAGAACTTTCCACAAAATAATCAGTTCTAGAATGCTTTAGTAATGATTGTAGTCAAATACTTAAGAGAGAAAGAATATCAACATTAAATAAGCTTTTTCAGAAAATAGAGGGGCAAGGGCTTCTCAATTCATTGTATGAGACAAATACAAGCCTAATAGCAAAATCAGATGCTGATATTACCCGTCCTAAAAATGAAAATTATGAAATAGTATTTCTTATGAAAACAGATGCAAAAGTCATTAAAATATTAGCAAATCAAATCTATCAATATGGGAAAATAAAAACACATTAACATACGATGGTTTTACCAGGGACATAAGAATAATGTATCATTCAAAAATGACTATTTTTATAACATTGATATATTGAGATCTTATTTGATAATTTCAACAGAGTCAGGAGATGCATTTGTCAAAGTATAGTATCCATTTACTATTAAATATATTAGCAAAGTATAAATAGAAGGAGACTTCCTCAACCTGATAAAGCACATCTATGAAAAGTCCACAGATCACATCATACTTAAAAATAAAATACTTAATGCTTCTTCCACTTGGATCAAAACAAGATGAGAATACTATTCACATCACTTTTATTCAATTTTATACTAGGTGCATTAGTCAGTTCGATAAGATAAGAAAATTAAAGGAATAGTGATTAAAAAGAAAGAAGTAAAACTCCTTCAATTCTGAGAAGGGAAGATTGCATGCATGAGAAAATGAAAGAACTTACAAGAGTGGTATAACATACAATAAACAAATTTAGAATATTTCAAGATAAAGCCAAATTCAAAAGTAAAAATTAAAAACTGAAATTTAAAATTACTAATTAAAATAGTATCCAAAATCATTATATATGGAAGTATAAAATTAATTTAAAAGTTAAATACTTTTTACAGTCCAAGCTATAAATTATTGATGACAAAAACCGCAGATTCGCTGTAGACAATGATTTTGTCTCCCCATATTTCTTATATTGAAATCTTGACATCCAATGTGATAATATTAGGAGGCTGGGTCTTTGGTGCTTAATCAGGTCATGAGGATGGAGCCCTTTGCTACTTCTGCTGTGTGAAGACACAGCAAGAAGTCAGCAGTCTGCAACCTGGAAGAGGGACCTCGCCAGAATGCGACCATGCTGGCTTCCTGGTCTCAGACTTATAGCTTCCAGAGCTGTGAAAAATAAATGTCTGTTGTACATAAGCTCCTCAGTCTATGGCACTTCATTATAGCAGCCAGGATAGAATAAGCCAAGATTTAAATAAATGTAGAACTATACCACATCTATGGATTAAAAGATTTAATGTTACTAATATATCAATTCTGAAATTGATCTATGAATTCAGTGAAATCTCAATAAAAATTTTAGCAAACTTTTGTGTATTAATTGACAAAACTAATTTTAAAATTTATCTGTAACGGTAGAAATCAATAAAATCAAAATAATCTTGAAAAAAATCCACTTGAAAAATGTTACTTTACGATAAAATTACAATCATCATGAAAGTACGGTATTGTCTTAGTAAAGCATAACAGAGAATTGAGTAACAGACATAATTGAACAAGTTTTAAGAAAGCCTGCAAGGAAATTTGATAAAGAAATAAAAACATCTTCATTAAATTGTGCTGGAAAAAGTAGATATCTGTGTTCAGAAGATGAGAAGAGTGAACAAAAGAAACATAATGACTATCTCACAAAATACACAAACATTAATTTGAAGTGAATCAGAGACCTAAATTTAAAACTAAAATAATAAATGTGTCAGACAAAAAGATAGGGTAATGTATTTCAATCTGTAATAGGCAAAGGCTTCTTTGTGCATATGCAGAAAGCATGAATCATAAATAAAAAACTGATACATTGGAATGCTAAAAATGGAAAATGTTTACCTAAAAAGGAAAAGAAACAGGAAAAAAAATATGCAATCCAAAGTCTGGAGAGTATTTTCAACACAAACATCTGACAAAGGACTCTATTCGGAATATATATATATATATATATACTCTTAAATTCAGTAATATAAGATCAACATTTATATAAAAGAAAAAATATTATAAGGCATGGACATAGAATTCATTAAAGAAGATAATCAAATATATAATAAAGTACATGGAACAATGGTCAACAGTGCTACTTACCAGAGAAATATGAATTAAAATACAATAAAATATTATCCCACATCCATTAGAATCAGTAAATAAAAATAAGTGTATCAAATTTTGGACAGCAGGTGAAACAGCTTGAATTGTTATACATTGCTGGTTTAAAATGGCACAGCCACTTTTGATAATGACAGTAATTTCAGAGAGTTAAACATATGTTATCTTCTGAAATGGTGATACTATGAGTATATATTCAAAATAGAGAAAATATATGTCCACAAAAGACCTGTATAACCTTGTTCATAGCTTATCAATAATAGCCCTAAAATAGAAACAACTCAACAAGTTGGTATCCACAAAAGAAGCTGTGATGGTTAATACTGAGTGTCAACTTGATTGGATTGAGGGATACAAAGTATTAATCTTGGATATGTCTGTGTGGGTGCCGTCAAAAGAGATTAACATTTGAGTCAATGAACTGGAGAAGGCAGATCCACCTTTAACCCAGTGGGCACAATCTAATCAGCTGGCAGCAAATATAAAGCAGGCAGGAAAACGCAAAGAGATGAGATGAACCTAGCCTCTCAGCCTACATCTTTCTCCTGTGCTGAATACTTCCTGCTCTTGAACATTGGACTCCAAGTTCTTCAGTTTTGGGACTCAAACTGGCTCTCCTTGCTCCTCAGCTTGCAGATAGCCTATTGTGGGATGTTGTGATCATGTAAGTTAATAGTTAATAAACTCCCATTTATATACATTTATACACACACACACACACACACACACAAACACACACACACACAATTAGTTCTGTCCCTCTAAGGGAACCCTGACTAATACAGATTTTGGTACTATTTTGGTACTGGGAGTGGTTCTAGAGGAACAGAATATTAAGGATCTACTTCCTTTGTTGGTTTTGAGGTTTCTGGAGTTGGCTGCTTAATATGATTAGTCCCCAGAATGCTAAGGACTCTACCTCTAATAGTATGCAGAACACTGATAGTCCTTGGCAGAAACTGTTTAGAGAATTATGCAAAATAAATGCATTTGACACTCCTGATTCACTGCTTGTGAGAGGCAAGGAGTTTAGTGACTTTATACATTAATATCTTTGACCATATGTGGAGAACCAAGGAACATAATGAAGGTGGTTGGTTGCTACTAACTTCAGTGGACAAAGTGATGAAAGAAAATGGTGAACTCACGGATTCTATCTCCTGGCTTCAGAAGCAGATACTGAGCCTCAAATCTGCTAAGATTGTCCTGAATGAGAGTCTTATCCCCTGTAGAGAAAGAGCTGAAATTGTGAAAAAACAGACACAAGCTCTTATCGTGTGAGTAGTTGACCTGCAACGAAAGATTCAGGCACAACTTTGCCGGGTGTCTACTGTTAAAGTGAGGGCATTGATTGGAAAAGAAGGCGACCTTGAAACTTGGAATGGGGACATGTGGGAGGAACATGATGAAACTGGGGACACTGAGTTTGTAAACTCTGTTGAACCTTTTTTGCCAGAAGGAACAGAACAGCTTCCCCATCCCCAGGAGTGGCAACATCTCCTCCCTGACCCATGCTGCCATCAGCATTTTTCACCTTTGTCTGAAGAGATAAACCCTGCACTCCCGAGGCAACAGTGATGGTCTCTCCCGATGGAGTTGCCAGGCAAGACAATGTTGATTCTCCTCAGAAACCACGCACAACACCTCTGTTTGCTTTTAGACCTATAACTAGACTAAAGTCCTGGTGGGCCCCTAGAAGTGAGGTTGAGAGTGTGCCCCATGAGGAGGTGTGCTACACTCATTAAGAACTGTTTCATTAAGAACTGTTTGAGTTATCTGTATAAATAGCAATCTGAAGAACAGGCATGGGAATGGATATTGAGGGTATGGGATAGTGATGGAAGAAACATAGAGCTGGATCAGGCTGAGTTTATTGATTTGGGCCTGCTGAGTAGTGACTCTGCATTTAATGTTGCAGCTCAGGGAGTTAAAAAAGGTTCTAATAGTTCATTTGCTTGGTTAGCTGAAATATAAAGGTGGCCCACTGTGAGCAAGCTGGAAATGCCTGATCTCCCTTGGTTTAATACAGAGGAAGGGATCCAAAGGCTTAGGGAGACTGGGATGATGGAGTGGATTAGTCAATTTAGACCTACTTATCCCAGCTGGGAGGGTCTAGAAGATATATCCTTGAGCAATGACTTGCAAAATACATTTGTGAGAGCAGCACCTGCATCTTTGAAGAGCCCTGTAATTGCTCTTCTCTTATGTCAGAGCTAACGTTGGAAACCACCATCACTCAACTACAAAATTTAAATAAAATGGGAATAATTCGATCCCGAGGTGGGGGGGCCAAGTGGCAGCACTCAACCATCAAAGGCAAGATGGGCATAGCTACAGTAATATACAGCAGAAGCAAAGCAGCTATCAGAATAGTTTGACCCATGTAGAGCTCTGGCATTGGCTACTTAATCATGGTGTTCATAGAAGTGAAACTGACAAGAAGCCTACTGCATTCCTACTTAATTTATATAAGAAGAAAACTTCTAGGTTGAATGGACAAAAGACTAATCTGAATTATAAAAACAGAGAGTCATGGCCCCTCAATCAATTTCCAGACTGGAGCTAGTTTACAGACCCAGTACCCCTTGAATGAAGGAGAGGCCAAGTTTCCCTTAAGAAGGATCCCACCACACTCCAGACAATTTTTGCAGTGAATCTTTCCCCCATCCTTCCCCAAGGAGACATCCAGCCTTTTACCAGGGTAACTGTGCTTTGGAGAAGGGGAAGTGATCAGACATTTCAGTGACTACTGGACACTGGCTCTGAGCTGACACTGATTCCAGGGCAACCAAAACATCACTGTGGTCTTCCAGTTTAAGTATGGACATATGGAGGTCAGGTAATTAATGGAGTTTTAGCTCAGGTCTGACTTACAGAGGGTCCCTGGATTCATCCTATGGTCATTTCCTTAGTGTCAGAATGCATAATTGGCGTAAGTATACTTAGCAGCTTGCAGAACCCACACATTGGCTCCCTGACTGATAGGATGAGGGCTATTATGGTGGGAAAGGCAAAATGGAAGTCATTATAGCTGCCTCTACCTAGAAAAATAGTAAATCAAAACAATATCATACCCCTCGAGGGATTGCAGAGATTAGTGCCACTTGTCTTAAAAGACACACGGGTGGTGATTCACACCATAACACAGTTCAACTCTCCTATTTGGCCTGTGCAGAAGACAGAAGGATCTTGGAGAATGACAGTGGATTATCATAAGCTTAAACAAGTGGTAACTCAAATTGCAGCTGCTGTACCAGATGTGGTTTCATTGCTTGAGCAAATTAACATATCTGGTACCTGGTATGCAGCCATTGACTTGGCAAATGCCTTTTTCTCCATTCCTTTTCATAAGGCCCACCAGAAGCAATTTGCCTTCAGCTGGCAAGGCCAGCAATACACCTTTACTGTCCTACCACAGGGATATATCAACTCTCCGGCTTTGTGTCATAATCTTATTCGGAGGAAATCTTGATCACTTTTCGCTTCTGTAAGATATCACACTGGTCCATTACATTTATGACATTATGCTGATTGGATCCAGTGAGCAAGAAGTAGCAAACACACTGGACTTATTGGTGAGACGTTTGCATGCCAGAGAATGGGAAATAAATCTGGCTTAAATTCAGGGATCTTCTACCTCAGTAGAATTTCTAGGGGTCCAGTGGTGTGGGGCCTGTCGAGATATTCCTTCAAAGATAAAGGATAAGTTACCACATTTGGTCCCTCCTACAACCAAGAAAGAGGCACAATGCCTAGTGGGCCTATTTGGATTTTGGAGGAAACACATTTCTCATTTGGGTGTGTTACTCTGGCCCATTTATCAAGCGACATGAACAGCTGCCAGTTTTGGGTGGGTTCCAGGACAGGAGAAGGCTTTGCTAAGGTCCAGGCTGCTGTTTAAGCTGCTGTGCCACTTGGGCCATATGATCCAGCAGATCCAATGGTGTTTCAGGTGTCAGCAGCAGATAAGGATGCTGTTTGGAACCTTTGGCAGGTTCATATAGGTGAATCACAGTGGAGGCCTCTAGGATTTTGGAGCAAGTCCCTGCCATCTTTTGCAGATAACTACTCTCTTTTTGAGAGTCAGGTCTTGGCCTATTACTGGGCTTTGGTGGAAACTGAACATTTGACTGTGGGTCATCAAGTCATCATGCGGCCTGAACTGCCTATCATGAACTGGGTGCTTTCTGACCCATCTAGTCATAAAGTGGGTTGTGCACAGCAGCATTCCATCATCAAATGACAGTGGTATACATGTGATGGATCTTGACCAGGTCCTGAAGGCACAAGTAAGTTATATGAGGAAGTGCCTCAAATTCTCATGGTCTCCACTACTGCCACCCTGCCTTCTCTCCTCCAGCCTGCACTGATGGCCTCATGGGGAGTTGACAATATAACAGTTGACAGAGGAAGAGAAAAATAGGGCCTGGTTCACAGATGGTTCTACATGATATGCAGACACTACTTGAACATGGACAGCAGCAGCACTACAGCCTCTTTCTAGGACATTCCTGAAGGACAGTGGTGAAAGGAAATCTTCCCAGTGGGCAGAACTTCGAGGAGTGTACCTGGTTGTGCACTTTGCATGGAAGGAGAAATGGCCAGATGTGCGATTACATACTGATTCATGGACTGTAGCCAATGGTTTGGCTGGATGGTCAGGGACTTGGAAGAAGCATGATTGGAATATTGTTGACAAAGAAATTTGGGGAAGAGGTATGTGGCTGGACCTCTGAGTGGTCAAAAACTGTGAAGATATTTGTATCCCATGGGAGTGCTCACCAATGTGTGACCTCAGAAGAAGAGGAGTTTAATAATCAAGTGGATACAGTACCTAGAGGATTCAGAGATTTTTATAAAGTTATTTTTAAGATACAAGACAATACCTAGAGAATTCAGAGATTATTATAAAGTTATTTTTTAAAGCCCCTACAAAAATACCATTGATTCACAGTTCATTGTGATTCAGATCTCCAGACACAAATAACAGAAAACATTTTCATCCCAAATGAGGTAAAGTAAGGAAAAAATTAAAAAGCTTTAACGTTTTTTGTGCTCCTCAACTCACAATGGGGTTATGCCTTGATAAATCCATCATAGGTTGAAAATATTGTCAGTCAAATGTATTTACTACACCTAACCTACCAAATGTCATACCTTAACCTGGCCTACCTTAAACAGGCTCAGAACATTTACATTTGCCTATAGTTGGACAAAATCATCTAATGTAAAATCTATTTTATAATTAAGTGTTGAATAATTCATGGCTGTTAACCTTTGTGATTATTTGGTTAACTGGGAGCTGTGGCACACTGCCCAGTATTACACAAGAGTATTGTACCATATATCTACAGCCAGCAAAAGTAAAAAATCAAAATTTGCATTTCTGTTTCTACTGAATTTGTATTGCTTTCATAACATCATAAAGTCAAAACATCATGTCAAATGACAGTAAGTTGGGAACTGTCTGTTATTTAAATAAAGTACTTAATATATTAGAAAACCTTTGTACCATAATTGGCAATAAAATTAAGAATTTTAAGAGGTTTTAGTCCATCTATTTCCAAATTCTACTTATCTTGAGGAAGGTTTACATTTAAGTGATATATTTCATTTCAAAGACTTTCTTAACATTGATCTATTCAACAGATTTTTCAGCATCAACTAAATATCTGACACCACTGCTACGTGTTGGGGATGTCAATTCAAAATATAGATGGCTTCTGGATTAATCTTGATAGAAATCTGTTTTCAAAAAGTCAATGTATTTTGGAAAGAGTTATAATAATGTATCATAGCTCTAAGGTACAATAATACAATATATAAATTCATGTCAATCTTGCTCAGAAATTCTATTCAGATGCCTAAAATCTAATCAATATATCATAATCAATTAAAACAGTTTACTCTGGTAGTTCTCTGTGATAAATTTAATATATTTTCACTGTATTAGACATAAATAATGTTTATTAATAAATCCCACTGCAAAACAGTTCGGGTGGCTTTGGGTCTACCCAGTTCTCCCCCGATTCTTGCTTGTATTTTTCAAGAATAACCATAGAATGTGCTAGGAAGGCAACATTCTGAGAAGAGGAGAAATTGTCCTGAACAGCATTCTATGTTCTAGTCTCCCTGCTAGAAACAGGATGTCCTTCATGCCTTATCCCAGAGTTTCCTGGGACCCTGGCATATAAGACCCAGGATTGCTGCTTTCTAGAATCCTCCAGGGTCAGTGCAAGTGGGACACATGCAGATAAAATTCTGTGTAACCCAGGCAGCTTTTCTGAGCCTCAGGGAACCAGCTCACAGTGAATCCCAAGTTTCTGTTACTCCTTGCCGCCCATCTATAAACTGACTTCATGGATGTTCGGATGTGTGTGCGGATGTTCTGACTCATTGGACTCGGACAAGTTGGTAACTCTGAACTTTCTTCATATCCATCTAATCATGGCACTCAAAATGAATTAACGTACTTGAGAATTTGAAAAGATCAAAAATATTTTCTCTGATATGGACTTACTACTACTGCTGTATATACACAGACAAATGATAGTGGCTATGTTCCAACAAACCTCTATTTACAGAAACAGGCAAAAATTGGCCAGTAGGCTGTCATTTGCTAATCATCGATTCAGATATATTACATCTGATTTTCATTACTCAATTCTTGAAAGATTGATACTGTATACAACACAATTAACGTGGAATACTGGGAAAATGGAATCCAAAATACTCATTTTAAAACATTAATTTGTTAACACAATTCATTTTAATGATTCCATAAAGCCAAAAGACAAAGTCGGTATAAGGCAGAGGTGGTATTTTTTTGAAAATCTACAAGTGTGTCCTGCTGACTATCGAGTTACATAGAGCACTTATCAAGAAAATAAAAATAAATCCTAGAAATGTCAGTATTGCTTTAATTCAATTCAAATTTAAAGCAAATTAAAAACAAAAAATGCAAACTCATTTTTACAAGCAATGAACGACATTTACAGGTTCCAGTAATATGAAAAAATTCAAGGTTTCTTACATGTTTCAAACTTTTAAACAAAGCAATGCATATTGTTCAAGATATGTGTTACATTTTAATTAAAATTAACCAGTTGAACAGTTCTTTTTTTTTCTTTTTTTTATTATATTTAAGTTCTGGGATGCATGTGCAGAAGGTGCAGGTTTGTTACATAGGTATACACAGGCCATTGCTGTTTGTTGCACCCATCAACCTGTCATCTACATCAGGTATTTCTCCTGATGCTATCCCTCCCTTAGTCCCTTACCACCTGACAGGCCTGGGTGTGTGATGTTACCCTCCCTGTGTCCATGTGTTCTACAATAGGTATTTCTCCTTTTTAATGTGCTGCTGGATTCGATTTGCCAGTATTTTACTGAGGATTTTCACATCAATGTTCATCAGGGATATTGGCCTGAAATTTTCTTTTTTTGGTTGTGTCTCTGCCAGGTTTTGGTATCAGGATGATACTGGCCTCAAAATGAGTTAGGGAGGAGTCCCTCTTTTTGTATTGCTTGGAATAGCTTTAGGAGGAATGGTACCAGCTCCTCTTTGTACCTGTAGTAGAATTCGGCTGTGAATCCATCTGGTCCTGGGCTTTTTTTGCTTGGTAGGCTATTAATTGCTACCTCAATTTCAGAACTTGTTATTGGTCTATTCAGGGCTTCACTTTCTTCCTGGTTTAGACCTGGGAGGTGTATATGTCCAGAAATTTATCAATTTCTTCTAGATTTTCTAGTTTATTTGTATAGAGGTATTTATAGTATTTTCTGATGGTAGTTTGTATTTCTGTGGAATCAGTGGTGATATCCCCTTTATCATTTTTTATTCTGTCTATTTGATTCTTCTCTCTTTTCTTCTTTATTAGTCTAGCTAGCAGTCTATCTATTTTGTTAATCTTTTCAAAAACCCAGTTCCTGGATTCATTGATTTTTTTGAAGGGTTTTTTGTGTCTCTATCTCCTTCAGTTGTACTGTCATCTTAGTTATTTCTTGTCTTCTGCTAGCTTTTGAATTTGTTTGCTCTCGCTTCTCTAGTTCTTTTAATTGTGGTGTTAGGGAGTCAATTTTACATCTTTCCTGCTTTCTCCTGTGGGCGTTTAGTGCTATAAATTTCCCTCTAAACACTACTTTAGCTGTGTCCCAGAGATTCTGATACATTGTGTCTTTGTTCTCATTTGTTTCAAAGAATGTATTTATTTCTGCCTTAATTTTATTATTTACCCAGTAGTCATTCAGGAGCAGGTTGTTCAGTTTCCATGTAGTTGTGTGGTTTTGAGTGAGTTTCTTAATCCTGAGTTCTAATTTGATTGCACTGTGGTCTGAGAGACTGTGTGTTATGATTTTCATTCTTTTGCGTTTGCTGAGGAGTCTTTTACTTCCAATTATGTGGCTGATTTTAGAATAAGTGCTATGTGGTACTGAGAAGGATGTATATTCTGTTGATTTGGGGTGGAGAGTTCTGTAGATGTCTATTAGGTCTGCTTGGACCAGAGCTGAGTTCAAGTCCTCAATATCCTTGTTAATTTTCTGTCTCACTGATCTGTCTCATATTGACAGTGGGGTGTTAAAGTCTCCCACTATTATTATGTGGGAGTCTAAGACTCTTTGTAGGTCACTAAGAACTTGCTTTATGAATGTGGGTGTTCCTGTATTGGGTGCATATATATTTAGGATAGTTAGCTCTTCTTGTGTAATGTAATGCTCTTTGTCTTTTTTGATATTTGTTGGTTTAAAGTCTGTTTTATCAGAGACTAGGACTGCAACCCCTGCTTTTTAAATTTTTTTTTATTTTTTGCTTTCCATTTGCTTAGTAAATCTTCCTCCATACCTTTATTCTGACCCTATGTGTATCTTTGCATGTGAGATGGGCCTCCTGAATACAGCACACCGATGAGTCTTGACTCTTTATCCAATGTGCCAGTCTGTGTCTTTTAATTGGGACATTTAGTCCATTTAAATTTAAGATTAATATTGTTATGTGTGAATTTGATCCTGTCATTATGATGCTAGCTGGTTATTTTTTCCCATTAGTTGATGCAGTTTCTTCATAGTGACAATGGTCTTTACATTTCGGATTGTTTTTGCTGTGGCTGGTGCCAGTTTTTCCTTTCTATATTTAGTGCTTCCTTCAGGAGCTCTTGTAAGGTAGGCCTGGTGGTGACAAAATCTCTCAGCATTTGCTTGTCTGTAATGGATATTATTTCTCCTTCACTTATGAAGCTTTTTTCGCTGGATATGAAATTCTGTGTTGAAAATTCTTTTATTTAAGAATGTTGAGTATTGGCCCCCACTCTCTTCTGGCTTGTAGGGTTCTGCAGAGAGATCTGCTGTTAGTCTCATGGGCTTCCCTTTGTTGGTAAGCTGACCTTTTTGGCTGCTCTGAACATATTTTCCTTCATTTCAACCTTGGTGAATCTGATGAATATGTGTCTTGGGGTTGCTCTTCTTAAGGAGTATCTTTGTGGTGTTCTCTGTATTTTCTGAATTTGGATGTTGGCCTGTCTTCCTAGGTTGGGGAAGATCTCCTGGATAATATTCTAAAGTGTGTTTTCCAATTTGATGCATTCTCCCCGTCACTTTCAGGTACACCAATCAAACGTAGGTGTGGTCTCTTCACATAGTTCCATATTCCTTGGAGGCTTTGTTTGTTCCTTTTCATTCTTTTTTTTCTCTAATCTTGTCTTCATACTGTATTTCATTAAGTTGATCTTCAGTCTCTGATATCCTTTCTTCTGCTTGATCAATTCAGCTATTGATACTTGTATATGCTTCACGAAGTTCTCGTGCTGTTTGTCACCTCCATCAGGCCATTTATATTCTTCTCTGAACTGGTTATTCTAGTTAGCAGTTCCTGTAACTTTCTATCAAAGTTCTTAGCTTTCTTGACTTGTATTGGTTTAGAACATTCCTCTTTAGCTAGGAGGAGTTTGTTATTACCCACCTTCTGAAGCCTACTTCTATCAATTCATCAAACTCAATCCAGTTTTGTTCCCTTCCTGGCAAGGAGTTGTGATCCTTTGGAGGAGAAGAGGCATTCTGGTTTTTGGAATTTTCAGCCTTTTTGTGCTGGCTTTTCCTCATCTTCATGGATTTGTCTACTTTTGGTCTTTGATGTTGGTGACCTTTAGATGGGGTTTTCCAGTGGTCATCCTTTTTGTTGATGTCGATGCTATTGCTTTTGTTTGCCAGGACCCTGTTCTGCAGGTCTGCTGGAGTTTGCAGGAGGTCCACTCCAGACCCTGTTTGCCTGGATATCACCAGTGGAGGTAGCATAACAGCAAAGATTGCTGCCTGCTTCTTCCTCTGGAAGCTTTGTCCCAGAAGGACACCTGCCAGATGTCAGCTGGAGCTCTCCTGTATGAGGTGTTTGTCGAACTTTGCTGGGAGGTGTCTCCCTGTCAGGAGGCATGGGGGTCAGGGACCCATTTAAGGAGGCAGTCTGTCCCTTACTAGAGCTCGAGCGCTGTGCTGGGAGACCCACTGCTCTCTTCAGAGCCGGCAGGCAGGAACATTTAAGTCTGCTGAAGTTGTGCCCCACAGCAGCCCCTTCCCCCAGGGAGATGGGAGTTTTATCTACAAGCCACTGACTGGGGCTGCTGTCTTTCCTTCAGAGATGTCCTGCCCATAGAGGAGGAATCTAGAGAGGCAGTCTGACTACAGCACATTTGTGGGCTGCGGTGGGCTCCGCCCAGTCCAAACTTCCCAGTGGTTTTGTTTACACTGAGGGGAAAACCACCTGCTCAAGCCTCAGTAATGGCAGATGCCCCTTCCCCCACCAAGCTCCAGTGTCCCAGGTTGACTTCAGATTAGTGTGCTGGCAGCAAGCATTTCAAGTGAGTGGATCTTAGCTTGCTGGGTTCTGTGGAGATAGGACCTGCTGAGCAAGAA
Source organism: Gorilla gorilla gorilla (assembly GCF_029281585.2). Taxonomy (NCBI): domain Eukaryota; kingdom Metazoa; phylum Chordata; class Mammalia; order Primates; family Hominidae; genus Gorilla; species Gorilla gorilla. The sequence continues at coordinate 91,064,263 of NC_073243.2, forward strand.
CCCTTAGCTCCCTGGCTTCAGCCCCATTTCCAGGCGAATGAACAGTTCTGTATTGCTGGCATTCCAGGCACCACTGGGGTACAGAACAAAAATCTCCTGCAGCCTACTTGGTGTCTGCCCAAAGGACGTCCAGTTTTGTGCTTGAAACCCAGGGTGTTGGTGGCGTAGGCACCCGAGGGAATCTACTGGTTTGCAGGTTGCAAAGACTGGGAAAAGCGTAGTATTTGGGCTGGAATGGAGCCTTCCTCACGGCACAGTCCCTCAGGGCTTCGCTTGGCTAGGGCAGGGAGTTCACCAATCCCTTGCACTTCCTGGGTGAGATGACATCCCACCCTGCTTTGGCTCTCCCTCCGTGGGCTGCACCCACTGCCTAACCAGACCCAATGAGATGAGCTGGGTACCTCACTTGGAAATGCAGAAATCACCCACCTTCTATGTTGGTCTCACTGGGAGCTTCAGACTGGAGCTGTTCCTATTCAGTCATATTGCCCACGAATCCCTGAATCCAAAATATTAAACACAAATATGGATTGGTATTTTGAAGGTCAGTGGAAAATCAATTACCTTCTACAGGTAATTTCTTTTTGTCACTGTTGGTCTCCATGTTGTGAAAGCATAGAGCAATGAGAGTTTTTGACTAGCAGTGGTCTGCAGATCACACCTTGTGAAACTTTGCTTAGAGCAAAATACAGTACCTTATATTTTTCTTGCAAAAGTGCAATGTCTCTGGACAACATTGGGTGAGTACTCATCACATCTAGATTGTCAGACTTTTGTTTTTCCAAATTTTTAAATGGAATATGCTTACAAACTTAGTATAGTAAGAACATTTTAAGATATTGAGTGTTCCCTGATGCTTTGATATACATGGTTATTAAAAACAGCTTTGCTCAGAAATTGCAGTCTATCCCTATCATTCATATATTAGCCACAAGCTATTGTTAGTTGTTTGATTTTTTTAAAGCTTAGATTGATATCATCATTTATCTTGGCTCCATCTGAAAATGTTTTGTTCACTTTGTGCCCATGCTTTGGCATGTTCTACAGCTCAGGGTAGAAACACACACACAATAGACTTACATGCACAACTATGATACACAATTGTTAAGCAATTGACTATTACATCCATTTTTCCATAAAAGATACACTAATCTTAGAGTAAATATATATTTTTAAATCTAAGTATAAAGGATCAAATATTCTAAAAATCTATTTAGTATTCCTTCCTACCAATTTATAATTATATTTGACTTTTATTGTTACCATTATTGAGTTGACTGATTGGCTAACTTCTATTATTTTCTTCCTTTTGACCTTCAAAAACTAGACATGTTGACTAGAGGTAGCTGCAAAAACACATTCTTTGCAATTTTTTTTTGTTAATCAAATCTTGAGCAACACTGCATTTCTTTCTATGTTAATATCTGGTTCTTTATTGAAATTGAGTAATTGTGTTGTGAAATATGTTATTTCTTAGGCAGAATTTATGCAAATGATTTGCATTGTGGTGCAATAAGAATGAGAAAAGCTACATGAAAAGTAAACTCACGAAATCAAATTATGTGAAAAAATTTAGATTAACTGTATTTAACTTTAACATCATTTTCTGATTTTTAATGTAAATCTTTATTTAGTTTCATTATTTCAAATAAGAAATCACAATACTTCATGAATTGTTTCAAACAATGATGAAAGAGAAGCAATAGTTTTGGTGAAAACCTTCAAGGTCAATGAAATTGCCATAGCATGGTAGTCAGTAAGTTGTATGAGAGTTATTAGAAAGAAGAGACTGAGGGTATAAGAGTTTTAGTAAACATATTATAAAGAATAAATATTTAGCAATTTATATCAGACTAAAATTAAAGCAAAATATTTTACAAAATTAAATTTAAAAAGGAAAGACTGATGTGAGCACATTTGATTAACAAGAATATATTTTAGCTTTGTTAGTAACCCCAGTGGCCTAGAGGTTAGCAACTCCAAGCTACCAAGTACCAGTATTGTGGAATAATATTAAATGCCCACATTTTGATCAATAATACTATTTTTATTTAAAGTCTCCAGACCTACTTTGAGAATGCTGCTTTAATGAATGAATACATAAAAATAAAGATATATCTTAAACCTTGCTCTACAGATAGAATATTATATTTAATCTAATCTAATATTATATTATATTATAATATTATAAACACATAGTATTCCCACTGACAAAGTATGATAATGTTACTATCAAAAGAAAATACTTATAGCAAGCTTTAAAATTGAGTCTAAGCAGCAAACCACCATGGCACGTGTATACCTATGTAACAAACCTGCACGTTCTGCACATGTACCCCAGAACTTAAAGTATAATAATAAAAAAAATAAAACTGAGTCTGTAAGAAGCCTTGATAATATAAACATTCACAAGAAATCTAATATCAATATATAATTTATAAAGTCAGAAGAGGTAACTTCAGCAGTGAAGAAGGTTGCCAAAATGAAAACAGTTTTCATTTTTATTAAGTGTAATACATTGGGAAGTGTTCAGATATGTGGGTTTTCAATTTCATCTGCTACCTAAATGTTAATGAAACAAGGGATGTGATTTTCACTATCTATCATAGTATAGACAGATGGACTCAGTGAACTTAAAGCCAGTCAAGCAATTAGTATGTTGCATTGGGTATTTATTTTCTAGAAAGAATTAAATTGTTTATCCAAAATGATCATAAAAGAGAATTAATTCGTTGTATAGATTCTAACTTCTTATAAAACTACACAGTTCTAACATTTGTTTTCTGTTGAACTGAAGGTTGCTGGCTGGGGCCAGGCTTACCCAGTATGTAACTCAGCCTCTCTTTAGTACAGCTCTAGGAGTTTCTGAAATCTAGTTTGAAAAGAGCAATTCTAGAATATTAGCAAACTTGTCCTGCAGCACTGTGATATTTGGCAGGGCAAATATCATCATTACCAATACTTACTTTTATCCTCTAAAATTATAATTGACCTTTATAATTTATATATTATAAAAATGATCTGTTATTGTCCATGGCCCTTGGATAGTTTCTTAAGATCTTGGATCATTAGCACTCAAATGCATCTTTGATATTACTTCAGTCAATGTGCTTTTTAACAATTCTGCTCTAAATAGAAAAATCAGCAGTGAACCAGGGGGATAGTAATTCTCTGAGCAGTAATCTTGAAACAGCAATATTACTTCAAAGAGCGTATAGCCATATAAAATGAAGTTCAGATACAGTTATAGGCCACGGACTTCTTTAGCTCTGACCACAACTCTCAATAACAAGAACAAAGATGCCTTATGAGGTCTAGTGGCAGCTCTTCGGTCACAAACAGACGCAGGGATTCAGAAGACCAGTATTACCATTCAAGTGCCACATAGAGTTAGAAAGTTTCTAATAAACAATTCTAGTTAATATTTAAATATTTGTAGTTCTTTTCTACCTCCTTTTTAGTTTTCAATGATATTTGTAACCACTTTTTATTATGACCAGATTTCCTTTCTTTAATTTAACATTTTTCTGTATTACCCCAAAATCGATTGTGTTGAAACTAATTTGTTTACATTGTCTCTGGATGAAATATGGATCCTGTTTTTTTTCAAGCCAGGCATTTATATAACTTTCCTTGGCATTGATAAAGGGAATATTATTCAAGAATAATGCATTTCTTCTTATGTCCCTTGATTATATAATCCATAATAATCCAATTATGTATTCAAGGGATACAAGAAGAAATCAAATCAAATGAAAAGTACCTCATAATGTAAATAAAACTATATGTATATTCTGAAATTGTACTCTTGAAATTACATCTAATATTAAATATTCTGTGAGTTTTTAAACTTGCTGTGTGTGAACGTGTATGCAGTTAAATAAGCATACAGCCAAATATAGCCAACTGAAGTCACTGACTCAGATAGTACAATTCCTTAAGTTGTAGAAAATTACAATATTAAGATATTTTGAATGAGGTATGCTCTTTTATAATTATGAAAGCAAACAATAATAGATGAAGAAAATTCTGTAATTAATCAAGATTTGAGAAATTAGCTTTGAATACAAGTCACAGAAACATTCTTCATTAATAATTCAATAAGATTTTCCTTAATAGTTTACTAAAATTTTATATGTATATTCATACCTCTTATGCAGATGACATTCTACTAGGAGATATGGAGAATTTTAACACATACAATACTATTTTGTGGTGACAAGAGATTGACAATTTAACATAGAAGAGAATATGTTCATAATGTTCATTTTTTTTCCTAAGAGGATTTTTCCTTTTGCAAAGAAAGGCACTCAAACTGATCCTTAAAGAATTAGAAAAATTTAGAGAAGAGAAATTGAATCAGAAAGGAAGGAGAAAAGAGGGAATAGTAGGAGCAAGGATATCCTGGTTAGAAAGGTGTCAATGAAACCAACACAGCTTTCCATGGCAGAGGGACATAAGGGAAATTGGAACACTGGGCATCAAGGGAAAGTCATAGAACATTCTTGGGAGCCCCAAATTGTTCGATCATTTGTCTGAGTGTAGGATTCTAGATTAACACTTATTTTTCTCAGGACATTAAAATAATATGTTGTCTGACAATCAACTTTCTCATGCTAGTACGTCCTCCTTTTCCTATCATTCCTTTCTTTTCCATCCATATGTCCATCAGTCAATGAATGGATAAAATACAGTATGTGCAATATATGAAATATTATTTATGAATTATAATTATTATTTTGCTCTTTCCTTATTTTTTCTTTAACTCTTTCTTTTATAATTGATATCTCTGTTAAGTATTTAAATCAGTTGTTGCAGATTATTGATAATTGCAAAATCAGCACACATGAAGGGCTGGACCAGCACAATTTAAGTGATCCTTGGTGATAACTTGAGGATATTTGTTACTAATTGATATATTATTAAGAGACAATTATACCATAACGTGATGTCACATCACACTTACTTGGTTATAATTAAAAAGATATAAAAGTAGTGTTGGTGAGGATGTGAGAGGCTGGAAGCTTTGTACTGTGCTGGTAGGAATGTAAAATGGTACTGCTACTTTGTAAAAGTCTGGCAGTTTCTCAAAAAGTGAAACATAGAATTACTATATGATCCCACAATTCCACTCCTAGACAAGTACTTGAGAAGTAAAAATATATATACACCAAGTTCATAGCAGCACTATTTATAATAAACAGGGAAGAAAAATATAAATGCCCATCAACTGATGAATGAATAAATGTGTTATGTGCAGTGAAATATTATTTGTCAATAATAAAAAATAAAGTACTGATGCATACTAAATTAAAAATGAATTTTTAAAAATATCATGTCAATAAAAGGAATTAGTCACAGAAGACCATGTGTTGTATGATTTCATTCATACGAATTGTCAAAATTGGCAAATCTCTAAAGACAGAAAGCAGATTGGTGGTTGCCTAAGACTGAGGGTGATGGTGGGGAAGAATGAGGGTGACTGTTAAGTAAGTGGTATAGAATTTTTGCTTTGGGGTAATAGAAGTTTTCTAAAGTTTATTGTGGTGATGGTTGCCCCACTCTATGAATATACCATCATGAGCTGCGTAACTACGTTTTGGTCAACAATGGACTGCATATATGGTCCCAGTAATTACAATAGAACTAAAAATGTTTCTATCATATCATATGTTTTCTATGTTTAGATATGTTTACGCAGGCAAATACCACTGAGTTACAATTGCTTACCGTATTCACTACCGTAACTTGCTGTACAGGTTTGTAGCTTATGAGCAGTAAGATATACGGGGTAGCCTAGGTGTGTAGTAGCCTATACTATACAGGTTTGTGGAAGTACATTGTATAATGTTCTCACAAGGATGAAATTGCTTAATGATGCATTTCTTAGAACATATCTGCATTAAGCAATGCATTATTGTAACAAAATCTATTGAATTTTAAAATTTAAATTAATATATTGTATGGTATGTTAGTTTATTTCAAATATATATGTACGTGTGTATATATATACGTGCATATATATACACATATGTATACAAATACATATATATATTATATATATATATACACACATTACTAGATGGCCACTAGCATTTTTATAAACTATTGTATAAATTGCTGTATGATGGGTCATATGAGTTTCTTTAATCGTAGACAGTGTTCACAGTATAAGGATATAGTGACGGGTCATTTCTAGGTAGAATGAAGATGAGAGGTATCATCCAATTACTGCAAGGAATTTCAGTGATGATTATTTTCATAACAATTGGGATATGGCTTAATTCCTGAAATATACCTAAAAAGTATTATTTGTTTGAAGTATACCTAAACAAATATCAGCTTCATATTATCTTGTGTCACTTTTTCTGAATTTAATGAACTACCTTACCTTGAATAAAAATCAGTAAGTGTATCAGAAATGAACCATTTGTTATATTTGTGTATAATAAGCCAAATTAATAAGCTCACTTTTATTCTCAAACGTACAGCAGGCCTGGCCTTTCTTTCTGAGTTGCCAATTTAAGCCAAAAAATTCTTTTATTGCTGGAATTTCTTGCAGTAATTGGACTACACTTTTCATCTTGATTCTACCTAGAAATGATCTGTCACTGTATCTACGTACTGTGAACACTGTAATAAAAAGAATTTATGTGAACCACTGTACAGCAATTTTTACATTTAAATAATTTATAAAAATGCCAGTGGCTCTTATTTCACAGTGTAGTTTGCAGCACTACAGAATAATTGCAACTCACAGAAAGATAATGAGCAATGGGAGCATTTAAGATACTTTTAGATTAGCATAATTAACACAATTTTATTCAAAGTCTAGTTAGAATTTTAGAACATTCCTTAACTAACTTTACAGTAGTGTTCTCATCATTCAGTGTAGATTAACATAATCCTGATATTTTACTTTAGTAAGTGTAAGACACAGTTGTTCAGGATTTACAAAAGCACTCACTTCCTTACTGTTCCTACAAAGAAAATAAACTAGTTAATTTGAAACAAGTAAAACACATTCATTTTTGTAACCTTAGAAACTAGCTTTATTTGTAATAGTGAAAGTATGTATTGAGATCATTAAGGTCATGCAAAAATTTGCAATGGATCCCAAATATTCTATAATGTAAAAACATTTCCTCAATTTTGAGTTTCTTTAATGCGGTGTGTAAATAATTGAGCCTAGATATTTTGCACATTTGGTTAAAACACACACACACAGAGACGGGGGAGAGAGAGAGACAGAGAGAAAGAGAGAGAGAGAGAGAGACATACTTCGGAGATATTGCAGGTTTGTTTCCAGAACACTGCAATAAAGTGAGTATTTCTTTTTTTTATTTTTATTTTTATTTTTTTGAGATGGAGTCTCACTCTGTCACCCAGGCTGGAGTGCAGTGGCACAATCTCGGCTCACTGCAAACTCCACCTCCCGGGTTCACGCCATTCTCCTGCCTCAGCCTCCCAAGTAGCTGGGACTACAGGCACTCGCCACCACACCCGGCTAATTTTTTGTGTTTTTAGTAGAGATGGGGTTTCACCATGTTAGCCAGGATGGTCTCGATCTCCTGACCTTGTGATCCGCCCACCTCGGCCTCCCAAAGTGCTGGGATTACAGGCGTGAGCCACAGCGCCCGGCAATAAAGTGAATATTTCAGTGAAGCAAGTGCTATAGTTTAGATGTTTGACTTCTTGAAAATCTCATGTTGAAACTTGTACTCCAGTGTTGGAGGTGGGGCTTAGTAGGAGGTGTTTGGATCACAGGGGTGGATCCCTCATGAATGGCTTGATGCCATTCTTACAGTAGTGAGTGAATTCTTGCTCTAATAGTTCCCTGAGGGATGCTGTTTCAAAGAGCCTGCAACCTCCTACCCTGCTCTCTTGCTTCCTCTTTTTCCATGTGTTTCGGCACCACATAGTAATGCTGCTCCCCTTTGCCTTCCGCCACGAGTGGAAGCTTAACCTCCTCACATCCTCACAAGAAGTCAAGCAGAAGGATGCCAGGGCTATGCTTCTTGTACAGCCTGCAGAGCCATGTGCGAAATACACCTCCTTTCTATACAAATTACCCAGACTCAGGTATTCCTTTATAGCAACATAGAGTAAGACAGTGAGTCACACAATGCTTTTTTTGGTGTCCCAGTACATATAAAAGTTATATTTATATTATACTATAGTTTATTAAGTGTACAATACTATAATATCTAAAAAACAATGTGCATATGTTAATTTTAAAATACTTTATTTTAAAAAGTGCTAATAATTATCTGTCCTTTAAATGAGTCCTAGTCTTTTTGCTGGTGGAGGGTCTCACCTCACTGTTAATGGCCGCTAACTTAAGAGTAGTGTTTACTGAAGGTTGGGGTGGCTGTGGCAATTTCTTAAAATAAGACAAATTTTACCCATAGTAGAAATTCTTTTGAAATTGGAGTCAATACTTTCCAAAACTGCCACTGCTTTATATAATTTAAGTTTATGTAATATTCTAAATCCTTTATTGTCATTTCAACAATGTTCACAGACTCTTCACCAGCAGTAGATTTCATGTCCAGAAACCACTTTCTTTCCTCATCCTTAAGAAGCAAGTCTTTCTTCATTTGAGTTTTATCATGATATTGCAGCAATTATTTATTGAAGAAAATAAACTTCTTCCAAACTCCTGTTAATGCTGATGTTTTGATTTCCTCTCATGAATCAAAAATATTCTTAATATCATCTAGAATGGTGAATCCATTACAGAGGTTTTCAATTTATTTTGCCCAGATTCATCAGAGGAATAACTATCGCTATACTTTTAGAAAATGTGTTTCTTAAATAGAAAGTCTTCAATATCAAATGACCTCTTGACACATGGGCTACGGAATAGATTTTGCGTTAGCAGGTATAAAAACAATATTAATCTCAGCCAGGAGCGGTGGCTCACGCCTGTAATCCTACCATTTTGGGAGGCCAAGGTGGGTGGATTGCCTGAGCTCAGGAGTTTGAGACCAGCCTGGGTAACATGGTGAAACCCTGTCTCTATTAAAATCCAAAAAAATTAGCCATGCGTGGCAGTGTGTGCCTGTAACCACAGCTACTTGGGAGGCTGAGGCAGGAGAATCGCTTGAACCCAGGAGGCAGAGGTTGCAGTGAGCCGAGATCACGCCATTGCACTCCAGCCTGGGTGACAGAGTGAGACTCCATCTCAAAATAATTATAATACTAAGAAGAATAAGAATAGTATTAATCTCTTTGTATATCTCCCTCAGAGCTCTTGGGTGACCATATGTATAGTCAATGAGCAGTAATATTTTGAAAGCAATTTTAATCTAAGTAGTAGGTCTCAACAGTGGGCTTGACAATTTTGTAAGCCACGCTGTAAACATGGGCATGGTTATCTAGTCTTAGTTTCCATTTATAGAGCATAGGTAGAGTATAATTCTTAAGAGCCCTAGACTTTTCTAAATGGTAAATGAGCATTGACTTCTACTTAAAGTTAATGGCTGCATTAGCCTCTAACGAGAGAGTCATCCTGTCCTTTGAAGCTTTAAAGTCAGGCTTTGACTTCTCTTCTCTAGCTATGAGAATTCTAGATGGCATCTTCTTCCAATGTAAGGCTGTGTCATGTACATTAAAATCTATTTAGTGTAGTCATCTTCATCAGTGATCTTTGCTAGATCTTCTGGATAACTTGCTGCAGCTTCTACATCAGCACTTGCTGCTTCACCTTGCACTTTCATGCTATGGAGGCTTATCTTCTTAAACTTCCTGAACCAACCTCTGCTAGCTTCAAATTTTTCTTCTGCAGCTTCCTCACCCCTCTCAGTCTTCATAAAATCGAAGGCAGTTAGGGCCTTTTAATGAATTAGGCTTTGGCTTAAGGGAATTCTGTGGCTGATTGATCTTCTATCCAAACCACTCTTAACTTTCTTCGTATCAGCAATAAGGCCATTTGCTTTCTTATCATTTATGTGTTCACTGAAGTAGCACTTTTAATTACTTTCCAAAACTCTTCCTTTCTGTTCAAATCTTGGCTAACTTTAGAATAAGAGGCCTAATTTCAGCCTCTATCTCAGCCTTCCACATACCTTCCTCACTAAGCTGAATAATGTCTAGCTTTTGATTTAAAGTGACAGATATGTGATTAGTCCTTTCACTTGAAAATGTAGCAGTCATTGTAGGGTTATTAACTGGCCCTATTTTAATATTGTTGTCAATAGGGAGGCCTGAAGAGAGGGAGAGAGATGTGGGATTGTTGGGGAAGTTAGAACACACATATTTTTCGACTGAGTTTGCCGACTTGCATGGGAAAAGTTCATGGGCCCCAAAACAATTACAATAGGAACATCAAAGATCCCTGATTGCAGATCACCATAACAAATATAATGATGATAAAAATATTTGAAATATTGTGAAAATTACCAAACTGTGACACAGAGACACAAAATGAGTACATGCTGTTGAAAAAAAAATGGCACAAATTATTTTGCTCACTGCAAAGTTGTTAGAAATATTTTATTTGTAAAAGGTACAATATTTGCAAAGTACAATAAATTAAATCATAATAAAATGAGGTACGCCTACATACATGCACGCACACACACACACACGTATAAGGTTAAAGTTTTAGGGTAAAATTTATCAATAAATTACATGAGAATGACCTTTCATGTAACTTCATAATGACTATGGAAATCTACATGGCCCACATGGCATCTGCTTGTGAAATTAAATAAAAAACTATGGGAGGGGAGTGTTAGTGGATGAATAATGTCCCTCTAAAACTCATATTGAAGCTGAATTTCCTAGCACCTCAGAATGTGAAAATATTTGGAGACAGGGCCTTTAGAGAAGTGATTAATCTAACATGAGACTATTAAGTGGGCCCGATTATAATCTGACCAGTGTCTTTATAAGAAGAGGAAATTCAGAAACACACAATCACACCAGAAATGCATTGTCAGAGAAAAAAACCCATGTGAGAACACAAAGAGAAGACAGCCATCCACAAGCCAAGGAATGAAGCGTCAGAAGAATCTATACTTGTCAACATCATGATCTTGGGCACTCAGCCTCTGAACTATGAGAAAATAAATCTCTGCTGTTTAAGACACCTAGTTTGTGGTATTCTGTTCTGGCAGCCCTAGGACACATACAGGAGATCTTTGCCAAAAAGTCACAAGATAATTTTGTTAACTTTAAATACTTAATGATTACTACATTTACCTATGCATGAAAGGGGAGAGAATGTTTGAATTTCTCATTTAAAATGTCATTTTTGTTGCAACATTTTATAAATACTCAATACAAACTTTATTTAAGCTGCTGTCAGTTGATAATACTCATCATCTATTTCCACTCCATTTTAAGATCACTCATGTATTACTAAGAAGACAACACTAAAACTCATATTTTAAGGATGTGCATGTAGCCAGGTAACTAGAAACCATTCAGACTCTACTTTCTTGAAGTAGTGGCATAAAATTCAAATGCAGAAGAGAAGAGGTGACATTTCAGTATCAGTGATAACTCACAGGTGATCTTTAGCAAATATAGAGTAGCAGCAGGCATAGTCTATGCTTCCTTACCTAGTCACAAACTTCATGAGTGTGGGTGGCTCTGTGATGACATCAGTGACAACAGTAGTTTTCTGGCCAGGGTCATGGCAGCAATGGTATGTCATTGTATACAGTGACAGTGACTTCCATCCCTCCAACTCCACCAGTGGTTTGACAAGCATATAATTTCCTATGTTAAATGTATTTCTGCATTTAGTATGATTTTGGTTGTAGATTTGTTGCATATAGCTTTAACTATATTGAGTTCTGTTCTTCCAATACCTACTTTGTTGAGGGCTTTCATCATGAAGCCATGCTGAATTTTATTAAATGGTTTTTCTGCACCTACTGAGATTATCATTTGGTTTTATTTTTAATTTTGTTCATATGGTGAATCATGCTTATTGATTTGCATATGTTGTATATCCTTGCATCTCTGAAATCAAAGCCACTTGATCATGGTATATTATCTTTTTGATGTACTGTTGGATTCAGTTTGCTAGTATTTTGTTGAAAATGTTTGTATTTATGTTCATCAGAAATATTGGCCTGTAGTTTTTTTCACTGTTGTTGTGTCCTTGCCTGGCTTTGTTATCAGGGCAACAGTGGCTCCATAGAGTGAGTTAGGGAAGATTTCCTCCTTTTCGATGTTTTGTGTGTGTGTGTGTGTGTGTGTGTGTGTGTGTGTGTATGTGTGTGTGTGTGTTTAACAGTTTTTAGAGGACTGGTGCTAGTTCTTCTTTGACACCTGGTATAATTTGGCTGTGAATCTGTAAGGTCCTCGTTTTTTTGTTGTTGTTGATGTTGGAAAATTTTTTATTACTGATTCAATTTCACAGTTGATTGTTGGCCTGTTCAAAATTTCCTTTTCTTCCAGGTTCAATCTTGGGAGTTTGTATGTTTCCAGAATGCATATATTTCTTCCAGTTTATCTAATTTGTGAGCACACAGAGGTTCACAGTAGTCTCTGATGATCTGTTGTATTTCTGTGGCATCAGTTTTAATTCTCCTTTTTCATTTCTGATCATGCCTATTTGAATCTCTTTTTTTTTTTTTGGTTAGTCTAGCTGGTGGTCTATTAATTTTGTTTACCTTTTCAAAGAATCAACTTTTAATTTCATTGATTCTTTGTATTTTTATCTCAATTGCATTAAGTTCTTCTCTGATTTTTTTTTTCTTTTCTTCTAATAGCTTTGAGTTTGGTTTGCTACTTTCTTTTCTTTTCTAGTTTCTTGAGGTACCATAGTAAGTTGTTAATTTGTGATCTTTCTATCTTTTTAATGTAGGCATTTAATGCTATAAACTTTCTCCTTATCACTGCTTTTGCTGTATCCCAGAGGCTCTGATATGTTGTGCCTCTATTATCACTTGTTTCAAACAATTGAAATATCTGGTATGACTTCTGTTTCTTACACTGAACCATGAATTTGTTATATAATGTTGTGCTTAACATATGAAAAATTTTTACCAGCAAAGGATTAAAAAAATCATAACAAACAGTTTTGATACTATCAAGCTAGACAAGGAAAAGGCAAAATATTTCAGCTTATCCTACCAGATACCCCGAGTGTTCCCTGAGCAGACTATAGATTCCCACCTGGTTTCCACATTAAACAGGCAAAATGTTTTCTGAATAAAACATTGCTAAAGACAGAGAGCAAAAATTAATAAACTAGGTTAAAGTTGAAAAATATATAGAAATAGTGAACAATGTATTCCTTGATAATAAAACAAACAAAATAACACTAATAATGATTACAACAAGCAAATTTGCTTTATTGTTTACCTTGCTGGGGTCAGTTTATAAAAAGTTAACATGTGTGTTCTATTAGTCCATATTCACACTACTGATAAAGGTATACCCAAGACTAGGAAGAAAAAGAGGTTTAATTGGACTTACAGTTCCACATGGCTGGGGAGGCCTCAGAATCATGACAGGAGGTGAAAGGCACTTCTTACATGATAGCAGCAAGAAAAAATGAGGAAGAAGCAAAAGTGGAAATCCCTGATAAACCCATCAGATCTTGTGAGACTTACTCACTATCACGAGAACAGCATGGGAAAGACCAGCCCCTAAGATTTAATTCCTCCCCCTGGCTCCCTCCCACAACAGGTGGGAATTCTAGGAGATACAATTCAAGTTGAGATTTGGGTGGGGACACAGCCAAACTATAGTATTCCAACCCTGGCCCCTCCTAATCTGTCTTCACATTTCAAAACCAACCATGCCTTTCCAGCAGTCCCCTAAAGTCTTAACTCACTTCAGCATAAACCCAAAAGTCCACAGTCCAAATTCTCATCTGAGACAAGGCAAGTCCCTTCAGCCTATGAGCCTGTAAAATCAAAAGCAATCTAGTTATTTCCTAGATACAATGGGGGTACAGGTATTGGGTAAATACAACCATTCCAAGTGGGAGAAATTGGCCAAAACAAAGGGGTCACAGGGCCCATGCAAGACCAAAATCCAGTGGGGCAAATTTTAAATCTCCAAAATGACCTCTTTTGACTCCATGTCTCACACCCAGTTCATGCTGATGCAAAAGGTCAGTTTCCATGGTCTTAGGCAGCTCAGCCCCTGTGGCTTTGCAGGGTACAGCCTCTCTCCTGGTTGCCTTCATGGGCCGGTGTTGGGTGTTTGCAGCTTTTCCAGCTGCACGGTGCTAGCTGTGGTGGATCCATCATTCTGGGGTCTGGAGGATGGTGTCCCTCTTCTCACAGCTCAACTAGGCAGTGTCAATGTAGGGATTCTCTGTGGGGGCTCCAACCCCACATTTCCCTTCTGCATTGCCTAGAAGAAGTTCTCTATGAGGGCCCCACCCCAGCAGCAAATATGTGCCTGGGCATCCAGGCGTTTCCATTTATCTTCTGAAATCTAGGCAGAGGTTCTCAAACCTCAATTCTTGACTTCTGTGCACCTGCAGGCTCAACACCATGTGAAAGCTGCCAAGCCTTGGGGCTTCCACCCTCTGAAGCAAGCCCCTCTGAAGCCACAGCCCAAGCTCTATGTTGACCCCTTTCTGTCATGGCTAGAGCAGCTTGGGCACAGGGCATCAAGTCCCTAGGCCGCAAACAGTACAGGGACCCTGGGCTAGGCCCACAAAACCACTTTTGCCTCCTGGGTGTCAGGGCCTGTGATGGGAGGGGCTGCTGTGAAGGTCTCTGACACAGCCTGGAGACCTATTTCTCACAATATTGGGGATTAACATTAGGATCCTTGCTACTTACATAAATTTCTGCAGCCATCTTGATTTTCTTCTCAAAAAATGGGTTTTTCTTTTTCTACTGCATTGTCAGGCTGCAAGTTTTCTAAACTTTTATGCTCTGTTTCCCGTTTAAAAGCAAATGCCTTTAACAGCACCCAAGTCACCTCTTGAATGCTTTGCAGCTTAGAAATTTCTTCTGCCCGATACCCTAAATCATCTCTCTCAAGTTCAGAGTTCCACAAATCTTTAAGGCAGGGGCAAAATGCTGCCAGTCTCTTTGCTAAAACCTAACAAGAGTCACCTTTGCTCCACTTCCCAAAAAGTTCCTCATCTCCATCTGAGACCACCTTTCATTGTCCATATCATTAGCATTTTGGTCAACGCCATTTAACAAGGCTCTAGGTTGTTCCATACTTTCCCACATTTTCCTGTCTTCTTCTGAGTACTCCAAACTGTCCCAACCTCTGTGTGTTACCCACTTCCAAAGTCACTTCCACATTTTTGGGTATCATTTCAGCAACATCCCACTCTCAGTACCAATTTATTGTATTAGTCTGTTTTCACCTTGCTAATAAATATGCAGTGCATATTCCAGTATTTAAGAAAATGGGAATTATAGCTACAGCTGAGAGTTGAACACCGTTCAAAAAAGGCTCTTGGTACACTACTGGACTTTACTAAAAAACTGAGTCCTGAGAATGGAACATTGAGAGGCCAGGTAGGCAACATTCCAATCATGAAGTAGTTATCCCACCACCAGAATTGGAAAGTTGCTGTACTATGGGAACTGAATAGTAGCCCTGAAAAGCAGCAGTGAGGAAAAAAAAGTTTATATACATATATTTATATTTATATAATATATAATATATATAATTTATATATTACATATATTTTGTATTTTTATGTATATATACACATGTCTCACATATATGTTACCCACACACACACATAAATAATGTATATATATTAGTTAATACACACATATATATGCAATTTACTTGAAAAAGAATAAAAACAACCACCGGGCCTATTTATTTAAGTTATCAAAATTAGCCAATTTGTACTGATATTCTTTGTTCATTTAATTAACTCAGTGAAGTTTAAGGATTAATTTTTATTTGTGATTTAAATATTCAAAATCTCCTCAGGAGTTTATAGAAAAAACTCAATGTAAGAGCAAAATTATTTTAGTAAGCCTTATTAATCATGAAATAATCTTATCCTTTTAAGGTGTTCAATTCCAGGATGAACTGATTGATGAAACACAGTAATAATGCCAGATATATTAATCAGTAAATTATAGTAATAAATTTAAGCATTTACAATAATATATCTTTCAATTAAAATAAGCAGGGTTTGTTGTTTTTTAGCTTCATACAATCTAGAATAAACCAGTTTGAAATACATAGCCCCAAACATGTTTATTTTTCAGCATATTAAAATATTGTATTATTATGGTATTTTGTCAATGTTAGACCTAAGAATGTAAATGATGCATAACAATATTAATGGAATAATTTTATGCCATCTCACCACACATCGAACCTAGACATCCCCAGTACACTTGAAACACACCTTCAAAAAGAAACAATGACAACCCAGTAGAAATGATAAAGTAATCAAATGATTGATTAGGCAACTTTAGTTTAGATAGTTTAGATGAGCCCTTGATAATCAATGCCAAAAAAAAGATGGAACTAGAAAATCACTAATTTATGTATTCAAAAGAAATAATGAGGTCAATTGATATGGTTTGGCTCTGTGTCCCCTCCCAAATCTTATCTCAAATTGTAATCCACACATGTTGGAGGAGGGGCCTGATGGGAGATAATTAGATCATGGTGGTGGATTTCTCTCTTCTTGTTCTCATGATAGTGAATGAATTGTCATGAGAGCTGATGGCCTTAAAGTGTGGCACTCCCCCTTGCTCTCTTTCTATCCTGCAGCTATGTAAGACATGCTACGTTTCCCTTTTAACTTCTGCCATCATTGTAAGTTTCCTGAGGCCTCCCCAGCCATATGGAACTGTAAGTCGATGAAACCTTTTTTTCTTTATAAATTACCCAGTCTCGGGTAACTGTGAAAACAGGCTAATATAGAAAATTGGTACCAAATTAGTGGGACATTTCTATAAAGATAACTGAGAATGTGGAAATGACATTGGAACTAGGTAACCAGTAGAGTTTGAAACAGCTTGGAGGGTTCAGAAGAAGACAGTAAGATGAGAAAAAGTTTGGAACTTCCTAGAGACTAGTTGAATGGTTTTGACCAAAATGCTGATAGTGATATTGACAATGAAGTCCAGGCTGAGGTAGCCTCAGATGGAGATGACGAACTTGGTAGAAACTGGAGCAAAGGTGACTCTTGCTATGCTTTAGCAAAGGGACTTGTGAAGTTTGCCCCTGCCCTAGAGATGCGTGGAACTTTCAACTTGAGACAAATGATTTAGGATATCTGGCAGAAGAAATTTCTAAGCAGTAAAGCATTCAAGAGGTGACCTGGCTTTTTCTAAAAGCACATCGTCATGCACATTCACAAAAAGATGGTTTGAAATTTGAACTTATGTTTAAAAGGGGAGCAGAGCATATAATGTTTAAAAGGGGAGCAGAGCATATAAATTTGGAAAATTTGCAGCCTGACCATGTGATAGAAGAGAAAAATCCAGATTTTTGGAAGAAATTCAAGCCAGCTGCAGAAATTTGCATAAGTGACAGAGAGCCAAAAGTTAATAGCCAAGACAATGGGGAAAATATCTCCAGGGCATTTCAGAGATCTTTGAGGCAACCCATCCCATCACAGATCTTGAGGCCTAGGAGGGAAATATGGTTTCTTGGGCTGAGGTGAAGGCCCTACTGCTCTGTGCAGTTTTGGGACAAGATATACTGCGTCCCAGCCACGCAAGCTCCAGCCATGGCTAAAAAGCGCCAAAGTACATCTAAGATCATTGCTTTAGAGGGTGCAAGCCCCAAGCTTTGGCAGGTTCCACATGGTGTTGGGCCTGCAGAAGTGCAGATAACAAGAATTGAGTTTTGTGAACCTCTGCATAGACTTCAGAGAATGTATGGAAATGCCTAGATGTCCAGGCAGAAGTCTGCTGCAGGGGCCCATGAAGAACCTCTATTAGGGCAGTGGAGATGGGAAATGTGGGGTTGGAGCCCCCACACAGAGTCCCCACTGGGGCGCTGCCTAGTGGAGCTGTGAGAAGAGGGCCACTGTGCTCCAGATTCCAGAATGGTAGATCCACTGACAACTTGCATCATGCACTTGGAAAAGCTGCAAGCAGAAAACACCAGCCCATGCAAGCAGCCATGGGCCTATTCCCTGCAAAGCCATAGGGGTGGAGTTGCCCAAAGCTTTGTGAGCTGGCCCCATGCCTCAGCATGCCCTGGAGGTAAGACGTGAAGTCAAATGGGATTATTTTGGAGTTTAAAGGTTTAATGACTACCCTGTTGGGTTTGAACTTGCATAGTGCATGTGGCCCCTTTGTTTTGTCCCAATTTCTCCCATTTGGAATGGGAACATTTACCTACCACTCTCTCAAGCCTCCTGTACAGGAGGTCCATTAGTGCCTCAGTTCTATTCAGCATGGACCTGAAGGTGCTTCCCACCCCCAAGCCACCTGTCAGGGTGAGCTGAGAGATCATCTGGGAAGAGCAGAGCCACTTGTGGCCAAGAGGAATTGTTCTGGGGGTTGATTAGTAAGTAGAAGAGTGAAAGGGGAGAAGAAAACAATGTACGGGGATTGAACATCTCCAGCTGAAGAAGAGGAGGCTTAGAGGTTTTTTACCACTGGGGAACATATCCAAGTCACAGCACCAAAGTATGTTACCAGCAGTGAATCCATATGTGTCTGCAGCAACTTCAATTCTTGCCTCCTTAGAAGAAAGAATTTGACTGAGGAGCATTAAGACAAAAGGAGAGACAGAGGCAAGTTTTAGAGCAAAAGTGAGTTTTTTTTAAAAAGCTTTAGAGAAGTAAAGCACACTTGGAAGAGGGCCAAGCAGACGACTTGGGAGATCAAGTGCCCTGTTTGACCTTTGACTTGGGGTTTTATACACAGGCATACTACTATGATCTTGCATTCCTTCTCCCCTGATTCTTCCCTTTGGGGTGGACTGTCCACATGTGCAGCGGCCTGCTAGCACTTGGGAGTTGAGCATGTGCAGTGTGTTTACTGGAGTTGTACGTATGCTCTTTTGAGGTGTTATTCCCTTACCAGCTGAATTTTCCTAGAAAGTCATATACCAGTTGAACTCTATCATTTTGCTTTTTAACATGCATGCTTGAGCACACTTGTCCAACTCCTGTGATCTTATCGGGAAGCTGCTGATCACCTGTTTCAGGTTTTGTCTTTCTGCTGGGAGATTGCCTTTCGCTCGTGCCAGCTGCAACCAATTATTATTTTAGACAGACACTTTAACAACCACCTGACCATGACCTGATGGTCACTTGACATTCCTGGTTGGGGGAGGGAGCCCTCCCTTACCCTGCTCATGCCTGACAAGCTACCTACTGTAACAAAATGATCTGTTTTTTCGAAAAGACAAATAATGAATTCATAACAAAATAAACACAGATAAACGAAGTTGTTATAGATTATAAAAGACTTACAAGACAACAGTCAATTGCAATGTGTGACTTATGGATCATGACTTAAACCAATGGATTGTAAAAAATGAATTTTGAAATAAAGTGGCACGTTTATTTTGGGTTACAGATGGCAGTAAGAAAATGCTGCAAATTTCCTTCTGTGTGATAATGACGGCGAAATTTAAAATAAATAATAAAACTGCAATATTTGAAAATGTAAAATATAAAATATTTAAACCATATTAAATATTGAAACTATTTTCTCCTAGGCCCCTGGACCTGTGATGGGAGGTTCTGCCATGAAGACCTCTGGCATGCCCTGGAGACATTTTTCCCATATTCTTGGGAATTAAAATTTGGCTCCTCCTTACTTATGCAAATCTCTGCAGCTGGCTTTAACTTCTCCTCAGAAAATGAGTTTTTCTTTTTTATCACATTTCCAGGCTGCAAATTTTCTGAACTTGTATGTCCTTCTTCCCTTATAAAACTGAATGCTTTTAACAGCACTCAAGTCACCTCTTGAACACTTTGCTGCTTAGAAATTTCTTTCACCAAATACCCTAAATCATCTCTCTCAAGTTCAAAGTTCCACAGATCTCTAGGGCAGGGGCAAAATGCCATCAGTCTCTTTGCTAAAACATAACAAGAGTCACCTTTGCTCCAGTTCCCAACAAGTTTCTCATCTCCATCTGATATCACCTCAGCCTGGATTCATTGTCCATATCATTGTAAGCAGTTTGGGGCAAAGCCATTCAACAAGTCTCTAGGGAGTTTCAAACTTTCCCAGATTTCCTTGTCTTCTTCTGAGCCCTCCCAACTGTTTCACCCTCTATTTGTTACCCAGGTCCAAAACTGCTTCCACATTTTCAAGCATCTTTTAATCAACACCCCACTCTACTAGTACCAATTTGCTGTATTAATCTGTTCTCACACTGCTGATAAAGACATACCTGAGACTGGGCAATTTCCAAAAGAAAGAAAGTTAATTGGACTTACAGTTCCACATGGCTGGGAAGCCTCACTATCATGGCAGAAGGCAAGGAGGAGCAAGTCACATCTTATATGAATGGCGGCAGGCGAAGAGAGGAAACTTGTGCAGGGGAATTCATCTTTATAAAACCATCAGATCTCATGAGACTTATTCAGTGTCATGAGAACAGCATGGGAAAGACTTGCCCCCATGATTCAAGTACCCCCCACTGGGTCCCTCCCACAACATGTGGGAATTCAAGATGAGATTTGGATAGGGACACATTAAAACCATATCAGCATGACATCTAGGATTTTCTTTAAACATCTAGTCCAAGATGAAAAAAGTGGAGAAGAATATGAAACAAATTTGGAGAATATGTTGATTATTCTTGAAGCTGGGAGCTAAATACATTAAACTGTTTACTGTTTTATTTTTGTGTACATTTTAAATGTTCATAATAATAATATTTTAATATATGCATGCAGTTGAACTATTGTAATGACTGAATGAACTAAAATCATTCCTTATCTTATAAAATCTAAATATCTTCCTCAGTCACAACTTCACGGTCTTAACCATTCTCTATTTTTTCCTTTTTTTAATGAACAATTTACTTTTTTACTACATTCTTAAGAAAACCAGTGTCAACAGTATATTAACAAGACGATTTAGTTTATTCTGACAAACATATGCAGAAGTTTACTTTGTGCTATGAACTGCCAGATGCTGGAAATAACTTGTGTAAAAGATAAACTCTTCTTAGATTTTATTTCTTCTGGTACGTCTACTTGTGAATGTCAGAAATAGCCAACAAAATTGAACTCCTAGTGGTTTTTGCTTTATTCATGGCTCTTTTCAATTCACTTCACATTCATTTCAAGACATTTCTTACATCTAATATCTTGCCTTTTTAGGTTTTGTCTGATGATTTTATATTCTACAGCCTGAAAAACTAGAGCTTTATACTGTTTCTCCAACATTAATCTTGAATTTCTCCAACTGATAAAATGGATTTAACATAAAATCAATTGATCCTCATGCTATCTGGTACTTCTCACCAGGTTAACTTAATTCTCATAAACAGAAATCAGAGAGCCCTCAAATATATATATGTATATATATATATATATATAGAGAGAGAGAGAGAGAGAGAGAGATTTAATTCAACATAATATTTGTATCTTTGTCTTTATGCAGAGATATTAAACAAATGCAAATTTCCATAAGCTTAGTTACATTATTTGTCATACATATCATAAGTAATAGTATGACCATGTTGTATTTGTTAAATGAGCTCAATAGTCTTTTTATGATATAATGCTGTATAATGTAAGAAATGAGCTACTAATAATTACAAAAATACTGTTATCAAACTTGTGGTTTACAGAGTGTAACATTATATGTGAAAAGGCAGAACTCTTGGCAACATAGGTATGTCCTAGTTTATCTATGTCACAAATAACAATGAAATTCTTAATTATTTGATTAGTTATAGATATCCATGCACAGTATCCCTTGCTGAACATGTAAGTTAAGTCATAGGTAAAATTTAATCCCATGCAAATGTACTTGCCTCAAGTTAAGAAACACAGTAAACATCACCTGTGTGTACATCAACAAACTCCATTAACCTTTTCATTAGTTAGATTCACCCCTTGTTGCAAATCTGCTTCCTATAATTCATCCAGTCTATAATTTATCACAAAACTCAGCCAAGCTCCATAACTGCCTACTTTCCACTGGAGAAAGCTTCAATTAAATACTAGTAAAATGCTAGTAGTTCCCATCGATCAATATTTCATTCAGGTTTTTGCTCAAATGACAAACTTAAAGGATTTCAGTGATGACTGCATCTAAAGTTGTGTATTTTTGGTAGAGATATTGAATTCTTACTTTTCTTCAATTTACTTTTTCAACAGATCCCTTGCATGATATTAAATTATACATCTAGCATTTATTTATTTATTATCTGTATTTTCTACTAGTATAGATGGTCATTGAAGGCAGATATTTCTACTTTTTGTGCTATACTATCCCCTCTGTCACAAAAATGAATGTTGCATAATAGGGGCTACATAAACATTTGTTGAATGAACAAATTAATGAATGGCTATAGAGAGAAAGAAAATCTGTCCACTGACCTCAGATAACTATGACATGACATTTCTCTCATATTTTGTTAAGTCATAGTTTAAAATACCGAGATTATTAAATAAGAAACATTCTCAAATAAAGGGAATGGATACATTACGATGAGAACGAAAGCAAAATCAACTCTTTAACTTAAATAATTTGAAATGTGTGAGGTTATATCATTGGTAGATATTCATACAGACATAGGTAAGCAAAATTGAATAGGTAGCATATTCACAATCAGAAATAGAAACTCTTATATTCATCCAACATTGCATTGCTGTTTTTCCAAATAATAATGCAAAAATTCAAATAACAATAATGTTACTGAAGAATATTAGAGTCACATAGAACAGAGGTATCGTATGTCAGAAAGACCCAGGCTTCAGCTCTATCAGTGTATAAGGTGATCAAGTAATATAATTTCTCTATCTTTAAATTTATTTCTTAATATATCAGAAATATAGTAGGTTTGTCAAAGGATGAAATGAGATAATTAACAGAAAGTACTTGTGAAAGAGACTGGTGACTACTATCCAAAATGTATGATCTCCTGTTCTTACTGGGTACACAGCTAGCCTACATTCCAGCCACAGTCATCCCAAATGATGAACTCCACTTCAAGACCTGGTTCATAACCTCTCACTTGCACTCATTTCTTCTTCTATCTTGTTGGAGTAAAAAAGACATGAGCACCAGACTAATTTTCAGGCCACTTCTGTCAGTATGAATCCTTGAATAACCACGTGGAGAAGGGCAGTCCTGCCAATCTATTCCACTCAACCAGTCATAATTTGAACCATAAATAAACTTAAAATAATTTTAGTTTTGCTTTATGTTACAAAAAATGGTTTTTTGAGGGCAGAGAGTAAATTCTCTTAACATAAAACCTATAAAACTATGACATATTTAATATAATAAATACCTCAACATACTATGTAGTTTTTATTAAATTGTCTGAATAACTAGTTAGCAATTACTTATTTCATGGGTAGAGTTTATGCCATAAAAAGATTTGCAAATAGCAGTATTGAATTGATTTTTAGAAACCTCAAAAAATTCTATATTATTAAATGTACCATTATGTACTACATAGAGTTTATACTGAAAGTGAAAACTCATTGATAAGTGAATTTTTGGTGATTAACCAAAATTAGGTGATTAGGTTTACTTGTTAAGTGATGATTTCAGGAGGAAATGGGGATCAGACAGCATGGTAGCATTGACTTATTAACTAAATTTAGGTTTTCTGGAAATAACCTCAGTTCTTCATGCCTAAAGAAACTGAAACACTGTAAGCAATTTATTTTAGGCTAAAATGCGGTATTCATTCCAGTAAAGTCGCCCTCAATCTTTTGCAAGACTGTCAGATGGTGTTGTGTCCTTCAAATAACTTCAGAGGCTCAAAGTCATGGGCTGTTAACAAATTTGTCAATAAGCATTAGCTATCGTAAATACATTTAGAGCAAAATGAAATTGTGGATATTCAATTATATAGCAATCAGCTTTGTTGATTTGTTTTAATTCTTGAAAGACAGCCCCAACTTTAACAGATTCACAACATACCATCTGTATCTAAGCTTGACACTAATTGCCGGTAAACCAAACTTTAAAGCTTATTTTCCAAACCTGCATATTATGCAGCTTGTAATCAAATTTAAGGTGGTCATTTTCTTGAAACTTTCAACCCCATAAGTGAGATAAACCTTATCATTTTCTCCTTAGATTTTATCCCTTTGGGATTTTGAACTGCAATTGATAATAAACTTATTATTTTGTATTTTTAAGCTATCTAAACTTTTTTGATTACGTATACATATATACTAGAACTATTTCATCAAAAAGAATTAATATATCAAATTAATAGATGTTTTTCCCACTATTAGTATTTCTTTAATGACTCATTATTTCCATAAATAACCTTGGATTTCCTCATAAAAACTAAGATGGCATAATGAATTATTTCCCTATTATATTGTTGTTGAGAGGAGGTTATATTCCACCAGAAACTGAAAAAAAAACATTCTGTACAATGTACAGCCATTGAGGAAATTTAGGCATATCGTTTTTAAAATAAACTTTAAATAATATATTAAAGGAGCTTAGGATGATAGAACAAGTTTTACCATCCTCTGGGATGGTAGATGTCACCTTCAGCCAGGGGTGCTCTAATCTATAATAGCATCAGTGATCATCTACTGAGTGCTGAATTAGGGAAAAGCAAGATTCAAACCTTAAAAGAAGAAAGAAATATTGCTGAGAAAAGAAGATGTGGGAATGCTGAAGTTCTAGGCCATTGGAATAGAACTGTTCCAAGCTGAAGTTCCAGGCCATTGGATTAGAAATAGAAATTACCGGGAAAGAAACGGAGTTCACAAGAAGGGATGCAAAGCTATTGTGATATTACTTTGTAGATTCTCTACTTTCCATTGCTGGGGATGACCAACGTGTCTTCAATCTTGATTTGGAAGAATTCCTGGCCAGAAACTAGTTTAAAGCATTTCCTCTAAACTTTTGATAAGAAAGATTGATTATAATTAAAGATTTATATCAGTTACTCAGTTTCCACTTTTAACAAGTAAATGGAGAATGATAGTTACAATTCACTTGTTGTGAATTATTATTATTTTGCTGGGGGAATGGGGTCTCCCTTTGTTGCCCAAGCTGGTTTTGAACTCCTGAACTCTAGTGATTCTCCTGCCTAGGCCTCCCAAAGACCTGGAATTAAAAGCATGAGCCACCACACACAGCTGTGAACTAATTTTATCTGTTTACATCTGTAAGAGTTCCTTGCAAAAAAATAAAACAGTACCTAGCAGAAAATTAAAAAAGAAAGAGAAAGAGAAAGAAAGAAAGAAAGAAAGAAAGAAAGAAAGAAAGAAAGAAAGAAAGAAACAGAA
Organism: Gorilla gorilla gorilla; assembly: GCF_029281585.2. NCBI lineage: Eukaryota > Metazoa > Chordata > Mammalia > Primates > Hominidae > Gorilla > Gorilla gorilla. The sequence goes on from NC_073243.2 coordinate 91,089,602, forward strand.
ATGTACCCAGCAAAATGTGAATGTGAGGCTCAGCAAATGATGGATCATTTGTAGAATACAGAGGTTTCCAGTGGAGGAAAAGTGGAACAGGTAAGGCAGAAATGTCAGTAGAAATTCTACAGTAATTCACCAGACATATGCTGAGAAGAAGCACCTCATGGAGGTTACTGGGTTTCAGATCGCAAGGAAAGGTGAGGAGCTAGAAACTAAATATTATATGAAAATCATGAGACTTAATTTCGGGTAAAGTAAAAGGACAATATTAATCTTGAACGTATTATTTTTTCAATATCAAATGTACAAGTCCTGGTTGTTGCAAATTTTTTTCCGTGCATGTGGAGTCGAAAAATTCAAATTTTGTAATTATTACACTAACATCTTTATTACGTTTCTCAACCTGTCTTGTTTATTTTTCATGTCATAAAGCAAGTTATGAATATTCATTATAATGTTTTATTATTTAGACATTTGTTACTGAGAATACTAAAAAACACTGAAATCTATTCTAAGACTTGGATTACATTTTTTTCTGTAATCTATTAATTAGATTCCAGTTGGTGATGGCTTTCCCAGATTAAAAATGGTTTTACTGAATTACTTACGCCAGAGAAATACCATAAAAATGTAATTGTGGCCGGGCGCGGTGACTCACGCCTGTAATCCCAGCACTTTGGGAGGCCGTGGCGGGTGGATCACAAAGTCAGGAGATCGAGACCATCCTGGCTAACACGGTGAAACCCCGTCTCTACTAAAAATTCAAAACATTAGCCGGGTGTGGTGGTGGGCGCCTGTAGTCCCAGCTACTAGGGAAGCTGAGGCAGGAGAATGGCGTGAACCTGGGAGGTGGAGCTTGCAGTAAGCCAAGATGGCGCCACTGCACTCAAGCCTGGGCGACAGAGCGAGACTCCGTCTCAAAAAAAAAAAAAAAAAAAGTAATTGTATGTGTGTTAATGAAACATGATACATATTTTCAATTGTCCATGAATAATGCATTTATAAATTTTGGGTTAAACAGCCTCATTGTCTAAAGACAATAACAACATAGTAATTAAGCAGGTGAGTGAAGATTATGCGTTTAAATGTCTAGATATTTTACATAAAACGGACAAAGATTCAATTTTATATAAAAAGAACAAATCACCTTCAACACACATTCCCCAGACTACACAGAATTTCTCAGACAAGAGCAAAATTTATGAACAAAAGAAATTAAATTATTCTTTTGTATAATATTGTTGGCAATTGCAGCCTGATTAACTAAACTCAATTATTCTTTCACAATGTATTTTATTCTCTAGCTCCCCAAATAAAATTGTAACGACATGCATGTTTCTAAGCAAAGCTCAGAAAGTAGTGCATATTTTTGACTCTCATTTGAATCTATTATATTTTTCACAGAACGTGCCCCTTTCACCTAAAACGTGTCCTGATTTTCCAAAAGTATATTTGAGAAAATTATGGATTTTCCTTGAAACAAGTGAAATCGTATCCTTCAAAAGTCAGATCATCAGTTGATTCCTATAACCAGGACTTACCTTATTTCTCTCATTCAATCATTTTTTTGATTTATTAGTTTGATAAATTGGCACACTATGAGAAACAATAGTGATTGTCAAACATCCAATATTATGCAGTAAGTAGCATTTATTAAATTCTTACTATGCCCTAGTTGCAATGCTAATTTTGTGATATTTCCTAATCAATTTAATACTCAAAACAAACTATCAGATATTATTATTGTACTGGTGAGAAAACAGAGGTGTAGAAATCAATAAATCATGTCTTTAAATTGAATTCACGTGTCTACAAGAAAGATAAGAGCAGCCCCTGTTAGCTTGGAGCAGGAACCCAGTTAGGTCTTGTCGTTATGCTGAATGCAAACAATTTGAGAAAGAATCAACATCAGACAAGGCCATTGCGGGACTGTAGTAAATAAGACAAAAACAAGGCCACTTCATATTCATGTCTAAACACAGACAAAACTTGACAATTGTCTAAGCCACAAAATAGCAAACATTTCTCTACATCGACTAATATAAGTGTCTGCTGTTTCCTTCCCAAATAAACCTGGAGCTTCAACCTTGTCATCTCTCCTTCTTGGTAAGATTTATTTAAAAATGCAATCATATAACTACTCTCACACTCAGTTTCTCCCACTCTAAGTCCAAAGCAAAGCCCCACTTTGTTAACCCCAAAATCACGTAAAGCAAATGCTCTTAGTTTGCTAACACCCTCTTACAGAGCTGTTTCAGGGTTCTGCATGCTGGACATTCTTTCTTACTGCACTGATTAATAAAACAACTATTTCAACTGTAAGTGTGTTCCTGGTTGTCCCTGGCTAGAAGGCACTAAGAATATGATACCAGGAGCCAGGAATCACTTTTCTAATCCGTTTGAGATATTGAAAAAGAGAAAAGAGAGAGAGAAAAACAATAAAATAAAATATGATGGCAAAGCATAAATTATACAAGAAAAAAGGTGTCTTGAGACTATTGGAAAGCTGGAGGAATTGTAGGCTATTTGAAAGTGTATATTTGGATTTCTAAAATAGACTTATTATTCATGTAATTGTTTGTCTGCATTCAATTTAAACCTGTACATACATTAAAAGGTTTCAAATTTCAAAATATGTGTAATTTTAAAATTAGAAAAAAAGAATCAGAAAACTAGTTAGCATGCAAGAATACAGTGGATCCATTATATTAAGTTTCCATAACTGTGTCATTATATCAGCCTTTTAAACAAAAAATACCTTCTCCATATTTTGTTAGATATGGATATGCATGGATGAAAAAATACTCATGTTTGGTATTCTAAGGAATTAGAGCTGACCCTGTTTAGTTCTCTGGAATAATTAGAGTTATATCTAGTCTACCATCAAAACTAGTGTCTAGGAAATAAAGAGGCAAATATAATTCACACGAGTTGAAAATAAAGATCCTACCGGTAAATACTGCAATTTATATTTTCTGGTCATTCATGAGCTTAATGATGTATTATATTTGAGTCTAGTAGAACTGAGTATTAACAGAGTTGAAGTACATGGAAAGCAAAAGAATAGAGATGATATATTAAGCATTATTTAACCCAATGTGAATTATGAGTCTTCAATTTGATAGCATAAGAGGAAGAATTACATTAAATCATACACCTACTATAATAAATAGGAAATGACAAATGTTAGAGAGGATGCAGAGGGATGGGAAACTCTACTGTTGGTAGGAAATTAAAAGGGTGCAGCCACTGTGAAAAAATGGAATGGAAATATCTAAAACAATGAACAATAGAATTACTCTGTGAACCACAAATTTCACTTCTGGGGATATATTTTAAAAAAATGAAATGCAGAGTCTCAAAGAGATAATTGTGCACCCATGTTCATAATAGCATTGTTTATGATAGCCAAAAGAGGGAAGGACCCCCAGGTGTCACACAGTCAATGAATGGATAAACAATTGTGTGTGTGTGTGTGTGTGTGTATACACACACACAGTGGAATATTCATCAGCCTTAAAAAGGACAAGAATTTTGACACAAGTTGGAATATGAGTGAAACTTAAAGACATTGTACTAAATGAAATAAATCAGTCACAAAAAGACAAATACTGAATGATTACACATGTATGAGGTAGCTAGAGTCATCAGAATCATACAGACAGAAAGTAGAAAGTTGGTTGTCAGTGACCGTATGCAGTAGAGAATTGTATGGGGTTGCTGTTTAATAAGTATAGTGTTTCATTTTGCAAGAAGAGCCCTAGAGATTAATGACGGTGATGCTCACACAACAATGTGAATGTACTTAATACTACCAAACTGTACATTTAAAAATGATGAAATGGTAAGTTTTATTTTAGGTGTATTTTACCACAATTAATTTTTTTTTTAATTTTAATGATCATTTAGAAAATACCTAGTGCTTAATGAGCCAAGCTATATGAAACTATTAAACATAAAAGCAAAAAGTCCTTTAAACCTTTCTTTTCTTAAAGTCATCTTATTATTTTGCAGAATGATCCAGTAATACGTGTATATAAATGTTTTTGCTGTACAGATTACATACGCATCTAGTATCAGAGTGCAGACAGTAACATCTCAGTTATATAGAAAACTTGGCTCTCCAATAAAATTTGGGTCACAGAATTTCAGAGTGGCAGAGGCTTGACTCAATTATTTAAATTTCAGTGGCATCTAGGAGCTACAGATTTCAAGGACATGTATGTTCAGAGAAACATTACTTTTAATAAAACACGAACTCATCATTTCAGGATCAGCTACTCTGACATTTGTCTTGGTAATAAAAACAACTAACTTCTGTAGTGACATTTTCTTAAAGTTGCTATCAACTATGATGGTCCGCTTTCACTATGACACATCCCAATCATATTGGGCATTCCCGTGTTGACCTTGGCATAGTTGGTCCTGAGAACTACTTAGCACTCTCAGGTTACGAGCTAGTCAGTGAGATCACACAGGGTTATGAGAGCCAAACATGATTTATGGCAAGATTCACATACTGTGATGCCTTAACAGGCAGGATAGGTAACTTAAATGAGGGAAGGTGGCTGGCAATGGGGTCATGCAATGTCTTATTTTAACAAGCCGGTATAACGCCACACAGGAATATTCTTCAATTAAACTAAGAAATATACTTTTTTGTTGTTGTTTTTCTCTCAAAATGCATGGCTCTTTGGGTTCCCTATTACTATTGTAACAGTGACTAACAATAAAGAAGAAATATTTTTCTTTCCTTTTAATGTTACACAACCGCAGCTGTTTTGCAATGATTAATTTAAAATCAGACTTTAAGAAGTAGAACATCTGGCTTCTTATGTAAGATCTTCAGGTTGTTAAATGTTGCTAATAATTATTTTTTTAACCTTGAGTAATTCTGTAAGCCAAATGACAACTTTCTGACCCTTAATCTATGCCCTTTTTACTAAATTGTTGATTTTCAAAATAAAACACATTAAACAACAACAACAAAACACTGTTGAGTCCCATCAGTTCTACAAAACAGTTCTATAATCTATCCATTATTTTGTACACTATTTATTTGTGACAAATGTCTATAAGTTTTGCTGACCCATTTGTTCATGAAAGTCAAAACCTGGAATTAAAAAAAATCTTAAGTTTTCTTAAAAATATATAACATTTTCTTTACATTTTTGAAAATAATTCTTTAAAAGTTTAAGTATATAAACAATAGAAAAATAATGTAATGACTATTATGACTAATAGTAAGAGATACTAACTCTGTAGTATCTCTTCCATTTTAAATAACTCTGAAGTAAGGAGAAACTGGGAGAGGCTGACTTGAAAATAAGTGTCTAAAGACTGTCCCCTGACAGTGAAACTTTTAGATAAGCCCATCATGGAGCTGATAATAGCTAAGCAGCCACCTCAAGAGCAGAGGGCTCCCAGGCCAGCAGGACGTGACATTAACCTGGTTGCAACTATTAACACCTCTAAAAAAAAGAATGTGTTACTCAGAAGGGGGATTATCCAAACACAAAAGTGCAAAATAGAGAGGACTGCAGCATTAAATATTATATAAGTGCCTTTAACCTCTTTCCAAGAGAGCAGGTGCTCAGATACTGACCATGGACTTATTTTTTTTATTTAGTCTGAATGTTAAAGCTATACCTAATGTAAAGATAAATGCTTTATGTGACAGAATTGGTTGTCTGCTTACCAAATGTGCCCTGGTTGATGTCTATGATGTGAATTGGTGGGACCCTATCCCCTGCCATTTTATTGGGGCGTGCTGCTAATGCATGAGCTGCTATAACATGAATTTTGTTTTTATTTGGTTTGACCAAGGCCCAGTCGTTCCCCTGTTCATTTGCCTCCACCGGATACCCAGCAGTGATAATCTACTTGTGTTAGTAAATTTTCCCACTGCTGTAAAGACACTGAGACTGGGTCATTTGAAAACAAAGGAGGTTTAATTGATTCACAGTTCCACATGTGTTGGGAGGCCTCAGGAAACTTAAAATCATGGCAGAAGGGGAAGCAGGCAGCTTCTTCACAAGGCAGGAGGAGAGAAGGAGAACAGGAGAAACTGCCACTTATAAAACCATCAGATCTTTTGGGAACTCACTCACTACCATGAGAATAGCATGGGAGAAACCGCCTCCATGATCCAATCACCTCCCACCAGGTTTCTCCCCTGACACTTGGGGATTACAATTTTGATTACGATTTGAGATAAGATTTGGGTGGGGACACAGACGCACCATATCACCACCTATCTCCAAACTGGGTCAGTTATCCTATAGATTTCAGCTATAGAACTGTAGGCACTCCCCTCTGTTTGTCCCACCTTGTAAACCTTCTTGTGGGCTTGCCTTCCACCACCACCTATTGCCACATTTCCCCAAAATGCAGGACGAGTCCTAGATTCTTTATATCGCCCATGTGCTGAGAATGGCTGGGAAGTGCTAACTTCCTCCCTTTCTGCCTTCCCAGATTGTTGCTGAACACCCTGTGAGATCATCATCTCCTTCTGCCCCAAATAGAAACGGAAACAAATGGCCCTTTTCCATCTGCGTTCATCTATTATTTTTTCACACTCTAACAACACTTGGTTTTCTGGCCTTCCCTACATTTGCATATCATTTTCTTCCAAAAATTCCTCAGCCTTGGAGAAGTTGGTATTCCACTATATTTAGAACATAAAAAAATAAAAACACACAAACTAATGAAAAACACTGTGATCTAAGCCACCAAGCTTGACTTTTGATATACAAACTAGGAGCTAATGGGGTCTAAAAAATTATTACATCTCTGAAAAAATCCTCAATTCTAAATCCTAGAAACTACAAGACATGGAATTCTATCTTTTTATTTCTCAGAAAACAGTCCTCACCTACTATCTTCCAATCACTAAGGAGATGATTATGTACATAAAAGTGAATTGGGGGGACTGCTGGATCATATGGTCATTCTATTTTCAATTTTTTGAGAAACTCATATTTTTTTCATAGTGGTTTCACCCATTCGCATTCCTACCAACAGTGTCCCAGGGTTCTCTTTTTCCACATCTTCCTAATATTTGTTATCTTTGTTTTTTTATTAATAGCCATTCTAGCTGGAGTGAGCTGACAGCAAATTAAATGTTTATCAAATGAATGGATTAAAAAACATGGTATATGCATACAATAAAATATTCTTCAGCGTTAAAAAATAAGTAAATCCTGCCATTTGGGATAACACGGATGAACTTGGAGGACATTATGCTGGTGAAATAAGCCAGACACAGACAGACAAAATCTACACAATACCAATTATATGATAAGTCTGAGTCAAAATCATAGAAGCAAAGAGTAAAAGGCAGTTGCCAGGGACTCAGGGAGAAGGAAATGGGGAGATGCCAGTCAAAGGGTAAAGTTATAAACAAGATGAATAAGTCCTAGAGTTCTACTGTTTAGCATATTGCTTGTAGTTAACAATACTTTTTATATACTTAAAAATTTGCTAAAAGTGTAGATCCTATGTTGTGTTCTTATTACAAAAATAATAAATAAACAAGAAGGAAATAAGAAACTTTTAGAGGAGATGAGGAAGTGCATGGCATAGATTGTGGTGATGGTTTCACAATTGTGTACGTAGCTCCAAATTCATCACGTTGTATACATTTAACTATGTGCAGTTTTTTGTATGCCAATCAATCCTCGATAAAGCAGTTCTTTTTTTTAAAGTGCAGAAGAAAAAATACATCACATATTTTAAAAAGCTACTTTCATTAATAATTTTGAATGCTATGTAATTTATATATATATTCAACTTTACAATAAGTAACACTATAAACCATTTAGCATGCACAATTATCTGTGCAAAGTGATGCACATAATAACTCAGTTAATCTTCATTATTAGGATCTCAGGATTAGAGATGAAAAGACAATGTTTTAGACAAGTGAATTGTTTTGCCCAAGATCGAAGAGCTACTAAGTGTGAAACTGGTATTTAATGCCAACGAGTTTAGCTCCAGAGCCTGTGCTGTTAAACATTTTTTTAATATATAGCATTTATATTCACACTGATCCAATATGTACCTGTTAAATCTTTCCTATGGAAAAACACTTTGCTAGATGCATGTGCTACAATACCTCTAAAGTTAATTTAACAGGCCGTCAAGGAGCTGTTAGTCTAAAGAGTAGTGATGAGACATAAATAAATACATTTTACAGGCAGCCTATGAATAGTCCCCAGAGAGCTATAGATATATCACAAAATGCATTTCTTTCTTCTTTTGATTTACGTTTTCTTCCTTCTTTCACTTTAGAATATGCTTTCATATATTTGACCTGTGAAAAATTCACGATTCTTGTCCTCTTGTTAACAGCAGAGGGAGAGACAGAATGTGCTGACATCAACATGTCCACACACTTGGAGCTATCAAAATGTTCTGCTTCACTGTGTGGACAAGTGACACCATCAGTCCCTCCTCAACACACGTCTCAAGAAAATGAACATTCCCCATTTTCTAGTCTTCTTTTCCCTTTGTTGACACTCAAACTGGAGATCAAATGGTCAATACGCTGAGTGAATGAAACCTTTCTCTAGATCAGTCAGCTACAGTTATTAAAAGCACAGTTTCCCTGGGGTCAAATCCTCAACCTGCCTCTTTCCTTTTGTGATTGTGGGGAAGCTGCCTAAACTCTCTATGCTACAGTCTTCGAATCTTCGAACGAGGTTGGTAAAAACGCTCTGTGATTGGTTATAAAGATTAGGAAGATTTACTTATATGCAGTAGGCACAGCGCCTAAAACAGAATAGGTATGTCTTTATTATCCTTTTATGACTATAAAAAAATGAACTTCCAATAATGAAATTATTGACAAAACTTACCGTATACACAGGAAATACACTAGTGTGATTCTATTATAATAATAATGCATTTGCAAAGAAATAAACTGAACATCTATTTATATTCAAGTAAAGAAGCATTTCTTAAAGAAGCAAAGTTCCAATTTTGAATCCAAAATTCTAAATGACATTTTTCCTTTTATATATCATCATCTTACTCAACACTGATCTATCAGGGCAATTTGTTTCTCCATGAAATGTTTCTAACTTATTGACATGATTCTTAATTATTTATTTTTTGGCAACAAAAATTTGAATCAACAGAGAATAAAAAATGTAGGTGATCGCCCCAAAATAAGCTATCAAGTAGATTAAATTTCAATTAACAAATGCCAATGGTAAATGTTTACAGAGGTTTGAATTAAAGTAGAAAGAAAAAAAAAAAACAGAGGGGAATTTAACTGCAAGATATTTTATGAGCCTAACTTTCTCTAGTGAAGCAGTTTTTCCGGATTTAATTGTTTATTTATAATGATAAGTCATGCATTTAGTTCCTAGGATGCTAGCTTTAATGAAGCAATATAATAATAAAATATTTTCAAAATTATTCAGGAAGTACACCTAAGTATTGAAACATATCATAGTATTTTTGATATCCTACATAATTTTCAATTAATGATAAAAAGCATAAGTAGAATAAAATATTAAGGGTTAATAATTCAGAAATAATTATAGTTGAGCAAAATAAATTGTCATATGGCTTTTGCTATGTCCCAAAATTGATTTTTTCCCCCAAGTAGAAATTTGAGCAACCTTGACCTTTTATAAGGGACACATTTTTACAGACATACAACTCCTCCATCTGTTTCCACATTCAATTTTAATTTTTGTCTTTGCAACCATTACATTGCAATGCAAGGAAATAGCAGATATAAATGAGATGTTGCTTTGCTCTGGCCCACTAAATCATGATTCAAGGTAACATTCAGGTGACATTACAAGTTGTCAGAACAGCAATGTGCCATACTGTAGAAAGGGAAAAAATGTGTGAAGGATGTTTATTTCCCCATCCAATATAAGTGACAAGGTTGAAATGAGAATGTTGTGTGTCCCTGAAAATATATCACCATTTAAATAATTCTATTATTAGGCACAGTGGAAGCTCTATCTTGGAGAAGCCTCCCATACTGTGAGTAATTATCACAATCTAGCATGCTAATTGCTTTTCGATCTGCAGGCTGTGCTTTCAATGAGTCTTGTTGAGCATTATTGGGCTGCACCTACACTACCATTTAATGAGAGTAGACTTTATCAAAGGACAGCATCATCTCTGACTATTGAATCGATACGAAGGCATTATCCCAGGCTTTAAAGTTTGGAAACATTCTGGTCAATAGACTTCTGTTCAAGTACTGTAGATTTCAGGATCATGCCTAGAAAACACCACATTTCCCAAGTCTATTAATAACCTGCGTCTGAAACACCTGAGAAAGCAACAGACAAGGGTCAGCCAGTGTCTTCTTTCTGTTCAAAGTAGACGTAAACGTAATTATACAGCAAATGAGCTTCAATGTGCAATGAGACATTTTAGATAACTGAGTCAGAATGTTAAGTTTCATGAAATTATTCACTTATGTGTATATGAATACATATGTACATATGTTTCATAGTGTGCAAACCTTTGGGCTTTGTGTGCTGTACAGTGTGTGAATATAATACTATTGTACAAATGTGGAATTATTTCATATTTTTATAGTAAACTAGCAGATATTGAAACAAAATAAAAGATAACCAAATTTGCTAAGGTGATCTAGTAAGTGACAAAGACAAGGTTCAAATTCATGCCTGTATGGCTTCAGCATACATACCTAATAAACACATTTTTTAAATGACTATAGAAATGTATATTTACATTAAAATACCCAACCAATAGGGAATTATATAAAAGAGTGGATCTCCAATATAGCAGACCCAATGGCTCATTTTATAATGAATATTTAAAATGTTTCCTTTAACATGCCACAATTCAGTTTAGACAGAATAATCTGCCTTGACACTTAATTAGTAAAGGCGATTTAATCCTGCCATTTACATGGAAGAATAAATTAAAAACTACAATACAACACCTATTTTAATATGTAAATCTTCAAGTACAGTAAGACAGGAGCTATGATAAAGTAAACACATGCCACATAGAATCAGCACTAGCACAGCAGCTTAAATCCAAAGCAAAATTGGATACAGTTTGTAATCTTACCTTGATTTATCAGGTAATGCATTTGTAAGAAAAAAAAATCCAGTGTATATGAAAACTAGATGATTTCAGGAAACAGACCATATTTATATTGTTTAAAAAGCAGATTTATGTATAAATAGATTTTTCAACTACATGAATGTACAAAAAGACATTCTGCTAATTTTGCAGTGCTCAAGAACATTCTTTTATGTTGGGAACTGCTCGGTCTCCAATGGAGACTAAATGCCGGTAGTAATTCCCATTCATTAGGACAACAAACCTCTTCCATTTCCAAAACACTTTATAAAGTATTGTGCATTATTTCATTTACAATCATACATACATGTTTATATATGTGTATATTTGTACATGTGTACATGTTACAATACAGATGAAGTCATTATATTCAAATTGTTCCATCACAATATTTTCACTAAATATATTTCAAAGAAGTTTCCAATTCTCTAATACTTATAAATGGGTTTCACTATTTTAAACCTCTGGGCAGTGTTGCATGGAATGTATTGCCATAATTATCTAGCCATTCCCCTATTGCTACATACACTATTTTTATCTTTCTAAAAGTCATGGTCTTACCCTCACTTTAAGACTGTTTATTACAGTCCCTGTAATGTACTCTGGTTATTTTCCAATTCATGCAATACCTGACTTTATATTCTAGGCATCTGTAAGTGCACCAATAGTGGCAGTTAGGGATTGAAAACAGTGTCTAATGGTGACGTTCAGACAAAATATTTATTTGTGAAGGTGGCTATTTTAGTGGGAATGTTGTGACAATTCTCCCCGGATCTCTATATGTCTGAAATCGAGTTTTTCTGAGCAAAGATAATTACAGACAAATTAGGAAAGTTTGTATATTGAGACATTCGCTGAGAGTAAAGTTTAGAAATATCTCACTGTTTTGAGCTGTTCTAGAGCAATAAAGATAAACGTATCTCTATCCTCTTCCTGGAGAAAATATGCTTACATTCCAGAGTAAAGATATAGTCTCCCTGTCTTTTTTCTCCCTAGAAAGAGGTGTGTGACTGGGTCACCAGCAGCCCTACATAAGGGCGAAGCTTCTTAATTGCATTGCGCCCCTCTGCATATTTGGGTACTACATGAGCCTCACCACATCACCTTGTGGAGACTGAAACTCAGGGAACAGAATGGGCTCTGGCTGCTGCTTTTACTGAGGATAATAAACTGTATTTTTTTCTTGTGAAATTGCTTAAGTTCCTAGTAGATTCTGGACATTAGCCCTTTGTCAGATGGATAGATTGCAAAAATTTTCTCCCATTCTGTAGGTTGCCTGGTTTTTCTGGTTTTTTTTTTTTTTTACTGTGCAGAAGCTCTTTAGTTTAATTAGATCCCATTTGTCAATTTTGGCTTTTGTTGCCATTGCTTTTGGTGTTTTAGTCATTAAGTATTTGCCCATGCCTATGTCCTGAATAGTACTGCCTAGGTTTTCTTCTAGGGTTTTTACAGTTTTAGGTCTTACGTTTAAGTCTTTTTTTTTTTTTTTTTTGTGACAGAGTCTCACTCTGTCGCCCAGGATGGAGTACAGTGGTGCAATCTCGGCTCACTGCAAGCTCCGCCTCCCGGGTTCACGCCATTCTCCTGCCTCAGCCTCCCGAGTAAGTGGGACTACAGGCGCCTGCCACTACGCCCGGCTAATTTTTTGTGTTCTTTTTTTAGTAGAGACGGGGTTTCACCGTGTTGGCCAGGATGGTCTCGATCTCCTGATCTCATGATCCACCCACCTCAGCCTCCCAACGTGCTGGGACTACAGGCATGAGCCACCATGCCCGGCCACATTTAAGTCTTTAAACCATCTTGGGTTAATTTTTCTATAAGGTATAAGAAGGAGTCCAGTTTCAGTTGTGTGCATATTGTTATCCAGTTTTCCCAATACTATTTATTAAATAGGGAATCCTTTTCCCATTGCTTGTTATTGACAGGCTTGCCAAAGACCAGAAGACTGTAGATGTGTGGTGTTATTTCCTAGGCCTCTGTTTTGTTCCATTGGTCTATATATCTGTTTCGGTACCAGTACCATGCTGTTTTGGTTACTGTAGCCTTGTAGTATAGTTTGAAGTCAGGTAGCTTGATGTCTCCAGTTTTAACCCCATCAAAAAGTAGGCAAAGGATATGAGCAGACACATCTCCAAAGAAGACATTTATGTGGCAAACAAACATATGAAAAAAAGCTCATCATCACTGGTCGTTAGAGAAATGCAAATCAAAACCACAATGAGATACCATCTCACGCCAGTTAGAATGGCTATCCTTAAAAATTCAGGAAACAACAGATGCTGGAGAGGATGTGGAAAAACAGGAACACTTTTACACTGTTGGTGGGAGTGTAAATTTGTTCAATCATTGTGGAAGATAGTGTGGCAATTCCTCAAGGATCTAGAACTGGAACTACCGTTTGACCCAGCAATCCCATTACTGGGTACATACCCAAAGGATTATAAATCATTCTACTATAAAGATACATGCACATGTATGTTTATTGCAGCACTGTTCACAGTAGCAAAGACTTGGAACCAACCTAAATGTCCATCAATGATAGACTGAATAAAGAAAATGTGGCACATATACACCATGGAATACTATGCAGCCATAAAAAAGATTGAGTTCATATCCTTTGCAGGGACATGGATGAAGCTGGAAACCATCATTCTCAGCAAACTAACACAGGAACAGAAAATCAAACACTGCATGTTCCCACTAATAAGTGGGAGTTGAGGAATGAGAACACATGGGCACAGGGAGGGGAACATCACACACCAGGGCCTGTCAGGGGTTAGGGGGCTAAGGGAGGGATAGCATTAGGAGAAATACCTAATATAGATGACAGGTCGATGGGTGCAGCAAACCACCATGGCCCATGTATACATCTGTAACAAACCTGCACATTCTGCAAATGTATCCCAGAACTCAGAGTATAATAAAAAAATTAAAAATAAAAATAAATAACCTGGCTTTTTCTCTGACCCAGAAGTTTTGTGTGTTGTGTAAGAGTGTGTGCTCTGTGTAGGCACACATACACAGAGCATACACAGTATCAGCACACACACCTACTCTCTGTTGTCTTGTAGGTAGAATAAAATACCAGATTCTTCAATGTTTCTGACCTAACAGAGGATAAGTTGGTAACACCACAACAGCAAAATCAAAAACTTGGTGTCTTATGATAAAATGTGATACAGCATTTGTAAGAAATAAGCCATTGGTGGCATAAGCCAGTAATGTGTGTCTGTATTTGTGTTGGAGTAACGTAATCTAGCCCCTTTGGTGAGGGAAGCAAACAAATAAATGCAGAATTTTGCTTTTAACACGAAAAATATAGATTTTCCTGTGCCCTTGGGTGCATCAAAAAATTAGCCATGCTTCAGTTTTTGCATTTGTAAAACAAGAAAAACTCACCATATAGCCTTTAACACCCCATAGCCAATAAATATTCTAAGGTTTTATGAAGATATTTTAAAGCAATAAAATATTTCTTTCAAAATTAAGTATGCACTGGCTACTCTGAAACAGCTGGGTGTCTACTTCATGTTGTTTGCTACAAGGGCAGGAGATAAACAGTAAATTAAAATATGCACTGGCCCTTATAGATTCTGTCCATCATTTTGTTGGTCAGTTTTAGTCATTTCACTCTGCCTATCTTCAAGGGGAAAGTAACTGCCAGCTTATCTTATGCCTGGAAGTAGGAGAACGAACATTATGAAACCACATACTATATCTCCAAGCTGCGATTTTGCTACAATTCCATGAAGTAAGATTATGTAACTCCAAAAAATATCATCTTGGCATTTAGATACAATAAATTCATAAATGAAAAAGTTCATGGACAAAGTTTCGGATTAACACCTGTTTACTATTAAGCTAAAGAGGAGCAGAATATTTTATGTCAAAAAGAAAATGACTTCATCTAAGATTGTATGCTCACTCAACAAGCCTGGACTCTTTTAAAAAAAACACTTAAGAGAAATGTTGTAATTTAATTGTATAAGATATCTGAGAAATATAAGCAAGCAATGGCTAAGCATTTCAGTAAGAACGCTTTTGTCTTTTTTTTTTTTTTTTTTTTTTTGAGACAGTCTCTGTCACCCAGGCTGGAGTACACTGGCATCATCATGGCTCAATCAGCCTTGACCTCTCCAGGCTCAAATGATCTTCACACCTCAGCCTCCTGAGGTAGCTGGGAATACAAGTACTACATGCACATGACACCATTTCTGTCTAATTTATGTATTTCTTTAGAGATGGGTGTTTTCTCATTTTGCGCAAGTTGGTTTCAAACTGCTGAGCTCAAGCGATCTCTCTGCCTTGGACTCCCAAAGTGCTGGGATTACAGGCATGAGCCACCGCATCTGGCCCTTTTATTTTTTTATTACTGAAAAAGTAATTGGCCCTCTAGATTCCGGTAATATGAAACCAATTAAATTATCCGCATATATTTGCAGGGTAGTTTACTCTTTGCCCATCCTGCCTTATCTCATTGAAAGCAAAGCTTTATGAGTAAACTCCTAAAAATTTAAGCAAATTATGATGATAACTGTTGCCTTAAAGCTAAATAGTTTGTGTTAAATATGGTGCTCAAAGAGCAAGAGTTACTTTAATAAATCTCTAGATTTGCTTCATTAAGATAATCAAGTAGCAGATGGGTTAGGCCTTCTCTTGTTTTTCATCCTTTTGCCCTTTCCAGAATCTTACCTACATAATGTCCCAATTCCTGAGCAATTCTGAACTAAGAAACTCATCCACATTCTTGAATTCATTTTCCACAAGCTAACTTGGTCTTTTTCATCTCTATGTCATATTAATGTAATGTAGTTGTGTTAATGTAGCCACAAGTGTATTGTTTATTAAATTCTCTCCAAATATTTGTGAGCAGTCAGAATGATATTATAAACATCCTTTAATGTTTTAGTATATCATTAACCTCAAGCTTATAATAGTATCTATATTTTATTTTCTATATATTTTTATATTTGTAAGTGAAATTGTGTGAGTAAAATACTTAATAAAATGTGTCAACATATATAATTGGACCAATGTGAAAATTAAAATGGTTCTCTGACATTTGGCATTAAAGCTTATGTTTAAATTTTGTCTCCCTCTGTTGGAAAAATCATATTGCTCTACAACTGGGTGCTTTTTTGCTTTTTTTGTTTGTTTGTTTGTTTGTTTATGAAACTGGGTCTCACTGTGTTGCCAAGGCTGGTCTGGAACTCCCGGGCTCAAGCAATCCTCCCGTCTTGGCCTCCTACAGTGCTGAGATGACTTGCGTGAGCCACCTGTGTTATGCCCTATAACTGAGTCTTTACCTTTTCTTCATATACTAAATGTAGCACACCTAGGCATTATTTACATGGGGAGAATTGTCTCAGAGTTATATGCCAATCAAAGATTAACAGATTGTTTTTATGCCTGTATTTTTTTTTTTTGATAACCTCCTTGTTCATTCTGGAACACTTTTATAGGTTTGATCTCCTGAGACACAAACTCTGAGACAGAGACAGATTAATTTCCAAGGAGTTTATTAGGAAATGCTCTTGGGATCAACACTTGCTGGGGAGAGATGGAAGTGGAAGTGAAGAGAGAGAAGCTGGGCTGTGAAGCAGTTTCAAGAAAATCTCTCCTGATTCTGCGGGATGGTCTAAAGCTGGTATCGCTCTAACAGGGTTGAATTTGCAAACTCATTAATAGAAATAAAATGTTGGCAATCTAGATGCAAATGTTAAATAATCAAATCTACTTCTGTGATTTCAATTTTCTTTTCTAGGACCTTGTTATGATCAAAATGTTTGTGTCCTCCCAAATGTATATGCTGACATTCTGATTCCCAAGGTATCAGGTATGGGGTCATATAGTATCAGGATGTGAGGCCTTTGAGAAATGATTAGGTCATGGGAGCATAAATGGTTTGAATGGAATTGGTGCTCTTATAAAAGAAGTCCCAGAGAGCTACCCTGCCCCTTGCATCATGGGTTGTGAAGACACAGCTAGACGCAACCATTAGTCTACAAGGAAAAAGCCCCTCAGCAGACACTGAATCTGCTGATGACTTGATCTTTGATTTCTCAGCCTCCAAAACCGTGAGAAAGAAATTTCTGTTTATAAGTTACCTAGTGTATGGTATTTTGCTATAGCGTTCTGCACAGACTAAAACAGACTTACATAAAATAATATGATGAAAGCAGTTAACTGCTTAGCTAAGTGTCAAGCCATTACAGATTCTCAAAAAATACTAGCATGCATTATTTTTCAGAAGTGATATTATGGCTGGGAACTTCTGTTGAATAATTATTATTAATTTTCTGTATTATCATGCCATCACCACTTCTATATTATAATGTCAACTGTATCTTTTATGAAAATTGAAGGACTTCACATTCATTGTATAAAAGACATACTTCCAGACAAAGGAGTGAGTTATGATGGAGCTGCATATGTCTGGGGTTACCCTTGCATAGAACATAGTTGTTAATCATAATCATAGCTCTATTTCCTTATGTGGTAGCATTAAAAATGGATGTTCACTTAAATTAGGTTGCTCATCACTGAAAATCGTTTCATGCTACAACACTGAAATGGGAAAACAAAAAATGACTGTACTTGTAAAAATTGCTTATGACACACCAGGTACCGCAATTAAAGGAAGTAGAAATTGCCAAATCTGTATGGACGATCATAAAAATTATGTTAGTTACCTCTTAAAAATACTACTCCCTTCATTCCGTCTTAATTAAATTCTGAAATTCTTCTTAGATACCAGAAAGAACTTCTAGATCTCTACTGGTTTTCTCATACACTTTATATCTCTTTATGCTACCATAAAACTTAAAAAATCCTTATGTTCAGTCTTTGGGCTCACTGTTTTTCTCCTAAGTTGCAACTGTTTTGTTATTCAGCCTATCTACCAGTTTTCCTAATGGCAATGATAAAATTTTTACATTTTTAATACCAAGATCTCCAGAAGATTTTTCATAGAGCAGATACTCACCCTCAAAAGCCTTTGTTTTAACAATAAAACAATTAACTTATTCATTTACAATATTATGATTGCTCTTTTATTTTTTGTTTATTTAGGCCAAGCATGTTTGTATCCCCCAAAATTTATCTGTTGAAACCTTATCGCCAGTGATGATATTTGGAGGTGGGGTCTTTGGTGGGTAGTTAGATTATAAGCGTGGAGCCCTAATTAATGCTATTAGTGCCCTTATAAAAGAGACTTCAGGGAGCCCCTTCTTTCCTTCTGCCATGTAATGACACATTGAAAAGACAGCCATCTGCAAAGCAGGTTGTGGACCCTCAATAGACACCAAATCTGCTAATGCCTTGATCTTGGATTTTCCAGCCTCCAGAACTGTGTAATAAACTTGTTTATAAAGCACCCAATTTATGGTATTTTATTATTACAACCTGAATAGACTAAGACAAGCTCCATTTCCTCTATTTAGTGGTGGTTAATTTTCTGTTCATTTATGTATTTCTTAAATGTAAGAATCCTTGGTATTTGTAGGGGAAGGGCAGAAAATAAGCATTGTGCTGGATGTGTGTATTGAAGGTGTTAGGCTCTCCTGTCCCAATGGGGTTGATGGGTTTTAGGAGAGCTGCACCACTGCGCAGCCTGGAAATGACCTACCCTGCTTTGATAGATGAGCACATTGAGTGTTACAAGCAGTGTTACAAGAGCTGACATGTTGACCTGTTGCAGATCCATGGTTAAATACCCTGAGTCTGTAGAGTGGCCCCACCTACTTTGTATAACCTTTTGTCATCAGCTTCGAGCTCTTCTAGATAAATGTGACCTACACAACATTCTTCACCTCTTTATGTGGGAATGTGCTTTCCTTCATTTTTCATTGTTTTGTTTATTTTGTTTCCTCTTTGCCTGGACGACCACCACTACTAGTTCTTCTTCTTCCTCTCCTTCTTTCTCTTCTTCTTTCATTTTGTTTGTTTTTTACTATTTATAACCTCTTCAAACTCTCAAAAAAACTAATGTTGTCTTTATTTTTAATTAAATAATGAATTTTGAGTTTTAAAATGTTTGTTATTTCATGACATTTGTATGAAAGTGTTATATCCTCTATCATTACATGGCAACTTAGTCTTCATTTCTGGCATTTAACTGCAACACCAGATGCTAGTGTATAAACTGACTTAAAACCTTCTCTTTTCTTTAAGATCACAGTAAGCCTTATAATATTTTCTAGCATGATGTCTCGTTTTATAAGCATAGTATTATTTATTAATTTAAATTAATAGTATAATGTAAATGAATAACACTAGTTTAACTGGCAAATATTTAAATAGGATTCTATTTTGTAATTATTTTTTATATATGTCAATGAAATTTGCATGATGAGATCATCATTCAATATTTAGTGACAATTCATCTCTCGGACTAAAAGCATTGTGCTTTAAAAAAAAAGTTTATTCAATTGTTAACGTTGACTACAAGATGATTAAAAAAGATGAGGCACATAGGTGATCGGTAGCCTAATAATCTAAGACAAATAGATATTGAGCTCCTTAAAGACAGGAACAAGTTATTTATAGTCCCATGGAAACTGAATTTTTCTGTAAATCATAATCATTACTCAATAATTGCTTTGATTTCTAAGACACTATATTTGCATCTGTCTTTTAGATATATTATTGTTCAAATTATTCAACAGAAAATCTAGAAACAAAACTAATGTATCTATTTGAGAAGAATATTTGATGTAATGAGAGCAATTTTCCAAATAGTTGCATTGGGGAAAAGAAAAATTAAATAATATACTCATGGCATCATGGAAGACATGGGAAAAAATGGATGCTACTCAAATTTTACATTTATAAGTGTATTCATCTGCTTCTTTAAATACAGTCTTTGACATTTAATTTATAATATATTTAACATTTTATAAAGGATTTGTTCCAATATATTTAACCTCTCTTTAGCTGAAAATTAATCTCCAAATTATACTTATTAAACACTTTATCCCATATCCTGTGATTTTCAGAATCTTCAGCTTATGAAACCATATAACTTTAAAAGTAATCTTATTAAATGTGTGAATTGCATTAGTTCTCATCGATCTAATGAGGGCTGTATTTTTGTGAAATTAACTACTTTGTCCTGTTATGATGACTACTGGGTTTTTCAACGAAGTTTGTATATTTCAGGTATGAAAGCAGGATTCCAGCAAGTAACTTATTAGTTTTATCAGTTTACTCTTGCTTCCAGAGTATTTCCCCAGAGGTATGGTAGCAGTAACTCTATTAAAGACACCAGGTCCCATTTACTTTCATGTCACACTTTTCTCTCTTGATTTTCTCAGAACTAGACTTGTTGGTTTTCACTGAGCCTCAGACATAAATAAAAACAATATATCTATTCACCAATCTCGCTGTTAAATTTTATTTTAGAGAAAAACGATGTAGACTATGATATGTTCAAATTTAGCAATTCTTATTTGTAAATTATCTCTGATATACTGGCATTATTAAATTGATTTCTGTCCTATAACAAGTTTTAATACATAGTTACATAAGCATTTATTTTTAAGGGATATAATTTCAGACATTAACTGACTGCATTTAGTTTTTACCTTTTTGCAATATGGAAGAATTATTTTTTTTTCCAATTATTTTGGAAATTGCTACTGCAGCCAACAATAGCTACAATATATGTTTTGAAATAATATTTTTACTATTTCAACCACCAAAAGTATCTCATTTATTATCTAGGTGTAGCAGCCCTCATTGCTTCTAGCTTGCTTACAAATCCAACCACTAAAACCTGTTCTTTGGTTTTTTTAAAAAAATTACTATAATTATAGTCTTGCTTCCTTATTATACTTAGCTATAGATTTTTTCATCTATATTTTTTCTGTTTAATTATTCTTCTCTCACTTCTAAAATATGCTTTGTAAAAACATCACCAGTGACGTCCTTATTACTAAATTCAATGAACAAATTTAGTCATTCTCTGCCTTGACCTTTATGAAATATTTACCACTGTTAATCAAGGAGGTAGCAATCTACCAACCAGTGATAGAGGCAGGAGGCAAAGGCCTAGGCAGATAGGGGCGGTTCCTGGTGAAATCCAAACTTCAAGCTGGAAACAGTCCTGGGTAAAACCTCGAACAAGATTGAGAACCTGCCTTCCCATTTGGCACACTTTCCTCTGATTGATCCCCATCCTTTACCTAGTTTATATATACCTACCCTAGCCTAATTGGTTTTCTACACTATCTTCTACACCTTAGAGTGGTGTCTTCACTTTAAGCTTTTTTGCATACTCGCAAACCAATCATCACACACTCTGTATTCTGAGCCCATGAAACACGGGGGGGTTAGCCATATCGGGAACTCTCCGACCTTCGGGTAGGGATACCACACCCACGTCTCCTTTCTGCTAACAGCTGCTTCATCACTCAATAAAACTTCCTACCTGGCTCACTCTTCAAGTGTCCATGTGCCTACTTCTTCCTGGTCGTGAGAAAACAGCCCAGACCTAGCTGAGCTAAGGAGCAATCCTGCATCACCAGGAAGCCCAGAAAACACCCTTGTAGAAGACTGTGGTTTGAGAGGGCTCACTAAGGCCCTTAAATATAATTGAAGGTTCAAACTCTCCTATTTTCCATCTTTGCTTAGCATCAATTTTGCTGCAATAGAATGGGGTCACCCAACAATAAACTCTATCTTTTAACATGCTAGTTCATGTTACAGGAGCTTCTCTAAATGTTGTGAATTCTGTCTGCTAGCAAAAACAACATAAGAATGATTTCTGATTTCAAAAAATGGCCAAATCTGTTATTGGCAAAGTTTCTGGTAATACAGCTGTGAGCTCCAGGCTTCATGTGAATTATTTAGCACCTGGGATCCTTTTGTGTTTTGTGAAAGATAAACTGAATAGAATGTCTTTGTACCCATGTGGAGAGTAACAAAACACTAAGGAAAATAATTAAAATAGAGCAAGTCCTATGAATGTTTTTTGGAAGACAATACGAAGAGTAATATAAATGTTAATTTTCTACTTGCATTTGGGATTTCCATTTTCCACTTTTTTTTTCAAATACTTATTTTCTGTAATTTTTAAAAGATGATTCAACAGGCTACATAGACCGTGTATTAACACATATTAGATATTGTATCTTATGATATAGAGATAGTACAGTATACATATCTTTTTTATTTTTCTTTCTGGAACTTTATAAGGTAGGTTGGTCAAAAAATACCAAGTATTGTGCTTACAGATGGTTCCAGAGCAAATTCAGTAGTTTATCATAACACTCATTGATTAAATATGCGTAATATTCTATTCCCCAGAATTATCTTTAACTGACATGGAGTAAAAACTATTTAGAGTTTTTGTGAGTTTTCCTTTATGTCAAAACTTAGTAAATTAAAAGGGATTCAGAGAAGTTCTTCAGAAATGAGTAGTCAATAGAAAATGGGTCGTTTTTGTATTTGTTTTTATTAGTAAAAATTAATACAGTACATGTGAAATTTTGTCACACGTATATAATGCACGTGTATAATGCATACTGATCAAGTCAGGGTATTTAGAGTGTTCATAAATTTAATGTTTGATAGTAGAATAGGGTGACTATAGTTAACAAATTGTATTGTACCTGCATATAATGCATTTTTGTGAACTATAGTCACCCTACTCTACTATCAAACATTAAATTTATTATTTCTATCTGACTGTGTATTTGTACCCTTTAACCAACTTCTCTTCGTCTTCTCCTCTTCTCGAAAATTCCTAATGTAAGATAAATCTCTTACATTAGGATCTCTTACATTATTAATCAAGGATAGTCTAAGATAAAAAAATGAAAGAAAGGTAATTTAAAGGTTATATCAAAGAGTCATATGGTGAGATTGAATTGAGAGGGAATAAAGAAAAAGGGAGATTCATGTTAAGATATTTGTTGAATGTATATATGTATTGTGGATGGTTTTCTATTACATGTAAATTCTTCCAAGAATCCTCATGGTCTATCTTATACAAATTTTTATCAATACTATTTTTCCTCATTTACTTCCCATTATCTGAAACTATATTATTTATTCATCAAATATCTCCCCATTCTAAAGCACACTCCAAGACATTAAGAACTTTGACTCTTCTATTGCTGTGTCTCCAGCACCCCTAGCAATTTGTGGTACATAGAACATAATCAATACTTCTTGAATGACTGAATAAACTGAAGTATTCACAGACTTGGATAGAACTTGCAAGTTCTCAGTGGTCTTGGGAGTTGCAGAATAATTCAAGTTACCTCTTGGCTTTTAAGATATATATGAATAAACAAAAAGAACAAAGAAAATTAGCTTTTCAAAGTGAAAATGGAAGGTTAATTGTGCCTGTCCAAGAAGATCAAGAGAATACCACAGAGAACAACTTTCCTAAAAGGGTCCTTTGCCATAAAAACCAGGAATAATTTCAAAACAACCTGAGTGGATACATCTCAAGCACAGAAGAAAAAGAGTCACAAAGTCCAGCTTAAAAGGATGCCAATTGCTCACCCAATGACCCTAAAGTTTTAGCATTTCTTAAGTATTCTCTGGCTTCTACACAACTTTGTTTGTTTATGCATGTTCTGAATATTCACACCTTAGTTTATAGGTGTCAAAGTTGACCGTACGCTTGGCTAAATTGTAGAGTAAGAGGGGTTAGTGGGAAGGCTGAGAAAACAAGGCTACAGATGCAAGAAATTTCCAAATACTAAGCATTTTAATAGTTGTCTCAGTCCATTCAGGTTGCTATAACACAATGCTTTAGACTGAGTGGCTTGCAAACAACAGAAAATGACTTGTCATAGTTCTAGAGGCTGGGAAGATAGCTGATGCTACAAAAGGATATCACTAATTTGGAGTTGCTAAGAGACATGCACCTTTTTTTCCAGATGATGCACACATGCCCTCCACATCACTGAATTCAATGATCTTATATTATATGTGAAATGCTTTATAAGAAGACAGATTATGATTAAAGAAATATATTGTAAATTCTAGAGCAACCAGAGCACAACTATAATAACAGCCATAATTACAATAATAACAAATAATAATTACAATAATAACAAATTACAATTGCTGACACACCAATAGTGGAAATAAAATGGAGTCCAAACCATGGCAGGAGGCTTAATTAATCTAAACAGAGGCAGGGAAGAAACAAAAGATAGATGGGAAAAATTAAAATAGCTAAATAAGTAGAGATAGGAACAAGCAAGTTAGACGTGATTATCAAAAATCTAACGGCTACATATAAACCTGGGTTAATGGAGGCATATGATATATTTCCTCCAAAAGGAAAGCTGTGAAGTTTATGAACAAATACCACTCTTTGTTATCAGCTTATTTCAGAATTTTAGCTACTGTCTTTGGGGCAAATCTTGAAAACAAAAAAGGATGATGAAGGATGCTAGAAAGGTAAGAAGGACTCTGATATTCAGTAAATTTCTGAGTTTTATCTCCAACACAAAACAATAAAAAAAACAATTGAAAGAATGAAGTATGAACAAGTAAATTAACAAATTATAGCCAAATTCACACTGCAAAGATTTTTATCTTTCTGTTTGGAAAATTAACTTGGCAATGTGTGAGTCAATCTCATCTCCCAAAAATGTTTTCAATAGTCCACGAAGTTTTGATCATCTGGTTTAAAATTCTGAATATAAACTATGTAAAACCCACATTTTAGTAGGTACAAAAAAAAAACCGAAACATTTTGCAAATATCTGGTGTTCATATTCACTTGATGTTTTACTTGTTTGGAGAACATTCACCATCCTCTTCGTCTTCATCATCATCATTGTATTTGACATTTATATAGTGCTAACGATGTGTCAGGCATATATAGAAACTGCATTTTTTCAAGTTGAGTATACCAGTGAGAAGAAATTGTGCATTTTTAACATTAACTTTTTCTCATGAGAATTTCAATAGTTAGATACTATTATTATACATACATTACAAATGAAGAGATTGAGGAACAGCAAGGTTAAGAAAAGTATTGAATAAATGATGGAGCTTGACCTGAATCCAATCAATCTGGCTCCAAGGACTATGCTTCAACTACTCTCCTATGCTCTGTATACATAGATCACACTGTATGGACTAATCTCTAATCTATAATTTGTCATTTATTTGATTTTAGAAAGTCCTACTTCTCTCTGACCTGTTGCTAACTTCCCCAAAATAGCTCCTGGATGTATTCAAATATTTGCCATTATGCATATCTTTAAACAAGCCCATTATGCATCAAGAGGTCTGCTCATTTATTAGCTTCACACTTTGATGATATCAAAAGTCAACACCTCCAGAAGCATCCAGCTGCACCCTGCTATTAATTTACTGAAAAAGGACAAAGGCACTTTGCAAGACAAATAAATTTTAAGGTTATATGTATCATAATCAACAATGCTTCTGAATCTAAGGATTTCCCCTGGAGAGTTATTTACATATATCTTGGCCCTGGTGCCAATGCAATGATAAGCAGTTTGGAAATTTAAGAAAGGAAATAGAAAATTACTAGTTGTTGGTGAGGGTTAAAATAAATTTGAGATTTTAATTTGAAGAGTTTCATATATATCTTATAAATTTATGGTGTAAGCAGTTAAGGAACAACATACATTCAATGGTGTAAATATAATACAATGTTTTTAACACAGAAACCATGAATAACTTATTTCTAACATTTTTTATTAAAGCAGATAGGAGAGAGAAGTTTCATTTCATAGATCATTTCCCTATATTTTACTGAACTTAAAATTGAATTACAGCAGTTCACTTTGTTCCAGACTCACCTTGAACACCATTCAAAGCTTTGCAAGTTAAGCAAGTTAAGTGTGAGGACATGTTCATATGATTTGGGGAACAGCCAGTCATTCACACTGTTCACTGTCATTCAACTTGGTTAGTCCACAGTAATTTTCATCGTTGACACTAAGGAATGATAGACAGAACTAAAGGCTGGGCCTGCCGAGGAAACAGGCTTTTATGTCACCAGGTTCTAAAGTGGATTCTCAGAAATGCGCTGAGTTATTTGTTTGTATCACCACTGTTATTTTTGTCTGAGAAGGAGGTAGGTACAAAGCCAGAGTCTTCAGAATAATCAGGCACGAAGTGGGGAGGATACAAAATTCTCACAATCAGAGGAGGAGAGCCTTTCCTCTCTAGTGGATCCTCACTGAGGGTGGCCAAATCTATCCACATCTGACAGTTCTGACAGTTCCAATAAGGAACTAGGGAAATCTGAGGAGTATATGTTTCACTATTACTTGGTTTATGTAATATTCTCAGTAAATTTGTATAACATTTTCTACTAAAGATAACGTGCCTGCTGGTTTTGTTTGTATTGCTTCATTGTCCCATTGTAAAAATACGCACTGTGAAAAACATTTAATTGTTACTGTAAGACAGCATACATGCTATGTTCTGTTATCGGAAATCAGAATTCAATATGTGTTAGTTCTTTTCTATATGTGGCAAATGTACATGTTAACTGGAACTGTGTTAGATAGAATATTTACTCCAGAAAATTAAGAAATCCTGTCCATGTTTTCCAGATATGAATATTGGTGGCAGAAAGAAACCTGTAAATTAAATGGCACTGAGAGACTTTAAAGTTTAATGCTCTAAAATTAAGATTGGATGCATGTGACTTGTTAAGTATTTGTATGAAATTACTGTTTTGAAATGAAAGTAAATTAGACTGTTATTAACATTTAAAAATAACAGATGGATCATCATTTTTTAAACGGCATGTTAAATTATAAAACTATACTTTAATGTTCTTTAATGCTCATCAACATATTTACTTAGTTAATGTGAAATATATATCACTAAAGATGTTTTAACTATTCTGAGATGATGGAATGACTTTATAAGTTAAAAGAGAAAATATAGCTACATTTAATTGCTTATTTAATTGTTGCTAAATTTAAAAAATCATACCATATGAAAAACAGTGTTAAAATGTCAACTTAAAGGCAAAAGCTGAGGCAAAATTAATATAGAGACTTTATTTGGGCCAAGATTAAGGACAACAACCTGGGACACTTTCAGCAGCCTGGAGTCCAGGTTGCCTTGAGCAGGGCTCTGGAGTACAAAGGAGAGGCTCAAGTTTGTAAAGAACAAAGAATGAATCAGGAGAGGGGGTGATTAAAAAATTGCTAATCAGGAATTCTCACTGGTTTACAGAAGTAATATTGATTAGTGATTGCCTATACATTGCTGAACCATAGGCGTAGGGCATTTTATGGCTACTTAGCATTAGTCTAGATCCCACATAGGAAGAGGCTTCAAGAGGTAATTGTTTATCTCAATGGGGAGTGAGATATGACTGCTTTCACATTCGTAACACCTCTCTGATAATTTAAAGAGGTTTTCATTCCTCAGATAAAGGTTTGGGTCTTTTTTTTTCCTTTTTCAATATGATAACTAAAAGCACAGAAATTGAGATTGGACTCTTGTCACAAGCTAGTGGCTGTCTTAGCCCCTTTGTGCCAGTGTAACAAAGTACAACAGGATGGGTAATTTATAAACAACAGAAATTTGTTTCTCACAGTTCTGGAGGCTGGGAAGTCCAATGTCCAACCACCGACAGGTTCAGTGTCTGGTGAGGGCCCTGTCTCTCTGCTTCCAAGATAGCATTTTGTTCATGTGTCCTCCAGAGGGGACAAACAAACATTGTATCTTCATGTGGTAGAAGAGACAGAAAAGGCAAAAGGCCAAATGCTCTATGAAGCCTTTATCATGAAGGACTTAATTCATTCAAAGGAGAGAAGTTCTAACGACCCAATCACCTCTTAAAGTTCCTCTCTTGAAACTATTGCATTGGAGATTAAGTTTAAATACATGAAATTTTGGGGACACATTCAGACTACAGCAGTGAATTTGTTAACTTTAGCAAATGGCTTAAAATACTTGCGGTTCAATTTTTGCATCAACAAAATGGGCTTATTAACATATATTAAAACAGTGTTATAAAGATTGAGTCATTATATGGAAGATAATTAACATAGTACCTAAAATATATTGTGTAATAACATAATTTATTAATATCATTATTATAAAAATATCAAACATATTTACATACTGTTTTATGTTAAAGTAATTATTCTTATGTTAATCTATTATGTTACTATTAGCTGTATTTTCTTTACATAATTTCCTGAAATTCAATGGTATATGAAGAGTTTTAAAAATTACCTAAATACAAGAATGAAAGTTTCAGAAACATCATAAAAATAACAGGCAATACATAATTTTTCTAATTATGTGAAAGCACAGTTATACAAGCACATTGAGTTACAAAAAATTTTAAAGTACTGCATTTTATTATTCTAAAAATAAACTAACCCAAATAGTATTCATTTTGAGCCTAACAAGTCCATTTTTTCCAGTAATCATTCATATTTATTATTTCCCAGCACTTTAAAAGATATAAGCTTATGGCTGGTGCTGCATATTTGTTTCCCAAAGCCATAAAACTTAGATGAGGTCACTTTCAATTTTCATAAAATATGCCATCTAGACATTGGTTTGTATAAATATTATATTTTCCCAGAAGTTTGACAATTCTCTTTTTTTAAAAAATCAAAATAGCTTTCTTTTTGTAATAAATATAATTTCCATTATTTTAGAAACTGAAAAATAGAAAATTAAAATAAAATTAAAATTAGTCAATATATCAACCCACCACCCAGAATGCTTGCTGTCATCTTGCTGGAAGTATTTTCTTTGGTCCTTTTTAGGTGAAGGGGGAAGATTCTGGAGTCAGATTGCTTGGGTTAAAAACCTGGGTCCTCCATTTATTAATGTGTGAATTTGGACAAGTTATCTATAAGCCTTAGTCTCATCATCTGTAAAATGGGCATAATCTTTTCATAAGCCTCATAAGGTTGATGTGAGAACAAGCAAAATAATTTACATAAAAGTGCTTGGCGCATTTCTTGGCATGGAATTAATGCTCAATAAATGTTTTCTATTATTTTTTATTACTATCGTCAACAACCTCAATAGAATTAGACTTTTCTTTCTCTGCTTTATATCATATTGCAGGCATAATTCCCTAATAGTGACACTTTTTCAAATTTATATTAATTGATGCATACAATTTCCTTCTAAACAGACCAGCTCTGCTTTCTGTGAGGAAACCTTGCAATTCCTGCTGCCCTAACCCTCTCCTCTCTCCAGAAGGCCACAGAATGGCCTCATATGGTCCCTGTAAAATTCCCACCTTTGGTCAGTATTATAGATTCGGCCAGCCTCTTTGACCATTTCAGATCCTTTTGAATTCAGGCTAAACCTCTGTTCATGTGCCCATTTTCCTCTTTTCCTCATGAATCTTCAGGCTCAGTGATATTTGTTTAAAGTAACTCAGTATTTACTTTACTTCTTTCAGCCTGAAAGAGACTGAAACATATTCCAGATGAGGATATACTAATTGCCTTTCATCTTTTTGTTATTGTCAGAGAGTATATTGGGAAATTTTCCATTTTTCTTTAATATAATTGGTCTGTCATGAACATGGTCAATGAGGTCTATTTCAAAGGAGATTCCTAGATTTGAAATAAATAGAAAGCCCTTGCTATACAGTAAAATTGATTTCTAAAAATCTAATGTAACAATGTTTACTCACACAAAAACAACCTCAGTGTTTCCTCAAAGATAAAGAATATTACCTTTTTAAATACGCCATTGTAATGGGAAGCATGACATCTCGTTTCGTCTGATTTTAGCTTATTTTTCTCTTCATTATTTATACATTGTTTACACACATAAGTTTTTTCTTTATTCTAATAATAACACAGAATACTAATACTATTAAATAATTTGAATTTTATTTTCACTTAGCAAATTTGATTTGTTTTCCAAGCCAATAACTATACTTTCATTAGGTTATTTTAGCAAAAAAATAGTATTTCATTTTAATTTTATTCCATAAGTTTTATAAAAAATTGTTATGATCTATATTAAGGATTTAAGGTTTTTTCAACTTGTGGCTATTTAAACATCATCATCAGGGTCATTCTTGATGCGAATTTTTTTTTTGCCAAAATGTACTGTAAGAAAAAATGTAAAATATAATAAAAAAGTAAAAAAGATATGTAAGTTTATAAAGAAACATTGAATTACCCTTAGAAAAAAATGCCCCAACAAATGATGAGTTCATGTCCTTTGTAGGGACATGGATGAAGCTGGAAACCATCATTCTGAGCAAACTATCACAAGGACAAAAAACCAAACACTGCATGTTCTCACTCATAGGTGGGAATTGAACAACGAGAACACTTGGGAACATCACACACCGGGGCCTGTTGTGGGGTGGGGGCTGGGGGAGGGATAGCATTAGGGGATATACCTAATGTAAATGACGGGTTAATGGGTGCAGCACACCAACATGGCACATGTATACATATGTAACAAACCTGCACGTGTGCACATGTACCCTAGAACTTAAAGTATAATAAAAAAAAAAAAAGAAAAAAATGCCTCAACATACTCTCTCAATGTTCTCTGGACAATCAGTTTTTATCTCGACAATCACAGTGGCATATGATTTCCATTTTATTTTTGAAATATGTTAAATGCTGGTTGAATTGAATATTTCTGCATTTAGTGGCATGAAACTCTAAAAAACATAGGGACAATTAAAATTTTTTCAGTTGACTTTCTATTCCTGCGTTTTGCTGGGTTTTGCTGTTGTTATCTTTCCAGAAATCCCACCTTTGTTGGAATAATGAACTTTTAATTTTTAAATTATTTGTGTGTTCTGTTTTTTTTATTTTTATGTTTTCTACTTTTTAGAGAGAAAGTCTTGCTCTGTCTCCCAGGCTGGAGCGGAGTGTAGTGGTGCAATCACAGCTCACTACAGCCTCAAACTCCTGGCCTCTAGTGTGTCCTCATGTGTGTTCTTTAGATGTTAAAAACATTAATGTTTCTTCTATCATTTTTGTTACATATATTCACAGCTTATAATTTGCCTTTCAACGATGTCTTATCTTTGGTATAAAGTTAAAAAACAGGTAGTCCGGATGCGGTGGCTCACGTCTATAATTCCAGCACTTTGGGAGGCCGAGGTGGGAGGTCACCTGAGGTCAGGTGTTTGTGACCAGCCTGGCCAACATGGTGAAACCTTGTCTCTATTAAAAATACAAAACTAGCCGGGTATGGCAGCAGGCACCTGTAATCCCAACCACTCGGGAGGCTGAGGCAAGAGAATTGCTTAAACCTGGGAGGCGGAAGTTGTAGTGAGCTGAGATCACACCACTGCATTCCAGCCTGGGTGACAAGAGCAAAATTCTGTCTCTAAAAAAAAAAAAAGGTAGTCAAATCACGTTTTATATATGTATATTTATTTATTTAAACTTGAGTTACTTCATGCATAGAGATTACGTTGTTAAATATTAGCCTAGATATTTTTCTATTAAAAGCTTATTGACTTGATGTAATTTAACACTACTAGTGAAAAATTATGTTGCCATCACTTACTCCCAATATGATATGTGGAGAAGGGCACTCCATCCACATTGTGATATTCTTCCCGGAAGACCAAACATTCGGTATAACCACGAGGAAACATCAAACTCAAATTAAAGGACATTCTACAAAATACCTAAGCATTTTTCTTCAAAACTGTTCATGTCATAAGAAACTATTAATAGGAAAGACTGTCATAGATCATAGGAGATCAAGAAGATATAATGACTGAATAAGACATGGCATTGTGAATAGGATCTCAAAACAGAAAAGGGAAATTTGTGAAAAGCTGGAGAAATTAAAGTATAAGCTATAATTTACCTAAGAGTACTGTATCAATTTTAACTTCTCAGTTTTCATGAATGTTCCATTATTAGGTAAGATCCTATTGTTAGGAAAAGCTAGGTGAAGAGTATACAAGAACTCTTTGTAGTGCATTTGCATATTTTCTGTAAATCTATAATTATTAGAAAATATATTCATTTAAAAATTATGATCATATATTTATACCATGACATATCTTAACTTTGCTTTGTTTTATTTTATTTTATGTATTTTTTTGAGATGGAGTTTCGCTCTTGTTGCCCAGGCTGGAGTGCAATGGCATGATGTCAGCTCACTGCAACCTCTGCCTCCCAGGTTCAAGTGATTCTCCTGTCTCAGCCTCCTGTGTAGCTGGGATTACCAGTGCCCACTACCAGGTCTGGCTAATTTTTTTGTATTTTTAGAAGAGACTGGGTTTCACCACGTTGCCAGGCTGGTCTCAAACTCCTGACCTCACGTGATCTGCCAGCCTCTGCCTCCCAAAGTGCTGGGATTACAGGCACAAGCCACCACACCCTGCCTGTTTTATTTTAATGTAAATATAATGCATAACTTTTTTTTTTTTTTTTAAGGCTAAGATCCACAATGGCAGATATATTCCTATAGGCTTCTGTGAGAGGATTTTTAAAAGTTTTATTTACATTTTTATCAAATATTCTAATTTATTTCAGCAGGAGTTTTTTTTTTTTTTAACTTATCAGAATTACATCTCTATCTTTTTTCTAATTACACTTTCTGTCTCTTGTGTTTTAGATTTCATGCTACCTTTCATCTTCTTGAGTTCTTCCTTATAAGTTTTCCTCTCTGACCAAAGTCAGTTTCAGAAGTATGATGACATGCACATTCACTTTAATTCTTATTCTTAAGGTGTCATACTTGCTTCATTTAACTTTGATTTCAGTATGTGTTGTTTGTTTATTCATCTTTGAATTGTAAGCATGACAAGACTCAAGCTGTAACATTCTGTCTTGTGTCATATATGAGGATAGAGCAATGCTATTTCTCCTATGTGAATTTGGAGCTCCGAATATTTAACTTTCTATAGAGATGGGCTATTCTTCTGATGTCGAGCCCTTTTTTCTCACTGGAGGCTTTCTTGACTAATACCTTGAATTTCACATACGTGTTTTGCGCCTGGCCATTTTGACCCTCTCCTTGTGCTAGAACTAATCTTCTGCATATGGAAACAGATTAATTTCCACAAGAAAGTAAATGTCTTATGAGAGACTCCTTTATATTGTAGGTTCCAAGTTATAGGCGATCCAGAATGAGATTACTTTATGGGAGAGACAGATGTAAATTGAGCTTTGGGTGACTGAAAGTAATTTTCTTTCAATTTCATGGATATTACTCTATTTTTTCGTCAATACTACCAAGAAGTCTAGAATTTAAGGATAGATAATGTGGGTAAATCAAAGTAGCCTTAACTTTAAAAAATGTGTATTTTATTAAGTTCCATTGAAGTTGCTTTAGTGCAGAGTACATAACAAATGAAATGTAATACAAGAATGTACTTTCTAGTCTTTTCAGCTAATATTGGATTACATTAAATCCCTTACTTTTTTCAATACTCAGTTGCTAGATCTTGGCATTGTGTCCTCTCTCATGCATAATTTAAAGACATAGGCCACATCTATAACTTTTGTTGTATCTTTACAACCTTTTAAAAAATTAGCAGATTTTTTAGGCACTGATAGTTGGATATCCAAAGTTACAAATTACTTTTTTTATTTTGGTAGAATTTGCTTTCATAGTTTATTTGCTCATTTTAATAGATGATATTAGCTATTTTTATTTATAATGCAATAAAAATAGTTTATACTATATCATATTTTTAAAACTCAAATGGAATTGTGATACAAATAAATTTTAGCAAATATTTGCTAGCCAAAAATAGTAATTAAAATAGTGACATTTTAAAAAAAAACTTGAGAGAAATTGCACTTTCATAAATTTTCAATGAGATTATATTTTACTTAATTTTGCCTCTAATATGTTAACATTTTATTTAAGAAATTCAAAGAATATAATAAGAATTCGTTGTCAGAGGCAACTGGCTGTTAAAGGTTATTAGGAAAAATATATATATTTCATAATAAAACCCTACTGTAATTAGGGAATAACCTGTTCCATAAATGATGATAATTTGATTAGTGAAAACTGAATTTAACTTGGAGAATTTGATGAACTATAAAGAGCAGAGATGAACTTACAAACCACTTCCCAACTCCTTAGCAGCCTCAAAATTTATTAAAATGTAAACATGTATGATGGTATGATATATACACAATATTTTGTTTTAAAAATAGTTAATGCTCTTAGAATTTCTTTCCTTTACAGTATGTTTGTTTTTTCCCCAATATTCACAATAACTATTTTCTTAAAAACATTAAGATTCTTGTTGATTTTCATTTTAGACCCACACTTAAGCATGATTAACATTTTGTGAAATATGTACCTTTATATCCTATTACAGATAAATTAAAGTTAAAGATAGCCCTGTTATAGCCTTATACAGACCAAGGAAACAGAACTTGACAGTTTCAGGTTAATCACTGCAAGAAAAATATCCCTGCTAGATAATAGAGAAGTTTTATATTATTCTTTGTGTTTATTGTTTGATTTTACACTAAACCTAATTTGTTTTATTATAAATAGTTTCATCTTTTTACATATTTTGAATGCTGGAAACCCCTTTATATAATGATCATGTTGTAAAGGTTTTAATGTGTAAGCACATTCATTTTCACAGGAGTTGTTGCTAAGTATAGTAAGTGTCTAGATGGGCATTTTAGACTTCAATGGTGCTTTAAAAGGAGATATGCTGAATATACTTGTAAAGAAAAATACAGGTATAAACACTATCATATGAGTTCAACAAATGTAAAGAACAGTATTCCTACCCCATAATGTTTTTCATTAAGACAAGCATATTACAATATAAATATACTGCTGCACTTTTGGAAAAGCCTTCCTACCCCACTTGAAATATATTATAAATAGAGACAATTTGACTTCTACCTCTTATGATATAGCATGTTATACTGTCTATACGGGACAGACACATGACTCATTGTCCCAATCATAAGCCCCCATGATAACTATCTTTGTTTTTAATTGATCCATTAATAATGATATTAATGATAATGACAATAACTATCATCAACAGCTAACATTTTTATAATTCTAAATCTAAAATATGATTTTGGACGCAAACAAGATAGAATTAAGAAATTTAATTATTAATTAAGAAAATTAAGATTTAAGAAAATTAGCAACAACAGGTTACAATCATAAACTAAGAAAAAACTAGACCTAATAAAACAGCAGGACCTAATAAAACAGCATAAAAAGAGAGAATGAGGAAAGGACCTGTATAAATAATGCCAAAGAAACAGATGACTGATAGTCTGTTCTTTAGGTCAACTTCCTCTGCTGGTTTATTGCCAAAATTCAGTCAATTTCCTCCCAATAAATGTTACCACTGACCAATTCTTCACCTTGTTTCTTTATTCTTGAATGTTCCATTTCCCACCAGCACAAAATACTCAAGACTTGAGCTCAGTTTTATTTTTCCAGTTACCTTTGAATTACTACCACAAGATACTAGTAAAACTAGCTGGTCTACACTCCTAATAAGATTTATCATTTGCTTCTGCTGTTCTTCTTTCCCTTATTAGAGGCCAATGCGAACCTACATTAATTAAACAGACGAAAGAGGAAAAGAAAGAAAGAGAGAGGAGTTTTATGAGCTCCCCCCCTCCTGCCCCATGGCAACTAGAAATCTATTTCACTACCAGTTTTAAATGTCAGAAGATTTTTCCTGGATCTTGACAATACAACATGTGTTTTTGTTATCGCTATATTATATCATATCACTTCTTCACCTATGCCCAAGTTCTCTCTTTATAATTATTATTGATTTTATTATTGACTCTCTTGGAGTTCCACATACAAGTGAAGTTCTTTGGAGTCAAGAGTATTCTTCTATACACATAGACTATGAAACGGCTTTGTTTCCAATATGTGTTTCCAGTAAAAAGCAAGATTAAGTACACTCTTATTTATTGTGTTCTCCCCGTGCTGAAAATCCAAGTCTACCTTAGGTGTTCTTTTGCCAGAATAGCATGGTTCTTAAACAACCTTCTATCTTCAGAAAATTGGTAAAAGGAGACACTTATATTTTGCAGTATCTCAATATTTTTTAAAAGTACATGGACAACAGAATTTTATTTAAGAGCTATCTAGTATTTTCTCATCATAAAGTACTATATTTCAGTATTTTATGTCTTAAGGGAGACAAAGTACTAATATGTGTAGTAAATAAAGGTATTCATAAAGGAGCAAATACAGAATAGAGAACTACTTTGGCTACCTCAAATTTGTATCTTACAAGATACAAGCAAAAAATCACTTACTGAGTCTTTTTAATGAAGAGTATAGACTAAAAGAACAATAATAAAAAAGTCAGGCCAAATCTGAAATACATTTTCTAAGTCATCAATTCACAATAAGATGCTTTCAATATTCCTACAGAAAATGCATGTTTGTGTGCACTGCATGAGACTGAATAGTGGCTTCCTAAAGATGTTTCTGTTACAATCCCAGGAACCTGTGAATACATTATCTTGCATGGTAAAAGGGAATTTGCAGATTTTATTGTGTTAAGGATCTTGAGATGATGAGATTTTCCTGAATTATCCAGGTGAGTGTGATGTAATCACAATTACAAAGGTCCTTATAAGAGGGAAACTAGAGGTTGAGATGGCAGGTTGGGAGGAGGCCGGACAAAGTTTCAATAGAACCAGAGGTTGGTGTGAGGCACTGTGAGTCAAGGAATTCAAGCGGTCCCTAGAAGCTGGAAAAGGCAAGGAAATGGATTACTCCACAAGCCTCCAAGAGTAACTCAATCCAACCAACACTTTGATTTTTAAACTCCAACCTCCAGAACTCTAATTTTTTTCCTAAGAGAATTAATGTGTGCTGTTTTAAGCCACAAAGTTTGTGGCATTTTGTTACAGCAGCAATAGGAAAGTAATATAAGGACAAAGATCATGCATAGCTTCTTCCTTATCCTTTTCACAGCAGCAAGAACCAGACTCTGCTATATGGTAGGAAGTCAAAGCATATTTTCTAAGTGAATATATTTCTAATAAAAGTTGCTAATTAATTAATAATTATGAGGCATTGGGGTACAAAGTAAGATATGGGCAAAGTTCTGTTTCTCAGAACTCTGACAGCAGGAATCAGGCTATAAAAGCTTTAATCTTATTCCTTACCACTATTTTAGAGATCCCCAAATTCAGTTGTTTTCATAAGATAGACACTTATTTCTCACTCCTAAAGTTCAAGAAGAAGGAAAACAGCCCAAAGTGATAGGGAACTCTGCTCCACAGGGACATCCAGGTTCAAATTTCTGCCTTCCTTATTCCAGCGTTGCCTTGTGAAACACTTGAGCTATACAGTAGCTTGTTTATTTACATATCTTAACAATTGATACAGACTGTTTTCTGAGAACTTAGCAAGGGCTGTTGAATGGAGTAGCTATACATGGCGGCTCCATGTGGTCTGCACTTCCTCACGGTATAGTGGCTAGGTTCCAAAGGTGAACATCCTGACTCAGAAAGAAAGCCAAATTGAAGAGAATTATGTTTTATGAGTTGCCTTAGAGTTTATATTCCATCACTTCTACCATACTCTACCAGTCGGTTTAGTTACAAGTCTCAATTCAGTTTAATAAAGAGAGAGCTTGGAATCCAGGAAATATTTGGAGGATTGCCAATAAAATTGCAAGAAGAGCATGAGAAATGAGACATTATCACGTGACAATACGTGAAAAATACAGTCCAGTAGATCCGACAAAAGAGGGAAAAGATAGAGCAAAGGGCAAGCAGCGTTCCTTTGAAAAGATGCGATGTGAGGTTGTTTGCCTCATTTCTGTGCATATCTCTTTGGCTGAAGTGTAGTGAAATCTCTAAACCTAGTTGACACAGACCAGAAAAAACCCTGGAGGAAGGCTAGTTATTATTAATAGAAGGACAGATAGCAGTATCTTTTATAATCTGCACACCCTTCTTCCTAAAGTTAGAACATGTCTACCCACTTCCCAAGAAAGACAAGCCATAGTTACACTCAGGCATGGTATACAGTTCAGATGTCAGGATATTTGGGTACAGTCCTCTCTATCACAAAAGTTTCCTACATATCATTAATAGCAACTATATATTACTTAAAATTACAATAAAATGTCTCATTTGAGAAAAAAAAGAATGACCACGCAGTCACTGCTCAGAGCAATAAAATTTTGCAGGACAAAAATTGCAGAGACTCTCTGCTCTACCAGTGGAGAAAGTTTCTTGCTTAAAACTGATCGCTGCTTATTGAAAAGAATTTCCTGTCCTCTATCCTCTGTGGTCCTGGCTTTCTCTCTGAAAAAATCTGTTCTTGTAATACATTCTCCCTCACCACATCTGCATGAATATTAAAGAGATTTCTTTTGTCAGAAGCACTGCAGTTTTCATAGCCTGCTTCTGCACCCACTAATTTGGGAACTTGGGACTTTTTGAAGGCTAAATATTTGACTTCTTTAGTAAAAAAAAAAAATTCTTAGAAGATTCAATGAGTTTCTGGTCTAACTGCATACAGCTATTTTCTTGTGCTGGAAACCTACATCCAAGGCTCTTTTCTGGAAATAATTATGAAACCTATTCTTACAGTCTCACTTCTTTGTTAAGCCAGTGTCAATTGTTACCATTTTGATGATGGCTCTTGAAAGTATAAAACCATATAAAATAATAGACTTATTTGGAAAGCAACATACTTTATCTGATCTTTTGCACAGATGATCTACAGATTCACTTGTTGAGCTGAGAATTCTTAATGGACATTTTTTATTAAATCTTTTGAGCAGCAGGGTTATCGCCTACTGTGTAGGGTGATAAACCAAGGTGGCTTTTCCAGCCCCATCAGATCCCACATTTCTGGACTCTTTATTCTCTTCAACCTCTACTTGAAATTGTCTTGTTCTTCCTTGAGCTCATTAATTCTTGAAATAAGCTAGCTAAATGCAGCAATAAACAGCTAACACATGGTAACATTCTGGCCCTTTCCATCAGCTTCTCCTTCAGCTGAAGGCTCTTTAGGCAAGGGGTTTGCTCTTCCAGTTACCAGAAGTGACACTTTAAATAAATGTACTGCCTTCACTCTCACTTACGTGTCTATTCCACATTTTTTTTAGGTTTTTGTGGCAGGCAGAAAGCCTTCCAATGTACCAATTATTTATTAGCTACAGTAAAACCTACATTGCTAGAGCTAATAAGCCCCACAATATAGATTTCTTATTAAAACTGAAGAGTGTTTTCTGCTTACATTATGAGCCCAGGAACTCTATGCTCCATGAATCAGTCCAGAACCCAACAAATTGGGTATGGCTTTGTTATCCATGATACACAGCTATTAGTGTTGCCCTGGTCATCACCATTTTCATTTGGGATGAAAGTAAAAAATGAGGGAATTATGGGCAATTATATTTAATAAGGTGTATTGCTGTTGTGCATTTCACATTTACTTACATCTCAATCATGAGCACTTAGTCACATGGCACACCTAGCCACAAGGGAGGCTGAGAAGTACAGTCTCTCAGCAGAAGAGTATACCTGAGTTGGAGGAGAGCCAGAAGTCTGTTACTTGTGTAAATGCAACATATTATATCTGATCTTTGCCATAGAGATGTGTCACATTGTCTAAGGACTCTCAATAGGAGACCCTTGACAAGGGCTCTAGATGATCATTGTTTCCCTATAATTTGGAGTATAAAAGTAGTTGATTTTTACAACTACTTGTATTCTCTTCCATTTCCATTGTTGTTTGCACACTGATTATTTCCAACCAATTAATTACAACCCCTTTATATCCCATACTGAAGGATCTGAGGAGCTGCCAACACACACCAACATGCTGGTCTTTTTCAACAACTTTCCTGGCAGGGTGCAGTGGCTCATACCTATAATCCTGCCACATGGGAAGGCTGAGGCTGGAGGATCACTTGACCTCAGGAGTTCTAGACCAGCCTAGGCAACATAAGGATACTCCATCTCTACCAAAAAAAAAAGAAAAAAAAGAAAAAAAAAAGTTAGCCAAGCCTGGTGGTATGTACATGACTGTAGGCCTAGCTACTTGGGAAGCTGAGGTGGAAGGATCTCTTGAATCCAAGAGTTCAAGGCTACAGTGAGGTATGATCATGCCACTGCACTCTAGCCTGAGCAGCAAATCAAGACCCTGTCTCAAAACAAACAGACAAAAAACCACATCACCATCCCTAAAGCAGTAGGTTTTGCATACAAAAGATCCTTTCCGCTGAGCTTAGCAGGGGTTGTAGCCATTAATTTGTAATAATAACTAGGCAATCACAATAAATAATAAAATTCAAGTCATTAAATTTGAGTTAACTGGTTATTCAGCAGTCCATGAAGTTTGGTCTTTTGGCCCTTTTCTTTCAGTAATGCGGGCATAACACATGGTGACAGAGAGCAGCTTGGTAACCATGATACAGCATGAATGAGGACAAAAGTCAACTGCTGGAAATTAGAGAGGGAAAGGCAAAGATAATCTAATTCCATGAGGTTATCATGGAGACCCTCCCTCAGTTTCATGCTTTCTTCCCCTAGACTTCTGTTATATAAGAGATAATCCTTCATGTTTAAGCCATTTTCAGTTGATTTTTCAGGATATCCCATATTTTCCCAATAAAAAGTACCTATAAAATATTTAAAGTTTCTGCTATTGGTAACCATTAAGTGATGCCTTGCTTTTGCTTGTGAATATAACCTGCAAGACCTATTTCAAAAGCAAGAATTCTAGAAGCAGGATAATAAAACAGCAATTATATCATTCAGTGGATGAGTCTTTGTTTTGAAACATTAGCCAGATACCATGTGGTCACCAGGCAGATTCGGTGAACAAGCATATCAAAATGACACATTCAGGCCTATAAAGGGCTAGTAGAAGATTTTGATACTAACCACTCCTTTCTGTACATGAAGATCAAGTCAGAATATGTTTTGTTTTTCTCTTTGTCTCATTTTTAACCTTCTATTGTCACTCTACTGCAGATAGCAACAATATATATATCAGAGAATTATCAGTTAATAAACCAGTACCAAAAGCATTCTAACTAAATATTTATTAAAAATGATATGACCTTATTATTAATACATTGAAAAAAACTAAAAAATATATTTAATTTTTAAAATCTGGAAAATTTCTACATTACATCTTTACTCTCTCTCTGTATATACGTATATGTATTTTACAACATATATCCATATAGCAAACATATATTTCACTTCATAAATCTAGGAATTTGGAACATAACCCAAAAAGCACTGGCTTATTATACAAATAATTTGGGTCAAGATATCATGTTTCTTAGTTATAAAATATTTTGGTTGTGAGTAGATTTGAAAGAGCATGCGAATGCAAAAACTACTTATTAAAATCAGAGCATCCAAATCATGGTGGCAGTGAACGTTCAGCAGCATCTGAGGAAAATGCCATATCCATCATAGTCACATTCATAAATTTCTTTTGATTAGGCTTTGCGATCTTCAATGGAAATTTTCAGGGCCATTGAAAAAATCTCACACATTTTTTTTCTGTCTCAATCTTAATTCTTCAGAGAATAAATAAGGAAAGTGAATAGCTCTGTTAGGCATTTCTCAATCATCTTTAAATGGGTCATGGTTTTAAATAGGATGTGTCAAATTGAAATTACATGAACTAAATTATAGCTAAGTTACACTGTACTGTCTGCTTAATGACTTCTTTACAGGGGGTCAGTGAGTCATCAACGATTAATTGCAATTCGTCTTTGAAACAGTCAAAATCAATGTATATTTTTCACTAAAGTGAAAGTCAAATAACTAGCCTCAAGAAACACTGAAAAAGAGGTAACTAAATAACAGTCATAAATATTCAGTATCTATAAGCAAACAAAAAAAAATCCAGTTTTAATGTCATATATATAATTTATTGCTAAATTCAGTCTCATATTTTGTTTCATGAATATGTACGTATATCAAAGATATATAATTCAAACTATCAAATCACTGAGACATCTATGTCCTTTAAATTTTTCTGGGACTTATATTTTCCTGTGTAAAGCCTATATTTCATATAGTTATTTTATATCCACAGAGATGAACTCACATTCTATCTTATTTTGACAGATCATTTTACTTTTTTTTTGTTTTACCATTTTCCTTTTCCTTTTTGCTCAATTGCACACTTTATTTCAAATGCTCAGTTTTATACTTAAAGTTTTAATATGTACACTTGACTAAACAAATTCCATAGTAATAAATTTCTGCACTCTTTGTGAGCAACGTAAAATATTATTTCATGACTTCTCAGCCATCTCTCTTCTAACAGGTCATTGTGCCCTGTGTCTTAATTTCATCACTTTTCCCAACAAAATATCCAGTATAGAATATTTATAGGTCATCAATATTTGTTTAGATTCACCACTATTTGTGCAGTTTCTGATCTCATTAATCATTCTAACACATCATAGGAGGATCTGTGTCTACTTTCTGAAAGGTAATAAAAATAAAAAAATTTATTCAATAATGTTCTCCTAGCCTTAGGCACTTTGTTCAACATTTTTTTATTTGGCCATCAAAAATAGTATCATTAATATTTTCAAAATTATAAATAATAATTTGAAATTATCATTATTTGGATATATAATTCTAGGTGGAGAATTATTTTCTGCCAGCATTCCTTCTAAGAAATTATCCAGCTCTGTGTTTGTTGGAAATTTTGTTTCACCTTGTTGCTGTTTCTTAGTAAGCAATCTAAATGAGTATTAGATTTAAAAATTATATCTTCATATCTAATGCTGAATAATTTCATCATAATGTATCTAAGATTCATTTAACAAATGTCTGCTAAGTATATGCTTGGTGAGAGACACAATTTTAGAATACACAGGTACAGTAGTTTTGAAAACTGTGCTGCCTGAGGTGAGGACGGACATCTTCCACCAATTCTGGAAAAACTTCAGCTGGTGGCCGGACACGGTGGCTCATGCCTGTAATCTCAGCACTTTGGGAGGCCTAGGCGGGAGGATCAAAAGGTCAGGAAATCGAGACCATCCTGGCTAACACGGTGAAACCCCATCTCTACTAAAAAATACAAAAAATTAGCCAGGCTTGGTGGCGAGCACCTGTAGTCCCAGCTATTCGGGAGGCTGAGGCAGGAGAATGGCGTGAACCCGGGAGGCAGAGCTTGCAGTGAGCTGAGATGGCGCCACTGCACTCCAGTCTGGGTGACAGAGCGAAACTCTGTGTCAAAAAAAAAAAAACAAAAAACAAAACTTCAGCTGGTATGTCTTGATTAGTATGGCCTTTTT
Organism: Gorilla gorilla gorilla; assembly: GCF_029281585.2. Classification (NCBI taxonomy): domain Eukaryota; kingdom Metazoa; phylum Chordata; class Mammalia; order Primates; family Hominidae; genus Gorilla; species Gorilla gorilla. The sequence continues at coordinate 91,132,896 of NC_073243.2, forward strand.
CACACCCTATAATTCTTTAAACCTTTTGTTAGATATATCTTAGATGTTCTTATTATATATCTGCACATTTCAAACTCTCATATTCTCTGAATTCTAAACTCTCTGCAGTAAATCTTTGATCATGTTTTTAATTTATTTCTATACATTTTCTCTTGGAACAAACTTAAAGTAATTTTTAGGTTATTTATTTTGGATACTGTTCTTTTTTACTGTAAATGTTCATAGCTATGTGTTTCACTCTGAAAACTGCTTTAGTTTTTTGTATACTTTTTACCATTTTATATGTACATTATATTCATCTCAAAGCATTTTCAAACCTTTCTTGTAATTTCTTCGACCCACTGCTTATTTAAGAATCTGTTGTTTGATATCTGCATGTTTGTAAATTTCTCAAATTTCCTTTTGAAGATTTTTAAAATTTCATTGAGGTTGAAGAATATAATTTGTATTATTGCAATTTTAAAAAATTTTATTGAGGCTTTTAAAAATGTTCCATGTGCACTTTAAAAAAGTATGCTTTCTGCTTTTGCTAAATGGAGTGTCCTATAGATAGATGTGTGTTACAGTTAGTTGTGTGTTAAAATCTTTGTCTTTATTGATCTGTCTCCTTGTTCTATCCTCATTGAAAGAGGTATTAAAATCTCCAACTACTACTGTTGAATTGTCTATTCTTTCCTTCAATTCTGTCAATATTTATCTAAAGTATCTTTGGATTCTGTTGTTAAATGCTTAGATAAATTTTATATATTCCCAAATCTATTGACTCTTAGCATTATGCACTGTCCCTCCTTCTATCTAGCAACATTTTTTAAAATTTTATTTTTGTTATTTGAGATGGAGTCTTGCTTTGTCACCTAGGCTGGAGTGCAGAGATGCTATCTCGGCTCACTGCAACCTCCGTCTCCCAGGTTGAAGCGATTCTCCTGCTTTAGCCTCCTGAGTAGCTGGGATTACAAGCGCCTGACACCACGCCCAGCTAATTTTTTGTATTTTTAGTACAGATGAGGTTTCGCCATGTTGGCCGGGCTGGTCTTGAACTCCTGTCTTCAAATGATCTGCCTGCCTTCACCTCCCAAAGTGCTGGGATTACAGGCATGAACCACTGTGCCCGGCCTTTCTAGCAACATTTTTAAAGTTTCACTCCAGGTCTCACGATTGCTTTTTGCACAGTATATCCTTTCATCCTTTTATTTTAAATACATTTTTATTTCTGATTCTAAAGTATCTCCCTTGTAAACATATAGCTGGATATTGATTTTATTCATTGAAACTCATAATCTTTGACTTTTAATTATATTGTTTAATCTATTCGCATTTAATGTTGTAACTGATATGTGGGAGTGATATCTAATATATCATCCATATTTCTATCTCTTTCTATATCTTTCATGTGTCTTTGCACTTCTGTTTCCTTTTAACTGTTTCATATTAAGTGGATATATTCTAGTATAATACTTAATTCTTTTAGTGATTTTTAATAATATTGCTTAGATATTTTCTTAGTGATGGTTTCAGGGTGTTAAATATGAATATTAACTTCCATACAATTTAGATTATACTGACTTAGGTCCAGTGTAACACAGCAGTTTTATTTCTGTAGAGCTTAATTCCTCGCCTCCTTTTCGTGTGTTATCATCTCATACATAGTGGGCCCATAGGTGTTACAACCCCAACAAACATTATTAGTTACCATTTCTATTTCTCTTCATTTCTCTCTGGAGATCTGATACAAGGGCCAGGCGTGGTGTCTCACGCCTATAATCCCAGCAATTCAAGAGGCCCGAGGTGGGCGGATCACTTGAGGTCAGGAGTTGGAGACCAGCCTGACCATCATGTTGAAACCCTGTCTCTACTAAAAATACAAAAATTAGCTGGGCATGGTGGCAGGTGCCTGTAATCCGAGCTACTCAGGAGGCTAAGGCAGGAGGCTGCAGTGAGCCTAGATCATGCCACTGCACTCCAGCCTAGGCGACAGAGTGAGACTCCATCTCAAAATAAAAATTAAAAAAAAAAAAAGGATCTGATACAAGTTCTTCACTCCAATGTAGTATGCTTTGTTTCCATCCACATTCTTTGTGCTGTTATTGTCAAATACATTGCATTTTTATGTTAATGGCTCAATAAATACAAATATGTAAATGTTATTTCATACAATTGCTTTTAAAATCAACTATGAAAAAAGAGTAGAAGAAATATCAATTATACTGCATCTTATATTTTTTATAGTGATCTGTGTAACTATATAATTATATTTTATAGTGATCTGCATAATTATCTTTACCAGTATTCTGCTTTTTATCATGTGATTCTTTTTTTCTTTAGACAGAGTCTCACTCTGTTGCCCTGGCTGGAGTGCAGGGGCATGGTTTTGGCTCACTGCAACCTCCGCCTCCTGGGTTCAAGTGATTCTCTTGCCTCAGCCACTCGAGTAGCTGGAATTACGGGTGCACACCACCACACCTGTTAATTTTTGTATTTTTGGTAGAGAAAGAGTTTCTGCATGTTGGTCAGGCTACTTTAGAACTCCTGACCTCAAATGATCCACCCGCCTCAGCCTCCCAAAGTGCTGGGATTACAGGTGTGAGCCACCATGTCCGGCCTATCATGTGAATTTGAATTGCCGTCTACCTATCACTAGCTCTCAGCCTGAAAACCTGCTTGCCTATTTTGTATTAGCTGGGATTGACAACAACACATTCACTCAGCTTTTGTTTATCTGGGAATGTCTTTCTTTTGTCTTCAGTTTTGAAAATCATTTTGTTGTATATAAGATCTTTGCTGACAGATTTTTTTTTGGCTGGTTTTAATTTTAACATTTAACATATTATTCCATTGCCTTCTGACATGTATTTTTTTCTAGTTGGAAATTCACTGTTAACTTGGGCTTTCATTACAAATGATAAATAGTTTTCTTCCTGCTATTTTCAAGATTTTCTCTCTCTCTTTGGCTTTCAACATTTTACTTGATGTGTCTGATTTGGATCTCTTTGTTTTCATCCTATTGTACTGTGTTGAGCTTCTGGGTTTGTAATTCCTGTTTTTCATCACATTGAAAAGGTTACAATCACTTTATCATTAAATATTGTTTCTTTTCCTTTCTTAGTCTTCACTATCTCTCTATCTAAACTTATATGTGTGTATACATATATATATTTACATATATGTGTATGTGTGTGTTTGTATATACATTACAAACACATATTTGTATGCAGACAATGAACCTCACTGACTCATATGTGTCCAAAATTCAGAGCAACAAAAAACAAAACAAAGCAGAAAAAGTGTGTTTTTATTGCTATTATTGTCTCTTATTTTAAAAATTGAAATAATGTCAGCTCTTAATCTTCTACATTAAATGCCATCGAAATGGTATAACTCAGAATATTCTTTTAAAAAAACAACAATTCAAGCTCTTAGAATCTGATCAATATCTCTGAGTGTTACTATCCTAAGGGAGAAATCTTAATCTACCTCATAGTGCTAAAATGTCACAGCTCTTTGACATTAAAAGCTTCCCCAGTTTTCTAAAGAGAATTATCCCAATGATAGGGCAAGGTTCTCTTATTTGTCAGATCCTGTACAACTTTAAAGATTAGATGTCAGGGACATAGTGCCATAGAGATTCCTCCATGCCTCTCTGCCACCCCTCACAAGCAACCGTCTCTCTATTATACTCTGCTTAGGGAATCTCCCTTTTATAAACAACTGTATTGTTTTCTATTGCAGCTATAAGCACTTACAACAAACTTTCTGGCATAAAACAACACAAACTTATGACCTTAGAGATCTGGAAGCCAAAGGTCCAAAATATGTCTCACTGTGCTAAAATCAAGGTGTCCACAGGGATGCATTCATTTTCGGAAACTCTCGGGAAGAATCTGTTTTCTTGCCTTTTCCAACTTTGAGAGGCTGCCCAGATTCTTTGGGTCATGATCCCATTTTATCCTGAAAACCAGCTATGGACAGTTGAGTCTTTCTCACATTGCATCACTGTGATACTAACTCCCCTAACTCTCTCTTCCATATTTTAGGGATCCTTGTGATACATTATGCCTACCCAGACAATCCAGTATAATCTTCATTTTTAAAGGCCAAATTCCATCTGAACCCTTAATTCCCTTAATCGATGTAACATAATAACATATTCACAGACTCCAGAGATTAAGAGCTGGATATCTTTGGGGGCCTCTTATTTTGCTTACTGCAGTACTTTTGACTTTCTCCCACACATTTTTCTAAACAGAAACATCGGTATTTGATTAAACTTGAGGAATGGATTGTTCCTAATTTTAATACTACCTCAAGGGAAAGTCCTGTTTAAGTCACCTAATGCTTTTACAATAAATAACATTTGGTCTAATGGTCCAGATTTAGAAATTCAGTAGATTTCTAATCAGACCTAGAAATTCACTTTGGCATTCATGCATGTTTCAGAACTATGATATTCAGGAACTCAAATATTTCTACTCTTGATTTGTATTTCCTGAATTGACGTTTTTGTTTTAGATCATATCAGTTTCAGTTTTTTATATTCTTACTTTAAGTATAGCCATCTATAGTCTTGTGAAATTTTCGTAAATCACATTTTTTTTTTCAGAGTGGGAAAGCAAACTGTATGTTTGAAAAGAGGATTTTTTAAAAAGGCAAATGGAAATTTGACAGTAAATGCATTTAATGGGAAAAGAACAATATGCCATATTTACTTACTTAATACCTGGTATGATTTGGTTGTGCCTCCACCCAAATCTCATCTTGAACTATAGCTCCCACAGTTCCCACGTGTTGTGGGAGGGAACTGTTAGGAGGTAATTGAATCATAGGGGTGGGTCTTTCCCATGCTGTTCTCATGATAGTGAATAAGTCTCATAAGATCTGATGGTTTTATAAAGAGGTGTTTCCCTGAACAAGTTCTCTTCTTTTGTCTAACACCATGTGAGACATGCCTTTCACCTTCCACCATGATTGTGAGGCCTCCCCAGCCACGTGGAACCGTGAGTCCATGAAACCTCTTTCTTTTGTAAATTGCCCAGTTTCAGGCATGTCTTCATCAGCAGCAGCATGAAAACAGACTAATACAATACCCATCCCCCTTTATTTAGGTTATGTGATATAGTAATAGCAATGAATGAGCATGTGATTCCTCATTTACTTCCTGCATTGAGAAATTTTATTAACCATTAAATCCTTTTCTCCCCTCAATTTTTACTAAAACCAATAATTTTATAAATGTTTAAAAATATCTCAGGCAGAGATCATTAAGAACATCTTCCACATTTTCTTTAATGATTACTTTTATTCTGATAAATGTCACTGCTTTAGGAAGGCTTTGAAAATTCCCATAGTGTGTGTAGGTATATTCACATATTTTTTAAAGGAGGCAAATTCATGAGATTAATTAAACATTTCACTTCATTTTATATTTCATTATTAACATGTTTTGTCAAAGGAGCTAAAAGTTGGGCAACTGTTATAATAACAAAGTCCTATTTGTTTTTGTTGTTGTTGTTAACAAATAACTCATCATATTAGTCCATTTTCATGCTGCTTATAAAGATATACCTGAGACTGGGAAGAAAAGGAGGTTTAATTGGAGGTACAGTTCCACATGGCTAGGGAGGCCTCAGAATCATGGCAGGATATGAAAGGCACTTCTTACATGGTGGCGGCAAGAGAAAATGAGGATGGAAAAGCAGAAACCCCTGATAAAACCATCAGATCTCAGAAGACTTATTCACTATCATGAGAACACTATGAAGAAAACCATCCCCATGATTCAAATGATCTCCCACCAGCTCCCTCCCACAACACTTGGGAATTATGGGAGTACAATTCAAGATAAGATTTTGGTGGGAACTCAGAGCCAAACCATGTCATTTGGCATTTGTAAATATTTGCACAGGAAGAATTAGAAAAATGATATTTTACCTGTTATGGTCTGAACATTTGTACCTTTCCAAAATTCACATGTTGAAACCCCAATCCCCAAAATGATGGTATTAGGAGGTGGGGCTTTTGGGAAATGATTAGGTCATCGGAGTAAAGCCCTCATGAATGAAATGAGTGACTTTATAAAATAAGTCTGAGAGAGACCTCCCCCCGAGCTGTTCCGCCATTTGAATTTATAGCAAAAAAACAGATGTTTATGGACCAGCAAGTAGGCTGACCCTCACCAGATACCTAATCTGCTGGTGCCTTGATCTTAAACTTCCCTGCCTCTAAAACTATGAAAAATAAATGTCTGTCATTTATAAGCTACGTAGTATGTATCAATTTATTACAGCAATTCAAACAGACTAAGAGAAAATTAGTACCAAAGAGTGGGGGTGCTCTATGCTATAACATATACCTAAACATATGGAAGTGGGGATGTTTTGGGATTGGGTAGTGGGTAGAGGCTAAAAGAGTTTCAAAGTGCATGGTAGAAAAAGCCAACACAGCTCTGAAAGCATCTTTAGAATGTGAGTCTGGTGTGAGCTCTGAAGGAGCGGAGAAAAGCTGTAGAGAAAGCTGGAATTTTCTTAGAGACTAAGTAGTCAAGAATATAATGCTGGCAGAAATAAGCTTGGTAAAGGTCACACTGATGAAGTTTCAGGTTGAAATGAGGAACATGTAATTGGAAAATGGAGAAAAGGTCACTCTCGTAATAAAGGAGTAAAGAATTTGGCTGAATTTTCCTCGTGTTTTCAGGAAAGTAGAAATTGTAAGCATTGAAATAGAATATTTGGCTGAGGAAATTTCTGAGCAAAGTATCGGAAGAGTGGCCTGGTTGCTCTTGCCTGCTGATAGTAAAATATGCGAAGAGAAAAATGATTTAAAATTGATTGTAATCAAAAGGGAAGCAGAACTTCAAAATCTTGAAACAAATTCAGCCTATCTACATTGGAAAGCATGAGGAAACCTGTTTGGGAGAGAACAAGTGTGGGCCAACCAACTGTTGGATAAGTAGATTAGTATGGATAGGCCACCTCAATGGAAGGTAGGTGCTATTCATCAAAAATAATGAAAGGGTTATTCTGCCATCTAAACAGAAGCCAGGGCTTATTGTAAAAGGCAATGGAAGAATGACCCTGAAGGCATTTTAGAGATTGTCTATGCTGCCATTCCCATCATGAGCCCAGAATTCCAGGGTCTGGGGGGCAGAAGTTTATCAAAAGAGAGACCACCACTGATTATAACAGCCTCCTCACATTACAGTCTCCACTCCCCGCACACTGCAGTTCTTCTCCTTAGTCACCCCACCAGTGAAATCAGCAGCCTTAGCGAAGTGTGTATTTCACCCAGGAAAGCAGAGGAGATGTGACTAGATTTCAAAGGATGCCCTGAGAGAGCTAGAAGGTCCAGGCAGAGAACCCATAGGGATGGGCCCACCTCAGAGAACTGCCATGGGGACAGGCTATCACAGAGAGCACCAACTAAGGTAATGCCAGCAGAGCCATGGGGGCAAGGCTGCCTCCATGAACCCAGATTTCAGCACTGGAGAGCTGCAGCCCTTACAATTTGATATATTCTGCCCTGTTGGTGTTGGACTTGATCTGGGCCTGTGTGTATATGAATGCACATACATACATGCATGCATCCATATCTACATCTACATAAACATATATACATATAAATAATATCAGATTTTCAGCAAACATGAGGTGTGTGTATTTTAGTTCCTTGCACGTCATCTCAGAAATTGAGGTCACAGGAATAGATTAAAACGGGCTCTTTTTTGTCTTCAATATTTTATTCTCAGAAAAATCTTTCTTAACTGCTCTACACCCTGATCTATATTATCTTCATGTTGTCAATGATTATGTTGTACTCCCAATTTCCAGGACAGCAGAACAGATATGCTTTTTTTTTCTTTGTGCTTTAAATGCTACAAATGAAAATTACTGGTTTAAGACACAGTTTAATTTGTAATCACATTTGGCTTTGCCAAATTAATGAGTATATTCTAATTGATAAATGCTGCAATTTTTTTCATACTAAACACTTGTCTCCTTCTATCCACAATTTTATTTCTAAAATGTTATGTTTTAAAGCAAAGCTTCAAAAAATAGGTGTTTCTGTATGAGTGGTATACGTATGCGAGTGTATGTGTTTAATTTTTTTCCAAAGGAAAAATTAAGTGTTCTTAATTTTGTGCTTGAAATACAGAAATACATTTCTTTTTGCACACAGATGTCTACTTCTAAAACTGATAAGCCCATGTGTCTTTTTTTTAACCTAAATCAGCTTATAATATCGTTGATCATACCACATTGCTAAAGGTCAAAGCACTTTTTAACAGATGTATAGGTACTTTAATGTCAAGTCAGAAAGAAACATGCTCCCTTATCATAAAATATTTACTAACAGATAAAATATAACACCCACACAGATACTGAAATGTTGTTCTAATGATCAGCCATCCTTTTATTAATTAGTTTATTTTTGAAGCCCTTTGTATAAAGATGGCTAGATCCCTGGAAAGCTGGTAAACTTTTTAGATTTTTATCTATAATCACATCCAAAAACATTGCCAGATGTATTAGGCTGTTGTTGCACTGCTATAAAGAAATACCTGAGACTAGGTAACTTATAAGAAGAGATGTTTAATTGGCTCACGGTTCTGCAGGCTGTGTAGGAAGCATAGTGATATCTGCTTCTGGAGAGGCCTCAGGGAGCTCTTAGTCGTGGCAGAAAGTGAGGCAGGACCAGGCCCGTCACGATCAGACCAGGAGCAAGAGAGAGATGGGCGGAGGCACTACTCACCTGTAAACAATGAGATCTTGTGAGAATTCACTCACTATCACAAGAACAGCACCAAGGGGATGGTATTCATGAGGGATCCACCCCCATGATCCAATCACCTCCCACCACACTCCACCTCCAACACTGGGGATTACAGTTCAACATGAGATTTGGGTGAGGTCACATATCCAAATTATATCACCAGATTAGGATTTTTGTTTTGTTTTAAGCAGTCTTTATATTCAAGGACAAGTGAGGAAGACTTCCTCAAATAGTTTTTGTTTTAAGTAATCTGACCTATTTTGGGGAAAGAAATGAGAAGTTCTTCTACGAAAGTGATTGATTCTCCACTAAATTGTTATAGTTTCATGAATCCTAAAAATGGGCTTATGCTATAGAGATTTGATATCTCCTGTACGCCACTCTCAGGTTGGCCCTCTCCATTACAAGGCAAGGAAGGGGAGGAAATGGACTCAAATCTCTCAGCCTCACCTCTATCCTTTCTGACTCCAAGAGGTGATGGAGAGAGGAAAGAAAGGAAAGAGAAGGCAAGCATGACAAAACTTCTCTACCTTTGAGTCATTTTTAAAGCCACAAAAGGTGGAATTCAGCTATCTTCATCAGCAAAATGAGATGGGTGATGAGTGGGTTGGCCAGATGACAAATTGCTAAGCATCCCTCTCACTAAATGTTGTATACGTAACCTCCACAGCTCCAGCAAGCTCTCAGGAATATAACCCAAGGGTCCATGCATATAAGCTAAGGAAATTTTATAATATTTCTCCATTTACTTCTCATATCTTCAACAATAAGTTATATGAGGTACCTGCCAAAAGCAGAGGTAACTTCTATTTTTTAGTATTTTAAAATAATTAACAAAGTATACATTTTATGAAACTAAGAGATCAAACATTGAATTATTACAATGCTTATCTATTTCCTATTCAAAAAAATTGCATCATATTATATCTTAACACACTGAGTTTCACATTTTTCTGGGGAAATTTTCTTATGTAGAGTTGTGAGGAGTTTCAGAACCTCACTGTTGGAGGGCAAGTGACCACTGGTTTTGCATGTGACCTACTGTGTTCTGCAAAAGTACAGCACATTGTCTGCACATTTCTAAACATTCATGAATCAAAATGAAGGAAAAGTGATTACATCCTTTTATATATTTTTAAAAGATTTCACTTCTATTAATGACATGAAATATTCAACAGAAAAATTTAAAAATTATTTCACACGAGAGATATATGCATTTCATATTTCTTATATTGTAATAAATAAAATAGGTTTTGTTGAGAATGGTAAACACAATATTTGTTGTGACTTTCTTGACTTTAATAGTCAATACTAAATTTATTTAGCTTTTATTATAGGCTTTTTCCACAAGAAGAGGAAAGAATTATTATGTGACTATTTGAGTGTCAAGGGGCTTGCTTCAGGTGTATAAGAGGGAATTGTCTAAGCTTAATTTCTCTTTAATTTTTCTGAAAATATTTTACACAGGATCAAGAACATCTTGATAAAGAAAAGATAGTGTTCTTTTGCAAATGCAAATAACGACATAAAAATCATCTCCCTTGTCAGCGAGAAATGTTCTACTCAGACAGAAAGTAAATGTTTGCCTATAATATCTCATACTTAGAAATGGATTGGATATAAATACATCAAATTTACATTCTATAAATTATCCACATGAAGTCCTAATATTTACCTCCATTATGCATTGCTGGAGTAATAGGAAGTACACACAGCCAAAGTTATGTTTATTGAAACCTCTTTTGTTACTTCTGCAATCTACCTTATCAAGAAGAGTCTTGCATAAGAACCTTGGTGGCAATAGCTCTGAAGTGATCATCTGATCCAAATATATATTTACCGCATTAAATATATTTTATTTAACTCAGAAAATTAAAAATATACAAAATGCAGATTACAAGTATTAGGGAGGATGTGGAGAAAAGGGAAAGCTTGTATTTTGTGTGTGAAACTGTAAAATAGTACAACCACTACAGAAAACTGCATGGAGGTTCCTCAAGAAGCTAAAAATTAAAGTACCATATGATCCAGCAATCTGATTTCTGAGCGTATGTCTAAAATACATGAAATCAGCATGATGAAGAGATATCTGCACTTCAGATATTGAAGTATCATTCATAACAGCCAAGTTAGGGAATCAACCAAGTGTCCATCAGAGATGAATGAATAAAGAAAAGGTGGTATATATATACAATGGAATATTATTCAGCATTAAGAGAGGGAAATTCTGTCATCTGCAACAAAATGAATAAACCTCGAAGACCAATATGCTTTGGCCCTGTGTCCCCACTCAAATCTCATCTAGAATTGTAATCCCCACATTTCAGGGGTGGAGCCTGATGGGAGGTGATTGAATCATGGGGGCGGACATCCCCCTGGCTGTTAGCATGATAGCGATAGAGTTCTCACGAGATCTGATTATTTGAATGTGTGTGGCACTTCCCGTTTTGTGCTCTCTCCTGTCACTATGTACCTTGCTTTCTCTTTGCCTTCCGCCATGATTGTAACCTTCCTGAGTCCTCTCCAGCCATGAACTATGAGTCAATTAAAACTTCTTTTTTTTATAAGTTACCCAGTCTCAGGTAGTTCTTCATAGCAATGTGAAAATGGACTAATACAGAAAACTGGTACCAGGAAAGTGTGGCACTGCTACAAAGATACCTGAAAATGTGGAAGTGACTTTGGAACTGGGTAACGGGCAGAGGTTGGGAGAGTTTGGAGGGCTCAGAAGAAGACGGGAAGATATGGGAAAGTTTGGAACTTCCTAGAGACTTGCTGAATAGTTTTGATCAAAATGTTGATAGTGATATGGCAATAAAGTCCCGGCTGAGGTAGTCTCAGATAGAGATGAGGAACTTATTGTGAACTGTAGTAAAGGTCACTCTTTCTATGCTTTAGCAAAGAGACTGGTGACATTTTGCCCCTCTCCTAGAGATCTGTTAAACTTTGAACTTGAGAGAGATAAGTTAGGGCATCTGGCAGAAGAAATTTGTAAGCAGAAAGGCATTCAAGATTTGACCTGGTGGTTTCTTTTTCTTTTCCTTTTTTTTTTTTTTTTTTTGAGACGGAGTCTCGCTCTCTCACCCAGACTGGAGTGCAGTGGTGTGATTTTGGCTCACTGCAACCTCTACCTCCCAGGTTCAAGCAATTGTCCTGCCTCAGCCTCTCAAGTAGCTGGGATTACAGGCATGCACCACCACACCCTGACCTGGCAGTTTCTAAAAGTGTACAGTCACATGCATTCACAAAGAGACGGTTTGAAATTGGAATTTATGTTTAAAAGGAAAGAAGACATTAAAAGTTTGGAAAATTTGCAACTTGACCATGTGGTTAAAAAAATAAAAACCCATTTTCTGGGGAGAAATTCAGGCTGGCTGCATAAATTTGCATAAATCAAGAGGATCCTGATGTTAATCTCCAAGAAAATGAGGAAAAAGTCCTCAGGGCATTTCAGAGATCTTCACGGCAGCACCTCCCATCACAGTCCTAAAGGCCTAGAAGGGAAAAATTGTTTCTTGGGTTGGGCCCAGGTCCTCGGTCCTCTGTGCAGCCTTGGGACGTGAAGACCTGTGTCCCAGCAGCTCCAGCTCCAGCCATGGCTCAGGCCACTGCTTCAGAGGGTGCAAGCCCCAAGCCTTGGCAACTTCCACATACTGCTGGGCCTGCAGGTGTGCAGAAGACAAGAATTGAGGTTTAGGAACCTCCACCTAGATTTCAGATAATATAGGGAAGTGCCTGGATATCCAGGCAGAAGTGTGCTGCAGGAATGGAGCTGTCATGGAAACCTCTATGAGGGCACTGCACGGGAGAAATGTGGGGTTGGAGCCCTCACACAGAGTTCCTACTGGGGCACTGCCTAGTGGAGCTGTGAGAAGAGGGCCACAGTCCTATAGAACCCAGAATGATAAATTCACCGATAGCTCGCCCTGGCTGCTTGGAAAAGCTGTTGGCACTCAATGCCAAACCATGAAAGCAATCAAAGGGGCTGTATCTTGCAGAGACACAAGAGTAGAATTGCCTAAGGCCTTGAGAGCCCACTTGTTGCATCAGCATTCCCTGGATGTGAGACATGGAGTCAAAGGAGATTATTTCAGAGCTTTGAGACTTAATGACTGTCCTGCTGGGTTTTGGATTTGGATGGGGCCCATAGCCCCTTTGTTTTGACCAATTTCTCCCTTTTGGAACAGGAGTATTTACCCAACGCCTGTAACCCCATTGTAACTAATCTGTTTTTGATTTTACAGGCTCATAGGTGGAAGGGACTCGTTTGTCTCAGAAAGATTTTGGACTGGACTTTTGGTTTAATGCTGGGATGAGTTAAGACTTTGGGGAACTCTTGGGAAGGCATGATTGGCTTTGAAAAGTGAGAAGAACATGATATTTTAAAGGGGCCAGGGGCAGAACAATATGGTTTGGGTCTGCGTCCCTGCCCAAATCTTATCTCAAATTGTAATTCTAACATGTTGTGGGAGGGGCCTGGTGGGAGGTAATTGAATCATGGGGGCACACTTCCCCTTTTCTGTTCTTGTGATAGTGAGTGAGTTCTCATAAGATCTGGTGGCACTTCCCCATTCACACTCTTTCTCTCCTGCCACCATATAAGATGTGTCTTGCTTCCCCTTTGTCTTTTGCCATGATTGTACATTTCCTGAGGCCTCTCCAGCTTCAGGAACTGTGTGTCAAACCTCTTTTCTTTACAAATTACCCAGTCTCAGGTAGTTCTTTATAGCAGTGTGTAAAACGACTAATACAAAGACACTATGCTAAGTGAAATAAGCCAGGCACAGAAAGACAAATACCATATGTTCTCACTTTTATGTGGACTCTATAATAGTTGAATTCTAGATGTAGAGAACAGAATAGTTACCAGAGATTTAGGAGTGAGAGGAATGAAGAGATATTGTTGAAAGAGTGCAATGTTTCTGTGAGACAGGAGAAATAAATGGTAATTATTAGAGGCAATGGGTATGAACTTGATTTAGTCATTCCAAATTGGATGCATATATTAAAGCATAACTCTATACCCTATAAATGTAAGTGATTATAATCTGTCAATATTCAATATAATATATATACACATATATGTAATTATATACAGATACCTATAATATATAGAAAATGCATCTACTGAGACTGAATGAACCTTTATTTAAACTGGAAGCTGTAAAATTGATCAATATAATTATATATAATGATATATAAAGGTTATAGTGGGCCTGTTGGGTCTTCTAATAACAACCTCTACATTTCTCCCCACTAAATAATGAGTATTAATCAGAGTGCCTAATGGAATAATTTTAGTCCAATCAATTATTTTCTTCAGCATCTAATTTTCTCATATTCCATAATGTCTTGTTTTCATGCATATTTTTTCCTTCATGACCATTATACTAAATTTTAGTTATTTTATGTGCACTTGTTCCAAGCATATTTTCTTAACTATCTGTTCCTTATCTATTGATTTCTATGGAAATTTTTATTTTCCTCCAAAATGGCATCTGGGGGTTCATATGTTTGGACTATTTTTATCGTCATTGCTGTTTGTCTTCATTTGTCTTTTTCTCTGATCACTATTATACATATACACACACACACACACACACACACACATATAAATATATATGTGCATATATATTTCCCAGCATTTAATACATTTAATATCCCTTAGTGGATAGGGATGACAACTTACAAATTTAAATACTTTTTTTTATAAAGGAGTCATTTTTTTCTATTGAATTTAAGCTAAAATGTGATCCCTCAGTTCTGTAGGCCATTGCACTTTCAATATAGCATTATTAAATCCAAATCATTACATAGCAATAAGCAAATAACTACACCCGTAAGAAGAATGCCCATATAACTGAGCAAAAGAACACTTTGCCCTGGAGCCTGTGCTTTCAAGGGCTCCACTATGGTCCTCTCTCTGGCCACATTCCTCCCCAAAGTACAAGGAGTTTACCAGGTCCACGGGGATGAGGTTAGTTGGAGGTGATGCTGCTCACCCCCACCTACCACCTTTTAGATCATGCTGTAGAACATAAAGACTTAGAATTCTGTCTTCAAAGGGTTTTGAGACTGCTTCCAGCATCCATGTTCCTCTCCACCAGTTCTGTCTTTCATGGTGAACCACGTATACAGAGTGCACAACTAGAGAGGCTCTGTGGGCCAATGGGAAGCTTTTTGCTAGAGCTACAGTGGTAGACTGAGTTTCAACATATCAACAGAGGTACCCAAAACGTATACACACAAGGCCTCTCATGGTGTGAGACCAGCTCAGGGCACCGGCTCTCTCTATGTCCTCACATTCTGTGCTGGATGTTGACGGCCCAAGAATTCTAGTTCCAAACCTGAATTTCATTGAGAAGGTATATGTGTCAAAGTGAGAGAACACAGCATACTTTATTTAACAGTTTGTTAACTTGATTTATAACTTTTAAATATGCAAACATAGACTATATAGGTTTTGATTATTATTCTTGCCCTAGGCCTTAAGAATGTTAAGTTTAAGACACCTGAATATTTTATTAGATATAAGAATGCAACCACATATACTCAAAAACATAAATGTCAAACTAGTAGTCCCTACTTCTAAAATATAATGAAATATTCCATTTAACATTATATTTAGAGTGGCTCCCTTATGGAATCATGACATCTTTGCTGATTTAGTTACAGTTGAACTAAGTATTTTGCCTGAAATCAACACTTTATTTTTCAAAACTCCCAAGATACAGTGTGTGACAGATATGTCTTCCACTTATTTTTTTAACCTAGGCTTTATTAATAAGACAAATTATTAGTCACAAATAAAACCTTAAAAATACAGTTCAGCCTTATTTACAACTATTTAGTTGTTTACCTAAAATATCCTACATTATACACACACAGGCGCACACACACATATTTCTAATAGAAACTATAAGAAGCAGCCTCGACAAATCAAGAGGACATTATGTTATGTAAAATAAGCTAAGAACAGAAAGTTAAACACTGCATGTTCTCACTCATATGTGGAAACTAAAAAAAAGTTGATCTCAGAGGAGGAAAAAGTAGAATGGAATATACTAGAGACAGGGAAGGGTGGGATGAGAGAAGGATAAAGAGAGATTTGTCAAGGGATACAAAATTACAGCTAGAGACTAATAAGTTCTAGTGTTCTATAGCATTGTGGGATGACCGTAGTTGACAATAATATATAGTTTCAAATTGCTAGAAGGGGTATACTGAATGTTCCCATCACAAAGAAATGATAAATTTTGACATGATGGATATGTGAATTACATGAATCTGTTAAGCATTCATTTTATGTATCGAAATATCACTACATACCCCATAAATATGTACAATTATCACATGTCAATTTAAAAAATATAATAAGAAAAAATACAAAACATTAAATAACGGTGATAGTAGATTTGCCCTCTCAAATATTAAAACATTCGATAAATTTACATAGTTAAAATAGAGGGTAAATATAGAAAAATAATAAAAATTGTGACAAAATCTTGGTGATAACTTGACAGTGCTACTTTGAATATTAAGAATAGTGTAGCTGGCTGGGTGCAGTGGCTCATGCCTGTAATCCCAGCACTTTGGGAGGCTGAGGTGGGTGGATCACCTGAGGTCGGGAGTTTAAGACCAGCCTGACCAACATGGAGAAACCCGTCTCTACTAAAAATACAAAATTAGCTGGGCGTGTTGACAGATGCCTGTAATCCAAGCTACTTGAGAGGCTGAGGCAGGAGAATCACTTGAACCCAGGAGGCGGAGGTTACAGTGAGCTGAGATTGTGCCACTGCACTCCAGCCTGGGCAACAGAGGGAGACTCCATTTCAACAACAACAACAACAACAACAACAACAACAACAACAACAAAAATATATATATATATAGTGTATATATATATGTGTATATATATATGTGTGTGTATATATATATGTGTGTGTGTGTGTATATATATATATATATATATATGGTGTAGCAGAACCAAAATTTAACAGGTGCAAACCTTTAAATAAGTGTATCCTCTCTAAATGATTTGAACTTGCTTATGGATAATCAAGGTCATAATGTTTGGGACATAAATGCCTGTATACTTATACCAAAATATATCAGCAGTTACAATTAAAATGATCTTACATATTATTTGTCACATCAGGACTATTACTATTACTATAATTACTATTTTTATTATGCTGAAGGTATATGATAAATTTTGAGATGTGATTGATGGATGCTTAGGTTTGAAGAAGCAAAATTAGAGAAAGAGCTTAAAGGTGTCTCTGATATCTTCCTTTCTCCCTGGATATGGGCTCTGTAACTACTACATTCAAATATAATCTGGAATATCTAAGGTCCTTTCTTCACAATCTTCCACAAGGGGCTGAGAATCATAATGAGACACATTAATGAAGCCTAGTTATCATCTGATAATACTGTCATTAACATTTATTATCACATAATTAGATTGCGCATTAGCCATTTCTCAGAGCCACTTTAAAAGGAAAAAAAAATACGAGGACATATATGAGAACAAACACTGTAAGGAGTGCCTGTATAGTGATAATGTTTCGGAGTGAATGAGACATTTTATCACCTGGCATATTAACAGTGTGAAAGGACAGGGATCATATCAACCTCTCCCCTTCTTCTCTCTATGCTTTACATATTAGTTACTTGTTAAATCTTCTACCTTCTCAAACTGGGGCAATTATCTTAGCAATGACAGTTTTAGTGATGGGAGGAAATCATAATAGCTGTGGGTAATTGTTAGAAAGAATCAACACAGCTCTGAACTTTATAGGTCATGATATCTCTGTAGCTTGTGGGTTTAGCTGCATTTTGAAAAAGATAACTGTGTCTCCCTTAGCATCTTCCTTTTTCCTATTTTTTCTTGTAAGTTTACAAAGGTCAGATGCCAGTATGATCTAGAATAAGAGGTTTTGTGGCTGACTTTGAAAGGTTACTTTAGAGAAAAATCTCATGAAGCAGCAGTACCCCAAAGTGCTGCGGGGAATGTGGCTAACATCTTGTTACATCCTAATGGAGCTTCTAACACATTAGACGTATAGAGCATCGGATTCCAGAATGTGTCTGAGGGATTTAGTCTCTAGTTACTAAAAGGAAACGAAGAGGCATCTCAAGGTTAGAGTTACACTGACAAGGTCATGTTCATGGGACATCAAAGCAATGTGGAAATCAATTCTACCATCATAGCAAAGCCTGAAGTGCCTGTGTAACGATTAATTAGAATAATAATTGAAATGCAACATAATTATGATAAAGAAGGAAATGCCAGGGGCTTCTTTTCTCTATGGACTACAATACCATAGTGAATTGGGCCTTTCAAAATCCAGAAACTTTTTATTGGCTGTTTTTTTCGCAAAAGCAGAAATACTCCAGGATGTGTTTTCAGTAATTAAGGTAGTCTTTATAATACATATTTTTCTTTAGCCCAGCTGACTATCCAAATGAGTGAGTGTTTGGTGACTAATGTAAATATCTGTATGAACCAATTCCAGATATTTTAGCTGTGAAAGACTTGATGATAACTATAATAGAAGCAAAATGAGTGTTCCTCATTTTAATGTGACCTAATAACACCATATCATTTAAGACAATATTTATTTTTTAGTATAATATGAACTGGTCCTAATTCTGAGGTATGCTTATACCTTAGAGTATCAACACTAGAGAGTTATTAGAATTAATGACTGGCTTTCTATTGTGTTAGAGCCAATTAATTTTTTTTTTCAAAATTCTCTTCTGCAAGTCATTTCTGAGGTCTCCTTGCAAACCATTTGCACAGTCATAACTTCTATCCAAGTATTTGCTTATTACCTCAGCCAGAAAAATCTCTTTTCAAGGCTGCTTCACAGGGTTTCTTGAGTATGCATGAGTCAACACACATGTTCATAGAGGAGAAGATTGTGCTGATTTGCTCTACACCAACGTTCTGTTAAAGGTGGACCCAAGTCACTTCTGTCACTGATCAGAACACCGCTTATAACCAAATAAAATAAAAATAAAAAATTTAAAATACTTAGCCTAGACCTGACTGCAATATCTAACAAAACTTTCCTGGAGGCTTAAGTATTAAGCGAAGTACAATACAGAAAGTGACTTCCTTGAAGAGATCCTTCACATCCCTTGTAAGTTGGATTCCTAGGTATTTTACTCTCTTCGTAGCAATTGTGAATGGGATTTCACTCATGATTTGGCTCTCTGTTTGTCTGTTATTGGTGTATAGGAATGCTTGTGATTTTTGCATATTGATTTTGTATCCTGAGACTTTGCTGAAGTTGCTTATCAACTTAAGGAGATTTTGGGCTGAGACGATGAGGTTTTCTAAATATACAACCATGTCATCTGCAAACAGGGACAATTTGCTTCCTCTTTTCCTAATTGAATACCCTTTATTTCTTTCTCTTGCCTGATTGCCCTGGCCAGAACTTCCAACACCATGTTAAATAGGAGTGGTGAGAGAGGGCATCCTTGTCTTGTGCTGGTTTTCAAAGGGAATGCTTCCAGTTTTTGCCCATTCAGTGTGATATTGGCTGTGGGTTTGTCACAAATAGCTCTTACTATTTTGAGTTACATTCCATCAATAACCTAGTTTATTGAAATTTTTAGCATGAAGGGCTATTGAATTTTGTTGCAGGCCTTTTCCGCATCTATTGAGATAATCGTGGTTTTTGTCATTGGTTCTGTTTATGTGATGGATTATGTTTATTGATTTGTGTATGTTGAACCAGGCTTGCATCCCAGGGATGAAGCCGATGTTATTGTGGTGGATAAGCTTTTTGATGTGCTGCTGGATTCAGTTTGCCAGTATTTCATTGAGGATTTTCGCATTGATGTTCATCAGGGATATTGGTCTAAAATTCTCTTTTTTGTTGTTGCATCTCTGCCAGGCTTTGGTATCAGGATGAGGTTGGCCTCATAAAATGAGCTAGGGAGGATTCCCTCTTTTTCTATTGTTTGGAATAGTTTCAGAAGGAATGGTAACAGCTCCTCTTTGTACCTCTGGTAGAATTCAGCTGTGAATCTGTCTGGTCCTGGACTTTTTTTGGTTGGTAGGCTCAAAATACCAATGACTTTCTTCACAGGATTGGAAAAAACTACTTTAAAGTTCATATGAAACCAAAAAGGAGCCTGCATTGCCAAGACAATCCTAAGCAAAAACAAAACAAAACAAACAAACAAAAAACAAAGCTGGAGGCATCATGCTACCCAGCTTTAAACTACACTACAAGGCTGCGGTAAACAAAACAGCATGGTACTGGTTCCAAAACAGAGATATAGATCAATGGAACAGAACAGAGCCCTCAGAAATCATACCACACATCTACAACCATCTGATCTTTGACAAACCTGACAAAAACAAGAAATAGGGAAAGGATTCCCTATTTAATAAATGGTGCTGGGAAAACTAGCAACCCATGTGTAGAAAGCTGAAACTGGATCCCTTCCTTACACCTTATACAAAAATTAATTCAAGATGGATTAAAGACTTAAATGTTAGACCTAAAACCATAAAAACCCTAGAAGAAAACCTAGGCAATACCATTCAGGACATAGGCATGGGCAAGGACTTCATGACTAAAACACCAAAAGCAATGGCAAAAAAAGCCAAAATTGACAAATGGGATCTAATTAAACTAAAGAGCTTCTGCATGGCAAAAGAAACTACCATCAGAGTGAACAGGTAACCTACAGAATGGGAGAATATTTTTGCAATCTACCCATCTGACAAAGGGCTAATATACAGAATCTACAATGAACACAAACCAATTTACAAGAAAAAAACAAACAACCCCATCCAAAAGTGGGCAAAGGAAATGAACAGACACTTCTCAAAAGAAGACATTTATGCAGCCAACAGACACATGAAAAAATGCTCATTGTCACTAGTCATCAGAGAAATGCAAATCAAAACCACAGTGAGATACCATCTCACGCCAGTTAGAATGGAGATCATTAAAAAGTCAGGAAACAACAGGTGCTGGAGAGGATGTGGAGAAATAGCAACACTTTTACATTGATGGTGGGAGTGTAAATTAGTTCAACCATGTGGAAGAGAGTGTGGCGATGCCTCAAGAATCTAGAACTAGAAATACCATTTGACTCAGCAATCACATTACTGGGTATATACTCAAAAGATTATAAATCATGCTACTATAAAGACATGTGCACACATATGTTTATTGCAACACTATTCACAATAGGAAAGACTTGGAACCAACCCAGATGTCCATCAATGATAGACTGGATTAAGAAAATGTGGCACATAAACACCATGGAATACTATGCAGCCATAAAAAAGGATGAGTTCTTGTCCTTTGCAGGGACATGGATGAAACTGGAAGCCATGATTCTCAGCAAAGTATCACAAGGACAGAAAACCAAACACTGCATGTTCTCTCATAGGTGGGAATTGAACAAGCAGACCACTTGGACACAGGGTGGGGAACATCATACACCAGGTCCTGTTGGGGGGTCGGGGCCTGGGGGAGGGATAGCATTAGGAGAAATACCAAATGTAAATGACGAGTTGATGGGTGCAGCAAACCAACACGGCACAGGTATACCTATTTATCAAACTTCCACGTTGTGCACATGTACCCTAGAACTTAAAGTATAATTTAAACAAAAAAAAAAGTGACCTCCCCTAGTAACAAAGGTGATCACTTTCAGGGCCCAAAGGTCCAAGACAAATATCAGGATCCCTGAAAGGTTTCATATGTTCAAGGTCTACTTAATCACAATCTATCAACATTTTCTGGTTTTATTTTAAGTTTAATTCCTCAGTTCACCAGATTCTTCATTTCTATGTCCTGATTCCAAAAGCTTCAATAGTCATGAAAATGTCATCTTCCTTCAAATTCAAGGATTGTTACCACTCAAAAGTTAGACACAGCACACATACCCATTTATTTATGTGTGAAGTCCTCTCTCCTATCTGCTGTGGATCATTCAATCTCCAGGTCTCCCAGAGAATATCACAGTATTTTTTCAAAGTCTGAAATAATTCATCACAAAATACAAAACACTATATGTGGGCAACCAGCAGTCTAGTCTAACTCCATTTGAAAACTTAAAATGATTTTCTAAGTCTTTGAAAGACAATCCTCTTAAAGGATACTAAAATTTATGTGTTCAGATATACAGTGACTTTATGACTTTTGTTTTCACATGCACACACATATGAGTGCTCTCATACAGGAAGAAGTAAATTAATTTACATTTGTATAAACATAGTACTGTTCTGCTGGTTTTCTATTAAGTAAAGGAAGACTCCTAATAGAATGGATGCTTTCTTTGCTAGAAAAAGAATTCATGTGATATTGGCTGATTTGTGTTCCCCCCAATTCATATATTGAATCCCTAAATCTGAGTACCACAGAATGCAACCCATTTGGAGACAAGATATTTAAAGAAGCAATTAAGTAAAAATTAGGTCAATAAGATGAGTTCTAATCCAATATATCTGGTGTCCTTTTAAAAAGAGATTAAGACAGACAGAGACACCAGACAAATGCACACACTAAGAGACAATCATGTGAACACACAGCAAGAAGACAGCCATCTGCAAGCCAAGGAGAGGCCTCAGCAAAAACCAAACCCGCTGACACCTTGATGTCAGATTTCCCAACTCCAGAACTGTGGGAAAATACATTGCTGTTGTTTAAGCCATCCAGTCTCTTGTATTTTGTTGTGGCAGCCCTGGTAAAATAATATGTGGTGCTTAATAGATTCTGAATTAAAATTATCTTAACAAGCATAGTAATACTAACGTGAACACTATTTTTTTTCCACCTGGTACCTATTACCTTATAAACAGATAATAATATATGCAACATATAAAATAATTACTCCATAAATAACAGAAAAATATCACTATCATTGACTCAAGTACTTTAACATATGAGTGACTATCTTGTAACTTTTTCTTATAGCTTAGATAGAAACTTGAAACCTAGAAAGGTTTGAGTATTTGTTTTTTTTTAATTTAAATTTAATTGACTTTCTGAAGTTCAAAGTGATGCTTTATATATGACATAATTAATCTCTCACTTGAATTCTATGATGTTGGCAGGGACAATTTTACTTTTCCCGTCATGAATTTTTTTGGTGTGAATTTAAAATAAATAAAATCACCAAAAGAAAAACTGAGAAAAAATTACCCACACAGCTGAATCTTTGAGGTACACTAATCAATTTGATTTTATTTTATAGAGTGCCTTTTGCATTGAATAGTCACATTACATAATTTTTGAAAAAAATACTTTTTTTGAGCACTTCCTGTGTATAAAGTCTTATGCTAGTTACAACACAAGCATCATTGTTTTAAGCATCACAACACACGCATCATACCTGTGTCTTCCTAATTTACAGACAAAAGGTTCACAAAATTAAATAATTTGCCTAAGATTGCAAAACTAGTAATCAACAAAACCAATGTTAGGGATTATTCAAATTCTAAACCAAGGCTTCTAAGTGTCACACAATATTTTTAAGAAGGGTTAGCCTGAAGGAGGATTCCCAAATGATGAAGCTTAGACATACTGTATGTATCTAAGTATGTTTGTATATACATATTGTACACATTTCTATATATGAAGGTATTCATAATATATAAGCATATGTATACATATATTTGAATGTAAATATGTGTGTATATATACACATATGCATACATATATGTGTGCTTATATATACTTACACATACACACACGGACTTACTTTTCTATGTAATCATGATACATTTTGGAGAAGTGTGATAAGTTAAAAGTAAAATATTATAGAATATTAAAAAATAATTAAAAGTAAATTTAAGTATTTTACCCAATTTCTTTAAGCACATTAAAGTATACTTCATAAAAAACAAAGCAAAATTTCATCACCCTATCCTCCCTTCTCAAAATTAGTAGAATCCCTAAATTACCCTTGAGATCTTCATAGATAGAGTAGGAAATAACGAACTTAACCACTTTAACCAATTAAAAGGAAAAATACAATCAATTCAACTATGATAGAAAATATCCTTTGATAAAGTTCTATACAGATCTTGGTATAAAATGTTTGGATTACTAGAAACAATATTTTTTTTTTTTACTTGACAAACTGCATCAACTAAAACTTAACATCGCTTCAGAAATAAAATGATAGAACTAATCTCATTAAGTTAAAGAGTACAATAAACTGACCTAGAATCACTATTTCTCTCTACATCATCTAGGAGATCCTAGGCACCCAAAATTAAAAGAAATTAGCAAGATCTGATTATCCAGTGATGTATTAGAGTCTGTTGAAATGGGTTAACATTAATAAATGAAAAGAATATGTTTATCTGAAGTACCGTCTTATTTCTGGTCAGAAAATGAGCAAATCACGTAGGTGCTTACACTTGCTAAACTGGACACCACAGACCAAAGCTGGGACATAAATCTAGTAGAACAAAATGTCAATATTCATTATTGGTTATAGCTTAATATAGAAGTACAGACACCCACTGATTTTACTCTCTGCACCAGCACATCCTCAACAAAGAATTCAGGGCACACTTGTCACAATGGAGGCTACAGCCATTGAAGTTGTGAGCAATACCTATGACTCAGCGGAGAGTTGAAGATTTGAGGAGCTTTCTTTTGGGAGAACCAGAGCTATATGAAATGAAAGGAGAAATAAAAATGTCACTGCAGAAGGAAGAATTAGAATCTTTATTCTAGGATTGGCAGACTGTATCAGCAATTCATGAATATTGTTTGGGAGATGCGTGTGCTTCCAGTCTGAGCCAGCTGGGAAATCATCTGGGTTTTTCTAAAGAATACTGTCCCATTGTCCTCAGAGTGAATCATGAGGACTCTGAGTTCTTAGAGAGGAAAGGAGATTAAACAGCATTAGGATGACATAAATTTTGTTTGAGAATATAGAAATATTATTAATTCCAAAGTTATTAACACTGTCCAATACATTAAGAATAAAACTTGTTCAAGATGATAAATTATTGATAAATATTCGTATGAGAAATAAGTCAGACAACTAGAGATAATATATGTAGGTGGTTGTTTGTTGGTCAAAATTGTGAACACTTGTTAGGATGGGTAACTTTATTTGGTGTTCTCAGGACATCCCTATGGGGATTAGAAAGTCTGCATTTTGAAGAGGTGGTAAAATTAAAAAAATTCTTCTTTCATGATAGATTTCTCACCCGCAGGGTATTAGCAAACATGCTTTAGATTGGAAAGATGATACACACATGCATACACACACATGCTTTCAACTTCACAGACTCAAATGATTTCACAAACTGAAAATTTGTAGCACTCTAATAATGTTTTAGGAAAACTGTATTCTAAAGAAAACAAAACAAATCAATAAGTTGCTTGGGTCATAATTACAATGCTTGTCAATTATAAATTCCTGACCTCCATAAATGTCCATTTTTGGTTAATGGATGTAGACTCCTAAAGGAATTATGTCACTTGTGTGCTGACTTGCTAGGACTGGCATGACAAAGTATCACAAAGTGAGTGGATTTAATAACAGAAATTTATTGTCTTTTAGTTCTAGAGGATAGAAGTCTAAGATGAATGTGTTGGCAGGGTTGGCTCCTTCTTCGTTTTTTTTTGTTGTTGTTGTTGTTGTTTTAACTGAGTCTCACTCTGTCGCCCAGGCTGGAGTGCAGTGGTGCGATCTTGGCTCACTGCAACCTTTGCCTCCCAGGTTTAAGCGATTCTCCTGCCTCAGCCTCCCAAGTAGCTGGGACTTCAGGCGCCTGCCACCAGGCCTCGCTAATTTTTTGTGTTTTTAATAAAGATGGGGTTTCACCGTGTTAGCCTGGATAGTCTCGATCTCCTGACCTCATGATCTGTCTGCCTCAGCCTCCCAAAGTGCCAGGATTACAGGAGTGAGCCACCGCGCCGGGCCCGGGGTTGGCTCCTTCTAAGGGCTGTGAGGAAGAATCTGTTTCATGCTTTTCCCATTGTTTCTAGTGGTTTTCTGGCAATCTTTGCTGTTTCTCCACATCTTTGCCAACACTTGTGTTATCTCTTATCTTTTTTGATAGTAGCCATCATCTCAGGTATGAAGTGTTATCTCATTGTGGTTTTGATTTGCATTACCCTGATGATGAGTCAGACAAAAAAAAGACTAATATTGCAGAATCTCATTTATATGTGGAATCTTAAAAAGTTAAACTTATAGAAGTAGACAGCGGAATGGTGGTTACTAGGGGCATGGACATATAAAAAAGAGGGTGGTCAGTCAAATGGTATAAATTGCAGTTATAACACCAAAAGCTCAGAGTGTCTGGGTGCTTTCTTGCATTTGAGTACTTTCCTGGTGGCCTGAGAGCATTTCAGATCTCCTGGTGCACCCAGAAGCCAACCCAAGGATCTGGAGAATGGAGCCACAAGCCAGTCTTGTTGTCCCAGGAATTCAGCATGCAGCTTGGGAGTGCCGAGCCAAGATCTGTGGCCATTACTCAAGCAGGGGAGGAGCCAACACTCAGAATAGGTGGGGATTGATGGGGTGGCACAGGAACTGGTTATGTCCCCCTTGACAGGGCCAGTTCAAAAAGTGTGTGGCTTATCCCCATAATACAGCATCTGCCCAAAGGAGCCCCATGGTCCAGAACATCTAATAAAAGAAACAGAGGCGGCTGGGCACACTGGCTCATGCCTGTAATCCCAGCACTTTGGGAGGCCGAGGTGGGCAGATCACCTGAGGTCAGGAGTTCGATACCAGCCTAGCCAACATGTGAAACCCTGTCTCTACTAAAACCACAAAAAATTAGCCGAGCATAGTGGTGCGCGCCTGTAGTCCCAGCTACTTGGGAGGCTGAGGCAGGAGAATAGCTTGAACCCAGGAGGCAGAGGTTGCAGTGAGCCGAGATTGTGTCACTGCACTCCAGCCTGGGTGACAGAGTGAGACTCCATCTCAAAAAAAAAGGAAAGAAAAGACACAGAGGCACAGTGCCAATGATGAGAGGAGCTCCCCCAAGGACCAGAAGTTGACCTGCTGCGGGGGTCACTTCTCTCCTTCTCACACTGCGGAGCATGGCTGCAAATGCAAGAAAAGACAAAGGAGCTGTGTGACTGAGTAAAGAGCCTATCTACTGTCATTACTCTTATGTGTCATTTAGTGGATCACAGCCCAAACTAAAACATCAAATATCTTTTGCTAATATACTTCCCCGTGAAACCAAGAACAAGAACTCAGCCACAAATAAAGATCTTGTACTGAGGTCTGGCCCTCTGAAAACACCCAAAAAGAAAAGCCAACTGACCATACTCAACTTAGTCACCTTTAAAAGAACACCAGCCCTCTCAGAGGAGAAAGAATCAGCACAAGTACTCTGGCAATTTAAAAAGCCAGAGTGTGTACTTACTTCCAAAGGAGTCCACTAGCTCTCCGGTAATGGTTCTTAACCAGTCTGAAATGACTGAGATGATGGACGTAGAATTCAGAATTTGTATAGCAAGAAAGCACATCAAGACTTAGGATAAAATTAAAACCCAATCCAAGGAATGCAAGGAATATAGTAAAATGATGGAAGGACTGAAAGATTAGTAACTTTTAAAAGAAAGAACCACACTGAACTTCTAGAGCTCAAAAATTCACTACAAGATACATAATCGGAAGTATTAACAGCAAAATGGACCAAAGTCAGGAAAGAATCTCAGAGCTCAGTAACTGGTCCTTTAAACCAGGCTTAATTAGACAAAAAATGAATACAAAATAAATTTAAAATGAACAAAACCTTAGAGAAATATGGGATTCTATAAAGAGATCAAATATATGACTCATTGCAATTCCTGCGAGAAAAGGAGAAAGAATGAAAGACTTGTAAAATACACTTGAGGACATAGGCCATGAAAATTTTCTTAATCTTGCTAGCGAAATTGACTTGCAAATTCAAGAAATAGAGAGCATTCTGGCCAGATGCTGTAAAAGTCAACCATCCCCAAGGCTCAAAATTAGATTCACCAAGGTCAGCACAAAAGGAAAAATCTTAAAGGCTGCCAGAAAGAAGCGTCAGGTCATATATATTATACACAGACAGAACCCCATCAGGCTGGCAATGGACCTCTCAGTAGAAGTTTTACAACCCAAAAGAGATTGGGCTTAGTTTCAGCAACATAAAAAAGGAAATTCCAATGAAGACTTTCATATCCCACCAAACTAAACTTCATCAATGAAGAAATAAAATTCTTCTCAGAAAAGCAAATACTGAGGACATTTGTTTCCATTAGACCAGCCTTACAAGAGGTCCTTAAGGAAATGCTGAACGTGAAATTGAAAAATGAACACCTGCTACTGCAAAAACACACTTAAGCACATAGCCCGCAGACACTGTAAAGCAACTACATGTTCAAGTCTACATCACACTCAGCTAACAACCTGATGAAAGGATCAAAATCTCACATATCAATACTAACCTTGAGTTTAAATGGATTAAACACCCCACTTAAAAGACACAGAGTGTCAGGCGGGATAAAAAGACAAGAATTAACTGCCTTTTGTCTTCAAGAGACCTATAATGAAATCCACAAGCTCAAAGCAAAATGATAGAGAATCATCTACCAAGCAAAAGGACAACAACAAAAAAGAGCAAGAATCACTATTCTTGTATCAGATAAAACAGACTTAAAACCAATAATAATTAAGAAAGGCATTATGTAATGATAAAGGATATAATCCAACAAGAAGACATAACTAACTGTCTTAAATATATATGCACCCAACATTGGAGCACCCAGATTGATAAAACAAGTTCCTCTTTATCTATCAAAAGACTTATTTAGCCACACATTAATAGTGGAAGACATCAACACCCCAGTGACAGCATTAGACAGATTATCAAAGCAGAACTCTAACAAAGAAACTTAACTTTGACACTTGACTTAAACTTGACACTAGACCAAATGTATCTAATAGACATCCAAAGAACACTCCACCCAGCAACCACAGAATATACATTCTTCTGACCTTCACACAGAACATGTTCTAATATTGACCACATGGTCAGTCATAAAGCAAGTCTCAATAAATTCAAAGAATTAGATATCATACCAAGCACATTTTCAGAACAGAATGCAATAAAAAAGAAGTAAGTATCAATAAAATCTCTCAAAATTACACAAATACATTAAAATTAAACAATTTACTCCTGAATAACTAACTCTTCAGAGAACATCAAAATTAAGGCAGAAATAAAAAATTCATTGGAATTAATGAAAATAAGGACAAAACTTATCAAAAGCTCTGGGATGTAGCTAAAGCAGTGGTAAGAGAAAAGCTTATAGCCCTAAACACCTTCATCAAGAAGTTAGAAAGATCTCAAATTATCAGTAAAAATAACTAGGCTCATGCCTGTAACCCCAGCACTTTGGGAGGCTGAGACAGGTGGATCACGAGGTCAGGAGTTTGAAACCAGCCTGGCCAACATGGTGTAACCCTGTCTCTACTAAAAACACAAAAAATTAGCCAGGCGTGGTGGTGCGTGCCTGTAATCCCAGCTACACAGGAGGCTGAGGCAGGAAAATTGCTTGAACCCGGGAGGCAGAAGTTGCAGTGAGCCAAGATTGTGCCACTGCACTCCAGCCTGGGTGACAGGGTGAAACTCCATCTCAAAAAATAAAATAAAATAAAATAAAAATAAACTAGAGAAGAACTATATGTAATTGAGGTGCAAAAATCCATACAAAAGATACATGAAACCAAGAGTTGGTTATTCAAACAAATAAGATTGATAGAGCACTATCTGAATTAACAACAACAGCACAAGAAGAAAATCCCATCAGAAATTAGAAAGAAAATATTACAAATGATTTTTCAGAAATACAAAACATCTCAGACTACTGTGAACAACTCTATGCACAAAAATTACAAAATCTGGAGACAATATATATATATTTCTGGAAACAGATAATACCTCAGAATTGAACTAGGAAAAAAATAAAATCCTGAATAGACCAATATCAAGTTCTGAAATTGTATCAGTAACAAAAAACCTACCAACCAAAAAAAGCCCTGGACCAGATGGATTTACAGTTAAATTCTCTCATATGTATAAAAAAGAACTGACATCAATCCTACTGAAACTATTCCAAAAAATTGAGGGAGACTCCTTCCTAACTAATTTTATGAAACCAGCATCAACCTGATACCACAATCTGGCAGAGACACAGTGAAAAAAAAAAAATCAAAAACAAAACTTCCTGCCAGTATCCCTGATGAACATAGCCATAAAAATACTCAACAAAATACTAGCATACTGGATCCAGCAGCACATCAAAAAATTAATTCACCATGATCAAGAAGGTTTTATTCCTGTGATGCAAAGTTGTTTCAACCCATACAAATCTATAAATATGATTCACCACATAAACAGAATTAGACAGTAAAACCATATGATTATTTCAACAGATATAAAAAAAAGACTTTTGATAAAATCCAACAGCCCTCCATGATAAAAAAAAACTATCAACAGAGTTGGCATCACAAAACATAGGTCAAAATAATAAAAGCCATCTATGGTAAACTCACAGCCAACATCATACCAAATAGGCCAAAGCTGGAACCATTCCCCTTAAGAACTGCAAGACAAAGGTGCCCACTCTCACCACTCCTATTCAACGTATACTAGAAGTTCTAGTCAGAGTAATAAAATGAAAGAAAAAAATGAAAGGCATCCATATAGAAAAAGAATATGACACTAATAAATGGAAAAGCTTACATGCTCATGGATAGGAAGACTCAATATCATAAAAATAGCCATAATGCCCAAAGCAATTTAAAGATTTGACACTATTCCTAGCAAACTACCAATGTCATATGGAACCTAAAAAGATCCTAAATAACCAATGCAATTCTAAGTAAATAGAACAAATCCAGAGACATTGTACTGCCAAAGTTCAAACTATACTGTAAGGCCAGTCACAAAAATAGCATGATACTTGTACAAAAACACACATGTAGATCAATGGTACGGAACAAAAAACCTGCAAATAAAGACTCACACTTACAATCACCTGATCGTCAACAAGTTGGACAATAATAAGCAATTGGGATAGGACTACCTATTTAATAAGTAGTGCTGGGATAGTTGGCTAGTCACATACAGAAGAATGAATCCGGACCCCTAACTTTCACTGTATACAAAGCTAACTCAAGATCGATTAAAGCTTTTAAAATAAGTCCTCAAACTAAAATCCTAGAAGAAAACCTAGAAAATACCTTTCTTGATGTTGGCCATGGCCAATAATTTTTGGCTAAGTCCCCAAAAGCAATTTCAACAAAAACAGAAATTGACAGGTGTGATGTAATTAAACTAAATTGCTTCTGCACAGAAAAATAAACTTTACAAAGTAGACAACCTATAGAGTGGGAGAAAATATTCGCAAATATATACCAACCACCTTGTATCTGACAAAAGTCTGATATCCAGAATCTATAATGAACTTAAACAAATCAAGAAACAAAAAACAATCTCATTAATAAACAGGCAATAGACGTTAACAGACACTTCTGAATAGAAGACATACAAGTGGCCAAAAAGTTCAACATCACTAATCATCAAAGAAATGCAAATCTATACCACAACGAGATACTATCTCATGCCACTCACAATGGCTATTACTAAAAAGTGAAAAAAATAATAATAATAACAGATGCCGGCAAGGCTGTGGAGAATAGGGAATGTGTATACACTGTTGCTGGGTATATGAATTAGTTCAGCCACTGTGGAAAGTAGTTTGGAGATTTCTCAAAGAACTTATCATAGAGCTACAATTTGTCCCAGCCATCCTATCATTGCATATATGCCCAAAGGAAACATAGATCATTCTACCAAATGGACACATGTACCTAAATGTTCATCACCATGCTGTTCACAACAGCAAAGACATGGAATCAACTGAGGTGCTCATTAGTGGTGGTGGATCGGGTAAAGAAAATGTGGTATAAATACATTATGGAGTACTACAGAGCCATAGAAAAAAGAACGAAATCAGGTCCTTTGCAGAAACATGGTTGCAGTTGGTGGTCATAATACTAAGCAAATTAGTGCAGGAACACAAAACCAAATATGGCATGTCCTCACTTATAAGTGGGAAATAAATACTGAGCACACATGGACATAAACATGGGAAAAATAGACACTGTGGACTACTAGATGGGGTAGAAAAAAAGGGTGGTGTGAATTGAAAAACTACATATCATGTACTATGCTTACTACCTGGGTGATGTGATGCATACCCCAAACCTCAGCATCACACTACAGACTTGTGTAACAAACTTGTATATGTACCCTCATATCTAAACTAAAAGTTGAAATTAGAAACAAAAACAAAAGCAAAACAAAGCAAACTAACTAGGTGAGATTATAGATGTGTTAACTGACTTGATCATTATCATTTCACATAATATATACATACCAAATAATTAGATAGTATACATTAATCACACAATTTTTGAATTATACTTTATTAAACCTGCAAAATAAAAAAAAGAAAATGTCATTTGGTATAAATAATGCAAGGTCTGTCTATCTATCTAATACCAATGAGAGTTGTTTCTTGTTAAGTACAGAGTTTTTGTGAATTATTATGGAATTTTTCCTGCATTTATTGTGAAGTAGTAGTAATCATCGGAAATTGAAATTTGTTAATATTTTTACTTTTGAATATATTTTGGAAATGGAAAGTATAATGAGTTTTTTTCTTTTTATAATTCATCACAATGTACTGAATCTGGGATGTATAAAATCAAATGTGTATTTATTTATTCAATCACTCAAATATGTTTGTAAAGCTTTCAAAATAGGCATTAGTCCTTTTTTAATGACGATCACAATCTAGTGGGTAATACGCATTTATTTCCTGCTGTTAATTAGATTGATTAAATGTTACCCTGTGTCCTTGTCTCAAAATGCAAACTCTGTCTACGTCTTTAGTGGAAAATCTGTTAAAATGCTGAGAACTAGTTTTCAGTCAAGTCAGTCAGCCAATGGCTTACATCTTTAGAGGAAAATCTGTTAAAATGCTGAGAACTAGTTTTCAGTCAAATCAATTGAATAAATAAATACACATTTGAAATGACTTTGTGGGCATTAATAATTCACTTAATCTTTCTGCTTGGTACATTCTCACCTAGATCAGCGTTTCTCAGCCTTAGCTGCAAATTTGTATCATCTGGAAGTAGGACATGATAAAGAGAGAGAGAGCTAGAGATACACTTAGAGAAAGTGAACTATCTCTGGGCATGAACAATCTCTGGGCATCAGGTAGAGATAGAGACATAGAAAATGAGAACCGTCTCTGGGCATGAACCTGAGTAAACTATTAACAATCTTGCCAGCTTACTCTGATGGACAGTTGAGAACCACTGGTGTATGCATGAAGCAATGCTAATCAATTTAAATAAAAATCCCGTAAATATGTGTCTCCTATATGGTATATGAATTAGTTCATAGTATTGCTATGGTCACATACTTCTTAGTTATCATTTATGGCTGTTAGTGACTATTTTCACCTACTTACCACAGATATCATGAGAATAATTAAAATGGCTTGTGGAAGTACATTTAGGGGATTTCTTTAAAATTACAAAATAGAGCTTGGCTATAATCATCAAGATTAAGACTAAAAAGGAGAAAAGAAATGCAAATTATGTTTTGGTCCTATAATTGGCTGTGTAATAACAATGGATTGACTCTGCATGTACACAGCATAAAGGGACAGAAAATGAGAATCTTAAGCTTGTGTTATTTGACCGAGGCAGTTTCTAAGGAATAATGCACTTTATACACAGACATTACAATACTTCTCAAGGATAAATAACCTACAAGTAATCCCAATTCCAAACGATGTTGCCAAGTACCTTTTGACCTTCATATCAGCTCTGAAGTGACTAGTAAATTGGATGACCCCACTGGGCATATTTATAGCAGTATTTAATTTTAACTACACAGAATGTACCTGTTTACTCAGACCTGATTTTAATATCAGAGTATCTGTGGAAGGCTTAATACAAATCCTTTTAAGAACTCTATTGACAGATAGAATTTTCCAGCAGAAAAGTTAGTTTAAAAAAGTCAGCAGAGCAGGAACTACATCAGTTTGCCTTGATTGGAAGAGACAAAGAGATCTTGAATTATTCTTAGGAAGATTTTTAAAAATCTAAAAATATTTGCTAAATATATGGAAGTGGTAGGTTTTCATTTAATCAACAAATTATTCAAGAAACTACAAATCTTGACTGTTGTTTTACATGAATATGGTACAGTAGGCCAATATATTAAACCATTATTATTAACAAATATGGCTCCTAAGTGACATTAAGAAGAGATAAAAGAAGGGATGAGCAAACCTGTGTACTAAAATACTTTTAAATATATGATAATAAAGTCAAACTAATTTAGCTTACTTTTTGCTTTTTGATATTGCAATAGACTTTTAATTTCTCTGACATTTGAATTCACGCACAAAGTCATCATGTCTCTCCATCTCCATGTTGTGATGTCGCGACTATACCATGAGGAGCTTGATTTCTCTAAATTTTTAAAAATTATTTATTTATTTATTTTTTGCAACAGAATCTCGCTCTGCCACCCAGGCTGGAGTGCAGTGGCATGATCTCGGCTCACTGTGGCCTCTGCTTCCCAGGTTCAAGAGATTCTCCTGCCTCTGCCTCCCCAGTGGCTGGGATTACAGGCGCCCACCACCAAGCCCAGGTAATTTGTGTATTTTTTAGTAGAGATGGGGTTTCGCCATGTTAGCCAGGCTGGTCTCAAGCTCCTGACCTCAGGTGATCCACCCGCCTCGGCCTCCCAAAGTGCTGGGATTACAGGCATGAGCCACTACACCCGGCTTCCAAATCTTATATAACAGTCTTTCATGAATAAATCATAGTATTTATACTGTGATTATTCTTTCTAATTGCTCTGTAATTTCAAATGCAGAAAAACTGGTCAGTTAATGCAATAGCATGTCTAATACTATGTGGTTAACTAATTACTCTCCCAACCAATATGTAATTATATTATGAGAAATACATCTATTTATGGGAGTGACAGAAACCTAAATGGACATTTCCCTACTTTATTTGCACAGTTAGAATTTGTGAAATTCTAACTACTAATATAGATTTAAGACATATGTCTTCACACATAGATGTTACTAGATATTATATGTTGTGGGGGAAAATTATTGACAATAAACCCAAACAAAAGCAAAACATTTAATAAAACTCATTGTGGAAGAAATTGAAGATGAGAAAAATATGGAATATATACGTGGTCTTAGTCACTTTTTATATCACTTTTTTCTAATTGTTTGAAAGAGATAGTCATGTCTGGCCTAGGAAACTCATTCTGTGAGTAAACTCTGAAATAGAGTTGCTAAATTACTTGTTCCTAGTCACAATTTCAGAAAGTGGTAATAGTGAAATTCTGTTCCAGTTGTTGATTTCCTCTCCAAACCTCTTTTTGCTACAATTGGTTAGCATTATTCAAATCAAAACTTTAGAGTTTAGCCGTATAAATATATAATTTTTATGACTATTGGAGTAATTTTGATTTATAACAGATAATTACTTAATCGCTGGGAATAGGACTTTTGGCAAATTTCATATGAATGTCTTCTGTTTTCAATTACTGAAACATATTTGTAGAATTTACTCAGATTACTCACGGCCAAGACATGCACGCTCCCAATGACTGCTGCTGAGCTTCCTATTTCACAGTAGCCACAACTGTATAAAATATGGCTACTGTGTTATATACCAAACTTTCCTAATCATGATTAAATAATCAAGTTTTATGACTCTCCTCTTTTAGAAGATGCAGTATGAACAAAATCATTATTGAGAAAGACCCTACTATGAATCTGTAGCTCTGTTACTGACATCACACATTGTAGTAAGCTGAATGATGGCCCCCAAAGATGTTTGCATTGTTGTCCCCAACATATGTGAATATGCTACCTGCCATGTTGAATGAGATTTTGTAGATGTGATTAAGTACCTTGAGATGAAATTATCCTGGTTATTCTGTTTGGCATATAGTCGCATGGGTTCTTAAAAGCAGAGAATCATTCCTGGCTGTGGTCAGAAAGAGAGATGTGACTATAGAAGAATGATCAGAGAGATAAAACTTTGTTGGCTTTGATGCAGGATGGGGACCAAGAGTTAAGGAATGTCGATAGCCTCTAGAAGCTGAAAAAGTCAAGGAAATAAATTATTTCTTCTAGCCTCTAAAGAGGAACACTGCAGCCCTTTCAACATTGGGATTTTAGTTCAGTGAGACCCATATTGGACTCCTAACTTATAGATCTGTAAGATGATGAACTTTTCTCGTTGTAAGCTGCCAAGTTTGTGGTAATTCAATACTTCAGCAATACAAAAATAATACACAGCTCAAAAGCCTCAGCTATTCAAAAATCTACATTTCAATGTATTATTACCTTTCAGGATCCAGATTGTCAATGGACCTTACCACCAATATCCTCTCCATCTACTCATATATTGTTCAGATAAAACAAAGTATGGGAACTAATCAATCTAAGAGCATACTAAATCTGGGCAAAGGCTGCTTTTCTTTTTTTTTTTTTTTTGAGACGGAGTCTCCCTCTGTCGCACAGGCTGGAGTACAGTGGTGTGATCTCAGCTCACTGCAACCTCCCCCTCCCAGGTTCAAGCAATTCTCCTGCCTCAGCCTCCTGAGTAGCTGGGATTACAGGTGCATGCCACCATGCCTGGCTAATTTTTGTTTTTTTAGTAGAGTCGGGGTTTCACCATGTTGGCCGGGCTGGTCTTCAGCTCCTGACCTCAAGTGATCCACCCGCCTCGGCCTCCCAAAGTGCTGGGATTACAGGTCTGAGCCATCGTGCCCAGCCAAACCTGCTCTTTTTCAGGTGGCCAAGGCAATTTTCAAACGTGATGTGATTTCTCTTATTTTTTACAAACATACAAACCTTCCCTATGTGGAATTAGTGTCTATATTTCAGAAAAATTAAGTTTCTTGTAAAGTGACTTTATTTACCAGGTGGTCATTTATGCATAAATTTACATCTTTTCATATAATAATTATGTAGTTTCCTAGAGCCAATTTAATTTCTCTTAAAATAATTTATTTTGAGATGACCATTATCTGATTTCATATGTGGAAATTCATAGAATGCAGAAATTCCAAACCTGAATTTCCTAAATATTTTTCATAAGACCTTCTATATAAATAATTCTGACCCATTTAGGGAATAATCTAATTTATTTGAATATTTTTTCTGTTAATCTACTATAAAAAAAAGAAATAATATATGGATTAATTACAATCAGAGATTTTGGTTACAACCATGGATATATTATGAATGTTCATCTCTTGACACTAGATTATAGAAGAAATAAGACTGAAGTGAGAGATTTAGGAGAAATATACTTACATACACAAACAATCATATATATATATATTTATAAACATACGTATGTGTGCAACACATACATAGTGTATAAATAATAATTTTATCAATCACATTTTCACATTTGTTCTTAAAAACACCAAATAAGTCAGTGCCTTCTGTATCTCTTTAGAATTTTTGTAGGTTTGATTTTAAATTAAATAACTATATATTTCAGTTTAAAGTTATCAAATCAATGTCTACTATCTGATCATATTTATTTCAGAAAAAAACTCTGTGTATTTGAAATTAATAAACAACCTATAATGTTGTTTACTATGTATTAATCATGATTTAAAAAACATACAACAATAGCAAACAAACTTGAACAAAGACATGCAACTCATTCCAGAGGAATGAGAGATGTTTTTTCCAAGAAACTAGTTTTCATCTCCTCATTATTTATTTTAATGTCTCCTTTTTACCAAATTATACAAATAATATGCAAATAAGTGATTAAAATAACATGACAAAATCATAATGACCTCTAAAAATCATGACGAGCTGCAAAAAGAATACTCATTAACAAGGTTGTACAATTAATTTTGTAAAAATGTTCCAAATGCAATTTGGCAGAAGAAAGATGCACAGGTTCCAGAAACAATTTATAGTGTTTATTGAAACATGCATATTTCCCAATTAAAATCCACTGATGAAATTTTTAAAATTTAACTTTTGAATGTCTTTATTCTATTTTATTAGATAGTTCTTTATCTTCAAATATAATACTGATAAATCTGAGGACTTGCCAAGTAATATGCTGTGATAAGTAAGAATATTGGAATTTGTCCCTGTACTATTCCAGGTAAACATTGATGGGAATAAAAGATATATACAAAAGTAAATAATTCAGATACTAAAAATTTAGATAATTAAAGAATTTTTAAA
Organism: Gorilla gorilla gorilla; assembly: GCF_029281585.2. Lineage (NCBI taxonomy): Eukaryota > Metazoa > Chordata > Mammalia > Primates > Hominidae > Gorilla > Gorilla gorilla. Next base: position 91,171,007 of record NC_073243.2, read on the forward strand.
AAACCCAGAAGTATAAACATAGAAACATGCCAAAGTTCTGTGAGAAAGATTCCAAGTAACACATCTGAGAATACATTAAGGAACAATATTATGAGTACATAAATAATTCTAAACAAAAGATCATTAACGCAAGTGAAAATAAATATTAGGAAGTTTAAGTTCCTACCTTTAGACCAAAGAAGCTAACATAAATTAAGAAAAAATATACAAATGCAGATATAGGGTATAGAGTTCATTAGGTAGCCCCTACCATCAGACTTGTGTATATTATTCAGTACTGAGGGCATTAGAATCCACAATGGATGAGAGAAAAACATAAACAAAGGATCAGGGCAGTGTAGTCCTAAAGAAAGCCTACTATAGATTTGCAAAGTTGCATTAAGTTAGTAGGTAAGCGAAGGACAGAATACCTGTCTAACAGAACTCCTACCATCCCGTTTTTCTTTTGCTTTCTGTTTGAAATCATTAGTTTATTTCCACAATGCCTCACAAGGATATTGCCCCAAATGAACATACCTGAATGAATTTCATTAAATTATATGGACGTGTGAAGCATATTCATATACATTCTCTCTACATATATAATTATAATTTGCCCAATTCTCTGTGCCTGAATATTTGAAAAGGATGTTTGATCAGCATCTAATTGGACTATGAGGGAGCTGGTGATAGGTCCTAACGTTCACCAACACTGGGCTCCCTAAATTATAAGGGGACGCAGTGCGGCGTAGCACTTAAGAGTTCCGTTACTCTAGAGTCAGACAGACCAGATTGCAATCTCAACTCCACCACTTACTAAATGTGTGACCTTGGCCAATATTTATATTATCCAATTTACAGCTACTCCAACTGTTGTCAAAACAAAACCAGTTATGATAATGCTCCCTATCTGCTAAAACCACTGTGAAGGTTAAATCAAATAATCCCTGACCAATGACAGACTGATAATAATCCCTGACCACTGACAGACAAAGAGAGAGGGAGCGAAAGAGAGAGAGAAAGAATGCTATGTGAAACAAAATCTGCAATACTAGCAAAAGAAAAAAAAAACCTTTTATATTGGGGAAAAAAAAGAAAGAATAAGAATTTCAGAAAAATACTGCTTATTTTTCTTAATAAGAGTCTCATAGTTTGGATTTTCTAGAAGTAGAGTTTAAGACAGTGATTCTTATGCATACATTTTATTGGGCATACTTCTGTCAGACAAGGCCAATTCTTTGGAGTGAGCTGACATCACTTGGCAGCTGGAGATCGCTCACTGACCCAGTAAAGAATATCTCGGTAGGGCACTGTCCAACCCTTGCAAGCCTCAGATGAATATGGCTCTCGCATTAAGTTCACCATATCCATGGTTACAAAACGCTGCCCATTCATAGCTCAATGTGGGCAACTGTGCAATTGGCATTATGCTTCAGAGCCGAACTTTATGAAACACATTTTATGTAGCCAAACCTTCCACTAGGAGCTTTAAAAAAACATAAAAATAAAAAGGTTTAAGAGGAAATTTTAATACACTAACAGGCCACTTAGAGAATATTTCAGTGTTCAAATGCAAATTCTTAGCATGGTATGGTTTTTCAATTGTTAAAAAAAATTGAATTCAAAAACTGTATATATAAAATGTTACATTTTTCTCTAAATTAAGAGTCTCAAACTCCAGTGAAATTAACTTTAAAATTCTTAATATCAAATACGTATATTAGCAGTTTTTTAAGATTAAACATAGTCTATTTATTTATGAAGCTGTTCGGACATTTTACTATTTTTCAGGTGAACTATCTGGATTCTGCTTACCTAGACAATGCCCATTGGACTTTTGACACGAATTATTACACTCTTTATGTTTCACGGTGAAATAGTTCTTATTACATTAGACTACTGGTTTAAATTTTAAAAATATTGTAAATGTATGAAACAACAACATATATGGAGAGTTCTATAAATTATATACAATGACAAAGCTTGGGAGATAATTATTGACAATGTTACTGATGCTATACATTAGTTGAATTGTTAAATAAAAATAAATGTCATGGTCAGTGAGGTTTCCCACTTAAACCATGCATTGTGTCTCCTTTGGGTACAACCATTTAATTTTTTTAACGATTTTTTTTTTCTAATCCATGCATCCATTTTCGTTAATTTGATTTATTCCTTTTATCCTTCATTACATAAAGTTAGTTTTACCCTGGACTGATTTTCTCTACACTGGATAGTGAAAGGTAGTCTGAGAGATTAATCTTGTATTCATTTTTTCATATTGCACATTAGGGACTTAGTTCATTTTATACTCATAACAGACTCTCACGGACTGGTTAATTTATAATGAACCATGGTTCATGGTTCTGGAGACTGGAAATTCAAATGCATAGCAATGGCATCTGGTGAGTGCCTACATTCTCTGTCATCCCATGGCAGAAAGCAGAAGGTCAAGAGCAGGCAAAAGCAAGCGAGCAAGAATGGGCCAAACTTGTCTTTATAACAAACCCATTCTCATAATAACTAACCCACTCCAAGGAAAATGATATTAGTCCATTCATGAGAGCAGAACTCTCATAATTTAATCACCTCTTATTAGGCCCTAACCCCCAACACCATTACATTGAGAATTAGGTTTCCAACCCATAAACTTTGGGGGACACATTCAAACCATAGCAGGTATATAATTAAATAAATGGTTTTGTCTAGCTCTGAATTACTAGATATGGCAGAAAATCATTTCTACAGTTGAGATTTTAAATGTATAGCATCTTGAATTCCTCTATTGTTTTTATATGCAAGTTCTCTTTATGTATCAGTGAAGAGGGGCTAAAATATTACAGAAAATTGTTTTAGATTGATGATTAGTAAATTGCAAAGCTTGTAATGGTTTATCTGAGCAGGGTAAGCTATTCTAAGCTCACTACCTCATATTAAATAATGTGGAGAGTTCAACAAAACAGAATTTTAATCAAATTATAAATACTTATGGGTAGTTGGCTCTCTTTCTCCCCTTAGTATTCATTTGGATTTTAAAATTGTTTTAATTGAGAAAAACTGACATTGCCCTGACTTGCCTACCCTTTTCTTTGCAGCTGAAATCTCAATGCTACAGAGAAGAGAGAACAAGAGAAACATGTTTCTTCACCTTAATGTACCTCTGTATAAGTTCTTGCATTCAATTACACATAATCAATGTATAGAATGTTCCTCATACAATGGGCATTCCACCTTGTATGTGCACACACGGATTAAAAACATAACTTCTGTACAAATTATATTGGCAGCTTCTGTGTCTTACCTTTAAAGACATGTACATGCTTGCATTTCCATTTTTGGAGGATGGACATTTAATTACAATTTTAGATTTATGGTCCAACATAAGGGAAATAATATAGCTAAAAATGAAAGAAAAAGATTCTGAGCTTAATTTCTGGGTGATGTAATGTTATATACAACAACCCCCCCGTGACATGTGTTTATCTATATAACAAACCTTCGCATGTACCCGTAAACCTAAAATATAAACTTTTTAAAAAGATTGATTCCAGCATTAGGAAGTCAATGTTTCTTCTTTAAATTGCAATCTAGAGAAAGATGCTACTATAGTTTTGCCTTATTATTATATTTGTATTTTAATATTTTACTATAAAATGTATTTTATGATTATGATAATTTTAATTAAAAATCTCAATAACAAAGTCCTCACAATTTCATATATGTCCGTGATATACTAAAGTTTTTGCAAGTATTGAAAAGTGCTTAAAATGAGAAGCAACATATATGTTGTTGATTATCATCCAAAGGCTATGGGTAAAAAAGCAAGGAGTGCTCTAGAAGGGCAAAAAACCAGACTGGACATAGAAAGACTCTCACCACATTGATAAAAGGTCCCTATTATATTTTTAAATTAAAAATAACAATAATTATTATATGCATTCATTCTTAAATACTACCTAGTAAACACACATTTTTAATCAGTGATTGGATTCCATCATTCTCAACCCTTCTGTAACCTTTAAAAACTTAAGACATGTTTATCTTGCCTATCCAAACAACGAGATGGTATCAATGGAGCATACAGAATACTTTGGTTTGTGTTGGTATGTTAAAAACAAGAAAACAAACAAAAAACCAATTGATTTTTATTTTAGGACAGACAGTGGAACAAAGATATAAAATAATATCTGCCATAAACCTTTGCACAGCAGTGCTGACGTGATCTTAACATCTGCCTATGTTACAAAAGGGAAGTTAAGCTTGAATATGAAATGTGAAAAAAATAGCCGATTCAATTAAAAAGACTGATTTGGGAGGCGAACATTAAACACTAAGCAAATGCCCTTAGTGAGTTGGCAGGTGGTTAAAGAAATTACAGCAAAACGGTGGACTCCAGAGTCCTGAAGGGGTAATCAGCACAGTGCCTGAGATGAAATGTTAGGAAGTAGACTGTGATGTCTATTGCCAGAAAGATGATCAATGGTACGAGATATTTTGCACTCGAATTAGACAATAATGTGGCTCTTCCTACTAAAGCAGTAGAATAAAACATCATCTTTCACCTCAGCTCCTGGAGAAGATGATAATGTTTTTAGCAGAGTTCAAAAGGAATAGTGACTCAGGTTTTAGAGAGAGCTGCCAGGTGAAGCAAACAAGCAAAACAATTGCATGTTTAAAAAATTAAACAAGTAGCCAACATTTGGAGAATTATATTATGGAAAAGAAAAACCTTTCCAAATTTGCAGGATAAAGTCTCTGAAAGTGTCGAAAGGGACTTAAAATGAGAAGCTACAAATATGTTCATTATCGAAAAATGGCCATGGGTAAAAAAGCAAGGAGTGCTCAAGAAGGGAAGAAAAACAAAATGGAAGAGACAGACTAACAACACATGGATAAAGAGACTTTATTATATTTTAAAATTATATAAAGTAATTATTATATACATTCATTCATAAATTCTATATAAGTAAACATACATTCTAATCAGTGTTTGAATTCCATTTTTCTCAAAACACACACACACACACACACACACACACACACACACACACACACACACACACGAAAAGCCTGTAACCTCTGAAAGCCTAAAATGTAGGAGTTCCTCCAGGTACTCACTTCATAGTTCAGATGGGTCTTACCAGATTATTAGCAACAATAATTCAGTGCCTATATCACAGTTAAAATTATAGTTAAAATATTTAACAGAGGGACACCCACCCTCAATGCAGGTGGGCACCATCCAATTGGTCAGGGGTATGGATAAAACAAAAATGCATAGGAAAGCTCGCTCTCTCCTGGACCTAAGACACCCTCCTTCTGGTGCTTTTGGACATCCAAACTCCAGGCTCTCTGGCCTTGGGATTCCAGGAGTTGCAAAGTGGCTGTCTGAGTTCTCAGGCCTTTGGCCTCTGACTGAGAGTTATACCATCAGTTTCCCTAGTTCTGAAGCTTCAGGACTTGGAGAAAGCTACTCTACTCTCTTCCCTGGTTCTCCAGCTTGCAGAAAACCTATCCTGGAACTTCTCAGCCCCCATAATCGCATGATCCAATTCCTCTAATAAATGTAGAGATCTCTCTCTCTCCTTCTCTCTCTCTCTCTGTATGTGTATGAATATGCATGTGTGTGTATATATATGTATACGTGTAGGTTCTGTCTGAGAGAACCCAGCCTAATACATCATGCAGCATATTATCAGAATAAAATTTGATAATGTATGTGCAATGCTGAACACAGCATCTTGTATTTAAAAACATATTCAGCATCGAGTTACTGTAACTGCTGTCATTGATGCCTCTTCTTCTAAAATGAGATGCCATCACTTGTAAAATTATTTTTAAAAGATATATTTTTAAATGAAGAAGTCTTTTTATATGTCAAATAATTTACTTTAGATGTTTAAAATAGTATAGCTCACAAAAAATGTTGGCTCATAACAACTTCTACTGAGTATGTAAGAAAATGGTTTTGAAGTTCAATCTTTTTTTAAAAAAAAGATGTATGAATGTATTCAAAATTTACATGAACACTCAGCTATGTATACTATAAATATTTTCCAAACTCCATGAGCTGATTAATTAAAACACATCCTCTAGCCAGGAAGACAAGCATATGAATACAACAGTCTTTCTTTTATCAATTCTCCTGAAATATCTAGTATAGCACATAATAATTTTTATATATGAGTGAAGGTGGTTTCTATGTCCAATTAGCAATAATTGTGCCTCAGGTCATCTTCATTGACTATGATACTGCCACTCTGAAAAGCTGTCTACATCCAAATATTGATTTAATTTGGCAAAAAAACAGGCAGGCTTAGAAAGTGTTTTAGAACAGGACAATTAAATAATATAATATTTTCTATAATATTTCATTTTCTTATTTCTTCTCAAGATCTCACGACAATGGATATAGTTGCCTTTTTATCTCAAGAAGTATAAATTTTACAAACATAAAAGGTATGTCTCCCTTCAATATTTCCTCTTAATGCTGAGTGCAAAATTGGTTCAGAAAGAAAATTGCTGACATTAAGCTAGGATGTGACTTGGCAACTGATTGCAACATATTTCTATAGGATGCTGTGGGATGTACTGAAAAAAGGATGTTTTAGACCCAGAGAGACTGTTGCTCTGTTCCCAGCGAAATGGAAAAAAAAAAAACAACTTAATCTTAAGCTCTAGTTCTTGACTTATATAGAACATGGAATAAAGAAAAAGTTTTCTGTTCATCTCTATACTTCAGTAAGTGGAGCAATATTATTGGCTTTGCATCATTTCATCAATTAAGGAAGGTCTTATAATAGCATACTTCAACTCTTTTAAATATTAGACAATGGGTTTATTCACAAAGTATTTTTTATAAACATGTTTTAGGCATAAAGTTTATTCATCCAAAATAAAGATTCCCATATTTCCATCTACTATGATTTTTCAATCATACTTAGTATTAACCAGTAATAATTTATACTCCACTACTGACACTTGCTAATTGAATTACACTTCTGATGATCATTTTTTTTTCAAATGACATAGTGAGAGTTATGATCGGTTATTTGGATTGTAAGGATTGAAAACATACCTAGATCGTATAAATTTGTGAAGGTTTTGCCATCACAAGCATTATAGGGAATAATGAACATCAACTATCCTACAGCTAAACCTAATGAAGACCAAATTGCCTCCAAGGTCAAAACAATAGTTCTTTCTGCTCAAAAGTGGTTCACAAAATTGATGCTGCATTGATACTGTCTATAGAGATTCTAGTTTTCTCCACATTTTCTCTATTTTTCAATTTCCTTTCTTTTCACTGGGGTCTATTGTTCTTTAACAGAAGTAATGGCCTTTTGTAAATATATAATTTTCACGTTGTAAGCATTCTTTCCAAGCTAGCTGCCCATCATCACGGTTTGGCTAGTCCCAGTCTCTGCTCATAAAACACTTGTCCACACTCTAAATTCTCTCTGTTCTCCATAGCCCCCACTCATCTAATTCCTATAGTCTTTTAACTCAAAGCCTTCAACCTATGTACAGCTTTCTCTGCCTCACGTTTTAAGCTTAATGCATCATCTTAATTCATCTTTCGACATCTATTTCTACTACATGCTGCTCTCTTTCTCTATCTTATATCTCCCAGAATATGTTTTATTTCAACAAATTGCTAATCTGTTCCAGGCATTGTTACTAGCAAAATGATAAGCCCTGCATGTAGCAAAGTTCCTGCCTTCACTGCATATGCATTAATAGCTCTGATTAGTCCACTTAAAAACCATTGTTCCTGTCATGCAGAACTCCATTGCCAAGCCACACAACACCCAGACAGTAGGTTAGCAGCTCCGTGGAGCAAGGTAAACATGTTGATTCAATTGACTTTGGGCAGAAGGGTAAGATTTTGTCTTCAGCTTTTCTCATGAGGAACATATACAACCCAAATGGAAAAACCCTGTATCCTCCTGCCCAAGCAAATAATTCGATAATAAATAATAGCTTCCACTAAAATATAATGAAGTGGTTACTTTGATAGGTAATAAAGCATGTGTTGTTTTCCTTTAGTTTTCTTTTAAAAATGTATGTTAACCTTGCTTCAGTTTGGTTTTCCAGAGTATCCTGCATAAATGGACACAAACCACATTCACTTTGCTATGTGGATGGGGGAGATGCAAAAGGTGTCTTCAGTGCATGCCCAGATATTCCCACATGTTCAACCTTCCACTTAGCTCCCAATAAAACATGTTTCTTTTTTCACAACTAGGAGAGCTCTCCTTTTCATACCTCTGCAGTGACATGATGGCATACTAAATAGAGAAGTAAAAGGTTCATATGAAACTGTAATGTAAATATTAGTCACATATTGAAATTCTGTAAACAGTATTAATATTTTTCCTGTGATGCTTTTAAATTTTAATATTCTGTAAAGTATATTTTAAGCATTCACAATTTGGATTTATTCGTGATAAGAGTATATTTTACCTATAATAGATTGGGAGATATATACATATGTGTGTGTGTGTGCATGTGTGTGTGTGTGTGTATGTGTGTGTATTAATATATTTTCCTTGAGACTAGTAGTGAAGGCAAAGTTCTGAAACTGAATTTGCCAAAATGGGATTAGATGTGTGAGGGATTTATTTGGATAAACACTTTTGCAAGGTGAGGCGGAGGAAGCAGGAATAGACACAGCCTTCAGCCACAATACTTGTAAACCTTATGAAGGAGGAAAGAAAATAAAAAAGGTTAGGTAAAATGAGTTTCAGATAGTAGCACAATACTTAACATATTTTGGCAGGCCAATGGAGAGTTATCAAGCCAAAGTTTTCCTCCATATTGAGTAGGAACAGCACCTCACTATGCTTTGTCATTGGCTGACAACAGCTGTGAGATGGGGATTTTGGAGTATAGGTAGTGATGGATACAAAGATGAACCCCAGGAGCTGTCAGTCAACTGTGATAGTCACTAGGGGAGATATACATGAAGCAGTCTCATGACAGTTACAAGCCTTGACCTTTTATTTTATACTAAAGTAAAATATAATTTTATTATGAAGACCATCGGGCCACCTAGTTACTATATACCAGTTGCAATGGTTTGAATGTGTCCCTCAAAATTCATGTGTTGTAAAATTAATCCCCAATGCAACAGTGAGAGGAGGTGAAATCCTTTGGGAAATGATTATGTCATGATGGTGGCATCCTCATAAATGAATTAATGTCACTACAAAAAGGCTTGAAAGAGGGAGTTTGGTCCCTATTCCCACCTTCGGTTCCTTCCTTCATGAGAAGATACAGTATTTCTTCCCTCTGGCGGATGCAGCAACAAAGTGCTCTCTTAGATGCAGGCACTGAACTACAGGTGACTTCATCTTGGATTTCCAGCCTGCAGAACTGTGAAAAATCAATTTCTGTTCTTTATAAATGACCAGGTAGTAAATATTTTGTAAGAGTAGCACAAACGAATTAACACAATTGTGAGGAAATTATTTCTGTAACATTTTACATAACAAAATTCAGCATTTTATAGGTTAGTCTGTGAAGTAGAGTTATTTATTTATTTACTTGAAAGTTCTACTAATCTGTATGTCCCTGATAATTAAAGATGTTGAGCATATTTTTTAATGTACCTGTTGGCCATTTGCATATCTTCTTTGAAGAAATGTCTGTTCAAATCCTTTGCCCATTTTTTAATCAGATTATGCATGTTTTGCTATTAAACTGTAGGAATTTCTTATATATTTTGAAAATTAATCCATTATCAGATATATGGATTGCAAATATTTTCTCTCATTTTATAGACTGCCTTTTCATTCTGTTGATTGTATCCTTAGCTGTGTAGAAGTTTGCTTGGTTTTTGTTTTTCTTGTTTGTTTTTAGTTTGATATAGTCCAACTTGCCTATTTTTTGCTTCTGTTTCCTGTGCTTTTGATGTCATATTCAAAAAGTCATTGCAAATAGTAATATCAAAATGATATTACCTCACTCTTGTTAGGATGTTGATTTTCAAAAAACCAAAAGATAAATGGTGAGGATGTAGGGAATTTGGAACCCCTGTACACTGTACATTGAGAATGTACAATGATACAGCAACTATGAAAACAGTATGGAGGTTCCTCCAAAAGCTAAAAATAATAGAATTACCATGCAATCCAGCACTCTTATTTCTAGATACATATCCAAAACAATTAAAATCAGGATCTTGTAGAGATATCAGCACTCCCACATTTATAGCATCATTTTTCACAATAGCCAAGATATGGAAATGACCCATGTCTATGCCCATTGGCAGATGAATGGATAAAGAAATTGAGGTATATACATACAATAGAATATTTTTCAGTCTTAAGAAGAAAATCCTGCCATTGGTGACAATATTGATGAACCTAAGGGATCTTATGCTAAGTGAAATAAGCCAGTCACAAGAGGACAAATACTGCAGAATTCCACTTATACGAGGTATCTGTAATAGTCAAACTCACAGAGGCAGAGAAGACCACAGTAGTTTCCAAAGGCTCTGTTGTGGGGTAATGGGAAGTTTTTCAAGGAATATGAACTTTGTTGTGCAAGATAAATACATTTTAGAGAGCGGCTGTTCAATATAGTGCCGATAGTTTATACTATAATATTGTGCATGTCAAAATTTGTTGAGGCTGGATCTCAAATTCAGTCTTCTCACCACACACATACACACATAAGGGGTTTAAAATAAATTTCGGGGCGTCTTAGATATGTTTATGTGAATCATATCCAAGTGAGTGTGGTGACAGTATTGGGGGTGTTTGCATATGTTTAAACTCATTAAAGTATACAAGTTAAATATGTGCAGTTCTCTGTATATAAATTACCCTTCAAATAGCTGTTAATAAAGTGCTCTTTAATATCATTGGAAGTGCATTAACTGAAAATTCAAACTTCAGAAAATATATTAATGGCATGCAGCCATTAGTTGGTATAATTTCCTATGGTGATAACATCTCTCTCCTTAAATTCAGTACATAAGAACTGATACCAACTGCAGTTAAATAGTGTCCACCTTATTTTGTTATATTTTACATATCAATGTGTTCAAAAACCCAGAATTAAAATTTAAAGAATCTTAGAATATTTTCTCACTTATTGACAGAATTACAGATTCAATTTTTCTGATAGTTTATGTTCAGCCATTGCTCCAACTATCCCAGAGATCGAGGGAGGTCTCAATAACTTATGAAGCATCATTATGTATTAGACATATGATGGTTAAAATGCCAGCTCTTCAATTTTTCCTTTATTTAAAATGGGTTCCAGGCACACACTGCTGTGACAGCCCTTCCTTTGTAAAGAATATAATCTGCCAACCTTATTCTCAAATTTTAACCTAGAGCTGTATCCAAAAGCTACCTATAAAGTCATTTATTATGGGTTTTGCTTGACTCATTCTGAATACCACAGGGTAGTTTTAAGAGTTTAGGGTTTCCACCAAGATATTTTCATTAAGCATATACTAAAATAGAGTTTTCTTACTGAATTTTTTTCAGCAAGTTTATAAATCTCAAGTGCAGAGCTTTCTGTAAGTTATTAATCAAAAATTAACTTTATGAATATATCTACAGTATAATATATATATACATAAATATATTATATACTATAAATTCTGAATTCCTGAAATTAAATACTGGTTTTATTATTAAGTCAATTGTCTAATTTCCCCTGGTAGGGACATTTGTATATTTCTAAACCAAACATTCCATTTTGTTATGTGTATCAGTTAAGATGACCTATACTATACTGCAGTAATAAATAACTTTCACATCTAAAACCAATTCAGTCTCTATAATAAGTTTGCCAGGAGACTTAGTCATTTAGGAAGACAGCTGATAAAAACTCTGTCACAACTCATGCTAATACAGCTCATAAGGGACCACGGGAAGGCCTTGTAAAAATTCTTTCTATCCAAATGACATTGGTCTAAACAAGTAGAGTGGTTTCATTTACCTTCGAGCAGAGTGAAATACTGCCATCTTATTATTTGTATAGTATGAGAAAAACTAAAGTATTTGTGAGCAGCCTAATAGTTACATGATTGATAACATTTGTATTCACAATAGTGCCAGTAATAGAACCCAGAAGTATATTATGTTTCCTTTCAAACTACCCATAAACATACCCATTGATTAATCATTGGGTATATTTATTCAACCAAGGATATAGCATGTAATACTTCCATCTGGTTTGATATTTTCTATATGTGCATCAGAATTTCATGAGATGTTGTCAAATGTTATAATAAAATTAATAAGCTCAAAGCCCATGCATGACATTTAATCTATTCCAAAAGAATGCCATTATGAAACTTAGAAAATATAGTAATCCCTCTTATCCACAGAGGATACATTCCAAGACCCCCAGTGGTTGCCTGAAACTGTAGGTAGTTCAAATCCCATATATACTGTACTATGTATTTTTTTCTATACATACATAGCTATGGTAAAGTTTAATTTATAAATTAGGCACAGTAAGAAACTAACAACAATAAAAATCATAAAATAGAACATTTATAATGTACCGTAACAAAAGTAGATGAATGTGGTCTCTTACTCTCTCTCAAAATATCTTGTTGTTATACACTCACCTATTTTTAGACCTCAGTTGAATGCTGGTTAACTGAAACCAGGGAAAACAGCCATGTACCCCGGGTCGGGGGGTGGGTGGGGGGAACTAAACATGCTTTCTTTATTCTGAAGTTCTCAAAATCCTAATAATTGAGTAATTTTATTCTTTCCCTGTGTAACTCCAGGCAATTTATTGAACCTCTATGCACCTAAGATTCAGGGATGCAATGAGAATGATAAAACTGCTCTATCAGCTGATTTATGTGAGAATTAAATCAGCCAATGCATGTAAATTCCTTAACTTGGTCCCACACAGAAAATTCTTTAATGTGTTAACCAATACTCTGTATGAAGTGAATGATATCATGTATATTATTTTGCAAACTCCTATTTTGCATATAGGTGCAGACATAGCTTCAGGTAAATACATGCAAACTAACTTATCTTTTAATATCTTAACATTTTTCCACTATAAGGATACAAAAACTATTCTACCAATTCCCTGTTGAAGACACTCATGTTTAATTCTGATTTACTTTGCCATCATAAACAATGCTGTGAAAACATTCTTGTATATCCAGGATCACATATATGCCTTTACTTCTGTAGGACAGGTTCTTTTTAAAAATATTTTAACTTTTATTTTAGGTTCAAGGGTGGATTTTTAATCTAGATGCTGAGACTAGCACATATGTATACTTTTGCACTATGAAAATATCAAGAATTTTTTTCTCCAAGTGTAGTAACTTACAGTTGCACTAAAGTATATAAGATTTTCCAGGTTCATTGAAATTCCCTAAGAAATACTACACACTCTTATGATAAAAAATATATGTATAAAATTTATATTAGATTTCCACATTTATGAATTTAATAAAGCAACTTTATAATTTTTCCAGAAGCCCAGCACAGTGCCTAGAATGTATAATTTCACAGTATATTTTAGTTAAAATATTATAATTATGCCAATTGAGGGATGTATAATATTAGTAATAAACACTGAAATTACAAATATACTACTTCTGATATTATCAGGCCTAACAAAAACAAACTTAGTTGAATGTTATAAAATCAGTTACACATAAAAACATTATTATTAGCTATTACCCACTACATATTTTTCAAAATTCTGTTGTTGATTTAACTCATTTGCTAGATTAATATAATAGTCTCATTCAAGACCATAAAATCAATTTCCCATTTATTTTATCTATATTTATGACTAACACTTTAAACCAAAATTTGAAGTGAATGTATTATAAAATAATTAGTATAAAATAAAAGCTATTCAAAAGACATATACTTCTATTATACATTCAGCATATTTTAGAAGGGTAATTATTTTTCAATCAAGGTTCTATCATAGAGAAATATAGACCCAGATATCTATCAAATACGTGCAGTATTTCTTAAAGTAAATATAGTTATTAATGTCCTAATTCCATAGGAATATTACTCTTAAAAATTCTCAACACTAGTGATTTCTGAAGGAAAATACCGAACATTTTAAAGAGGGAAATTTATATGTCTGAAAATGAATGATACATTTATTTTAGTTCACCCATATGGCATGTAACAAAACTTTCTGGAAAAAGGAAACACATAAATTTCACAATTATGTATAACAGAATAAACGGTTAGATGCTAAAATTTTATATTTATAGAATGTACTTATTGTCTTCATGCTATTTTACATACATATAAGCAGTCAAAATATACAAGATTAGCTCTACAGAGAAAAAGTAAAATTGTCAGAATCTTCTTTTTGATCTTTGCATTTCTTTTTCAATAAATACTTCCAGCTGTTCTGATGATTATTAGAACATTGAGAAAAGTACTCAAATATTATCACTAAGTACTCAACTCCAAACACTAGTCTTTTTTCACTAGCAAGTAGGAATAGTTCCCTTTCCAAAAATCAGGGACAATATCAGAAGAGAGCTCATCCAAGCAACTTATTTATGAGAACATCATAAATTGATTAATCATGCTGAGTCAATACTTGACATTCATTTCTAAGATTAGATGTTATGGAACTCTCATCAGCCTCTACAACAGATATTTAGGGATGTCTTCTGGCATAAAGTGATGTGTTGGGGAAAATATTTCAAATAAGAAAACCAGAACAATAAAAGAAAAATTACAAAGGAGTCTGCAGAAGAGGAAGTAGTGAAAGTATTCTGTGGTCAGAGATGTGAGTCAATGTTTCAGTACTTTTTGCTCTGCCGTAACAAAATATTTGAGACTGTGTAATTTATAAAGAACAGAGATTTATTTTTTATAGTTCTAGGGGCTGGGAAGTCCAAGATCAAATCACTGGAATATGTGGTATCTGGCAAGTCCCTGGTCTCCACTTCCAAGATTGTGCCTTGCTGCATCTTCCAGAGAGGAGGAACGCTGTTTCTCAAATGACAGTAGAGGGGAAGAACCAAGAAAGATAAGTCACTTCTAAATGTCCTCTTTCGTAAAGGCATTAAACTCACTCTTGAGGTAGAAACCCTTACGGCCTAATCACCTCAAAAGTCCCACCTCTCGGCTGGGCGCTGTGGCTCACGTCTGTAATCCCAGCACTTTGGGAAGCCGAGGCGGGTGGATCACGAGGTTAGGAGATTGAGACCACCCTGGCCAACACGGTGAAACCCCGTCTCTACTAAAAATACAAAAATTAGCCAGGCATAGTCATGGGTGCCTGTAATCTCAGCTCCTCAGGAGGCTGAGGCAGGAGAATCGCTTGACCCAGGGAGTTGGAGGTTGCAGTTAGCCAGTGGGTACTTGAAAATATTGTAGGAATAATAATCCTGAGTGTTTCAAGGTCTGAGATGTGGCTCGGCTATTAAGGTCTGAGATGTGGTTCTACTACTTGTGCAATTTTAGAAACAAAATTGAATTTTTTGTAACAGTGTTCTGTTGTATAATAGAGGTGTGTCAGAGTCTGAGATCTTTAAAGACAGTTTGAATTAGTGGTAAAGGTCATTGTCTTTAAAATCAAACTGACACTCTTTTGAATCTCTAGTGACTCATAGTTAATTACAAATGGTGATAGAAGTGGAGACAAGATGTTGATGCTGTGAAGAAAGATAATTATTCATATCACAGATTCTTTGTGTCAAAATGATAGTTTAAACTACTATGTAGTTGGATTGATGGAGTGACAAAAGCTAAAGAGATTCAAGACTCTTTATGACTTTGTTTTATGGCATCATACTAAATCTGAAAATTTGATTATTGATCACTGAACTCTAATAATAATGTTTCCTACTACTAACAAAGGGCATCAAAATCATAATAATTGCATTTAGGTGCCATGGAACGATGAACCTAAAGGGCTAACATTATAAGGACAGGGATAACTCAAAGCCTGTGAAGAGACTTTAACTTGGGTTTTTCCATCTTGAAATGAACAGAGCACAGCTTTAGGATAACACAGAATGTAAAGCAGAAATTCCCTTGGGAAATCAGCTAAGTCAAACCCATTAGTTTGTTCAATTGGCCCTATTTTCCTAGATAAATCACTTGTAATATCACCAGACACATTCTGCATAAGAGAATCTTGACTAGAAATAAAAGTGCTACAGCAGCTCTTAGTATGTCTAAAGTTAAAATTGTCTGAAAATGTACATTATGGACATCCTCTTATGATGAAAACGGACTTTTTAACACAACTATTTTGAATCACATTCTGTGCTAAAAAAAAAAAAAACTTACCGCTTTTTCCTTCTCATTGGTTATGTGTGTACAATGGCATTTTCTTAATGATAGAATAAATGATGAAATTGATCTGATGAGAACACCTAGTCCTTGCTTCTACTGAAATTTATTCCACTAAATCCCCAAGCCAAAACAGAATGGGTCTACAGGATTTAAGAAGGCATTCCATTTAAGAGCGAATATAATTTTTCCAATGGATTATTTTTCAGTGCAAGATATCTTTGAAAGCACTATCAGTTCACCTTTCTATGAGCTGTTAGATGTAACATTAAAGAAATGTCTGAAAATAAAGCTGTTAAACTGCACAGACGTAAAGTTCAAAATTTCTTAAAGCACAGTACAGGTTGAATCCTAAAAATATAGTTAATGTCATCTCAAAACCTTTTTAAGAAAATATGGGCATCTTTCATAATTTAAGCATAGCAGTTCTCAGCTACTAGACATAAATTAAATCATTGCATTGGATTTCCTAAAGGAGTTCAATACTTGAGATAGAACCATCAATTAGTCATTGGACCAGGTTTTCTGTACCTAAGGAAAATTAGACAGCAAAACACTGAAAAATCTAGCTGTTTATAAACTAAAAAAAAACAAAAAACAAAAAACTCTACTTTGCCTTAAAAATAAAATGTAATAAACTATCCCTGAAATATAGGAAGATAAATTAGATGCATAATGTTGCTCCATCACAAGTAACTGCATTTCATTGATTCTTGGCAAGGAGAAGAGTAGACTGGATATATTCGGGGAAGATATTACTTGAGAAAAGACATTCTAAATCTCTAGACTTTGCTAATCCTATACAATCTTAACATCATTTACTAATTACTTTCATAAGAGGTGTTTCCTGCATGAATTCTGGTAACAAAATTCAATCCACTTCATAGTCAATTTATATTAAAGAGCAAGAAAAAGTATTAGAATAACGTCATTGCATCCTATACGTGAAGAGAACAAGGCCTGAAGGTATCACATTTTAATGTGATGGTTTTTTTGAAAAACAGAATTATTTGCAGCTTTTTGACTCTAGATATGGATAGCAAAGACATTATGCTTCTAAAATCATGTTGTAAATTCTGTTTTAAGTCAGAAACCAGTGAAACAGAATGAAGCTTTATTATAGCATTAATATTTTGGGTGCATCATAGATTGGTCTTGAAACTTCAATGCTTTTACTTTAGATTAACTTAACATTAGGTTTTTGTTTTCTATATTATCTATTTATCTATCTACATGTTTATTTTCATGTGTGTGTACATATATATAATATGTATACATAGATGGACTTATTACAAGGTTTACACAATTGTGGCAGCTTATTAAGCAAGGCAGATGTCCACAGGGCAGGCAGTAAGAAAAGGAAGATCAGGATTAAAACTCCATAGGCATGAGCCGAAACCTGTTTCTCACAGGCAGCAATCAAGAAGGAAGATCCAGGGGAGAGAGGGAACAATTGTATACTTATTAGCTCTTATGATGTTTGCTTCCAGGAAATGACTAAAACTTCTTTAAAAGGCTTTATGATGTACTAATTCAGGCCAACCCATAAACAATTGCCTCTTATTTAACTCAAGTAAACTGATTATAGACTTTAATCATATCTGCACAGCCATTTCACAGCAGCACTAGAATTTGTGCTTGATTGAATTGAGTTGTCGAGATGGTTTTTTTTGGTCTACATAGTGTTGACAGGGTTCTGGACTAAAAAAAAATGAATATATTTGGAGCTTTAACACAACATATTAGTGTAGGTTTCTTGATTTACCTCTCCATGGAATATCTACATCTGGTGTCTTATCCTCTAGATACTCTTAGTGGTCTTCACTTCAGTTGGATAGCCTGGGCCTCCATACAACATGGGAACTGAGCTGGGTGTCTAGAAAGGAAAGTGGAAAGTACTGGTCCTCTTAAGTCCTTGGCTTGCAGTATTACCTCTTATCGCATTCTTTTAATCAACGTGATACTCAAGGTAAGTCCAGATTCAAGGTGAAGAAAATAGACTCTGCTCCTTTGAAGGAAGAGCATGAATGTAAAAGGATTGAGGGAAACACTGGAATCCGTATTTGTAGGAAACCACATTATAGCTTCCGTCTTAAACAAGTCACAATATCCCCACATGCAAAATACACATGTCCTCCTTCTCAAGAACCCAGTACTCCATCCAATTGCAATATAATGATGGACACCATATCTGGATACAGATGAGTCTCTTTGGAATGTTTATTCTTTTTCTGGAAACCGGTAAAGTCAAGTCCTTGTTAGCTTCTCCATATACAAGCAATGTATAATGGTGACATAGGGTCAGGAAAACTGCGATAGACACCCTTTTTCACAAGCTGAAACTGCAGGCTCATTGCAATCAGTGGCCAGTAGTAATTCCGAAATCCAGCCTGGATTTCCAGGAAACCCTACTCAAAAGACAAGGAATGTTCCTTGATTAGGGTATATATCTGCCATCTTAGACTAGTTTCCTAAACAAATCCTTGTCTTGGCTTTTTTTGCTAAAATCTCTGGCATTTTTATTTCATTGTCTCAAGTAACCTCCATTTAAAAAAGAAATATACCATGTTTGTAACTGAGCAGTTTGCTCAACCAGTTTGCTTTGTGTCCACAGATAGTTGGGGGCCCAGAAGCCTTTTTGCATTTTGAACTCCTCCACTTATTTTAGTAGAAGCTGATGGTGCTTTTGACAATAGGGTTTCCTAAAATCTTTATGGAACTGCTATATAACAGACTGTCATTCTCTCCATTAGAAAAAGTTCTTCTGAGAAGAATTTAAATATTTCTGAAGTTTTAACAAAGGGTTGTATAGCAACACTATTGATTTTATTTTGACTCCATCAGCATCCTGAATGTTATCTTTCCTTTGGGGCTATTTCTTACTTTTAGGAACTTTTGCCAGCTTAACCTGCTAGGAATGAGAAATAGTTTCCAACCTATAAAATTTTTGGTTAGAAATATTTTCTGTAATTTTGCTTAAAAATGAAATGATTTCTTATTTAACTCCTTCTTTTTCATGTATTACTTTTTTTTTCTTTTCTTTTCTTTTTTTGAGACGGAGTCTCGCTCTGTTGCCCAGGCTGGAGTGCAGTGGCATGATCTCAGCTCACTGCAATCTCCGCCTCCAAGGTTCAAGCTATCCTCCTGCCTCAGCCCTGCTAGTAGCTGGGATTACAGGCATAAGCCATCATGCCTACCTAATTTTCATATTTTTAGTAGAGATGAGGTTTCAGCATGTTGACCAATCTGGTCTCAAACTCCTGACCTCAGGTGATCCACCCGCCTCGGCCTCCCAAAGTGCATGTATTACTTTTTAAAGTTCCAATTGGCTTTTTTGTATTGCTTTGCCATAAGCAATAAAAAATTCTATCTGGAAATCTTCTTGGACTGATCTACAAATTCATCAGGTACATTTTAAAAAAATATCCATGTTCCCACTGTTGACAGGGCTGTCAAAATTCTGCCACTACGGTATATGCCTTGGGATTTCTTCAGCCTTTAATAACAATTTTCTCACTAATCTTCCAGACTTCCCTAACATTCTCATAATTGGCCTTCCAGCCTCCCCTTTCTAACGCCGAGCTAATATGTTTTTGATTTTGTTATATAGAACCTTAATTTATAAGTATCAACTACTGTTTCATGTAGTTATTTCTGTGAAACAAACCAACCCAAAATTTCATGACTTAGAAGAACAATTGACTGTTCTTCTGCCACATGTACTACCAGCTGGATTTTTTCTTATGACTGTTTTTGACTGGTGGCCGAGCTGAAGAGGAAGGACCACAAATGCTTTGTTCACAGGACTGACACCGAGATCTCTTGACTATCCCCCATGTACACTTTCCACAAATTGTTTCATCTTCTAGGGCTTCCCCAAATATTCTCAAGGCCAGTGAATATCCTGGACTTCATTACAGTATAGTAACTAGGCTCCTAAGGATGAAAACTAAAGCTGGCAGTCCTCTTAAAGCCTGAGCTCAGAAGTCTAAAAAGGTCACTTCTGCTGTGTTGCCCATGTCAATACAAATTACAGAGTCAGTCTATATTTATTCAGTGTGAGTGAAAATACTCTACCTCTTGATGAGAAAATTAGCATGCATTAATAGTAATGGGAAAAATTTTTGGTACCCACATTTTCAAAAAGTCATAGATACCTTTATTTTTCTTTCTGAGTATGTATAGTATACAGACCATTTCTCAACATCTCCAACTGAAGTATTTTATTCATTTTGTTTGTCTATATGTGTTTATGTATGTGTTATTATTTTCTTTATCCACTCATATAACCAACCATTTAATTATCAAGTGGTAAGTAAATTATTTTGTTTTAAATTTTTCAAATGTGTTTCTCCATTTTGGCATTCTTTTAATTCATTTAGAAAAATCATTTGCTTGTGCTCTTACTCAAGCAATGTAACATTTTTTATTTTTCCAGTATCATCCCTATGATACAATTTTCCCCATTGCTTTCAGAATTGTTCCCCCATTGTTCCAGAAATGATCAAATAAAAATTTGATCAGTTATCACTTTAATGGGTTTTACTAGGTTTCTTAACTTAAATTCAAACTTCTTTGTGTTTCAAAGAAAAGGTCATTATAAAAATACTTCCAAATGCTTTTTCACTTTTATTTCCCACCTAGAAATCCCTTAACACTACCACGCCAGCCCCCAAAAAACTACTTTTCATTTTGTATGTATCAAAATCCCCATGACTCCTTGACAGCTTATCAACCATAGAATTTTCTGGAAAAATCCTTCTCTAAACATTTTGACCCATTAATTCATAGCTTAATTTTGCTAAGTCAGAGATGGTTATTTCTTAATCTCAATCCCCTGGCAGACACAGACAAATGTCTTCTAAGCTTACATGTCTAATTGGATATGACACTAACAAAGCATTTATCATGCTGCACAGTGACTTTTAATTTACCTTTATTCCTCCCTCTCCTTAAATATTTAAGTTTCATAGGATCACACATGAACCAGCATCTGAGAAACCACGATACACATAGGAGGCATTCCATAAATGTTGCCTAATAAATTTCTTACCAACTTCATTAAAATGTCCATAACACATTAAAAACATATTTTATATAAAATAAGCATGTATTATATTAGTTATAATTCTTTGGGTATATTTTAATAAAAATATACTAGTAATATTTAAAGACTATGCAATATATGAAAGAAATTCTGGTAAAACCATACCGACTGAGAAAATATCAGCATAAAGCTTTTTGTAAAAGTTTAACTTCCTTTGCAAAGAAGCTAAATATGACTATCTTCCAATGAAAAATTTAACTTCACCAGCTAGTAACAATACTATAGGAATAGTCCTGTTACATAAATTCTACATTTCAATTGAAGAAATAGAGAGTCACTTTGTTTTCAAAACCTTGTTTTTGGTTTTTAAGCAGCTGCTGTTGAGCTCACTGGACTGTAAAATGCAGTAAATGGCTTCATTTCACTGCCAACCTATTCATCTGTGCAGTAAGAAAAGTGGTGTGCTAATTTCTTGATAGCCCAACTGCTTTGTCAAAAAGTAGAAAGCACTGCAAAATTTACATTACAAAACAAAACATGTTTAACACTGTTCTTCTGCTAGAGAAACAAATTTGTTTTCGTAAATATTTATGTTTTAACAGGTCTCAAAAGGAAAAGTAGCTTATTTCCAAAGGGCTGAGGGAAGTTCAAAGTTTATAATATCCTCTTTCCACTTGTCTTTTGTCATATCTTTAAAGTAAATCTTGATTACAGGCCGTTAATGCTCTGGGATTTGATCTTATACTGGGCTGTGCGAGGCTGAAATTAACCCATGACCCTTACGATGAAGGAATAATAAGAAATACAGTGCATTTTAGAAAATAAAACATTACAAAATTGAAAACCAGGCACACCATTACATGGGAAGTCAACAAAAAGAAATACCGAAAGAGGGAAGAAAAACTAGGGTATAAGGAAACAGGAAAGAAACCAGGGAATGCAATCGAATATAGAGAATTGAAATTGGGATAGAAGTCAAAGCTGGGAGTAATTTTCTGAATTGCTTTAAAATTGCACAGGTGCCACTGCAGAGTAGGTACAGCTTTTAACATAGGCTGGGAGAAAATTACAAAAGGAAAAAGACTAGCCTGGCACAATCAATAAAGTACTAAATATGCACAAATCTTGAATTTAAAAGAAGAAAGGCAATCTAACACTTTTGAGGGCAAAATGACTTAGATAAATCGATCTTTTTGTTTGAAATTAAAATAAACGTTACTAGTGCATTTTCCAAGGTGTGGGCATTTTCTGGAAATTGTTCTATTATTGAAAATTTATTTTTTATTTAGTTGAATGAAAGGATGAAACTTATATAAAATGTATTTTGTTTAAAAAATTCTAACATCGTTTCTAAATCTATACAATTTTTCAGCCAGTGTTAATAAGATATTCAATGTATTATTTGTTCCTAAGCCTAATGAGATCATGCTATGACTGTCTTAAAGAGAGCAACATCTACAAATCCTTTTGAAAAAGAAAATGTGAAGAAAAACAAATAGGACTTTGTATATTTGTGTCATATAAACCAAGTTTTGTGGTTGTCAATATTATATAACAATATAAAAAATATATAGACAATATTTGTTACTTAAAAATATCAGATAAATGCTTTAAGAACTTTTTTAAACTTTCAAGTTCAGGGGTACAAGTGCAAGTTTGTGGCATAGATAGAGTTTTGTCAGGGGGGTTGGTTATACATATTATTTCATCGCCCAGGTATTAAGTGTATTACCCATTAGATTTTCTTCCTGATCCTCTCCCTCCTTGCACCTTTCACTCTCTGAAAGGGCCCAGTATGCGTTGTTTCCCTCTATGTGTTCATGTGTCATTTCATTACAACACTAATCACAATAGCAAAGCCAAGGAATCAACCTAAATGCCCATTAGTGATAGTCTGCATAAAGCAAATGTGGTACATACACACCCTGAAATACTATGCAGCCATAAAAAAAGAATGAGATCATGTCCTGTGCAGGGATATGGATGAAGCTGGAGACCATTATCCTCAGCAAACTAACACAGAAACAAAACACTGAATACCATGTGTTCTCACTTACAGGCTTTAAGAACTGTTCCACTCCTGCTGAGACCTACTAACATGGTATAGCCATTAATACTGTCAATTTGCAAGCTCAGCCCTGTGAATTTCTCATGGCCACAAATGACTTAGATTCACTAACCAGCCAGATCTTACAATAGTACTGTGGTTAGGACTTCAGAACCTAGCAGGAGTGCTGCAAGTTGATGGATATAGTCACACTGGAAGCTACAGTATTCTTGTAACCTAGTAATATGCAGACTAAAGAGTGTACAAGAAACATCTGAAAAGATTATTATAAATGCAGATTCCCAAGCATCTCCTCTGGTTTCCCTGATTCTACAGGTGTTGAGTGGGACCCAGGAATCTGCTATATAAAAGCACCTCAGTTGATTTCCAGGCAGTCACCTAGGGATCGTACTAGAAAAAATGCTAACAGTTCTTTGCCTTCTATTTATTTTTAATTGTAACTTTTAATGTTCCTAAAAGGTTTGCAACCTGTCATTTCCATAGATATGTCCTCTCTGCCAGACAGTGCATGTCTCTGTGTGCCCAAACCTGTTCTCTGAATTGAATAAACCATCTGATACCAAGACCTGACAATTTGTTTCATCTTGAACAGGGCCAATTAATTGAATAATAATACATTTTTGCATCATAGTTTTGTTTCTGACGAAAAGTTCATATGCATTACTAGGAAATCAAAGAAAAGTTTCTTTAAACAAATAATGATGAGATTCCAGGCTGTTGTTTACATTCTCAAATATCATTATCATTTTATATTCAGTGCCTTTATGATAATGCAGCTATGTGTCCCTTAATGATAGGTATATTGTTTGAGAAATGCATCGTTAGATAATTTTGTCATTGAATAAAGACGATAGAATGTTGTATTACTCAGTTCTCATACTGCTATCAAGAAATACCTGAGACTGGGTAGTTTGTAAAGAAAAGAGGTTTAATTGGCTCATTGTTCTGCAGGCTGTAGAGGAAGCATGGTGGTTTCTGCTTCTTGGGAGGCCTCAGGAAACTTACATTCATGGTAGAAGGCAAAAGAAAAGCAGGGACATCTTACATGGCCAGAGCAGGAGCAAGAGGGGCAGAAGGAAGTGCTGTACACCAGATCTCATGAGAAAACTATCACTATACAGTACCAAGGGGTGATGGTGTTAAACCATGAGAAACCACCCCCGTGATTCAATTACGTCCCACCAGGCCCCATCTGCAACATGGAGGATTACAATTAGACATGAGATTTCACTGAGGACACAGATCCAGACCATATCAAGTCTACACACTTAGGCTGTATCATATAGTCTTTTGCTCCTAGGCTACAAACCTGTGCAGCATGTTACTATACTGAACACTGTCAGAAATTATAACACAATAGTAAGTATTTGTGTATCTAAACATATCTAAAAATGGAAAGGTACAGTAAAAATACATTATGAAAGATTTACAAAATGGTAAACCTGTCTAGAGCACTTACCACGTGCTCTACCAAGATCTTGCAGGACTTGTTCTGGGTGAATCAGTGAGTGAGATGTGAGTGAATGTGAAGGCCTAGAATATTACTGTCCACTACTGTAGGCTTTATAAACACTATACACTTTGACTACATTACATTTATTTTAAAAAGTATTCATTTAGTATCAAATTAACTTTCACTTATTGTAGCTTTGTACTTTATAAACTTTTAATTTTTTGACCCTTTGTCTCTTTTGTAATAACACAGCTTAAAACACACATTGTACATACAACTGCACAAAAATGTTTTCTTTCTTTATACCCTTATTCTATAAGCATTTTTCTATTTTTAAATTTGTTTGTACTATTTAAACTTTTTTGTTAAAAGCTAAGACACAAACACACACATTATCATAGGCCAACACAGGGTCAGGATCATCAATATCACCTCTTTCACTTTTGCATCTTGTCCCAGTGAAAAGTCTTCAGAGGCAGTAAGATTCATGGAGCTGTTATCTCCCATGATAAAAATGCCTTTTTGTGAAATACCTTCTGAGTGACTGCCTGAGGCTGTTTTACAGTTCACTTTTAAAAAAATATTTAAGTAGAAAGACTACACTCTAAAGTAGTGATAAAAAGTACCATACAATAAATACATAAATAGGTAACATAGTCATTTATTATCATATCAAGTATTATATACTATACGAAATTGTGTGTGCTATACTTTTATACAACTGAAAACACGGTAGGTTTGTGTACACCAGCATCACCACAGACATGAGTAATATGTTGCACTATAACATTACAATGACCACGATGTCACCAGGTGATAGAAATTTTGCAGCCCCATTATAATTTTATGAAACCGCTATAGTAAATGTGTGTCATTGTTGACTGAAACATCATGTGGTGCATAACTGTAAATGTAATGCAACTGTAAGCAACCAAAAAAAAAAAAGGACAATCTTTTACAGGGTGTTTTTACTTCCAAAGTTATTCAGGGCCTGCTGGGTGGAGTTGTGGATTAAGAAGAAAGAGTGAAGGGGAAAAGGAAAAATTGCTTATGAAAGAAAAGTGATTAAAAAATAGTCACAGAACAATAGCAGAAGGGAACACAGAGTAAGTTCTGTAGTCAGAGAGTTAGCAACTGTGCTCAAGGAGAGTGATACTGAATCTTAACTTTGGTTTTTATTTTATTTTTTAAACTGAGAGATAATGATGATCTTTATAGCTTATGTGTTGCTTTGTCCAGTAGACATGAATATAACGGCTTTAATTATGAAAGACTATTCATGGTTTTATGATTTCATGGGCTTGGCTTGTCTACCAACGTCATCGTTTTCTAAATTTCACTGTGTTATATGAATTTCTAATGTAGAGGTCGTATTTATCACAGGCAATGGACGTGTCTGTGAAATACTACTTTGTCAGTCACTCTTCATGACCCATGCTGTGATAAATTTGCATGAAGGCATCACCTAAGCCGCTGTGTTAAATTATGGAATATGTTGAGAATAATGGTAGGACAAAAGACCCATATTTTTTATTAATGCAATTTACTGTATCTTTTCAGCTTGATCACAATTGTGCTTACTGAAAGTTCAGCAATGACTAAGGTACATCTGATTTTATCTCTGTTATTTATGTCATTTTATCATGTCAGATTTCTTATTAAGAGGCATAATACATCTGAAGTTTTCAAAGAAGTGGTGGGAAACCCAATCTCAAATAAAGGCAATCCCAAAAGAATGCTGAAATATTGTGAAGTATAAATAAGTGAAATATATGTGAGTCTGTGAAAAAAAATGGAGAAACATTAGATTAATTCTAGATATAAAGTATACATTGTAATCATACCCTGATGGAAATCAGATACCTTATACTACCATGTAGTACCAGACCGGTTCATATCTGCTGAGTTTATCATCAAGATCTTCCAAAACAGTGTTTGCATATACAAAAGTCAAGTTATAAATAGAAAACCCTAATGTCTTAACCTTTTAATGGGAGATGTATGTAAAGATAAAAAATAAAAATCCTTTACAAAAAAAACAGCAGTACTTTATTTTCCAAAGCCATATAGATGGGTTGGCGTCCATAAAACTCATCTTTCTCCTTCTTTCCATCCACTGCTGATGTTACAGATTGCCTGACAATCTAGACAAGTGTTTCTCAGTCCCAATCTGTGCTCAGGTTCTGGGTTTGGAATATACTTTCACATGACTAAAGTAAAATAAGAAAAATATAATGAGTTTGTCATAAAGATAAATTTATTCAATTTATAAAACCACTCATTGTTGTGACATTATGACCTTCCAATCTTTTTCTTTCAAGATTGAGGCTAATTTTAAGATAGCTTTTTGTTGTTACTGTTGTTCATGTGTTTCTTTTGAGATGTGACATGACTTTTCAAGATAAAAGTGAAAAATAGTTATTGCATGTCACATTCCAAAAATTTTAAAAAATATATATACTGATCTAATACATCAGGAAATTCTAGCAGTTAGTCTGCTCCATTCTTCTTAAGGAAATGAAAGACAGTGACTGGCAATCTGTTACACATAATTATTTATTTCTTCTTCTTTATTAAACAATTTGTTGTGACTTTGGAGAAAAAAGTGGATTCTTTTGTCTCACTTATCTTTGTGACATTTTGTGAACTAATTTAAATTAACTTTTTTTGATTTGATGTCAAAACACTCTGGGTCTTTTAAAATGTCAAATTTTAAAATGCTGACATTTTCTTGAAAAGAGCAAGGACCTGAATAAGTTAATTAGGAAAAAACTGGTCACACAGAGATTCCAGTGTAAAACACAGTTCATTTTTGCGGATAAGAATGTTGCCCTTGAAAGCAAGAGTCTTTTTTCAATTCAAGGCTAGAATTACCTTCAGTATGAAGCCTGATTCCACACTTCTTTCCTCTCATGCTGGGGAATATCAAGTATTCTATTGATTTGTTTTGAATGAAACTCTTCATGGAGTTTCTCTATCAACTTAGCAGATAGCTACTGTTCTTAGCAGTTTCAGAGGCCCTGAGAAAACACTAGTAGGAGATCCACCTGCAGGGGTGCCTTCAGGCAGCCAGCCTACTGGTGGGATTGCTGGCAAGGTTTCAGCAAGAGCCACATTGTGAAAGTTTAAGAGTTTTTAGTTCTTACAGAACGTGGGGTATATACTGCAAGCCTGGGAGGCCACACAGGTCAGGGAACACACAGCAGGCAGGAAGAAAGGGAGGTAAAAAAGTTCTGGCAATTAACAGCGTATATGAGAAAAAGGCGTGCGTCATCTTAAATTCACAGGCAAATGCCAGAATGGTCATTTTAAGGAAAGCAGAGAGAAGGTGGGGAGCCCAGGCTTCTAGGCAGGAGAGATTCCTTTAACTTCTTATCTGTGGCCACAGGCTTGAACCATTTGTGCTGGGTGTAGAGCTGAAAACTGTGTAGAACTGAAACTGTACTGCTCTTGGTCTGAGAAAGTTAAACCTGTATTCGAAATGGATGCTAAGGCAACATAAATTCATAAGCATTCACTGTATTAGTCTGATCTGAATCTTTATTACTAATCATACAATCTCATTATTCTCATCTGTGAGGTTCTTGAGAATAGGAGCTTGTCACGGTCATCTCCACCCAACACTTTTAACTGTGCTTGCTACATGGTAGGCCCTGAATAGGTATTTCTTGAATTAATGTTGAATGAGAAAATGACAAGAAAATACTAAGAATGCAGATTTTAATCCAGAGTAAAGATGAGAAAGAAATTGAGATTTTTACAGAAAACGTTGACTCTTAAAAAAAGACTCGTACTTCATATAATTGAAACCAGCTGAAAAGTTGCTATAAAAAATTTTGAAAAGGAATGTGTGTAAAAATTATGTAAGCATTTGGAGATTATGAAAGGATGGACACATAGGCAGAGAAAGACCTGAGAAAGAGGCTAAAGCTGTTTGTTGTTATAACAGGGATAGAAAAATAGATTGAATATTACCTTTATTTTAATTAGATAATTTGACCTTTTTAGGTATAAAAGAACGTTTTCTTAACTGTTTTATATGGTTCGTGTGGTAGAATATATTATAAAATGGATGAAAAATACTTGGTTTAGTTTTTTTTCTAATGGATATTTATAAATTTAGAATAACAATGGTGAATAAGAAGTGATGGCTCTAGCTTTCTTTACTTTGCCTTAATTTTCAATGCTTTAGGGAAATCTAAACCTAGTTAGCAAAAAATGCCTGTTAGAAGATCCATAAAATTAACATGTGTTTACAGCTAATTCCCAAAATAAAGGAGAGATAGGTCAAATTAAATCAATTTTAGCTATAAGTAATCCTGAAAATATAATGGAAATGTAATAGTGTATAGAAATGAGTATTGATTATGTGTATATTTATCTTAAATATGTATTTAATCACGTCACCCTAATTTTTTTTTTTTTTTTTTTGAGATGGAGTCTCACTCTGTCACCCAGGATAGAGTGCAGTGGCGTGATCTCGGCTTACTGTAACCTATGCCTCCCAGGTTCAACAGATTCTCCTGCCTCATTCTCCCGAGTAGCTGGGATTGGAGGCGTCCACCACCATGAACAGGTAATTTTTTGTATTTTTAGTAGAGACAGGGTTTCGCTACATTGGCCAGGCTGGTCTTGAACTCCTGTTCTCAAGTGATCCACCCGCCTCATCCTCCCAAAGTACTGGGATAACAGGGGTGAGTAACCCTAATTTTTCCATGATCTGAAAAGCAGGAGACAAAAACGAGAGGAAGAGAAAAGGACATTTGTTTCAATGATCACAAGTCATAATCTTGTAAACAATTAAAATAATTGAAATATCCTCGCTACTACACTTCATTAAGCTTAGGATATAGACATCAAACGCTGTGACATAAATTGCATCCCCCACTTATCCACAGGGCTTACCTTTCTAGAACTCCAGTGGCTGCCTGAAACTGTGGATAGTACCAAACCCTATACAAACCATACTATGTCATTTTGATAACCAAGTCTGCTACTAAGTGACTCACAAGGAGGTAGTGTGAGTGTGTACAGCCTGGATACACTGGACAAAGGGATGAGTCACATCTCAGACAAGATGAAGCAGGGTGGTGCAAGATTTCATCACCCAACTCAGAACAACTCACAATTTAAAACATGAATTGCTAATTTCTGGAATTTTTCATGTAGTATTTTCAGAATGCAATTGACCTCTGAGTAACTGAAATTGTGCAAAGTGAAACCCATTGATAAGAGGATCCTACAGAATACTGAGGGTGAATTTTTTAGGAGACGTGATGGATAATGTGTTATACTCTTAGAGCTGTGTGGTCATGACTTAGGCATGAGGTGTGCAGAGTTCCACCCTGTGCCCTTATCTCTGCCTGGTGAGACTGATGGCACCTGACACTGGCAAGCCAGCCCTAGAGCAATAAGTTTGAGATAGTTCCAGGGTTATAGTCAGATCACTACAATTGGGTACAATTTGTGACCTTTACTGTGAATTCTAATTTAAATGTAATCAGAGGTGTGTAAAGCTTTGATTTCCAAAGCTGCCAATATGTAAATCTTACCTGATTTTCAGTCATTGCATTTCAAACCAGCTGGGCTTCAGCAAAATTATTTTATGCCCCTGCTGGGCCATAATGATATGATTTTTCACCTGGTTTGAAACTCATACAGATCTACATGAAATTGAAACTGAAGTGAAATGTGTAAGGAGTCAACCACAGGAACCTATGGTTATACATATGTATGTGTGTGTGTCTATATATATCCAGCACAAATTATATATTTATATGTATACATATATACATATATAATTATTGTTTTTTTCTCAAGTCATTGCTAACTGAAACAGCAGGCTACACACTTGTATAATCTCAGCAGGCTTGCCACAGTAGTTAATCTCACAGTCTTATCTGAGGACAATTGGGCATCATAATAAAAGAAAAGGGTCATTACTAATTGTGTTCAAGGAGGAAATATTCACTGTCAATTTATTAGGTTACAGTTATTGCTGATAGAGAATACGGCTAAAATTATCATGAGTCATGTTATTAGAGTCAATTTTATTTTCTTTTATTTCCTGCTATAAATGATAGATGGTTCTTAAACTCAGAAATTAAGATCTTTAACAAATTAAAGTTATTAGCAATTTTATATTTGAATTTTAGTGTGAAAGAGACATGGTCTCAGAGAGGATTTCCTTTTACATTTTGAAAAAAATATAAGCAGCTCAAACTAGAATATTCCTCTGGACATGATAATCACCAAGAAAATTATTTTAGATTAATGAAATAAATATTTTTAAGGAATAAATAAATAAATAAAATGGGTCTTTAAAAAATTATCTGACTTTAATTTGTTGAAATATTCATTTTTGCATATAATTCTCTTTATGATTAAAAAAGATGCAATTTATGTATTTTAACATTCTTCTTCACTATGAGAGCGGAATAAAAAGTATGAAGCACGTGTTGTCTAATAATTAAGTGTGCTAGACATCTTCATTTCAGCCTCTATGGACAATATAGCTTTGAAATGCGCTCCTGGTTTCAGCAGTTGACATCTTTTTGGCTTTACCCTAGCAGGAGAAGAAAACTAGAATTGGTTTGCACACGGAATATTCCTCCTCCCAGCAATGCTGTTGGTTTTGTGCAAGAATTTTAACATTCTCTTTCCCATCCTTTATTATGATCAATACAATCAGTTCTGCTGTAACACTTGTAAAAACTGATCCAGGCTGCTGAGCAAGCTGCTCTGCCACTTGGACCATATGATCCATTAGTTCCAATGGAGCCTGAAGCGTCAGTTGTAGATAAGAATACTGTTTTTATCCTGTGACAAGTGCCCATAGGTGAATCATAACACAGTTCTTTAGGATTTTTATCAACAGTATGCTATCTTTTGCAGATAACTACTCACCTTGTGAGAGACAGACCTTGGCCTGCTACTGGGCCTTAATAGAAACTGTGCACTCAACCATGGCCCCCCAAATTATCATGACACTTGAGCTGCTCATTATAAAGTAGGTGTTATCTGACACACTAATCTATTAAGTTGGACATGCACTGCAACAGTCTATTCTGAAATGGAAGTGGTATATACATATGATCAGGCTCAAGCAGGCCTTGAAGGCCCAAGTAAGTTACAAGAAGAATTGGCCCAAATGCCTGTGGTGTTCACACCTGCTACACTACCTTCCCCACATCTGTGGATTCAACCAGCCATAGATCAAAATTATTTTTAAAAAATGAATTTCACCTGTAATGAATGTGTACAGATTTTTTATCTTTTTTAAACAATACAGTACAACAACTATTTACATAGTATTTACATTGCATTAAGTATTATAAGTAATCCAGAGATGACTTAAAGTATACGGGACAACGTGCACAGGTTATATGCAAATACTACATTATTTTATATCTGGAACTAGGTTATCCATGGATTTTGGTATCTGCAGGAGGTCCTGGAACCAATCCTCCACGGTTATCAAGAGATGATGGTACTGATTCGTGGACTGTAGCTAATGGTTTGGCAGATGGTGAAAGACTTAGAACAACCATGAGTGAAAAATTAATAATAAAAAAATAGTGGAATAGGTATGAGGATTGACCTCTCTAAATGGACAAAATATATAAAGATATTTGTGTTTCATGTAAATGCTCACCAAAGACTGATCTCAGAAAAGGAGGATTTTAATAATCAAGTGAATAGCATGACCCTTTGGGGGGATTCCATTCTGCTTTTTTCCATACTCAATCCTATCATTCCCCAATGGGCTCATGAACAAAGTAGCCATGGTGTCAGGGATTAAGGTTACAGCTCAGCAACATGGACTTCCACTCACCAAGACTGACCTGCCTATGGCCACTGCTGAGTGCCCAGTCTGTAGCAGAGTCCAACACTGAATGCTCAATATATCACTATTCCTTGGGGGTGATCAGCCATCTACCTGGCGGCAGATTGATTACATTGGAATGCTTCCATCATGTAAGGGACAGTGTTTTGTCCATAATGGAATTGATACTTACTCTGGTTGGATTTATCTTCCACGCATGCTATGGTTCTCCCAAAACTATCATCTGTGGACTTATGAACAGAATGCCTGCTCTACTCCTGTGGTATTACATGCAGCATTCTGACCAAAGAACTCATTTAATAGCCAGAGAATTATGGCAGTGGGCCTATGCTTGTGAAATTCACTGGTCTTATCACATTCCCCATCATCCTTAAGCAATTAGCTTGATAGAACAGTTAGATGTCTATTTTGTTTGTTTTGTTTTGGGACAAGGTCTGGCTCTATTGCCCAGGCTGGAGTGCAGTGGCGCCATCTCAGCTCACTGAAACCTCTGCCTCCTGGACTCAAGCCTTCCTCCCACCTCAGCTTCCTGAGTATGTGGGACTACATGTGCGTGCCACCACACCTGGCTACTTTTTTGTACTTTTTATAGAGACATAGTTTCGCCACATTGCCCAGGCTGGTCTCAAACTTGTGAGCTCAAATTATCTGCCTGCTTCGGCCTCCCGAAGTGCTGGGATTACGTGTGCGAGCCACCACATCTGGCTAAGATGTTTTTGAAGACCCAGTTTCAGCACCAGCTAGGTGGCAGTGCCTTGCAGGGCCAGGACTAGCTTCTCCAGAAAGTTGTATATGCTTTCAATCATATCCAATATATAGTACTGTTTCTCTGATACTCAGGATTTATGGGTTCAGGAATCATGGGGTGGAAATAAGAGTGGTACCACTTGACATTCCCATAGTGACTCAGTAGCAAAATTGTTGCTTCCTGTTTTGTAACTTTATGCTTTGCTGGCATGTAGGTAATCAGGTTCATAGAGAGGAATGCTTGTACCAGGAGACACAGCA
This sequence comes from Gorilla gorilla gorilla, assembly GCF_029281585.2. Lineage (NCBI taxonomy): Eukaryota > Metazoa > Chordata > Mammalia > Primates > Hominidae > Gorilla > Gorilla gorilla. Next base: position 91,204,694 of record NC_073243.2, read on the forward strand.
ATAATTCCATTGAACTGAAAGTTAAGCCTGTCAACCTGGCCACTTTGGGCTACTAATTCTGAATCAACAGGCGAAGAAAGGAGTTATGGGGTTGGCTGGGGCAACTGATGAGGGCTACCAAGGGGAAACTGGGCTATTCCATCAGAGAGGTAAGGAAGAGTAGGTCTAGAATATGAGTGATCTCTCAGAGTACCTCTTAGTTTTATTATATTCTGTGATTGAAATCAATAGAAAATTACAACTCAATCTGGGGAGAACTACTTATGGCATAGATCCTTCAGGATTAAAATTTTGGTCACTCCACCAGGTAAAGAACAATAAACAGCTAAAGTTCTTGATGAAGGCAAAGGGAATACAGAATGGGTAGTAGAATAAGTTAGCTATAAATATCATTTATGACCTCGTGACCCTTGAGGATTGTAATTACCATGAATATTTTCTTCTTGTTATGAATACAGTTGAGAGTATATATACATATATTGAGCAAATAGTTTTTTTTTTTAATTATTCCCTTATTATGTAGTTTCTTGAGGAGCATGGCATCCAGCCATGGATACTTTAAGAAAAGTATCCAAAGGAAGGAGAGGTGATTGGGTGAGCATACTAACCAGTTCTTCCGAGAGTATATTTGTCTTGGTAAATCAACCTTAAACTATGTTAAACCCTCAGCTACTCACTCAGAAGATCAATCGTGGTAGAGTCATAGACTTTCTTACACATGGGATTCTAATATGCTAATACATCTTACAAGGACACTCCTCTCAAGAATTCCAATTTAATCACTTGCCAGAACCAAAATATACTGTAGAGTAGTGCCAGCTCAAGACACTATTTTTTTACGTAGACATACTACACAGGTCATCTAATTAAATGCAAATTGAAGATTAAGTAGGGATTCAGGTTAACAGGGTTTAACGTATTCCTCTTTTATTGGCAATATTTCTGATATTTTTCTAACTTCAGCTTAGCAAAAGACATAAATATACCAAGTATAGAGGGCATCACTCTATTCTTGGTAGAAGTTGTGTTGACACTGCTAAAATTGGCCTTTATAAATTTCTGTCTTTGTTCTAATTGTTATGTAGCCACTTTTTTGACTTAACATATTTTTCTCTTTTTGCATGTAAATGCCTTCAATACAGATGAGGTTCAACTGTTTCTTTACAATATAACTCCTGGGAATATTATCTTTAATATTTTTGTTTAATATTCAAAGTTATCTCTTTTCTCATATTTTCAGTATTATTTTACTATCTCTCCAATAATACTGTCTATAATTACTGCTGAAGTTTTACATTTTAAATATGTTAATTCGGCATTTGTTTTAGATCTCTGGGTTCATAAAATTTGCTGATTTTTCTGTTGGGAGATATAATGTTTTACTTTCAGATATATAGATGAGAATGTAGCCTACACATTTTTCTTAATTTGTAATTTTGCTTTGATTTTGGTTATGATTCCTTTGATATAAAATATATTTTCATTAGTAAGTTCTCAAATCATTGTTTATTTCCTTTTTTAATTTATTATATTGTGCTTAGAAACCCCTTTCTATGCAGATAGTATATAAGTACTATGTGAATTTGCTTTAATATTTACATTATCATTTAATTTTAAAAACTTATTTTGGAAAGTGAGTAAAGTATGAGAATTTCAACTGATTTTTCTACAAATATTTTAACTGAGGTCATACTATTATTATCTTATTGCTTCTTTCTCCATTACCTAATGTCTTAATAACATTTTTAGGAAAAAAATACTTCATGTCATTTGATTCATCATCATATATTTTATCATATGCATGAAACGATTTCACTATTTTGAATATAACTCACTTTTGTATTATATTTTACTGTGTCACTATGACACCTTTATTTGGTCTGCAATATTTTACTACACTAGCCTTCAGAGTCTTAACCTCAATGATTAATCTGGGATACCCAGAAGTAACAAGAAGTTAACATTATAAAATAGAAATCAAAATAGAAAAGTGTAAAGAGAATGAAAAAAGGGTGACCCTATAAAGCTGTGTAAACTACTTCCAATTGCCCTTTTGACATTTTACTTATTTTAAACCCATCGGCTTCTGAAAAGCATTTAAGTTATTACTTTTGTGAATGATAGTAATTTAATTTTTGAAATGATTCTGAATGAATTTGTTGTTGCAAAAATTTCTGTCCTTGTAACCATTTTGCTATTATTTCTCAAGGTAAGTAAAAGGCAGATATCACTAGGGGAAATGAAGGGTATGATGTAGAGTTCTTTCCCATCAGGATAGAAGGAAAAATGGAATGTCTTTCCTTGGTGGAATTGGTGGAGAAGAGAAAGCTGCAAGGACAAGGCAAAAGTCCTTTCCCAAAGATCCAACATTTCTACTCACCAGGGTAGAAACAGTGTGGTTGAGGATACACAGATGTCGGGGTACAAACAAATACATCTACTTGTTTCTTTTCTTGAGGAGGGAGGTAGAAGCAAAGGAAATTTTGCTCTACTTTGTATTTGGAGAATATTATAGATAGAGTGCCTTAAATCAATGTGGGTTAGCTTCAGGAGAAGGTATGTAATAATTTTATTTGTTTCCCTTATTTTATCTCAAAGAAATGGAGTATATCTCTCTGCGCTGAGCTGCCTGGAACTGTGGGGGAGGTGTCACAAGCACCCCTGTGGCTGCCACCACTGGGACTGCACTGGGTGAGACCAGAAGACTGCATAGCAATGGGTCTCACACAAGGCCCACTGTAACTACTACCTTGCTATCACCTGGCTATATTCATTTGAGGGTCTAGGGCCCTACAATCAACAGCTGGTGAAGTCAGCCAAGCTTGTGCCTTTCCCTTCTGGGTGGAGAGTTCACCATGGCCCCAGGCAGGTTCAGAGATACCATCTTGGAGCCAGAGCCTGAAGTTGAAAACCTTACAAATATACCTATTACTTTATTCTACTGTAGCTGAACAGGCACCCTAGCCACAGGCCAAATTCCTTCCAACTCTTCTCTTCCCTTTACACAAGCACAGTAGTTTTTCTCCACGGCCACCGCCACAGGCCCATTAAGCGTATTGCCAGATACTGCTGATTTTCACTCAAGGTCCAAGCGTTCTTCGGTCAGCTTGTGATAAATGCTTCCAGTCCTGGTACTCACCCTTCAGGGCATTGGACTCCCCTCTAGCCCAGGACAGATCCATAAACACTGTCCAAGTGTCAGTGCCTGGAATTGGGGATGTCAAGAACTCACTTAGTGTTCTACCCCTCTGTGCCTGAGCTGGTATGTACGCTGCAATATAAAGCCTACTTTACTCTTCCCGCTGCTTTTCGCAAACAGGAGTCACTCCTTGTATCCACCACAGCTACAAATGTACTGGATGACACCTGAAACCAGTACATCTCAGAGTCTCACCCAAGGCCCATGGTGTGTACTATCTGGCCACTGGTGCTAATTATTCAGGGCCCAAGGCCTCTTTAGTCAGAAGCTGAAAAATTCTGCCAGGACTGGGCCCTTCCTTTCAAGGCAGTGGATTCCATTCTAGCCCAGGGCACTTCTAGAAATGTCATCTGGGAGTTGGTGTCTGAAATAGATGCCTAAGGACACTTTCTGATTCCCGATTCTATGGTGGTTCAGCTGGTATCCAAGTTGCAAGACAAAGTCATCTTCACTCTTCCCTCTCCTCTCCTCAAGTGAAATGAAGCAATCTTTTTCAGTACTGCATGCTGCACAGCCTGGGGCTGAAGAAGAGGTGGCACAAGCACCCCTACGGATGGCATAGCTGGTGTTTCCTTAGGCTGTGAGCCCCCTAAGTTTACTGGCTCTAAGCCTATCACAGCACTGAGACTTGTGACCTAGACTGCCTTTCAAGTTTGTTCAGAACTTCAGAGCACTTTGGCCCATGGTGTCAAGCCTTGCTGAAACTCTTATTCTGACCACTGGAATTGACAATTCTCTTTTTTCTGGGGCTGGTCTATATGCTGCCTCCATGGGCATCAGTTGAGTTTTGCCTGCTGTTGCTTTCCACTGGGGTCAGGGCAGCTCTGGGTTCCAATACAGAGTCCCACAGTCACTTCACTCTCCCTCCACGAAACACACAGATTCTCTGTTTGTACCACATGGCTGCTGGGGAATGGGGATGGAATGGCACTGGCTTGTAAAGACTGTCCTTTTTTAATCTTCCTCATTGCCTCTTTCTGTGATATAATATTAAAACCACACACTCAGATAGCTCACCTGAGTTTTAGTTATTAGGAAGGTGGGTTTTGTATAGATAGTTGTTAAATGTATTGTTCTTATGGGAAGGACAATCTGTGAAGAGTTTTATATGGCCATCTTGCTCTGCTTTCCTTCTATTTCCTCTGTCGGAAGTTTATTGATCAGAGACTGGGAGGTTAGCTGTGCAGGGTCTCTTGGTCACTGGATATCCAGCTGCAATCAACTGAGTATTAGTAATTAAGAATCCTTATTAATGGCCTCCTGATGGTAAGTCTATTTTTATTCAGCACCTTGGTTCTTAGGATGGAAGGTAACCGAATGCCACTTATGTACTTCTAGTCATCCCATTTCTTTCTTTATGGTAGTAGTTATATCTTGACATTCTCTTCCCTCTTCCCCAAATCTACTTCATATAATTGCTTAGAATAGTAAGAGTTCATCATTCTTTCATGCATTTTTCTGTATAGTATTTTGAGAAAAATATTTTAAAATAATACTCACATATTGCCTTGATTTCATAGAAGGCTGAGATGATACTATTTTCTCCTAGAGATTTGAAGACATTTCTCGTTTTAGTATTGAGTGTTGCATAAAATGTGAAGCAAATTTAATTATGGTATACATTGTATAATTTTATAATTCTTTTAAAGGTTTTCAGAATTTTAATTCAATGCTAAAATAACAGTAGAAATCGTTTTGAAAGATATTTTGTCATTCCTACTAAGCCCATTTGGTGGATTTAATTTGAGGATAGTGTTTCTCTTCAAGTTTTCACATATTTTGTTTTAATTTTGGCTTCCATTTTGTTCTCTATTAAGCTCCTGCTGGAATGCGTTCTGAAACGTACACTAGTCACAGATTAGTCTTACTTGGTTTCCATAGATACTACTTTTTCCATAACGTGGTTCGGGTTTTTCAAATTTCGTGTTTTGTTTTGTCAGACATCTGGGCTTGATTCTGTGGTTCACTACATCAATTGTTAGCCTTGTTTTGTACACATAAGTAAATTTATCAAGGCACAAGAATATAGGCCAATATATAAATATCAATTGTATTTCTAGACACTAGAAAGATCAACTTGAAAATCAAATTATAAAATAACGTTGCATACAATAGCATAAAAATGTAAAATGCATAGAATAAATATAACAAAAGTTTGTAGGACCTCTCGATTGAAGATTGCAAATTTTAATGAAAAAAAGTCCTAAACAGAGTGATGTACATTTACATGTGTAGGAAATCTCAACACTGGTAAAATTTTAATTCTTTCCAAATTAATCTATAGATCGAATGCAGAACTCACCAAATCGGGGCAAATCTATAGCTTGTGACCCATCAATCACACTCCTGAGCATATGCTCAAAATAAACTAGTGCATATGTTCACCAAAATTGCATAAATTTTCATATAAATATTTTTCTTAATAGCCAAAGTTTAAACCAGATCAAATGTCCATAAGAGACAATAGAATGGGAAAATTCATTGCCACAGTGTGGATGAATCTCCTATTATTAATATTAATCAAAAGAATCAGATACAAAAGAAGGAAAACCATATGATTTTATTTATATGGATTTCAAAACAAGTAAAATTAATCAAAGATTACAAAAGACAGAATGGTCGCTAACCTTATGCCGAGAGAGGGAGCAGTAATACTAACTAATTGGAGGGATAAGGAACTTTCTAGTGTTGAGTACATTTCTATATTTTTGTTCAGTATTGGTTACAGAAGGATATGCACATTTAAACATGTATTAATGTATCAACTTAAGACTTTTATAATTTATGAAAATTGAAACAAAATCCCTCATCAATCTAACATGCTACTGTATAAGGTAAATCTCTAAGAGAAAGTTTTACAATGAGTCCTTTCTCAAGCTTATTAGGTAATGATTTGTGTGAACTGGTTTTCAGATAATATGATAAGAGACAAGCAAGTGAATTGGTTCAGATATCTAATTTAGGAAAAGATTAGCAGATAATAACCAGGCTTAGGAGGAAGTTGAAAATACCTTGTTGAACTAGGATCTTTGGCATAATACAAGGTATGAAAAAAATTATTAGCAAAACTTCAGGAGAATTTTTATAAGAATATTTCCACTTAAGATCATAAAATTTGGCAGCCAAAGTAATTATTTCACTGTACATGCAAATTTTATCTTTCATTTGCCCTTCGTCAGAATTGAATCATTAATCTGTGTATAATAAAATGACCCATCCACTTGAGCAAGAGAAATTACCTAAGATATTTTTAATTATTCTATTGGAATACAAATATCAAAATATTGAAGCAGCTGAGAAATCATGGGAAATACTTTAATACTTTAGTAGGTACACCCATGAATTCATTACATCCAATGCTGAATCCCCTCCCAGTCAATAGAGTAACTTAATCAATTCATATTTACTCTCTTTTACTTGACAACTCAAATACTGTTGACTCAAATATATGTTGAAATGTATAAATATAATTGCAAATTTCTCTGTTTCTTCCTAGGCCAATTGTTCATATTTTATGGTGTCTTGCTACTGTCTTGCCAGAAACATAGAGCAGTCATTAAATAGATGGTCTTTTCTCCAGTTTTCCAAGCCTCCAGGCCTTCTCTTACACTCCCACTAAGATAATACATCTAAGGTGCAAATCTAATCACACTGATATTCTCTGCTGATAATTCCCCACATGTGTAACAATCATATAAATGTAATTTATTTTATTTTAAGTATATGAATATGTCAAAAATCACTAAAGATGAAATTATTTTATAAATGGCACATTGCCCTAAGTTATCATCTGTATATATTCTGGCATTTACACATTTTCCTTTGCATGTATTTATGTAAATATTGACATATTACTAAATTGAAGATAAGACCTGCTACAATTTAGCATCTATTGGTCCTTGAGCTATGTTCAGCAGCCAAACAGATAAAAATGAAAATCTTTAGTCTTCCAGTTGCATGGCATACATATTGAACTTCAATAAAATAATTTCACTATCACCTACAATAGTAATTTGTATATTATGATAGTCACCTAATATCCTTTGGTAAAATTATAAAGTTTAAATAATATGTAATATACCTATAATGCTGATCCCAAAATATATAAGCTGTTGTTAGTATGTTTCCTGCATTTATTGGCTAATAGCTTACCAAAGGTATGAAGCTATTATATTTTCTAAGAAATACCAGCATAGATAGTCCATTATTCCAAAAACCAGGAGTCCCCAACCCTTGGGCCATGGACCATAAAGCCAACAAAGCTTCATCTGTGTTTACAGCCAATCCTTATCACTTGCATTACCACCTGAGCTCTATGTCCTGTCAAATCAGCAGCAACATTAGATTCTCATAGGAGCATGAACCCTATTGTGAACTGGACTTGCCATGTCAGTGTCTCCCATCACCCCCAGATAGGACTGTCTAGTTGCAGGAAAACAATCTCAGAGCTCTTACTGATTCTACATTATGGTAAGTTGTATATTCATTTCATTGTGTATTACAATGTAATAATAGAAATAAAGTGCACAATAAATGTATTTGAATCATCCCATAACAATTCCCCCACCCCTGGTCCATGAAAAAATTTTCTTCCATGAAACTGGTCTCTAGTACCAAAAAGGTTGGGGACTGCTGCTACAAACAATACATATTTAGATATAAAAACTAAATAATACTGATTTGAATAAAAATTATGAAAATAATCTCTTTGATTTACAAACAGAAACTAAATCATTGTTTTTATCAATTAGGTCTAATGAGCAACATAATATAAAATAAAAATCAATGATCTCTTAAAGTTCAAACAATTCGCTACTGCAAATTAGCTCTGAAATACATAAATTATCTTAAGAAAAGTAGTCAATAAAAACAATATTTTTTCCAAGTAATATACTGACCAATTATAAGAGTAGGAGTCCTGTTCCAAAATTATAGATTCAAGGTTTTTCAACTATTTCTACCTTAACTCAAAGATTTGAAAATCCCATCAGCTAACGTAGAAGGGGTTTACCTAATTTTTAGGTTTAATATTTTAATAAATTAGATATAAAGTTTGTTCACTAGTTACTAATTAAATTATTGTCAATTAGTTTTGATAAGCCACTCAAATAGCTTTAAAGGGAAAAGAAACTTATTCAACAGATTTTGTCTTGAAACAAACATTGGGAATTGCAACCCAATCAATATTAGAGTTCAGTTTTCACAATGGATTCCATTTATTTAGAATGTAATTAAAATTATACATTTCAAGTAGAAAATGTACCAACAAAAATATTTTTTTCTAATTCTCACATTACTGTTTAATATCTAGTTATTAAACAGTAATCACTAAGAGTTGTCCAACACTAATTAGACACAAGTTCAAATCTGATCATTTCCTTTCAATCGCTCTGGTAAGTACTCTTCTTTTTTCCTATACATTAAGCTTAACTAGATACATTTTTTTGCTTCATTGAGTTAGCTATTTTTAGCCATTATAGTATTAATGTATTAGGCACATATTGATGCTTTACAAAGGCTTTTGAACTTCAGAATTTTCCATTGAGATAAAATCATAAGTGATCATTAACATGTATACTTACAAATCATCAGAGAAATGCAAATTAAAACTACAATGTGGTATCACCTCATGCCTGTTAGGATGGCTATTACAAAAAAGACAAAAGATAACAAGTGTTCTTGAGGATGTCAAGAAAAAGAAACTCTTGTACTTTGTTGGTGGAAATGCAAATTAGAAAACAATATTCATGTTCCATAAAAAACTGAAAATAGAATTAATATAGGCTCCAGGAATCCCACTTCTGTGTATTTATCCAAAGGATTTGAAATCAGTGTGTCAAAGACATGTGTGTATTTCAATGTTCATTGCAGCATTATTCATAATAGCTTAAATGTGGAATCAACCTAGGTGTCCACCAACAAATAAAAACATAAAGAAAATGTGGTATATATACACAATAGAATGGTATACAGCCTTTAAAAAGAAGAAAATTCTGACATTTATGACAACATGAATGAACATGAGGAACATTATCCTTAGTAAAATATTCCAGTCAAAGAAGCACAAATACTTCATGATCTCACTTATATGTGTAATCTAAAGAATTCAAACTCATAGAAGTGCAGAGTAGAATAATGGTTGCCAGAGACTGTAGGGGAGAGGGTGAGGAGAAAAGGAAATACTGGTTAAAGGGTACAGAGTTTAAATTAAACAAGAGGAATTAGAAGATCTATTGATATCATAGAGACTATAGTTAATAATAATGTAATTTATATTTCAAATTTGCTTAAAAAATTTAAATGTTATCACCATAAAAAATAAGTATATGAAGTAATAGATATGTTAGCTTCATTTATTCACTCCACAATGCATATCTATATCAAAACATCTCCTTTTACTCCATAAATGTATACAATTATTACCTGTCAATTAAAGTTTTAAAAATTAAAAAATAATAAACTATTTTATCAGTTAACCAGAAAATACCCAAGATATTTTACATTAATTACTTGTACAAACTAAGTTTCATAAACCTTAATAAGAAAACATCACAGATCCAAGAATTAACATTTTCTGGAAGAAACTTTACATGCTATAGGAAGCCATGGAATCTTCCACTCTAAAGAATATAATTGGCCTAGAGATTATCAAATTGAGCTTAATTATCTTTAAAACATCTATTTTTATCAAGTACATTATTTGTATTTTTACACTGAATTTTTGAGCAGTATACTTTTGAAGAAAATATGTTATTTCATGTTTTTAAAATGTTCAAAATTAACTTCAGATATTAAACATCAGAATAGAAATTGATTCTGGGAAAATGGCAACATGGACAGGATTTTGTAAGATACTGGCCAGAAGAGATCAGTGTGCTTAAGTAAATGAGTATATTCGCCCTGTATTAAGATGCCCAATCTCCTATATCTCAAAAATACCAAAATGAAACAACAAACAACAGCAGAAGCACTGAAAGGGTGTTCTTATTCCTCCTGGGCTCTGAAGACTGGGATATACAAAGGTTTCCTCCAGGCCCAGTGGAGCAGTGATAACCTGCTTTCTTGATGGTGCTTGTTTTTTGAGAGAGAGACTATTTGCCCTAAATTGCTTATAGGACTGTGATGACACAGAGAATGGAATTTAAAATTTTTCTGCATAGTGGAGGACTCAGGGTAGTTCAAAACCAACAAACAAAAAATACAATCACAACAACAACAAAATGATGTTTATTTCTATTGGACCTCACCTCTCCATTCCAGTCAATGGAGATTCTGGTTTAAGCATATCCAGTAGAGCCTAGACACTGAGATTTTGAAACGTCTTACCAGTTGATTCCAACATGGAGCAAATTAAAAATCACTGGGAAAAGGGAGCATATGCCAAAAGCTATAACTAAGGCCATTTGAACTGCAATAGTGGAAAAAAATAATAAAAACCTCCAATGCTTGCACATCATTCTAAGAGGGGATGATTAATAGGTCAGAACAAATAACACACATGTTCAAAGAAAAATAGTTCCCAAAAAAGGAAACTACAAATTGAATGGAAAAAAAATAAAAACTTTTTCTAAACATTTTCCAATTAAATTATTCAGTAGACCCTAATGTCTATCACATTGTGAAGGTGATATGAGTGATCATCATAAGCAAATCATTTTTGTCATCTCTGTAGTTCATTTTTCTCTTAACTACATCAAATAGGTTTTGGTTACTTGAAGGCAAATCATTTCTTTGATCACTTCATGAGATGGTCAGGGAGTGAGAATATTTGTTGCCAAAGCACCTGCTGTGTGAACATTTCTGCACACCAAGTGATGACAGGAGTTGAGGTGGAGAGGAAAGTGAACAGAAATGCAGGAGTTTTGAGTGTCTGAAATAACTAAATTGAACTTTGAGTAAATAAATTTAAATAATTTTTTGTTTAATTCAGGAGTTAAAAGTAAAAAATAATGAAAATAGTGAAAATGAGGTTATTATTTTACCAGGGTTGTAGGATTCAATTCACCTTATGCTAGTTTTGAAGTTGCCCATTCCTTTCTGTAGTAAATCTGTATTCTAAGCTGGAAATTAAAGAGATAGGGGAAGAAATGGAACTGAGTGGTTATTTATCCTTGTGTCTTTGGACAAGTAATTTGGACTATGAATGGCAGTGACAAAGTTGATTTGTAATTTGTATTCCGAACTGCTTTCAGGTGGTAAGAGCCTTTTGGTGTGTGTCCATGAACCATTTAGATAAAAGTAATTTTTAGCATTAGATATACTGAATTAATGCACAAATACGCTGACAATTTTATGTATCATAGAATGCATTTTCTACTTACGTTCATTATGGATAAAGAAAAGGTAGTAGATTTTAAATTCCTTTAACATGTATTTGACTTCAGCACTCAAAAACACTATTTTTATTAAGTGTACACACTGGCTGCTTATTAAACGCTACGTGAAAAAACATTTTGTTTTTCACAAACTAAAATTGGCCCTTTCCTTAGGGTATTATAATGCAACTAATTCAATTGTTTTCCTATACTGTTAACTCTATTTTCCAACACTAATATAATTGTAATAAGAAATAAAACAAGCTGTTCAAAAGATTTCTTATTCTACAAAAATGGCCCATATGTTCTTCAGAAGAAAATCATGTAAACTTCTAGTTACTACTTTTCAGAATCATACTGTTTTCTACCTTCTCCTAAAAAGTATTCTAAAATTAACTCCCCTTGAAATAATAGGATAAAGATTATGCCAATGATTTCAAGATTTTGAAAAATAAACATTTTAGACTCAGGCTATAATCAACTTAATCATATATGTAAGATTTTTTTCAGTGATTTTTTTTTTTTTACTTAGGAAACAGTAATGAAAAGTGTCTTCCTTATACACTGGTACAAAATAGTTGTGTTTTTATTCTTTTTAAAATTTTTATTTTAAGTTCAAAGGTACATCTGCAGGTTTGTTACATAGATAAGCTTGTGTCATGGGAGTTCATAATAAAGACATGGAATCAAAATAAATATTTCTAAATGAGTCATGCTGTTTACTTTTGGAGGTGCCTATAATGAGAAATTAATAATATGGCCAGGCATCGTGGCTCACACCTGTAATACCAATGCTTTGGGAGGCCGAGGCCGGTGGATCACCTGAGGTCAGGAGTTCAAGACCAGCCTGGCCAAGATGGTGAAACCCCATCTCTACTAAAAATAGAAAAAATAGCCAGGTGTGGTGGCAGGTGCCTGTGATCCCAGCTACTCGGGAGGCTGAGACAGGAGAATTGCTTGAACATGGGAGGCGGAGGTTGCAGGGAGCCGAGATCGTGCCATTGCACTCCAGCCTGGGCAACAAGAGTGAAACTCCATATCAAAAAACAAAAACAACAAAACAAACAAATAAAAAAAAAACAAGAAATCACTAATACGATTAAATGGTATTACGTGCCCCCATGCCTTCTAATGCATGGCCAGTGAGTTATGGACTTTTCCTCTCTTTTCCTGGCAAGAAAGATGTAGTGCATCTTTGTAGGTAAGTAAAAGTGTGTGTTTTGTTTTTCTTTAAAAAAGTTCTTAGAAACTGGATAGATATTTTTTGGAAACTGGAGAAACCTAGGTCAAAAGCGCATAGGAGAATGATGAAGAATAAATAAAAACCTGAAGAGACAATGGTAACTGGAAGCCTAACATAAAGTTTAATAACAGATCCTGCAGGTACATTGCCCAGAGTATGAAACCTGACTCTACCACTTACTAATCTGTGATGTTGGCACAGTTAGCTACAATTTCAGTACTCAATATACTGATCTGTAAAACGACCATAATATTGGCCACTGCATAATGGCCACTATGAATGTTAAGCGGATAATATTTCTAAAGTATTTAGAATGGTGCACAGTCCATAGTGTTTATTCTGTAAGCATATGCTCAATATATAATGAAAGGCAATCATTCTTTCAAGTTTTCTTATTCTTTCTCACATACACTTCTCCGTTTTTTCTATTTTTCTACATTTGTAAATAAAATGGCTTTCTCTGATTTTTTAATGTGTTATTGAGCACATACGTTCATGCCGACAATAAAGACAGATCAATGTTTTTGAGAATACTGACTAGTTTAAAATTTAAGGTAATGATAATTTATTGGTTAAATTCATATCAAGAATCTAGTGGTAATCCCATTAGCTATAAGACAGTTTACATGCTGTACTATGCATTTATTCCTTTTTTCTCAAATTATGCTGAAGCAAACTAGGGACTGTCATAAATTAGAAAGAAACAAAGTCGCATGCAATAAGCAAATTGCTTGTAACAAATAAATGGTTGACTATGTGAATTTAATTGTATACTTTGAAATAATGTTCTGCATCCCATGAATTTTATATAATTGCATTGATAAGTAACTTGCTAGTTCTTAAAATAGCAGACTTCCAGAAAGCACATAACTAATAAATTGTTACTACATACAAAAAGGGATTATTCATTTTTAAATCATAATAAATAAATGTCTTAAAGCCCAATAACTGGCAAATCACAGTAAAAACATTCTTTACTAACACATCACTGTAATAAAGTGGTTTGCCAAATCATTCACAACAAATTGGGTCTCCAAAGATACAATTAATTTAACTGACATTCACAAATCAACAGCAAGAATGACAAAATACAAAATAATAAATAACTGAAGACAATTCTGATGATGCCTTGATATTGACAATGAAAACGTTTCTCTAAAAATTGTAGAAACTTAACCCCTAAGCGGGTGTTCAGGCATAATAGGAACTCGGCAATGTTACCAAGTTAAATGTCTCAGCCCATATTTATTTTATATATGGCCAAGCTTCATTATTTGTGGATTCCATATTTGTCACTTTGCTACTCACTAAAGTTTATTTCTAACCCCAAGATCAATATCACACTACTAATGACTAAAAGTCATCTGAGGACATAAGCAGAGTGGCAAAAAATGTGAGTGCTCTAAGTACACTTTCCCAACTGAGTTCACACAAGGTAACAGCGCGCTTTCTCGTCTCAGCTCTCATAGGATAAACAAGTGTCCTTTTCACGGTCTATTTAATGTCATGTTTTTCCATTTTTGTGCTTTTTGTTAGTGATTTTGCTGTTTAAAATTACTCCCAAACATTAAGGGTGAAGTGCTGCCCAGGATAGGAAGCACAAGACTGATGTGTCTTATGGAGAAAATGCATGTGTTAGATTAGCTCCATTCAGGCACTAGTTAATGGTGCTGTTGGCCATGAATTCAACGTTGATGAATCGATACCAGTGATATACCCAAAAAAAGCAACAGGAAACTCACTGACCTGCACATGACGCTGCTCCAGAATGTCTTCAAGTAACATCTGCAGTGAGTGATGAGGCTATCGGAAAGATAGAAAGAGGTTAAATTTGTGGGTTCACAAGATAATGACCAATAAGTAAGCTCAGTGGACAGCATTGTTGGAAGGCTGAAAGCCAAAGAAGTTGTAAGTCATGTGACCCAGCGTCAGGGAAATGTTAGAAAAAAAGGCTGGTGATTTACCATTATATAGGAACACTGCATATAATTGATTAGTTGTGAAAAATGGACATGAAATAAGGTCTATTTTAAAAGAAACACACATAAAACAAAGTTATTTGTTGATCAGTAAATGAAAACGTCACCAGCAGCTCACAGGAAAATTAACCCTGTATTTCTCCCAGAAGCAGTGGCACAATATTTTCTAATTATATATACATAAACACACGTGCACACACACACACACAGAATATATATGTGTATATATACATATGACTGTATACATATGCATATACATACATATATAAAATCTCTGTTAGGCTACTAGCTATCATTAAACTTTTAGAATGATATATAATTCATATATATGTACAATTTATATGTACATATTCCTAGTGAAATAGAGAGGAACCATTCTAACTTACACTCTTATTGTTCAACATCTGGAATGAATATATTTTCCTGTTTTTTTATGGCCTTCAGCTACTTCCTCTTTCAACCAATCTGCTAATCACAAAATATCTGCTCATTTATTTTTAAAAACTCCATTTGATATGGAAAAATATTATACTATGTTAGATTTTTACTTAAAAACAAAACATTTTAAAACGATCAACTCATGACCGGGTGCGGTGGCTCACGCCTGTAATCCCAGCTCTTTGGGAGGCCAAGGCAGGCGGATCACGAGGTCAGGAGATGGAGACCATCCTGGCTAACACAGTGAAACCCCATCTCTACTGAAAATACAAACAAATTAGCCAGCCGTGGTGGCACATGCCTGTAATCCCAGCTACTCAGGAGGCTGAGGCAGGAGAATTGCCTGAACCTGGGATGCCAAGGTTGCAGTAAGCCGAGATTGCACCACTGCATTCCAGCCTGGGTAACAGAGCAAGACTCCATCTCAAAAAATAGATAAATAAATAATAAATAATAATCAAAAATAATAAATTATCAACTCATAGGATATGTTTTGGCTACTTAAAATTGTGTTTAATATTTTCTCTCTGTTCTATCGTATCTTATTTCTTACTACACTTAAATATGCATTCTCTATTAAAGTATTGTGGCTTCTTGTGTTTTGATAAACTTTATTCCTTTTCTTATCTTGAATTTGCTGATGGTCAAAGCATGGGTAAAACTCAACAACAAGCATCAGGGTAGAGAAACAAAAATGCCAGGAGGTAAAATTTTTCCAGGTTCTGTGCTGGTTTTTGTAGCTTGAAGTCAAGAAGTCTAATGCACAGTGTCAAAATGAACATTGTAAACTCCACCTTGGTTTTCCCGAGATTCTGTTATTGATGTGGGTAAAACATGTGAGTAGAAATTATGAATTCTTTATGGAGTTATGTCAGTAGTGATGTTTCTGAGAATTCACTCCAAGCCCAATAGCCAGTTGCTGGGAATATAAGAAATAGCAATCAGTAACCTAAGGGAAGGGAGAGACACAAACTTGCTGGAATTTCACTACTCTTGTCACATAGTCTGAAATTCAGAGACATGCTTGATTTACTGGAGTGTTTGGATCTATAGATGCTTCTCAACATATAGTGAGGTTTGACTGGTAAACCCACTGTAAATTGAAAATATCATAAGTAAAAACTTCATTATATACACCTAACCTATGGAACATAATAACTCAGCCTAACATAACTCAGACATGCTCAGAACACTTACATTATCCTACAGTTAGGCAAAATCATTGAATATAAAGTATAATTTATAATAAAAAGTGTTTAATATAATTTACTGAAAGCTATACTGAAAGTGAAAAACAGAATGATTGCCTGGGTACACACATAGAATATATATGTGTATATATACATATGATTGTATATGTATGTGTGTATATATATATATATTCTTTCTGTAGGCTACTAGCTATCATTAAACTTTTAGAATGATATATAATTCCTATATATGTACATTTATATCTACATATTCCTACATTCAGTAGAAGTACGGTTTCTACTGAATGCATATTGCTTTCACACCATAGTAAAGTCAAAAATTTTATGTCAAACCATGGCAAATTGGGGACTGTCTATAATCTGGAAGAACAGCCCAGGAATATAAAGGAGTTCAAGCCTGAACTGAAAGGGAAATAATGTAATTCAGGGTCAAGGTGTCAGCGAAGGCTGAGTACAGGACCAGGATAACACAGATCTGAGCAATAAGAAGGCTAGTGTTTTTATATAATATTCTCTGGCCAAAATTTAGTCAGGGAAGAAGTAATCTTGGCGCAATAGGTGGAAGAAAATAGCAACTACAGCTATTGAGTATAAGAGAGACACGTTGACCTTTTTGCCTATAATACTTTCTCTACATACCCCCCATATACTTCAGCACCCACTCACAAATAACGAAATAATAGAGTTGATATATAGTCATATTATGTGTTTATCCTATGGTTGATCCAATGAAAATTGAGGACAGATAATTTATATAAACTAATTGTTCATTTATTTCTTTCCAGTCTATGTTAGTTGCTTTCCATTTTATGCTTCATTTATTTGTGTTAATTTCCATTTATAAATATCAGCAAAGAGTAAGAAATCAATTGTACTTAAATAATAAAAGGAATACATATGTTTTGTCTCAATCTGGCCTTAGAGTCAGTAGATCAAACATATTAATCAAAGATATTAAAGCTTTTACATTTTTCAAAAACATTTTATTTTGAATTCTGACACACTTTGGAAAATAATATTTATGTTTTATACTTATAAAATTTGCAAAACTGCAAGCTCTTTATCTCCATACTATTTAACTCCTTTAAGCCCACTCATAATTAAAACCAGACCTTTTCCTATACCCGCACAAAAGAAAACTATAAATTTCAGAATTGTGTAATGTACTAGAGAGGATAACACAGTATTTGAGTGTAATGGTGATCATCCCTCTCCCTTTCAGAATTTTGTGACAATAAACAGAGAGTTTTGCATTACTTTAAATGTGAAAGATTACCTGTCTTCTCATATTTTATTCATTAATTCATTCAGCAAATATTTATTAAGTTATACTACGTGCTAAGCATTGTCCTAGGTTTTGAAGATCTATCACTGAACCTCTGCCCTCAGGAAGCCTTAATTATATAAATGCCACCAGAGAGATGAAAGATCAAAACTACATTTTTATTTGTAAATCCAGGACAAGAAAAATGTCTGGTTTACAATATGTGCTAGAGATCCTGAATAAATCTTTTCTACACAGAATTATACTTATCCTCCTACATATTAGGTATTATTGGCAGCTCCATAATTTATATATGAATGAATATGGACTTTTTTTCTGCATCACTTTCATTGTGTTACATATTTAGAAAAGTTTCTAACAAATGTTGTCCATAGATTATGTCAAATTCATAAATAAATAATGACTAAATATTGCCATATCTGAAACAAAATACATGAAAATGTACAAATATATATTTTTTATACATGTACATATGTAATAACAAGTGCATTATGGAAAATATTTAACACTTTTAAAATAAGAATTATTTCTAAGAATTACAGAATATTATTCCATGCAACATTCATTACAAATAAAAAAATTCATGACCTTCAATACATTTCTAGTTGGTCACAGAACTTCTCCAACAGGACAGCTTTTAAAATCTGCTCATTTTTACTCATTTCATTTATTCAAGAAATACAATTTAAATTTTATTCTGTTTAACAAAAAAAAAATTCTAAAAGCTTCTTTTCTGTGTTAATGGTTAAAAGCCTTTTTCTGCATTGGAAACCATACTTGATAATTAATATGTTAAGAACACTATTCTTCACCCTCCAGGGGTATAAACCTTTTTTCTTGAATAATTATTCACATATAACTCACTAAAGTGGGTGGCATGGAAAGAAAAACAGGAAAAAAAAACAAGTGAGGATACAGGGAGGCAAAACAATTTTTAAGTATGACAAAAAAAAGAAATGGGTCTATTTGGGCTTTATCTGGCACTTAGCAGGTTTTTAATAAATGTATCGTTGAGGTGTAATCCATCAAACTGCAAGTAGTATATCTATGAGGGGTTTCACAAACAGGATTTTAGAACAGGATCACACCAGAAACACTGTGCTCCCAGTGTGTGAGCAACTGGTTATATTACTCAAATATGATAAATTTAGATGAGTCATTATGGCTTAATTTCTTAAAACAAGATAGGCTTTGTGCAATTATTTAAGATTTTGAGTATAGTACTTAATAAATCTCTATTAGGAAAAGGAAAGAAAACTGTAGAAAGGTTAAAATCATTTAATCCACTGGACCATGTGATTGAATGGGTTCAATGTTATCTAAGATTTGCCCCAGAGTAAGGCTTATTCATGAAATTATCACTACATTAACATTTCACATATAGTTTCTTTCCCATCTCTTCAATTATTAATGGTAAAAAAAACTTTTGATAAATGTAGACAATTCATATCAAAGATGATTCCTGTTATATGAATAACTAAAGATAAATTGCTTGCAGACTATTTGAGAGCCAAATTGTCCATAAAACCTTGTTTATTATTTCCAAACCATAATGAATTTACTTTACATTAAAATAAAACATTTATTTACAATGTTGAATATAAGACAATTGTTTTTATTAGCTTATATCATGTCTTGTTATTGTTTTTACCAAATACTCATAGGCTATTTAATTATTATATATATGTATTATCTTTGAAACTTGAAGTCAGTGATCTTAAGGAAAATTTCCTTTAGATCGTCTCATTATAGTGATGCTAGTATTTTACAGGCAGTATATACAGAATAATACTTATTAATTAAATGGTCTCTCTCTCTTCTAAAGGAAGCTGTGCAACAGAAAACTGGATTCCTTTCATCTGTATATGGAATAAATCTCTTCTTTGGTCAAAAAAACATTGTTCACACACAGTTCAAGTGACTTAAGGGAAATTAAACATAAATAAGATAGCCTAGGGAATGGCACATGCCAAATTAATGAATTTATTGTGATTTTATTTTGTTACAGCAACTTTATTGTGTGATTTGAGTAAATTATCTAATCTAATCCTCAAAATATTTAGGTAGTTATTTTGATTATGCCCAGTACTGAGAAGAAACAAATTCAAGCAATGCAGCAAGGATCGTTCCGTAGGTGGTGAAGCTGTGTTTCAAGACACACGATCCAATGTTTCAGAAACTGGAATCTCATACACTAAGCTCTGTTGTCTGTCATTAACTAGTGCTCCAATCTTAGGAATGAGTCAGTTCTATTTGATATAGGTATTTGTGATATTTCATTAGGTTGTCAGGTTGATCAGATGTGGGAATTTATTTTTTAATATTATTTCTCTAGTGTTTTAATAATAAAAGACAATCCAATGAACAAAACATTTCTAATTCCAAATAAAGTTCCTGATAGATTTAATTTCAACCTAGTTTTTCTTTGAACAATTTATATATCTTAAAAGATATTTGTGATACGAAGGAAAATGCTGACCTAAAGTGTAATAGAAAATTAATTTTAATCTGAGTAGTGAGAGAGAAGTTGAGAATATCTGAAAATCTGGGCTTCTTGCTTTATGAATAGAGTTGTCTCCTTTAGGCTCTAAACTCAGGCTCCATTGAGAGTAGCATTTATTGACCATGTGATGTGCATCATCAACTGCTAACATTGTTTTTCTCATGCCCTTTACATTCTCTCAACAATCCTATATTGTATGTCTTAATATATCCACTTTATAGATAAGGATATAAACATTCACAGATGCTAAAGTAATCAGAATTCTTTATCTAGAAACAGATTCAAGCAGCTTTAAATTCTAAGCTCTTTTGTTATACACAATAACTCCTTTACAGAACACATTATTAAAAATTAAATTTTTAGCTAATCTATTATTTATTTCAGTAATGATATATTAATATTCTCATTTTTCAGATAATTACTGAATATTATTTTAATAGATTTCAATCACAGAAAATGTGTTGGATTGAATGATTTTGCCTTATAGAAATAGTTCTTCTTTAGGTGATGATTTGGCAATCAATCAAAGTAATATTTAGCTGTTATAACATTGTTTGATAGTGTGTAGAAAAGGTCATTTTTATCATGGGATATACATAACTCAACTTAGATATTGTGATGTATGACAAATCAAATACTTTAATAATTAATATTTCATATTTTAATTGATTAGTGAACTTTATGCATTTCTTTTTTTAAACTTATTTTACATTTGGAGGTACATGTGTAGGTTTGTTATATAGGTAAATTCATGTCACAGGGATTTGGTGTATAGATTATTTTGTCACCCTGGTACTAAACTTAGTACGCAATATTTATTTTCTTTTTTTGTATTTTTTATTTTATTTTGTTTTATTTTATTTTATTTTTTAATTTATTTTTTTGAGACAGGGTCTCACTCTGTCATCCAGGCTGGAGAGCAGTGGCACAATCTTGGCTCACTGCAACCTCCACTTCCTGGGTTCGATTGATCCTCCCACCTCAGCCTCCTGAGTAGCTGAGACTGCAGGCATACATCACCACACCCAGCTAATTACTGTATTTTTTGTAGAGATAGGGTTTCGCCATGTTGTCTAGTCTGGTCTTCAACTTCTGAGCTTGAGCGATCTGCCCACCTTGGTCTCCCAAAGTGCTGGGATTTAGGGCGTGAGTCACTGATGCCTGGCCCCAGTAGCTATTTTTTCTTATCCTCTCTCCTCCCACTGTCCACCCTCAAGTAAACTCCTGTGTCTGTTGTTCCCCTCTTTATGTCCACGTGTTTTCATAACTTAGCTCCAATTTATAAGTGAGAATATGCAGTGTTTGGTTTTCTGTTCCTGCATTAGCTTGCTTAGAATAATAGCTTCCAGCTCCATCCATGTTCCTGCCAAGAACTTGATCTCATTATTTTTTTATGGCTGCACAGTATTCCATGTTGTATATGTACCACATTTTCTTTATCCATCGATGGGAATTTAGGTGGTTTTCATGTCTTTCTATAATGAACAGTGCTACAATGAACATATGCATGCATGAGAATTCATGGTAGAATGATTTATATTCCTTTGGGTATACATCCAGTATTTGATTTATAGTACAATGATTATATTCCTTTGGGTATATACCCTGGATAGCTTGGTTGAATGGTAGTTCTGTTTTTAGCTCTTTGAGGAATCACCATACTTCTTTCCCTAATGACTGAACTAATTTACACTACCATCAACAGTGTATAATTATTCCCTTTTCTACACAACCTCACCAGCATCTGTTTTTGTTTTTTTTTTTTTACTTTTTTGGTAGCCATTTTAGATGGTGTGAGATGATGTCTCAGTATGGTTTTGATTTGCATTTCTCTAATAATTAGTGATACTGAACTTTTTTCATATGCTTGTTGGCCACATGTATACCTCTTTTGAAAAGTGCCTGTCTATGCCCTCTGGCTACTTTTTAATGAGGTTGTTTGCTTTCTTCTTGTAAATTTGTTTAAATTCCTTATAGATGCTGGATATTATACCTTTGTCAGATGCATGGTTTGCAAAAATGTTTCCTTTCTGTGTAAGGAAGGCGTCCAGTTTCAATCTTCTGCATATGCAAGTTATCTCAGTACCACTTATTGAATAGGGAGTTCTTTCACCATTGCTCATTTTTGTGTGCTTTCTCAAAGATCAGATGGTTGTAGGTGTGTGGCATTATGTCCAGGCTCTCCATTCTGTTCCACTGATCTATGTGTCTGCTTTTGTACCAGTACCATGCTGTTTTGGTAATTGTATCCCTGCAGTATAGCTTGAAGTTGGGTAGCATGATATCTCCAGCTTTGTTCTTCTTGCTTAGGATTGCCTTGGCTATTCAAGCTCTTTTTTGGGTCCATGTGAATGTTAAAATACTTTTTTTTCTACTTCTATAAAGAATGCCACTGATATTTTGATAGAAACAGCATTGAATCTGTAAATTGCTTTGGTCACTATGGCCATTTTAACACTATGTGTTCTTGGTACTTATGAGCACAAAATTTTTTTTCATTTGTTTGTGTCATTTTTCATTTCTTTGAGCAATGTTTTCTAATTATCATTGTAGAGATCCCTGGTTCCTTTAGCATTTTGTTCTTTTTGTGGCAATTGTGAACGGGATTTCATTCCTGATTTGGCTCTTGACTTGGCTGTTGCTGGTGTATAGGAATACTACTGATTGTACATCAATTTTGTACCCTGAAACTTTGCTGAAGTTGTTTATCAGATCTAGGAGCTTTTGGGCCAAGATTATGGGTTTTTCGAGCTATAGAATCATGTTGTCTGCAAAAAGAGATAATTTGACTTCCTCTCTTCCTATTTGGATGCTCTTTCTTTCTTTCTCTTTCTCGATTGCCCTGGTCAGGACTTCCAATACTATGTTGAGTAGGAGTGGTGAGAGAGGGCATCCTTGTATTTGTGTGGGTTTTCAAGAGGACTGCTTCTAGCTTTTGCCCATTCAGTACGATATTGGCTGTGGGTCTGTCATACATTCCCCCTATTATTTTGAGGTATGCTCATTCAATATCTAGTTTATGGAGAATTTTTAACATGAAAGGATGTTTAATTTTATCAAAAGCATTTTCTGCATTTATTGAGATAATCACGTGGTTTTTGCCTTTAATTTTGTTTGTGTGATGAATCATTTATTGATTTACGTGTGTTGAACCAACAACATTGCATCTCTAGGATAAAGCTTACTTGATCACAGTGGATTAGCTTTTTGATATGCTGCTGGATTCAGTTTACTAGCATCTTGTTGAAGACTTTTGCATCTATGTTCATCAAGGGTATTGGCCTGAAGTTGTTGTTGTTGTGTCTCTGTCAGGTTTTGATATCAAGATGATGCTGGCCTCATAGAACAAGTTGGGAAGCAGAACTTCATTCTCAATATTTTGGAATAGTCTCAGTAGGCATTATACCAGCTTTTCTTTGTACCTCTGGTAGAATTTAACTCTGAATCCGTCTAGTCCTATACTTTTTGGGTGGATAGGCTATTTATTGATTAATTTTTGGAGCTTGTTATTGGTGTGTTCAGGGATTCAATTTCTCCATGATTCAGTTGGAAGGATGTAGGTATCCGGGAATTAATCAATTTCTACTAGATATTCTAGTTTGTGTGCATAGAAATGTTCATGGTATTTGCTGATGGTTATTTGTATTTCTGTGAGGTAAGTGATATGATCCACTTTGTTGATTCTAATTGTGTTTATTTGGATCTTCTCTTTTTTTCATTAGTCTAGCTAGGGATCTTACTAATTTTTTCAAAAACTGAATTCCTAGATTTGTTGATCTTTTGAATGTTTTTCCATGTCTCAGTCTTCTTCAGTTCAACTCTGATTTTGGTTATTTCTTGTCTTCTGCTAGTGTTGGGTCTGGTTTGCTCTTCTTTTTCTACTTCTTTTAGTTTTGATGTTAGGTTGTTAATTTGAGGTCCTTCTAAATTCTTGATGTGGTCATTTAGTGCTATAAATTGTCCTCTTTACACTCCCTTAGCTGTGTCCCAGATATTCTGGTGTATTATCTTTGTCTGCATTAATTTCAAAGAATTTCTTGACACTGCCTTAATTTTATTATTTACCTAAAAGTTATTCAGAAGCAGATTGTTCAATTTCTATGTAATTGTATTATTTGAGTGATTTTCTTAGTCTTGAATTTTATTTTTATTGTACTGTGTTCCAAGGGCATGGCTGGTATGATTTTGTTGTTTTTGCATTTGCTGAGGACTATTTTATGTCTAAGTGTGCTGTTGATTTTAGAGTATGTGCCATGTAACGATGAGAAGACTGTAAATATTGTTAGTTTTGGGTGAAGAGTTCCGAAGATGTCTATTAGGTCCATTTGGTCTAGTGTTAAGTCCGGATCCTGAATACCTTTGTTAATTTTCGGCCTCAATAATCTCCCTAATACTCTCAGTGGGGTGTTGTAGTCTTCAAACATTATTGTGTGGGAGTCTAAGTCTCTTTGAAGATCTCTAAGAACTGGTTTTATGAATACGGGTGCTTCTGTGTTGGATGCATATATATTTAGGATATTTGGGTCTCATTGAATTGAGACCTTTACCATTGTTTAATGTCTTTCTTTTTCTTTTTTGGTCTTTGTTGGTTTAAAGTCTGTTTTGTCTGAAATTAGGATTGCAATCACTGACTTTTTCTTTAAGAATGCTGAATATAGACCCCCAATCTCTTCTGGCAGGTCCATTGTTAGACTGATATGATTCCCTTTGTAGGTGACCTGCCCTTTCTCCCTAGCTGCCTTTAACATTTTTTCTTTCATTTCGATCTTGGGAAATCTGATGACTATGTGTCTTGGGGATGATCTTCTTTTGTAGTATCTTGCCAGGGTTCTCTGTATTTCCTGAATTTTAATGTTTAGCTTTCTGTTGAGGTTGGGGAAGTTTTCATGGACAACATCCAAAAACACGTTTTCCAATTTGTTTATTTTTTTTCCCATCCCTTTCCAGAACACCAATGATTCATAGATTTGACCTCTTTACATAATCCCATATTTCTTGGAACTTTTGTTTGTTTATTTTTATTCTTCTTTATTTTGTTCTGTCTTATGTCAGAGAGCTTGTCTTCAAGCTTTGAGATTCTTTCCTCAGCTTGGTCTATTCTGCTCTTAATACTTCTGATTCCATTATAAAATTCTTGTAGTGTGTTTTACAACTGTATTAGGTCAGTTAGGTTCTTTTTTTACATTGGCTATTTTCTCTGTCAGTTCCTATATCATTTTATTGTTATTCTTAGTTTACTTGGATTGGGTTTTGCCATTCTCCTGAATCTCAATGATTTTTGTTTTTATCCACATTTTCAATTCTATTTCTGTCACTTCAGCCATCTCAGCTCTGTTAAGAACCCTTGCTGGAGAACTAATGCAGTCATTTGGAGGTTATGAAGATACTCTGGCCATTTGAGTTGCTGGAGTTCTTGATTTTGTTCTTTCTCATCTCTGTGTGTGAGTGTTCCTTTAGCTGCAGTATCTTTTCTGGGTGTTTTCACAGAGCCAAAGCTTTGCACAGGGTCTTTATTCGTAGTTGACTTTTTTGTCTTTTGTATCTCAGGGGTATGTTAGCAAAGTATTCTTGGTATTGAAGTTTTAGGATATGATCCAGTAGGTGACACTTAGGTGTAATGATTAGTAATAGGCTCTTGTTCAATCATGTGGCTCCCCGATATTTCTTCATAATTGCAGCTATGCTCCCTCTCAATGCTCTGAAGGTGTGGGCTCCCCTCCTACTTGAGTACTGGCTGTAAACAACAGCTTGGCACTTCCAGGCTGCTCATCACAGGTCTGGGGTGATTTCAGTGTTTATGTTCCCTTCTCAACTTAGAGGCAGCAGAGGAAAAGACCTTAGCAGTGGTTGTGGCCAAGGGTCTTGCACTTGTCTCTTGGGGCTGTACCCCAGATAGTTTCAGAGCATCAATCACTCAGTGCAATCAGCCTGGGATGGGATTCTCTGTTGTCTGTCCAAGCCAGGGAGGCCCTGCCTATTGATGAGCAAGGGAGAGCAGGGCTGCAGCCCATGGGAGACAGACTGGCCTCCTCTCTTTGTGTTGACTGCAGCTTGCTGGGGCTAAGACACAGCATTTAGGATCTTTGCTCTTTCAAGAGAATAGTAGGGGCAGTACCACTGCAGAGGCAGTGGCAGAGGGGTTTTCAGTGGCCCCTTGAGTGACTCCACCTCCAACATGGAGCTGCTGTTACTGGCGGTGTTGAGTCGGGGGACTGGGGCAGTTGCACTGCTGGTGTGAACTAGAGCCTCTGCTTG
This sequence comes from Gorilla gorilla gorilla, assembly GCF_029281585.2. Lineage (NCBI taxonomy): Eukaryota > Metazoa > Chordata > Mammalia > Primates > Hominidae > Gorilla > Gorilla gorilla. Next base: position 91,231,122 of record NC_073243.2, read on the forward strand.
TTGGGTGGCAGGGGTTCCAGGGCTCACAGGGAAGAGAGACTGAGCTCCTTTTCATATGGTGTCTGTGGCATGCTGCAAGCTTGAGTGCAGCCTTCAGGCTTTTTGTTTCTTCCCCAGGCTGAGGGCAGCAGGGGCAGGACCACTGCTATGGCAGTGGCAGAGGGATAGTCAGTTGGCTCTAGGAGCCTTACCATAGAAAATCTCAGAGCCACTTCTGCTGGGCATGTTCAGCCACTGGTAGGGGTGGCTGTTCTGTGGTTTTGCACCAGGGGTCCTGTCTTAAGAGTGAGCGTGGAGGTTCCCAGGGTAGAGGGACTGGACTCCTCTCCATGTGGTGCCTGCTTTGTGCTGGCAGAGCCAGCTTAGAGACTAGGCCCTTTGTTCTTTCCTCAGCTCAAGGGCTGTTAGGGCTGTACTGCCAGAGGGTTTGTGGCTTGATTTTGGAATTTTCTCCTCAGAAATTCTGAGCTGACACTCACTGAAGTAATCAGACAGGGACAGGGTATTTGTGCTCCAGTCCCAGGTCAGGTGACCCTGTTCAGTGAGGTGAAGTGAGGACCAGGACCTGTGTGGAGGACAGTCCATCAACTTTTCTGTGAGGCGGGTGCCCTGTGCTGAGGGCCCAGAACAGCCCCTTGTCCCCCCAGACTCTCCCAAGCTTGGAGATGGCAAAGGCAAGGGCTGCTAGACAGCAAGGATGGCAGCTTGTCCCTTCCACTTGGAGCTCTGTCCTAGATAAGTAGAGAGCTGCTACTGGCTTGATAGCCTCAGCAGGGGGTGGTTTGAGACCTAGGTGAGTGGTCCTGCCCAGTGAGGAGAACTAAGATAGGTGACCCACAGTTTTTTCTTTTTTTTTTTTTTTTTTTTTTTTTTTTGCAGTCTGACTGCATTTTCAAAGGGCAGCAGTGCTGTGCTGGGGGTCTGCTCCAGTCCCTAGTCACCTCGTACTCCCTAAATGCTGAAGGCAAACAACAGCTAAGGCTGCAAAACAGCAAAGATGATGACCTGCCCCTCCCTCTGGGAGCTCCAACCCACGGGGGGATGGGGCTGCTGAAAACACCAGCAAAGGGTGACTGGAGACCCTGGTCCTGCCCAGTGAGGAGAAATTTGATCAGGGACTCGCATAAAAAAGCAGGCTGACTCCTTTTTCATAGGGCAGCTGCACTGAAGACTACAACAGCCAAGGCTGTGAAACAGCAAAGATAGCAGCCCATCTTTCCCTCTGGGAGCTCTGTCTCAGAGAGCTCAGGGCTGCTACTGGAGTCTGGCTGAAGTCCCAGGACAGTGGGTCTTATCCTGTGAGCTGCCCTGGAAGCCAGACCTGCAGACCATCACCGCTCAGCCCCCTGGATTCAGCCTCTTTCCTGTGGGCATGTATAGGACTTTAACCGCCCCCTCTGCCAGAGCGGCAGCTGCTACTGCTAGGATGTGTGGTGACTCCAAATGTACCATAGATGTGTCTCTGCTAAGACTCCAGGTAGCTGTGCATGTCAGACTGAAGGTCCTGGTGGAGTAAGTCAAGTGAGGGGATCTCCTGACCCCCGGGTTGCAAAGATCAGTGGAAGAAGCATAGGTCCCCGCGGTCTCTCATTCACTCTCTGTTTCCCTGGGCAGGAGAGCCTCCCCTAGCTCCATGTCACTCCAGGGTGGACAGTCATTTTGCCTTGCTCCTCTGCTTTATCTGTGGCTTGAGCTGTTTTCTTGATTAATCCCAGTCCATGCACCTATATGCTTTAGTTGAAAGTGTAGTATTTCTCTCCATGAGCACCGTGGCGTACTAGTGGCTTCTAGTCCGCCATCTTGGACCCCCGTGTGTTTTTATTTAACAAATAAGAAATATAATTATAATAACGAATATAATTTGAAACACATCTGCATTCTCCAGATTCTAGCAACTATCAGATTCTAACCTTGGGGGAGTTGTTTAACTTCTCTGGGTCTCAGTTTCCCATCTGTAAAATAGGTCATCAAAACTATGTACATGTAGGGTTATGAGTATTAAATGAGTTTGTACATATATAAGAAATAACAAGTCAAGTCCTGCACACAGAGCCTGATTAATGTTAGCTAAAGAGTTATCACCTATCTTTTTTCATAGTAATCCTGTTGGCTATTATTATTATTATTGAATATGTACATGTTTTCTTCCTTGTCATTATTTCTGTTTTTTAGCTTTTTTTTTTTTTTGAGACGGAGTCTCGCTCTGTCGCCCAGGCTGGAGTGCAGTGGTGTGATCTCGGCTCACTGCAAGCTCCACCTCCCAGGTTCACGCCATTCTCCTGCCTCAGCCTCCTGAGTAGCTGGGACTACAGGTGCCCACCACCACGCCTGGCTAATTTTTTGCATTTTTAGTAGAGATGGGGTTTCACCGTGTTAGCCAGGATGGCCTCAATCTCCTGACCTGGTGGTCCACCCGCCTTGGCCTCCCAAAGTGCTGGGATTACAGGCGTGAGCCACTGCACCTGGGCCTGTTTTTTAGCTTTTAAGTTCAGGGGTACATTTGCAGGATGTGCAGGTTTGTTGCCTAGGTAAACCAGTGTCATGAAGGTTTGTTGCGCAGATTGTTACATCACTCAGGTATCAAGCCTAGTATTCATTAGTTATTTTTCCTGATCCTCTCCCTCGTCACACCTTCCACCCTCAGTTAGGCCCCAGTGTGTGTTGTTCATGTCCTTTGCAGGGACATGGATGGAGCTGGAGACCATTATCCTTAGCAAACTAACACGGGACAGAAAACCAAATACGGCATGTTCTCACATGTAAGTGGGAGCTAAGTGATAAGAACACATAAACACATAGAGGGGAACAACACACACTGGGGCTTATCACCTATTTTGATACAACAATGCAAAAGGAACAGTTAACATTCTGTGTAAACAGTCTATTTTTTTCAATAACTGCATGCGCTTTACTTTCTAAAGGAAAATTGTAGGCATTTGTTTTGTCATAAGCTTTATGTTGGGTATTATTTCAATCGCATTACAGTTTTTAAATTAGAATCGGGTCATATGTATCTAATAAGTTCCATACCGCATACAGATTTTGTTTATGCTTTTGTTTTGTTTTTCCCACTAAGCTTGTAAATTTATTAACTAAAAGATTAGTATACCAACTGTAATATAAAGTCATAAATATTACTATTTTTATTAAATAATAACAATGAAATTTAATTTTGTTGGTTGCTTGAAAGATGGAAAAAATTGCTTTTATGTTGCTTCATGTAACTGCTTATTGGCTTCTGGAAGAAATATGTGCAAATTTTTGTTGCATAAATGTGTTACTTCCATCATCATTAGCCACGGCTTGATTACTGGAAATTATTATTTAACTGATGCAAGAGAAGTATCAGTAAGCTTCTTTGCAATTTACTATTGAAAGATTATCATTTAAGACCAGAGAACCAATCAATATACTATCTTCATTAGGCTTTTCAGATGAAGAATCATCACTTGTCAAAGAATAATTCACATAATTCAGATAGATATAATTTAACCATGTGTAAACAAATAATCATAATGTCAAAACATTTTTAATGTATTTTAAATATTTCACTTAAAAAAGATCAGAAAATTATTTATGTTTAAAAACTAGATTTTAAAAAAAGCCATGAAGATACAAAAGCATAGTACATAACAACTCTGACACATAAAGCAAACACATGGATCTTAAGTTAAATATTCTATAGACACATAAAAAGTCTTTTAAAATATTTTATAAATTTTCTCATCAAGTTTCTTACACATTTTAGTGCAGGGCAACAAACATTTATTTAACAATTGTGATTTCAGCAATCTGCTATGTACTGGGAGTAAAAGTTTTAATAAAATGCATTTGCTATCCTCCAAGCACTTACTGATTACCAGTAGAAAGACATAAAGTATATTATATTAGGTCTTAAAGAGGGATATTTCCACCAGTGGTAAGTGAGCACATAAGGGACAATTAGCCTACCTTGAATTTCAGGGAAGTCTTAACAGAAGAATTCTCCCTGTCTGCCAGGCGCAGTGGCTCACACCTGTAATCCCAGCACTTTGGGAGGCCAAGGTGGGCAGATCATGAGGTCAGGAGTTCACCAGCCTGACCAATACGGTAAAACCCTGTCACTACTAAAAATTCAAAAATTAGCTGGGTGTGGTGGCACACACCTGTAGTCCAAGCTACTCTTGAGGCTGGGGCAGGAGAATTGCTTGAACTCAGGAGGCAGAGGTTGCAGCGAACCAAGATCACACCACTGCACTCCAGCCTGGATGACAGAGCGAGATTCCTTCCAAAAAAAAAAAAAAAAGAAGAAGAAGAAAGAAAAGAAGAATTCTCCCTATCAACCACATTTCCCCAAATGGAAATATAAAAAATGTAATAGCTATCATATGTGCCTTATAAATGTCAGCCACTTCAATTTCAGTCTTCATACCCACAGCAATACTGCAAGGGAGACAATGGTATCCCCAGCTTATGGATGAGAAAACTGACATTTAAACATACTTTATAATTTACCAAGATTGCACATGAGAAGGTAAACATCCACAAATCACATATAGAAACAAAGAAATCATGGTCTTTCCAAGTTATTAGTTAGTAAGATTTTATATACTGATGACATTCCACACATTGATCTTAGTTTAAGAAAATTCTGGCAATCATAGCTAAGGAATGAATATTTACTATCTTGACTGGATAATATTTACATTGTCACAAAAAGTATATTCTTACTGGTGATTTCCCTATAAGGTCAAGTGAGCGAGAGAAAGATAAAATACCATCATGTAGTAAGATGATCTACGGTAACAAGAAAGGGTTCTCCCACAATAACTGAAAACCTTTGTTGATAAGAGCCTTTGGCTGAAAAACAGCACAAATTCATGTTTTTTATTTTGTATATTCAATACTTGGAAGTTTCTGAAGTACACAGTGATGATTTTACATGTTTTGACATAGCACCCTTTGTTATGCACACTTTAGAAAATGAATTCCCTCTAGATATAATTTTATTCAATTATATTCACACATTTTGTTTGAGGTATCAATGTAATCATATGTAGTGAATAATACAGGTACATAAATATTTTAAAATAAACACCATATCCCATTATCTTCTATATACACTAAGCATGTATTTCTTATTTCTCTCATCTTTTATAATGGGATTACTCACGAGCTTTCTCTACATTTAATCCATGCAATTGATAAAAGATAGAATAATCATATATTTATTTTTCATGTAGCTCAATATTATCATTTCAAATGTATTACCAAAAGCAACACTGAAAATAATATATATGTTGAAAATAATTAGAAATTTGAATCCAGATGGCCTTATATCACTAAATGTAGCAATAGTACAATAGGAAAATGGCAAACAAAGAACAGTAATAGATATTGCTAAAATCTAATTCTAATACTAGAATTAGGATAATTCTATACTAGAATCAGGATAATACTCCTGAAAATTATAAAATTAAACTTGGTCATCTGTTTACTGAACATCTTCACTAAACTACATGGTAGTCAAAATAATAACACACACAGCTAGCATCTTGGTGCAGCCAAAACTTCTTGTGTTTGTTTTTTGTTTTTTGGGTTGTTTTTAGATAGAGCCTCTCTCTGTTGCCAAGACTGGAGTGCAGTGGCGCGATCTCGGCTCATTGCAATCTCTGCCTCCCAGGTTCAAGTGATTCTCCAGCCTCAGCCTCCCAAGTAGCTGAGACCACAGGCAGGCGCCACTGCGTCCGGTTAATTTTTGTAATTTTAGTAGAGAAGGGGTTTCACCATGTTGGCCAGGCTGGTCTCGAACTCCTGACCTCAAATAATCTGCCTGCCTCGGCCTCCCAAAGTGCTGGGATTACAGGCGCAAGCCACCGCGCCCGGCCAAGATTTCTTAATTAGGGAAGGTTTGATGCAGACTGATCAGGTGCAGCCCACCATCCTGGCTAACACGGTGAAACCCTGTCTCTACTAATACAAAAACAAAATCAGCTGGGCGTGGTGGCGGGCGCCTATAGTCCCAGCTACTCAGGAGGCTGAGGAGGGAGAATGGCTTGAACCCAGGAGGTGGATCTTGCAGTGAGCCCAGATGGCGCCACTGCACTCCAGCCTGGGAGACAGAGCGAGACTCCATTAAAAAAAAAAGAAAAAAGAAAAAAGAAAAGAAAAGAAAAGAAAATTCACTGGGAATATTTCAGATATTCTCTTTCAGCTATTTTAAAATATACAATATAATATGTTAACTAGAGTTATCTTACTGTACTATTGAACACCAGCACTTATTTCTTCTGCATGTCTGTACCCATTAAACAACTCTTCATTCTCACCCTCCCCAGCCTCTGGTAACCAACATTTTACACTCTATTCCCATGAGATCAAATGTTTCGGCTTTCACCTATGAGTGAGAACATGCAACATTTGTCTTTCTGTGCCTGGTTTATTTCAGTTAGCATAATAACCTCTAGTTCCACACATATTGCTTCCAATGATAGTATTTTACCATATTTTATTGCTGGATTAAAAAATACATTGTATATATAAAATACATTGTACATATTTGTGGGTATAGGCATACACACATATGTATACATATAACATTTTCTTTACGCATTCATTCATTGATGGACACGTTTATTCTACACTTCAGCTATAGTGCTGTAATACACATGAGGGTGCATGTACCCCTTTTATGTGCTGATTTCCTTTCCTTTGAATAAATACCCAGTCGTGGTATTGCCAGATCGTGTAGTCATTCTATTTTCAGTTATTTGAGAAACATCCATACTGTTTTCCATAAAGGCTGTAATAATTTATATTAATTTATATTCCCAATAACAATGTATAAGAGTTCCCTTTTCTCTGCATCCTTTCTGGGATTCTTTTCTTTCTTTCTTTTTTTTTTTTTGTTTTTGATAATAGCCGTTCTAGCTGGGGTAAGATGATAACTTTTTGTGGTTCTGAATTGCATTTTCTGATGGTTAGTGATGTTCAGTGTTTTTTTCATATACCTGTTGGCCATTTGCATGTCTACTCAGACCTTTTCGCCACTATTTAATGGAATTTTTATTATTATATTATTTATTGTCATGATATTGCTGTTTAGTTGAGTTACTTATTTTGGTTATTCATTTCTTGTCATATAGTTTGCAAATATTTTCTCCCATTCTACAGGTTGTCACTTCACTCTGTTGATTTCCTTTTCTTTGCAGAAGACTTTTAGTTTTATAAAGTTACATTTGTCTATTTTTTTTGCCTATGATTTTGAAATCTTAGCCATAAAATCTTTGCCTAGATCTATGCCCTGAAAGATTCTCCCTGTGTTTACTTCTAGTAGTTTTATAGTTTCAGATGTTACATGTAAGTCTTTAATCTCTTTTGAGTTGATTTTTGTATATAATGAGAGATAGGTGAATAGTTCCATGGTTCTGCATATGGACATCACGTATTCCCAGTACGATTTATTAAAGAGGGCATCCTTTCCTCAGTGCATGTTCTTGGTGCCTTTTCTGAGAATCAATTGGCTGTAAATATACAAATTTATTTCTGGATTCTCTATTCTGTTTCATTGGTCTGTATGTCTGTTTTTATACTAATATTATGCTGATTTGGTTATTACAGCTTTGTAGAATAGTCTGAAGTCAGGTGGTGTGGTGCCTCCAGCTTTATTCTTCTAACTCAGGATTGTTTTGGCTATTTAGGGTCTTTTGTGGTTTCATACAAATTTTGGGACTGCTTTCCTGTTTCTGTGAAAAAAAAAATTATTGGTATTTTGATAGGGATTGCATTGAATCTGTAGATTGCTTTCGGTATTACAGTCATTTTAACAATACTAATTCTTTCAACCAATGAGTATTAGATATCTTTCAGTTTGTGTCCTCTTTAATTTCTTTCATTCATGTTTCATCACTATCCTTGCATAAAAATTTCACTAACTCGGTTAAATGTACTTCTAGATATTTTATTTTCTGTAGCTACTGTAAACAGAATTGTCTTCTTTATTTTTCAGTTAGTTTATTATTGATGTACAGAAACACTATTCATTTTTGGGCTGGGCACCGTGGCTCATGCCTGTAATCCCAGCACTTTGGGAGGCCGAGGCAGGCGGATCACCCGAGGTCAGGAGTTTTGAGAACAGCCTGGCCAACATGGTGAAAACCCATCCCTACTAAAAATATAAAAATTAGCCATGCGTGGTGGTGGCGCCTGTAATCCCAGCTACTCAAGAGGCTGAGGCAGGAGAACTGCTTGAACCAAGGAGACAGAGGTTGCAGTGTATTTTCGTTGGTGTTTAGTCTCCATTTTGTATAGTTTTGCTCTGATATGTGTTATTACTTTCATTCCACTAATGTTGGATTTGGTTTTCTAATTCCTTGCTTTCTTAATTCCTTGAGGTGCATTGTTAGGTTGTCTATTTGACATATTTGTATTTTTTATGTAGGCATTCATTATTATAAACTTCCCTCTTAGCACTACTTTTGTTGGATCCCAGAGGTATATATGTTGTGTTTTTTCTCTATTTGTTTCTGGAATTATTTTCTTTTTAATTTCATCATTGACCCAGTGGTCATTCAGGATCCTGTTGGTTAATTTCTATGTATTTGTATTGCTTTCAAAGTTCCTCTTACTATTGATTTCTAGTTTTGTTGCACTGTACTCTGAGAAAATATTTGAAAAAATTTTGATTTTTAAAAATTTGTTGAGACTTGTTTTGTAGCCTAACATAAGAGTTAGCCTGCTAGAATGCTGCATATGCTCCTGAGAAGAATGTGTATTCTGTGACTGTTGGATAAAATATTCTGTAAATGTTAGGTTCACTTAGTCTAAAATTCAGTTCAAACTCCAACACTCCACCCACAGCATTTGACACATTATGTGAGTGGAGTGTTGAAGTCCTCAACTATTACTGTATTGGAGTCTATCTCTGCCTTTAGATTTAATAATATTTGTTGTATCTATCTGGATGTTGTAGTGTTGCGTGCCTACACATTCACAATTGTTACAGTCTTGCTGAATTGATACCTCTATTATTATATAATGACCTTTTTTGTCTCTTTTAACTCTTTCTGACCTAAAGTCATTTTTATTGGTATAAATATAGCTACTCCTGCTAAATTTTGGTTTTCATTTGCATGGAATATCTTTTTCCATCCTTTCACTTTCATTTTATTTGTCTTCATGGATGAGATGGGTTTCTTCTGGACAGCATATGGTTGGGTCATGTTTTTCTTAATCCATTCAGACAATCTATATCTTTTTAGGGGGTAATTGAATCCATTTACATTCCAGCTTATTATTGATATGTAAAAAGTTATTCCTGTCAATTTGTTAATTATTTTCTGATTATTTTGTGTATCTTTTGTTCCTTTCTCACTTTGTTTTTTATTGCAATTTGATGGTTTTCTGTAATAGTAATATTTAAGCCCATTTTTTTCTTAAATTTGTGTATCTGTGTGTGTGCTCTGTAAGTGAGTATTATACTTCATGTGATTTCATGATGGCAAATACTGGCCCTCACATCTAGATGTAGAATTCACTTAGGAAGGACCAAGACTCCCTTCTTGTAGGATCAGTCTTGTGACAAATTCTCTCAGTTTGTGCTTGTCTGGAAAGGAGTTTTTCTTCATTTTTAAAGAATAGCTTTCTAATATAGTATTCTTTGCTTCTTGGCTGATTTTTTTTTCCTTTCAGGACTTTGAGTGTATCATCCCATTATTTGCTAGCTTGTAAGGTTTCTGTTAGAAAAACCCTGTAAGTCTGATGGGGGTTCACTTAAATGTGACTTAGTGCTTTTCTGTTCCTGTTTTTAAAATTCTGTTTTTGACTTTTGATGGTTTGACTATAATGTGTATTGGAGAAGACATTTTTGGGTTTATTCTATTTGGGAATTATTTGAAATTTCTGCATTTGGATGCTTTTATTTCTTGCAAGACTTGGGAAGTTTTTGGCTATTATTTCATTAAGTAGGTTTCTATGACTTTGTTTCTTCTTTCTCTGGAATACCCAAACTCAAACACTTGTTATCTCTGTGGAGTCTCATATGTCATGTACGCTTTCTTCATTATTTTTTATTCTTTTTTTTTTATCTGACTAGATTATTTCAAAATATCTGTTTTCAAGTTCAACAATTTTTCTTCTGCTTGATTTAGTCTTATTGAAGCTCTTTTTGTATTTTTGTTTATTTATGTCATTGTTCAAGTTCAGAATATCTGTTTGGTTTTGTGTGATATATATCTGTTTAATTTCCTATTCAGATTATAAATTGTTTTTCTGATTTCTTTGTATTTTTTATCTGTGTGCTCTTGCATCTCACTGAGTTATTTTAATGTTATTCTGAATTATTATTTAAGGATTTCATAGACTTCCTTTTTGTTGAAATCTGTTGCTGAATAGATAGATACTCTTTTTTTCCTTTGGAGGTGTCATGTCTCCTTGCTTTTTCTTATTTCTTGTGTCCTTACATTGAAATCTGCATCGATGTAACAGTTGCTTGTTCCAGTTTATGGAATGGCTTTCATAGGGAAAGACTTTCTACAGATCTATCTATTATGTTGATTGAATACGATGCTTTGGCTTTGATTTTCAGTGCATGCAGTAGTGCAGTCTCTGTATGATTTCTTTAACTGTAATCACTGTCAGTGGTTCCTGTGAGTTATTCAGTGGCTTCAGCTGCAGTTGTTAGTGGAGACTGTGGTGGAACATTGCTAAGGATGGCGACACAAGCTGGGCCAGTCCTCAGGCCCCAGTGGTGGCAGCAGTGGGCTGAGCATGTCAGCCCTTGTGTATGCAGTATACATGGGTACTGGTGGTAGCAGCTAGAGATAGACCATTTTGAGGGCCTCCAGGTGGCTTTCTTAAGCGTTTGCATTGGCACCAGTAGGCTGGAGAGATCCTCTAGGCACCAGTAGACTGGACAAGCTCTAGGCAGCTTATACAGCATCTGTGATCAAAATAACAGTGGTGTGCCAATCCTCAGGCTTCCAGGTAGTGCTTGTTGGGAAACATGCCAGCAGCAGTGGTGGCAGCAAGCTTGGCGGGTCCATCCCCAGGCTCTCGTTAGGGGTGCACAGATGACAGAGGTGGTGGACAGGTCGACCTCTAGGACCCTAGAAGACACATGATGGTACTGGCAGGGGTGGCACCAGGTGAGCTGGGCCTGTCCTCAGGCCCCTTACCATGCACACAGACTGTGGAAGATGTTTTTGTCAATCCCCAGCCCCGTGGCTCATGTGTGTAGGCATGAGCAGACTGGGTGGAGCAGTCCACTGGCCTCCAGAAGGCATGCATGGGAACTTAATGGAAGTCGGGGGAGTCAGATCAACCCCAAGCTCCCAGATAATGCACACAGGCACTGGCAAGAAAGGTATCAAAAGGAGTGGTCTTTTTCTGCATCCCCATGATAGTTTATCAGGATGCAGGTGGTGGTAGGCAGGACATGTAAATTCTCTCGTCCCTTACCAGTGTTCTCAGGTGCTGACAGTGGGCAGGCTGGATCTGTTTCCAGGTCTCCTGATGGTGCACCTTTGTGCATCAGCAGTGACAGGCAGGGAAGGCTGATATCTAGGCCTCACATCCGCAGTGGTGAAAAGGCCTGGGCCTTAGGCCACCAATGGTATATGTTGGTACAGTCTGTGGTACGTGGGGTGAGGCAATCTCCTGGCTCCTAGACGACACTTGTGGGCACTGGTAGGGACAGCGGTGGTCAGAGGGGGCCTGTCCTCAGGCTCACTGATGATGCAGGCAAGCACCAGCTGTGGCTGGCAAGAGGTATTGATTTCCAGACCCCCAGATGGTGAGATTCAGTGGGAACAATGGTGGGTGGGACAGGTCTGCTCTTAGGTCCACAGAAAGTACCTGAGCTTCAGGTCCCTAGGCCCCCTGAAAGCTTGTACAGATATGTGGCAGCCCTACTGCTGGGAGGGGGCAGGGTTGCTGTCAGGGGCAGTATTCCTATGCACACTGCCCTCAGGCTCTGGGAGGCATGTGCTTCAGCTCCCTTTGTCCCAGGGACAGTCTTCTTACTGAGTTTCACCACAAATTCCCTTGGCTATACGAAACTGCATGGGCTAGACTGCTGGAGATTCATCTGCACCGCTGGTCCACCCAGTGCAGTGATGCTACAGTTTTCTGGGTAGACATACGGAGATGTCAATGAGGATCCAGGGATGTGGAGACGCAGGGGCCTTTTGGGTCCCAGGGCAGGATGTAGTCTGGTGGGGGCTTGGCTCTCTAAATGGCACCAGGCTGCAGTTGTTTGTGTCTCAGGGAAGTGTGCGGGACCCAGTACAAATTCATTCTCTGGAACCATGTTATTGTGTGGACTCTCCCTAGGGAGTGTGGCACTTCCCTAACCTGGTCCCAGAGACAATGATGGCCGAGGCTATCTCTGTGGCTAGTACCACAGTAGTCTGCAGTGGGAATGTGAACTACTGGGATCTGTCAGTTACATATTTTCTGCACTGGAAGGTTTCTCCTGGTTCACAGCTGGTCCCAGCCCGGGAGGATTCTTCACTTCCTTTTGCTTCTCTGCCTAAGAGGTTCCCTGACACTTCCCTGCTGAATTTTAGTGTTCTGTGTTATACTCTCTATTTGACTTGTTATTATCTACTATTTGACTTGTTATTATCTACTCACTGTTTTGGTCATTTTTTCCAGAGGAGGTGAGTTCTAGGTGCCTTTAGTCAGCCATCTTGAAGCCCTTCCCTATGTATTTTAACTATAGCTTAAAAAATCAACAGGAAAGTAAGAAATTAGTGTAGTAAGAGTTATACAGGAAATAAACGTCTTAGAGAGGTCCAATTTATATTTTATGAATACTTCAATAAAGTTATATTTCCTATGAACATTATTTAATGCTATTATTTATAAAGTTACTTTCTTTTCTCCTCAAAGTTTAAATGAAATCTGAATCCATAATATACTGGCCAGCTAGTTAATGAATAATGCTCAGAATATTAATTATATTGTGAGTATGCATATATGAACAGAATAAAATTCTAATAGGATTCATTTTTTCCTTTTTGCTTTCATTTGAAATGTATTAAAATTGAGCACTATGAAATTGTGTAATATCTTTAGAACTTAAATTGTTAAATAAACTTATAAAAATGCAATAAGACTTAACCATGGTATGTAATTGAGACAAAAAGGAGGTGCAGTGTAGTGTCCCTGGGTCCCCGGCATATTTTATTAATGCAAACCATGGCCTGATAGACTATTAAATACAGTATCACAAACCGTAATTTTTCAAGAGACTTGTAAGAACTAGTATAGGTTTACAATATATTGTTTTGAAAAGTAAGGACAGCAAAATAATAAAATATCAATGATACACAGCTATTTTAATATTGTAAAATTGCAAATGTATATGAGCAGATAAAGATCACTCCTTTTAACTTTAGCTTCATTGAAAACTCCCTATTTTGTTCTCATTTTTCTCCTTTCATAACTGACTGGTAAAATTTTATTTATGGTCTACCTACAATGCTTATAGAGCAGTTAGTAACCACCAGAAGAGTTCATTAGCACTGAATCGCTGCCTTGTGGATTTAGTGACACACATGCAAAGCTAGGATTCAGCAAGAAACAGATGAATTTGAGCCATTTTTGGACCACAGTACAAAATGCTCAAAAGGTAATATTCCTTGAGGAAAACAATATGCATCTTAATAGGTAACATCCATCTCTCCCATCTTATTAAACATTACCAGTCATTTTCAGCAAACTAACACAAGAACAGAAAACCAAACACTGCATGTTCTCACTCATAAATGGGAGCTGAACAATGAGAACACATGGACACGGGGAGGCAGGCATCAGACACCGGGGCCTGTTGTGGGGTGGGGGACTGGGGGAGTGATAGCATTAGGAGAAATACCTAATGTAGATCACGGGTTGATGGGTGCAGCAAACCACCACGGTACGTGTTTACCTATGTAACAAGCCCGCACGTTCTACACATGTACCAGATAACTTAAAGTATAATTTTAAAAAATTAATGATACTATTGTTTCCCATTTCTCATTAGATTATTTCCCTCCCTCCCTCCTTCCTTTTTCTCTTTCCTTCCTTCCTTCTTTCCTCCCTCCCTCCCTTCCTTCCTCCCTCCCTTCCTTGTTTCCTTCTTCCCTCCCTTCCTATCTTTTGTCTCTCTATCTTCCTTTTTTTTCAGATACAAGTCATGAGTATAGCAAATTAGAAATGTATCAAGTTATTATAATTACTCAAATGGCCTTAATTTGCTTCCTGCAAAGTCCATTAATAAAAAAAGAGATAATTGTTCATCTGTCAAATTCAGGACATATTGCAATGAAATACTGATAGAAATGAAAAGACATAATTCTTTTCACTGTTAAAAAAGTAAGGTTCTAATGTGAAAAAAAGTTTTAACTATTATAACAGTTACTGTGCTGTAGCTAAAATTATAAAATAAAAAACGAATTTTACATTTATAAATTACTTAAAATGTTTCATCAGTTTGTTATTAGAAATCAAAGATTATATAAGTGGAGTATAAATGAGACCCCAAAATAGCTCTCTGCTCCTTCTCTTTTCATTCATTTATTTACCATGTATCATGCCCTTGTTCAGTGCAGCACAATAATCTTATGATATGTCTGTCATCTCTCTCCCAAGAGTTTCTGAGTTAGAAAGAGTTAATGATAAATCCATTGAGATTCAGGCATTTGGATCAGATAATAAAACAAATTAGAACAATTGAAAGAGCAGACATTATCTAATATGACTCATAAATTTGAGAAATCTCAGAATTGGCAAATAGACTAGTCCAGAAGTAGTAGCAAAGCTGAGCTTTATTATTAAAAAAAATTCAAGTTTTTTTTTAATAATTCAAAAACTAAAACACTAAGATGACTATTTTACAAAATTGAGAAGTTCTTAATTTTTATCTAAAATAACATGTATTTAAAGAGCTTTATTAGTCAACAAATTTATTAATTCTATCAATATGAATGATTGACCTTCATTCATATGGATATAGCTTGAAGAGTTTTATCTACTGTGTGCCTGATATGTCTTTAAATTTTGACATACTACAGTCAACAAAACATCCATGTGCATATGTGTAAATGCAGGTGATCCAGAGAAAGACTGGCATGATATATACCAGCATATGGACTAATAATTCTTTGTGATGGGGCTGTCCTGAGGACTGTATGATTGAGCATTATCTCTGGCTAATACACACTAGAGGTTTTCTTCACTCCTTCTATTTAGATAAGGCAATCAAAAATGTCCCTATACATTGCCAATTATTATTCTGGGGTAAAAATTGTCCACATTTGAGATCCATGTAGGTATACCAACAACTTACAATATAATTTATTTAGGGATAAGAGAGTGTTACAGACAAAAAAATGAAGATGAACTGGCCTTTGAAAACACACATTTCTATGTCAACCAATTTGAATCTTTTTTATAATTTGGAGATGATTTTTGTGTATTACTTATGTAATTTTAAGAAACTGGTAAAAAAAAATCAAAGATAAGCACCTAAATGCAAAAGATAAACAGAAAATATTCATATTGCCTATGTAAACACACAAAAGTATGATAACTAGTATATTATCTCTTTGTATTCAATTCCTTGATAAGGTTTGACTGTGACCCTACCCAAATCTCATCTTGAATTGTAGCTATCCATAATCCCCATGTGTCATGGGAGAGATCTGATGGGAGGTAATTGAATCATGGGTGGGATTTTTCCATGCTTTTCTCATGATAGTGAATAAATCTCATGAGAACTGATGGGTTTTATAAAGGGCAGTTTCCCTGCACACGCTCTCTTGCCTTCTGCTACGTAAGACATGTCTTTGCTCTTCCTTCACCTTCCACCATGATTGTGAGGCCTCTCTAGCTATGTGGAACTGTGAGTCCATTAAACCTTTTTTTTTTTTTTGCAATAAATCACCCAGTCTCAGGTATGTCTTTATTAGAAGCATGAGAATAGACTAATATAGTCAATTGGTTGCACAGAGAATGCAGCACTGCTGTAAAGATACTCAAGAATATGGAAGTGACTTTGGAACTGGGTAACAGGTGGAGGCTGGAACCATTTGGAGGGCTCCAAAGAAGGTAGAAAAATGTGGGAAAGTTTGGAACTTCCTAGAGACTTGTTTAATGGCTTTGACCAAAAGGCTGATAGTGATATGGACAATAAAGTCCAGGCTGAAGTGGTCTCAGATGGAGATGAGGAACTTGTTGGAAACTGGAGTAAAGGTCACTCTTGCTATGCAAAGAGACTGGTGGCATTTTGCCCCTGCCCTAGAGATCTGTGGAACTTTGAACTTGAGAGAGATGATTTAGTATCTGTTGGAAGAAATTTCTAATCGGCAAAGCACTCAACAAGAAGCAGAGCATAAAACTTTGAAAACTCTATGGCCTGATGATATGAGAGAAAAGAAAACCACATTTTTTGAGGAGAAATTCAAACTGGCTGCAGAAATTTGCATAATTAATGAGGAGCCGAATGTTAATCACCAAAACCATGGAGAAAATGTCTCCAGAGCATGTCAGAGACATTTGAGGCAGCCCCTTCCATCACAGGTCCAGAGGTCTAAGAGGGAAAAATAGTTTCCTGGGCCAGGTTCAGGGGTTCCCTGATGTATGCAGTCTTGGGACTTGGTGTCCTGTGACCTACATGCTCCAGCCACGACAAAAAGTGGGCAACATACAGCTTAGGCCATTGCTTCAGAGGGTGCAAGCCCCATGCCTTGGCAGCTTCCACGTGGTGTTGAGCCTGTAGATGCACAGAAGTCAAGAATTGAGGTTTGAGAACCTCTGCCTAGATTTCAGATGTATGGGAACACCTGGATGCCCAGGCATAAGTCTGCTACAGGGGCAGAGCCCTCATGGAGAACCTCTGCTAGGGCAGTGTGGAAGGGAAATGTGAGGTTGGATCCCCCCTGGGGCACTGCCTGGTGGAGCAGCAAGAAGAAGGCCACCATATTCCAGACCCCAGAATGGTAGATCCAACAGCAGCTTGCACCATGTGCCAGGAAGTGCTGCAGACACAACGCCAGCCCGTGAAGGCAACCAGGAGGGGTCCTGTACCATGCAAAGCCACAAAGGCAGAGCTGCTCAAGACTATGGGAAACTACCTCTTGCATCAGCATGACCTGAATGTGAGACATGGAGTCAAAGGGGATCGTTTTGGAAGTTTAAGGTTTAGTGACTGCCCTATTGGATTTCAGACTTGCATTGGGCCTATAGCCCCTTTGGTTTTGACTGATTTCTCCAATTTGAAATGTGTATATTTACCCAGTGCTTGTACCCCCATTGTATCTAGGAAGTAACTAACTTGCTTTTGATTTTACAGGCAGAAGGGACTTGCCTTGTCTCAGATGAGACTTTGGACTGGGAATTTTGAGTTAATGCTGGAATGAGTTGAGACTTTGGGGGACTGTTGAGAAGGCATGATTGTGTTTTGAAATGTAAGGACAATGGTATGGTTTGGCTGTGACATCACCCAAATGTCATCTTGATTGTAGCTGCCATAATCCCCTTGTATCATAGAAGGGACCTGGTGGGATGTAATTGAATCATGGGAGCAGGTTTTCCCATGCTGTTCTCATAAAAATGAGTAAGTCTCATGAGATCTGATGGTTTTATAAAGGGCAGTTTCCCCCGCCAACACTCTCTTGCCCGCAGCCATGTAAGACATGCCTCTGCTCCTCCTTCACCTTCTGCCGTAATTGTAAGGCCTTCCCAGCCATGGGGAACTATAAGTCCATTAAATCTTTTTTTTAATAAATTACTCAGTCTCAGGTATGTCTTTATTAGCAGCATGAGAACGGACTAATACATTCCTCTTCAAATTTGTTTACAGAATGAGAGAATTCTTGAAATAGTGTTCTGTGTTTAAAATTTATGTTAAATCACAACGTTGAGACAAAAACCATCTAGCACACAATGGAGCTTAGTTTTATATTATGAGAAAATCTTGTTAATTTTATCCTGTCACAGTTTCATCATTGCTTCTGTAAGCCATTAGGAAGCAATGGATGATTTATAAATGTTTTGTAAATACAGGTAGAAAACCAAATGGAAGGAATTATTATAAAGGAAGAGGACAAAGAAGTTTCCTCCTTTCTGATGCTGCTCACAAATTATCTTGAGTTCAAAAAGTAGACATTTTTAAATGACTGATAAATCATAATACATATTAAAATTTATGTATAAGATAGCTAGGGTCCCTAAATTAATTAATTATCCAATAGTCTCAACAATTTCTAATATCTAAATTTGTGATCTGTCTCTATCACAAAACATTGCTACTTTTATTAGATTGGTTTAGATATGTCTAAACAAAAGTAAACTTTTGCTATAGATGCTTGCATTATATACAATTGGTTTTGATAGATCTTCAGTAATGAAGGAAAGGTTACGTTTTCACTGTTTTTTTTTTCTTTTTTCTTTTTTTTTTAGACAGAGTCTTGCTCTATCACCAGGCTAGAGTACAGTGGTGCGATCTCAGCTCAATGCAACCTCCACCTCCTGGGTTCAAGCAATTCTCCTGCCTCAGCCTCCTGAGTAGCTGGGACTACAAGCACACGCCTCCATGCCCAGCTAAGTTTTGTAATTTTAGTAGAGACGGCGTTTCGCCATGTTGCCCAGGATGGTCTCGATTTCTTGACCTCATGATCTGCCTGCCTCAGCCTCCCAAAGTGCTGGGATTACAGGCATAAACCACGATGCCTGGCCATGTTTTCACTGTTATAAATAGTGCCTCCGTTACTGTTGTTTTGCTTTAGCTCTACTTTAAGTTAATAATGATGCACCATGTATAGATGACATAACTGGAATCTATACCATCTAGCCTTTGGTAATATAAAATTGGAATATAAATCCAAAATATTTCTCATTATCATTTAAGCTATAGAATATTCTTTACTATGAGTGGCATTTTATGCAAGCAAAGACTTACAAATTATTGTAAGTTTGTTAACATTATACAGGAAATAAGACATTGACCTTAAATATAAGAATCTAACTGCTAATATGTACTAATTTGGTCATCTTTAATTTGATGATGCCAACTAAGCAGTTTAAAGCCCACAGGAGAGTTTTACCCAGACATAGGAATACTAATATGCTAAATTATATAAATGTGCATAAAAATTTAATCACCTTTGGAAATTCCTCACCTATGTTGTGTTGATTTATAAGCTGCACAGTTCCCATTTTTTAAAGGAATTTTTAACCGTTTGGAAGACTAAGTCAGATGATCACATACCATAAAACTGTGTTTCTTAAGTCATTTTAATTCAGACATCCAATGTGTTCTCAACAGATGTTTGGGAATGAATTTGTGATCTAAATTCTAATATGGTGAAATAGGCTTATGGCAATTTATCGTTGAACAATAACTGTTACAGAAGCAACAAAAAGGCTATGCAAAAAAGGTTGCAACCACAAAGAAATATCCAAACTGCAATGTGTGCTTGGGATACAAGTGTAAACTAATGTTAAACACTCCTGATGTAAATGCTGTCTCTGTCACTTACTATTTTTGTTACTTCACGTAAGTTATCTTTACCTCTATCTTAGTATAGTTAAAGATAATAATATAACTGCCATATGACTACCATAACAAAATGCCACAGATCTGTGACTTGATAGAAATATTTTTCTCATATTTATGGAGATTAGAAATCCAAGATCAAGGTGCCTGCAGGGCTGGTTTCCCATAAGATCTTTCTTGTTGGTTTTCAGATGGCTGCCTTCTTACTGTGTCCACACATGGCTTTTCCTCTGTGTGTGTCATCCCTGTTGTCTCCTCCTGTTTGTATAAGGACACCAGTCATATAGGTTAAGACCCTACCGTAACAGACTCATTTTGACATAATCATTTCTTGAAAGACCTTATCTCTAAATACCATTATATTCTGAGGTTCTGAATTTTGGAGTGACACAATTCAGCCCAAAACACCTCACTAAACCTTAGTTTGGCTTTATTTTCTGAAAAAATCGAGATAATATTACTTATATGACAAGATTGCTATGAGAATAAATGGGATACAACATGTAAATCACTTAGTATAGTGACAGGCACATTTTAAATATTTAATAAATATAATTTTGCTGGTATTATAATTATTATCAATATCAGCATATTATTATAATCTCATCGGGATTTATTTTGTGTTACATTTAATAATAACAGTATCCTATTTCATGTAATCCTTATTTTTTTATTTTTTATGTTTTGAGACAGGGCCTCACTCTGACACCTAGGCTGGAGTGCAGTGTCAGGAATATGGCTCACTGCATCCTAAACCTCCTGGGCCTGGATTCTCCCACTTCAGCCTTCCACATAGCTGGGACTTACAGGTGCAGACCACCATGCCCAGATTATTATAACTGTTATTATTGTATTTTTTTGTAGAGCAGGGGTTTGGCCATGTTTCCCAGGCTAGTCTCAAACTCCTGAGCTCTATTGATCCACCCGTCACAGTTTCCCAAAGTGCTGGGATTATGGGTGTGAGCCATTGCGCCTGGCCCCCTTATGTTTCTTCAACATATTTCCTGAACTAATTACAGACTCGGTGAATTCTTTCTTGCTTTGTATTTTGAGAAATATAGTGATAAAAATCATTATCCTCACTGACAATAAAAAAGCAAGTTATATTTAGTTAGGCAAAGGCATACTGTTATTTCAAGTATCAGATTAAAACTTGAACTATACTTTTCATAGAAAATAACCATGTTAATGATCTGTATTCTTACATGCATATGAAAAAAGTGAATTGTGTTATGTAAATCAGGAAAACAGAGATTATTCTATAATATTCTCCAAATAAAATAACAATGTCTTGATACAATAAAAGTTTATTACTTGCTCAAGGAACATGTCAGTTGTAACTTTGTATATGGGAGGTGGCTCCTGTGCTCACTGTAGTCATTTAGGTATCTGGGCTTGTTTACTAACTATATCACAAATTCTGCCAGATATTGTGGTGTAAGTAAAGAATGTTCTTGAAGCTCTTCTTATTAAGTAAATGTCTTTCCTATAAGTGAGATATTTTATGCACTTATAATTTTTCAGAACTAATCCTATGACTGCAGTCACCTACATCAGAATCAGGAAGGATAATTCTATTATATTTTCAGAATTCAGTGAGGTGACCATATTTGAATACATAGTGAACAAAATTAATTGCTACTACAATTGCAGTCTCTCCATGTCTTAAATTCAACTCATGCATTTTGACATTAATGTTTTTACAACCATAGGACAAGTATCCATGGGAATGAATACACACACACAAACACACAAGACAACATATATTAGTGAATAAAAATCAATGACTAGCAAAGTTATTATAATAATCTCTATAAAAACCTCATCCCTAATAGTTATAACATTATATAAAATAAATGTAATCCATTATGACACATTGTTTTTATCAAAACGCAAATTGTTCTTGAAAGAAGAAAGCCTCTATCTTTTTTGATGATAGTTAACAAAAAATTGTCTGTTGCCAAAAGGAGCCCTCA
Source organism: Gorilla gorilla gorilla (assembly GCF_029281585.2). Lineage (NCBI taxonomy): Eukaryota > Metazoa > Chordata > Mammalia > Primates > Hominidae > Gorilla > Gorilla gorilla. The sequence continues at coordinate 91,252,617 of NC_073243.2, forward strand.
TAATAAAAATTCATAAATTTGCAACACTCCAACAGACTGTTAAACAATGATGGATGCTGTTAGAAATAAACCAATATTAGCAAATGAAATTATTGACTTAAAATGTTCTAACATTAATAACATAAAAAGAGCTGGCTTAAAGAAATGACATGTAAGCTTTGTAACAAAACATTATTATAATTGAAGGAGTACTATTAAATTAATCATAGCCACTGATTCCTTAAAATAAAAGTATATTTAAAAATTAAAATCATTATTTTTATTTTGAGCCCAAGGCTTTGATGATTATAATAATCATAACTCCTGAAAAATTAATTAAATTGCATAACCAATCAATGTATATTCTGTAAGTTCTTTATCCTGTGCTATAGCAATAGCAAAACTAAGGAAGAAAACTAAAAAGAAAGAAAGAAAGTAAGGTTTTATTATACATAAAACCTGAACAATGAAAAGTATCAAGAGTAACTAAAGAAAAAGTTGTATGTATTTTTCATACTTAGGTCCACTCTTGTTCTTAAATTTCCAAAAACTATCTCTATATATGTTAAAATAGAAAAAGCCTGTGAAAAGTTACATATTTCTCCAGGGCAAACAAAAGTTCATTGTCTTGTGAAATGTAGAATTCCAGATTTCCCACAGTGATGGATTCAGAAATAAAAGAAAATATTTGAATAAATGGTTTATCTTTTATTAAGTAATGGTTCTTCCTAAATATTATTTCTTTTATTTTATTTTATTATTATTATACTTTAAGTTTTAGGGTACATGTGCACAATGTGCAGGGTATTTACATATGTATACATGTGCCAAGCTGGTGTGCTGCACCCATTAACTCGTCATTTAGCATTAGGTATATCTCCTAAAGCTATCCCTCCCCCCTCCCCCCACCCCACAACAGTCCCCAGTGTCTGATGTTCCCCTTCCTGTGTCCATGTGTTCTCATTGTTCAATTCCCACCTATGAGTGAGAACATGCGGTGTTTGGTTTTTTGTTCTTGCGATAGTTTACTGAGAATGATGATTTCCAATTTCATCCATGTGCCTACAAAGGACATGAACTCATCATTTTTTATGGCTGCATAGTATTCCATGGTGTATATGTGCCACATTTTCTTAATCCAGTCTATCATTGTTGGACATTTGGCTTGGTTCCAAGTCTGCTATTGTGAATAGTGCCGCAATAAACATACGTGTGCATGTGTGTTTATAGCAGCATGATTTATAGTCCTTTGGGTATATACCCAGTAATGGGATGGCTGGTTCAAATGGTATTTCTAGTTCTAGATCCCTGAGGAATCTATACTTTTTCCTTACTTCTCCTTCTGCCAAAATCTAGTACTTCCCCATGTGGACCTGTAATAGGATTCTTCAGAAAAACAGAACCAACAGATTCCAATTGTGTGTGTGTGTGTGTGTGTGTGTGTGTGTGTGTGTGTGTGTGTGTGTAAAATTTAACGACAAATCTTATGCATACACATAAGAGAGATGCAGAGAAGTCCCAAGATGGGCAGTCAGCAAGCTGGAGACCCAGAAGAGCTGATGCAGAAAGCTCTAATCTAAAGACTAGAAAGCTCCACCTCAAAAGAGCCAACGTTTCAATTCAAGTCAGCAGGCTGGAGAATTCCTATATTGCAGTTCAAGGCAGTCCAGCCAGAGAATTCCTTCTTACTCTGCTTTTTTGTTATACTCAGATCTCCAACTGGCTGGAAGAGGCCCACCTCAACCAGCTCCCTTATCAGGCTCTCACATGCTCAGTCACAAACACTTCCCTGAATTTCCCCAGCGCCAGATACCAAACCTCACTCATCTCTCCCCACTTGCTATACATTACCTATCTCTTACAGCTCCATCCTGAAGTTACCCTGTCTCTGGGTGGGCCACCTTGTGTACCCTGCCAGGCAGTCTTCTCTCCTTTGGGGTTGAAAGTAACATAGAATTTGCTTTTCGTCTATGCAAGTGCCCATGTGTTGTGTCCCATCATCCAAACAAGGAGGTATGCACATCTGTACATATAAGTGCATACATACCTATCTTCTCCCCACAATTTCTACCCTAGTTCAATTTGCAATTATTCCTGTGTTGAACTGTTAAAATACTTTTCTAATATAAACTATCCATTCTGCAATTCGAGATCCCAAATATTCTTTATAAAATAAATCACATTGTGAATGCCTCTGCTTAAAATTTTTTGTTCAGGCTTACAAACAGTTTCAAATTTGAATCCACGATAGTTTTTCTGTTCTTGTACAGACACATTACTGGAACACAGAAACTTTGCATTGTAAAGCTGTCTGACAATAGTATTTCTATTCCCTGTATTGTCCTTATCAAATTCAGCTGGAAATTCCCCAGTTGTTCTTCAAAAACTAGCACTAACAGTATCTTCAACCCCAGGATAAAATTAATAGCTGCTAATTCCACAACTGCAGCACCTAGCAAACACCACCAAAATGTATCCTGTCAATATGTAACATGTTTATGTGGCTACATTTTTACTTCCCAATTAAAATGGACTTCCTGAGATAGTAAGTATAGTTTATTTTGCCTTGTATTCACTCTCAATTATATTATCAAATACCTGGCAGATAGAGCACATTCAATCATTTGATTTGTTGAGTTCAATTGACTATAACATACGTATATATATATATATATATATATATATATACATACACATAAATACATAGACTAACTAAAGGTGTGTGTGTATATATATAGATGTATATATATACATGAATATATATAGGTGTATACATATACACATACACACACACACACAACCCTTTAGTTAGAATACATTTACTAATCTGGGAAGGAGACTACTTTTATTAAAAGTATTTCTTAAACTAAAATTTTGGGGCAATTATAAGGAAATGGTGAGATTTGTTTTTCTCCCACAACACAGCAAATATATCAGAAGTACCTGTCTTCATGCTTTATGTGGCCCAGAAATAGTTAAATATTGAAATGTGGAGATGTTACAATAAAACTTAAGCCCAGAAGTCATAAATTCAAGGATTCTCTCAGGTAATTTTTAACTTAACCTTATTTTTGCCATGTAAAATCAGAGAGATTTATACATAATATCCATCAGGAAAAAATTCTAAAGAAAATATCACTTTCACCATCTTTAGAAAAATTGAATCATATTTTTTAAATCCTGCATTTTTATAAGTTTATTCAGTGCCATAGAAAAAGAAACTGCTAGATCAAGATAAATAGACACGAATCCTTCATGCTTTGTAGATAGAACATTCTAGAAATTGTAGGTAGTGTGAAAACTCTGCACAATTAAAAAAAAAAGCTCTGGGATAAAGATTGAATGAATGCAATAATTACTTAAGTACAGGATGAGCACAGGTTCTGGGCCAGGTGGGAATGCAAAGGAGGGTTGGACATTAAAAAAAGGCAGGGAGACCTTATGAGAGAGCCATATGCTGACCAAAGAGTTCCTCAAATGTATAAGGGGAAAACAATTGGAATACAGCTCCAAATTTTGCTGTAATATCGTATGTATGTATGTAGGTATATATTACATAGTTTTTATGTATAATATACACATCCCCACCTGTGCATTGCATATTTCAACTAATCTATTATATGCAGTTTATTGCAACATATGACTCAGCATACCGATTTACTAAATCCCATGCTTTTATGACCCTCCTTCATGTATGGTTAAATAGAGACAACTGTACCCAGTAGCTGTGTAGAACACTTTTGAACGTGAGGCTGAGGCCTACAAAGAGTAGTTCAAGTAAATGGCAGCCTGGATCAGCTTGCTTTCTTCACATCAAAACTAGATAATCCAAATCCTATCTTTCACTTTAAGTCTAAATTTTGGTTTCCATGTACCTAAATACAGTTTTATTTCTGAAAATGGTCACTCAAAGTTTTAACTTTACTCATGCTTCCATGTTACTTTAAAAAAGTTATATATAAGAACTAAGATAAACACTATTATTTTATTAATAAATAAAAACAATTGTGATACATGTCCTGCTTATACTCCTCAATATTCTTCAAAATACTAAATTCAGTATTTAGTACTTTAGTATTTCAGTGCAAATTTGACTTAGCATAAATTAATAAGAAAAGAACACTTCAGAACACAAAATAACATCTGCAAATAATGTTGTTGCTCCATTGCGGCTGCTCCCTACACACCAAGCAACATATGACCAGAGGCAGCATTTAGCACAACTCTCTGGAGGATATTTTGTTATTTGCTGTGAGAAAAGGGAAAAATGAAGCCCATTTGACAGTGGTAGAGATGAGACTCTAACCATTTTTGGTTTCTTTCCACCATTTATTTTGTAAAACATAAGCATCCAGTTCATAGAGACCTGATGTTAGAAAGCTGTACCTATGAGTAACAGATGGCAGCTTGTGGGGGGTTGGAATATGCAGCAATAGGAGCTCGATATTCTGTATTTATGTATTCTTGGAGCTGATAAGCATTTGAGAGGCTTTCCTATTTACAAATTTGCAAACAGAAATAAATCATATTAGTCAACAGCTTTTATTTTCAATTTTATCTATGAGTCATGAGGCTTGGAGTATCAGAAAATATTGAAAAAGAATACATATTTATATAACTATATGCATATGCAATGTCTTCAAAATATACAGGATTCTTTCATTATTTTTAAGATGAATAAACTACCAAAATATGTATTATTGTGTATATTTAAGAAGAGGAAACAATATTTCCAAGCCTGTTAATAGTACATAAAAGAAAATAAGAATATAAAAATATTTTATTTTAAAATGTTTACCTCACAGTATTGATTTAGTTATTTAGTTGCCTCAAACATTGATTTAGGTTTTTTATGCCTAAAAAATTAGTTGTTTATGTCTTTTAAATCACTAAATTAGTCTGCAATCTGCCTATTGACAATAAGGAAAATCAAGTGTCTTATCTCACATCCTGTCAAACCATAATTATATGAACATTTGCACACAGTTAATTTTGTTTGCATTCAGTTAGAAATACCTGCTGGGTGGGGATTATCATTACATTCAGGATATGCCTGATTTGCCAAAAGGCCAGAACTATCACTCAGCATACTAAAATTCTCTCAGCAACTGAAGTACATTTAGAAAGAATGAAAATGAGGCATCTTCATCATATTAAAGAAAATATTAGCTAATTTTCAAGCACTTGATATACATGAATCTATGCAACCTGTTTAAATACAAAAGACATTCTTTTGAGTTCACCTGATATTTGAGGGATTTTACCTAACAAACTATTGACAGAGGAAGAGAAAAATGCAATTGGTGCTCAAACTCATCTTCTGTTTATCTAATTGCAAAGTGAACAAATCTCCCAATTCACAATATAAAACTACTAGTATCCAAAGCCCTAATTAAATACTTTTAGAAAAAACTACCTAATTTTAGCCTCTATCAAAAGTCAGAAAATATTATATCAGAACCATTGTCTAAAGAAAGTGCAATTTCAACACATGTTGAGACAATTTACTTCTAGAAGCAACTACACTACCCTTGTCTGGGTAAAACATTTTACTATTATGAAACAAGATTGCTTGGGAATTTACAACTGCCAAAGGAAATGAAGCATGCCTAAATAATTTCAGAGGTATTAAGGACATTATTGCTTAATATTATTACATTTATTATCATGACCCAACTTAAGTCATATTCGAAAAGGCTGTGCTTGTGTGTTTGGTAATATTTTGGTACTAGGAAAGCTTGACATTCCAAGTTTCTCCCTATGGAAGGCAGAATTTCCCCTTAAAGATATCTACTCCCTAATTCCTGGAACCTGTGAATACTTAATATTTCTTGAACAGAGGAATTTTGCAGATGTAATTAAGGTTGAAGATCTTAAAATTAAAAGATTAATTTGAAATTTATGAGTGGGTCCAATCTAGTCACAGAAACCTTTAAAAGCTGAGAGCTGTCTTCACCTGGAGAAGAAGAAATCTGGCAAAAGAGATGTCAGAGAGACTTAAAGCCTAAGAACTTAACATACATTGCTTATTTGAAGAATGAAAGGATGAAGCGATGAGGAATGCAGATGGTCTACAGCGGCTAGGTCTCCCAGCCAATAGCCTGCCAGGATAGCACAGGAATTTTGCCAGAAACACGAATGATTTTGGAAGAAGATTCTCTCTCAAAGCTTTGAAATAAGAGCCCAGGCTAACTGATGCCTTGATTGTAGTCCTGTGAGATTTGGAAAAGGGGAAGCAGTTGAGCCTACCGAGACTTTTGGCCTACAGAATTTTAAGAAAATATGTTTGTGTTGTTCCAAACAACGAAATTTGTGACTATTTGCTACAGCAGTGATAGAAAACTAAGACACTGATCCACAGAAAGAATGGGCTTCCTACTTTGGATAACAGGAGCAACATATCCAATTGTAATCTCTTTTTTGTTGTCCACTAGTATACTCACAACTAATTTTAAGTAGGATCTTTATCCCTGGTATAGGTGCCTCTTTCATTCCATGTATTTTAATTTTTTTCTGAATTTTTTAAACAATTTAATGATGTTTGTGTTTGCATCTTTAAAAAATTATATTAAGTTGCAATATCCTATTTAGAAATAAATGGAATATAAATATGAAAAATAAAATTAATTTTGTTTTTATTCATAGCTTCTGTCACTGTGAAATATTTAAATAGAGTCTACTGGAATACACAAAAGGCAAGGTAAAATAAATTAGGATTATATGTGATGAACATCAATTGTATTTCATAGACAATATATATTTTCTGCACCTTTGATGGCAGTAGACTGAGTTTTGGGGAAGATTTACCTCTCCTGTTTTATCTGAAATCTTGATGGTAGTGGCATGACATATATCTTACCACTTTAGTGAAGGGAATCTCTCCTAAGTTCTCTGCGGGGACATAGTTAAATCGTGGGTTATCTGTTCTTACATAATCCATTTTAGCATTTTTTTTTTTTTTTTTTTATTTGAGACGGAGTCTCGCTCTGTCGCCCAGGCTGGAGTGCAGTGGCGCAATCTTGGCTCACTGCAAGCTCCGCCTCCCGGGTTCACGCCATTCTCCTGCCTCAGCCTCTCCGAGTAGCTGGGACTACAGGCGCCCACCACCACGCCAGGCTAATTTTTTGTATTTTTAGTAGAGACTGGGTTTCACCGTGGTCTCGATCTCCTGACCTCATGATCCGCCCGCCTCGGCCTCCCAAAGTGCTGGGATTACAAGCGTGAGCCACCGCGCCCGGCCAGCATATTTTTATGTAGCCTTTAAAACCCATTCTCAATATTTTGCCTCAGATGTTCTAGCATCTCCACCTAATTTACTGTAAACTATTAATGTTTCTAAGGTTCGGCAAAACAAAAACGGCACTGGAAAAAGTTAAAAGTAAGACTTAATTTAAGGGTATTGTGAAAGGAATAGACACAATAATGGCGTATCAATTCAATGCTATTAAAGCAACAGAAAGAGAGCTTTCAAAAGGTAGAGAGAGTAGGCAGATAGAAGATATCAGGTCATCTGTATTTTTTCACTTGCCTTATGCAAAGAAATAGTTAACATTATCCTATCTTTGTATCTTCAGAACCGGAGGTAGTTTTATAACTGGAATTAGATGCTCACTGAGAAAGTTAGTGTATTAGTCCATTCTCACGCCGCTAATAAAGACGTATCTGAAAATGGGTAATTTATAAAGAAAAAGAGGTTTACTGGACTCACAGTTCCACATGGCTGGGGAGGCCTCACAATCACGGCAGAAGACGAAGCAGGAGCAAAGAACGTTTACATGGCGGCAGGCGAGAACTTGTACAGGGAAAACTACGCTTTATAAAACCGTCAGATCTCGTGATACTTACTCACTATCACGAGAACAGCACAGGAAAAAGCCGCCCGTATGATTCAATTACCTCCCACCAGGTCCCTCCCACTGTAACACTTGCTGTCTGGGGCTTTGGAGGTCATTGGTACTCCCCGCTAGATGCTTCCGTGGGGCTCACAGAGTTTTGTTCCAGCTGACACCCAAAAGCGCTCACCTGCGTGCTCCTTCCCGGGAAGGGTTGAGCGCCAACAGGTTCCAGTGAGTGGAGTTTGCCCCTGCCAATGCTGAAGCAGCTGGCTAGCTCCAGTGCCCGCACTGCAGTTCCCACCCGCCAAGGGGTCAGGGGAATTTCCTGCTTCAGTATATTCCTCAAGTCTGAGATTTACTTACTTTTATAAGTGCCTAATTTGTAAGACAAAGCTCTCTTTCAACAAAGCATCAGCATTCTCCGAGTTGATAGATGGCTTACCTAAGTCTGTCTTTTTTTTTTTATTTTTATTTTACTGCTTTGAACTTGAGTGTTCATATTACCTCCTCAACACTCATAATTATTTATAATTGCCATTTTTACAGTACTGCTCAAGTACTACACTATTTTTATAGCCCAGTATGGACCCTTAGATCTTTACTCCAACCAAATTCACAACATGTGGGGGGGTCTTAGAACTTCGGATGTTTTGTTACGCTAAGAGTTCTCACTCCTTTACTTATCACCATAAATAGCCAGAGGACAATTCTGTACTGGAAACCCATTATAAGAATCTGTCTTCTAGGAATCCACTTCTAATACCACTTGTCTTTGTTTTGATTTACCCAAAATCAACCTTGAGATGGGAATTCAAGTATCAGTGGTTTATTGGAAGGTAATTTAGGGAATCATAATAGTTGTGTGGAGAAGTTAGACCCCCCAAAAATATAAATACTCCATTAGATCATTTGAATTTTGATCCTTGATTTGACCCTTCTTTTCTTTTATATCAGGGGTCAGAAAACTTTTTTTTTTCAAGACAGTCTTGCTCTGTCGCCCAGGCTGGAGTGCAGTGGCGCGATCTCGGCTCACTGCAACTTCCACCTCCCAGGTTCATGCCATTCTCCTGCCTGAGCCTCTTGAGCAGCTGGGACTACAGGCGCCCACCACCACGCCCAGCTAATTTTTTGTATTTTTAGTAGAGACGGGGTTTCACCATGTTAGCCAGGATGGTCTGGGTCCCCTGACCTCGTGATCCACCCGCCTCGGCCTCCCAAAGTGCTGGGATTACAGGCGTGAGCCACCGCACCCGGCCAGAAAACTTTTTCTGTAAAGGGTCAGTTAGTAAATGTTTTAGGCTTTGCAGGCCATGTGATCTCTGTCCTAGCCACTGAACTTGTCATGGTAGCATAAAAACAGCCATGGATAACGTGTCACTGATTGAACATGGATGTGTTCCAATAACGTTATTTATAAAAACAGGCACTGGGCTGGATTTGGCCCAGAGGCACTACTTTATTAATTCATACTCTATTTTATGTCTCAAGGACAAGAATCATGACTTTTTATCAATATAACGTAACTATTTGGCCAATTGTCTACACATAGATAATACTTATAGAGAAATAATAAAAGTTTTAACATATTTATAGGTGATATGGATGGTGACATTGCAATGATCTTTCCTCTTGCTTACTTCAATGAACTTGAAAATATGGTTGCATTTTAAAAGGTAAGCTGAAAATTAAAACCCAAGATTGAATCATGAATAGTTATCTTCAAAGCAGAATAGCAATGCACCACCCAAACAAGCTTGGCAGTCACCTAATTTACTTTATTGCCCTTGATAAAGAAATAATATTTCCCCCAGTTGGTCAATTGTAAATAAATGGAAAGCAGATGAAGCAGAGAGAGAGGCAAACTTTGACTGAATAGCACTACTCTATCCAAAATAGAAAGGTGGAGCTTCAAGGATCTGACCTCATTGCCCCCAAGACAGGTAGAATGCTACCGTGGAAAGGATCCTTAGTCAGTCATAAATTTTGCTAAATATTTTACCTAATTCCCGCTTGCTTTGGTTCCTTGTTATTTTACCAACTTTGATGGAAAATTTTTGTATAAAATGTATTATTATCCCGTTCATATTAAGTTCAAGCATATGCTTAAGTAAGCATGATACTACATAAGGACACAGCCTTAGATAGCAAATTTATTTTTTGTGAAAAACAGCACAGGCTGGGTGTGGTGGCTCATGCATTGAATCACAGAACTTTGGGAGGCCAAGGCAGGAAGTTCACTTGAGGCCAGGAGTTCTACACCAGCCTGGCCAAATGGCAAAACCCCATCTCTACTAAAAATACAAAAATCAGCCAGGTGTGGTGGAGGGCCCCTGTAGTCCCAGCTACTCAGGAGGCTGACGCACAAGAATCACTTGAACCTGGAGGCGTAGGTTGCAGTGAGCTGAGATCACACCACACACTCCAGCCTGAGTAACAGGCGGGACAACATCTCAAAAACAAACAGAAAAAAGCAGCACAAATTTTACATATACTGAGTAAGAGGATGGCTAGAAGCGTGCTTTGAGGAATGGCATATTTATTAAACAAAAAGTGTGTACAAAGGTATTGGTATATTGTATTAGCACTTTACACTTCTGTTACAAATGTTGCTTTGCATGAAATTTTTTCACAATGAAAAAAGTACTTGCCTAAATATTGTTATATCTTTCCTTTTTGGAAATCTTTCTGAGGTATGGGGAACCCCTTTCATAAGTTATTCAAACAATGCTCACAATTTCAGAATGAAGTATTTTCATGCATGTATTAGCATCACTCTTAGTTATTAGATATAAACAGCAAATTGAATGAAATGTTTTTTTCTCAAAATATGTAGACTATCTAGTTCTAAATCTGTATTTTAGCTCTTTCTTCAGCTGGACTATGCTCATCCTCCTTTCTGGTTGAGGTTATAAATTTAACAATGTTATTGAGAGGTGAAGCCAGCTGGGCTTCTGGGTCACGTGGGGACTTGGAGAACTTTTCTGTCTGGCTAAAGGATTGTAAATGCACCAATCAGTGCTCTGTGTCTAGCTAAAGCTTTGTAAATGCACCAGTCAGCACTCTGTAAAAACTCACCAGTCAGCGCTCTGTGTCTAGCTAAAGGTTTGTAAACGCACCAGTCAGCACTCTGTAAAAACGGACCAATCAGCACTCTGTAAAATGGACCAATCAGCAGGATGTGGGTGGGGCCAAATAAGGGAATAAAAGCTGGCAAGGCGAGCCAGCAACAGCAACCTGTTTGGGGCCCCTTCCAGCTGTGGAAGGTTTGTTCTTTTGCTTTTCACAGTAAATCTTGCTGCTGCTCATTCTTTAGGTCCGTGCTACCTTTATGAGCTGTAAAACTCACTGCAGAGGTCTGCGGCTTCGCTCCTGAAGTCAAGTCGGGGAGACCATGAAACCACTGGAAGGAAAAAACCCCGGACACATCTGAACATGTGAAGGAACAAACTCGGGACACACCATCTTTACCAACTGTAACGCTCACCGTGAGGGTCTGCGGCTTCATTCTTGAAGTCAGCAAGACCGAGAACCCACTGGAAGGAACCAATTCCAGACACATTGTCACTAATAAAACCTATGTCTGTACCTTCTAGCATTATATATAAAAAGTGCAACATAGAAAACAAAATTAAAATCCACAACTATTTAATATTCACAACTTCTGGATTTATCTCATGTTGCAAAGTATTTTTGTTACCCTATTCTTTGTATGAGAAATATAAAACATCAGTATTTCATTGGTGAAATGTTCTTTATAGTAGTTTAAATAATAATTGCATACAATCACGTCCTATATGTATTCTCTCCTGCAATAAAGAATGGCATGAGCATAATTACAAGAATTAATGACCTTGCATTAGTGTAGCTGTAAATCAAGCAAAATCTGCAAATTATTTTAATTGCAGCATCCAGTTAAAATATTTTGGTCAATGAGCCTTTACAAATTGTATTAAAATGCATAAAAATAATTTTGCTGTGCTATATATTATGCTAACACACATTTATGATGGGAGACTTTAAAATACAATCTTTCCTTTTTTTCTAATAGAATTATGCATTTATTTATCAACTTACCTGGGAAGATATCTAGTCTTAAACTGTCACTGAATAGATAAAAACATTGTGAAAATTTTTTTTTCCATATAAACCTATGTTTTCCAGTTACTAGGTAAGATGTACTAGTTTTATACTGTTGAGTAACAGATTATCACACCTTGCAGCTATAAAAAGCATACATTTATTATCTCACACTTTCTATGCATCAGACGTCTAGCACATTTTAGCTCCTCCTTCATTCAAGGTCCCACAAGGTTAAAGTTCAGCTGTCAACTGGGCTATCTTTTCTTCTAGAGCTTGGGGTTTTCGTTAAGACTTACATCGTTGTTGACAGGATTCAATTCCTTCTAGCTATAGGGCTGAGGTCACCATTTTCATTTTCTTTTTCCATGTTGTCCAGAGGATGCTCTCAACTCCTGGAGGTCCCCAACCAGGCCCTTGCCACGTGTCCTAGTACATGCCAGCTCACTTCCTCAAAACCAGCTGGAAAATATCTCTCTGTGGTTGCCGGGGCTAATGTCTTAGGTTACAATGATGAGAATGACTATCACATCATAATCACAGTCCCCGTTTACACTCAAAGGTAGGGTATATGCCAGGGACAGGATGCTGAGGTTTATCTTAAAATTCTGTTTGCCATGCTGCCCCAATTGCATGTTTCAGCCCCACAAGCAGAAAATGGTCTCTCCCTGGTCCCAAGAACATAATTGCTTGTCATAGTCCACAACCACCAAACTGGAAACTGATTAGCATTTACACTTGAATGGAATTAAGACTATCACTGTTAGAATGGTTCTTTATGGCTTATAAACAGAGGAGTTGAATAATTTCTGAAAATGGCTAGTTATGAAATAATTTTTTTGATTCATTATTTAAATATTCAGCCTGGACATCTCCTGATACTGATATCATGTTTTCTCATGAAGATGTGTGCATAACCCCCTCTTATGAATTAATGAACATACAGCCATGACCCAAAATAGTTTTTCACCGTTAAAATTGTAAAAGTAAAATGAACAACTATTTACATCAAATTTTCACCTCATCATTTCGTTCCCAAACCTCCCTCACATATTCGCCTCAAGGTTGATAATTTTTTGATGATTATGAAAAATTTTGAGAAATGTATTGAAAATTTCACGAGGCAACATTTTTTATCTGAAATAAAGAAGAGAGTACAGTAATCCCACCAAATGATATTTAAGTCAGCAGAGAGTCAAGGTCAAAAGCAGAGAAATAGCTCCTTCAATCTGTTTTTACTGCAATATGTAATTCATTTGATAATGTTACAAATACAACCAGATCTAGCCAAGGGCATTTGTATTGGGTGTGATGAATTGTGTTTGACCTACTGGTACCACCCACTGAATACTTAACTTCTTGTATTTCAATAACTTCTCTGATAATCAACCACCTGGGCAACATTTGCAGTCTTTCAAGTTGTCACTTTGGGACATGAATTAGTGTTAACATACACATAAATCATTGCAGCAAGTCAAGAGGAACTGAAGCAGAGTGCTGTTGGCTTCGATACAGTCACAGCCGGAAACTGAAGTGGATACGTTCATGCAGTTAAAATAAATAGGTACTACCTCTAACATATTTAATTCTTGTGATTTTCTGTTTTGTTAGATTCTACCAAAATTACTGTTCCTAAAATTAAAACCATTGTTGTTAAAAGTGAAGGATTATCATCATAAACAAACCAAGCTTTGTGATATTTTTCTTTTTAAAAGAAAAACCTAAAGAACGCTCAATAATGGAGGCCTCTCATTTTGGTATACCAAATTATTGAAAATTAAGAGTGATATAATTATCGTCTGATGCTGCTACACCATTCTTTCTGTAAGCCTTCGAACCAACAGCTTCAGAGGAATTAATAGCAATACTGAAAAGGAATAACATCTTACTTATTTCATGTCATTACAAAAACTTGTCAAAGTCATTTTGAAACTTTGTGTCCTTTGGGGAGATCATTTAAAAAATAATAATTAGTCCATCTAGTACCTCCAAATAACAACTTTTCCTAACTTCCTCAAGCAAATTTATTTATATTTTAAACATCATCATTAGACTATATTCATAGTCGTAGTTTTGTTTGATTCTATACCTTCTTTGAAAACAATCTATATCCCAATTTCAGTTTTTATCTAGTGAAAATCAAGAATATCTATTAGTACAATAGAATAAATAAAATAAGTCTGTCACTTCTCAGTTACTTTTTAATTTTATTTAAAACATATAATTGGATCTAAAAGTTTTCTGTGTTCGCTAATTTTTTAAACCAGGCACATTTAATTTCAGGTGACTTTTAATGAAAATCTGTTTTTAATATTTTTATTAGTATTTCTTCAAAGCATTATATTAAGTTTAAAAACATGGATAATCAAATATGTCATTTAATGTGAGTTTTGATGATGTTGGAAGTAATCCTCTGTAAATAAAAGATACTATGGAATTTCATACAGTTAAAATGTCATAAATCAGAAAAAAGATAATAAATAGCTTTCAAATACACTAGATGACTTAGAGATAAAAAAGATAATTACTGAAAATATAGTAATAGCCAGATTCAAATTAGACAAGTGAATTTAATTCACCGGTATATTTTTTCTTCCCACTAATACTTTACCAATGAAAGTAAATATGAGTAAAAGTAAAGATTCATGCAGACAAAAACAAGACAGCGGTCTAAAGGTGAAAAGGCAAATAGGTGAGTGTTAACTAATGTGTGTGCCCAGATCAAACCAGAAAATAAAGGCGGTGATTGTCACCTACATCTCGAGAGGTTGATGCTCAAGAGCCAGGTAGGGTCACGTGCAGGAGTGAAATGTTGAGAATGTCAATGGAGGATCTGTATCCTAAACACCAGGGATCCCCTTCTGGACAAAGACCTCTAAAATAAGGACTGGCAAGCTGAACAGTTACCAGGAAGAGGCTGATTGATATTAAGCAACCAACTGGACATTTACACATAGCCACATCGCGTCCCCAGCTTTTGTCATGAGATTACTTCTCTTTTCTCAGGCCTAATGGGAAGTCTGAGGAGGCTTGTCTGAAAAACCTAAAAGACCACGGGGAGAAGTTTCCATCTATTGACATTTGAGTCTCCCCTTGCACAGTCAGCATTGCATAAAGTCATCAAGGTACAAGCCTCACCCACATATATGGATATTCCATTAAGTATTGTTAGTGGTTCACATCTAACTCATGCATTTAGTAATTCATTAGTTAAGTGAATACCTATTGTGCATATATCGTGGTCCAGTGACTGCTCTTAGTGATTGGGATAAGTGAGTAATGGAGAAAGATCACATCTCTTAAGGTATTATATCCTAGTTATGGGATGACCAACAGTAAACTTTAGACATACAGATGCAAAAATTACCTAGTAGCAAGTGCTATGAACAAAGAGAAAAAGTGGAACTGCTTAAGAAGGTTCAAGAGTTCTGGGGACAGGAAGAAGTTATTGTTAGAATGGTCAAAGGAGGTCTCATTTTAATGAGGTGAGGGAATTAGCCCTGCGGGTATCTCAGGAAAGAGAATTCCAGACAGAATAAATAGGCAGTTCAAAGGATGCAAGGATTGGCATGCTTACCATGTTTGAAAAGAAACAAGTAGCTCCCTGCGGCTAGAGAAAAGTAAGAGGGAAGTTGTTGGTTGTAGAGAAAATGGGAGAAAGATCTTTCATAAAGAATTTAAAATATAAATAGACTACTAAGGAGCAGGATACACAAGGAAACAGAAAGTACTCAGCATGAAAAAGAAAAAAAACATTAAATAAAAACTATAAACACAAGCAAAAGGAATTAGAGATAATGAAAGCAGCAGGAGAAATCTACACAAACCAAAATAATAATATCACCACGTTTTCAGAAACACGAAAATCAATTCCATCCATAAAACAGAAAGGGTATGACACTTGATTTTTTAAAATATCTACATCCAGACTCATTTTCATGTTTCAATCTACTAAAGAGAATGCTAATAGTGTGTGGGGGGGAGGAGGGAGGAGCAATTTAAACAAGAGGCATGAGCATAAAATTGAAATTCAACTTTTCAACAACATTGCTGAATGACAGAAAATTGAACAGAATTGTCACAACTTTTACAGAAAATGCTGTTTAAGATAGAATTCTGTTTGCAGCAAAATAATCAAAGGTGAAAAGCTATAAAGATAATTTGGTGAAAAAATGACTGAAATAAATTATTTCCAAGAACTTTCTTAAGAAGATATCCTCCAGCAAAAGGAAAACTTAACTAAGAAGGAGGACACACTATCCAAATATAGTGACCCTATCCAGCACAAGTCCCCAAAATACACGTGTGCAAATGTCCTACAAAACAATCAGTTTAGCTTGGGACAAGACAGTAGAAGACACAAAGTGAAGGGACAATGGGGAATAAAATACTCAATACTATAGAGTAATGATAGCATAAGAAAGAAAGTGATAGTTGCATGGTAAAGTGTACAAAGAATAAACAAGACAATTATTAGCTCAAGAAAAATATGTATAAGACATATTTTTTATATATTTGGCCTTTCATGAAGTATTTCCATTGGCATAATCATGTAAATACTGAATATTAGTTTAAATGACATACGCTTTTGACTATAGAGGGTAGGAGAGGAATAGTGAAGTATAAAATAATTCCATCTGTGCATGTTGTCTTGATTTTTCTTATTGTTGCCATAACAATTTACTACAAACAGTGACAAAAAATAATAATATATTATTTCACAGTTTGGTAGGTCAGAAGTCCCAGTGTGCTCAGCTGGCCCTCTGCTTCAGGTTCAAGACTAAACCAAACTATTGGCTGTGCTTCATACCTTTCTGGAGGCCCTGGGGAGGAATGTGCTTCCAAGCCTATTCAAGTTTGTGTCCACTTGAATTTATTTGTGGTTCTAAGACTGAGGTGTCTGTTTTCTTGCTGGCTGTCAGTTAGCGTGGAGGTGGGGGTACCCCTAAGTCCTAGAGGTATCTGTCTAGTGACATGTGGTGGTACTTCCACTGTTCTTTCTCTCAGCCTGTATAACTGCTTGCATTTTTTCCCATTGTTGCTGCAACAAACATCACAAATGTAATGGTTTAAAAAATACACATATTATTTTACAGTTGTCTTGGTTAAGAGTCCAACATGGATATTACTGGCCTAACATCAACATGTTGGCCTGGCTGCCATTTCCTCTAGCAGCTCCCAAACAGCATCCATTTCCTTGTCTTTTCCATCTTTTTGAACCCACCTGCAATCCTTGGCTCATGCTCTCCTTCCTCCATCTTTGAAAGCCAACAGTGAGTGTCAGGAGGAGTCCTGCCCACATCACATTACTCCTACCTTCTCTCCTGCCTCCCTCTTTCACTTTTAAGGATCCTGTGATGGCACTGGTCCCAGTGAGATAATCCAGGATAAACCTATTTTGAAGTCAGCTGATTAGCAACCTAATATGATCTGTAATCTTATTCCCCTAAAGTAACCTAACATTCACAAATTCTAGGATATTAGGATTATGGGCGATTTGGGGAGACCATTATTCAGCCCACCACAGTCTCTATTCAGTCCATTCTTTTATTATTTGTATGTAATGAATAAATCACAACCTAGCATAATGGAGTGAAGTACTTGTTGAGCACTGCAGATGTTATTCTGGACCTGAATTCACCATCCTTCTGCTGTCCTTAGCTCACAGCCTTGCCCCACTTACTTTACTGTATCAGGTCCATACCAATTCCACTTTTAAAGCCATCCTACTCCCATCTCGTGAAGAATGCTCTAAACTCTCTATAACCTCCCAGCATTTCTCATTATATTGTAAACATAGGTTAGAATTATTGCAGTAAAAAGAATCCCAAGATTCCAATGCTTCAACACAGCAAAAGCTTATTCCTTTCTTGTTAAAATTCCTGAAGCTCACAGCAACATTCCAGGTCCCAAGTAATGTATGTGATGACAGTTTTCCAGGTTGATGAAGTTCCATTATTCCACAGCTACACATTTTGGAGCACATGGCTTCCTCAGTTATAACACAACAGAAAGTTTGAGCAGGAGGATCTCACAGTGTTCATTAAATGCTTCAGCTCAGATATGACATAGGTCACTTGTTCTCACAATCCATTTGCGAGAATTAAGCAATCCTTAACTGTTGGCAGTGGGAGCAGGAAGGGATAATCCTCCAAGATTCATGAAAAGAGAGGAGAGGCAGGAGAGAATGTGCATTAAAATTTTCCACGGTACTCATTTTCATAGACATGCATGACCTTTCTTAGGTGGGTTCAGTTGGCATCAATAACCTCTCAGATCTGATTTTGGGTTGCAACATTTATTCTTAAACATTTCTCTCTCACACTGAGTCCAGTATTATTATCCAAATCATCTTCATGCTGTCTGTCTCCCACAGATCAGGTGGTCCTATCATCACAGCTGCAAGTGATTTATCAACTTCATTTCTGTAGCCTCATTCTAATAAATATTTGGATGACAGGGTAAAAAATTATCTATGGTCTAAGTCAAACACCTCTAGGTAGTTTAGCCAAAAAAGTTGCTCTGTTTAAAAATACACTACAGTTTCCATCCCTCAATACAGCTCCAGTAGCTCCCTATAAAATACTGAAATGCTTATATAAATATTAACATCAATATGATTTTTTTTTCATTTTCTTGTAGCTGCACATGTTTATGTTGACATACCCAATGCTATTCTGATTCATGATTGTATTAGTTTTTAAGTCAAATTTTTAACTTGACTTAAAACAAAGTACATTTATGGCTGGGCGCAGTGGCTCACACCTATAATCCCAGCACTTTGGGGGGCCGAGGTGGGTGGATCACGAGGTCAGGAGATCGAGACCATCCTGGCTAACACAGTGAAACCCTGTGTCTACTAAAAATACAAAAATTAGCTGGACATGGTGGTGGGCGCCTGTAGTCCCAGCTACTCAGGAGGCTGAGGCAGGAGAATGGCGTGAACCCTGGAGGCAGAGCTTGCACTTAGCCAAGATCACGTCACTGCACTGCAGCCTGGGTGACAGAGCAAGACTCCTTCTCAAAAAAAAAAAAAAAAAAAAAAAAAAAGGACATTTACTACTTCAGTTTCCCAGGGTCAGAAGCCTAAGCATAGTCCATCTGGTTCTTTACTTAGGATTTCCCAGGGATGTAATCAAGGAGCCAATTTGGCTGCATTCTCACTGGGAGACGTGAAGCAGAATGCAGCTGCAAACACACACAGGCTGTTGGAAGACTCCATTTCCTCGTGGCTGTAGGACTCATGGCAGCTTGCTGTTCTAGGCCAGCAGTAAAGGGTCTGAATTCAGGGAAGACCCTCCAAACTTGCAGGTGATTCCAACTGATAAAGACAGGCAACTTCTGATAATCTCCCTTTTGATGAACTGAAAATGGATTGATTTAGGGTATGAGTTACATCTGGAAAATCCTTTAACATTGCTGTTATAACATAACCTAATCAAAGGAGTGACACTCATCTCTTTCCCACATAATGTAATTTAATCATGAATGTGGCACCAGGAATTGGAGACCATGGGAGCCATCTTAGAATTTTGGTTATGGCTAGGATCCTGTCTTCATCTTTCAAACATGGAAGATTTGTGGAACGTCTCCTCTTTAAAACACCTGTAACATTTCAGGAGGCTGTGAGAGTGCATTGTCACTGCTTGTGTAATGCTTGCGGTGAGGCTTTTCAATCTAAAAAATCATTTCTTCATTTCTGAAACATGCTTATATGGATTTCTATGATAATTTCTCTCTCTCCATTTTTGATCTTGAGGGGTATTTTTCTTAGTTTCTCCTAGTTACTGTTTTGTTTATTTTAAAATATAATTTATTCATTTGTTAATATATACTAAAATATTTTCAATTTCCAAGAACTTTTATTTTTATATGAATATTTTTATTTTCTTCAGTTTGTTTGTGAGATGAAATTCCATGTCATAAAATTGTAGAGACATTTTTTGTAGTTCTTTCCCTGTTCTGTTTAAAACTTCTCTGGTACGTGTGAGTTGTTCATTTTAGATTTGCTAGTTTTATTATCTGACTTTTATTTAGAATATTCATTCAAATGGTTCATTTTTTTTTGCTTCCCATTAACAATCAAGAGAGCAACATAAAATAATTGATTTAAAGCACTGTATGTCGATCAAACTTGTTGCATAGCCTGCCTCACTGTAAGATCATACTTCTGTTTCCTGGCTTTCATTGGATCACTTCCAATAACATGGTTCAATTTAAATTAAATTTTTATAAATATTCTGATTTTATTTTATGCCTTACCTCTTTTGGTCCTACCAGAGAACATTCTCTGCTTTTAAGGACTCATATGATTTGATTGGGTCCATTGATATGATCCAAAATAATCTCCCATTTTAAGGTTCATAACCTTAAAGTCATCTGCAGAGTTCCTTATTTACAGGTTCTAGGGATAAGGGCCAGGGCATCATTGGAAGTCCTTTCTTCTACATAGGTTGTTTAGCTTCCCCAGAAAGTGAACTTCATGACTTCTACCTGTGTAAGTCTGGCTGCCAACATTTTGGTGGTTTAGTAATGAAAGAACTTCAGAATTTTAACGAATCTCTTTACTTTTAGTTTATTCTATAAACCATATCCAGTTTTGCCTGTTATCTCTTTTATTTTATTTTATTTTTGAGATGGAGTCTCGCTCTGTGGCCCAGGCTGGAGTGCAGATGCCTAAACACAGCAGAAACTTGGTAGGTGAATTCTTATCCATTTTGCCATTCTGCATCTTTTAAGTGGAACATTCAGGACAGTTACATTCAGTGTTAGTATTGAGATGTGAGATACTAGTCTATTTATAGTGCTATTTGTTACCTGAATACGTTTTTTTTTTTCGTTGTGTTATTGTTTTATAGGTCCTGTGAGACTTACGCTTTAAGGGGGTTCTAATTTCGGTGTATTTTGAAAATTTGTTTCAAGATTTAGAGCTCCTTTTAGCAGTTCTTGCAGTGCTGGCTTGGTAGTGATGAATTCTCTCAGCATTTGTTTGTCTGGGAAAGACTGTATCTTTCCTTCATTTATGAAGCTTAGTTTTGTTGGATACAAAATTCTTGGCTGATAATTGTTTTGTTTAAGGAGGCTAAAAAGAGGGCCCCAATGTCTTGTAGCTTGAAGGGTTTCTGTTGAGAAGAGTGTTGTTAATCTGATAGGGTTTCCTTTATAGGTTACCTGATGCTTTTGTCTCACAGCTCTTAAGATTCTTTCCTTTGTCTTGACTTTAGATGACCTGATGAGTTTGTGTCCAGATGATGATATTTTTGCCATGAATTTCCCAGGTGTTCTTTCAGCTTCTTGTATTTTTATGTCTAGATCTCCAGTAAAGCTGAAAAAGTTTTCCTTGATTAATCTCTCAAATATATTTTCCAAACTTTTAGATTTATCTTCTTCCTTGGAAATACCAATTATTCTTAGGTTTAGACATTGAACATATTCCCAAACATCTTGGAGGATTCGTTCAGTTTTAAAGTTCTTTTTTCTTTGTCTTTGATGGACTGGGTTAATTTGAAAGCCTTCTCTTCATACTCAGAAGTTCTTTCTTCTGCTTGTTTTATTCTATTTCTGAGACTTTCCAGTGCATTTTGCATTTCCCTAAGTGTGTCCTTCATTTTCGGAAGTTGTGATTGTTTTTTATTTATGCTATCTATTTCACTGAAGAATTTTCCTTTCATATTTTGTATCATGTTTTTGATTTTTTTAAGTTGGACTTCACTTTTCTCCTGTGCCTCCTAGATTAACTTAATAATTGACCTTCTGAATTCTTTTTCTGGCAATTCAGAGATTTCTTCTTGGTTTGAATCCATTGCTGGTGAGCTGGTATGTTCTATGGGGAGTATTAAAGACTCTTGTTTTATAATATTACCAGAATTGTTTTTCTGGTTCCTTCTCATTTGGATACATTATGTCAGAGGGAAGATCTGGGATTCAAGCACTGCTGTTCAGATTCTTTTGTCCCAGGGATGCTCCCTTGATGTGGTTTCCTCCTTCTTCCTCTAGCAATAGGGCTTCCTGAGAGCTGAAGTGTAGTGATTGTTTTTGCTCACCTGGGTCTAGCCACCCAGAAAAGCTACGGGTCTCTGGGCTGGTATTGGGGAGTGTCTGCAAAGAGTCCTCTGATGTGATCCATCTTCAGCTGTTGCAGCTATGTATACCAGCACCTGCTCTGGTGGAGGTAGCAAGAGAATGAAATAAAGTCTGTAAGAGTCCTTGGTTGTGTTTTTGCATAGTGTGCTGGTTTTGTGTTAGTTGGCCTTCAGCCAGGAGGTGGCGTTTTCCAGAGCACATCAGCTGTGGTTCTACAGGGAGGATGCAAACTTGCCCTAGGGACATCTTGTTAAGTATCCAGGTTTCTCAGGCAGTGGGCAGGGCCATAGAGCTCCCAAGAGCTTATAACCTTTGTTTTCAGCTACCAGGTCAGTTAGAGAAAGACCACCAGGAGGAGGCAGGGATAAGCTTGTTGGAGCTTAGCCTCTCCTTGGGCGTGGCTTGCTGTGGCTTGCTGTGGCTGCTGTGGGGGATAGCAGTGTGGTTCCCAGTCCAGTGGAGTGGAATCCCCTGGAGGATTATGGCTGTCTCTGCTGAGTCATACGTGTAATCAGGTAAGTAGGGGAAAGCCGGCAGTCACAGGGCTCACCCTGCTCCCATGGACTCTACAGTTTAAAAGGCCAGTCTCACTTCCACCATGCCCCTACAACAGCACTGAGTCTATTACCAGGCAGCTGGTGAGTGGGGCTGAGAATTTGCCCCTGACCCTGAGCCTCCCCATTGAGAACACAAGCCAACTCAAGTTTTTTGGCATCTCAGGGACCCTCAGCGGTGCTCTAGCTCCTTGAAAGAGTCTGGATTCTCTCAGCTTTCCTGGGATGTTCCTGTGGTAATTCTTGGAGCAAAAGTTCACACTGTGAGTCTCCACACGCTGGTCTGTCCATCTGAGTGGGAGGTGCAAGCTAGTTCAGCCTCCAGTTCACCATCTTAATCCTATTCAATTGTATTTCTTCCCAATGGATGGTAAGCTCCACGAGGACAGGGTTTTTGTTTGTTTATTTGTTTTGTCATTGCGTTATCACCAGTCCCTATATTGGTGCTTAGGAAACAGTAGGCACTCAAAAATGTGCTATTTTAATTATCGAATAAACAAATTTACTATATATAAACAAATTAACTATACAATGCTATGGGTAGCATTATAATGCAGTTCAATCTAATGAAGTTTGATGTAATGATATATATTGCATAATATTTAAGACTTTTCAACGCCAAGACTTTGACATTGCTAAAAAATTGACTTTTAATTTTTTTTTTTTTTTTTAATGAAAGCGAATCTGTGAATTACATCCATGGGCATAAGTTTTTACCTGACAAAAGCAATATATGGGAATACATGTTTCAAAGTCATATATTCAACTAAAAATTAATCTTTCGAATACCACACGTGTTTTTTTGTCAGGACAAATTTCTTTGTTATCTTTGGCAAATTACATTTCGATTACAGAATAAGTCTATATTCCTATTTAATTCCTCCCTCACCGAAACATTCCCCTATATTCCTAAGGGCTTTCCCCTGGAATCCTTGCATTTTTTTAATTGTGTGGCAAGAATTTCATCACATAGTGAGGTGAAGCAGAGAAACACTGAAATGGACATTACGGTTGCTTGGGCATAAATGATCACCAAAGATTAAATGGCTTAAAATTGTGGATTGCATATTTTGCAAGCATTTTCTGATATATTTAATTCATCTGAGGAAGTCACTGAAAATTAATAAAACTGGCACATATGTGATTAACATATATTTGAAGTTTTGGATGTCGTTCAAGGCCTCTTGGACTTACATTATTTGGATTTTCTTATTAAATAGAAATATCCCAACATACTAAAATATGTGTTTATAGAATGATGTAAAAGACACCCTCCACCATAGTTAAACAAATGTTAAAAAATATTTTAGTTAAACTTTATTTCTTTATTTTTAGCAATGAACCATAGAGAGAGTAAAGTTCTGTTCATACCACTTTACTAGTTCTCTCTCAGAGATAAGCATTATATTGAAGTCAGTACAATTTCTACATGTCCAGTGTTTTTAAAATGTAATTTGTTTATTAAAGTTTTCTGTGTTTCAGAAATTGCATACATAGCATTATAATATATGTGTTGTTCTGGGAAAAAAATTGTATATAAGATTATAAGATTTGTTAACCAGTTTTAGTAAACTTCAATGGGACTTTCTCTATATTTGTAATCCTCTTCGTGATGCAACAAGGTTATTCACAGCTTATCTGCAGAGTTCTTTCTGTGATGTTAAAAGACAAACAAGATGAGAATATAGAGGGGGGTGAGCGTGGGGAGAGGGGACGAGGCTTTTCTCCTCTACAGGAAGGGCTGCACCCAAACTCAGATTCCCAGGGATCCCTGGGTGTTTTCCCCTGGCAGAAAGGCTTGTGACCTCCCATTGGCCCCAGGGCTCTAGATAGAAGGAATTCATAAGCAATTTATGTAAACAATTGGACTTAAACCTAGATCATCTTGCCTAGAAGCAGTTTATTTGTTCCTGCATTAAAATGTTCCTTCAGTGATTTAAAAAAAAAAGGGTGAAAAGGGGGAGAGTCACCCTTCAGAACAGAGCTCTCTGGCCTCCATCAGCCTCTCAGTAGGATAAAGGGAGGATGAGGAAACCATGATTTCTCTTGATTTGCTGTTCTTGAACTTGGGTTTATTTCCTCAGTAAAGCCTGTCCCTGAACTCATGCCATAGTGATGATGTGAAGTTCATTTCTAATTCTGCTACACATTATGCTTTTTTTCAAAACAGTGATTTTCGTAACATGACAGCTCACAATCAGATGGGAATTAATTCCTCGTACGATCTTTAAGGAAATGGCAGAAGGGGCCGATAAGGGTACCCAATACATGGAAGACATTCCTTATGGAAGCAAAGAGCACCTCCTAGAGGACTGATGATTAGGGTCAGCTGTGGGTAAAGTGGAAGCAGCTCTCAGGATGTGGGCAGATGATTGGAAGAGCAAGTGATTGGGAAGCCATGGTGACAGACACAAGAGTAATCCTGAGAGGGAAGTTTGTTCAGCTCTAGGAGAAGCTGCTGAAGCAGTGGTTGAACATAGAAACGCCATAGAAACATGAGCCACTGCTGACCCTGAATGGCTGGTTGTGGTGATGCTGTCTTGCCGACAACGGAAAATACCAAACTCTTTCTGCTTACGGGCTACTGACTTTGCTCTTCTCTCAGGCCTTTGAATGACATACTCAAACTCAAACTATATCTTATCCCAAATGTTACATGTTAAGAGAAACCTTCGCTGACCATGTCTAAAGTGGCCTCTCTCAGCTTCTGACTAGCTGATCTTGTTAATTTATTCCAAAGCATTCATCACGATCTGTGATTATCTTTGATTGATTCATAGCTTATTTATTTATTTGTGTTCCCATTGGACCATCATTCTTTGTTCACTGTAACTATTATTGTGATCGCTGCTATGTCCAGGGACTATTCATTGGATTCTCAACCTCATTCCACCTAACACCTCTTTTTTTGTTTGTTTCTGTAGAAAAATTTAGAAAGGCCTGGATTAGTCTGTTCTTGCATTGCCATAAATAAATACCTGAGACTGGGTAACTTAAAAAGAAAAGAGGTTGAATTGGCTTATGATTCTGCAGTCTGTACACAAAGCATAGCAGCTTCTGCTTCTGGGGAGGCCTCAGGAAGCTTCCAATTATGGCAAAAGGCAAATAGGGAGCAAGGCATCTCACCTGGCTGGAGCAGGAGCAAGAGAGAGAGGAGCAGGAGCAAGAGAGAGAGGAGCAGGGAGTGGCTACACTCTTCTAAACAACCAGATATCATAAGAACTCACTCACTATCGCAATGACAGCACCAAGTGGATCATGCTAAACCCCTCATGAGAAATTTGCTCCCACAATTCAATTACCTCCCATTAGGCCCACCTCCAACTTTGGGAATTACAATTTGACATGTGATTTGGTGAAGACACAGATCCAAACCATAACAGCCCCCTTATCTATCTTACTACAAAATATATGTCTATGCTCAATTTCAGAAAGTCAACAGGATGCTCAAATTATGAAAGAGAAATAAAAGGAATGTATTATTATAAAGGCACATATTTTAATATGTAAATACATTCCACTTCACAGTAGATTTACAATAAACATATAAAATAATGCAATGTATATAGTACAATATAATATATAATGAAGGAGTTAGATTCCTGCACTTAATGAAAAAATCAAGACTGCAATAGCCAAACACTGGCCCAACTGTTTTGTATTGGAAGCTCTGATATTTTGGTAGTATTTTGGTAGATAACACGTGGCAAAGCATTGAACAAACCAGAGGACAATCATTCTTCAATTTATTTACTAACTTCACTTCTAAGGAAACTTCTACAAAACAGTATGTTTTTTTTTAATTTGTTACATTTTTAATTAAGACATGTTACAAAAAGTAAAGGGCACAAACCTTGAGTCTACACATCGATGGAATTTTACCTGTGGGTACACATGTATATTCATCCCTCAGGAGGAGATAAAAATCAATTCAAGGACCTCAGCTTCCTCATGACTTTCTCAGATATCTACCACTCCAAATATAACCACTATTCTAATTGCTAATAGCATATATTAGTTGTACCTGTAATCTTTTGTTTATTGGTTATCTCTTCAACATTATGTCTATTTGAATTATTCACGTGGTGGTGAATAGCTTTGGCTTGTCATTTTCATGGCTACCTTGTATTCCACTGCGTGAACTTATCAGAACATACTGACGTCTTGATGAATAATCTGATTTGTTGCCAGTTTGGGCTCTTAAACATAATGTAGCTATCAATATTTTCTTAATATGTCTTTTGATAGACATAAACTTACTCATCTATTTTGCCTGTTTCATAGCACATAAGCGTACTTAACTTTAGAAGATATTGCCAAAATAGTTTCCAAAATGCCAGTGCCAAGTCACACTTTCAAGAGTTTGTGAGAAATTCTGTTTATTCAATATTTCAATGAACATTTGGTATTGTCATATTTTTATTAATTGCTGCCATTCTGGTGGAATGTACTAGTATCTCTTTTGTACTTATTTTGAAATATTGCTACCAGCCTTGGCTTTCATTTTCATTTTCTTAATATTATCACTTGATGAACAGAAGTTCTTAAATTTAAGGAAGTCTAATTTATCACTTTAAAAATAGTGTTTTTGTTGCAGGATTATGTAATTCTTTGACTATCCCCAAATCATGAAGATATTCACATATGTTTTGATATAGAAGCATTATTATTTTATCTTTATGTTTATATTCATGATTTATTATGATATAGTCTGCACTGTGTAATATAGGCATCAACTTGAATGATTTTTATGGCCTAGTAATATATATATATTTTTGAGATGGAGTCTCACTCTGTCGCCTAAGCTGGAGTGCAATGGCATGATCGTGGCTCACTGCAACCTCCACCTCCCGGGTTCAAGCGATTCTTCTGCCTCAGCCTCCCGAGTAGCTGGGACTACAGGCATGTGGTATTTTTAGTAAAGACGGGGTTTCACTGTGTTAGCCAGGATCGTCTCAATCTCCTGACCTCATGATCTGCCTGCCTTGGCTTCCCAAAGTGCTAGGATTACGGGTATGAGCCATCACGCCTGGCTGGCCTAGTAATATTTATGATAAGGACTATTCTTCCTTTTCAGAATGGACTCTCCATTCTCTTGTAGGTCTATCTTTGAACCAATACCACTCTATCAACATGTGTACCTTTAGAAATATAGAACAAAAGACATAACTAATAAGCCAATAATCCAGAAAAACGTAACTATAAAAAATATATTCAATTAACCAAAAGAAGACAGGAGAAGAGTAAAAGGACCAAATTACAGACACCACAAATAGTAGAAAATGTGAGACGGCAGGTTTAAACTCAACCATAATATTACACTTAAAGGGAGACATTGTCAGATTGGATAAAAAATGAAAGATCCATCCGTAGATTTTCTACAGGCAACACATTTTAAATATTAAAGACACAAGTTAAAAGGTAAAATTAGATACACTGTGCAAATGCTAGTCAAAGGACAGCTGGAATGTTTCTATTTACATTAAATGCAGTATAGGACAAGGAAGACATTCCATAATGAAAAGTAGACAAATTCATCAATAGAAACAAAATTTGTTCCAGCAAGAGGACAGCAAACAACAGAGCTTCAAAAATATCCCCAAATGAAGAGTGGCTTGGAAAGCGAATTCACATAAATTTTCATTGACAGAATATTCACAAAATCTAGACAGTGCATTACCTTGTTACAGTTTTTAGGTATTTATACACTACAGATAGTATGTCTTATGTTTGGAAAGCATTTGTGTCAGTCATAGTACCAACAGTATACAGAAAGCATGGTTACATTAGAAACATTTGTTTTCAAAAAGTACTAACTACAAGGGTTAAATGCTACGTAAGAAAATGAGATATTGCTCCTCACACTTGAGAGCATTAGCTGCGGGGGGCTGCCCATAGACCCCGACCTAAATGATGGATGAATAAAACGTACACTGACACACAGATATTCTGCTTTGCCAGTCCAGCTGAGTGTCCGACCGCCTGCACACCAAGAGAGGTTTTTCACTGCGGCTGGCCCTGAGCAGCTCACACTCCAGGCATTTATTTGGTATACAATTAACAACAGAAGCTTTGAGTCAACACATTTGTGGATAATTAACATGGTTAAGAGAGTAGTTCTAGGAATGAATAAAGCTCAGGTACGGAGGTCTAAGGTAAATATCATTAGGGGACAATATCCCTGGTCGACCTCTCCCCGAGAGGGCTATCTGACTTAAAGGTTAGTTAATGGAGGTAAGGTAAACAGACTTAACTGGGGAAGCCTCTATTGTCCCTAATATTTACTCTATAATATTTCTGCCACTATCCTTAGTGAACCCCAAAAAGAAAACAAAGAGAGATAGAGCAGGTACCTAAACATGGATGATGTGATTGCACTTTGCTGGAAGAGATGAGTAAATGGTTACTGAGAACCCAAAGTCACGATAAGATTTTCAAAGAGCAGAAGTAACATATGATTGATGGTTGCAACTAGCTCAATATGACAACTCAAAAAGGCAGCCAGAAGTAGACATACCCATGCCTCAATTTCCATTCTCCCCTCACTTTCCACCCACTCCCAATTTCTTTGCACGTTTCCCCATTCATCAAAACCTACTGGATGCTAGATTGCATAGGAGCCTAGTCAATGTCCTAGTCAGAGAGCAGAGCAAAGAACAAAACTTGCATTTATTGAGGTAAGTAGAAAACTTACAGCATGGTGCTCATAAAGAGATAGAAAATACTGTTTTTTACAAGAAAGAAAAACAAACACCACATATTCTCGCTTAAAGTGGGAGCTGAACAATGAAAACACATGGACGCAGGGAGGAGAACAACACACCCTGGGACCTGTGGTGGGGGGTTGGGAGTAGGGAGAGCATCAGGATAAATAACTAATGCATTCTCAGCTTAATACCTGGGTGATGGATTGATAAGTGCAGCAAACCACCATGCACACGTTTACCTGTGTAACAAACCTGCACATTCCGCACAGGTATCCTGGAACTTAAAATAAAATTAAATTTAAAAGAAAAGAAAATGCTGTTTGTTTTTTTTTACAAATGGAATCCAAATCATGTGTCACAGGTTAAAATGTCCCTCAAAACTTTGTATGTCTTGGTACCTCAGAATATGACCTTTTTACATAATGGAGCCATTGCAAACATAATTAGTTAAGATAAAGGTCATATAGGTGTAGGGTGGGCCCATAAATTCAGTATGACTGATGTCCTTATAAAAAGGGGGAATTTGGACACAAACACACAGATAGTGATAATAGCATGTAAAGACTGGGTTATGCCGCCACAAGCCAAGGAACTATGAGAATCTAAAAGAGAGGCCTGGAACGGATTCTTCCTGGCATCTAAAAAGGAGCAAGGCCCGTATGCACCTTGATCTTGGACTACAATTTAAATTTCAACGTATTTTCCTCCATCAACAGAATTTCTAATACAGCACATATGTATGGGAATATGTAATAATTGGGACACATAGAATTGTGCCATTAAATATTAGAGGATTCATTAACAGATTCTGTACTGGTGGAATCTTTAAACATGAGGCTGCTTGAATATTGTAATGCTTAGTGGTAGGTGTCCATGTGACTAGGCCTTAGTACTCAGATAGTTAAGGAAACACTAATCCACATGTTACTGATCAGTTGACTTTAATTAAAGAAACTGCACTAAGTAATGCAGCTGGGCCTCATCAAATCACTTAAAAAGCCTTAAGAGTAAAAAAAAAAAAAAAATCCAAAAAACCACACACACACAAACACACACACACACACACACACACACAGAAAATGCGATTTCCTGGTGAGGAAAACCCCTGCCTCAAAACTGCAGCATCGTCAAGCCCTTCTGAAGTTTCCAGCCTACTGGCCTGCCTTATGGATTTCGGATTTGCAATCCACCGTAATCATGTGAGCCAATTCCTGTGTGTGTGTGTGTGTGTGTGTGTGTGTGTGTGTAATATATAATATATATAATGCATATTATATATAAAATAAGTAGAATGACAGAAATTGAGAAATAGATACAGAATTGAGTGTATATATACTATGTGTGTGTACATATATATGTATGTATGTATATGTGTGTGTGTGTGTGTATATATATATATATATTTGTATATATATATAATGTTTCTCTGGAGAACCCTAACTGGTACAGACATTTCCCATTCTGTTATCTGGTGACACCTAATTGATACCGATGATTCCCACTGCTTTTGAGCACAGGCTCATCTTTATTCTCCCTAGTTTCTGAAAGTTAATTTATTATTGTGTTATAAATGAACAACTATGACAATATTTCATTTCGCTTTGAATTTCTTATAATATCAGTCTCCTTATATATGTCTATTTCTCTTTTATAATTTTAGAAGCCTCTCTCTCTCTCTCTCAGAACCAGCTCAGTCTCCTTGATTTGCCCTGGAGTTCTCAGTGTCAGCTCCTCCCAGTGGGTGTGTGGCAAGTGGATCCAGGTGACTCCTGCTCTTTTCTGTAACACTTTTTATCAAGGAAATATAGGGCAAAGACTCATGAATTAAGAAAATTTCTCATTTATAGAAAGAGCGTAGAACTGGGTCACAGGAGTTTTCTTACCTTGTCCTGAAAGTAATTTTATATAAAATTCAAGATTATCCTCACAATATGAGAATGTCTAATGATGGAATCAGAAACTAACTTTCTGCTGATAGATAGGTAATCATAAAAAGGGCACTCTATGGACTGATCCCATTTTAATTGAAGTAGGAAAGTTGTCATATGAGAATAACTTACACACTGACAAAGATGACTAAATTGTTACAATGTGCCAGAGATAACACTGGAAATAGACATGAAGTAACCCAGGATCCGTTCCTTACCAGGGGCACAGATTTTGGAATTCTGGTGGCAGAAACTGTTTTTGGACACAATCCTGGACTGTTTTTTTACTATCTAAATCATGTTTATTTTCAATAAATATTTTGATATTAATATTTTAATCACTTAATAAATGTCTTAACTAAACTGAGTATAAAAATCTTACTATATTCCAAACCCAAGCATAAATATCTCCTTGTATCTGTTGTTATTAATTATTCCAACTTCTTGGAAGTAAAATAATTGAAGAATAGAGAGGGCAATGTGAAAGTGTCTTTAATTTACTGTATTTTTCATCAACTGTAAGTCTTCACTCCCTTTTCTAATCGGAATTATAAAAGTAACTTTTTTTTGACTAATCTGACTCTAATTTTTGGCGGGCAATTTCATATATGTTACAATTTCCATAACTCCTCTTATTTAAAAAATAACCCTTAACCCTAAGCATTCCTAACCTTCAAGCAGACAAAACTTTCTGTGTACCATCGTCCAACCGGTAAACACATCTCCATGTACTGATGCCGTTTGTTTTGTCTATTTGTTGGTTGGTTTGTTGGTTGGCTGATTTCATTCCTCAGACTCAGCTCAATTTTATTTCTCTATTTTCTTAATTTTAAAGTTGTTGTAATTGTTTGACAGTTATCCAGAGTCTCTGATAGAAAAAGCATCCATCATCATTCAAAATTTTTAGCTCGTGAACTTTAAATCCAAAGTAAAGTGACAGTAAGTTTTTACCTCTTCCATAAATCAGTTCACAAACTAGTCACTTTTTCTCCCTAAAGTTATCTTCATGATATAAGTGTTGGTTTCAGGCTGGTGTAAAATCCACCATTCTCTCCTTCTACCATTCATAGGTTTTAACAGCAGCTTCTGCAGCTTTAAAAATGTTAACACTGATAATTTCTATTTGTAATTGTATTCTCATTTCCCCCTTTGAATAAAGTACTAACAACATCTTGATTCACACTATTTTGTGTCTGTGTGTTCACACGTGTATGTGTGTATATGTATATATACAAACCTATGTGCATTCATACATGTGTGTATACATATATGTATATATGTATATATACAAATATATACACACACATATATGTATATATACAAATATATACACACACATATATGTATATATACATACAGTTACATCTATATACACATGCATATGTGTATGTATAATAGAATAAATCATAGCAATTCCACATTTTATGTGATTTTCTTGATCTGTTGTCTAGGTATGAGGCTACAGGAGACTGGCTTGCCTCGATATTTTCTAAGCACATCTCTCTCCTTGGGTCCTTTCTCTGGTAATTCGAAAATATTTTATCCCTAAATCCACATTGATTTCTCATTTTCTTTCTAGTTTGATAGAAAATGTTTTCATATAATTGATACTTGCCAGTGATACTATTGAATTTTCTTTTTTCTTCTTTCTTTTCAATCCCAACTCCCAAATACCACTTTAAGTTTATAGTCTCACTTTTTCTTTTTTTTGTAATCTTGAAAGCTTGTGGTTTTTCCACTCCATACATATAATTCAAGAGAAAATGTCATTATAGAGTGAACTCTCAAAATGTGTCCAAAAAGATTCTTAATCAAATCAATGTGATAGTAAAGGTGCCATCAGCTCTAAGTTTTATAAAACGTCATAACTGTTGATTAGATATGATAGCAAGTTATCATCATTTAATTCAGTGCAGGACATTTCCTGTGGCAGAAAAAGCTTCTCACTGCAGAATTACTGTAATCTTCTCCAGAAAGCAAACTAAAGTAAAACATCTGAGTAAAATACATCTTTTGGAGGAAAGATTACCCACTTTTCTGTAAGAAAACATGATACTCTCCTTTTCATAGAGTGACACAGTCAATAAGCATCCCATGGATAGTTAACAGTGTCACTGAAGCCTGTGATATTTCTATTACTTGTGTAGGATGCTTAGAAATCAATTCTTTTCAACATCAAGATATTTTTTTTTTCAGGAAAGAAAAAGGTCAGAGCAGGAAGGTAAGTATGTGTTGAAGTAATTCAAGGAAAATACAGACGGCAGAAGAAGAAATGCATTTGAAGAAGAGCAGTGCACAGAACTTACAACAAAACGTATGCAAAACAACACCAGATGCTTCACTGCACTGAGAGCTCATTCTTGCTGCAGCATTTATATAATGTTCCTCTCTGGAGTAATCTGGTCTGACTGCACTATGTTTCTTAGCACCATAAGAATTCTCCATTGTTTGTACTTTTTCTATTAGTCTTCATTCACATCCATCTGATAACTGGACTCCAGCTACGAAGAGAGAAGGTCTGAGCAGAGACCAGGCCATAACATGGAAGGAACACTTGGCTCATATTCTTCTGCAAAGCAGAGGACTCACTGTCTGATTCCATGGTCAATTTCAGGTCTCCGTTTACACCTAGAATGGCCAGGAGCTCACATGGGCCTAGTAAAAGGGGCTGTATGGCCAACTTTTCTTGTTCCTATAACCAAAGCTTAAAAATTATATTTTGGGAAAATGGGTTTCCATAGACTTAGACATTTAACAAACCTTTTTGTATTCATGCTATTTATTTTACTTTTTCAACTGCTTTCTATAGAAAGAAAGCCTTGGGAACCAAAAAATCACTTTTGTTTTTCATTTTAATTTTGATGTAGTAAAAAATTTCAGAAACTGTGCTATAAATGCTGTAGCCTATTACAGAGGCTTTGGGTGTTTTTCTTATTAACTTATGTCAGGTGGCCTTTGACTTTGTCTCTGTTTAGTGGGGGAAGTAACTCAGGGAGTGTGTAGTACATTTATTAAATGACATTTTAAAATTATACCAGGATTCTTGGCATTCAGAGCACAATATTTATTTGTTATCTCAAAATGTCCCACAAGCCAATTATACAGTGGTTTATCATTATACATTTTCATTAATATTTATTCCTTCGGGATTCTTACCTGTAGATAGTAGAACCCACTCATTTCTAGAAGCTGGGGATTTACTACGGATGTTAATTTTGTTACATACTCACCAGGAGAGGAGAGAACTAGGCAGGGATTCTGCATATTCAGGAACTACACACAAACAAAAGAAATCAGAAACATTTATGAACAATTATATGCAGACATTATTGTAGTGGAAATGCTTCTCTACTCTCACTGTCACTTGTAGTGGAAATGCTTCTCTACTCTCACTGTCACCTAAAGTAATAGGGAATAAACCCAAAAACCCTGCTTCTGCTTTCCCCCAAAACCAGATATGTTCACTGTCAGGCTTGCTAGCAGATAGGGTCTCCTGTGGTCAATTACTGTCTTATTTCCACTTTTGAGCGTCATAAAGGCACATTTGATTGGCAGACACAAAAACACAAAACAATTTAGCTGAAAGCAAGCTCGAGAAATGCACGGTTTAGGTTTCAAGATTCTGTAATATAGGAAGACATGTAGAAGTAGTTTGAAAACACATGAGTGTGACTTCCACTGTAATCTATATGTCAGTTGTTGTCACCTATACTTGAAATTTTAAATACATGTGGCTTGAATCTCATACACTCTAACTTACAGAAGTTCAATGGCTTCTCCACATTCTGTGAATTCCTGGGGGTTTAAATTCTCTTGGACACACATTAGTTTGACGATATACTGTTTCCATTAGGTAACTGCTCTTCATTTCAACCTATATCCTGAGAATTCGGCATCTCTGAGTTGATCCAGAGTTGAATCAAAGTCTCAATCACTATGCATGCCTGCATTTATGTATTTTAAATATTCTTTTAGTATTTTGGTATATTTGAGAGAGGTTATGTAATTAAATTATGTTTTGTGTCAGCTACTACTGCCATCACCAATTCCTTCAGCCCAGCTAGTCGTGGAAGAGATGCTACTCCACCAACACACCCACAAATTCCCACTCATTTCTTATTTATCAGTGTTTATCTACCTCTTCAGATAACCCTACCTCATTCCAGATACACTCAGAAGCCTCACGTTTAAAACAAAATATATTCCCAAACTGGACAGCCCTCTTGGAAATAATTCTGTATCCACCTCTTAAAATATTGATATCTCCCCAATAAAGACATAAAGCCTCAAAAGTAAAAGTGAACTGATAACAATAATTTAAAAATAAATTATGTAGGCTGGGGGCGGTGGCTCACGCCTGTAATCCCAGCACTTTGGGAGGACAAGGTGGGTGGATCACCTGAGGTCAGGAGTTCCAGACCAGCCTGCCCAAAATGGTGAAACCCTGTCTCTATTAAAAATACAAAAATTAGCCAGGTGTGGTAGCAGGTGCCTATAATCCCAGCTACTCAGGAGGCTGAGGCAGGGAAAATCACTTGAACCCGCGAGGTGGAGGTTGGAGTGAGCCAAGGCTGAGCCATTGCACTCCAGCCTGGGCAACACAGCAAGACTCTGTCTCAAAAAAAAAAACCACAAATAAATAAATAAATAATGTTATAATAACAACGCTCATTATAGAAGATTTTAAAAAGTGTTTATAAATTATAAAAATATAATTCTTGCTCAAACATTTTAATAGTCTCTCCAAAGAACTAAAATACATGTGAGGACAAATAAACTTATAATAGTAGGTAACATGCAACATAATAAGAGTAGCACAGGTACTATATAGTACTAGAGTTTGAAAAAATGGAGGTATAAATATGAAGGTGAAAATGATGACTGGTCATTGCCAAAGGAATATATATACTTATTAACTTGCTCTTGCATCCTGTAGACATGCTCCAATAAAGCAGCAAGTGAAGCAAATCTTTCTTCATAAAATTAAGACTTGATATGCACAAATCATAATATTCCCCAGTTAATTTCAAAAGTGAGAGATACTGTTTTCAAAAATAAAAGTTGTATCTGATAATGTTTTGATGTTTGTATTTAAACACATTATAAACAGCTGCAATAAATTCCACTTAAATGTATCTTTAATTTGCATATTATTTAATAAGACAAAGGCTAGTCAGTATTCTGATGATGAAGACTATTAACATGAACTGTCAACAACTAAAATTCAAGGGTTTTAATTTACATTTCTCTTTACTTGTATATTAATTATTAAAAAGTTATTGGAATCAATAAGTAATAGACTGAATCCTTTTAACATTCTAATTGCTTAAATAGTTTATCAATTTATACAGAATTCTGTCTATCTCATGTAAGAAATGCTTATCTGAACTTCACGTTGTAGTGTTTGTTCTTTCAACTCTAGGATATTGTTCAGTTCACCTTTATTCCCCATTGTGTCTTCATTGAGATTTGCATATGGAGTTACTCAAAACAAAAGTATCAAAGAGTAATAAATGCATGGGAGAAAATAACCAGTTGTTGAGAAAGGGAGAAGAGCATGTAGTTGATTCACTTGTGTCTTTTTATTCACTGATTGTCACTATTATTATAATTGATCCTAATGGGCCACAATAGAAAACATAAAGCTTCTCCCTTTAAAGCACCAGCGAATACCTGATACATTTTCCACTGTAGCTTTCTAGGCTTCTGTCTTCTGGATTTCTCATTCTGTTAGTCTCATTCATTATCTTATCTTTGTGGATCAGCTTTAAAATGTCAGTGACTTCTATGTTTCTGCTTTTGGTCCTTTTGTTTTTTTTTATCATTCTTGTTCTTTTTGGGTTCTTTTGACTATCATAAATTATTTCCTAAATTCATATCTTCAGTATAAATAACTGTCATAAGTACCAGAGAACCACTTAGTGAACAATTATGAGAATCTACATCTATATGTCCATCAGAAATGCAACATAATCATTTCCCAAACCACAATATACCTTTTTGTCTCCATCATTACTCAGCATCAAGATAAACTCATAATTAATCTCTGTCTTCACATTTACTCAACATTCATTTATCAAATCTTGTACATTTTATCTAAAAACTGCTCAAACATTTACTCTCATCTCCATTCCCACAGCTAACGCCTTTGCAAAAATATCCCACTATCTCCTGTTGCCACAGATTATTCTTTCTAAAGCATTACTATTATTATTATTCTCAATGATATTATTTCTTTTTTTCTTTTTTAATTTATTTTTATTTTTTTAATTTTACGTTGAGTTCTGGGATACATCTGCAGAATGTGCAGGTTTGTTACATAGGTATACATGTGCCGTGGTGGTTTGCTGCACCTGTCAACCTGTCATCTAGGTTTTAAGCCCTGCGTGCAGTAGGTATTTGTCCTAATGCTCTCCTTCCCCTTGCCCCGCCAGCCTCCGACAGGCCTTGGTGTGTGATATCTCCTCCTTGTGTCCATGTGTTCTCATTGTTCAACTCTCACTTAGGAGTAAGAATATTTGGTGTTTGGTTTTCTGTCCCTGTGTTAGTTTGCTGAGAGTGATGGTTTCTAGCTTCATCCATGACCCTGCAAAGGACATGAACTCATCCTTTTTTTATGGCTGCACAATAATATTATTTCTAAAGCATTATTCTTTCCACAAATATTCTTTCTAAAGTATAATTATATCATTATCATGATTTTATTTCTTTGATTTTTTTTCACAAAATTTTAGGGAAAATGTATATGCTATTAGAAACAAAAACAGACACTGATTTCATTGTTTCCTCACGTTCTGATCGCTTCTTAATGTGAAGTGCAAAATCACCTACTATGCCTACTTCAGTGCCCTGTTCTATCTTAAATAGCCTGTGAACCCAAAGCTAAGCTCAAATATTCTCTTCCTTTTTATTTTATTTTACTTTATTTTTTCCTCTATTTTGAAATCTTCTTATACATAAATTTTCACTGTGTTCATCACACCTGTATGCTCATTTTCCAATATGTTTCTGACTTTTCCATTTCTATGATTCTTAGTGCTCTAATCTTGTTGCAGAACTTACTCATATTAATACTTATATTTATGTACATTACACGTAATTAAAAATATATAATTTTTCTATTAGATTTGACAACTTGAACATAGAAAAATAATCCTACTTAAATATTTAAATTGCCAGCTCCTAGTAGATTACTTGGAATATTAAGTATTAATAATATTTTTGGAATACATTAATTAATTTACAAGAATAATGTTTTCTATAAAACTTAACTCTTCTGGCTTTCAAATAAATAACCTCTTCCTCTTTGTAAGTACTGAATTCCCCATGAAAGCTTTTGGTCCCACCTTCTTATTTTCTTTGTGACCTTAATATAGTAAGCATTGTCTCTCTTATTTGCTTTCTCAAGTTGTCTTTTTCAACTAGTTCTTTCCCTTATCTACAGAAATATACTCTTTAACACCATTTACTAAAACAAAGGGTTGAAATCTCTGATGCTCAGAGTATGCAGAATATTAGTTTCTCTCTCTCCCTTTCTCTCTTTTTCCTTTTCTGCCAAATTTCTTAGAGAAAATAATCATCGCTTTCTATGAATCTTTTCATCGCTGAGGGTTCCAAGCTGGTGAGCACAACAAGCCCGGGAATTCCATGCAATCTTGCATATTGGTGCCCCTGGAAATTTATGATCTGCAGGCACAGCTGGGGCCTCAGGGAAGCTCTGCCAACCTTCTCCTTCTCCTTGGTCAACTTACCCTGTAATGGAACTCAGTACCTATTCCTATTCTGCATAGCTCTCCAATAGCCCCCCTCCTAATACTTCCTACCATTCACCTTCACTCTCAACACATGGCTCCAGTGGCTGTGAAACTCCTTATTTCTCCCTCCCACTAGCCACTATAACACCATTCTACTTTCAGTCTCAATGATTTTGTCTACTTTAAGGACCTCATGTAAGTGGAATCATATATTATTTGTCTTTTGGGTACTGGCTTATTTCACTTAACACAACACCCTCAAGATTCATTTATGTTGTAGCCCAATGCAGACTTTTCAGCCCTTTTTAAACACTGAATACCAATCCATTGTCTGTACCTACCAACTTTTAAAATTCCATTTATCTGTCAATGGATATGGGTTGCTTCCATGTTTTAGTTGTTTTGAATAATGTTGCTATGAACATAGGTGTAAAAATATCTCTTCAAGACCCTCCTTTCAATTCTTTTGCATATATATGCAGAAGTGGAATTGCTGGAGCATATGGCAATTCTATTTTTATTTTTCTGAGAGACTGCCACACTGTTTTCCACAGCAGCTCTTCCATGTTTCATTCCCACCAATAGTGCAAGAGTTCTAATTTCTCTTCTTCCTACATCCTCACCAATGGTTATAATCTTCTGTTTGTTTTTCATAGTAACTATCCTAATGTTTTTGAGGTGGTCTCTCACTATAGTTTTGATTTGAATTTCCCTAATGGCTTAGTGATATTAAGCATCTTTTCATGTGCTTATTAGCAATTTACTTATCTTCTTTGGAGGGAAGTTTATTCAAATGTATTGCCCATTTTTGAATTAGGTTGTTTGTTTTGTAGTTGTTGAATTTTTAGGAGTTGTCTATTTATTTTGGATCCTAATCTCTTATCAGATATATGATTTGCAAATATTTTCTCTCATTTTGTGGGTTGCTTTTGTGCTCAATTGATAAAACTTTTTGATGCACAATTTAAAAATTGTGAATTTTAATTTTAACTATTTTTTCCTTTGTTTCCAATGGTCTTGATGCCATATCCAAGAAATAATTAACAAATCCTATGTCATGAAGCTTTTGCCATAGTTTTTGTCTAAGACCTCTGTGGTTTTAGAACATACAGTTAGGCAACATTTTTATTTACTGGATCAATGGATCATAGATTGAGTTAATTTTTGCATATGCTATTAGATAAGAGACCAATTTTTGTTTGTTTGTTTGTTAGCATGTGGATATCTAGCTTTTCTTCACCTTTTGTTGAAAAGACTATTTTTTTCCCCATAAGTGATCTTGGCATTTTTGTCAAAAATCACTTGCTAATATATGCAAGGGTTTATTTCCGTAGTCTATTCATTACATTACTGTGTGTGTGTGTGTATATATATATATATATAAAGATATATATATCTGGCATAAAGATATATATACACACACACACACACACACACACATATATATATCTTTATGCCAACAGTACAGTGTTTTAATTACTGTGGATTTGTAGTAATTTTTGAAATCAGGAGTTGTGAGTCCTCCAACTTTGTTCTTTCTTTTTAGAATTGTTTTGGATACTCAGGATACCTAAAGATTCCATATAAACTTTAGAATAATTTTTTTCTATTTCTGCAGAAAGATAAGCAATTGGGATTTTAACAGCGGTTGCAATAAATCTAAAGATTACTTTGGACAATATTGATATTTTAACAATAGTAAGTTTTCCAATCCATGAACTTTTTTTTTCATTTATTCATGTCTTCTTTAAGTTCTTTCCACAATGTTTTGTATTTTCATTGTATAAGACCTTAACCTCCTTAGTTACATTAATTCTTAAATATTTTATTATTTTTGATGTTAGTATAAGTGAAATTATTTTCTTAATTTCCTCCTGGTTTGTTTATGTTACTATTACAAAGAGCAACTGATTTTTTCTTGTTGAGTTAGCGCCTTGCTACTTTTCTGGATTTGTTTATTAGTTCTAACAGGTTTTATTTTGTGGAACTTATAGTTTTTTTTTTCAGGTAAGTTCATATCATGTGCAAAGATAATTTTACTTCTTCATTTTATTTGAATGTCTTTTTTTAAATTGCCTGATTGCTCTGGCTAATACTTCCAATACTATAGTGAATAGAAGAGAAGAGAGTAGTTACACTTGTCTTACTCCCCATCTTAAAGGAAAAGCTTTTAG
Organism: Gorilla gorilla gorilla; assembly: GCF_029281585.2. Taxonomy (NCBI): domain Eukaryota; kingdom Metazoa; phylum Chordata; class Mammalia; order Primates; family Hominidae; genus Gorilla; species Gorilla gorilla. The sequence continues at coordinate 91,293,708 of NC_073243.2, forward strand.
TCGTTCATCATTAAATATAATGTTCGCTGTGAGTTTTTCACATGTAGTTTTTTTAATCATGAAAAGATAATAAATTTTGTTTATGTTTTTCCTCTTCATTATTTTAATATGGTATATTAAATTGCATTTTTTATGATAAACCATTCTTGCATTTCAGAAATAAATCTCACTTGGTCATGTTGTAAAAGCATTTTAACATGCTGCTAACTTGAGTTTGCTATTATTGTAGTGTCACTTACTGGCTTTAGTATTAGGGTAATATTGGTCTCGTATAACAAGTTACAGAAAGTTTTCTTCTCTTAAATTTTCTGGAAAAGTTTGAGAAATATCGGTGGTTAGTTCATGAAATGTTTTGTAGATATTACCAATAAGGCCATCAAGCATTTTGTTCTTGAGAGATTTTTGATTACTGACTCAATCTCCCTACCAGTTATATTTCTGTTTAGAATTTTTATTTTTTGTGGTTTATTCTTGGTCAGTTTAATGTTTCTAGGAATGTGTCTATTTCATCTATATTATCAATTTTCTTCATAATTTTATTCAGTTGCTCATGACACTCTGTTATTCTCCATTTTATTTCTCTAAAATCTGTAGTGAAGTCTACCCTTTCATTTCTCATTTTATTAATTTTAGTATTTTCTATTTTTTCTTAGTATATCTAGTATGTTAATTTTGTCAATTATTTTACAGAACCAATTTTTGGTTTCATACATTTTAAACATATTTTTCTCTTATTTATTTTGTTTATATCCGCTCTATTTTTTCATATTCTTTATTCAGCTAGTCTTGGGTTTAGTTTGTTCTTCTGTTTCTAGTTTCTTTTCTTTTTTTTGAGACAGAGTCTCACTCTGTCGCCCAGTCTGGAGTGCAGTGGCGCCATCTCGGCTCGCTACATGCTCTGCCTGCCAGGTTCAAGCCATTCTCCTGCCTCAGCCTCCCGAGTAGCTGGGACTACAGGCACTCGCCACCACGCCCGGCTAATTTTTTGTGTTTTTTTAGTAGAGACGGGGTTTCACCGTGTTAGCCAGGATTGTCTCTGTCTCCTGACCTCGTGATCCGCCCGCCTGGGCCTCCCAAAATGGTGGGATTACAGGCGTGAGCCGTGGCGCCTGGCCTCTAGTTTCTTAAGTCATAAGTTTAATGTGTTAAATTGATGACACTTTTTAAAAAACTGTAAGCATTTATAGCTATACCTTCTTCTCTACCACTGCATTCTCTATGTCCTGTAAGTTTTGGTATGCTGTTTTATTATTTTTAGTTGTCTCTAAGTATTTTCCATCTTGGGGGGGATTTACCGCCTAATGTGATCTAGCCTAGAATATGTCCCAGGTGCACTTAAGAAGCACGTGTATTATATTGTTGGCTAGAGTGTTCTTGTATGCCTGTTAGATCTAGTTCATTCATTGTCATTCAATAATTCTATTTTTTTAACTTATCTTTTGCCTAATTCTTGTACCAATTGTGGATAACAGGTTATTAAAATCTTCAACTATTATTTTAGAACTATTTCTCCCTTCAATTTTATTAATTTTTGCTTCATATATTTTATGGCCTGCTATTTGAAAAAGGTATATTTTTATAATTATTAAATATTGTTCATTTACTAAAACTTTATTAATATATAACAGTCTTCTCTGTCTCTTGTAAACTTTCTTGACTTAAAGTCTATTTTGTCTGGTATTGGTATGGCCATACCTGCTCTCCTTGGTAATTATTTGCATAAAGTATACTTTTCCATTCTTTAGCGTCCCATCTATTTATGTCTTTGATTCTAAAGTGAGTCCCCTATAGATAGCATATAGGTGGATCATGTTTTTATCCATTCTGCCACTCTCTGTCTTTCAATAGTGAGTTTAATTTATTTACATTTAAATTACCGAGAAGGGACTTTACTCTGTAATTTTTCTGCTTATATTCTATCTGCTTTATGACTTTTTGTTACTTATTTCCTGTATTCTGCCTTCTTCTGCTCTTAGTTGATTTTTTGTAATAAAACATTTAAACACCATTTTCATTTTCTTTTGAATAATTCTATAGCTGCTATCTTTGTGGTTACCATAGGGATTATAACATCCTAAAGATACAAGAGTAACTTGAACTTACATAAGCTTAACTTCAATAGCATACAGTAACTGTTCTTGTAACAGGTCTATCCCACCCCCTTGGGTTTTTGATGTTGCAAAATTGCTTCTTTATACATTGTGTACCCCAAAACATAAACTAACAACTTTTTAATGCATTAGTCTCTTCAATTATATAGAAAACAAAACTTGGAGTTATAAACCAAAGTTACAATAATCATTTAGAAAAGAACAGGTAGAGTTTTACACCCTTGTACAATAAATAATACACGTGTTATAATTGTCCATATGTTTACCTGAAACATAGATCTTTCTATGTTTCTATGAAAAAAGATTTTTCTTTTTTCATATGGCATTGAATAACTGTCTGTTGTTCTTTTATTTCAGACTGCATGACTCCCTCTAGCATTTCTTGCGGGAAGGTCAAGTGTTTAAAAATGATAATAAAAGCAAAACTCCCTAAGCTTTTGTTTAACTGAAAATGTCTTAATTTATTTGTCACTTTGAAGAACAGTTTTTCCAGATATAGGATTCTTGGTTGACAGGTTTTTAATTTTTTTCTCTTAGTGCTTTGCAAATATCAACCCACTGCCTTCTTGCCTTCTAAGCTTCTTATGGGAAATCTGCTAATAATCTTATGGAGAATCCACTGTATTTGCCTCTAAGCTTTTCTCTTGATGCTTTCAAAATTCCGTTTTTGTTTTTAGCTTTTAAAAGTTCGACTATAGTGTCTTGTTGTGAGTTATTTTGATACCATCCTACTCAGAATTCATTGAGCTTCCTGTGTACTTATATTCATGTTTTTCATAAAATGTGTGAACTTTTCAGTCATTATTTATTTAAATATTCTCTGTCTCTTTCTCTCTGTCTTCTCCTCAGCATTTTCACAGTGCATATGTTGGTCTTCTTGGTTGTGTCTCATAGGTCCGTTATGCTCTGTTCACTTTTCTTCAATCTCTCTGTTTTTTCAGACTCAATAAATTTTATTGTCCTAAGTTCCAGTTCATTGATTCTTTATTCTGGTTGTTCAAATCGGCCTTTGAACCCCTCTTGTAAAGTTTTCATTTCCGTTATTACACTTTTGACTCCAATATTTCTTTTTGGTTTTATTTTTAGGTTTTCTATCTCATTATTCTTATTTTTACCAAATATTGCATTATCTTCTTTACTTTGTGCATACCTTCTTTTAGTTCCTTGAACATCTTTAAAATAGTTGTTTTTGTACTGGGCATATATTAGTTGTTCAATAAATAGGTGTTCAGTGGAAAACAAAATAATCCCCATGTTTGGAATAATAGAATAACCACTACATCACAAGTCCTCAGCTTAGAATTCTCCAAAAATTATTTCATTTAACATGCAAAACTCTATAAAATAAATATTATCCCATTTCACACATAAAGAAAGTTAGCTTAAAGAGGGTAATTACATTAGACAATAATGACACACAATCAGTCAATAAGCGTCTATTGAATTCTGAAGCCCATGTTCTTTATAATGTTGCCTAGTAGATCTGCCTTCAATTCTTTCTCAGGGACAGTTTTTATTTTTGTTTTGTTTTGTTTTGTTTTCATTTGAATAGACCATATTTTCCTATTCCTTTGTATGCCTTGCGATTTCTTGTTTAAAGCTAAACATTTGAATCTAATAATGTAGTAAGTCAGGAAATCAGACTATCCCCTTCCCCCGTAGTTGGCTGTTTTCTGTTTTGTTTTTGGTTTTCATTTTGTTGGTTTGGATTTGTTTGGTCATCCTGTTGTGTAAACATAAGGCCTTCTCAAGTATTTTCTGAGCCTACTCCATTTCCTGGGTATGCTTGGTAACTTTCTAATTTCATCTGTATACATGGTTGCTTTTGAATATCCTAGTCTTCAATGTCTAGCTCCTAAATAGAAAACAGAGAAAAAGGAAGAAGGAAAAAGGTACCAGCTCTATAAATCTCCTGAAAGACACATTACTTAGAGACGGAGAGGCTTGCAACATTGAGGGAAGTTGGGGCGACAGTGGCCACTATCTCTTCTTGTGCTCTTCTGTGATAAGCAATCAGTGGTCATAGCACAGATCTCCAATATTGGAAGGCAGGGTCATTTTTTTCTAACCCTGGCCACCACAAACTATATGCAATCTATTCTAGAAATATATGCACAGCTGCCTGCCATAGGGCTTAAGAGCGGGATGCTAGCTGCTGCTGTGCTAAGAGCTTAAATGGACCAAATTAACTACAAATTAACCATCTTAGCTGTCACTGGAAGTTGTAAGCCTTCAATAGACTCTAGAGTTCAAAAATAGTTACATTAGTCAGATTCTGCCAGTGCAATTTTTGTCTACAGAGCAGAGATAGATTTTTGGTACATCCTACTCTGCCATCTTCCCAGAATCCCAACCTTTAGTTTTAAGTTGATTTATTTTTGTTCTTTCCACCTGATCACTTATATAACCCACAAACTAATATCCAGGTTATTAGTTTCTGTTATATTACCTGCTGGTTCCTGAAAACTCAACATTATAAAGAACATGGGCTTTGGAATTCAATAGAAGCTTATTGATTGATTGTGTGTCATTAGACAACGTAATTACCCTCTTTAAGCTAACTGTCTTCATGTGTGAAATGGGATAATATTTATTTTATAGAGTTTTGCATGTTAAATAATTTTTGGAGAATTCTGAGCTGAGGACTTGTGATGTAGTGATTATTGTATTATTCCAAACATGGGGATTATTTTGTTTTCCACTGAACACCTATTTATTGAACAACGAATATATGCCCAATTCCTGAAAATGCTGGGGGGAAAGTATTGTACAAAACCAGTTCTTTTCCATCATGAAGCTTATAGTGTACTGGAAAATGCACATAACAAAAACAATGAAACAAGTTTAATTAGAGACAAATATTATGACACCAAAAACTGAGATGGAATGTAAGTAAGCAGGCTATTTGCCATTCACTATTTTTTTTTTTTTAGTCATCCACCTAAGTTGAATATTTAATGCTTTCCTAAGCTGCACCTCTTCCTATTAGGTTGCAGTCATGCAGAGACCTCATTTCAGAATGCTTTTTAATATTAATTTGTTCTGCTAATTTCCAACATAGGCACGCTGGTTCTACCCATTATTACTCCTAAGGGAGACCCTCCCTAGTGATTGCTGTCTTTCACTGGGGTCCCATTCTAGTACTTAAGTGACACTATTTTGTTATATAGAGGCTCACAAAGCATACTTACAAGTTTACCACATTTCTGTTTGAAAATATAAAACTGAAATGCTCTCAATCCCCTATTACTGTCAGCTTGGCATTAAAAGTCTTACATATTATGAGCATTTCCCTTTTTTTCATTTACCTTCGTGGACCCTACGTGTTCGGCCACCCATCTCACTTGGCTCTTCCTCCACACCCCTCTCCCATCACCCACCTCCTTTAACACTTTCCTTTTGCTTCTGTTGTTCCTCCCCCTCACTACCATCATTGCCATCTTCTCCCTATAAATTACTTTTTATTCTCTTTGATAAGGATCACTACAAGGCTATCTGTAAAAAAGATAGCCTTTTTTTTTTTTTTTTTTGCAGATAGGTCTTTCTGTTGTTTCAGAGGAGCTATGATCTATCTTGACAACTTGTTGCTCTTTGAATTATTGACGAAAGCAGGTGCTTACTTAAGAACTCCTCATTTACCTACCAGATTGTAAACTCCTGGGTGATTGACTACCCAAACTGCACTACACTGAAAACACCAAAAACGCAAAGTAGCCTGTTCTTTCCTTTACTTAATTAAATGTACGGTCTGATGCAAAGAGTTGCTCAATAAATATCTGCTGAACTGAGTCAAATCAAAGAAGTGTGTCTCTGATAGGTGTTACAACACTTCACAATTTAGATTTTAACTGAGTGTAACTTCATGATCACACCTACCTTATGACCTTTTCAGTCTTCATTTACAAGATGCTTTGGCACATATTATAAATTTTTATTTGTATTATATGATGCTGAAGGTTGGAGCTACAATGACTACTGCCTGGAATTGAATGCCAACTGGGAATTGAAGCAGTTAAAGATTCTTATACATTTTGCTTTAATGAATGCAGAAATGCAGTATTACAAAGAAAAAGTAACTAAAAGGTTAGTTGACCAACCAGTGTGAAATTGAGATAAGCAACCACCTCTTAATTAGAAATTGAGAAAGACTGCATTTCTAGGGTATGGCTAATGCGACCCCATATGCTCTTCTCTTTTTTCTTTTGCTTTTTTGCCCCCCTGGAAGCATGTGGGAAATGAGAAACCAGCCTGGTCTTCAATGGTTTGCTTTGTGCTTCTTTATTATGGTCAGTCACAGCAGTTGAGCAATGAATGTGTCACTTTAAGAAGAAAATCTTCTTAACCTGGAAGGGATGAATCAGGTGTGAAATGCTCTATTTGATACATTCAGAGGGAAACTTTTGTAGATTAATGCTTTAAAATTGAAAAAAAAAGTTTTATACACTGAAGTCTGACTCAGACCCTGGTTCAAAAATATCTACAAACATCACCTCTTGTTCTTTAGGAGAAACAAAATTATTTACCATGATTTTCTAAAATAAAATAGATAACATTTAAAATAAATCAGTATAATGAGGTGTTCTTTAATTGATCCTAGTGATACGGGCTACTGGAGGCATTACTGATTTTAGCAAAAAGCATTTGTCAGTGTATATAGTTTTGTTACTGAATATATTCTTACATGTTAGAATGAGGAAGATCCTATCATACATTGCTACTCTGCAGCAATTTTTATATTGCAATAGATAGCAGGTGAGGATAATTATAAGTATCAGCTGGCTAAGAAGGGGTACATTTTTAAAATGCAAAAATCAGCAGTAACACTATGCTTGCTTTGAGCCTCTGCCCTCTCAAGCCCTATCTCTAAGGGAGATAAAATAATGAAAAATACTTAGCTAAACTGCTGGCAAAACTCTTATTGTTTGTACCACTCTTGGAAAAGACTCTTGGGACTAGCAGTGGAATCCTTGCTATTGATTGGCTGGTTAAATAGGGGACTATTAGCTTCAGACAGGCTAGATTGATTATACAGCAGCAGCATGAGCTGAGACTCAGAGCTGAGCGAGCGTCAGGGTGAAAAGGAAAGAGAGAAAGAGAGAGAGAAAAAAAAGCGGGGGGAGAGAGAGAGAGGAACACAAGGTGGGGAGGAAGCCAGTGCACGTTCCATAGCATCACTACTGTGACTGCTTGTGCCCGATAATCTTGCTCTGCAGCTCCCTCAGTGAACAACTTACTGAGGTGCCTTTCTTTTTACAAAAGGATGTCAGCTCTGAGCTCCAGCAAGAAATAACAGACTTCACCTTGGAATAGCTCATCTTACTCCTGCATCATTAAAGCGGATTTTCAAAAGAAAACAAAAATCAAGTCCCCTTTCCAGTTCCACTTTCTTCCAGCGTTGAACAGGAACCGTTTCACGCTCCAGGTAAGGAAATTCAATTTTTATCTCTGGATTTCTTTTTAATTATTCGCAGCAAAATACATCATAGCTTTGCATGTTTTTAAAACTGAGTTTTCCATGATGCATTAAAGTGAATTCTATACACAAGTATGTTGATTTAGAAATATGGAAATGCACACTGTGTTTATATTAATATATTTGCATTTAAAAATATCTCCAGGTACAGATTTTTTTTCAAAAATAAGGTCACTACATTGTAAGTTTCTGTAGCAGATACTCCACGTAAAGAAGAAAAATAAGCCAAGTTTATAATACAAAGTACATTTTTTTGTGACAACCTTACAATATGTTCATAAATATTGTTTTTAGCTGTTAAACAACTTTGGTAAATAATAGCATATCAAGAAAGGACCATTGCTGTGTTAACTATCAGTTATTATATTTTATGCAGACGTAGATGCTATCATATGCTTTTCGGTGATTGCTAGTGATTATTTTTTTTCTAAATCTGTCTTTTGATTGCAGTTTTAACTCTTCAATACAAACATAATATTTGCTAAATGATGTGACATTAGACTGCCCTGTTATTGATGGTCAGCATTTGTGCTTAAGAAAGTATTGAGCTAAGGCAAAGAAATGTGACTCTGGAGATGTTTAGCTATTTTAGAGTTCATTGCTTACCTGCAGTAGCATCAATTAATGTTTTGCATGTCAGTGATGCTACGTGCGGGTTAAGCATCTGTGAATATATGGGAACTTCGCGCATATTAAATCGTCTGCTGGGAAGAATAGAGTTTTTTAAAATGATATCTGAAATTGATGGGTTGGACTAGAAATAATGAGCTGGGGCAATGCAGTCCTGATGTATTTGATTGACCTTAGTTTTGTAGGTCACAGATATTAACTGCTAAGGATAAAACATTGTGACAGAAAGGATTTATTTAATGCTTACTGGAACTCAAATGGTGTGTGACATTGTTATGTCAATTTGTTTGCTTTTGGATTAATTAAGAGATATTTTACCCCGAGAATTGCTCTGACTGTCCTTTTGAGTGAAGTTCCCTGAGTCACTCTTCTAATCAAAGAACAAACTGCCATCTGTGATAAGTCAGCAAAACTTTTTAATATGTTGTTCAACGTTTCAAAAAAGAACATGATTGCCAACCTTAGTGGTAGCCCATATGTCTGAATTTAGAATTATTACATACTCTAAATAGTTGTTTTTGTGTGTTTTATTCACCCTTATTTATATTTTAATTAAAAATGCATATTTGAAAAACACTATTTTATGACGTTCATTTTGTCTTCTAAATGCGAGATGATATTTAGATGCTTCCTAATAATGCAAGTATTATTACAGCTACCTTGGTATTCTATTGATATAATCGTATCAGAAGCGAATAACTGAATTGTTGATATAAATTTTGGAAAGTACAGTTGGTCTTAGGAAGTAGAGATATGTATTAGAGAATAGTGATGTTTTTGTTTTTAAATTGAGTCATTTGTTTAAAAAAGTATATATATATAAAATACTTAAAATAAATATATATAGATTTCTTTTATATATATAAATACATATATATTTCTTTTATATATATAAATACATATATATATATTTCTTTTAAGTATTATATTTGGGGGACAAATCCCAAACCGTTAACTGAGAATGGTGACTGGCACTGTAGACCATATATTTATGTATATTGTTGCAGTATCATGCCAAATTCACAGACAGAATTTGTTTTAAATCTATTATAACCTTGTTTAGTTATTGTTTTGCTTATAATATTCAGATTGCTTTTAATAATTCCATTTTATTTATGCAAAAAATCTGACATCTCATTCAAGGATGTGACTTTGTTTTAACTAATTCTTCTACTCATTTTTAAGTTTAATATACAAATTACTTTGAATTTTATAATTTTTGTTGCAACAACCTTAAGTATCCAAGTTGTTTTATACAGTTCAGTGTCCTCCTGGTACTTATTTATGGGCTATATTGACTTATATACAATTAAAAAAATGTAATTCTAATTGTATTGTGTGTGTTTTTATGAGACCATTAAAATTTTAGCATAAGTAGATATAACATCAATGGTAAGTTTTTTTTCCGTGAATAGACATACTCTTCCTTCAAAAATACTTTTAATTTCTTAGCACTGTTTGCTTCTTGCACTAGGACATTCTTCTTAGCTTGTACTCAATATTACTTTGATTCTCTTTTTTGTTTTCTTACAAATTCTGTAATTTCTCCTGTAAGAAATTTGATTTCCCATATTATTAACAGGAAATGGTCAATGATTGGAAAAAAAGAAAGTGTTTTTAAAAAACACTTCACACTCTCCAACTGTGTAATGAATATGTCTCCTGCATTCCAGATCAGTGCTTCTCTGCAAACATAATTGAGGAAGACAAGTGTGCTAGGAGTCACATATGTAAGCATCACCCTCAGTCTGAAATCTAACAGCTTACTTCACCAATTCATTTTAGGGATTCTCACTATTGTTTACATTGTTGAGAGAGCTCTAGTTGACCTTTTATTCAACTCTCCATTCGCTTCCATAGTATCAGATACCTTTCCTGATTACTCATTTTAGCCATTGTGAAACAAGAATTGAGAAAGTACAACCTCTTCTGTTTTTATAGATATCTGAGCCATTAGGGGGCTCTTTCTTCCTGTGTTATACTCATCAAACCACTGAAAGAGGTTATAGAGCTTTCTTGAAGTGTTTTCCCTATTTTTATAATGTGAATACTTTTAAAAGTAGCTTTATTCTTCTCCCCACACAAAGAAACATTTAAGATCAATAAGAAGCCCTTATTTTCACAGGAAAATGAGATATATCCTATGCTTTTCAAGCTTACTGTCTTTAAAATATTCTTGTATATAATCTTTGAAAATAACAATGGCTTGAAATATTAATATGACCTATTTTAGGCAAATGTAAAGATAATATATTATGCAAACAGCATCATAAGAAATATAAAATATAAAATTAAGGCCAAACCTGAGGGAAGACACATCCTTTACATGATCTCCACATCTCTAGGGACAGCACGGAAACTCAATGACTGTGGCTTCCATGCAGTTTGCTTTCAGGAGACGAGATCAGCAGGCAGCTAAAAAGAGAATATTACCTTTTTTTTTCTTTTACAAAAATAGGCATGGAAGAATTGAAGATAAAAGAATGTTTTACTATCCACACAGGCATAGAAAATGCATTTTTAATTCCAGAAAATATTGTATGCTGACATTATATAAAGTTATCATTATATACACAGAGGTTCATGGGAGGGTGTATTATGGGAAGAAAGGGTATTTCCCTTATCACTTTTGAAAGCCATGTATATTGAATTGCACCGTAGACTTTCTTAATAAATGGAAAAACATTCCTCCCATCTCTACAGCAGTTAGAGATCTTCTCTTACTGCAGGACTTGTTTAGGGGTTACGCAGCATTTAATAATGAGTCCATGAACAGGCAACTTACTTAGTCAGTCTAAGCTTTTTTCAAATGATGCTAGCTCATGGAAAGAGAAAGAAGTGACATACACAATGTGAGTGACATTTCTTTTGAGAAGTGAGAGAAAAGGAGGAATCCTAAGCAATGAATCATGGAGTTCAATCATTTATTGAATAGCTCCTTGACTTATCAGTGTAGAAGAGAAGTTGCTCAAATAAGATGGAAATATGAAAATGGTAAAGATATCTCCTTTACTGGTGTTTTCAGAGTAAATATATAGGGTTACTTTTCTCTGTTTGAAAATTTACATACCTTGATAATTGTGAATTTTGAATGCAACTAGCATATACAATATACAAAGCATATACAATACACAAAGTTCTGTGGAAATCATTCCCCATCTACTGGTATATAATATAATGCTGTTCTTTTTCACAAAATTAGATTTTGGTAATATAAATTATTAAGCAATGTGACTTGAGTGAGAATTCCGATGCTATATATTGATGCAAACCATAAATAAAATATGTTAAGGACTTTACTGTCTTCTAAAAAGAGATTATCTTTTATATTAAAGTAGCACAGAAATGGAGATGGGCTAAAATTGAAAATAAGACAAATAAATGAAAATGCAACAACTGTATAGAAACTTTTGTATGTTGCAAAATTTGGCCAAGAATCAAGAGACAAACATAACAATGAAAGGGATATATTCATGTTTTCTATTTAATGGTAAAGACGTAGAGGTGTCACTGTCATGTAATATTTCTATGTCTCACAGAGTATGAGAAAAATTCTCTCTAGAGACATGGAAAGTAGAAAAATGAGTAACTGAAATGGGTAATTTTTAATATAATAGGTTGATATTAGGCTTTGTAAGGAAACAAGAGGACTCACGTCTATTGGGTTTACTCTAATGGACTTAGATGATGTTAATAATTAGAAAGTATATGTTGGTTTCTATTTGCTCTCTTGTTGCTATGATCAATGAACTGAATTGTTTTCTCTACAAAATTACTCCTTGGCCTATTTGTCTTTGTGAAACTATGTGTGCATATGATTGGATGAGAATGTGTGTGTATATCTGGGTATAGTTGTTTTTATAAAGTCAGAATAACATAGAAATAGAATCACCTGTACTTTGCTTAGCTGTAACTTCAGATGGGTCCATAGGGTGCCTCTTCTGTTGCATTATTTCCTGTCCATTAGAACTCTGTCTTGAGTCATGTACCTTCATCCTTGAGCCAGCCCTGCTGTTTACTAAACTGCAGTCACTCTAACTTGTGAATGAGAGGATCTTGGCCCAGGTTACTGAGAATAGAGGAAGATAATGAATCAGACTAGAACATGATTTTATTAATCATAATATGAATAAGGTTTAAAAGAGAGTAGTGTTATTTACCTGTCTACCAGATATACTAGTGTCACTCATAGGTTAAAAGTTATCCGTTCTCACCCATCCTTGGCAGAAATAAAATGAAAGAAGATCCAGTAGTGAGGCATTATGTATAGCGAACATTGTTTTACGACAGGCAAAGCAAATGGGTTTCAAACATCTATGGCACATACTTCATTTTTTTTTTAATGAACAGACTTTATTTTCCAATCAGTTTCAGCTTTACAAAAAATGGTGGAAAAGAGGAGAGTTCCTACATACCAGTCATCCTCTGCCAGTTTTCCTTATGATTAACATCTTGCATTAGTGTGGTATATTTGTTGCAATGGAAGAACCATTATTGATTCACCATTATTAACTTAAGTTCATAGTTTATATTAGAGTTGACTCTCTGTAATGTATATTATATAAATTTTGACAAACATATAATAAGGTATATCCATGTTTATAGTATCAGACAGGACATTTTCATCGCCGTTCAATTCTCCTGTGCACCACCTAGTCATGCCTTCTTCAATTCCTTCTCCGTAACACCTGACAAGCACTGATCTTTTAATATATCCATAGTTTTGTCTCTCAGAATGTCATGTAGTTGAAATAAGGTAGGTAGGTTTTGCTGATTTGCTTTTCTTAATCAACATGCATTTAAAGTTCTTCAATATCTTTTTATGGTGTGAGGGCTCATTTCTTTTTATTACTCAATAATATCCTCTATTGTATGGATGAGCCAGAGTTTGTTTATTCATTCATCTACTGAAGGTCATCTTGGTTACTACCAAGTTTTGACAATCATAAATAAAGCTGCCATAAGCATTAATGTTCAGTCTTTTGTGTATATGTAAGTGTTCAACTCATTTGGGTAAATACCAGTGAGCATGATTGCTGGATTATATGGTAAGAGTTTGTTGTTGTTGTTGTTGTTGTTGTTGTGGTTTTTGAGATTGAGTCTTGCTCTGTTGCCCAGGCTGGAGTGCAGTGGTGTGACCTTGGCTCACTGCAACCTCCACCTCCCAGGTTCAAGCAATTCTCCTGCCTCAGCCTCCCGAGGAGCTGGGATGACACCACGCCCGGCTAATTATTTGTATTTTCAGTAGAGATGGGGTTTCCCCATATTGGCCAGGCTGGTCTCGAACTCTTGACCTCATGATCCGCCCGCCGTGGCCTCCGAAAGTGCTGGGATTACAGGTGTGAGCCATGGCGCCTGGCCGAGCATGTTTATTTGAAGGAATGATTCAAAATATTGGCTCGTAGTACAAGCTATATAAATGATTTTGAAAATGTTTTAATGTCTCTGACTTTCTTTTCCTCTCCATTCCCCTTTTCTTTTCATTTAAAATGGAGGGCAATGTAGTTGGTTAAACAGTCTCATGTTCTAATATTATATGAAGGTGGGTATGTACACGACTCGTAGCCATCCCACTGAACTGCTCTGCAGCTGTTTTCCTGCCTACTCATTGAAAGCAGCATGCAGTTATAGTATAATAGGTGGGTTAATGTGTATAAGCCCCTTCAAAATAGAAAGTGTTAGAGATGAATATGGGTGCATTATGCAGTGAATATGATTAGATATCCCTTAGAAACAAAATGTAAAGTACTTGGTGAGAGAAAGCTCTTTAAGGAAGAAAATCCGAGTTAGAGATTTGCTTATGCCCCCCTTTGGTGCATTTATTTGAATTTAAAAGATGTTAATATTGGAGGCAAAGGATTGGACTAGCTTGCTCACAAACTAATTACATTTGGAAGGACTCTTGAAACAATACACAGACAAATGAGCGTATGAAGCATAAATAAGACGACCAGTTTCTCAAGATGTTTAGTAGTCCTCGGAGGAATAGATAGAAAATGTTTTTAAAATGCCATAATTTTCTCTCAGTTGCCGTCTCTGTCTCTGTATATGGATATGTATGTTAGCATATTTTTTCTAGTGAATTAATTTATATTCTGAAATGCCCACTCTTGACATTCATTTAATAATTTTAGTTTGCTTTTAATATTCTTTTTCATAAAGTTTAGTTGTTGGCTGGCAGAGGTCTTAGGGTATCATTTCTACCATCTAGTTATTGAGTGCTTCTGTCATAAACCAATATAATTAACTCCTTGACTTGAACTCAAGAACTAACCAATGTATTGTTAAAAGCATTACTTAATAAAGTTTTTCTTCAATCTAAATGACAGAAGATTTTGACCCATAGCAGCAACATTATCACTGAGAATACTAAAGGTTTTCCAAAAGGAATTTTTGAAACCCAATTATAAAATTCCTTTGATAGAGGGAAAAAGAGAGTAGGTCATTGGGTTTCAAATCCAGGTCCTTCTGTCTCTCAAGTTCATTTTCTTTAACACTAGGTTAAGTTGCCACATTCACTCTAGAACCTTAGAGAAGGCTTTTTAACATTGGTCAGCCTGTGTTTGTCGTCTTTATAATAATGGCATGTACCTTATAGGGCTAATCTACAGGTTCAGTGAGGTTCTAGAGGTAAAAAGCTTAGAAGAATGACTGACAAAATCACAGACATACGAACAATAGCAGGACTCATATTTACACTCAGTGCTTCTAAATTCACAGTTCTCGAAAGTGTGATCTAAACTATCTTCTTCCTAACCTTCATTTAAGCATCCAAGAAAAATTTGCTGAACAAGTCCTAAATATGACATTTTATTCTTATTCAAGGGGCTGCAAAGATGAATAAAACAGATTAGGCATTCTCCATCTAGTAGACAAGGAAGAAAACTGTCCCAGTCATTAAACTGTTGTCTTTTGTGTTTAAATGTTCCAGTCTGTCCTCTCTTCTATGATGCTGGACTGGGACTGAGGCTCCTGAAAGAACATTTCTCCTTTTCCAGCTTGCTACTCATTAGGATCTGCCAAGAGAGTACTATATGGAGTTGCAAAGCAGGATGAACAAAAAGCACATTCTCCTTTCTTTTCTATTTGCTTCCCTTGTCAGCCTGACCTCATAATGCTCTTCACCTCCACAGCAGTGGGCAATTCCAGAAGCATTTGCTTCTGGTTTCCAGCTGTTGCTAGTACTCCTAAAACTAGCCTCACTGTGCCACACCTCATTGGTTACAGCACCAGGCAGGCACTGCTTATTCCATTGCTCCATGGGGCCCCTTCTCCATCTTTTAGGTTCTCATATTCTCCATAAGTAGCTGTCATTGAGAAAACAAAATATTTCAAAGTCGTTTGTTTAGAAAAGGTGAAAAATATACTTCAACACAGAGAGTGTAAATTGAAAGTTTATGTCACTTTCTAAAAAGCATTTATTTGAATCTAAAAGATCTTAGAAAAAGAACCAAAGAAGTCTCTTTTGTTCTCCCAGCCCTAGGGATGGTGGCTGCTTCCAACATTTAAAATATTTGTTACCTTGCTGTTTCCTTCTTTATTTTCAATCTTCCAAGAAATGTATTAAATATTCTATTGAAATAACTGCTGTGCCTTCTGTTTGCCTCACTCAATACTGACTGAATAAAGAGTTCATGCTTGAGTGAATAGAGTTGATAACAGAAAATGAGTGAGCTACCAACATTGGGTCCAGGGAATTGGTTTGATCATGGCGTTTGGCCTTGAATACAGTATTGAACAATTGGCTAATGGTAATTGGAGTACAAGTAATCTGTAGTATGCAATCGCTTTTCCAATTACTCAAACAGCCAGCTATGTTTATTTGTGGTATATGCCTTCTGAAGCAAATATCGTGTAACCAAGCGGTAACTGTCTTTCACTCTTTGTTCGTAATGGTGATTACAAGACTATAAGATGAAATCATCATTTTAATTGTACTTGACAGCTTACAGATAAACAAATAAGCAAACAAGCCAAAAAAATCATACATGTAAGCTCCTGGCTTTAAATCAAGAGAATTAGGCTGGGTGCAGTGGCTCACACTTGTAATCCCAGCACTTTGGAAGGCCGAGGTGGGCGGATCACAAAGTCAGGAAATTGAGACCATCTCGGCCAACATGGTGAAACCCTGTCTCTACTAAAAAAATACAAAAAAAAAAAAAAAAATTAGCTGGGCATGGTGGTATGAACCTGTAATCCCAGCTACTTGGGAGGCTGAGACAGGACAATCACCTGAACCTGGAAGGCAGAGGTTGCAGTGAGCCGAGATCGCACCACTGCACTCCAACATGGTGACAGAGTGAGACTCTGTCTCAAAAAAAAAAAAAAAAAAAAAAAAAAAAAAATCTAGAGAATCAGAAAGCTTTTAAGGCCATCTGAGTGGCTTTGGGTTACAATGAGAAATTTGAAACAACTGAGTCTCTCTTGTCAGCAACGGAAGCTTCCTTCCTCTGCTTCCTCTGAGTATGTAGCCTAGCCTTCTATTACTTGATGATCCAGAGTAAATCACCTGAGGTACTTGCCCTGCAAAAGTAGCCCATTTTCTTCCAGATTTAGTGATGCCCTTAGTATCTCCTGACTTTACTAATTAGAGTCAGTGCTCAGCCTTATCTAGAATATATATAAAATCTGGCCCAGGAGGAATTAGCTGGCACTTCAAAATATTTGCAAGATTTTGTTAATTTATGTCAGCAAAAATCAGGGAATTGTGTGAGGTACTAGATTTTAAGAGAATTAGACAAAAGATGACAAAACATAATACTGGATTTGGCCAAATTCTTCAGTATGGGTGTACCTACCAGGGATCTATATTTAATAGGGTTGCTTGCACAACTGAATATAGCACTAAGGGATTAGTTGGTTAGTTGACAGAAAAGTGTGTTCAACAGTGACCTACATTCTAGAAGGTTAAAATGCTGGAACTTTGTTTTTTTTTGTCATAACATACAAGGAAGGACGCAAAGGCTCAGGAAGACTGGAATGTTGAAGCACATTGATTATATGCAGGCTTACTCCCCACTCTCTTTCACTTGTCTCCCACCTAGAGGTCTCAGGATATTCCATTCACAAAAGCACTAAGAAATAAGTAAAGATGAGAGTACCAGAATATTTCAAGCACCAATTTAAACATTTTGTAGTGCCCTCCACAGCAGTCGAGATGTAATGGTGGGAGATGCCACCATTGATATGGGCTTCCTGATATCAATGAAGTTGGAGAGATTCCAGAGGAATAGAAGCCAAGGAGCATTGCTTAATTAACCACCACAGCTAAGATTTTGCACTTACCAAGTAAGCAGCAGGAACTAAGTAGTAATCAGGATTTTACTTGCAAGGATCTTTGCTGTTAGCCAATGATTATACTCTTTCTACTAAAATTTTACTGAGTATATACAACAACAACAACAACAACTTTAGGTCTATGATCAGAAACCTGACTTGAGTTCCCATAATGAAAAATCACGGCCCCTTAACTGGTTCTCAAAACAAGGCCAGTTCACATATATCTGAAACAACTTAATTAACTGGGATGGTGGATTCCCTTGAGTAAAGAAGAGCTATTCTGCATCGGGGATACATTGTAAATTTCCGCCAAATCCTTCTTCAGAGGAAGCTATGGTGACTCACTAGGGTGATCATACATGAAAGAGAAAAAATATATCAATTTTTAAAATGTACTCACTAGCTTTGAAGTGGTGCTAATTTCTGGTGACCCAAAATATACTGTGATCTCCCAAACTGACTGATTATGGTGGTCATGTGATATATAAAGTTTTGCCGTACATTTAAATCATAATGAACTCAGTTATTTTGTTAAACTACATCATAATTCTTTCCTTACTTCCTGAAACTATACTTAATATAAAAATAATTGGCTAAAGACAATGTCTTTCTGTTAGATCTCTGACCCTTACAGTGAGAATATTATGGGTTAAAGAGCCAAATGGAAACCTCACGAAATTTTCTTCCCTCTAAAATGCCAAAAGTAATACAGCATTTAATTACTGCTAAAATGTTTTTAAATGCAAGATGTTATGCAAAAGGGAACAGACAATAAAGAAGAAATTAACTTTGCCTTGTTCATTGCTAAACCTGAAAAGAGATTCCAGAGCACTTGATATTTGAGTTGTATTTAAAATGGCGATTTTGGGAGGTCAAGGCAGGTGGATCACCTGAGGTCAGGAGTTCAAGACCAGCCTGGCCCAACCAGAGAGATGGTGAAACCCCATCTCTACTGAAAATACAAAAAATTAGCTTGGCATGGTAGCATGTGCCTGTAGTCCCAGATACTCAGGAACCTGAGGCAGGGGAATTGCTTGAACCTGGGAGGTGGAGGTCTCAGTGAGCAGAGATTGCACCAATGCACTCCAGCCTGGGTGACAGAGCGAAACTCCATCTAAAATAAATAAATAAATAAATAAAACGGTGATAATAATGCAAGAAATAATTGTGGGAAGATTAAGAACGATTATGGAGGGATGTGAAAATTGCATGTTGTTCCCCATGGCTGAAATGTAAGGTCGTTATGAGGAAGCAGGAAGTATGGGCCCTGGAGAGATAGGTGAACCGATTGTGGAAGTATATAATTATTACTATGCTAAGGAAAATGGATGTTGTGAATAAGTCTTTAATGGTTTTTAAATCATGGGGTAACATCTAATTTGATCAAAAGATAGAAGTAGGGTACTTATTAATAGTCATAGATTAAACTTACAATGGGTTCCTTCTATAACTAGAGGTTACTGGGGCAAATATATCACACATAGGCTTCACACATAGGCTTCTCTACTAGTTTATTTAATTTCAAATGTTAGCCTCAAGATCAGAGCCCCATTTCGTTTCGGCTAATAATATGAGTTTAAGGAGCTCTTTTGTGACTACTATGGTACTAGATGTAATGTAAATAAATGAGTTACCTAAGCAATAGAGCTCTCTCACATATCAGTTGGTATTTTGTGCATACTAAGTACTCTTTAGATTTGTCACAACCAGTTGTTTAATTTGAGCCTGTGAATGGGTACCTGAACTGCAGCAGCAAAAGATTTTCAAACTCATGAACACCAATTTAAAACGTATACATATGTAACAAACCTGCACCTTGTACACATGTACCCTAGAACTTAAAGTATAATAAAAAAATTGACATTTAAGTAGTTTCCTTTCTAAATTTTATTTATTTAAAAAAACACACAAAAAACGAGTTGAACTTATTGTCAACAATTTAATTGGGGAAGATTAAGAAGCCATTCTAGACCTGGCTATGCCAAAAGTATAAAAGTATATTCTTGTTCTGTTAAGCTTGAAACTGTGCTTCAAAATGCTGATCACACAAGAAACAATTGTTTGTCTACATTTTAACTTGTAAATTTCAGACTTTTGTTATTGTGTTTAGATGATACTTTCATTTATGAGCTCTCACATATGTCAACATTTCCGTTGACACCAATATACTTTTTCTCACTCTGCCCCATCCTCTATTTTTCAACTGTGAAGTAATTGAAAAATAAAAATATATTATTTGTTGCAGAGACATTTATGCTTTTTTTGCTGTCATGTTATAACTCCTAGAGTAATGATTAACTCTGTGTGAGTCAGCTCTTACTGATACTTTTGGAGTTAAGTTTTTCATGTGTTGTGGAAAAAAATGATCTAGATTAGTTAGGTCACCATGCTAAAAAACAAACCCTACCTTCTCAAAGTATGATCTATATGCCAGTAGAATTGACATTAACTAGGAGCTTGTTAAAAATGATAGAAATACACCAGCATTAACTGAATAAGTATATACATTTTAACATTATCCTCAGGTGGTTCATAACCATGTTAAAGATGTAGAAGTGCTAAACAAACTTATTCTATGATTTAAACCTAATTGTTTTATTCATATTAAATACTATGCCTTTTCATATTGTTTTAATTTTAAATTAAGAAAGTTACGCAATAATGTTTATTCCACAACACTGTTTTAAATTTACAAATAAAAGAATAAAGGTCCAGTTTTCGGTTTTTTTTGGCTGGTCAAATACTACCTTTAAGAGAAGAAAATAATTACAAGACAGTAATTATAGCATTTTTAATAATAATTATAAGATATATTAGAATATAACGTTCTAGTTAATTCTGTTTAACATCATAATACTAAATGCAGGTGAAACACATTTTTATCACATACAGTATTCAGATCAATTCATTTTTGGCAACCATGCCTTTATATGTATCATATTATTAAAATGTTTACTAACCCCATTCCACATTTTGCTTAGTAACATAAGTACATAAGATTGCCTTGAAATGTTTTCTCAAATATTCTCATGTTCTGGGAAGATTCTTTAGGCATTATTGAACAATAATATCCTGTATTCCTTTGTGTATAGTACCAAACTCATATTTCTCCTTGTCCCCAAGCAACTTTAAAACTCTTGATACTAATTTCTATTTCTATTTCCAAAAATTTATTAGATATATTAACTATTTTAAGTGAAAAATCAGTTCCCACTAAATTATCTTACCCTTTGGATTTGTGAATATATAAAGTAGGTCACCTATTTTCTTTTCTGTTATAGATCTCTGGTTTTTGTGAGACTATGTCTATGAATTTTATAATTAAACTTCTCTAAATTTTTATTGTAATACCTTTGAATATTGCTGTAAAATTTATTGCATACACTTTTTGTTCATAATAGCCTATTTCATTTGGAACTTGTGAGGCAGCTCTTAGCATAATACCGTATAATTGATATTTTCAAATAAAAAATGCAGGATGTCATTTGTTTTGAACTTTTTGGAATTCTTTTAGATACTGAAATAATAATGAAGACATTATGAGGTGAAAAAAATCAGTTTCATATCTAATGTTCAATCATGAACCTGGAATTATTTCAACTTAGAAAACCATTTTTATTGCATTTAATTTTTTTCTCTTTTGAATAGACTATTTTTTAGGATTTACTCTTAGTGCTGTACATGCTATGTGCTTTGACAAATATATAATGACATGGATTCACTATTATAGACTCATACAGAATAGTTGAGCTTCCCTAAAAAAATCTTCTATGCTTGACCTATTCATTTCTCCTTCCACCCTTACCCCTGGCAACTACTGATCTTTTTTTGATTACATAGTTTTCCAGTATTTCTTATAATTGGAATCATACAATATGTAGCCTTGTCAGATTGGTTTCTTTCACTTAGTAAGATGAATTTAAGGTTGCTCCATGTCTTTTTGGTTTGATAGCTCATTTCTTTATAGCACGGAAAAATATTCCATTGTCCTCATGCAGCACAACTTATTTTTCTACTCAATTATTGAAGGATATCTTGCTTACTTACAAGTTTTGACAATTATGAATAATATTGCTATAAACATCCATGTGCAGTGTTTTGTGTGTATGTAAATGTTCAACTTATTTGGGTAAGTACCAAAGAACATGACTCTAGATTGCAAGGTAAGATTTGCTTAGTTTTGTAAAAAACTGGCCAACTGTCTTCCACTATGGCTATGTAATTTATCTTCCCCACTAGCAAAACATGTAAGTTCCTGTTGCTTCATATCCTTGCCAGCATTCAATATTGTCAAAGTTCTAAATTTTGGCCATTCTAGCACATGTGTAGCAGTATCTCATTGTTTTAATTTGCGTTTCTCTAATGATATATGATATGGAGCATTGTTTTATATTACTTTCTGTCTATCTTCTTTGTTAAGACATCTCTTCGAGTCTTTTGCTGATTTTTTTTCAGTTTGTTAATTTTCTTACTGCTGACTTTTAGGATGTATTGTGTATGTTGGATAATAGACCTTTTTGAAATATGTCTTTTGAAAATATTTTCTTGCAGTCTGTGGCTCGTCTTCTAATTCTCATAATATTGCATGTAACTTAAGAATTTACTCTTTCATTCACCTACTTAACAAACATTTGTTATGTACCTATGACAACAATAAAGCATAATTGCCAATTCACCCTAAACTTAGTGTAGTAGAAGAAAGACTTAGAGCAGCTCTAAATAGAAGAGTTGTCATGAAGGTCAGGCTATTTCTAACTAGGAGAAGCTGATAATGCTGCTTGGTAGAAGCAGCTGATACCAGCTGAGATTTCTCCACTCTGAATCTCTCTGCTCTTGAATTACCTTTGAGTCTTAATGGATTTGTGAATGTAGAGGGGTGTGTGTGTGTGTGTGTGTGTGTGTGTTGGGGGCCAGGGCAGTGGTTAAAGTCATTAGATGATTCCTAACATACTTTTTCAATTCTTAAATATTATATACTACTTTATCACAATTTTATTTGGCTTGAAATTTTCATCGACATGTATTAAATCATTAAAAGTGTAACATGATTGTGACTAACAATCTAGGTATCTGGAATTTGGGTTCTAGAACTACAGCACTCTCCATGACTGTTTAAAAGTCATGAAAGTCCATAAGAAGATACAGTATTCTAGGACAAGTCCCTTTAAAAATTATCCCTGTCAAATAAGAAATTCAGAAATCTGTGACAGCACGGGAGCCTGGTGGCAGAGAGTATGCTGATTCAGTTCTTGAATTTTCCATGACGACTTCTCACCTGCACTTAGCAGCTGTTTGTTGCTTGGTTCACTGGAGCATATGATGCTGAACCAAACCATGGGTCAATAAAGTCATTTGCAATGATCAACCCTATCAGTGAAAGAGGTGATGAATCAACCAAAATTCCTTTAGGCAACAGACCTAGCAGGGAAATTTTGCACTTTAGCTAGTAAGATATAACCAAATGAATCAGCAGCCTGCACATCTCCCTAATTAATTTTACTACCTTTGGAGAAGGCATGCAACAAACTTTTAAATGCTTCTCTTGTTTAATAGGGATGTTAGTGGGTAGACATCAAACTATGCATAAAACTTTTCAATCTTGATCTTGTAGGCGCTTAGACAGTGATTTCTTGATTTTTATATGATCAGGTTGGAATTCAATATTAGCTTCAATATTCTTCACATTTCTGTATATTTTTCTATTAGTTTAAAATGTAAACTCAATTGTAATTATTATAAAAATGACATTACTATTTTTATATCAATAAAATCATAACAGCTGTTCTTTTTGAGCGCATACTAAGTGCCGTGAGCCATGTGCTTTACATGTATTTAATTGCTGAAAATTGAGTACTTTTGGAACTGTCTAAAACAAGTGCTACATTATATACCATACTATTTTAAATAGATGTATGATATAATAACCATTGCTATGCTTATGTTTGAACTGCAAAAATGACACTCATTGTTGATTTACCCCAGTTAAAATTTGAGTCCAGATGATGTGATCCCATACTACCTGCTTACATGAGACATTTGATTTAATCCTTGTATTATTCCTGGGGAGGAAGTTGTCATCACACTATTAGATAGGAGATGAACTGATGTTTACCAAATAAGCTTCTAAGTTTGGCTGAAGAAATTTATAATCAGAATTTTATGGTTTTTCTCCTTGAAAATCTACTTGTCATGAAAATCTTAATTTTTTTCTTAAATTTACATTGGCAAATATTTTTGTGCTAAAATACAATAGTGAGTCACTTTGGGGCCAATCAGAAGGAAGAAATATTTGGGCCCTTTGTAGGAATTAATCTAGTCTGCCCGTAAGCAATGGTTTTGGCTTTATATAGTGATTCATCAACTCAACAAGTGTTTGTTCAGTGCCTGCAGATGACAATTGAGGTTTCCTTTTCTCTATCAGAGTTGACTTTATTTGAAATCAACCCACTTTCCAAAATTTCAAGCAATGAGAAACCCAAAGCCTTCTCCATGTGTTCTGTGAATCCCTGGAAAAGCATCAGCTCATATAAAATCCCTTTCAGTTTATTAAAAAATCTTACTGGCCCTCAAGTCTTTTTCTTCTGAATTGCATGATTGTCGACCTAAACTTTACCCCTATATGAGAACTATGTTACTCCTTCCCATATTTCCACAAACAAAATAAAAATGTGCTAGCATTCTCATCTGTCACTCTGTGTGGACAATAGGGCTGAATCCAGACTTGAGGAGACTGAAGGGATAAATGCATCAATCAGACACCACAAACTAAACATCAGTAATCCTGTCTATGTTTTCAGCTACCAAACCACCAGACCTTTTACTCTGGCCCCTTCACTGCATGCAGTACCCGGGTTCATGCCAGTTCAGAGGCCTTTCTTATCTCTTACTTTCTCTGTAATTTCTATATTTCACTCACTTTCCTAAGTTATTTAAATAAATGCCAAGTTCTTCTCACTTGGTAGTCTGGAGATACTAATCTTTTTTATACTCCTCCCCTCAAACTCCAGGATAACACTCAAAGGCTTTCTGCAGGCCAAAATGCCTTCTCTATACGGAGATACACTTTCCTTAGGAGGCACTTGTCAGTGTGTGCATTTGTGTGTTATTGTTATTTTTACCTCTTTGTCCTATTCTGTGTTGTAAATGCCCAAGTGTTAAATTATGACATTATAGAAAATGCTAAATCTTCCACGGAGTGGTCACACTTCCTTTGTATTGAACAGCTCAAGTTAATAAAAACTGAAATGAAACAATGAACAGCTCAAGTTAATAAAAACTGAATGAAATAATTCTATAACAATCAGATTGTTATATAACAATGTTATATAAAAATGTTATATAACTATAACATTTAATGTTATATAACTATAACATTTAATGTTATATAACAATGTATAGAATTATTTATATCAAGTTGAACTCTTTGTCTTTGTAATTTCTATTCCTTGGTAATAGAAATTTCTCTAGGTCCATGCACCAAATGTCTGTTTAAAATATGATTTTCTCATTTGTTTGAACCATCTTTATGTGAACCTTCAAAATCCTAATTACTTGCCTTTAAGCCTTTTTCCGCCTACGGTGCTATTAAAATATCAAGGCCAGAACAGAACACAATGATCCATATTTAGTTTTATCAGTGAGGGATAAGGGATGTAGCCACTCCCTATTTTGAAGTGCAACACTTCAAATGAAGACCTATACTGATTTCTTGTAGCTACAAAGCAATTTATTGACAATAAAAATGCTGGATTATTTATCACGTATGTGTTACTAATCTATATCTCTTCCTTTGTGATTTTTTAATATTTAATTTTTATTTATTTTTTCCACTATTTTTATCTGAACACCATGTTTTCATGTAACCGTACTGATATAAATTTGCATTCATATTTTCTTTACTTACTTTTTTTTGCTGATCTCTCCACGCAATTACTGGTTGAACTAGCATTGTTTCGTATGTCTTCACTCCTGAACTCTATACTATTTTGATATTCCTTATAAAATGTCTTATTATATATGTGAAACAGAAAACACTAACACATTTCTCACAAAGTTGATAATTAACATTTTTTATTTTGTACCTGTTACTATCAGACATGTGAACATACATACTAGTAAGTTCCTGAAATAGTCTATTTAGTCTTTTGTGTATTATAATTTGAGACTTTCCAAGAACCTACTTATTCTCTAAAGCTTCAAAGAAATATGGTAATTTTCTCTTAGGAATAGGTTGTTCCATCCCCAAAGTATATTATTTATCTCAACCCCACTTTGAATTATGAGGTAATATCTCCTTCCGATATTCCCAAACAAGAATAATAAGAAAATGTCACCAATTATTTGAAATCCTCATAGTTAAGAGAACAAAATCTCTGGCTATTTTAGAGGAAGAAACAAACACAAATTGATATTAATCCTTCATTCATAGATTAATTCTTCAAAAACCATTAACTTAACACCTTCTTAATTTTAAGCTAAAAAAATAGTCACCAAAGGGCTGGATGGAAGGGAGTGGGCAAATAATCCACTAATGCTTTGAAAGGGGCCAACATTTAATGATAAAAAAGGTCTGTAAATATCTGGTGTCTTGAGTGCTGAGTGATGACTCATATGCTAGGTTTGTGTAAAGCAAGAGCCTGCTGCTCAAGCACACAGGAGTGAGCATCTGAGGATACAGTAGTAAGAGAAGAGAACGGGCCTACTTGGGAAAGGTGTCTAATGTAATAGTCTTCAATAAAAAGAGTGAGTATTTGGCCGGGGATGAGTATCTAGAATTGAGCATCACAAAGTGATTGACCCCTATCTTTGACCCCTTTGCAAAGTGATTGACTCTGGGCATCTTGCATAAGCTATACTGCAATGGTCCCTTCAACACATTTGCCTCCTAAGCAGAGAATGTCTTTGTAAATGGAAGGCCTTTTAGATCTGCTGAGCACTTTGATGGGTGGCTGCACATATTTTAGCCTATAGCCTGTCAGGACAGCATGAGGCATATTTAACTGCTATTGAAACTCTTTTCTGATTCCTCCACAGAAAGTGAGAAAATCAGACTTTTTCTTCAGCTATGCAATATTCTATTAGTGATATGTAGAACAACTGACAGTGGAAAAAACATTTAGAAAATCACAAGGAATGAGGGACTTACTGCAATGTGGGGTGATAATGTAAAGGAAACGAAAGAGATATGGTGACTCTCTATTTTTTAGCTTGAAAAACTGAATGAATGCTAGTACTCTATGCAGGATTTCCAAAGAAGGGAAGAACCGTTTGAAAAGCAGTGAGGATAATGGATTTTGTCTAGAGAATTTTAGAATTTGAGATATGTGGGGGAATGTAATTGTGAATGCAAAATACCTCTGGGAATTTTTAAGAAGAACAAAGTAAAATAGGATGAGAAAGAATATTAGAAAAGCAGAGGTACATTTAAAATAATCAGGGCCTGAAGAAAAAAAAAAAAGCAGGGGTGATTTGAAACTCTGTCTCAGTTGCTTAATGCTTTGTAACTAATCATTCCACAATCTGAGTGCTCAAAACAGTAACTATCATTCCATTATATCTTTAAGATTCTGTGTGTCGGGAATTTAAGAAAAGCTTGTTTGTGTGTGGTGGCGTGTGCCTGTAATCCCAGCTACTTGGGAGGCTGAGGCAGGAGAATCACTTGAACCAGGGAGGCAGAGGTTGCAGTGAACGGAGATTGTGCCACTGCACTCTAGCCTGGTGACAAAGTGAGAATCTGTCTCAAAGAAAAAAGAAAAAAAAAAAAAAAAAGAAAAGCTTGTTTTGGTGGTTCTGGCTTGTCTTAGCTTGGACTACTATAACAAAATACCATAGATCGGGTGACTTAAACAACAGATAATTTGTTTCTCATAGTTTTGCAGGCTGGGAAGTTCAAGGTTAATTTACTGGCAGATTTCATTCCTGGTGAAAGCTGTCTTCCTGGCCAGTAGATGGCTGTCTTCTCAATGCATGCTCCCATGACTTAACTCTTTTTGTATGTGGGGAGATAGAGAGCTCTGGTCTCTCTTCCTTTTTTTTTAAGGAAACTAATCCCAATGCAACACTACCTTTATGTCTTTATTTAAACTTAATTACCTCCCAAATCTAAATGCCAAAACACTGGGGGTTACAGCAACATGTAATGCAACATGTAAATTTCTGGGGGAGGCACTAACGTTCAGACAATAACTTGGCCAAAGATGCCTGATGCAGTTGGATCAAATGACGGCTGGAGCTGCAGCAGCAGAGAGATATCCTCACATATCGCTATCTTCATTTAATCTCAAGCTTCTCTATTGAGTCTCTTCACCCAGACAAGTTTGGTCTTCTTTACTGCTTCAGAACAGTAGAGTGGCTTATCTGGTGGTACAGGGTTCAAGTGTTCCAACTCAAGCTGCATATTATTTTTTATGACCTAACCTCAGAAGTCATCCACTCACTACTAAGGTTTCTATTGGTTACAAGCCTATCCAGATTAAAGTGAAAAGAATTCGATTCCCCCTTTGACAGGAGAGTGGCAAAGTTCTTGGACAGCACATAGAGTGAGAGAAACTACTGCTATCTTTGGAAGATGTTATGCAAAACATAAAAAAGTGATCCAATGTGTAATCATTGATGGAGATATAAAATATGGTAATTTCTAAAAATGTCATTAGATTTAGCCCTAGTGAGAAGCATTACAAAGTTGTGATAAAGGCAAAAGTAAGATTTCAATGATTTAAGAATTCAGTGGGAGGTGAGGAAATAGAGAAAAAGTGTAACAATTCCATTCATAAATATTGAAGATAAAGAATAATAAGGTAGATTATCTAGAAGGTTAACCTTTACAAAGATTGACCTTTAGTATGTGAAAGACTTGAACATGTTTGTATGGTGAAGGGAAATTATGACCCTTGGGTCAAACCTGGACCATCGCCTATTTTTATGAATCAAGCTTTATTGGAACATGGCCACACATTCGAGCTTCAACAACCAAATTGAGTAGCTGTGACCAGAACTGTCTGACTCATACCATCTAAAATACTGACTAGATATCTAGCACTTTACAGAATTTTCTTTCTAAGCCCTGAAGTAGAAGAGAAAATAGTAAAACATTACATTTAAAAATATGGGGGCTACTAGGAGGAGTGAGATTCCTAAAGAGTTGAAAATTTATAGAGTCCTAATGTTAGTTCAAATTGTACCAACATGGTGACTGGTATGTAAGAGTAAGCACTGAAAATACTTCTTAAATCATAAATGTATGAATAAGAACAATAGCTTTACCAAAAATGTAATCGCTCTTTAGGAGTAAAAGACAATACTCCCGATCCGGATTTTTTTTTTTGTGGTCTAGAGAAAGATACTATGTATAGAAGCAAGAGGATTCCTATGTTCAAATCCTTATTTGTAAATTAGTACAAGTAATTTTTTCATTTCAAGTGTGGGTGAAGAATGTTGTTCAGTCTTATGATATGTGCAACTTAAAGGCCACAATTAAATTAATTAGTTTTCCCTAAAATTACAAGAGTCAACTTTGGTTACGCAGTGGACTTCCTAGCTGCAATGAGTAGCCTGCTGTTACATGGGACATCTAATCTGTAGTCCATCTTCCTGGGAACATGGTTAAAGTGGTGTTTTACCAAGATTCTTCATCTGTAATATGGGGAGTTTTCATCTTCATGGTATGTTCTCAGAATTAAATTATATATTCTATAATTAGCCCAATAAATGTTAGCGTCGTTTCTGTTTTGTTGTTGTTTGTTTTGTATATATTGGGAAAGGACAATTTGTTTTAGTTATAAGGACAGAAGAGTGCTAATGATATTTGGTAACAATGCTAAAGAATGCTAACCTCAGTCAGGCCAATATAACCAACAATTATGATGTTAAGAAAGACTACGTAGCACCAAAAATAATAAATATTAAAATGACCCTTGTAAATAAAGATAAAACATGCCCAGATTAACTTTGAGGAATATTTTCAGATCACCGTATGAATTGGAATCTTTCCACAGACTAAAGATAGCTGTTTTATAAATCCTGCAAATATGACAGCATATTTCTAAAATAAAAATATATTAACAATTAAAACGTATTTTTAGAAAACTTGGACAAAAATCTTGATGTTAGAAAAATCCTAAGATAAGCCGGGCATGGTGGCTCACGACTGTAATCCCAGCACTTTGGGAGGCCCAGGTGGGTGTATCATGAGGTCAGGAGTTCAAGACCAGCCTGGCCAACATGGTGAAACCCTGTCTCTACTAAAAATACAAAAATTAGCCGTGCATGATGGAGCACGCCTGTAGTCTCAGCTACTCAGGAGGCTGAGACAGGAGAATTGCTTGAACCGGGAGGCAGAGGTTGCGGTGAGCCGAGATCACATGCCACTGCACTCCAGCCTTGGCAACAGAGCAAGACTCTGTTTCAAAAAAAAAAATCTTAAGACATTATTAAGGTGAAAAGTCCTTTTTGAGAATATGAAATTTCACATAGACTAAGTTCTTATGTAAAAATATAGGATAGTTATCTTACTGAAAGACATTTTTCTTATTTAATTCTGTATCTATTTAATCTGAGTTTATTAACTTTTTTGAAGTATTTGAAACCCTGACAATATTTGAGATGATCAACAATTTATTTTTTCAGTATGTATGAGACTAAAATATAAAATTAGAGAAGAAAGAAGTAAACAAATTGAGTTTGTTTTTTGTTTTGTTTGTTTGTTTGAAACTGAGTCTTACTCTCTCACCCAGACTGGAGTACAGTGGCATGGTCTCTGCTCACAGCAAACTCCACCTCACAGGTTCAAGTGATTCTGCTGCCTCAGCCTCTCAAGTAGCTGGGATAACAGGTGCCCCCCCACCACGCCCAGCTAATTTTTGTATTTTTAGTAGAGAGGAGGTTTTACCATGTTGGCCATGCTGGTCTTGAACTCCTAACCCCAAGTGATATGCCCATGTCGGTTTCCCGAAGTGCTGTTATTATAGGCATGAGCCAATGCGCCCACCTGAATGCTTTTTTTTTTTTAATGAAACCAAAAAATCCGCACACATTTCTGAGGTCTGTGTATTTGTATATATTTTTCACATTTTGCTAGCAAATCTTTGGCAAACATACCTGCTATTGCTATTGTATGATGTTTCTTGAATATTTGAACACTCAAACTCAATTTGTTTACTTCTTTCTTCTCCAACTATAATTTTATATTTAAGTCTCATAAATACTGAAAAAATAACAAATTATTGATCATCTCAAGTATTGTCAGGGTTTCAAATACTTTAAAAAAAGAAGTTATAAGCTCAGATTAAAGAGATATAGAATTAACTAAGAAGAAGAATTAACGAAGAAGAATATTTTAAGAACTCTCATTTAACTCCACTGACTTATAGACCTACACATTTTTTGCCCTTAAAAAAACACTGACCAAATTAGTAAGTGAAAACAAGTAGAAATTTATGATTTCTTAAATTCTCATCTTTGGTGACTTAAAATATAGCTGTATGTGTACAAGGAGTAGGATTCTGAGAAAGAAATAATAATAGTCTTATAATGTAATAGCCAACTCAGAGGGACTCCAGTTGAGTAACAGAGATCAGCTGTAGAGTTGAGTTGTTACTCAACTCCAATTGATTAACAGAGATCAGCTGTAGAGATCAGCTGTAGGTGTACCAAGCCAGGAAAGTGTCTCTTTCTCTGTTTCTATTAACAGCAAGTGGGTGTGTGCCATAAAATGTGGAAGGGAAGTCACAACCTTAACTTGCAACAATTAGACTAATCTTTTTTCCTGGTAAGACTAGAAGGTGTTGGGAAGGAAGACACTTCAGATGTCCCCTTTGAAGAAGTAAAAACGTGGTCAGTGGAATTTGACACCACTGTAAAAGTCAGGAGCTGATTAAACACCAAAGATCACCTGTGAGCAAGCGTCCTTCTAACCCACATATCTTACATGAAGGAAAATTAAAGATTTATCTTTAAAGGATAAGGAGAAAAAAACAGGATCCTATTAAAAATAACATTTTAGATAATATTTATCTCATAGCTGGTTTCATATCAGAAAGAGATTTACATTTACTCCTGATGTTTCCTTCGTTCATCTATTTATTATTTTAGCACGTTTTTATTGAGACATCTATTAGTTTGAATTTCTGCTGTAATGAATTGCCAGAAACTTTGGGTCTTGCTGATGAGTTCTCATTCTGTTATTCTCATTCTATTATTAGTTCATGGGAGAGCTGGCTGTTTAAAATGAAATTGGCACCTGCTCCCACCTCCTCTTTCTCTAGCTCCCTCTCTTGCCATGTGATACACCAGCTCCTGCTTTGACTTCTGCCGTGATTGGAAGCTTCCTGAGGCTTTCATCAGAAGCAGATGCTGGCACCATGCTTGTATGTCCTTCAGAACCACGAGCCAAAATAAACCTCTTTTTTAAGTAAATTACCCAGCCTAGGAATTTCTTCATAGCAACACTAAATGGACTAGAACAGCATGCAAAGCAGGTGGGCTCTAAGTGGCTAAAGAGCTCTACATTTATTAAACCTAAACCAAATTATCCTTATGTTTCTTATTAGGGCTCTAACTAGGAGTATTTATGATGACATATTCTTTGGCTAAAACTTCAATCTCTGAGTATGTGGCATGCTTGTGCTCCCTAGATGTTTCTTTGATGGACAACATTAATGTTACAAGAAGTATTGATTGAATTAAATTGAAAATTCATATTTAGAGAAGAAAAGTTCTATTGGCTATGTTATTACTTTAAAAAGTCTTTAATTTTCGTTTATTATTTTTAACCTTTAGGTCCTTGTATTACTAAAATTCTATAGATTGCTCTCCAAGGTGTAAACTGGCTTTAAAGTCACAAGTCTATTTCTAAATTGTTTCTTCATACCTGGTAGGACTCTTGTTCATTAAGTTATTTTTTCATTATAATATTAGCATGCATTAACAATTTCTAAAATACACCCAGTATTGGTTTTATTATTGTTGCAATAGCATAGCAGTTTACCATTACCTTTTGAATACACATTAACAATAGCCAGATCCTTTTAAACTCAGTAGTATGTAGTTCAATCTTTAAACGTGACAGGTAGGATAAATCTCAAAATTGAACACATTGTCTTATATGAGAGAGTTTTTGTTTTCCAAATATATGAGCTAGTCAATAGATTCTAAATATGCACTTTAAATAGAAATACAGTCTGTACATTTCAAAGATTTTAGATACATTAGAAAATTTCAATATTAAAGATCCACTCAAAAAGGTCAGTGATATTTTTACTTCATCTCTTGCATATGTTGAAACAATTTTTTATATAACTACTTTTCTTTGAAAAGAAGTTTATCACGTGGTAAATATGCTAGAGTGGAATAAATATGCACATTTTTATATGTCCCCATGGATCCTACTAGACTTCTAGAGCTCTCTATCCCCACTCTACTGCCTTGAATTAAAACAACCTCAGCTGTCTCCTGAATTACTATAGCGGTTTATTTCAGTACATTTCATGTCTAATTCAATCTTGCCTCATGACCCTTCCTTCTTTACTCAGTAGTGAAATAATACTTCAAAGAACAGAGTTAATCTTCTCACTTTCTTGCTTAAAAAATGTCTTCTGTAATGTTTCCCTATGGGCTCAAGATAACATCCAAACTCCTTAATTTTAAATATAATATTCTCTGTTATTTCGGCCGTACTTTCCTCTATAACCTACTGTAGTAAATCTAAGAGTATCTCTTGGTGTTCCACACATATTGAAGCCTTTGCAGTTCTTCTAGAGCAATAGCTGGTAGATATTTTGATTCAATTACCTGGAAAATAAACAAAAATTAGAAGACACACAGACACCTGATCTTGCAAACTGTATTTTACCTATTAAGAAGTGTTTGTATATATAGAATGTGTCAATATGAAAGAATAAAATTTAAAACTAAAAATGTTATGCAAGCACAAACATTTATAAAACCACATATAAAAGTTTATGAAGTACTTTCATTGTTGTATTTCAAAGTGAACCTACATAAACTGTTGCAAAAATTTAGAGCAAGTTATGAATCTATATTTGAGAATCACTCTAAGTATTTTACATAAACTGTTTCTTTTGCCTGGTGTTACTTTTTCTTTAAATTGCCACCATTATCACAGGCAGCATGAGACATTTTTTCTTTATATTTGACCACTATGTCTAAGGATAGATTCTATTCCTTTACTAAGTTTTGCCTAAACTCTCCAAATGTGAATGGATTATCACCCTATATGTTCCATCATATTCAATCCTACACCACTGTGAATCGAACACATTGTATTTGCCAACTTCTCTCTTTCACCAGTACACTTAAGATTTTCCAGATCAAGACATTAGACTTCATCCCCCCTAGCTACCTGTGTGTACCTTGCCCAGGTCCAGGCACAGTGGAGCAAAAATAAGGATTGGACAGAACAATGACTACATCACAATTTCAACTGACAAGTAAAGTTTAGCAGTAGTTGTGTAGAAGGCAGATTTGTTGAACCCACTTCAGCATTCCTCAATCATAAATAGAGATTATTACTTGTTTTTTCCCTTTGATTCTAGATTCACTGTACAAACATCAGTTATGCTTTTTATGGCAAATGTGGAAAGAACAACTTCTAACTGTGAGATGAGCATTGTTAAAATAAACAGATAAACCAATTTACCTTACTGTCATGAAAGTTGATTGTTGTGCCTTAAAAAAATTAAACATAATACAATTGTGTGTGTGTATACACACACACACACACACACAAACATGTTCTCTATTACCTGACAATCCATACAGGCATTTACTTCCTTAATAAGTATCCAGGAACATATTTTATGAACACATATACACATACAATAAAATGTCGGTATTGCAATTGGTAGACTTTTCTTGAATAAATAAAATTACTTTGGAAAGATGAGTAATGACTACATAGATGACCTTTTATTTTTGACATGTCCAATATACCTGTCTTTAAAATAATTTATTAATATTTATATTATAAAATATTTTAATATAACTATCTTTCACATTAAGCTGGCTATAATCAGAAATAGTAGTTAATATAGTAATATAGATCATTAGTTGGTGACCTAATTTAAAAGGAAAAACTAATGGCCCTATATAATATGAACATATTTTGTTTTTTTTAGTCTTAAAGCATGCATTAAATCAGTATTATATATTTTCTACTTACTGAATACAAATCTATTTTGCAGTATCAACATATTCAAATATATATAAGATTTAATAACTATATTCAAACTGAGAGGTTTTTTTCTTATTTTATATTTTAGATCTGTAAAGAGATGAAATTGAATATAGGTACTAATAAAAGTATCTGGGATTCTATGACAAAAAATGTTAATCAACTAAGTAAACTAAACATGAAGTTACACACTGAAATCTTACTGACTCTGCTTCAGTCTTCCTATTCATCTAGGAATAAGTTTAGTGAATCTTTGTAGCAGGTATTATCATACTTTACCTGGAAAGTTTGCCCAAATTGTCTTCTCATTATTTAAGCCAAACATGTTGACTAGCATGTCCTAATATTAGCCTAAGAATGCTATCAAAATTTAAACCAGTTTCATAGTTGACAGTGAAACTTTTTACATATAGTTTGATTCTTTTTTTTTTTTTTATCTGATGGAGTCTTGCCCTGTCACCCAGACTGGAGTGCAATGGTGCGATCTCGACTCACTGCAACCTCTGCCTCCTGGGTTCAAATGATTCTCCTGCCTCAGCCTCCCGAGTAGCTGGAAGTACAGGCACCTGCCACCATGCCCAGCTAGTTTTTGTATTTTTAGTAGAGACGGGGTTTCACAATATTGGCCAGGCTGGTCTTGAATTCCTGACCTAATGATCCTCCTGCCTTGGCCTCCCAAAGTGCTGGGATTCCAGGCATGAGCACCGTGCCTGGCCAGTTTGATTCTTTTAATATCTTGGGTTTTAGTTTTATTTTCAACATTCTAGCCTATATTGCTTGTCATTTTATATATCATTGTTTTCCCTTTAGCAGTTATTTTAAATCTCACTTTCTAACATAAATTGAATCAGTAAATTTAAATTTATGTTCCTTAAATAAATGCAGTTTTAAAGTGTGGTGATTTTTTTCACCTTTGGTAAATTTGTTTCTTGTTTTAGTTTTCTGATTTTTCACTAGAGCCATCTCTGTGTTTTGATAGAGAGCGTGTGCAGGAATACCAGAAACTCCATCTTCCATCAAACACAAGCAAATAATGTCATAACACCTAGCCATCAAGGACTATCACTTGACTTCTAGTGGTTTATCAATTTCTATTTCCCAATAATAGCAAAATATTGTATTTGCAAGAAGAGAGAAAGTTTAAAACAAATAAATTGTTTTTTCAGTATGCTTGGTTGAAAGGCCTGTGGCAAATCTCTATCTTGTACTGTGTGTATATATGCACGTGTGTGTGTGTGTGTGTGTGTCTGTATGTATGTGATATGGTTTGACTCTGTGTCCCCACCCAAAACTCATCTTGAATTGTAATCCCCGCATGTCCAGGGAGGGATGTGATGGGATGTACTTGGATCATGGGAGTGGTTTCTCCCATGTTATTATCATGATAGTGAGTGAGTTATCACGAGAACTGATGGATTCAACAGTGTGGCACTTTCCTTCTCTCACTCTCTCTTGCTGCCACATAAGATGTGCTTTACTTTCCCTTCACCTTCCACCATGATTGTAAATTTCCTGAGGCCTCTCATCCATTCAAAACTTTGAGTCAGTTAAACCTTCTTTCTTCATAAATTAACCAGTCTCAGGTAGTTTTTTTTTTATATATTAGTGTGAAAGCAGACTAATACAGAGAATTGGTACTGGCAGAGTGGGATCCTGCTATAAAGATAACCTGAAAATGTGGAAATGAGTTTGGAACTGGGTAACAGGCAGAGTTGAAAGTTTGGAAGGCTCAGAAGAAGACAGGAAGTTGAGGAAAAGTTTGGAACTTCCTAGAGACTTATTGAATGGTTTTGGCCAAAATACTTATAGTGACATGGAAAAGGAAGTCCAGGCTGAGGTGGTCTCAGATGGAGATTAGGACCTCATTGGGAACCAGAGTAAAGGTCATTCATGCTATGCAAAGAGACTGGCAGCATTTTGCCCCCACCCTAGAGATCTGTGGAACTTTGAACTTAAGAGAGATGATGTAGTGTATCTAGTGGAAGAAATTTCTAAGCAGCAAAGCATTCAAGATATGACCTTGCTGATTCTGAAAATGTTCAGTTACATGCATTCACAAAGAGATGGTTTGAAATTGTAACTTACATTTAAAAGGGAAGCAGAGCATAAAGGTTTGGAAAATTTGCAGCCTGATCATGGGGTAGAAAGGAAAAACCCATTTTCTGTGGAATTATTCACACCAGCCCCAGAAATTTGCTTAAGTAATGAGAGCTAAATGTTAATAGCCAAGACAATGGGGAATGTCTCCAGGGGATATCAGAGATCTTGGCAGTAGCCCCTCTCATCACAGTCCTGGAGGTCTAGGAGGGAAAAATGGTTTTATGGGCCAGGCCCAGAATCCTGCTGCTCTGTGCAGCCTTGGGACTTAGTGCACTGCATCCCAGCTGCTCTAGCTCCAGCAGTGGCTAAAGGGTGCCAAGGTATATCTCGGTCTGTTGCATCAGACCCAACCTTGGCAGCTTCCATTTGCTGTTGGGCTTGTAGGTGTGCAGAGACATGAGTTGAGCTTTGAGAACCTTAGCCTAGATTTCAGATGATGTAAGGAAATGCCTGGGTGTCTAGGCAGAAGTCCTCTGCAGGGGTGCAGCCCTCATGGAGAACCTCTGCTAGGGCAATGCAGAGGGAAAATGTGGGTTTGGAGCACCCACACAGAGTGCCCACTGGGGCATTGCCTAGTGGAACTGTGAGAAGAGGCCCACCATCCTCCAGACCCCAGAAATGTATATCCAATGACAACTTGCACCCTGAACCTAGAAATCCACAAGTACCCAATGCCAGCTCCTGAAAGCAGCAGCAGAGGCTGTACCCTGACTAGCCACAGAGGCACAGTTGCCAAAGGCCTTGGGAGCCCACCCCTTGCACCAGCATTTCCTGGATGTGAGACATGGAATCAAAGGGGAATATTTTGAGCTTTAAGATTTAATGACTGTCTGGCCAGGTTTCATACTTGCATGGGTTCTGTAGCCCCTTTGCTCTGGCCAATTTCTTTCATTTGGAACAGGAGCATTTATCCAATGTCTTTACCACCATTGTATCTTGGAAGTAATTGACTTGCTTTTTACTTAACAGGCTCATGTGCAGAAGGAACTTGCCTTGACTCAGATGAAACTTTGGACTTGAACTTTTGAGTTAATGCTGGAATGAATTAAGTCGTTGGGTGACTGTTGGGAAGGCATGATTGGCTTCAAAATGTGAAAAGGGCATGAGATTTGGGAGGGGCAAAGAGGATAATGATATGGTTTGTCTCTGTGTCCCCACCCAAATCTCATCTTGGGTTGTAATCCTCACACGTCAAGGGAGGGACCTGGTGGGAGGTGATTGGATTATGGGAGTGGTTTCCCCCATGCTGTTCTCGTGATAGTGAGTGAATTCTAATGAGAGCTAATGGTTTTAAAAGTGTGGCACTTTCCCTCTCTCGCTCGCTCTCTCCTCTGCCGTGTAAGATGTGCCTTGCTTCCCCTTTGCCTTCCACTATGATTGTTAGTTTCCTGATGCCTCTCCAGCCATATGGAACTATGAGTCAATTAACTATCCTTTCTTTATAAATTACTTAGTCTAAGGTAGTATCTTTATAGCAGTGTGAGAACAGACTAATACGATATATATACACACATATGTGTGTACATTCTTTATATATTATACATACACATATGTGCACATATATATGTGTTTATGTGTGCTTTTTTTAAACTCATGGCTTGATTTGCATTTGAATTCTATCTTCCTCTATTAACCCATGTACATGCAATCTTCCCCATCTGTGAGGTATGCTTGTGAATATTTCTCCAATTTGTAATGTCTCTTGAAATTTTGTAAATTTCTCTGTTTGTAATATGTTTGGCCACAATCAAATCTGGCAGGACAAAGAGGGAAACGGATTCAGCAATAAACCTAATCACCTATGTACTGAAAAGTTTTGTACACGGTTAATCTTGATCATTCAGAATCAAGTATTAATGGATATTTGCTGGAAAATTCAACAACTCATTACATAGACAATTGAAAGAAAATAAATATGTGTTCTATATTCCTTGAAGATTTACAGAAAATAGTGAAATAAAATTACATTTGCCTTTCACATTTCAAAAATAGTTTCCTCAGAAAAATTCTGATACAATCAGTTTCCACCTTCTACTTTTTGTATTTGTTTAGCCAGGATATACATAGAATCATGGCAAATATTTAAGTGTACAATTGTATTGACCTATACGAAATGAGCTGAATTTAGTTATTTAATTTTTAAGAGTAGAAAGATCAAAGTAATCAGAGAGTAAAGTTTGTGGAAGGTATTTTATTTTAAATACATCTTTTAAGTATACCTTTGCACATATTTAGTAGTGACAAAGAGAAAGTCATATGAAATAGGAATTGTGGTGAGGGTAAAATATTAATCCTACATCTCCAGGCAGCTTTATACAACTTCTATTCTATTTAAAAGCAATATAAAATCTTTCTATTCTGGCCAGTCTCAGAAATATACCATGCTAAAGGCATAAAAATATTCCAAATCAGCAGCTTTAAATCCATGACAGCAGAGAAGGAGTGGCAAAATAAAGAAAACACTAAAGTATGTATGGTAAATAGCTTAGCACAAAATGTGTTCTCATCAATATAAATATTGTCATATAACTAATATGAAACAAAAACAATGACATAGAATTGAGAAACTGCTGTTATAATTATGATAAAAAATAGAAAAATATATAAAATTTAAACTTCTAACAATAAGATGAAATATAAGTTTTTAATCATTTAACTATTTTACCTGTTACTCTGAAATATAATTATTAAATAGCAGTGTATCTTGGTTTTGATGCACGTTTAACCATCTATTTATCAACTTGATATATAGATTGTTATTCCCACAATAAATTGTACCATACTTTTTGCAGTTATTTTAAATTATCAAAAGAGGTTAAGCCATTTATTAAAACAATTTTAAAAAGTCTGCCAGCAAAACAATCTTGATTTTCATGTCTTATTTAGCCATGAAAGGCCAAACAAAAAGTTAATTTATCTTTGAGAAAGTAACTATTTACCAAAAGAGTTTCCATGCTACAGATGTTTTATTGGAATGTGAAATTTGTTTAAAATAAAACAATAAAAACTGTAGATTGTCTTACTAGATATTAAAATACACTACAAGTTTACACTAATAAAAACATTGGAGAATTAGTACAATAATGTATAAATAAATCCATGGACAAATAAAAGACTGAATCACAGCCATGTAAATATGGAATTAGAATATAATATTGGAGGTGTCATAAATCAATGAAGACAGAATACATTATATTGTAAAATGATGTGGAGAAAAATGTCTTTTGTATGGAAAATAATAAAGTTGTCTTTTTATCCTACAACATATATAAAGTTGAAATCTAGTTGCATTAAAAATTTGTATAGAAATGCAACTATAATTCTTTTTAGCATGTGTGTATATATATGTATGTATATCCATATGCGTATATAGCATATATATGCATACGCACAATATATATACACACAATATAGCATTGTATGTGTGTGTATACATATGTGTATGTGTATACACACACACATTGCTATGTATTTATATACTATAATGCTAATAGAAACCCTTACCACAAGACCATGATGGGGATGTTTTATAATTACTGCCCCAATTTCTTCCTCTCATCTAATAATAATAATTATGATAATAGTAATTACTATTTGTTTAGCAATTACTGTTTATCCCTCCTCCTCTTTCTGCTGATAATAATAATAATAATTGATGTTATTTAACACTTACTATTTACTTAGCATTTGCTAAATTCTTTAGCACCACCAGTGCAGTAGATACTATGTAAAAACTGAACTCTGATGGTGAACATGGTGAAACACTGTCTCTACTAAAAATACAAAAATTAGCCAGGCGTGGTGGTGCATGCCTGTAGTCCCAGCTACTCAGGAGGCTGAGGCAGGAGAATCCCTTGAACCTGGGAGGCGAAGGTTGCAGTGAGCCGAGATTGCACCACTACACTCCGGCCTGGGTGACAGAGCGAGACTCCGTCTCAAAAAACAAAAAACAACAACAAAAACCTGAACTTTGAGATATTCAATAACCTGGTCAGGGATGTAAAGCTAATGAATGTTTAACCTAGGAGTTGAAACTGTATTGACTTTGTACTTCATCACTCCACACAATTACCTCTCACATGATTCTGATTCTTCTATATGGTGCAGCATAGCAGCACTCTCCTGATTTCTTTATAATGCTTATTTCCCTTTAAAAGTTACTCCAAGGAGGTGCTGCTTAAATTTTTTTATTCTTTTATTGCATATTACTTATTTTATTTAAAGAGACATATTTTTCAGAATATTGAAAAGACAAATAATAATTTCATTTTTATCCTGATTAAATACCTCCCTTCCAACTAGAACCATATTACAGCACCTGTGTGGGTTATATCCATCCTAATTTGCTTCATTCTAAGTTTATTTTTAATATTTTATCTAGGGTTTTAATTATTTTAAAAGTAATTTTGTGTGTATTTTTGTAAGTTTCCTCAACTTCATTGTATAAAAGGTAAAGCTATAAATACATTTATTTAAAGACTACCATTTATCTTGTCATTATGCCATTCTTATTTTATCCAATAATCTGTTTTACTAACAGATCTTCAATAGTTTTAATAACATAGTTTAATGTCTAAGGCATTTAGTGTAAAATTATTGTAGACTGTGTCTGAAACAAACAAAAAAGCTTTCTAAGTAGGCAGAGACATTTTTAAGAGGAAGACCAAAAGCTCTTTAGTCCCAAATGAAACTCACAGCCACAATAATTTTATTACTTTCATAGTACTGCTGAAATCTTCCCCATAAATTCTACAAATTTTCTACTTTATTCTGACCTCAAATAGATGTTCATTCCTGCTTTTGCACTTATTTCAGGAGGATGATATTTAATCCGATAGATTATAATGTGACAATGACCAAATAGCACGTAGCCCTACTCCAAATGGCCATAATGTGAAAACAAGAGTGTGAGAATAGAACTTCCTCAGTCACCACTAATGTCTTTACTGATTGACAAGTTTCCCTAAGGAGGCTCCAGTGGGCAATATACTCAGACGGTCAAGTGGCATATTCTCCAGCAACTGCTTTCATTGGTATGCATTTGACAAAGGTCTTCAGCCCTAATATGGGAATTATCCTCAGATGGAATGTAGCCCTAAAGTTTTGCCAAATGATTTGATAATCTAGTTTCTGCCAGAGGCAATCCTGGAGTTGATTCTTACTGGTGATCCTAAATATTCGTAATTGACATCTGATGCTGTGTTTCCAATGACAACATCTAGATGTGCTTCTGATGACAGCATCTAGATGTGCTTCCAATATGTCAGATTCAGCTTAACTGTAACCCACTTTCAGGCGTTTCTACCCATTCTTTATAGTCACTCAAAAACATTATATCACTTCAAAATGGGATCACTGTATTTGGACAAAAGTATCAAACATGTTTGGCTATCACAGAATTTTATCACATCATATATAGACATATATATATATATGCCTTAAAACTGTGACTGGTGCATCATATGTAGCTATCATTGTTTTCATTGTTATAATTATCACAATAGTTCTTTTTCAGTCCATGTTGACATATGGTTATGATTTCCAAGTTCTTCAAGATTTTTCTGCAATTCATGTCTGTCTTGTAAAAGTAAATTTCTTTTGAAATTTAGTACTAGCTGGAATTTAATAAGTCTGTTTGGTATTACTATTTTTAATTAGGCAAAACTATAGGGTAAGTACAATGAGGCTTAAAAGTTTAGACATTAAAATAGTTCAGTGCTTCCACATTTGAGTTTAGTAAACTAAGGCTTAAATAAGTTAAATAACTTCTCTGAAGTCACATATGAGTTAGATCTCCAATACAGAGATTTTCAAACTCAACTTGGTCTTCCTTCCATAGTAAATTACTTCATGGTTGTGTTTATTATTTTCTAGGGTGTGTGTGTGTGTGTGTGTGTGTGTAGTGGTGGTGGAGATGGAGTGGGGTAAAATATGCATTACACAGTTTTTTAAAACTATCTTACCTAAAATAAATATTTAATTTAGATACCAACAGACTCACTCTCTTTTCTAGACTTCTTAAAAAAATGTACTTCTACCTCTTTCTCAAATGTTCAAAAAGCCCTAACCATCAACTTCCATTACCTCCAAATATAACAACCCATTTCTTGTTTCACTATGGAAAATATATTGCGTATGGTCTTCTTATTTCTAGTTTCATCATATAAAGCTCTTTTTTTGGAAGTCTACCAGAAGCATTATCAATGGCATTTTAACTACTGAAAGCTAACATGAATTCTGCATAAGTATAACCAGTAATCTTGAGGCTGAAATATTACTAGAATGGCAGCTATACAGGTTCAAAATAAAGGAAAATATTTTCTGTTCAGTTTCTTACAGACGATGATTTGTTTCAAATGGGAATGGGCAAGAAGAAAGTTTATTTCCCATGAATTTGCTTTCCTATCCCTGTGACATAGGACACTGATTATAAGAAGTTGCCACCCAGTGTGGTGGCTCACACCTGTAATACCAGCACTTTTTCGGAGGCTGAAGAGGCTGGATTACTTGAGGTCAGGAGTTGGAGACCAGCGTGGCCAACATGGTGAAACTCTGTCTCTACTAAAAATACAAAAATTAGCGGAACGTGGGGGCAGGTGCCTGTAATCCCAGCTACTTGGGAGGATGAGGCAAGAGAATTGCTTGAACCCAGGAGGCAGATGTTGCAGTGAGCTGAGATCGTGACACTGCACTCCAGCCTGGGCGACAAAAAAAAAAAAAAACAAAAAAAACAAACAAAAAAAAAAACGTTGGCTATGTGGATGTGTATCCAGTGTATCTGAAAATGAGGCCACCTCAATTCAAAAGTCCAATATTCCACCGTAGAAGTGATTATCAAATTCACACAATACGCACCTTCAAATTAGCTAACATGCAATATTTTTCTTTTCCAAGGCCATCAAGAAGATGAGAAGCTGATTTAAGATTCATTTATATTAAGTAAAAAAAATGAATTATCTTTCTGTCAATGCCCTAGTCTTCAAATAATAGGAGAATCTGGTGGAGATTAATGGTCATGATTAACTCCCTACAGGTTGTAGTTGCATGCCCCGGCGACTATTTTGTCATTATTCTGCATGAGATGCTATCAGAGCCACATAGCCTTTCAGCCACAAAGCCAGACCAGACCAAAAGGTCAAGCTGCTGAGCAGCTTGTTATTCCTTCATTCTGACATGCATGCTCATAGCAAATACAATCACAATTACATAATTAAAATGTTAATGTGGGCATATTCGGTTAT
The DNA here is from genome assembly GCF_029281585.2 of Gorilla gorilla gorilla. Taxonomy (NCBI): domain Eukaryota; kingdom Metazoa; phylum Chordata; class Mammalia; order Primates; family Hominidae; genus Gorilla; species Gorilla gorilla. Next base: position 91,337,730 of record NC_073243.2, read on the forward strand.
GCAGTGGATTCTATTGTGAAGAATCATAAGATAAATAGATGAAATCACCATTTATTTTTGAAGCATCCAGCATATCCTCATGAGAAATGCTTTAGAAAACCAGCTTTGATCAATTTAATTAGGAGTAGTTTTGAAAGCAATTCTTACACCCTGCCCACGTCTGCATCCCCCTTTCTCATTTTAGATCATTCTGTTTTGTGAATTGTGGATTTTGATTTTCTGCCCATTTCTTGCATTCATAGTGATGTGTTCTGCATTTTTGGAGAACGGGACGTTTGTCCTTCGGTGTCTCTGCACTTCCCTCTTTCTATTGGCAAGTAAACTAATAATTCTGAGCTTATGGGTCAAAATTGAAGGTGTATTTCCTATCAAAAAATAGAATGGGCTGCAAATTTAGCTCTCTAAAATACAAAGAGAAGATTAATTCTACGCTCTGTTGGGAAATACCTATAAATTTAAAATTGATTTGTGCTAAATATGACTTCATAATCCTCACCTGTGTGGGGCTGGGACAGCACAACCTTCAATTGTTACAGGCAAATGCAGCCAGGTTTTGATAACACAGAGAAGGACAAAGTACATTTCCCAAAGATAGAAATTTTATACAAATATTTTCATTTTTATTCTTTATAACTTTTTTATCTAGTTTTTTTTTTGTATACACTAAGCAGTATTTGACAATGGTTTTATTTTGCCAGATGGTCTTTGTGCCGGTTACATTGTAGCTGTTCAGTGTTTGAATGATAAGACTTTGAATTTTTTATGACTTACAGATATAAGGTATTTTCAACCCTAAGAGCTTAGCGCTTAAAGTTGCAGCTGTGAGTCTTCTATTGCCCTCACCTTTTATTTCTAGGCTTTTAAAAAAATTAATTAATAGAACCATGTTTTGTCATATATTTTTAAAGCTGTCAAAGTACAATCAGTTTAGATAGTACAATGTATTTTTAATATATGTGTAAAAATTAAGTAATAGATCTCATTACTTTCCACAATAAAAAAATCAGTTTTTTAAAGACATGTTAGCATTGTTATAATAATTAATAATTATTTACAAATGTACCTGTGTGTGATGATCATTATTTTATTGTAATCACAAAAATTTTGGGCCGGGCGCGGTGGCTCACGCCTGTAATCCCAGCACTTTGGGAGGCCGAGGTGGGCGGATCACGAGGTCAGGAGATCGAGACCACGGTGAAACCCCATCTCTACTAAAAATACAAAAAATTAGCCGGGCGCAGTGGCGGGCGCCTGTAGTCCCAGCTACTCGGGAGGCTGAGGCAGGAGAATAGTGTGAACCCGGGAGGCGGAGCTTGCAGTGAGCCGAGATCGCGCCACTGCACTCCAGCCTGGGCGACAGAGCGAGACTCCGTCTCAAAAAAAAAAAAAAAAAAAATTTTGTTGCAACTCAATATAAATGCATATATTTTTGGAAACATATACTATTTCGCTTCTCATTACCTTATTCCCAAGTTTTCTAGGATAGAAGATAAACAGGAAATATGTGCATGAAAAAATTAGACACCTGTGAGCAAAACTCTATTTACAGGTTATCAGCCCTCTGATGGTTTATGATAAGATTATGTGAGAAAAAGAGAAGTCCCTGCGATGGGCTGGAGCCTGTTGCCCAACAGGTTCTGATACAGGCTAGTGGTAAGGCAGACACCATAGGCAGGACACAAGTCCACCCTCCCACATAGAATATGACTGTTAGATTAGTGAGGTAAGCAGCCCTAGCTAATTCAGCGGAGGCTACTTCCAGATTTAGACCATTTAAGACCATCCAAGGCTCCAATGGGCTGTTTTTATGTGGTGGGACAAGAGAGGAAAACATTCCCATTTTCATATCCCTTTTAAATATCTTCTAGATCTCTAACAATCAAAAATATAATACTCATTTCATGCAGAATGAAGCTAGAGCCTCTTCCTTGGGTTTTCTGAACTATGAAGTTAGAACAATCCAAGCTTTTGTGACCAGTGGATGTTCTGTGCTGTCTATTTTCTCTAAGTTGAAAGCCTTTTCTGAAAATCGTTGCCTGTTATAATAATTTGTAGTGCCATAGGCTGAGTTTTAGCAAGCTCCTCCTTAAACCACCATTATAACCATTTCCTTCCTGTTCATAAGAAGTAGTTCAGAAGCGCAGTACTGACTCCCAGACACCGTTCAGGCCTACAGCGCCAGAAGCGTGAGGGAAGTTTATTCTTGTCAAAATACTTCTCTCCTTGTATTATTTTAACCGTTTTCTTGTTGATATTCACTGAATTTCATACTCTGAGGAAGAACAAATGTGTTCATTAAATATGAAATAATTGGATAGAAGGATTTCATCAGCAGCAGTGAGGTATGGAGAGCAGAGAACTGTTGTCATGGGGCTCTTTCGGAGAATGAATTGACTGCAAAATAATTCAGTTATTCTGTAGTGGCAGAAAAGAAGAGGTAGAAATTTTTTGATGTATTTTAGAATGAAAAATATAACTTTACCTCCTTTATACTAGCAATTTGGTTTCTTTGTCCTTTTTATCCCCATTAAAATTAAATCTTAAGAAAAGTAATTTTGTAATATCAAGTGATAGTATAAAAACCATTCAGAAAATATGGTATCTTTTAATGAAAAGGAAATACACATATATATATAAACACACATATATGTACATATATATACACACATATATGTACATATATACACATGTGTGTATATATATACACATGTGTGTGTATATATATGTACATATATATACACATGTGTGTGTATATATATGTACATATATATACACGTGTGTGTGTATATATATACACATGTGTGTGTGTATATATATATATATATAGCAGATGCTCATTTAAAGGGAGTCAAGTATATATTCATTCATTAAATTATAAAAGGGTAAGAGAAAATATAGCCAGATAGACTTCATTATACCTGGGAAAAAAATCAATTGATTCTTTAAACAAAGCCACAAAGTCTAGGAAGCAAGCAGTCCCAGCTATGTGTGGCTTAATCATACTGATCGATATTTAGGATTTTAGATACTAATTTATTTGGTTATTTGTCTAATTCTAGTTCCTTTTTATCCAAGAAGTGTTTAACACTGGGCATATAATAAAATCATTCAGGAAGTTTTTATTCATTTACATTTTTTTCTGAGGTATAGTCTCAAGTTTGGCAGGTGGTTCTAATATATAAACAAGGTTGAAAAGAATTGTGTTAGGTGAAGCAGTCACATTTTGTGAATGATACAGACAGAACCAACTCGGTATGATAAATGGTGGTTAGCTTTATTCCTTAAATTATGAATAACATCTGTAACAGCCCTACTGTGTTTCAGTGCTTAGGGAGAATGCGTAAATGAACGCTCAATTATATTTTCCATCAATGTTATCCATACCTGTCTGTCCAGAATCCATCCAGAACATAACTGTGTCAATTTTTATAAAGGATAAATGTATCCTTATTGGAATACAGTCTATTAATCTATAAAAGAAAAATGATTCTCCTGAAATTGCATACATTACCAAAAATTATCTTATTTATTAAAATATTTCACTAATAGAAAAGAGTGGTGCTTAGGGGTTAGGTACAAGATAACTTCAAACTCACAGTATTTACTTTGTTCTAGGAGAATTTCAATTATTATTTTCAAAGCTGCAGATACATAGTTTAAAGCCTAAACATCACTGTGCAAATCCATTATTTGAGCAAACATTGCCTTTACTTCAAACAGTAATGGCTTTTTATTTTTTCTCACTGGTATTGCAGATCTTTGACATCCTGAGCATTGACATTCTTATTACCTGTTCTTATAAAAATACAGAAGAACACCATTCAAACTGGGAGCTATTTTTGCTAGAGTATTATTTTCCCCCAGTCCCAAACTACTACTCAATAAACTAGATTTTATAATCGATAAAAAATTCACGTTGACAAAAAGCACATTCTCCAACTGATCAATTGGTTATTATATTATAGGATATGTAGTATGTAAACTGCTGTAAGAAAGTCCCCTGAACATATACTGAATGGTTTCAGTTTTTGCTCATAAAGATTCACTTTTACAAGAATTATATGCAAGCTATTTTAAAAAATTATAAAACTAAGCTAAATATATGAAACATTGGTTTTAGACACTGGACAATAAACAGCATAAGACTGTGGTCTCTGAAGAAATGGAAAGAGATGAGGTGAGATATTTCCTCGGATGCAGTGTAGCAAGTAGAAAGTGAAATACAGCCCAGCCTTCTGGTTGAATTAGGAAACATAGATTAGAATTCAGAGAGGTAAAGGTGATTAAAATTTACAGGATGAACTACTGGAAGGAGATGCAGCACAGAAATCTCCAGATATATTCACTTTGGTGCTGTGAACTCTCATCTGGATTCTCTACTGCATGTGAGTGAGAGGAAGCCACTGAAGGGTGGAAAAAGAATCATCAGAATTCATTAGGTAAAACACTTTTGAGAGCTGAAAACAGTTTATGATCCCAGCAGCCAGGAGGGAGAAGCCTGAGTTATATGGCACACTGGGAAGATTCCTCATAAAAGGGCTTTCTGTGATAGGCAGAACAATACCCTCCCACACAAAAAAATCTAATTTCCACACTTAAGGTGTGATTCCTGGTATAGATTATGTTACTTGGCAAAAGGGACTTCACAGGTGGAAATAAAGTTATGGATGTTAAAGCTGGAAGATTATCTTGAATTATACTGGTGGGCTAAATGTAATTACATGGGTCCTTAAAAGTGAAAGAGGAAGGAAGAACAGTCAACCAGAGATTGGGCAACAGAGGGAAAAATGGGGAATTTAAAATTTGAAAGGGTCTTGATCTGCTCTGCCAGATTTTAGGGTCAAGCAAGGTGGCTATGAACCAAGGAATAAAAGTGACTTCTAAAAGCTGGAACAACCCTAAGATGACAGTCAGCAAGCAAATCGGCACTTCAGTCGTACAACCACAAGGAATTAATTCTGCCAACAACGTGAATGAATAAGGAATTGGTTTCTCCCTAGTATGTCTTTGTAGAGATAGAGTAATATAACCAAGTGATTGTTATTGAAGATTGCTTTCTGAATCCATGATTTTTAACACTATATTTTCATGTTTGCATCCAAAGTGAAAAACATGAAGTGAGAAAAGTGCTATAATTATCAGGGAGTCTTGATTGATCAAAGGTAGGCTATAATCACAGCAAAATGCGAGCCTTAAGAACAAAAAATATCAAAAGTGTTAATATATATTTATAGCAAGCTATGATTGTGCTGCTGCACTCTGGCCTGGGCAACAGAGCAAGACCCTGACTCTAAATAAATAAATAAATAAATAAATAAATAAATAAATAAATGCATTTAGAATAAACTAACAGAGTTCAGAAGTCAGTAATCAAGAATGTGCTAAATAATTTGATGTTCAGGTTTCATTAATATATTTTTGGTAAACAAAGAAAAATAAAAGCACAATGTGCAAAAATTTAAAGCCTGTAAGATACGGCATAGGTGAAAAAATATGAGCTACATAGTTCCAAATTTAATAAAGGGTAGATCTGTTTCAATCAAAGTCACTATAAACGATGGAAAAATTTTATTTTCCGTTTTAAAGAAAACTTTGGATTATTTTAGGAGACAGACAAAAAAAGTGACCTTTTTTTACTCATAAACAGTTGTTTGCCTTCATGAAGATGAACAAAGACAATTGTATTCTGTTCTTGTGTTTTGTATCTCTACATTGGTATATAGGAAAATATACATATTCATTTCATTTCAAAAATATATTATTTGATTATTTTTAATGCTTCTTTTTGTGCAATATCAAGACATTCAAATTAGTATCTTTGATTATCAAGCTATATTTAATCAAATAATACTTTTTAAATGAAAGAAGCACTTACTTGTATTGAAGTTTATATATGTGTTAAAGAATAACCATAGTTTGTAAAAACTAGTATTAACTAATTCAAAAGTAGTTCAAATACCAAAGCTTTGTTGAATTGTTATCTTTATTTGAATGTGCCATTTGCAAAGGTGTGATCTGCAATTTTGGCAAACAAGGAGAGATGAATCAATTGGTATAATATTAGTCTTAACCTCTAATGTACTTCATATATTCAAGACACTCTTCTTTATGAAAATGTTAATTAGGAGTTAAAATGATTAGTGTACATCATATGTATAATAACATTTAAAAATTTTAACTATACTTAGGACCCCAAAAGCTTTTGGTTTATATATAAAAATCTGTGACATTTTAAAGTAACAATATCGATATAAACTTTTGATTAATATAAAATTTTAATCAAGCATTGTTTATTGTATCAGTTCTTACAAATATACTGCTATAAAAATGCAAAGAATAAAAATGAATATCATTTGAGGTCAAAATATAAAACAAAATGGACATGCCTATTTACATGAATAAAATTAAGATGTTTATATCAACGTTTACAATGTAAAAAGGATAATAAATGAACTATTCCAGAAAAGGAGATATACTCAACTTACAAATATTGTGAAAATGCAAATAGTGTTGATAATTCATTAGGCTTTATAAACAGAAATAGAAGGCAATACACTTATTTGAACTTTGCTTCAATGAAGTAACATCTTTATTCCTTCTATTCACTTTATTTACACATCTAAAATCAGCACATTTTGTTCTATGTATTTATTTAAATAAGATTAAGGCTCATCCTCTTTCAATACTTTTTGAGTCAAAAACTAATTTTGCATGTCTGCTGCTTCCCTGTGTAAGCAGCATGATTTTCAAGTATAGAAATAATTCCTTTTTTTCCCTCTTGAAGAAGCAATAATTTGCCAGGGCTATCATAATCCTGAAGAACTCTAAGACAGTACATTAAACAATAGAAATGTACTGTCTTTTAATTCTGAAGGCTGGACATTCAGGATCATCTTGTTGGCAGGGTGGGTTTCTTCTGAAGGCTCTGAAAGTATCTGTTCTGTGCCTCTTGGCTTTTAGTAGTTTGCTGTTCACCTTAGACATTCCTTGACTTGCAGAAGCGTCATTTGGATTGTGGCCTTCACCTCCACATGGCATTCTCCCTGAGTGAGTGTCTGTTTCCAATTTTTCTCTCTATAGATTGACATGAGTTAATACGGCCAAACCTAATGGCCCCATTTTAACTTGATCACCGCTGGAAAGATGTCTCCAAAAAACGTCACAGTCTGAAGCCCTGGGGGAGAGGACTTCAGCATAGGAGTTGGAGGGGGACACAAGTCAAACTGTAAGAGGGAGTTTCAGGTTCTTAGTGAAAAAAAAAAAGTTTATGAAATAATATTAACATAAAGCAAAGTTTTACAAACACCTACAAAATAATGTAAAACATCAATATTAAGAGAGATTATTTATGGTTAACTAAACAATGGATTATTGTAAAACCTATTGGAAGAATTTCTAGAAAGCTTGAGATTTTGAGTTAGGTGTTGAAGTATTTAATAGAATGAATTGTCAGAAATATGTATTGGCAGAGAAAAGACATGGAACCAAATATTAGAGGTATACTAAAACATTCTGGGATAAGAGATGGCAATGAATAACTTAAAAAACTCTATGCATAACATCTTGGACCTCTGACTGCATCAGTCTTCAGAAATAATGTTTAAGACTATAGAACTACAGGGAAATCAGTTAAAGAAGGTCATGTGAGGTTGAGGAGTTTTGATCAAAATAGTATAATATAGGAAAACACTAGAGTTAGAGAGCAAGATAGCACAAAAAAAAAGATATTTCTGGCAAATTATTTTAGCACTGAGTACAGGAGAATAAAAGATTCTCAGGGAAGTTAGGCATTTGTAACAAAGTAAACACTTGTTAGTGACTGCTTTAGAAAGTATAAGAAAGTAAAATATGGGTATAAATACAATGACTGTAATTCACAATAAACAGGATCTAAAATCTGATATCTGAAGCAAGGTGAAATACACACATTTTGGATATTGTACAGAATCACAGCATTTTCTGTAGACTCTATTCTGTTAGTGTTTGTCTTAAGTTCATTTTTAATGAGGTAGCTAGAAGTAGTAATAGCTGCTGTATCCTTTTCTTTCCATTAAACTTGTAAGGTAGAATTTTAAGGTTTATGTATTAAATACTTTAATAAAAATACTTTTTTAGTATATTGTTATACATTCACACACACACACATATATAAATACATACATTTGAGAAGGATAATTTTGTAATTTGCAGCTGGATGAAAATATATGAACTTACTGTATTTTTTTCTTTTCTTAATTAAATTAAATTTTAATTTTATTATTTTTATGTTCCAGGGTATATGTGCAGAATGTGTAGGTTTGCTACATAGGTAACATGGTGGTTTGCTGCGGCTATCTACCCATCACCTAGATATTAAGCCCAGCATGTATTAGCTCTTTATCCTAATGCTCTGCCCGCGCAGCCTGCCCTCCCGCAACAGGCCCCAGTGCTGCTTGTTCCCCTTTCTGTGTTCATGTGTTCTCATTGTTCAGCTTCCACTTATAAGTGAGAACATGCTGTGTTTGGTTTTGTGTTCCTGTGTTAGTTTGCTGAGGATAATGGCTTCCAGCTTGATCCATGTCCCTTGAAAAGGACATAATCTCATTCCTTTTTATGGCTGCATGGTATTCCATGGTGTATATGTATCATGTTTTCTTTATCAAGTCTATCATTGATGGGCATTTGGATTGAATCCATGTCTTTGCTATTGTGAACAGCGCTGCAATGAGCATACACATCCATGTATTTTTATAGTGGAATGATTTATATTTCTTTGTGTATATACCCAGTAATGAGATTCTGAGTCAAATGCTATTTCTGGTTCTTAATCTTTGCAGAATTGCCATAATGTCTTCTACAATGGTTGAATTAATTTACATTTCCACCAACAGTGTAAAAGCATTCCTATTTCTCCACAACCTCACCAGCATCTGTTGATTCTTGACTTTTTAATTATCACCATTCTGACTAGTGTGAGATGGTATCTCATTGTGGTTTTAATTTGCAATTCTCTAATTATCAGTGGTGTTGAGCTATTTTTCATGTGTTTGTTGGCCATATAAATGTCTTCTTTTGAGAAGTGTCTGTTCATGGACTTTGCCCACTTTTTAATGGGGTTGTTTGTTTTATTTTTTGTAAATTTGCTGAAGTTCCTTGTAGACTCTGGGTATTAGACCTTTGCCAGATGGATAGATTGCAAAAATTTTATTCCATTCTGTAGGTTGTCTGTTCACTCTGATGACAGTTTCTTTTGCTGTGCAGAAGCTCTTTAGTTTAATTAGATCACATTGGTCAATTTTTACTCTTGTTGCAATTGCTTTTGTTGATTTCCTCATAAAATCTTTGCCCATGCCTGTGTCCTGAATGGTATTGCCTAGGTTTTCTTATAGGGTTCTTATGGTTTTGAGTTTTACAATTAAGTTTTTAATCCATCTTGAGTTAATCTTTATATAAGGTGTAAAGAAGGGGAACAGTTTCAATTTTCTGCTTATGGCTAGCCAGTTTTCCCAGTGCCATTTGTTAAATAGAAATTCCTTTTCCCATTGCTTGTTTTGTCAGGTTTGTTGGAGATCAGATGACTGTAGATGTGAGGTTTTATTTGTGAGTTCTCTATTCTGTTCCACTGGTCTATGTGCATGTTTTTGTACCAGTACCATGCTGTTTTGGTCACTGTTGCCTTGTAGTATAGTTTGAAGTCAGGTAGTGTGATGCCTCCAGCTTTGTTCTTTTAGCTCAGGATTGTCCTGGCTATATTGTATTCTTTTTCAGTTCCATATGAATTTTAAAATAGGGTTTTTTTTTCTAATTGTGTGAAGAGTATCAATGACAATTTAATGGGAATAGCATTGAATCTATACATTGCTTTGGGCAGCATCGCCATTTTCATATTGATTCTTCCTATTTTTCAGCATAGAATGTTTTTCCACCTGCTTATGTCCTCTCTGATTTCCTTGAGCAGTGTTTTGTAGTTCTTGAAGAGGTCCTTCACTTCCCTTGTTAGCTGTATTCCTAGGTATTTTATTCTCTTTGTGGCAATTGTGAATGGGAGTTCATTCATGATTTGGCTCTCTGCTTGTCTCTTGTTGGTATAAAGGAATGCTTGTGATTTCTGCACATTGATTTTGTCTCCTGAGACTTTGCTGAATTTGCTTATCTGCTTAAGAAGCTTTTGGCCTGAGTCAATGGATTTTCTAGATAGAGGATCATGTCATCTGCAAACAAAGACAATTTGACCGCCTCTCTTCCTATTTGAATATGCTTTATTTCTTTCTCTTGACTAATTGTCCTGGCCAGAACTTCCAATTTTATGTTGAATAAGAGTGGTGAGAGACAGCATCCTTGTCTTGTGCCGGTTTTCAAGGGGAATGCTTCCAACTTTTGCCCATTCATTATGATATTTGCTGTTGGTCTGTCATATATGACTCTTATTATTTTGCGGTATGTTCCTTCAATACCTAGTTTATCAAGAGTTTTTTACATGAGGAGATGTTGAATTTTATTGAAGGTCTTTTCTGTGTCTATTGAGATAATCATCTGGTTTTATCTTTAGTTTTGTATATGTGATGAATTACGTATATTGATTTGTGTATGTTAAACCAGTCATGCATCCTGGGGATGAAGCCAACTTGATTGTGGTGGATAAGCTTTTAGACGTGCTGCTGGATTCTGTTTGCCAGTATTTTATTGGGGATTCTTGCATTGATGTTCATCAGGGATATTGGCCTAAAGTTTTCCTTTTTTGTTGTATCTCTGCCAGGTTTTGGTATCAGGATGATGCTGACCTCTTTAAAGGAGTTCCCCTTTTCGATTCTTTGGAATAGTTTCAGAAGAAATGGTGCCAGCTCCTCTTTGTATCTCTGGTAGAATTCAGCTGTAAATCCACCTGGTTCTGGGCCTTTTTTTCCCCATTGGTAGGCTATTTATTACTACCTGAATTTCAGAGCTTGTTATTGGTCTATTCAGGGATTAAACTTCTTCCTAGTTCAGTCTTGGGAGGGTGTATGTGTCCAGGAATTTATCCATTTCTTCTAGATTTTCCAGTTTATTTGCATAGAGGTGTTTATTGTATTCTCTGATGTTGTTTGTATTTCTGTGGGGTCAGTGGTGTTATCCCCCTTATCATTTCTGATTGTATTTTTTTGAATCTTCTCTCTTTTCTTCTTTATTAGCTTAACTAGAGGTCTGTCTATTTTACTGATTTTTTTTTTTTCACAAAACCAGCTCCTGGATTCATTGATGTTTTGAAGGGTTTTTGTGTCTCTATTTCCTTCAGTTCTCTTCCGAACTTGGTTATTTCTTGTCTCCTGCTAACTCTGGGGTTTGTTTGCTCTTGGTTCTCTAGTTCTTTTAGTTGTGATGTTAGGATGTCAGTTTGAGATCTTTCCAGCTTTTTCATGTGGGCATTTAGTGCTATAAATTTCTCTCTTAACACTGCTTTAGCTGTGTCCCTGAGATTCTGGTATGTTCTCTCTTTGTTCTCATTAGTTTCAAAGATTTGTGGCTTAATTTTATCATTTACTTGGAAGTCATCCAGGAGCAAGTTGTTCAATTTCCATGTAGTTGTGTGGTTTTGAGTGGGTTTCTTAATCTTGAGTTCTAATTTGATTGCACTGTGTTCTGAAAGACAGTTTGTTGTGACTTCAGTTATTTTGCATTTGCTGAGGAGTGTTTTACCTCGAATTATGTGATCAATTTGAGAGTAAGTGTCATGTGGTGCCGAGATAAAATGTATATTCTGTTGTTTTTGGGTGGAGAGTTCTGTAGGTATCTATGAGGTCCACTTGGTCCAGAGCTGAGTTCAAGTTCTGAATATCTTGTTAATTTTCTGCCTCAATGATCTGTCTAATACTAACAGTGGGGTATTAAAATCTCCCGCTATTATTGTGTGGTGGTCTAAGTCTCTTTGTAGGTCTTTAAGAACTTGTTTTATGAATCTGGGTGCTCTTGTATTGGGTGCATACATATTTAGGATAATTAGCTCTTCATGTTGAATTGAAGCTTCTACCATTGTGTAATGCTATTTGTCTTTTTTGACCTTTGTTCGTTTAAAGTCTACTTTTGTCAGAAACTAGGATTGCAACCCCCACTTTTTTCTGCTTTTCATTTGCTTGGTAAATTTTCCTCCATCCCTTTATTTTGATCCTAGGTGTGTTTTTGCATGTGAGACATGTCTCTTGAATATGGCACACCAATGAGTCTTGTCATTTTATCCAGCTTGCCATTCTGTGTCTTTTAATTGGGGCATTTAGCCCATTTACATCAAAGGATAATATTGTTATGTGTGAATCTGATCCTGTCATCATAATGCTGACTGATTAATTTTGCAAACTAGTTTATTTAGTTGCTTCATAGTGTCATTGGCCTGTGTACTTCACTGTGTTTTTTGTAATGGCTGGCAATGGTTTTTCCTTTCTATGTTTAGTGCTTTCTACAGGAGCTCTTGCAAGGCAGGCCTGGTGGTGACAAAATCCCTCAGCTTTTGCTTGTGTGAAAAGGATTCTATTTCTCCTTCTCTTATAAAGCTGAGTTTGGCTGGATATGAAATTCTTGGTTGGAAATTCTTTTCATTAAGAATGTTGAATATTGACCCTCAATCTCTTCTGGCTTTTAAGGGTTTTCACTGAGTAATCTGCTGTTAGTCTGATTGGCTTCCCTTTGTAGGTAACCTCACCTTTCTTTCTGGCTGTCTTTAATATTTTTTCCTTCATTTTGACCTTGGAGAATCTGATGATTATGTGTCTTGGGGTTGATCTTGTGGAATATCTTATTGGGGTTCTCTGAATTTCCTGAATCTGAATAATGGCTTGTCTTGCCAGGTTGGGGAAGTTCCCCTGGATGATATTCTCTAGTGTGTTTTCCATCTCGGTTCCATTTTCCTCATCTCTTTTGGGTACTCCAATCCATCACAGATTCAGTCTTTTTATGTAGTCCCATAGTTCTCAGAGGTTTTGTTCATTCCTTTTTATTCTTTTTTCTCTAGTCTTGTCTGCCTGCCTTATTTCAGCAAGATGGTCTTCAAGCTCTGATATGCTCTCTTCCAGTTGTTTGGTTCAGCTATTGATACTTGTGTTTGCATCATAAAGTTCTCATGCTCTGTTTCTCAGCTCTATCAGGTAATTCATGTTCCTCTCTAAATTGGTTATTTTAGTTAACAGCTCCTGTAATCATTTATCATGGTTCTTAGCTTCTTTGCTTTGGGTTAGAACATAATCCTTTAGCTTAGCAAAGTTCATTAGTAGCCACTTTCTGAAGCCTACTTCTGTCGGTTCATCCATTCTCAGCTTCAGCCCAGTTCTGTGCCCTTGCTGGAGAGGTGTTGCAATCATTTGGAGGAGAAGAGGCATGCTGGCTTTTGGAATTTTCAGCATTTTTATGTTTTGCTTTTTGCGTTTTGTTTTTTCCTCGTCTTTGTGGATTTACCTAACTTTGATCTTTGAAGCTGCTGACCTTTGGATGGCATTTTTATGGGGTCATTTTTGTTGATGTGTTGTTGTTGTTTTTGCTTTGTTTGTTTTTCTTCTAACAGTCAGGCCTCTTTTCTGCAGGTCTGCTGTAGTTTGCTGGGGGCCCACTCCAGACCCTGTTTACCTGGGTATCACCAGTGGAGGCTGCAGAACAGCAAAGGTTGCTCCCTGCTCCTTCCTCCGGAAGCTTCGTCCCAGAGGGGCACTGACCTAGTGCCAGCCAGAGCTCTCCCATATGAGGTGTCTTGAAACCCCTGTTGGGAGGTCTCCCCAAGTCAGGAGGCACAGGATCAAAGACCCCCTTATGGACGGAGTCTGGCTGCTCCTTAGCAGAGCTGGAGTGCTGTGGTGGGGAAATCCCTCTGGTCTGGAATGTCTGGACTCTTCAGAGTCAGCAGGCAGGAAAGATTAGGTCCCCTGAACCTGAGACCATGGCTGCCCCTCCCCGCTAGGTGCTCGGTCCCAGGGAAATGAGAGTTCTGTCTGCAAACCCCTGGCTTGGGTTGCTAAATTCCTACAGGGAGGCCCTGCCTGGTGAAAAGGGTTGGATCCAGGTTTCACCTAAACAAAGAGTCTGGCCACGATCTGCCATAGATGCTGTGCTGCCCTGTCGGGAATACCACCCAGTCCAAACCTCCCAGCCTCCCTTGCACTGGCAGGTGAAAACCCAGCCTCCCTTGCACTGGCAGAAGAAAACTACTGACTAGAGCTGCAGTGAACTTATTTCATTCTTAACTGGCCAATATTATTTTCTTTTGCTACTCTCATTGTCAAACAAGACACTCTCCTGTTTTTTCTTTAAATTCAGAGAAGGATACATTTGGACTTTAAAAACTTTTGAGCCCTAAAATATTGCTAAAGATGAGTGGATGAGTGAATCAGTTAAGGTCCTGGCTCAATGTGTGTGTGTGTGTGTGTGTGTGTATAGTGGAAGCATATAAAATAATTGAAGTATATGTTTACCTCATACCTTAAGTGAAGGATGAAATATAATTATTTTACCTTTTGCTAATCTAGTTTTCTTCACAAAACTCACTTGCAGATTAGTTGGAGTGATAATTTTGTCAAAATAACCAATTTAAGTTTAGTAGGGTCAGTTAATTTAAAGAGTCATATATTGTTTAGGCAGCTTCATCTCCTGATTAGTAAGCTGCCCAGCCAGCTCCTTCTCTTTTTCTCATTTTTCTCCAGGTGAACTGCAGGAAGAAGGCAGGGCAGGCATATTTATGGGTGGTAGTTGGGAGGAATAAGTGTCCTGGAACATGGAGCCATCTGCCCCCTCTGATTTCCAGGGTGTTGCTTTTCAGCCTGTAAATTCTGCGGCCTGCGTAAGTCCTATGTGGACAGATCCACAGTGATTCTAGGCTAAGATGAACCCCGCCTCAGTAAATGCTGACACTACAAAACCCTGGAGCTCTGGCACTGGTAATCATTAGGCCCCAGACTTCGTAATTCAGTTAGCAGCATTCTCAAAAAGAGCATCTCAGACTTTTGGTAGTGAATCTGTCCAGCAGTCTCCCCAGCAAGAATCTCAGGGCTTCTGGGATTCCTTCCAGAATGAAGTATAACCTTACAAAGTTAAACTGCAGAGTTAAAGCTACAGAATGTCTTAGTCTGACCATGCCGTGTTGCTAGTGCTGCTGCTCCTCAGATTGTTGCATTCAAGTTCCTAAACAGGGAATAAGTTCGCAAGCCAACATCAGCCCTCAAAAAGTCTTTAATCATCTCATAAACTTGGCCTTTTTTCCCCCAAGCAAGAGACTACAGAAGGGACATACTCTGTGGGTTCTAACCTTGTTGCTATCTTCTCTTCTTCTTCTTATCATTCCTGTGGCCTAGGTTATATCCTCCTTCTGAGTTGGAACAGCAGGCCTTTACTGAGTTAACAAGGAGCTGTATAGTCTACATTGCATGAAAGTATGAAATCAAGACCTCAGGGCTTGGTTTTTGATAGCTAGAACACTGATAAAGGACGTGGAAAACCCTTTTCTTCTCAACAATACCTATTTCTACACCTAGTATCTAGCTGCCAAGTGATTTTAAATCCGTATTTCAAATGTGGATGTTTTGATCCGCTTTTGTTTTGTTATCGGTAAGCCTCCTAAATGCAGATATATTGATATGTACACATACATACATACATAAAATGTGAACAATAAATTTAACAATAACCTTAAACAACTATGTATTGTCTCCTGATATATTAAATAATGATAATGTACACATATTAATAAAGAAGTAGCTGCAATACAGTGGAAATAAATGTAGAAAAAATGTGCTGTCAAAGTTTAGAGCTCTTTGGTCTCCATAATGTCCATGACAAATTGACTAAACAAACATTGTCTTTAATAGAAAAATATGTTAAAATTGCATTTATTAATTAGTATATTTAGTAGAAATGGTTACTGTTCTGTGTTTAAAGATATGTCTGAATCTAAGAAAACTAATTATAATCTATTTTATACAAGTCTAAATTCACACTGAGAAATGTTTGTTTGTTAAACAAGATTTTAAACAATTAAATATTAAAGAAACTAACTTGCCAATCAGCAGGGACTGTAGTGAGTGGTGCTTTAGTGAAGTGGCACTTCCTATGTGAATCTGAGTAACAATGTTTATAATCAAATGTCTTAAATCATTGGATAGAAAAGAGCTCATTTCATATGGATAAAATACAGTAAAAATTTATCGCCGTTTAACACAAAATAGGTGAGTTTCTAACTAAAACTACATAAATTTACTTTGACTTAGTCTGTGCATACACACACAACTTTGCCAGATCTCTGTCCCAATCTCTTGTCTCCCTCCTGTCTCTCTCTTTCTCATGTACAAATGCAAACACACTTTTTTGAAAGTATGTGAATATTCAATACTTAAAAGTTATGGGCCAGGTGCACTGGCTCATGCCTGTAATCCTTGCAATTTGGGAGGCCAAGGTGGGCAGATCACTTGAGGTCAGGAGTTCGAGACCAGCCTGGCCAATATGGTGAAATGCCATCTCTACTAAAAATACAAAAATTAGCCAGGCGTGCTGACACATGCCTGTAACCCAGCTACTTGGGAGGCTGAGGCAGGAGAATTGCTTGAACCTGGGAGGCGGAGGTTGCAGTGAGTCGAGATCTCATCATTGCACTCCAGCCTGGGTGAAGAAGCGAGACTCCATCTAAAAAAAATAAGTTATGATCCTTGCTTGTGTTTCCATTATGATATTCCAGCATATGAGAAATTACTAGCTATAAATGAGTTTTAAGATTACATTGAAGGCAGGTTGCCTGATGTATCACCGTCATAATTGTAATATAAAGAATACAAATATAGATTCAACTGAACTGAGATGTGCAGAGAGTCAGCATGTAACATGCTGTCAGAGGGAAAGCAATGCCCGAAAGCATGCTTGTTTCTCAGCCAGCACTCTTCACAGGCTTACAGACCAATTAAAATGTCAACTCAGCTGATTGCAAAGAATAGAAAGACATTTGCAAAAAGCATGCATGAGCAAACTTGCTTTCAGAAAACGTTTTCCTAGCATTAGTAAAAATTAATGTTTTCAGCAACATACCACTTGGACAGTGATTGAAATGAGATTACAAAGACAGTGACTCCTATCATGCACAAAGATGAAACACATTAAGCAACTGTGCATAAAAATGAACTGCAGTACATTAAAATGAGGAATTTCATTTGCCCTGTTAAAGTCCTACATCTTGTGGTTTCATGTCTAGCATAAAAACAAGGCAAGTAGCTACTTCAAAGAAAGTAAAATGCAAGAATTTTGATTCATTGGTTGCATAATAATCATTATTGATTTAGAAATCATATCCCACAGAATAATTGATATGGCTGTGAGTTATTGGATTTTTATTCCTCAATGTGCTTTACAGAAGAATTACAAGTATGTGCACATAAATTAGAAATAAAATTATTTTAAATCAAGAATTAGAATTGTAGTGAAAACCACTTCCTGACGGGTTTTAGATTATCCTAAGAACATATGTTCAGAGAGGGTTTTATTTTTTAACATTAATTTATTGGTCCTGAAAGGTTCCAGAAATGTAAAACAAGGTGCTCTCTTGCCTTTAGGAAGGGAGCTAACATTTCAGATGTCTCTACTACTGCCTCACATTAATATTACTTAACATTCAACTGAAAAGAAACTCCATATGGTTCCCTTTGGATAATTCATATATTATCCTCACTACTATAAATATGTAACTGCACTGTTGCTGAAGAAATATATTCAGGTGCAGTGAACTATAATTAGAGATATTACACATAAACCATAGTTTCACCAGTCATTTATTAAAGGATAAGATTCATTCTTATCATATATTTATGAAGTACCTTTAATAGCAATTGCTGTCTTAAAAGGAGTAGGAGACATGGTTATTTGTGTCAAATGGCTTACATTCTGTATTAGTTTGCTAGGGGTATTGTAATAAAACATCAGAAACTAGGTGGCTTAAATGACAGAAATTTAATTTCTGATAGTGAAGGCTAGGAGTTCAAGATCAAAGTGTCAGCAGGTTTGGTTACTTCTGAAATCTCTCTTGGCTTGCAGCTGGCTGACTTCCCACTGTGGACTCATATGATCTTCCATCAGTGGGTGTTTGTTTCTGACGTCTTTCTCTGTATGGCCAAATTTTCTCTTTTGGTAAGAACACTAGTGATATTGAAACAGGGCCCACTTTGAATACCTCATTTTAACTTTATCACCTCTTTAAAGACTTTTATCTCACAACATGATTACATATTGAGGTACTAGGGGCTAGGACTTCAATACATAAATACTGAGGAAACACAATTCAGCCCATAATACATCCTAATTGTTCACAGAAAAAGTTGACTACAATTCAATGTATGAAATATTCGAAGAGGGTTTTTTTTCAGATTTTATTCATTAGTTTCATTGTCAAAAAACATTTTTATTGGAAATACAAATGTATGCACGTGTGTGTGTGTGTGTATGTGTGTGTGTGTAACTTGTGCTTGGTTCTATTCCCAGTTACCCCTACAAGAACCTTGCTCCAGAAATCATCCTCTCTTCTGAGTCAGTTTTTCTTCCCTGCTGAGTTATTGTAATCAGCCTACAAACACATTTACTATTAACTCTACACTTAAAAATATCTTCTCTTTAACCCATTTCTCCCTTCAACTACTGCCGCATGTATCTGCTCTGCTTTAAAAGAAAATATTTTACATTTTGGGGCCTACATTCATTGTCTCATACTTTCTTCTCTTTATTCTCTTGTGTACTCATTTAAACACCACTTTATCAAAATAACTCCAGTCAAGTTCAGCAGTGATTGCCAGTTTGCTAAATCCTATGGCTAATTCAAACTCCTAAGTCTTATTTGCATTATCAACAAAAAATACTCATTCATTGGATCATTCTTCTTCTGAAACACTTTGTGGTTTCCAGGACAGAAGGCTTGATTGTTTTTGTTTTATCATCCTCTACATCACTAGCCCCTCATTTTCAAACCATTTTGCTTGACTTGCCTCTCCTCCCCAAACTTATACTTTTCCTAGTCAAGAAATAAAACATTTCATTATGTCCGGAATTTGCTTTATGCTCCTTTGCCATTGATTGACACCTGACACCTCCCAACTCAGCTTCAGGCAATCATTGGCATTTTCTAACTTTTAGTACTGGTGTAATATCTGGGTCAATTATTTCATTTTTAATCTTCTCTCTAGGGCTTCTGTTTCCCTTGAGGCACTATTTTTACTAATTAAAAATTTTTTTCTCCAGCTGGATATAGTCCCATTTCAGAACACACAGTTTGGTGAGAGGTTATGCTAGATGTTAGCTACTGCTCACCTTTTAGCTGACTGGTCTTGTGCAGTGCACAACCAGTACAACCAATCATGACCATGCCTGTTTAGTGATCTCATGGCTCAGTCTACATGTTGATGATTCTTATATTTGTATATTTATTTTAGATCTTTTCTCTCATTTATACATCCAACTTTTTTCTTGACATTTTACTTGGATGCCAGTAGGTACCTCAAATTTATCATGTTCAAAACTAGATTATCCCCTAAACTGCTACTTTATGATCTCACTTAAGAACAAAGCTGTCAACCCAATTGCTCATCTCTCTTCATATCTCCCTGCCATCTACAAAATCTGGGAATAATTCTTAACTCTTCTTCCTTAATTATTTAAATATATAGGGCCTGAGACGCAAAATGCCTCACTACCCTTGTATTTCAGAGCATGCCTGTATATTAGCACTAAGGTTCTATCCATCCCATTCTCAGCATTCCTCTCAAGAGTGGCCAGTCTGATTCCTCTCAGGTGGGAGCTTAAGTGTGTGGTACAAAGTTATGCCAAAGAGTCTGGCCTCTACATCAGACTCTACCATAACGTTTCCATATTCTCTTTTGCATGCATGATTGTTTTGCTATAACAAAGGGCACTAGTCTCTTCTGCCACATTATGCATGGATGCAGAAGAACCTCCCTTTCTCTTTCAAGGGACAGAAATTACAGAAACATTTCTCTGAAACTTGTACCAGGCAGCTTTCCTTACCTCTACTTGGTCCTAGTTGTTTATATAACAATGTTCAGTCCCAGATAATCTTCAGTGGGAGCTCTTAGACACCCTAATGCCCTGTCATCCCCTCTTTTCAAAAGGACATCTGCTGCTGGGTGTGGTGGCTCACACCTGTAATCCCAGCACTTTGGAAGACCAAGGGGTCAGATCACCTGAGCTCAGGAGTTCGAGACCAACCTCAGCAAAACTCTGTCTCTACCAAAAATACAAAAAAAAAAAAAAAAAAAAATAGCCGAGATTGTGTTGTACTCCAGCCTGGGTGACAGAGGAAAACCCTGTCCAAAAAAAAAATAAATAAATAAATGAATAAAATAAAAAAGGACATCTGCCAGCTGTCTCCATAGTACTATGCCAACAAGAAGTCTGACCTGATCTGTCAGGATGATGCTCAAGAAAAGGGCAAATGCATCATCTAACAGGATAATAATGCCTGCTGATCCTACAACTTAAAAAAAAAATTACACTTGGATAAATGGGATTTCAACCGCAAACAATCTCACAAAGGACAAATGCATTTCCCTGGATGCTTTTTGACTCCTTTTTCTATTTTATTTTATTATTATTATACTTTAAGTTTTGGGGTACATGTGCACAATGTGCAGGTTTGTTACACATGTATACATGTGCCTGCATGTGCTGCACCCATTAACTCATCATTTAGCATTAGGTATATCTCCTAATGCTATCCCTCCCCCCTCCTCCCACTCCACAACGGTCCCCGGAGTGTGATGTTCCCCTTCCTGTGTCCATGTGTTCTCGTTGTTCAATTCCCACCTATGAGTGAGAACATGCGGTGTTTGGTTTTTCGTCCTTGCGATAGTTTGCTGAGAATGATGATTTCCAGTTTCATCCATGTCCCTACAAAGAACAGGAACTCATCATTTTTTATGGCTGCATAGTATTCCATGGTGTATATGTGCCACATTTTCTTAATCTGGTCTATCGTTGACTCCTTTTTAATTATTTCAAACTAATATTTTGTAGGAAAGTGTCTTTGTCATTTTTTTCCTTCAGATATCACAGAAAGTTTTGGAATAATATGGTGAAAATCACAACAAGAATAAAGACAGAAATTTTTCAATCATCCGTAATTAAAAACTTTGAAAATTTGTATCATCTCCATCATCCAGGCTGGGGGTATTGAGCATTTTTGGCTTTTTCTGTTTTCTAAATACTAATATATAGTCATCAAATGTTGTTTCTTCTATCCATGCTACTTTAAACTGTTATCTTTTTCTTTCTACCTTGCTGTCATGTTGTAAAACTTCACTTGGTACATCTTGTAAGTTATCCTTAACTATTTAATCTTTATCCTTCCAAATTTTTCTTAGTGGAATCCTGATAAATGAATTGTGTTAACAAATAGCAGAAACACTTTCCATACTCTTGCTGCGTATGGATTTTGGCTGTGAGAAGGGACTTCTGAATACGACGGATAAACTGTCTTAGTAAGGGATTTGGCTCCCATCATTACATGCGTGGCATGGTTCACCTTCAGGCCCACATGGCTCCTTAATAGTGTGCTTTTGGCAAAGAAATAAATGAAATCATCTGTAATTTTAAAAAGAGAGATTTACTGTCTGTCAACTAACTACAAAATGCTTAGTCCATTGAAACGCCGCATGTGTCAGGCAGACATCTTCCTCAGTGTGGAATTGCTTATGCAGGATCCATAATTTTTCCGTTGTTATAAGGTCATTGAGGACCTAGAAGTCAAGTTCAGAGAGGAACCAAAAAGGGAGCCCTCATAATCATACTTGGAAGATGATATAGACTTTTGAATCTGTGATTTCCTACCTTAGTGTCATCTACCAGTTTCCTTATCTAGCTGATTAATATTGTTTTGATTAACTAAAAGATTGCTCACAAAATATCCCTGACCACTCATTAATTAATGAACCCATCTAACCATATGATCAACTATTATTCTAGTTATTATGGAAGAAGGAAGGAAGCTGATGCAAAATTGGATTTGGCTGAACTTCAGGCAAAAATTAATTACAGCCTTGTGACAGATATTGTCTCATTGATTTTCCCAGGTAGGGTTAGTAGATAGTGAATCAAGAAAAATATCTGATGGATATAAGGGTCAGTTCTGTTGTTTCTTACTGGAACATTTCCCCACTCTCTGATTAGATTCAGAATCAGGGTAACTACTGTGGTTGCTTATAGGGGAAAGGAAAAAAAAAATAAAGGTTCCTGGAAGAGTGTAATAGAATGTGAATATCTTTTGTGATATAGATTTAGAATTCAACCTGTTCCATTATCTGATTCCACAGAAAACTATAACTTCAATTCCCTCTCAACTAATTCTACCTTCACCACTCCAAGAATTTTCTTCCAATACTTTTCCTAGGTGAAACAACCACAATCACCTCAAATTTTCCTATATTTGAAGTCTACATGGTATGCTTACTGTAACATGCAAACTTAGATTTTTTCTTTTTTTTTTTTCCGAACAAATTGTAAACTACTTAGCTCCCACTTTTAGGAAATTAGAATATTTGAATTCTGGTATATGTAATACCTTCCTAAAACCCGTGAAAACCTTATAAGAACCTTATAGGCAGAGACTATGCTTTAAATTATTTTATAGCCTTGGTATGTATACAAAGTAAATACATGAAAGGGAACCATCATTTATTTAAAATATATCAGATTTAAATTAATTGTCTACTTTGTATTTTAAAATACTTGCTAATAATAATCATTGGTCAAGGAAATTAAGTAATATTTTAATTGAAAATAATATTTGTTTAACCTGGAATATTAATATCCTATCTAAAATGTTTATTATTCACATTTATTCATTTGTCATAACATCTGTCTTTAGGAATAAGATTAATTGGAATATCCTGTTTGTTCATTTACTTTATCATGTTTATATGTATCTCATTATGTCCTATCTTCTTGAATAAACAAAAATATATAAGCAAATAATTTTTCAAGTATTATATTTTCTCTCTATTCATGATTTAAAATTTAGTAATTTCATAATAAATTGTTATTAGTAAATAAAATACATACATATTAGGATATAGATGATAATTTGGCTGATTATGTTCTAATCCTAAGCATGAAGCAATCATCAGACTAAACATCAATCATAATTGAGATTGTTTAGAATTTATTTCTATAGCTATACCAAAATATACATAATTCTCGTTTGTCATGATCAAAGACTACAAAATGTGCTTTAAGATGAAATAGATTTTCGTTGAATTTCTACTGTATGCAAGATCTAAGTATTGCACTGGATTCTATTTGATGGACTCTAGAGAAAGAATCATCACACTTGAACTTGTCTTGAAGATTTGAAAACACATAATTTGTCAACATCTTTTGGAATAAACGAGGCTGTAAATCCTGCTTCCAGCCCTTCCAAAGTTAAGAAGTCCTACAGCAAACCGAAAAAAAATACAAGGTAATACATCAATAGGTATAAATTGTTATAAATAGTCATACAAACCATAGTCTTAGGCATTCCATATCAGTCTCTAATTTTCTAACAATCTAGTAAGAAAATTTTTAAAAATAATAAATTAGAAAGAAAACATAACCTATGCTTGATTCTTAACATAAAGTCTGTCTACTTTTTCTAATTTCTCTGTGCTGCATTCTTATCCCAGATACTGCTTGCAAACTTCTGAAGCTTCCTTATTTTATATGTATAAATAAATATGCATAGAAATATGTATAAGAACCAGCTCATTTGAAAACTCAGCCCAAAGTCACCTGTATTAAAATTATTTTTCTTAGTTCTTTTGTACTGCATTGTTTTGTCTGCAGTAAATTATCTTACTATATTTTCCATTTGACTAACGGTTGAATTTTATTTGTTTTTGTAATATTGTGAAAACCTATCCAAACTGCTTTTTCCACACTCCAGTGTTTCTCTAAACCTCTTGTTCTCCTATGCGCTTAGAAGGTCATAAAAGAAATGAATTAATGTGTTAAAGAAAAGTGGCCAACAGTGAATTTCTCTACAGCAAATTCTATTTTTTACTTAATATTTTACAAAAGGAAAAAAATCCAAATTATAATAGGACCACCATAATAAGTACTACAAACCTCTTACAATTAGCATTCATTATCAGATATATAACTTTATGGTGCCATTTTAATGATATCCCATATGTCAAAAATTTCGAAAATAATTTTGAGTTCTATTGAGCCCATTACATTAAAGGCCTAATGACAAATTAATGGAAATGAACATTGTAATTGTTAAAGTCACTCGGTGACTATCAATTTGGATCTTAAATTGTTTAATTAAGTTAATGCCAATCAATTAGTCAAGCAACTTAACTTCATATTTTTCCTGACTCTGCTGATGATAGACTTGTAAATGTTTATAGATGCGAAAGTAAGACGTCTGCCAGCACCGACTGAAGGAAGCTATAAAACTGGCGTCGGTTTCTAAGACAGAATTTCCATGCATTTTGGGGAAACTGCTAACTTTGGATATAAAGAATTCAATTAGCTAGTAATTGTTCTCCAAAGGAGATGTGAATAGAAGTTCAAAGGCAGACACTCCACAATACACTGTTGGCTAACTTGTCTTAGACACATTGAATTAACCTGAGTATAGAATTTGACTTATTTAGAATAAAGAGCTGTTAAATGGGAATTGTTGGGTCCTATTCAATAGAATTAAACAAATCAAGAGCAGACAAATGGGTATCTAGGTGGCATTTAAATTGTATTTTTGTAATGGAAAAGTGAATAGAAATGGAATCTTGGGAACCACAGCGCTTAGGAGACAGATGACCAAGAAAAGTGTTGAGTGTACCTGTTTGGCACAAGAATGATATGCTACTTGAACAATTGTTTTTTGTAGCATACAGGGAAAAGTTGCCATGACTCTTCTGGTTTTCTTTTCCTTTTTTTTTTTTTATTACTCTCTTTCTCTCTCCCCTTTTCTTCCTTCCTCTATTGGACACTCTGCCACTGGGAAGATTTATACTCTAGGAAATACAAAACACTATTTACATTTGACTGAAGAATTCACTCACTCATTTTTTCAAAAAATTCCTATTCATTTCATCAGGTCTTTTTGATTATAGTAATATGCATTCAACAATATTTACATGACATGTATTTATGTCACAATATGTGAGATACACAGATTAGCCATATTTACATTGCTGTTTCTCTTATTTATGCTCATATATTCTTAGTGTTTTTTTTTAAATGTTTACTCCCCAGCATGAATATTATTGATTATTGGCATGCTGTCGTATCTATGAAGATTGTTTAGGAGGAGGAAATAGCCATGATATATAAGTGAGTTCAGAAAAACAGTATCCTGCTAATGCTTAAGTCACCAGTCAAAAACTTCATGGTATACAGGATAGCTGGAGATGAATAAGATGAATAAGACATCTGAAAACACAATCAGACAAATGACATTTTCTTCCTTTTACATGTCATGTTAAACTTTACTAATGTTTACTAATTTCATTTACTGAGCAATGTATCACCTTGTGGCTCAGCATAAGTCGCAGGATGTTATGGTGTAAGGCCTTAGAGATGAGGTATAAAACTTATGCTAAAAACACTCATAGGGACAGACACACAAACACACCCAGACACACATGCACCCCAAGCACATTACTTAGCTACTACAATCAGCTCATGTACATATGTCACTTGCCACCAAAATAACCCTTGTCAACGATCATCAAAACAAAGGTCTGAACTCCCTCTCTCTAAACTTCCACATACTGAACACAAGGGAAGAGATTTTGTGACTTTTTAAAAAGCATGACGACTAAGCTTGACATTGGTATGATAACAATGAAAGGAAATAAACCAGCAACCTGATACAAGAAGCTGCGGCTTCCTCTAAGATGATCCCTTGGTTCTATGACTCACTTGCCATGTAATCTGTACACACCGCTTACCTCCAGGAGCTACAGTGTGCCTATGTCAGACACCAGTTAAAAAAATATTTAGAGAAAGAAATACATTGGTCAAACATTTTGGAAATGAAGAAGATGAGATATAGGAAAATAACAAAATGTGGTGGAGTGAGGAAGAATATTAAGATCAGAGTCTCAAGCAGGTCTATATGCAGATTAAAAACAGTAGAGAATAATTTAAACTGAAAATTTTATATACTGTTTTTTCTACCTACCTTACAGTGTGGAAAGAAGTTTTATAATAACATTTGCGAAAGTGCAATCTGATGAGTAAAGCACTATGGGAATATCATAGTGCATTTTATTATCAGCAGCATTTTTGTGAATGCCTGTAAAATGTAATTGTAAACTGAATGGATACGTTTAAACTATTTTCTAGGAGGAATCCAGATAGATTTTTGAATTCCATTTATCTGCTACAGAAATATTTATTAAGAGATAGAAATGGTCATGCGATTTGCTGTGCAAGCTTTTAAAAGACATATAAAACATTCAAATTAATTCCCCAAAGTAAATATCTAAAGGGGAAAAATAAAAGGACAGTTGGGACCTCTCCAATGAATGTTTATTGTGACATTATTATGATTGTTAGGCCCAAAAAGTTATAAGAAAATGTTTTATTTGTGTATAAATACATTTATAGTACTTTTGAAACCTTTATTTGATCAACCTGGACATTTCTGCCTACATGTAAGACTTGTAGCATAAATCTATATTTTAGGATATTAAAGAAGTTATTTGAATATCTGTGTTTGTGATGCATTGTTTATTATTTTTACAGTTGATCTGATGCAAAACTTTGGTCATTGGACCAAACTTCAAACTACACTTGTCCCCAGGGGAAATATAAATGAGTTAACAACAGAATTTATCAAGCTAATTTCTGGAACGGCATTTTCACAGAAATTAAAAATTTCCTTGTAATGACAATTAAGAGATTGTCTCTCTGAAGATGTACATGTTCTTCAGTTCTTAATTTATGTTTTGCTATAATTTAAGGTCCTAACGTTTGAGCTACATGTGAGATAAAACGCAGGGTCTTCTAAGCCCTGGGAAGCTTCACATTTAGCAGCACTGTGGAATCTCAGATTCTCTCCGGTTTATTAACACCGAAATAGAGAAGACTAGTTTTAGAGTTTTCTTGTTAATATTAATAAGTATTTTTTCATATCTATGGCCTTCATTCATTAATTATAAAAACATATGAAGAAATCTGTACAAAATTATTATGCACAATTTAAGAAAGGAAGTAAGAAAACCAACAGAGAGGGTCACATGCTATGGTGAATTTTGAAGGAGAAACCACTTGTGACTGACGAGTGCATGTAGAAGCCATCTAGGCCAAGTCTCCTTGGAGGACAAGCATCAGAGCGGAGTTGATTTTTTTTTTTTTTTTTTTTTGGAGATGGAGTCTCGCTCTGTCACCCAGGCTGGAGTGCAGTGGTGCAATCTTGGCTCACTGCAACCTCTGCCTCCCAGGTTTAAGTGATTCTCCTGCCTCAGCCTCCCAGGTAGGTGGGATTACAGATGCCTGCCACCACACCTGGCAAATTTTTGTATTTTTAGTAGAGATGGGGTTTCACCATATTGGCCAGGCTGGTCTCAAACTCCTAACCTCAAGTGATCTGCCTATCTCAGCCTCCCAAAGTGTTGGGATTACAGGCGTGACCCACTGCGCCCAGCCAGCTAAGTCAAGTTTTTAGCTTTGTATATTCCTTAGTTTATAAATTACAGAAATACAGGGACAAAATATAAAGATGGTTGGAAATACAGCATGAATTTTACTTTCAAGTATCTTATAGCAGTCACAAAGAATATATCACATTAATACATAATTATAAGATCACTTGTACATTTTTAACTTGCAAAAGAAAAATCATGTCAAACTCAATCATGAACATATATAAAAATCCTAAACAAAATGTGAACAACATAAGGCAACAAAAAATTCAATTTATTCTGACCATGAAAAATTATATTATAAGCAATCTAATATAAATTATCAAATTAAGAAATTTCAGAGAAATAGATGCACAAAATAGCGAGCATTTATTTTTTATTTTTTTGAGACAGAGTCTCACTCTATTGGCCAAGCTGGAGTGCATTTGCCTGATCTCGGCCCACTGCAACCTCTGCCTTCCAGATTCAAGCGATTCTCCTGCCTCAGCCTCCCGAGTAGCTGGGATTACATGTGCCTGCCAGCACACCCAACTAATTTTTTGTATTTTTTAATAGAGATGGGGTTTCACTATATTGGCCAGACTGGTCTTGAACTCCTGACCTCAGGTGATCCACCCACCTCGGCCTCCCAAAGTGCTGGGCGTGAGCCACCACACCCAGCCTGTTTTTTTAATTTATAAAAATTGTTAATTAACTCAAGAAATAAGAAAATACCTTCACCTGCTTATTGGTATACATTAATCAAAGTAAAAACAAACTCACCAACAACTAAAACCAAAAGTTTGAAACAAAACAAAACACTGTATAGGAATGAACACATTGAACTCTGAAAAGGTAAATGTATGGACTTCAAGTCAGGAATGAGACAGGGAAGTCCACAATCACCACTTCTATTCAATGTTGTATTTGAAGTCCTTATCAGAGCAGATAAATTTACAAGGATTGAAAAAGAAAACTTTAAAAAATTGTATCTGAAAATGGTGTGATCATATGATATTTAATAAGAACATTCAGCAAGCATGGACATTGCAAGTTGAATATAATTCCATTCACTGTTCATAGGGGTTATATCACTTTTAATCTCCACTGAAGATATGTTTGCCTATGCCTCTATTAGAATACATATATTATGAAACAGTTTTTTTTCTCCCAGTATTATAAAAAATGGCTGGCAAAAAATGGCTTCTCTGGGACAGTTTATCCATGTTTATTTTATTATGAGAAGGATTGACTCTTGTATATGTTTAAATGCAATTTACATTTCTTTTTTTCTGTGAGCTATCTGTCTGTATATTTGTCCACTTATGGGTTGTTAGTACTTTCTATACTTAGAACTTTCTATACTTTTGAAATATCTATCTAATGAGTGCTGACACTTGGTTGTAATATAAAGTAAAAGCTTTTTCTTCTGGTGTACTATCAATCTCCTAACTTTGATTACCGTATTTTGCATGCAAATTCTTTTTAATGTAACTAAATTGTTCGATCTTTTTTTTTTCCTGGGTGTTGAGTAATACCTGGAATGACTTTCCCACAATCTGCACCATTTCTCCTATGAACTTAGATTTCTGATTTATTTAGAATTAATGCTGGTGGATGGTGTGAGGATCAATTGTTTTCTTCCATGTGGCTATCCAATTGTTCCAATACCATTTGTTAAAAAGGATTTTACTCATATTTATCAGCAACATCGGTGTTTCGTCACACACTAAATTTCTATGTCTACTTGCATTTTTTTTGGATTTTCTATTTTGTTCTCTTGGGTAATCTGCCTATTCTAATAACATCGCGTTAACATCTTCAATTGCTAGACACCATCCAACATGTCATTTCCTTTCCAAGTTCCCTGCTTGCTTAATCATCCAGAGGAAATAAATGTTTTAGTTAAATTGGTAGCTCTAGGAAAAAAAATCTAATGGTGATTTTATGGAAATTATGTTTAATTTATCAACTAACTTAAGGAATTGCTATTGTTATGGGCTTGAGTCTTTCTTTTCAAAAACATGATAGAATCCCACATTTTTTCAAGATATAATTTAAGTGAAGGCTGAGATTCACTGGGTGAGATTATGGGAGTCAGATTTTCAATCACATCAAAGAAAATCTTTAAAACGATTAGATAATAGTTATGTATACACAGTGGAATACTATTCAGCCTGAAAAAAGAGGAAATCCTGTAATTTGTAATGACAGTCAAATGAGGTTACATAAACTAAAATGTTCCTGCATAGCAAGAGAGGAAGGGGCACTGCATAACAACAGAGGAAGGGGCACCTCACAGACTAGAAAAAAGTATTCATAAATCATATTTCTGATCAAGGGTCAATATTCAAGCCATGTAAGAAATTCAAACAATTATATAACACTGAGACAAATAACCCAATCGAGAAAACAGGCAAATTACCGAAACAGACATCTCTCAGAAGAAGACACACAAATCCCCAATAGGCCTATGAAAAAAAGAAGTTCAACATCACTAGTCATCAGGAAATGCAAATTAAAACTACAATGAAATATCATGTTACAGCTGTTAGGTTGGCTATTACCAAAAAGACGAAAGATAACAAATGTTGATGAGGATGTAGAGAAAGGGAACCATGTACACTGACAGTGGGAATGATGAAAATTGGTACAGCCATTATGAAAACCATATGGAGGTTCCTCAAAATATTAAAAATAAAACTACCATATGATCTGGCAATCCCACCACTGGGTATCTATTTAAAGGAATAAAGTCAATATACCAAAGACACAGATGCACTCCCAAGTTCACTGCCGCACTATTCACTATAGCCCAGATATGGAATTAACCTAAGTGTCCTTCGATAGATGATTGGATAAATAAAATGTGGTATATATACACACTGGAATACCATGCAACCTTATAAAGAAGAAAATCAGCTGGGCGTGATGGCTCATGCCTGTAATCCCAGCACTTTAGGAGGCCAAGGCGGGCGGATCACAAGGTCAGGAGATCGAGACTATCCTGGCCAACTTGGTGGAACCCCATCAAGACTATCCTGGCCAACATGGTGAAACCCATCTGTACTAAAAATAAAATAACAAAACAAAACAAAACTGGGCATGGTGGCACACACCTGTAGTCCCAGATACTAGGGAGGCTTAGGCAGAAGAATCTTGCCTCAGCTTGAACCTGGGAGGCAGAGGTTGCAGTGAGCGAAGATCGTGCCACTGCACTCCAGCCTGGTGACAGAATGAGACTCCATCTAAAAAAAAAAAAAAAAAAAAAAAAAAAAGGAAATCCTGTCATTTGGGACAACATAGATAAACCTGTAGATTATATTAAGGGAAATAAGCTAGGCACAAAAGGACAAATACCACATGATCTCACTTATATGTAGTATCTAAAAAAGCTTATCTCACAGAAGCAGAGAGTAGAATGGGGCAGGGTGCGGTTAGGGATTGAAGAAATGTTGGACAAAGGATACAAAATTTCTGTTAGGGAGGAGAACAAATTCAAGAGATCTATTGTACAACATGGGGACTATAATTGATAACAATGTATTGTATATTTGACAATTAAAAAGAGAGCAGATTTTAAGTGCTTTTACCACAAATTAATGATAAGCATATGAATTAGAGCACATTAATTAACTCAATTTAGTCATTGCACAGTATATACAAATATCAAAATGTTATGTCTTACACAATAAATATGTACAATTTTTAATTGTCAATTATAAAAAGTAAAACAATAATGACAAAACAATTACAGCCACTAGACATTAGGAGGGTGTGACTTTTTTAGGTAGTTAAGTTTCTATTATTTGGGTGGAGATAGAATGATAAAATGATTGAGATAGTAATTATGAAAATTCATATAATATAGTTTACATATTATTTCCACAGAATAAATTTTAATTATCAAAATATTTTATTTTACCAACAATGGAGCTGAGACTCATAGAAAATAGCTGCTGCACCTAAGATCACTACTATGATAAATACAGTTGTATAAAACTAGCTTTTCTTACGCCTGCAAACTCTATATTCTTGCCACACACAGGATCATGTTAATCAACTTATTTCTTTACCTCCTGAGAGGTTGGGGTAAATGAATTTTGGAATATTTCCCACCTAAAATAACATCTCTCAATGTGTGTACCACAAAAAATTATTTTCTTATACAGTTAATAATTATCCCTCAATTAAGATAAACTCTATTTAATTATACTTGAGTCATGCTACTTTAGATAAATTTCATTACTGCAGGACTTCTCAAAGGATATAATATACTACTATAGCTTATCAGCAAAATTTTTCCAAATATATACATATATATATATAATCATAGTCATAAAACAATGTAAAGTGTTAGGTAACACAATTACAGAAGGACCTTATATATAAAAACAACTAGTATTTGTTGAATTTCTGAGCCTTGAACTCTGAAGTGACATTGTGTTTTTATTTTTTATTTTTATTTTTTTTATTATACTTTAAGTTTTAGGGTACATGTGCACATTGTGCAGGTTAGTTACATATGTATACATGTGCCATGCTGGTGCGCTGCACCCACTAACTCGTCATCTAGCATTAGGTATATCTCCCAATGCTATCCCTCCCCCCTCCCCCCACCCCACAACAGTCGTGTTTTAAGAAAAGTTTTATTACCCTCATGGAGAAGAAGATATATGTTAAGTGGACTACATAAAGACATTTGCCAGAAGATTTTTAAAGAATTTTAAGATACATTTTGTCCCTCTTATTTTTCCACACCATTTCACTAGAAACTAATTTCATTTCACTCATTAGAGAGAAGCTATTTTATTTGATAACTTTCTTCCTTGATAAATGGAAAACACTTAAATATTGTCATATAGCAAGTAAAAAGTCCTAATAAATAGTGAGGCTATACTGTTTTCAAATGTGAGTAATAGAAAAGTCCTGCGTGTCTAGATATTGCCTTAAAAGAAATTTAGAATGCTTAGGTTGCCTAAAAAGTTTAATTTAGTTGGGCAAAATTTTCTAAACGAGTATGCTCAAAATGCCCTTATGTAGAATCACAGTAAGCATTAAACCTTGGGAGAAAATCTGTCTTTCCTTTTAGAATAATATGTATTATTCATCTGGATTTTAAAAATGTGGTAATAATAACATGTGATTTAAAATAAAAATAAACGTAGAACCTAGAATTTTCTATGCCTTTATGCTAATAGCTGTCTTTTTGTTCAGTATCTTATTTTCCTGTCTTCTTTTACTTTGAGGATATCTAAGCTTTTCAAAATTATTTCTTCAATTCTTTCCAGTTATTTCTTCATTACAGAAGTAATCTCCAAACCTAAATGTGTTCTCATGAAAATCTATATCCATAACTACATCTCTATCCAAATATTTTATTATGACTTCCTTATCTTCATATGTGATTACTTCCAGTGAATCTCTATCAATAGGAAAGACTTAATGTTAATATAACATTATTCCACTCAATAAGTATAGATTGAGCTCCTGCATGACAATTGCCCTTTTCAACACTGGGGATGTACACATTGTCTCTGATATTTTGATTGTCTATTGCTGTAAATCCACCAAAAACGTAGAGGTTGAAACAAATAAAGTAATTTATTCATGATTTTGCAGTTTGGTTGTGGTTTCTAGGGATAGGTTATTTGTGCTGTATGTGTTGTCACTGGGCTGGCTCAAAACTGGATTGGAGAATCAGCTTCCAAGATATCTCTCTCACATGGCTGACAAAGATACTGCTGGCTGATGGCTGGGAGCTCAGCTAGAGCTGTTGTAGGATGGCTCAGTCTTTCCTAATGTGGGACACATCACAAAGCCACTTGTATTTCCTTGCAGCATGACTAAAAGTTTATAAAATGGAGTAATCAGAAGATGCCTATCTTTTCAATGCTAGATCTGCCATGGCATTCCATCAGTTCAGTGATACGCTATTACTTTAAGTAGTCACACACCCAGGAAGCACATTCAAGGAAGCGAAGGGAGAGGAGAGAATAAAGGAAATAAAGGAATAAAGGAATAAAGGAAAACATCCTCAACACTTGGTAGAAAAAATGACAAACAACTCTAGGGTAAGAAATAAAAAATTAGCAGTACATTAGTTATTCATTATTGTGTAACAATATTACCACACACTTAACAGTTTACAATACTACACATTTAGTAGCTCACAGTTCCTGTGGGTCAGGAGTCTGGGTGCAGCTTAACTGAGTCACTTACTTTACAGTGTCTCAAAGCAGAAATCATGGTGTCAGCCAGGACACTGGATTCTCATCTGGAGGCTCAACTGGGGTAGGATCTGCATCCCCACTTATGTGGTTGTCGGCAGCATTCAGACCTTGTAGCTGTCAGTCTGGGGGTTCAGCTCCTTGCTATCTGTCAGCTGAAGGATGCTTTCTGCTCTAAAGGCCACTTACGTTCCTTGCCATTGAGGTTCCCTATTGTAACCATTTGAGTCCTGAGCCAGGAAGGTAATAAACAACTCTGGCAAGATAGGCACTGTGACTGTGTAGCTTAATCACAAAGTTATGGACACATGAGTGCATCATGCACCCCACATGTTTTTTCTATTCTGCAGGTTAAGAGCAATTCACAGTTCCAACACACAGTTGCCTGAGGGCTTCATACAAGGGTACGAAGAGGCAGCAGGGATCATGAGGGTACCTTAAGAATACATTCACACTAAGTCAGAATTAGGTGAGGATCCCAGCATCTCAACAATCTCTTACATTTAGTGACTTTATTTTTTTTGTGTCGAACTGAATTGAAAATGTGCCATCCTTTTTTTGACTCCTTTCTTTCTCTTCTTACCCTCTTTATCTAGTCAGTCATCATGTCCTCCTGATTATTTCTCTAGATCATAGGTTACAATTCAAAGCCACAGGGACCAGGCATAGCACATGTGTGAGTGTGGTGTCCTAACTGATGGGCCACATGGAGTGGTGGAGTCTTTCTCATGGGGGAGTGTATGCTCTGCAAGTCCAATGCATGCTGCCATTCAGAAATAGCTCAGGGCAGATAACCTGATTATTGAAAGAGAAGCTAAACTTCTTTACTTTCATGGGAAATTGTTAAGTGTTTGTGAAACAATGTGCAGAAAATGCATCTGAAGACCAGATCTGTGTGACAGTCCACAAGTTGGTGACCTTAGATTTCAAATATCTCTCAAATCTACTCCTTCATTGTATCTTTATATGTTGTATTTGTAAAATGTGTATGTGTATGTGTGAAAGAAAATTATTAATTTTAAATAAGTTGTGAATATAACATAGAAGATGGGCATGAGCTCACATAGATAAAAATGTGTTAGCAATGTTGTATACGAAAGTCTAACATTAAGTCATATTTGAAATTATGAAATATTAGTTCTTAAATATACCATGATGTGTTGGAAAATAATATCTACCAAAAAAAGAAAGAAAATTTAAAAAGTTAGATTGCTTTATCACCTTTAAATATATGCCATCTTAATCTGATATATAGAAAATGTTAAATTGAACACTAT
Source organism: Gorilla gorilla gorilla (assembly GCF_029281585.2). Taxonomy (NCBI): domain Eukaryota; kingdom Metazoa; phylum Chordata; class Mammalia; order Primates; family Hominidae; genus Gorilla; species Gorilla gorilla. Next base: position 91,372,821 of record NC_073243.2, read on the forward strand.
ACTGTCCTTTCTAACTTTTTCATAAATATTCCTCACACAAATCTTTCTAAAACTTCTCCAATTTGTCCTAGAGAGCACTTTAAAAACATCAAATATAATCATGTTCTTTTTCTGTTTAGAATCTTCACAGGATGCTCTCTTTGTAACAGACTGTGCTTATACCACCAGTCTTTATCTACATGTATTATATTTTGCAGGCTATCTGAAATTTCCCCCATATAATAGATTGGTAATTTTTTTTAACCAGTGACTTTGCTTAAAGTTCCCTTTTGTGGCCAGGCGCGATGGCTCACGCCTGTAATCCCAGCACTTTGGGAGGCTGAAGCGGCTGGATCACGAGGTCAGGAGATCGAGACCATCCTGGCTAACACAGTGAAACCCCGTCTCTACTAAATATACAAAAAATTAGCCGGGCGTGGTGGCGGGTGCCTGTAGTCCCAACTACTCAGGAGGCTGAGGCAGGAGAACGGCGTGAACCTGGGAGGCAGAGCCTGCAGTGAGCCGAGATAGCGCCACTGCACTCCAGCCTGGGCGACAGAGGGAGACTCCGTCTCAAAAAAAAAAAAAAAAAAAAAAAAAAAATCCCTTTTGTCTTCACTTTTTCTACCTGCCAAAAGACTTTATTTTTTATTAAGTTTAACTGTTCATTCTTTTTATTAAGTCTTCCTGATTCCCCTAAAATTACTTTGATCTCTACATCTATTAAAGCATCACTGCACTGTAAAATATTGCTATCATACTAATTATAGCAATCTCTTTGCATGATTCTATATGTACTAAGTGATATAGTTTCTATATTTCTAGATTGTAAGCTACTTATGAGAAAAAATGAGTTCATGGGGTCTTTCTAAAAACTTTTATTCAAGGCGAATACTCAAAATATCTGTACAGTTTTGTTTTAATAATCACGAAGCCGTGTTTTAACTATGTTGTTCAGTGTTGCATATACACAAACACACACATATGCCTTTATGGAATACCATTTAAGCATTGTAATAATTCATATGAGTTTCATATGGCAGATTTTTCATAAAAATCCCAGAAACAAACAGGAAATCAAGAGATAAAATTCTGTTCTGAACCTTTTAGAAACTAAATAAAGTTTTTGCTTTTTGAAACCTGGGTGGCTGGCTGACCTAATCCTTAGACTTAGCGTCTCACTAGTATCTTAAATAAAATAATCATATTATATATCCGATAGTACTGCTGTGAGGATTTCATTATTATGACATAGTTGGAGCTCAAGACCATAAATAATTTTGGAGCAGCAGTACTAACTCTCTCTCTCTCTTTTTTTTTTCTTGACAGAGTCTTGCTCTGTTGCCCAGGCTGGAGAGCAGTGGCGTGATCTGGGCTCACTGCAACCTCCACCTCTCGGGTTCAAGCGATTCTCCTGCCTTAGCCTCCTGAGTAGCTGGGACTACAGGTGCCTGCCACCACACCTGGCTAATTTTTATATTTTTAGTAGAGGCAGGGTTTTACCCTGTTGCCCAGGCTGGTCTTGAACTCATGAGCTCAGATAATCCACCCGCCTCAGCCTCCCAAAATGATGACATTACAGGCGTGAGCCACCGCACCTGGCCATAACTCTCTCTTGCATAGGCACATGTCAAAATGTGTTTTCCTGCATCTAAGCAACTCTTTTCCATATGAAAGGTAATTAGCTGCATATAATGATAACGTCCTCTCAGAAGGCTATTGCCTCTCAAATCTATTGCTATTCATCTCCTTCTATTGCCCCACTCTTGGGAACCTCTGGAGATTGTTGACCATAATTTCTGATATATGAGTAGAGATACTTATGTTTAAAAAGTTTTATCTTTGATGAGAATATGACTCTGGAAAAATGAGAATGATATCAACTCAATGATTAACTCTGTGACTGATAACTCATAGGGATTAATTCTATGATTTTTCATTAATTTTATTGATCTGTAAATATATTAACACAATAGTTGATAAAATATTTCACTTTAACTTATCCAATTATGTCATAATTATATAAGAGCCTCAATTAGTGGGTTTAGTTTTCACTTATATAATATCAATTAAAAAAATCACTGTGTCATTGCTGGGAAAATGTTAAAAAAAAATGAAATAAAAAGCTAAGTTATTACATGTTTAGAATCCTACAGTTTTTTTTTTAAATTTGTGTTTGTCTAAAAGATTATAGATATTATGAAACTATACATCCCCATCACTCAAATTTGAATTAATGTGAAACTAATAGTTGAAAAATCTGATTTAAAAAACCTGTCTATTTGCAGCACTACATTAACTGGAGTTCTCTAATTGGCTTTCTCTGTCTTTGTAAGAATAACCCGTTTTTTTTCTAAGTTCAGGCTAGCATTGACCTTTTTCTCATAAAAGCAGAATTTATTCTTATTAAGTTTAATTGTATAGTTAATGTTTTCATTGAGGTGCCTATTAAGCTCCTTTCTGACATTTCTAAGATCACTTAAGGTTCTGAACTTGTCATGGCAAAATGTCAACCCATCAAAGTGGCCAATTCTCCTTTATAAATGTAGTAACCCTGACTGATTCTTCCTTTTCTTTGGTAGTTTGTCAAGCCTGTCCCATAGATCTGCTTTAGCCATTTCCCAGAAGAATTGTTCTAAGGATTTCTTATTATACACCTTGTTTGTTTTAAGATCAATGTCCTGATCATATTTATCTCTTAAATTCAAAAACATAATTAGTTTTTCTACCAATGCTTGAATGAATATGTATTTACAGAACAGGGTTAATCTACACTTTTTAAAAATAAAAACAGCATCTATTACAAGCAAGTGTTTATAGCAAGTCTTCCCAGATAAATATTACTTGTCACACTTCATTAACCTACCCATTAGAACTGAATAATTGAAGAACTAGGGACAGTGACTCCATCTTTATCATCCTTGAGAGCACTGGGTTTCATTAAGACATGAACTAATGGTTGAATAAGAAGAAAATCCTTGAGGCAGTTTTTGGTTGCTGCTGATATACCTTGACCTCTGGTAGTGTGTTATATTTTCTCTTACTCGTATTTTCACAGGTCGAGTGTGTCATGCATATTTATCTATAGCATCAGTCTTATTGATTTAGAAACAAGTAATCCATTGAACAACATAACTAGTCATCCTTGGAATAGTTCAAAAAGAATTATGTGAAATAGAAAGCACACCTTCATTCTTTAAAAATACTGTCTTCTGCAAGATAAGCAGTCTGATCTAAAGCTAGATTTAGTAATATTTGGAATAGGCTGACAGGAACATTTCTGAACAATGGTGTCAGAGAGGCTCGTCCTAAAAGATATACACTGTTTACTTCTTTCTCTGACATGTTTATATGACCTTCTAATAGCAAATTCATATCTGTCATTTAACTTTAGAATCTAACTCAATTTCTTTTGCTGTTTTCTTGAAATAATAAAACTTGTGTGTGCGTGTGTGTGTGTGTGTGTAAGGATGTATTTTTTAAGGAAACTTCAATCTCCTGATGGACTGAGTTCTTATTCAAGAAAGAACTTCAGTGTTCTTTAATATTTTGTAAATAGGCACAAGCACACTTGGGCTATACTTATTCAATCTGTAAAGGTATACACACACACACACACACACACACACACACACACACACACACACACACACAAATCCTTAAGATTTTAGGGTTTGGCCAGGAGGCAGAGCTTGCAGTGAGCTGAGATTGCACCACTGCACTCCTGCCTGGGCCACAGAGCGAGACTCCATCTCCATATATATATATATATATATAATGTATATAAAATATATATTATATGTATATAAAATATATATGTATATAATATATATATAATATGTATATAAAATATATATATTTTAGGGTTTGGTAACAGTGAAGTATAAATTATAGAAATAGTTGATTATTTAGCTGTATAGAAAAGCTGTAGAACAGTATCTATTTGTTACTGTAATAACGTTCCATTTATGTGGCAAGTAATGTAACTACACATGGATATTTGCTTTTAGTAATTCCACAGTTATTTACATTTAATAATTTTACATGTTGCTAAAGCTAGGGAAGATCTTGAAAATCATGTTTAATTCCTTAAAGTATTTAAACAACCTCATATAAGGGAAGTAAAGTCACTCAGCTAGTTGTTGACAGAATTGACATTTTATTTGCTGTGTGATGTCATGCTCACATTTGAGACAGAGTGACTAAAATTTTCCAAAGTCTTTAGAATATTTGTGTCCTTATTGTTGAGTTGCTAGTCCAAGGTCAGTTGAGTTCTATGATATTAAATTTGAACTATAGCATCATTCTTCTTACAACAGAAACAAAATTATAAACTACTTAGTCTAGAACTAACTGATTAAATATCAAGTATTACTTTGTAATGTCAACATTAATGTTCAATTTTATACAATCAAACACTGTAACAGTAACTTGGGTTTATGTTTTAGGCACTTACTATACGGATGTCCTTGGAATTATATGTCAACACTTCATCTTATAGCCTTATTTAAACAAATATTTGGACACATTTGCACATCATTACAACTGCATTTGTGTACATTGTTTCAGTACAGTCAGTTTTCCTAACTGTGCTAAGATATTTACCTAATGATGCTTTAAATCCATTTACAGCATACTTACTAAAGGAACAGTGCATGTCCAAATCAGATCTAAGCCTCACAGTTCTTTTGATAATGAATCACCAGTTTACTCCCAATACCAGATGAAGGCCATTATACCTGTTCCCAGATGTTCACAATAATTTAGAGGAGAGATGAGTTGTTCAATTCCCCAGGTGCCCCTGGCCAATTCACTCCTATAATTAGTGTTATAGTCCAGGGATACTTGGTATATTAGATATTAGAATTTGTTTCCTTGAAACCCAGCATTTGTTAGAAGGATGTGCAAGTCAATCGGTTTCAGATGAGCATCAAAAGCCAATTTCTATTTTCCTAAAATTCATATTATAATCTACATAATGGATGCCACCACAGTTTCTAAGAAGAAGTTATTTAAATGTACTTCTCCAGAAAATAGCATCAGCAATTTAATTGTTTGAGTGCCTATAGAACTGTAGAAAAGAAGGCATTTTCCAGCATTTGATATTAAAATGTTTATTTTTGGCATAAGAGAAAGTCACAGTAATTATGTTTTACAATTTTTAAAACAAAAAGTGGACAGTGACACATGAGTTTAAGGCCGGTATAAGCCTAGAAACTAGATATTTCTATCTATATATCTACAATGGTCTGTGACAATTTAAAAACCTGCATGGCATCACAGAAGTGACATAGCTGAAAAAATTTACAAGATAACTTTTGGTGAAGGTGAGGGGAAACAGGCATGCTCAAGTATTACTGGGATAAGCACTGTTCACATAAATATAAATTTATATACTTGGAATGGCAATTTGTTAGTATACAGCAAATTTAAATTATTTGTCCTGTCATATTTATCATCCACACGTGAACATTTATTGATTTGCTATATGCATAAGATAACTATTTACCCATTCATGTAACAAACCGCCTTTGCATTTGTTGACTGTTGATGTCTGGAAACCCACTAGAAAACCTGTTGATAAGGCAAAGCTAAGTTTATTAAATTTACTGCAATTAAGAACAACACCTTCACTGACTCTGAGCATTAGTTGAAAATGACAAATTAAGGCACAATATTTTTAGAGTTTAAAGGTCTGGGGACAGGTTGGGATTGAGGAGATGTTAAAACAATAATTTTGGATTAGTTGGAATTGTGAGGCAAAGACTTTATAGCCCCCAGTTTTTACGCAGTCAGCCCTCTGTATCTGTGGGTTATGGATCTGCAGATTCAATCAACCTTGAAGTGAAAATATTTAGAAAAGAATAAAAAATAACAATAACAATACAAAAATAAAAATAATACATATAAAACACAAAACAGTATAACAATCATTAAATATTTCCATAGCATTTACATTGTAGTTTGTATTCTAAGTAATAGAGAGATGATTTAAAATATATAGGAAGATGTGCTTAGCTTGTATGCGAATACTATGCCATTTTATATCATGGACTTGAGCATCTGTGGATTTTCGTATCCATGGGGATCCTGGAACCAATCCCTTATAGATACCAAGAGAAGACTGTGTGTGTGTGTGTATGTGTGTGAGAGTGTATATGTATATATAGTTTAGTTTGTTCACAGCTCACTTATCTTTGAGGAGATGTAATTGCTTGAAGCAGGAAAGAGGAGGATTATGAACAAATTGTGAGATGCGTTTCTAAACCAGTATAGCGTATGCAAATTAAACCAGGAAACACAAGCTCAATACAAAAGCTTCTATAACCAGATATTTAAAAATATTCACACATTCTGTTAAGTTACAACCATTTTAAGCATAGAAATATGAAATGTAGAATTTAATTTAAATCTATGTTTAGTGACCATTTAATTTTTTTCTTATTGTAGCATTTGTAATATTAACAAAATTAAATATTTAAATAAGACACATATTATTACAAGCTCACTTTAATTATCTGTTTGATATTTTTGTAATAACCTGTGGAAACAATGAGAACAACATAGAATAAGAACAGTTTTAAAATTTAAATCATGAGAAATTAAAGTGAAATATGTTATCAACTAAAGGATTATGTTAACATTATATTTATATAGTGATACAATTAATGAAAAATCATAATCACTGTGAGTTAAACACTCATAGGTTAATCATGGAGTTAATATAACTCTCACTTTTTTAAGTCATCTTTTTATTGAAGATAAAATCTTAATGTTTTTAAAATAAGTATCTCTCTATATACATCAGAAATTATGATCAAGCAATCTCCAATGTTTCCAAAGAATATGAAGAAGTGGAGGAGATGAATAGCAATGGATGTGAGAGGGAGTAGTCTTTGGAGAGGAAATTATCATTACATGCAGCTGATTGTGTTACATCTGGAAAAGAGGGAGCTTAGATTCAGAAACACATTTTGAAATGTGCATATGCAAGAGGAAGAGAGAATTACTACTGCTGGTACAAAAATTATGTATGGACTTGATGATATCATCAAGTCACATGACTATAAAGTTAGTAGTTAGTAATCTGCAAAGTATAGCACTAAATAAGGATTGTCTTGGTTCACCTGGGTTGAATGAATGGCTTATAAACAACCAAAAAATATTTTTCACAGTTCTGGAGGATGGAAAGTCCAAGATCTGATTACTGGCAGATTTGATCTCTAGTGAGGACCCACTTTATGGCTTATAGATAATATCTTCTATCTGTGTTGTCACAGGGGGAAAGGGCAAGACAGCTCTCTGGGACTTCTTTTATAAGGACACTAATCTCATTCATGGGGACTCCATCCTCATGATCTAATTACCTCGCTAAGTCCTCACCTCCGAATAGCATCAGACTGGTGATTAGGTTTCAACCTGTGACTTTTGTATGGGACACAAATACTAACAGCATAGTATAGCAAATGCTTTTTTTATGTTTAATAAACGAACTCTCTTTTTGACAGACAAGATATTTTCTCATGAGGGTCTCTTTTATTTTTCATGCATTATTTCTTAAAATATCTACCTTCATGGGTAAGCATGGGTGAAAAATCATGACCTAGTTTTCCACCACTACAGTCATGCATTGTTTAACAACAAAGATATGTTCTAAGAAATGTGTCCTTGGATGAGCTCATGCTTGTGCAAACATCACAGCGTGTACTTACACAAACCTAGATATAGCCTACCACAAGCCTACAGTATATGGTACAGCCTATTGCTCTTAGGCTACAAACTTATACAGCATTCTGCTGTACTGAATACTGTAAACAATTGTAACACAATGGTAAGAAATTGTGTATCTAAGCATATCTAAATATAGTAAAAGGCAATAACAATATGGTATTATAATCTTATGGGACCACAATCACACACATTGTTAGTTGTTGACTGAATCATTGTTAATTAGCCTGTGATATATTTTAAATTTGTTCTGTATCAGTTAATTCTTTGACAAGAACTATAAGAGAAATTCAAAGCTCTTTCAAGAGCCTATAAGGCTCAAAACAACCTGGTTCACGTTTACTCCCTGAGCCCTCACTTACTATTTCCCTCTTTGCTGCCTCCACCCCAGCTTCATTGGCCTTTATGACATTAATTCAAACATGAGCACTGCTTTTGCTTGGCTATTCCTTTTGACATTTGCTTTTCCTCCAAATTTCTAAATGGTTTCCTTTCTACCTTCTCCTTCAAATCTTTGTTGAAACATCACCTTCTCTGTGGGGCCACACTGAACAATTGTGCCCCACCCTCCACTAGCACCCACAGCTCCTTCATGCCTTTTCTCTTTTATTTTTATTTTTGTAAAATTTGTCAACTTCTAACATCTCATAAAATTTACTTATTTTTTATGTTTAATGCCTTTATCCCCCTCTGCCTCCACAGGCAATAGACTGAAAGCTACGTAAGGTTAGAGATAGGTGTTTTATTGCATGGAGAACTGTGTCTTGAGCATAGCAACTACTAATTAACCTTTATGAAATAAATGAATGGAGGAGCATGCTTATAATATTTTCCATGCCATACAAGTAAAAGCGTGAAGAGCACATTTACAATTTATCTCTCAATTACTATAAAATTTTGCTCTGAAATGATAATTCCCACAATGTTTCCTCATTAGTATATTGGCGACAGAGCGAGACTCCATCTCAAAAAAATGAATATTAAATAATCACCATAATTTTTTATCAATTGTATATTTTAAATAATGGTATATTCAATTCTATGTGTAAAATATTAAATATTCTGGATTACAGTGTTCTTAATTTTCCTTTATTTTTGGATTGGCAGATTTTAATCCACTAATTTTTATCCTAAAAATCATGAATATTTTATCCTTTCACTTTTGTGTTTAAAAGACAATATGATTAGGTTTAAAATTTTGGGGTCACACCCTTTAAACGAAAACATGAACATCACAGTATTGAGCTGTAGAAACCTAAAGATAAATTGTTTCCCCTTTCCTAGTAACTTGTTTATTTTACCCAGGGGGTTTGCAATCTCCTTTATTTTAAATTCACTAATATCACAAAGATAAGTCCTGTGTTGACCTAAATTACTTTCTCAGTATATGGTGTGCTTTTTCAATCTTCAGATGCCTATCTATTTCATCACAGACTTAATTAGTTATATATCTGTTTCCTGTTCCATTTCTTTCTCTTCTCAACTCAATAATATTGTTTATCCACACTTGGATCTCTTTTGTTTCATATATTTATCATCTCTTTATAACTGATTTTGTCTCTTGTCCTGTCCAATTCACAAACTTTTATTTTGTGACTTAGTCAAGTTGTATTCCATTCTCCCTGAACTTTTCAGATGCATTAATAACTATGGTGTGGCTGTTGTTTCTACTGTGCCTTATTTCTACATTGTATGTTTCCATTGCTGTCTTTTGACTTTATTTTCTGAGTTCTAGAAGCTCCATATTTAAATCTAATTTGTCTCATAGTCTCTCTTTTGTCACTTTTATCTTTTTTTGCGATCTCTTTTATTAAACAGAGATTATGCCAACAGTATCTTTGTGATCACTATGGTCAACTATTAGTATAAACTCTTTCTTGTTTCCTGGGTGTATTTTTTTCCTGTGACATTTCCGCTTCCTGTTTCTGTAGGTAGATGCCATGATCTGATTGTTCTTTGGGATGAGCACTTTCAAATTAGAGATGGAAATAGAGAAAAATAAAAGAACAGTTGGAGTCTTCAACTTCAGTTGTGGTTTGTTGCTGAATAGGCTGTCGTTACTATAGCATTATCATTTTATTTCTGAAGCAGGCTTTAGAATAATCCTAACCTGGGCATTGCTTTAAGCATTCTTTTTTGTTGTTTTTGCCAATGCTGTTCTCCTTTAGGTTATTGACATTTGTTGTCTCGGTTGATTTGTGAACACATTAAAAGGGGCTTAACATTTATACAGTAAAACTTTGAATTTCAAATAACCTAAGTATAAGAGAGAAGAGAAACAAAGGGAAACCTGATCTTGACTGAGGATGTAACCAAAGGAGACTTTCAGATTGGAAGAGAATGAGCTGTCAGAGGTTTCGAATGGCCAAATATTCATACGGTAGAGAAAAAAATGATAAACTCCAAGGCCAAGTTACATAAAATTATAGAGCAATGAGAAAGGTACAATGTTATATTCAGGAGTTTTTGCCTGTACAATTTACAGCCTTGTACTTTCACATTTCCTCTTATTTTTCGGCATTCAACTGTGGAGTTGCTCCTAAGACAGACCTTAAACCTAAGAAGTTGCTGGGATTCACTGTCTCTCTCTGCTTCCCTCATTCTATCCCCGAATGCTCCTTTGGCCAAGACCCAGGGCTGTGGACAATTAAAATAGCATGTCAGCATGTTTTCCCTTCTGATCCTTTCCTCCGCTACTTCTTGGTAATAACTGACTTTTTCTGTACGGATATCCCCACTCCTCCAGACCTACTCATGTTTTGAGGCTGCATTGCTCTAAAGAAGGTGGCCATAGAAAGCCCATCAAGAAATGAGACTCTGGGTTATCTGGTTTATCCTAGACAGAACTAGGAGCTTAGGTTTTCTCCCCAGGTTGGGTACTGACTTGTTAACATTTCACAGGCATTCTTCAAAAGTGTGGTTGGAAATTATGGCCAATTTCTTTTTTCATGAGAAAACAGTTATTTTCTTTTTTTCAATGTGCTTATACTTTTTCAGACAGTTTTGAGATAGAAAAATAAGAAAAAATATGTATATTGTCATCCTGAAACGAAAATTCCTGTACAGTCATGTAAGGTCCTCTTCCCACATTTTTTATCTACTTTCTCACGACCTCCCTCTTGAAGTTTACATTTTATTAGGACTTTGAACACTCCCTGCAGACATTACTGCTTCTTCTCTTATCCCTCTCTGCCTTTATTCTCTTCCTTTGTACTTCTAATATCTACACTCAGTTTGCAGTATTTAAAATTTTATATTATGATTTTTTTATTTTCATTTTGGAGTCTATTCCACTCTCTTCAATTTGGGAACTATTTAGAGTATTTGTCTATCTCTAACAAAACTATGTTGTTTGAGTAAAATAGTAGCATAACTAGTTTCCAGTCTGTTTGTTTGTTTGTTTGTTTTTATTTGTTTGCTTGTTTGTTTTTAGTATAGATGGGGGTTAACCATGTTGGCCAGGCTGGTCTTAAACTCCTGAACTCAAGTAAAACTAATCCACCCACCTTGATCTCCCAAAGTGCTGGGATTACAGGCGTGAGCCACTGCACCAGGCTGTTTTTTTTTTTTTTTTCTTAACAGAGGGTTTTTCTCGTGTGGGAGACTGAGTATGCAAATGGACAATGGTCAGACCCGATGTGACACTAGAACCTTGACCTGTAACTTCTGAGCAAGGAGTCCACACACTTTGCATCCACCCATCCTGGCAAACCAAACCATCAACTCTAAGGCAATTTACCCAAAACAATGAGGACTTGATCAATGAGTGCCTGATCCCCATTTCTTCCCATGCTTTCAACACAGGACCAACAAAAGAGGAAAAAAACATGCTCCCAAATGAATTATATAAGATGCCCAGTTCTGTTAGCTGCCCCCAGAATTCCCTTGCTACCTTTGATTCAGAGCATATTTGAAGTTTTCCCTGTTGTCACTCTAAAGCTCTCCAGCACCCCACCTGCCTTGGGGTCTGCCTTATGCAAATGATGGTAGCTGACTCCCTTCCTATAGCAAGCTCTGAATAAATAGCCTGTGCTTGTTCTCATTTGAGTGGCCTTTGTTTATTTCCACAAATAGACAAAAGAAAGAATAAAAAATAAAACAAAAAAATTCTTTGCTTTTTTTTTTTTTTTTAATTTTCTGAAACAGAGTCTTGCTCTGTCACCCAGGCTGGAGTGCAGTTGCGTAATCTCGGCTCACTGCAACCTCCGCCTCCCAGGCTCAAGCAATTCTCCTGCCTCAGCCTCGTGAGTAGCTGGAACTACAGGCGAGTGTCACCATGCTGGCTAGTTTTTTGTATTTTTAGTAGAGAAGGGGTATCACCATGTTGGACAGGCTGGTCACAAACTCCTAACCCCAGGTGATCTGTCCGCCTAGGCCTCCTAGAGTGCTGGGATTACAGGCATGAGCCACCACCCCGGGCCAAAAACATATTTCATAAGGTTTCTTGACATTGAAGTATTTCCATAGTGCATGACACAAATAATCCTGTTTTTGACTCTTTATCATCTACTAGAGTCTGTTTCAAGTTTTCTTGATCAGATGTTGGCTTATCTTCTTAGGGACTGTCATTAAATATCTATTCTTTTCAAGGTTTAGTCTTCTAAATAAATATATTATGCTAAGCAATGAGTGCAGCGATTCATCAAGGTATGTGTGTGTTATCAAAATATCCCTGCAAAACACCTGAAAGAAATCTGGGGGCAAAAATATATAATGTATTTTAAAACACAATTTAGCATTCTTTTATATACAGTATTCTAATATGAGTATGTGTCAATTGTGTAATTATAAGTACATGAAATATCTTAAATATGTCTCAAACTTTCTTTTTCTTATTATACCATTTACTAATTTACACAGAGCTTTGCCAAGAACAACCTTTCCTGTCAAGTTGAAAGACAAAGTTACTTCCACATAAATCTAAAAATGAACTTTACCAACGATATTTCATATGTATAACATTTGAAATGAAGAACTGTATTTTCATGTGCACTCTTGATTTTAGTATTCCTTTTAACATTTCCACAACTTTACTAGGGAAAGTTCAAAAAATATAAAATGCTTTGGTTGAAAAATATGTTATTTTAAATTATAATTGTTAAACGAAAGAAATAACTGCAAATTTAGTATTCTAACCTTGTCTACATTCAGCCAGTTTTCATTTTTTTTTCCTAAAGAAAGTCAGGTGATGCTGAAAACCAAAGAAATTTATAACCAAATAATCACTTATAAGGGGTTTTTGGAAAGTATATTATAGTGTAGCAAATACCCCTATATTTTATTACAGTTTTATTCTGGCAAAAAAATCAATGTTACTACTTAATTTGACTGATAAGATTATACCCCAAAAGGGAGGTACAGTATGGCCCTCAGAATACATAAATAATTTGTTTATCAAAATTATTAAGTAAACCTACTGAATTTTTCTAGGCAGCAGAAAGAAGTACAATCTGTAAGTAAGATGAAAATAATACACAAATCCTGTATTATATTGAATAAAATAAAACATATTATTAAAATTAAAAATTAAATTAGAAAAAATAGGTAGAATAGTAAACATTATGAAAACTGAATTCCAATATTTAAGAAAAGGCCCATAATTTAATTGTTACAGAGAAGGTTCCCTGTGATGGTTAAATTTATGTGTCATTGTGGCTAGGCAGTGGTGTCCAGATATTTGGTCAAACATAATTCTGAATGTTTTTGTGAAAGTGTTTTTGGATGATATTTACATTTATATCAGCAGACCTTGAGGAAAGCAGATTGGCCTCTATAATTGTAGGTGGGCCTCATCCAATCAGTTGAAGGCCTGAATACTACAAAATCCTGATCTCCTTGAGCAAGCGGAAATTCTGCCACTGATGCTCTTTGGACTTGTCCTACAACATTGGTTGCTTCCTGAGTCTCCAGCCAGACAACCTTCAGACCTAGACAATAACTTTGGCTCTTTCCTTGGTCTCCACCTGCCAGCTCATCTGGCAGATTTTGGACTGGCCATCCTTTATAATCACATGAGCTAATTCCTTTACATAAATCACATTCCCATACAAATACATCCTATTGGTTCTAGAGAACCTATTGGAGGACCCAGACTTATATATTTCCCCTCTTTAAAAATTTCCTGTTTTACAGTTAAGAATTACTAAACTTATGATGTGATGTCAATTACCTGGTTTTCTTGTGGAAATATCAATTGGTAGCTTAACTCAGGAATTTAATACATGGAGAATGGTGAACATTTTAGACAATACTCAAGTTTCTAAATTCTTTTTAATAATAATAATAATAATAATAATAATAATAATAATAATAATAAACCAAAGACTATACCTAAACATCATAGGGAGAAAAATTTAGACATGTTTTAGAATGTTAATTCTTTGTAGGATCCTAATTTGTAAAAATATTTAAAAACTAAAAATATAATGTATGCTTTTAGTTTAAATTAAAATTGCATATGTATTTAAACTTATAATTGTTCCATGAAAATAAATGTCACTTTGAAGTGCTTTTATGTACAAGGTATTAAGCTGTATTTTTTCATGTTCTCATTTATTTACATGAACCTTAGGAGATTAGAATGGTTGAATGATTTTAGAGATATGGAAAATTGCATCATAAAGAATAAAATAATTTGCCCAAATCCAAATCCAAGTGGCCACTGAACTGCGTATTCAGAACTTGACCTCAAACTCCAGACTGTTCATCACTAAGTGAATTGCAGCCTCTATCTATGTACTTACTTACCCTCCTCTTGAACAAATGTGGGTTTATTTTCAACTTATCTATAATAGTCTTTTTCTGTCTAGTCAGAGTTTAAGGTATTTTTATTATCATATTTACATTTCCTCTTTATCTTCATAATTTGATCACTCACCTAATGAAGGCTTCTAATAGAACTTTGATTGTTTAGTATGAAGTTTCCCAACTTTTTATATTAAAGATAATTAATAAGGGAGGTAGGCATGTAATTACAATCAGGAGAACTAAACCCCAGTATTGTCTCATTCTATTATCTAGAAAGTTGTATAGTCTCATTGGCTATTGATATTAGAAAAAAGGAAAGGATAAAATTCACTGCCACTAAGTTCTATGAACATTTTACGGTCTCTAAAAATGACACACTCTAATGTTTGCCATAAATCTGTAAAGCCTTTTGATCATAAAAATGGCCCGAGGGCCCGAATGCATGGTGGGAGTACAAGCTATTATTTATCAAAATGCCATTGGTCTATCATTCTTTAGCGAGTAGCAATGATTATTTATTAATTAGTATTATTAATAATATTAACAATTTTATTATAGCAATTTTATCTATAGAATATTCAATTAATGATTTATTATATTTATTATTTAAAACCCTACCAGATAAGATGGAACATATGGAAAAATCTTTCTAGTTTGTATATGTAAATAACAATCTAGTGTTTTCTTTAGACATTTTAGTAAAGTTGAATCTATTAGATAAGAATATGAATATTAAAATAAAAACCTGAACCATATAAGCATTAAAAAAAGCTTGAATAAAAGTAAACATCGTTATTCCCTACAGTAACCATTGTTATTTTATATTTCATTTTGTCAGCTACAGAACTTCAGTGTTTGAAAACAATTGCTATTAAATTTCAACCCAGAGCTGCAGGACATCAATTAATTTTGAAAAAGATTGTGATTTTCTTTAATCTAAGGCATAATTAGAAGTAAAAATGTAAGAAACAGAAGAATCTGGAAAAAAACTTTTTTATCTTGAACTGGAATAGGATGAATATTTAAATATGTTACAAACTTACTGTGAATTACATAAATCAGTTATTTAATAAACAGGTCACATAATTTTAGCAACTCCACTTGGAACTTTTTCACAAGATCATTTTTTACAAAGAAAAAAGTATGAAGGATATAATTATCCATCTAAAAGTTTTAAACAATAATCATTATTTGCTAGTGTTTGGAAGTTATATAGTTCATTATCAAAATATTCAATAATCATTGCTAGCCTTATGATTGGGACCAATTTACCCACATGTATAATCTTATATCTTATCAAGTTAAAAATACGTGTAATATTATTGTCTGGTATCATTTGTTTGCCATCCAGAGTGGATATGCTCTAAACATTAGCTTAAAATTGTGAGAGGGGAGTGGAGAGATCTGTTTTCTTTGACGTATCTAAATCTCAAGGAGAACAGCTTGGGTTTACAAAATCAAAATTTAAAAATAGCTGGTATAGTGAATGATACATATAGAAGCATAGAGGTCTCAGCAAGTTTCCTGGATGTATGTAATAGAGATATAAAAATAGATTTTTGAGGGTTATGTTGATTAAATGAGCAGGTAAAGTGGAAGCTTCTTCCATCTTAACTACATCTGAGGAATATGGAGTCAGTATTCGGTAACTGTATTCTCCCCACTAAAGAGGTAATGTTGAAATATACATGTGTGAAAAGCAGTTTGTCACCACAATTAATATATGAAAATTAAAACCGCAGGTTCTTTGTTGCATTATTTTGGCATATAGTTGGCACTTAATAAATATTTTCTATGACAATAAATATTTTCTATCTCTAAGGTCTTAGGTTTACATAAATGTGGCTTTTCATTTAGAAATTAAGAACTGCTAGTTTTATTATTTCTCCTTTAAGGAATTTTATTGATAAACAATTCTATGTGTATATATATATATATATATATATATATATAAAACACTACCCCTCCAACCAAAAAGAGCATATGAATTTCCTACATTATCTTTACCAAGGCAACGACCACTACAAAGCAATGACATATTTATGTAAGTTTTAAATCCAACATAGACATTGTTTGTTTTAAGTAGCTTTGGGAAGAGATCATTTTAATGGATGGAAACAACATCAAATTTTACCTTATGTGCTTTTTATACTATCCTTTGTCCTAAATTCTGAAAGCTCCCTTTATGAAGATTCAAGGAATCCACATCCCCTGCATGACACACCACACTGAGCACAGTGGAAGACTGACTCACCTTGTCAGAAGAAATGTCTTAAAAGGGTACATGAAAATCCTTCAACTGTTTCTTTTTAAAGCATTTTTAACATGATTGTACTTTTGCATATGTGTATGTATGGACCTAGTTGAAATACAATTACAGGCTGCAAAATTACAAGTGATGCATATGTATTTAAAATATTTTTAATTATGATCAAACCTTTAGATTTCCAATTATATATTTTATAACATGAGGATATTTCTTTTGAAATTGCACTAAATTGTTGAAATTTGAAAAGGATAAAAAGAATCTTCCCAGGAGCAAAATATATGACATTTTCAGAACTGCAAGAAAGAAATGGCATCCATGGAAATGACAGGCAGGACAGCCAATCAGCCGCTGAGAGATGGGCCATCGCTAAAAGCAACTCCAAATTCACTGAACAGCTGGAGGAGACTTCCACAGTGTCTCATGTTCAGGTTTGACATTAGGATCTCGAATTGTGGTTGAGGAAATCTAAGAAAATTAAACATGGCTAATTTATCTTCGTGATATTAAAATCTGGAATATTGTCATGGAGATGTGATTTAAAATACTGTGTACTATTTAATAATACTATTAAATAGTATATATAGCATATATATACGCATGCTATTTATTGTTTCATGTTCATAATTACCTAACAAATTTGTGGCAGTTAATAATGAAAATGTTTTCAAATTATCCTTAGGATATGCACTTCCCATTTCCAGATTTTGAAATAAAATAAAGAATTTATATACTTTGGCTGTATAGTGATATTTAACATATAGCAAACCCCCAAATGCTGAAATTTGATATTTTATGAACATATAATAAGTTGTACCTGAAATAGATAATGTATATATATATATTTTGTATTTATTTTCCAAAATAATTAAATTTCTCATCACCTATACAGTAAATATATTGATGTAGCCCTATTATATTTTTTTCTGATTAAAAGTAAATCCTGAAACATATATATATATATAGGTTTATACATATATAGGTTTATATATATATATAGGTTTATACATATATAGGTTTATATATATATATAGGTTTATACATATATAGGTTTATATATATGTATCTCCATATATATATGGATAAAACATTTTTAGATGAGTGGGGATTCAGCATAGGAAACAGAAAACGCTGGGATTTTCATTTATGTTACGAATGGATTAACAGAAAATTAGATCCCTTAACGTCACTGGAAGGGTTAGAGGTGAGGACCTAGAGCCAGTACCATGGGAAACTTTGTTTCAAGATCCTGCAACCACAGTGTTGAACTAGAGATCCAGAAAACACTGCAGGCTTTGGAGCCAGTGCTGCTGCTGCCACAGCTGTCATACACTCACAACCGTAACACAGTCAGGGGAACATGAGTCCTGGCTCTGCAGATGCTCCTGTCAGCTGCAACCTATCCCTAGGCCACAACCACTGCAGGAAGGCAGCATCTTCTGCCTCCCTGTCGCCACTGTAGTTTTCATGTTAAGACATCCCAGCAACAAATACCATATCTGGTTTAAATCTGAGTATAGAACTTAGGCAATAGTTTTCCAGCCCCTTAGCTACAAAAGTTAACATAAAAGAAATGGAAAATTTTGACAAATTTTAGTAGATAACATACAGTACAATTCATCTCTTTACTATTTAATTTCAATGGAGTACACGCAACACACACACACATACACACACACACACGCATATGTATGTGTATATATATATACATATATATATATACAAAAAATAGCAACAGGTAAAACAACTTGCTCCTGTTGAATGTAATGAAGTCTTCCTCATGTTAATAAAAACATACTTATGACTCATCAAAAAAAGGGATCCAAAATTCATCAGTTCAGCTCCCAGGTCTGGGTTACAGCTAATCTTATTTTGATTTGGTCACAATAAAACTTTAATAATCAGAAATTCGAACTCTAAATCATAAAGATGATCACCTACACATGCCTATGAAATAAGAGAAACAAGATAGAGTAAAATGTATATAATATAAATGCTAGCATATATATAACATGTATTATATTTATTGTTGCATATATTGAGTGAAACATGCAATCTCTATAGGCTTTGTTTCAGCCATTATTTATAAGACCAGAGTTGATCTTTACATATTACAATATACCATGTTCCTTTTGCTCTTAGATATCGCTTACACTTTTCAATATTTTCGACTTAATGAAATGACTCAAAACTTCAATTTTGAAGTCCTTACTAGTCTAATATACTTAGGGCTTATCTAGTCTTCCATTCACATTTACAATTAGAACTGGGGTTTTAAGAAGGCACCAGCACATCCTATGGATTGCAGAAAAGTTCTTCTCTATATCCACGCTGGTACAGCAACTCTTTTAACCCTTCATAATCGGGATCATCCAGCCAAATAGCAAGCCCCTTCTTTATCTGTTAGTTTCAGTTGCAAAAGGAAACCCACATGACCCCATGGAGCCTATTCCATCACTTCTTTTGCTTAATACTCTTCTATATTTGTTTACAATATACCCAACTTCAAAATAGCCTGGTTTAAATATTATGGTCATATACATCATGTGTGTGCTATGAAATTGCTACTTCATTTGTTATATTAACTATGACATGTTTTTTCTACAAGATATCCCATTTTTGTTGCCAAAATGTACCCTCAGGTTACTCGCTGAAAACATAAAGATGCACTTATAGAGGAAGCAAAACATTTTTTTTCACCCATGAGCCTGAAAATCTTACTAAATTCAGTATTACTTACCTCAGATTGTTTCTGAAGATAGATTTTGATGGAAGAATTGAGACATGTGAAAAAAATTAAAAGGCTGAAATAATTTGAAATAGAGGACATTTATTAGATGAACTTTATCTTTTCTACACAGCCATATACACATATGAGCACTTATATTTATAATGCACAAAAACTGTATACATACAGTTAACATATTTAGTTTTTATCATCCTTCCACAAGTATATGTTCTTGTCCATATTGGGGCTTAAGCCATGCCCATTGTCATATTCAGGATAGATAAATGGTGTCCTGTCCCTTTTGTTAGAAGTGTGTTAGTTCTTTGAATGACCAATAAACATTACACACATGTCATCTTCAATGGAAAGCCTACAGTATAACTCAAGCCATTAGTCAGTCTTAGAACACTGGTATAGTTGTAGTGTCAGAATGAGAAGAGGCGTGTCAGAAGAGAGAAATTAACAGCTAAAGTCACAAAGTCCCTGTGGTTTGAAATAAAGACTAGAATGAGACAAACCAGATACTGCTAACGCAGGGGTGAAAGCACTAGTTTTCTTCTAACTGCTCCACTTATTTTCCAGTGGATTGTTGTCATATGTCTGAATCATACATTAGCAACAGTCTACCATTGACAACATTCAAACATATGATTATTTCAAAAGTTTAGTATTCACTTTTTTATCCATCACCTCAAGAACTTATCATTTCTTTGTGTTATAAACAATCCAAATATACTCTTTTAGTTGTTTCAAAATGTATGATAAAATATCATTGACTGTAGTCACCCCATTGTGCTATTGAATACTAGATCTTACTCATTCTATCTAGCTATATTTTTGAACCCATTAATTATCCCGCCACTACCGTTCCCAGCCTCTGGTAACCATCGTTCTACTCTCTATCTCCATGAGTTCAACTGTTTTAATATTTAGCCCCCACAAATAATTGAGAACATCTGGAACTTTTCTTTTTGTGTCAGTTTGTCTTTTTGTGCCTTTTATTTCACTTAACATAAGAACCTCCAATTCCATCCATATTGTTGTAAATGACAGGTCATCATTCTTTGTTATGGCCAAATAATAACTCCATTACGTATATGTAGCACATTTTCTTTATCCATTCATCTGTTGTTAGACACATAGGCTGCCTTCAAATCTTGGCTATGGTGAATAGTGCTGCAATAAACATGGGAGGGCAGATATCCTTTCCATATACTGATTTTCTTTGTTTTGGTTATACACCTAGCAATGAGATTACTGGATCATACAGTAGCTCTATTTTTAGATTTTTTGAAGAGCCTCTAAAATGTTCTCCATAGTGGTTGTACTAACTCACATTCCCACCAACAGTGTACAAAGATTCTCTTTTCTCCACATCCTTGCCAGCATCTATTATTGCCTGTCTTTTGGATAAAACCCATTTTAACTGAGGTGATAAGATATCACATTGCAGTTTTAATTTGCATTTTCCTGATGATCAGTGATTTGGGCACCATTTTATATATCTGCTGGACATTTGTAGGTCTTCTTTTGAGAAATTTATATTCAGACTTTTGCCCATTTTTATTCAGATTCTTAGATTTGTTCCTATAGAGTTGTTTATTCTCATATATTCTGGTTATTAATCCTTTGTCAGATGGATAGTTTGCAAGTATATTCTCTCATTCTGTGGATTGTCTCTTCACTTTGTTAGTTGTTCCATTTTTAGTGCAGAAGATTTTTAACTTGATGTGATTTCATATGTCCATTTTTGCTTTTGTTGCCTATGCTTGTGGGGTATTTCTCAATAATTCTTTGCCCAGACCAGTGTTCTGGAGAGTTTTCCCAATGTTGTCTTTTACTAGTTTCATAGTTTGAAGTCTTAGATTTAAGTGTTTTTAATCCATTCTGATTGGACTGATCTATATGGCAAGAGATGGAAATCTATTTTCATTTTTCTGCATGTGGATATCTAGTTTTTCCAGCACCATTTATTGATGTGTGTATCCTTTTCCCAATGTATGTTTTTTTTTTGGCAACTTTCTTGAAAATCAGTTCACTGTACAGGTATGAATTTGTATCTAGGTTCTCTATTCTGATTCATTGATCTATGTGTCTTTTCTTTTAATGCCAGTACCATGCTGTTTTGGTTATTATAATTTTATAGTATAATTTGAAGTCATCCAATGTAATTCTTCCAGTTTTGTTCATTTTGCTCAGGTTAACATTGGCTATTCTGAGTCCTTGGTAGTTTCATAGAAATTTTAGGATTATTTTCTCTATTTCTGTGAAGAGCATTATTGTTATTTTGATAGGAATTGCATTGAATCTGTTTATTGCTTTGCATAGCATGGAAATTTTAACAACATTGATTCTTCCAATTCAAAAATATGGAATATCTTTTTCTTTTTTGGTGTCCTCTTCAATTTCTGGCATCAATGTTTTGTAGTTTTTATTTTAAATATCTTTCACTTATTTGGTTAAGTTTTTTCCTAGGTATTTTATCTTATTTGTAACTATCGTTAATGGGGTTACTTTATAGATTTCTTTTTCAGATTGTTCACTATTGACACATAGAAACGCTATTGGTTTTTGTATGCCGATGTTACATCCGTCAACTTTACTGAATTCATCACTTCTAATAGTTTTGGTTGAAGTATTTAGGTTTTTCTAAATATAATATCACAAACAAGGATAATTTGACTCCTTTCTTTCCAAATTGGATACTATTTATTTTTTTCTCTTGTCTGATTTCTCCAGGCAGGACTTCCAGCACTGTTACTACAGTGGAATAACAGTGGTGAAAATGGGCATCCTTGTCAAGTTTTGAGATCATGCAGGAGAGGCTTTCAGTTTTCCCCCATGAAGTATAGTACTAGCTGTGGGTTTGTTGAATACGGCTTTTATTGGTTGAGGTATGTTCCTTCTATAGCCAGTTTTTTTGAGAGTTTTCATCAGGAAGAAATATTGAACTTTATCAAATGCTTTTTCAGCGTCAATTTAAATTATCATATGGTTTTTGTCCTTCATTCTGATCATATGATATATCACATTGATTAATTTGTGTATGTTGAACCACACCTGAATCTCTAGAATAAATTTTGCCTAGTCATAATAAATTATCTTTTTACTGTATTGTTCAACTCAATTTGCTAGTATTTTATTGAAGATTTTTGTATATACCTTCAGCAAGAATATTGGCCTTTTTTTGTATTTCTCTTTGTCTAATTTTGGTATCAGGGTATTACTAGCCTCATAGAATGAGTTTGGAAGTATTCTCTTCTCTCCTACTTTTTGTAATAGTTTGAGTAGGATTGCTATTAGTTCTTAAACGTTTGCTAAAATTCAGCAATGAAGCCATTGGTTCCCAGGCTTTTCTTTGCTGGAAGACTTTTTATTATGGTTTTAATCTCATTACTTGTTAATAGTCTATTCAGGTTTTTGATTTCTTAATGGTTCAATCTTGGTAGATTATATGTGCCTAGGAATTCATTTTTTTCTAGATTTTTTAGTTGGTTGGCATAGAGCTGTTCATAGTAGTCTCTAATGATCTTTTGAATTTCTGCAGTTTCAATTGTAATGTCTCCTTTTCCATCTATAATTTTATTTTATTCTTCCCTCTTTTTTCTTACTCTGGTTAAAGGCTTATTGATTTTATCTTTTCAAAAAAATAAATTTTTGTTTTATTGATCTTTTGTATTTTTTTCAATTCAATTTCATTTATTTCTTCTCTGATATTTATTATTCCTTTTTTTCGACTAATTTTGGGTTTGGTTTGCTCTTGCTTTTCTAATTCTTTAAAATGCATTATTAGGATTTGCATTTGAAGTTTTTCTATTGTTTTGACATAGGTGCTTATTGTTATATACCTTCCTCTTAGTCCTACTGTCAGTGTCCCAGTGGTTTTAGCATGTTGTGTTTCGATTTTCTTTTGTTTCAAGAATTTTTAAAATTTTCTTCTTAATTACTTTTTTTGACCCACTAATCTTTTAGGAGCATGTCGTTTAATTTCCATATGTTTGTTTAGCTTCCAAAGTTCCTCTTGTTATTCATTTATAATTTATTTCCATTGTGGCCAGAGAAAATCTTTGTTATAATTTCAAAATTTTTTGAAAACTTTGTTACCTAACATATGGTCTATCCTTGAGAATAACCTGTGTGCTGAGGAGAAATATGTGTATTCTGTTGCTGTCGAACGACATTTTCTCCAAATACCTATTAGGTCCATTTTTTCTATAGTGCTGATTAAGTGTGATATGTTTTTGTTGATTTTCTGTCTGGATGGTCAATCCTATTGCTAAAAATGGAGTGTTGAAGTCTGCGGCTATTATTACATTTGGATCTATCTCTCTTTTAGCTTTAATAATATTTGCTTTATGTATCTGAGTCCTCGGATTTTGACTGCATATATATTTACAATTCCTATGTCCTTTTGCTGAATTGAGCTCTTTATCATAATATAATGATCTGCTTTGTCTCTTTTTATGTTTTTTTTTTTGTCTTAAAAAGTTGTCTGAATTAGCTACTCCTCCATTTTTTCTTTCATTTGCATGGGATATCTGTTTTCAGCCCTTTATTTTCAGTCTACGTGTGTCTTTATAGGTGAACTGTGTTGAAGGCAACAGATACTGGGTCTTGCTTTTTTTTTCATGGCAGCCACTCTATATCTTTTGACTGGAGAATTTTGTCCATTTACATCCAATGCTATTATTAAGTGAAGGCTTCAGCTTGCTATTTTGTTATTTGTTTCCATTTTTTGTGGTCTTCTTTCCTTTACATCCAAATTTTTGTGAATATGATTTTCTTCAATGGTATGTTTTAATTTCTCACTTTTTATTTTTTGTTTATGTGTGGCAGTGGCAGTTCTTTTTGATTTGAGGTTACCATGAGGTTTGCAAATAACATATTGTAACCCATTTTTTTTTAATCTGATGAAAAACTAATGCTGATTGAAGAAACAAATAAAATTACAAGCAAGCAAAAACTAATAAAAACTCTACACTTTGGTCAGGTGCAGTAATTCCAGCACTTTTGGAGGCTGAGGAGGGCAGATTGCTTGAGGTCAGGAGTTCAAGACCAGCCTGGCCAATATGGTGAAACCCTGTCTCTACTAATACAAAACTTAGCCAAGTGTGGTGGCACATACTTGTAATCCCAGCTCCTTGGGAGGCAAAAGCATGATAATTTCTTGAACCTGGGAGGCACAGGCTGCAGTGAGCCAGGATCACCCCATTGCACTCCAGCCTGGGCAACAGAGTGAGACTGTCTCAAAAAACAAAAACAAAAACAAAAAACTCTACACTTTAGCATAACTCCTCCTTATCGAACTATTTGTTACTATTATTATCTTGTTATACTATGTCTTGAAAAGTTGTTGTAGTCATTATTTTTGATTAATTCATCTTTTAATCTTTCTACTCAAGTTATCAGTAATTTATATACCACATTTTCAGTGTTATAATTTTCTGTATTTGTCTGTGTACTTACTATTACCAGTGTGATTTTTACCTTCAAATACTTTCTTATTGCTCATAAATATTATTTTATTTCAGACTGAGAAACTCCCTTTGGCATTTCTTACAGCACAGATCTGGTGTTGATGACATCCATTAGCTTTCATTTGTCTGATAAAGTCTTTATTTCTCCTTCATGTCTGAAGGATATTTTTGCTGAATATATTATTCTACGATAAAATTTATTTATCTCAGCACCACATATATGTCATGCCACTCTCTCCTTCCCTGTAAGGTTTTTATTGAAAAGTCTGCTGCCAGACACATGAGATCTTCTTTGTATGTTTTTTGTTCCTTTTCTCTTGCTGCTTTTAGGTTACTTTCTTTATCTTGACCTTCGATTATTTAATACCTTAGAGTAGTTTTATTTGGGTTAAATATACTTGGTGCTCTGGAACCCTCCTATACTTGAATATTGATAACTTTCTCTAGATTTGAAAATTTCTTTGTTACTATTCTTCTGAATAAACTTTCTACCCCTATCTCTCTCTCTCTACCTCATCAGGCCAATAAGGCCAATAATTTTAAGGCCAGTAACTCCTAGATTTGCCCTGTTAAGACTATTTTCTAGATCTTGTAGTCATGCTTCATTCTTTTTTATTCTTTCTTCCTTTTGTCTCCTCTGTGTATTTTCAAATAGCCTGTTTATAAGTTCACTGATTCTTCTGCTTGATCAATTCTGCCAGTAAGAGACTCTGATGCATTCTGCAGTATGTCAATTAAGTTTTTCATTTTAAAAATGTCTGCATAATTGTTAAAAATTAATTAAATCTCTTTGTAAATTTGTCTGACAGTATTCTGAATTGTTTCTGTGCTATCCTGAATTTCATCAAGCTTTCTCAAAACACCACTTTTGAATCCCCTGTCAGAAATTTCATATATCTCTGTCACTCTGGAATTGGTCACTGGTACCTTAGTTACTTCTTTTGGTAAGGATATATTTTCCTGTATGTTCTTGATGCACATGGATGTTCGTCAATGTTAGGGCATTGAATAGTTACATATTTGTTTTAGGCTTTGTGGCCTGGGTTTGCTTGTATCTATCTTTCTTAGGAAGGTTTTCCAAGTATTCAAAAAGCATCGAGTGTTGTTGATCTAAGTTTTTGGTCAATGCAGCCATATATGCTTTGGGGAGCACTCCAAACCCAGTACTGCTGTGACTCTTGCAGATGTGTAGAGATACCACTCTGGCGGTCTTGGGTGAGATCCGGAAGAATTTCCTGGATTACCAGGTAGAGAGTCTAATTTTCTTCCCACACTTTCCCTCAAACAGAGTCTCTTTCTGAGCTGAGTCATCTGAGGCTGAGGGTGTGGTGACACCAGCACTTCTGTGGCCATCGTCACTGGGACTGTGCTGGGTCAGACCCAAAGCCAGCATAGCATTGAATCTTACCCAAAATCCACAGTGGTGACTTTCTGGCTATTGCTGATGTTCACTCAAAGCCCAAGGGCTCTTCAGTCAGTACGTGGTGAATCCAGCCAGGCTTGTGTCCTACCCTTCAGGGTAATGAGCTCCCTTCTGACCCAGGGCTGGTTCTAGAATGCCTTCCAGGAGCCAGTGTCGAGAGTCGGGAACCTTAGGAATTGACATGGTGCTCTATTCTGTTGCTTCTGAGCTGGCACTCAAGTAAGACAAAGTGCTTCCCACTCTTCTCTCTCCTTTCCTCATGCAGAAGCATTTTATCCCCATGACTACCATTGCTCCAGGCCCACAGCAGTTACTGCATGGCCACCTTCCATGTTCACTCAAGGCCCAAGGGCTCTTTATTCAGCTTGTGATGAATGCTGTCAGGCCTAGATCTCTGCCTTCAGGGCAGCAGACATTCCTTTGGCCCAGGGTGCATCCAGAAATGTCATCCTGGAACCAAGGCCTTGAATTGGGGACCCCAGGAGCCAACTTTGTGCTCTCCCCCACTATGGCCAAGCTGGCGTCCCAGCTGCATCTCAATGTCTCCCTTACTCTTTCCTCTCCTTACCTCCAGCAAAAGACTCTCCTCATTGCTACCACAGCTGGGAATGTGCTGGGTCACAACTGATGCCAGCGCATCCCTGGGTCTCACCCAAGTCCTGCAATGAGAACTGTCTGGATACTACCAATATTTATTTGTGACCCAAGAGCTCTTTATTGAGCAGGTGATAAATCCTTCTAGGTCTGAGTCCTTCCCATCAATGCAGCATGTTCCCTTCTTACCCAGGGTGTGTCTAGAAATATCAACTGGGATCTAGGACCTAGAATAGGGGCCTCAGGACTCTGTTCCCAACTTTACTGCAACTGAGCTGATATCCAAGTTGTAAGACAAAATTCTTCTTAATCTGTCCTTTCCTCTCCTCTAGCAGAAAGAAAGAGTCTCTCCTGAGCTGTGAGCTGTGCTGCCTGAGACTGGTGCCCCAGCTGGTGTCTCATTGGGTTGTATGCACCCCAAGTTCGCTGGCACCAAGCCCAGCTCAGCACCAGGACTTTCCAAGCAATTGCAGTCCTTCTGTCCTATACTGACTGTCAAGTTATTTTGCATTCCAGATAGCTTTAGCCCATGGCGTTGGGGCTAGCTGGAACTCAGGTTCCCATCACTGGGATGGGAGATTCCCCTCTGTCTAGGGCAAGTCTAAATGCTCCCTCCATGGGCTCTATCCGAATTCTGCCCCATGCTGCTTTTTGCTGTGACAGGGAAGCACTAAGTTACAATGCAAAGCCTCACGATCACTGCTCTTTCTCCTACAAGCACACAGCTTCTCTGTCCACATTATGTGGCCACTGCCAGGGAATGACAGAAGAACTAAAGACTGTCTTTTCTACTGTTTTCAGTTCCCCCTTCCTTGGTATGGTGTTAAAACCAGGTACTGTTATTGCCTACCTGATTTTTGGTTCTCATGAATGTACTTCCTTGTGTGGTTAGTTGTTTAGATAGTTGAGGGTGCAGGATGACCACTGCAGCTTCTATTTGGCCATCTTGCTCTCTCTCCCTCGTGTGTGTGTGTGTGTGTGTGTGTGTGTGTGTGTGTGTGTATTTTTCTCCCTAATAGGGATATAGCTAAGTAGAAAGGAGTGATCACTTTTCCATTATCATTCCCATGGAATACTCTTCGCTGGAGATGCTAACTGTATTTGCCCTCCCTCTGTAAAGCAATCCACAGAACACTGTAAGAGAAAAATACCTATAGCATCCCTAAAACTCTGTAATCTCGATGAAATTAAAAACAGCAGACACAAACGCAAGGCAAAGTAAAAGATTAGTTGGTAACCTAATTTATTTTAAAAATCTCTGTTACAACATTACAGAACAAAATTAATTCAAAACCAGATTCAATAAAAAATAGAAGATCTGAATAAAATGGTTGCCTTGTAATATAAATTATAGTTGCTGAAATAAACTGTTCTTCAAATAGATACATGGTATAGACAGTACTATATTAAAATTATTTTAAATTACAAAAGAAAAACTCAGAAGAACTCTCAAGCAAAAATAGAAGCTTTTAACACAGAGTAATAGTTGGAGAACTTTATAATTTCTTACATTATTATTTTAATGCATGAAACTTCAAAGAGGCAACACAAAATATTCTAAATGTGTAATACAGATGCAGAAACCTAATTGAAATAATGAATGCCACGTCTAAAAATAATATAAAGTGCACGTAACAGGTATAATTATTGAATTAGGATTCTTTCAGTAGAAGTGAAGAAATTCAACTCAATTGGCTTTAGCAAAACTGGATAATATAATTAAGAAATTCAACTCTAAACTTGGTCCTAGAAATTACTGGAATCAATTATTCAAAAAAAGTCTTCAAGATCTGACTCATCAAATTGTTCAGTTTTTTCTTTATGTTGGTATTTTATAATATTCAGGCTTTTTTTTTTTTCAAATGTAATGACCATGATGGCCAGTATCAGTATATTAACTACCTTCTGTTAAATGAATAACTTCAGTGAAAATAATTCATCTCAGCAAAACTGTAGATTAGTCCCTGGCCTTGCCTGGTACTATGCTTACTATGCTGAAACCTCAACCAATCATTGTGGTCAGTAGAATGCAGTTTTGAGGTCTGTTATGGATAACATCCTTACTTCTACAACCAGAATTTGAGATTTGGTGTTTATTTAAATTGCATGGATTGAAAGCAAGCTGAGAATTTTTCCCAAATGGCAATTGAGAGTTATGTCACAGAGACAGAGTAGTTGAGATCAATAGTTGGCACATCTTATGGTGTTCTTCTGAGAAACATTTGGTCTAGTTTTGCAGACTCCTGAAACTACTGTGACAACTTGAATGACTGCAGACACATCTAAATGTCTTCCAAGTGGTATACCTGGTCTTCAGCAATCCAAACCTTTCCATTTTTATGCAAGCCTCTAATATTCTGTATTAAGTATCTTTCTCTTTGAAATACCCAAAGCATGTTATTTTCCCCTGACTGAACCCTCTCTAATGTAATGGGCAAGAAAGAGACCTGTGCGTTAGAACAGGGGAAAACTAGATGCAATCTTAGAGAAAATGAAAACCAATGAGGATTGTTATGTAAGTAGATGGTATAATTATTATATAAATTGACAGTATTATTTACCCAGACTATTCAAATAAAAATATTTAAAAACTTTTAGAGCTTATGATTACCACAAATGTACAGACATACATACCCTGCAAAATCAATGGCTTTCCTATATGTCAAAGCTAATCAGTTGAATTTATAATAGCACAAATAAAGCTACCAACGTATGAATATTCATGATCTTATACAAATTTGATCATTTACATCTCTGCTTAATGCCTATCAATGGCTTTCGTTGCTCTTGTTATAAACACCAAAACACTTAATCTAAGAATGCTATAATGATGTCTGTCTCTTTCTCTCTAGGGTCATTTTATTTAGTGATTTTTCTCATGTCACCGTACTGCTTAATGCCTGGAACATAAAAAAGAAATCAGCAAATGCTTTTTGAATTGAACGATGAATCAAGCATAAATAATGCATAAATTCTTACACAATAAAAAACTAAAATATGAAAATAATTGAGACACATTTTTATTATCTTATATAAAAATTGTATATTAGAAAAATGTGCAATCATACTGTATTATTTTAAACACTGAATTTTAGTATAATTAGAATTTTAATGGATTTTGTTATAACAAGATGAAATGATACTCAAGTTTTTTCTGGAAATAAATAAACACACACACATATAATCAAATACAAGAAAAATTACAATGATGGCTTCTGCTAGCTATTCAAATATACTGGGAAGTTATGCTATTTAAAGTAATGTGGTTCTGCTGTAAAAATAAGCAGACGGCACAATAAATGAAAAGAAAAAGCCAAGAAACGCACCTCTGTATAAATGTTTGCATCTTAGAGGTTATTTGGTTGCAAATAAATGAATTCACATTATTAGCTGAAGTAAAAAGGCAGAATTTATTAGCCTAATAAAAGGATATCTTGCAGCAGCAAAGAGCAAACACTGACCCCCAATAAATGGCAAATGGTCTCAAAATCCACCAGGAGTCTCCATAGCGGCTGCCTTCTAGGACTTCCTTTCCCATCTTGTGAATTAAGGTCAATCACTACTTCTTTTTAGACATTCATTTTAGTCTTTTATTTTTCTCTGCAGGTCAACTTTTTCATGTGCAGAATGGTATTTCCAACCCTATGATTTTTCTGTCTAAAATTAATCAATTTGACTATAGTCTGTAAGAGCTGATTCTTAAATTCCAAGACTGAGAACTAACTGGCCAGCATAGGCCGGGAGCAGGGTCCCATGTGTATGTTTCTTTTGGCCAGGTGAGGAGAAGGAAACTTCTGGGAACTTAGTAAGCTAGAGACAGTGACAGCTTAGAGGAAGTGATTGGAACACCTAGTGGAAGTAGAGTCTCCAAAACTGAATAACGATTATTAATGATTGGAGCTGGATGAATGTCTTTTTGTTTGTTTGTTTTTGAGAAGGAGTCTTGCTCTGTCGCCCAGGCTGGAGAGGTGCAGTGGCGGGATCTCGGCTCACAGCAAGCTCCGCCTCCTGGGTTCACGCCACTCTCCTGCCTCAGCCTCCCGAGTAGCTGGGACTAATAAAGCTACTTGGAAATAAAATGTTAGTTTCTGATCTAACACCTCAAAGGTAAATATATTTCAGTTAGATTAAACAAATAAATGTAAAAATACTAAGAAGAACATAAAATGTAATTATTTCAATCTTGTTTTTAGAATTAAGGGGAGATTTACAGTTATGTGGCAAGCAAAAGGATGATATTTTTACTACTGAACGGCATTTACAAATTCCTAAGGCAAGGTTTGAGGTGGATAAGAGGGAAAAAAGGGATAGCATATTTAAAAAGCAAAGAACAGATGGTAAATAATATCATGGACAATATCTTCTCTATTGATTTTGAAAAATAAGATTATCTGATGTTAAGATGCTATTATCAAAAATAATCAAGGATTGGCAACCAAAACCACAACAATAACCAAGAATAATACCTAGTTTTTGGCAAAAATATAAAAAATAAGAAATTGTGCTTTATTGTTGAAACAATTGATACATTTCAGGAGACACTTTGGGAATCTGTTTAGAAAGCCACAAAAGCATGCATACACTGAGAAAATAATTGTAACAGGAAATACTTATCCCAAGAAAATAAGAAATTCAAGTGAAATGAACAATATTTTAAGTACAAGAAAAATGAATTTATACATTATATATAATATAGTAAAATAGCAAAAAGAAAATCCAATGTCGAAGACAGTAAATTAATGAAGTTATAGCGCATCCTTCCAATGTAATGTTATAAAATACACCTGAAAAAAATATCTAATCAGTTAGAAAAACTGAAAATACCCACTCAAGTATAAAAGTCCTGTCACAAAATAATACATTAAACATTATCGAAATACTATACATTATATGCAGTCAAACATAAATTCGGAAAGACGTAAGTTGAAATGTTAACAGTTTGAGTTACTGAGCATGAGTAACTTTTATTTTATTTTTGGCATTTTTTAATTTTTTGTTTTTGTTTTTTAACAAATATCTTCATTAAGTTGTATTAAGTAGAACAAAACATTAACAGCAGGAACAGCTTTTGACACTAGATAGTGCTATGTTTGAATCTCATCTTTAAAACTCATCATTTATGGAACCTTAAGAAAACTACTTAGTACATTCATGTTTATAAACTACTTAGTACATTCATGTTTATATTCCTTACTGTAAAACTGTAATATTAATGTCTACTCATAACCATTGTATGGATTATTGTATAGGTTAAATAAACTAATGTACTGCTTATGATGCTTAAAATATATCAACTATTCAACCAATGCCATTACTACTTTTAAAATAGTATGTACCTCAGTTAAAATAAAAATACATCTAAAGGATGGTACAAATAGTAAAAACTGAAAAGCAACACACAAAACTTGTTTATGAGGGATGCATGTATTTATCAAAGATCTGGCATTGTGATGATTCCTGTTTCGTAGAATAAAATGGTACAGAGTAATATTGTACATTAATATATGGTAATAACAAGCAACTCAGGCATCGTCATTGAATCAAACATAGCACGCTGTTGAATACATACACTGCCCGTCTTTCAGTTCTGGTGATTCCCAGTCAGATGTGGTATATAACTGCCAAACATAATCATTGGCAAGTTGAATTCATGATTGTATTAACTTAAATCTTTTCATTGTGTTAATTAGTAAACTTTATTTTTTTAGAGCAGATTTAGGTTCACAGCAAAATTGAATGGAAAGTACAGGGAGTTCCCACATTCCCTTTGTTTCTCACATGCGAACTTCCTCCACTACGTACATCAGGCGCACGGTGGTACGTTTGTTACAGTCTACGGATCTACATTGTCCCAAAGTCCATAATTAACACTAATCTCCTTTATTTAAATAATCATGAAGCTTTATAAAAATAAAGGCAATATCTCATTTGGAAAAGAATAAACTATATATGGAATAAAAATAGTTTAAAAACTTATTCCTAATCATTCATAATCCACTAT
Source organism: Gorilla gorilla gorilla (assembly GCF_029281585.2). Taxonomy (NCBI): domain Eukaryota; kingdom Metazoa; phylum Chordata; class Mammalia; order Primates; family Hominidae; genus Gorilla; species Gorilla gorilla. The sequence continues at coordinate 91,405,764 of NC_073243.2, forward strand.
TATTAGAAAACTTCATAAACCCAGACCTCTTGAACCTCATGTCCATGAAATTTAACATGAGACACTTCTGCTAATTATTGTCATTATTATTAAGGTCTCATAGAAGATAACACATGTCAAGTTTTCTTTATTTAAGGTTACATGAAAAAACTATTCCATAAATTAGAATTCGTTAGAAAATATGCACATATTAAAGATGGTTTGTTCATACGATATTCACAGTGGCTGGAATAACATCTGATACCTAAACTTCAATTCAGTTCAATGAATTTGTATGTGCTTAGCACTGTTCTAAGGACCTGAGAAGATATAGCAACAAATAGCATAGATAAATCTCCCTGACCTTACTGAACTTACATTCTAGAAGTGAAGAGAGTTGATGGGTGCAGTGCAGCATGCGGGACGGTGAGAATTGCTGAGAAGATGAAGCAGGGTAGCTGGTTGTGAGTCCTGGGAGAGAGGTGTAATTCTAAACAGACTGGTCAGGAGAGGCCCACTGAAGGTGATGTTTGAGTGAAGACTTGAAGGAGATAAGGGATTAAATCTTGGTAATATTTTGGAGCAGAGAAGCCAAGTTAGAGAGACACCCAGGAGTATTGCCTGAGATATGAGAATGCAGTTAGCAAGTTTCACAGACGGAAAACTTGGTCTGACAGGCAATTAAGCTATCAATGCTTTTGCTTTTTTTTTTTTTTTTTTTTTTTTTTTTTTTAGACTGAATCTCGATCTGTTGCCCAGGCTGCTGGAGTGCTGGAGTGCAGTGGCGTGATCTTGGCTCACTGCAACCTCCGCCTCCCTGGTTCAATCTATTCTCCTGCCTCAGCATCCCGAGTAGCTGGGATTACAGGAATGTGCCACCATACCCAGCTAATTTTTTTGTATTTTTAGTAGAGACTGGGTTTCACCATATTGGCCAGGCTGGTCTTGAACTCCTGACCTTGTGATCCTCCCGCCTCGGCCTCCCAAAGTGCTGGGATTACAGGTGTGAGCCACCGTGCCCTGCCGCTTTGTAAAGACTGTAAATAAATACTCTGCTTTTTACTCAGTGAATGGGAAACCAATGTGGAATGTGAGCAGAAAAGTAACCTAATCTGATTTGTATATTAAAAAGATTACCATGATTTATGATGAATACTCTTGAAGTGGATGGTGTGGATGAAAACAGGGAAGCCAGTTTAGAAGCTACTGCAGTAACTCAGATGAGGTTATGATGGTGCCTTGTGATACTGTGAAATGACAACAATGAGAATGATGAGGAGCGAATGAACAAGCAGAGAAAGCAGTATTTATGAAGCTGAGTTTACAGAAAGTGGAAGTGATCAACAGTGTCAAAAATACATACATTCTGAGAAGTGGCCTTGCTCTTAGCAGTGGAGCCCACAGGCAACCTTATAAAAATAGATTCAATGGAGTACAGGAGAAGAATACCCACTTAAAGTTAAGTTTAAGAGAGATAGAGAAGCACAGAATTGCACACAGAAAATAAAGAATGTTTACAAGCATTTCAGCAGCAATTGGGGAAACAGGAATGGTGAGGAAGCTGAAAAGAAGAGGAGCATCAAGGGAGATTATATTTCGGAAATAACAGTATGATAGGAACGATCTCGTAGAGAGGAGAAATTTGTGACCCTGGAGATAGACTTATGAATTGCCAGAGTGATGTTCTTGAGCAGGAAAGCAGCAGGTCCCTACTTGGAATTGCTTGGCGCATACAGTGCTAAGTCCAGGGATAAGTAAGAGTTGTAATCTAGCTCATCATTATTGCTGGAACTTGTAGTGTAGCAAAAAGCTGAGTCTTGTCAAAAGGAGGAGAGACTTTTCCTTCCACAACGCTATTGTATAGAGATGGAAGCCCTGATGCGCGTGCTTTGATAACTGCACAGGTGAAGGAGTTCACCTTTAATATACTAACAGAAGTGAAGGTGAGGTATGCAGGCATGGATGTGAGGGCAGGTAACGGGGCTTTATTTCTCAGCAAATTTGGAAACAAGATCATTAACTAAAAGTGAGTATGGGGAAGAGATGTTGCACATTTCAAAAAACAGAAAAGTTACAGAATAGTCATCCGGGAGAGTATGAAAGAGAAGGGAATAAAGACACGAATTACCTTAAAGATTAAAGAGGATTTAAAATGAGATCACGTAGCATGGTTGTGTGTTTTTCTCCATTCATGTCACTGCTCAGCTTCAAGACTTGATTAGTAAAAAGTCCAATTTAGAGTTATGGCTTTGTCAAGTTGGGTGAGAAAATTAAAGAAGAGTGGTGTAGTTGAGGATGTATATACGGGAGTCATTAAAACACCTTACCATGTATGCTTCGTTTTGATGGAAGAGAAAAATATAAGGTTGTTGAGGGAAAGTGAAAATATTGTGAGATCAATACATGCACTTCCCAGTGGCATGAGGGCTTATCACAGTAGGGCTGCCCGAGACAGTGAACTGCAAGCAGGAAGTCAGGAAGTTGAGCTGCCAGAGTATGATGCATGAAATTGAGATGGTGGAGGAGTGGCTGTTAAAGGTAATAGCAGGATCTAGGTTATGACTATCAGACTGAGTGTCTGGAGGAGTTTGCAAGACAAGTCCACAGTAGTTCAGGAAACTGAGAGGCCAAAATGTGGTTAGGATGTTTGCTCCCTCTGAGAATTGAAACTGTCAAAATTCTGACAGCAAAAGGGATAGTGAGGCAGGAGCTAAAAATGCCACGAATTGAGGAGAGAGCTGGAGGTCAGTAAAGGATGCAGTAATGAGGGATCCTGAGTGATACCATCTAATAACAAGGGATTAACATTTCTGTATTGAGTGGAGAATAGACTGGAGGGAGCAATGAAGACCAGGGAGCAAAAAAACCCAGCCTACTTCCAGGCTTAGTGATAAGAGAATTATAGAAAAAATAAAATAAAACAGGCCCCAAATCCTCTACCACTTGGGAGCACTGCAGGCAAAGCAAGAAGTATCCTCAAGGAAGATCGGGGTATCCATTACAGCAAACTTGTGAAGGGCACTTTGAGTGAAAAGGTTGAAGAAAGAGAAATTTTCTGGCGATGAAACTTCATTTCAGCACAGTATATATCCAATAGTGGCAATCTCTAGGGAATGAGGAAAGGCAGAAGCGAAGATAAAAGTTTCCTATTTTTCACTTTAATTAAATGTTTTATTTTAGAAAAAATGCTTTCTGCTTTAGTTTTTTAAACATATTGAATGTCTTTTGAATGTCAATACACACAAAAATATGAACAGAATAAATGAGTTTACCCAGAAAAACGTTCCGGAGCAGTAGCGCCAATGATTTGTGATATTTATGGATTGTTCGCTATGTGCAATTCAGACTAGGTCTTGAGCAAAGTCCCTTGAAGTCTTTCTTCTCATCCTATGTTCATTCTATTTAATGCCTTTCCTTTTTGGTTTGGTGGTGATAATGATTACTGTTTGGCACTTGCTGCCTTCCTGTTGCCACCATTACCGTTACATACTGTGTTGCAAAGAGGCTAGAAAATGGTAGTGCTGAGCTGACTTCAGCCAAGGACATAGGTAGTGCAGTGAGATAATGTCTTTTTAGATCAACTGATAACTAACATTTGTGAATTCTTGGCTCAGTAATCTAGCAGAAGTTTTAATGTGCCTCGATTAATGTATTTTAAATTTAGCCCTTTCACTAATATGTGTTATTATCCTGATGTATATCCACTTTCCAGTTTTACTCTATTTTTCTATGTTCCCTACTTAACACAACCGTTCAATCAATGGTTTTGCTATATAATGGCATAGTAAATTTAAGTTTCTGAATTATATGACTCATCTAACTTTGACATATTTAGTCAGTGTAAGTTTGAAAAGCCAGTATTCTATGAAATCATGGTTTTACATGGACTCTAAATTAAGTTCATGAAGGTTGCTAGAAAATACTTTACAAAGGAGAAAATTTAACAGTTGATATTGGGAAATGTAGAAAAAGCTTATGGGAAAAACTTTAGAGTGATCTTGAAAATATGTAGATATTTATCAGATTGTTCGGAATCTGTGGTATTCCAAGAGGATGGAGGAGCATATTTAACGATGAGAAAGAAAACATCATGATATACTTAGGGAAATCATTCTAAAAGAGGGAAAGATAAAAGATGAGGCAGAGATGCCAGCAGATGCCAGCGTGGCATCCTTATATGCCAACTGGAGGAATGTACTTTAAATGTATTGGCAATTAGAAAGTAAGTAGGCCGGGCATGGCAGCTCATGCCTGTAATCCCAATGCTTTGGGAGGCCGAGGCAGGCAGATCACTTGAGGTCAGGATTTCAAGACCAGCCTGACCAACATGATGAAACCCCATCTCTATTAAAAGATACAAAAATTAGCTGGACGTCTTGGTGGGCACCTGTAATCCTAGCTACTCAGGAGGCTAAGGCAGGAGATTCACTTGAACCTGAGAGACAGAGGTTGCAGTGAACAGAGATTGCACCACTGTACTCCAGCCTGGGCAACAAAGTTAGACTCTGTCTCAAAAATAATAAATAAATAAATACATAAATACATAAATAAATAAAATAAAAAGTAAGTAAATAGAATAATAATAACAAAGGAATAAAAAGTAAGTAAAGAAAAGAAATAAAATATTTGAAATTCAGAAATACCATTAGCCAAAAGTATGGAAAATTAAATAAGGAAATAGTAAAACTTTCAGCCGTCACCGCCTTGCTTTTCTGCAAATGCCTACTATTTCTATTTCAGTAAATGGTACTAACTATAGACAGTTATTTGAGCCAGAAATTAGAAAATTATTCTCAGGTTTTTCTTTCCCTTGTCATACCACATCCATTCAGCCACTTAATTATCTATTTATTGATTCATTGATTCATTCAATAAATTATGTGTTAGCCAATGTTGTTTTTGGTACAGTGGTGAAAAAATCATTACATTAGAGTGAATGCCAAATTCATCACATAAATATTTATAAAGACTTCTCACTTCTCTCTATCCTTATGCCATTACCATTGCTGAAACTATTGATTTGTCTCAACTGAATGACTGTCATAGCCTCTTGGCAGCTGATTTCCTGCAACAGCTCTTGCTTCTTGTTGCTTTCCATTTTATAGCCATACCCCAAAGGCTAAATCTTGAAAACTTAGTTCAGCTTATTGAACCTTCTAAAATCTAAGTGAAGGAACCACATTTGGCCATGAAGAGAAATCTTCTTAAACTTGAGTAAATGAGTCCTTTTTTATGTATATAATTGACTATATATTAAAATTAATGATATTATAAAAATTAAGGGCAGCCATATTTACCACTCTTTAATCTTTTAGAATCATAGGAGATGATACATACTTATATATTGAATAATATATTCACATTTAAATTGTATTTAAAAATGTTGGGACCTACTGCTACATTATACACAATAGTCATATTGAACCATATAGTTACTGCATCAAATAATCTTTTGTTAAACTATATCCATTTTTCATTTATTTTGATCTACCAGTTCTTATGTTTTGAAGTCTATAAAATGTTGCCAGGCGATCTTCAATTCTGACATTATCCATTTCATATTGTCCCTCTCCTTTTCCTGCAACAAGGCCATAATTTCAGAATGTTTATTGAGATATTTACTGATCATTTTATGAGGGTGATGAAAGTAGAACACATTCCTATTTCCATTAAGTAAGTGGTAAAAAACCATTAAGATCTTAAGTCTGCTAGAATCATAAGCCTTGTTTATGATCTGTCTATGTGGCAGGCATGATGGAAGAACTGAGCCAAGATGCACAAACTCTAAAAACCAAACTGCATGTCTCACATGGGATATAATCAAGGAAAAAATTATATTAAGATTAGAGACTCTGATGACGCATCACTCCTTGCAGTGAAAATAAAACTTGTGATAATCAGATTGTCTGTCCATAGCTAGGATTAGGGAAAAGTAAAATGTAAGGTGGCTGTGACTCATACAAAGACAATTTGGTGATCAGAAGAACAGTAAATTCTCAGTCATTCTTATTCAATATGTATTTATTTAAAACTATGTAAATAATTTGTTAGCTGTAAACATTATCTGAGACATAATTGTGTGATTCTAATACATAATTTATTTAGCTGCAGAGAACTGAGATTCAAACAGCACTGCAAGGCTGCAAGATTTTATTGATTTTCTGATAAATAACTTCCCAATCTGAAATAACAATGGAAATCATGTACTGCACATTGTATTCCTGTATTATATAAGTCATGGCCTAATAAGTCAGTTTACTTTCAGTAATTACCAGGAAATAATTTCCTTATTCTTGATATTCATTAGTCACTGAAAATGAAAATGGCAAGGAAACTCAAAGTACCCAATTTAGAAGATTTTTAAATGTTTATAGATTTCTAAGCATGATTAGGAAATGGGAAAGCTGCCTCCCCTTCAGAACAATCAATACAGAAATATATTAGAAATTAGAAAACTAGACTTTTCAAGGGCAGTAATTTAATTCTTCTGTATGTGTGACTGAAACCACTGCATTCTTACCTCTATATTAGCAGATGTGGAACTACAATTACAGATTAAAAATGTAAAGAGCAGAACAAAATAGTAAATCTACTGGTCAGTACATAGTTTGTCACCTTAGTTAAGATAACAACTGATATTTTAAATTACTGCTTCAAGCTTTAGTTTTTCAAATACATTGTACTCTGCATTTTATTGTCTTACAGAGCGTTGCAATGACTTTAATTTACATTAATGCAAAACTGGAATGGAATTAAAATGTGACTCAAAGTATTACAAACCTTATAGTTTCTCAGAAAAAAGAAATTATGATCAGTATATATTTCATTCACTCAGATTGCATAAACACAACAATATCCATAATTTGATATGTCGGTCAGCACAACAATAAATCCTTAATAATATTTCATTTAGTTGTAAGAGTCTGTTAAACTATTTCTATAAATCATACTAATTAGTAACATAATTTATTACTCCATATGTATTTCAGATATGTGTTATTTAACATACAAATTTTAAATATACCTTGATAATGTAATTGACTTTTTAAAGTAAATTTCAACTTTTTATAAGATCAGAAGTTTAAAAATATGTAATATCCTGGAACAAAATACTTTCTGTATCACTACCAATATTTAGTCTTCTGGAAGGAAAAGAAAGAATAAATTTTTGCAGTTGTTGGTTGTTTGAAAGTGTTGTTCCTGATGTTGATCATGCTGTTATTATTATTAGCAGCTGTTAGTGCTTCCCCTGAATTTTTACTGTACTCTTTACCCTTCTCTAGAATATAATGATCATCTCTTCTTCATTTTATTTTCAGTCTTCTCTTCATTGCTTACTCTTAATGTGAAACCTAGCTTCACCTTCTACACTGTCTAGGCTCTCTCATGCCATCCTGTCATTTATACACTTTTAGAAAACAGAGTTGTGCTCAGTGCCTCTGCTCCTATATTTGGTCTATTCTCTCGTGTCATTTACATGTGTAGAATTGAACTATTCATTTACTACTTTACTGAAGCTGCTCTCAAATAGTCACCAATGTCCCATTAATTAACAAATCCAATGTCTTCTTTCCTATTCTCACCTTAATTATACTTTTTTTAGAATCCAATATCTGACTGTTCATGTCTGTGAGTTTTATTAACTTTTCTCCTTTTTGTTCTCTGTTCTTCATCAACTTGGCAAGTTTTTCTTGTTCCTAATGCATAGTAACACAGCTATTTCCCAGGGTTTTATTTATAGCATTGTCTCCAACTTCTCTTCCTTGCCATCTCAATTGTATCTCCTTTCGGCAATCATACTGATGTTGACGAAGTTTGTTTTATCTTACCTGGGATCAGAATGGAACTTTAATACTATCAGAATTTGGAATATAGATGTCTCACAAGTACTTTAAAATGCAAGAATTTCTTAATTTTCGTATTAGCATTATCCTCATAGACATCTCTTCTCTCCTCTGTAAATGACTGAGTTCCCACTATGTCTTTTTCATTTGTTTCAGTATTCTATTCCATTCCCAATATCAAACTCTAGCCCTTTCACATCCTTGATAATCACCTGTAAAGATAAAAACTCAATAACAGGCAAGAGCATTTGGTACAAATTCTCAATGAATAAAATCTTACTATTTCCAAGAACACTAATCATTGATTTATGTTCCATGGCCGCTTCTGTTGCACACACATGCATTAACACACATTCTATCAATTCACATGTACTTCCTCACTCATATGCAACTGTCATGTATTTGCAAATACATTTAATGTGCACCACTGGGATGGAATCACAGAGAAGGTGCTAGCCATTTTATTTACACTCACTTGCATACATTTGTCTCTGTTTCTTTTTTGATTGGTTTGTCAATATCTACTTGGTCTGTTAGATACTGTTGTTGCTTATAAACTTGAGATTTTTGTGTGTGTCAGCCTCATCAGTTAGAATATTTTTATGGAGAGGTAAGAGAAAATACAACTTAAACTGGATTAAATAGTACAAGGAAGTCACTGGCTTTCATGTATCCAAACCGTTTAGAGATAAAGGCATGGTTTTTGTTCCAGAGGTTCATGATACCATCAGAATATTGCCTTGTTTCTCTGATTCACTCATATTTTCTCCCCTACCTATCAGCATGTCCTCTGGCTGGCCTTTCTTATGTAATAAGACATATTCTTAGTAGCGTTCCTTCCCCTAGCCTCACTATCCAAAAGAGAGAGAACTTCTGTCCCCAAAAAATATGACCAAATTTGAAGTCTGAGTAGAACAAATAGACGGCATTCCTCACAATTCAAGTTGATTCTGGCCTTCAAAGTTCAAATCCCGTATTAACGGTTTGGCTGTGTCCCTACCTAAATCTCATATTGAATTGTAATCCCCATTGTCCTCATGTGTTGTGGGAAAGACCCTGTAGAGGTAATTGAATCATGGTGTTGGTTTCCCCCATGCTGTTCTCATGAAACTGAGTGAGTTCTCACGAGATCTGATGGTTTTGTAAGTGTCTGGCATTTCTCCTGCTGGCACTCATTCTCTCTCCTACTACCCTGTGAAGAGGTGCCTCTGCCATGATTGTACGTTTCCTGAGGCCTCCCCAGCCATGAGAAACTGTAAGTCAGTTAAACCTAATTTCTTTATAAATTACCCAGTCTCGGGTATTTCTACATAGCAGTGTGAGAACAGAGTAATACACCATACTTTGAACATACTGACAAGATATGTCTGCATCTTGTCAGTTGTCTCTTTTTTTTTCTTGTTTTACTAATCTCAGCCTTAACTCTACAAAGAATTCTCTCCACATAGAGAATTGCATCACAAAAGCACACAAACAACAAAAAATGTGAGTTCAAATGTATAATGCCAGGAGTAGAGAAAAATACATCCCAATTCTGAATGAACAGTACCCATTTCCTTGTCTATTGTGTTTACAAAAAGCACAAGATCAAATCAGGATGGAATTCAATTATGAGTGAATTTTCTGGCAAAAGGCAGTGCTGCAGAAAATATCTACCCATGTTCGAACAAAGTGATATTTTCTCAAGTATGTTTTAAAAACTGCACCTATCTTTGCAGTTTTGCTCCAGAGTATGTGAGTTTACAATAAGATGTCCTTTTAGAAATACAAACTAGAACAATCTTTAATTTCTAAACAGAGTTTGAGGAAGAAGCAATGTAATTATAGTCCTAAGAACAATTGACATGGAGCCAGCTTACTTAGTTCAAATCTTTTCTACACACTTTTAGTTGGACAAGTCATTTGCCCTTCTTCTGTCTCAGATTTCTCATCTGTGCAATATGGGTTATTATGATATTGTGGACTGCAAAAGATTATTCTAGTGATTATTAAAGCAAACAAAATTCTTTAACAACAACAGGCATATGGTATGCATTTATAACAACTATGACTTTAAAATATTTTGATATATAATATTTGTACATATATATGGGATAAAAAATGATATTTTGATACATGCATAGAATACATAATTATCAAGTCAGGGTATTTGGGGTATCCCATCACTTTGATATTTATCATTTCTATATGTTGGGAACATTTCAAGTTCTCTCTTCTAGCTATTATGAAATATACAGTGTATTGTTGTTAACTATATTCACCCACTCAGCTATCAAACATTAGAACTTGTATCTTCCAACTGTATGTTTGTACCCTCTTCTCATCTTCCACCTCTATATACTCTTCCCAGGCTCTGGTTTCTGTCATTCTACTCCCTACTTCCATGAGATCAACTTTTTAAGCTCCCATCAATGAGAACATGCAATATTTTCCTTTCTGTGCCTGGCTTATTTCATTTAACACAGTGACTTCTGGCTCCATCCTTGTTGCAAATGACATGATTTCATTATTTTTTACAGATGCTGTTCCATTATGTATACTTGCCACATTTCCTTTATTCATTCATTCAATGATAGATTCTTAAGTTGATTCCATATGCTTGCTGTTGTAAATAATGAAATAATAAACATGAGAGGACAGATATCCCTTTGATAGGCTAATTTATTTTCCTTTGGATACATACCCAGTAGTGACATTGCTGGATTATATGGAAGTTCTATTTTTAGTGTTTTCAGAAATCTTTATACTGTTTTTCATAGTGGCTTTCCTAATTTACATTCACACCAATAGTGCATGAAAGCCCTTTTCGTTTGATTGTTACTATTGTACCTACTCTTGGGCAATACCCTAAAAGCTAGTGTTAATTGATTTACCATTGCTGAAAATTGTTGAGGGAGAAAAGACTTTTCTAGAAATTCCAAAAGCAGGGATTGAAATCTCAAGATTAACTTAGATGACTGAGCATAAATGTATACATAGAATAGATAATTATATACTATGTTTAAGAGTCTACATAATTAGGTAATGATATATGATAGTTAATAGTCTTCCTCTTGCCCCAAAGTAAACTAGATTGTATCTAGCAAGTAGAAAGAAGAGGTTTGATAAGCATAAGAACAGTGAGAAGAGGAGAGAAAGGGGCTGAAAAGCAGCCCTCACATTAAAGACAAACCACGAAAGTGATTGCCGTAATCAGGTTTGAGGGAATCTCCGAGTGTGCTTGTTATTTGCTCCCAGGGCATAGCCTCACAAGATTATCTTTCTAGAGAATATTCCCCTCAGTTATGCCACTGGACTCTCATGGCAACTTAATTTTAGCATAGTTGTAGTTGAAGAAGATGTCTAAAGGGATACACACGGAGAAATATGGAAATCCCCAAATATCTTAGCATGATAGAGAAACAAAGGAAATAATTTACAAGATCACCAACAGGAGTTACAGAAGGCAGACTAGGCAAGAAGAAGAACCAGAAGGGTGAAGCAACATAGCTCCCAAGCAGGATGCTCATGCTCTGAGGAAACAAATACTCAGCACTTAAGGACTAAGTACAGCAAGCATGTGGCTGTCAGACACCCAAGACCAAGCCTGACAGCAAAACTCAGAGGTCAGGGAGAGCAGATGCTGGGCCTGTTGATACCTGTATCCTTCAGGAAGACTAGCATTTCTGAGGCACTCATTTTAACCCAGAGAAAATTGAGACGTGGACTCCTCAGTGTTTGCATTTTAAATGAGATGTGATTGCTAGCTCCTGAGGATACATTTTTCACTGTTAGTGGCAATAGGAATTATGTACTCAGTTAAGTTACTCATGGCGACAAAAGGAAAGTTATACAGACAAGTTTGATAAATCTGGTTGAGATTTAACAGACATTTGTATCAATATTATTTTGAAATATCAAAAAACATCGAATATCACTGTATTTCATAAATACTAATATTTTGCCATATTTACAGCAGATTATTTGATACAAGAAATGAGCTACAGAGTTCATCCATAGCAGAATTCTATCTCTCTTTCCTCTCCTTAATGAAACTTCAAATAACTGATGTCTAAAATCTCAAATGTAGGTTTCACAGTTCAAAGATGAAATCTGACTATAAGCAAATATATATTATTTTTCATATCACCAAGAAGCAGTATCTGCCTAGAATGGTATGCACAACCAAAATGCCAGTCACCATCATGCTCATGGGCCAGAGTTAGCTCTAGTACCTGCCCCGGATAAGATGCCTCAGTCACGCAACATATTTTATTTATTTATTTATTTATTTATTTATTTATGTATTTATTTATTTATTTATTTATTTAGAGATGGAGTCTTGCTCTGTCACCCAGGCGGGAGTGCAGTGGCATGATCTCAGCTCACTGCAACCTCCACCTCCTGGGTTTAAGCGATTCTCCTGCCTCAGCCTCCCAAGTAGCTGGGACTACAGGCGCACACCACCACACCCAGCTAATTTCTGTATTCTTAGTAGAGACAGGTTTCACCACATTGGCCAGGATGGTCTCGATCTCTTGACCTCGTGATCCACCCACCTCGGCCTCCCAAAGTGCTGGGATTACAGACACGAGCCACTGCGCCCGGCCTGCAGCATGTTATCTTCTAACCTACATGCCAATCTTTCTTTCAATAGTAATATTCTACAGAATGTTACATTGGTTTATTTTAAAGACCGGGGTCTGGATGATGAAGCAAGACTGAGGTTTTCCCTGCCTCCCTTCTGGGATATAAGCGAAGGAGAGAATCTATTCAAAATACAATTACTTAAATTCTCAAAATATTTAGCCACTGTATTAGTAAGTGAACAACCACAATATTAGCAAGGGAACAGCCCCTAATGTTGGAAATTTGTTAAAGCTGAATTAGGTAGTGTGTCTTGGAACAAGAGGAAAGGTAATTAACTCTACTACCTCTATGCTTTTCCCACCAATCACCATGAAATGGAAAAGAGCAGGGCTGCACTCCAGAGCACTTCTGTCGGACTAGCTCAGTCACCAAACTGTTGGCACGAAGAGGAAATGAGAGGATCCATTTCTGCCTATGGAAAACATGCCCAGAGCCCATCCATATAATTATGTTCAGTACACAAAGGCAGGAAGTCTAGGGGAGGGCACTGTGGACCTCCCCCTTGTGAAATGAAGGGAAAGATGATCAAGTGTCGTGGTGGAGAAATGGATAACCCTTCCACTCAAGAAACATGTACAGTGAATTCTAGGCTCTCACAAATCAGACTTATTCTTCTCCCTTCTGTCAGAGAGCAGGGGATGCTCCCCTTTCCAGAGAAAACACAAAGACAAAAGACATGTAGGTCCCTGTAATATGGCTTTGGGAATGTTTATCCAGAAATATATTACAAATACATCACTCTCAAGGAATTGCACATCATTGTGTTATGGAAGGCCACAGGAAACAGGAAAACAAAAATATCTCTACTGAAAAACCTATGGTGTAGAAAAGCTGCTCATGTTTATGAAATGCCTATTTCATGCAAGCTTATCCCTTGACCAACTGGATTCCCTCCCCCAGTTTTTGGTTTCTTATTTGTTTTGTTTTGTTTTTCTCAAAAGCATTCACCAGTCACCTACAAGTGCAAAGCACTGTGTCTGGCCTTGAAAAACAAACATATGCATACACGTGACAGGGTCCTATTATCAAGTATTTTGTTTTGTTTTGTGTATCATTTCAGGCATGTGCTCAAATGTATACACTTATTTTTAGGAAATTGGTTTTTTTAGAATAAATCTAAAGTAAAGAACTATGTAGAATATTCAGGTGTTAATATACACACGTACACATTTATGTGACTATAGGCATGGTTCTGAAAGGAAAAGACCATTATACTTCACTTTTTAAAATGTTGCACATAATAGTGAACAATGTTTGTATTAATATTTAGCAGAGTGATGTGTTATAATAGTTATTAGCAATGCCGATAACAAGCTAATAGTTATTTAAATTTTGCCTCTTCCAAATATCAAGGAGGAATTTCTTATACAAATCAAAATTAAGCTCCTGAAAGAAATGTAAAACCTTTTATGAAATAGCAATAGAATACATATGGTTTTTTTTTTGTTGTTGTTGTTGTTTTTTGAGACAAAGTCTCGCTCTGTTGCCCAGGCTGAAGTGCAGTGCTACAACCTCAGCTCACTGCAAACTCCGCCTCCTGGGTTCAGGCAATTCTCCTGCCTCAGCATCCTGAGTAGCTAGGTCTACAGGCACGTGCCACTGCACCCAGCTAATGTTTATATTTTCACTAGAGACAAGATCTCACCATGTTGGTCAGGCTGGTCTCGAACTACCGGCCTCAGGTAATCTGCCTGCCTCAACCTCCCAAAGTGCTTGGATTAGAGGAATGAGCCGCCGCACCTGGCCAGAATACATCCTTTATTAAGCATGTATTACATATATAAGTATGGTACTTCATTTCTTATTACAAAACAAACAAACTTTAAAACTACTACAGGCAGGAGTCTGAGTCGAGAATATCACTTGAGCCCAGGAGGTCGAGGCTGCAGTGAGCTATGACTGTGGCCCTTCATTCCAGCCTGGACAACAGAGCTATACTCTGTCTCAAAAACAAACAAACAAAAAAGCAAAACAAAAGCTGCTATAGGGTATGATAGCATATGAAACACCTAATTGTTTTCCTGACCACATCAATTTCAAGATTCTTTTCCACATGTCCTCTTTATTCTCTAACAACTTGAAGATAATTTTCTTAGTCAACTGAATGGGAAGATAAGCATTACATTTCATTCTCTCTTTTACTGTCATCAATACCAGTATCCAAATATTCCTTTTGCATTGCTTCCTGTTTTTAGGCTTCCCTTCCCATTTCCCACTGCCACTGTACTAGGCAATGTCTACATGTCTTAAAGATTTAACCAACCTTCCCCCTCCAGTTTTTTTGTCCAGCCTTGTCTTATATTCATCCTGCCTCCACATTAGTTATCTTAAGGCATTGTTTACAGTAAATTCATGATCTACTGGCTTGCTATCATACTTTTAGACTGGGAGACCTTCCAAATTCTTAGAAAAGGGCTAGGACAGGATTTCCAAGCAGCACATACTATAACCCCATGATTTTTAAAACATTTAACATCCAGCCCATCACCTCTTCTCGGAAAAAGAAGAGCATCGTGGTTCAAAGCACAGTTGTATAGCCACACTGGGTTCAGGTACACATTTGACTTGTGTGGCTCTGGGTGGGTTGCTTAGTTACTTTTTGTCCATTTGCTCATCTGTAAAATGAGGATATCATTGGTACCATCCACTTACGAGTTTTTGGAGAACTGAATGTGTTGAGATATGTAAGTCTGAAAGCACTTAATAAATATTAGGTATCATTTTATATCACTTGAAATTGCTTCTTTTGTAAGTCAGAGGTTGAACATCAGCAATTTTTATATGGTTAAACCTGAAATCTTTTTATCCTTTTTTTAACATGGTACATTGTCTTGCCTCTACCCTGAAAATCAAAACTTTAAAGTATTCTTTAATACAATAAAAACCTGTGACACCGTTTCAATAGTTTGACATTTTGATCTATTTTGCTTTGAGATCCAACTTTATAGGCAAATGTCACTGTTTCATTTTCCAAGTCTGAAATCTGCTTGCACGTAAAAATAGTCTTGTTCTCTGTCTCTTAAAACAGCCATCTTCTTTTAAAAGCTTAAAACATTACAAATGTATTTTGGTTTACATAATGTTAGAACATGTACACATAATTGTGTGGAATTCTTCTAAATGTCAAGACAAATCAACTTCGTAAATGTCAACCCGACATTCCTGGAAACTCAGATCTCTCATGAAGGATCCTCCTTTAATTTACAATAAAAGTAGCAGCATTTCCTTCACTGTCTTCTCTACTACAGAAAATCTAGGCAGCTACATTCTTCCTTAGACACTCAGTTTGGTATTTTAGAGACACCATCTGCAAATACATGTACTGTTACATTAAAAAAAATACGGCATTTATGCCATTTTGCATGTGTTTAAAATTAGTCCACTTAAATATTGATATGTTTCCAGTTTCTCAAATAACTGAATAAATGATAGTTATGTGATTCATTATGAAAATTCCATTTATACTGTTTTCCCTTTGAGAGAAATACTGAATTTTGGAATTTTGTACTAATTTTATTTCTCTGAGAATTTGCATTCATGTTAATGGAAATTGTGATAGCCTACAATGAATGACCAAAAGCAAAATAAAACAGCATATTTCATTTGAGTGGAGGGTTGTTTGCCACAGTCTGCCATGGAAAGCATGAAAATAAATAAATAAAATAAATACCTTTTTGGTTTTTATATAAATAAATCAGCATGTCTTTCCCTTAAACAATTGAAAACCTGAAAGTTAATTCCACTAAATAAACTTACTTGGAACACTATGCTGATGTTAGAGTACAGCAATATGCAAAAAATAAGGACATATTAATTTCTTCATTCATTAAAAACTATATGGAATGTCTATTTAGTCGATCTCCAAAATTATGCAAATATTTACATGTCGTGAGTCTACATACATAGCTTTGTTTCATTTAAATGCTGTCTTTTAACCCTAAAATTTTACCAGGTTCTGGTAGAGAAGAATGTTGTACTCCTTGTTGAAGGAGGCTAATAAGCATGTTATTTACAGCTACTCTTAAAATTTGCTTGTCTTTGCAACCAAATATAATAAAGCTTCTGGCTTGAGAAATATAATTCAAAAGCAGTTTATCAAAACAAAGGTTATCAGCTGCATGGTTACCAATGAGTAAATTACTCATCTTTTAAAGGGTAAATAACATAGCTGAACAGCTTACTTAGCTGTATCATCACAGGAATAATTTAAGTAGGAAGTGAAAGACATGAGAAAGGAATAAATCTGTGTAGAACAGATAATTCAATTTTAAGTATGTATTTTGATATTCTAAGAAAGAAACTATTGCTCTATGTAAAGACATTTATTAAAAAATTTAAATGTTTAATTTTAGTATCATAAATATAAAAAAGTTATATTTGTATAAAATCTATTAGAAAACTAAAATAAAATTGTTTTTTAAAAATATATTTATTTGAATGGATCTAATTAAAACTTCACGATTTCTGAATTGATGATTTCTACATAAGGCGTATTGACCCAGTCTCAAGTGATGACACTATGCATTATCTTAGCGTCTATCCCCTCTTCTCATCCTATTAAGGATTTAGGCTTGTGTGTTGCTCTCTAAATATTGCTAAAATCACTTTTCATGTTGTCCTGCCTAATAATTTCCTAGTTTAAAGACTTATAATCACCTAATCTGTCTGTTGCAATAACTTTTTAATTTGCCTCCCTGCCTTAGTCTTGCTCTCCTTAAATCCGTCATCATATTGAGGGCAAAGTGATGGTTCCAAATTATAAATCTGAACATGCCCTTTCCTTACTAACAATCTTCAGTGATTTCTCAGCTAAGGTGACACTTCCCAACAGGGTGTTTGTGGCCATGTGTAGCCCCCCTTATGCTACTCCAAGTGCAAAGTCCATCAGCTCGTTCTTAATTATTCAGTTATGACACTGGATATTTACTGAGCCTACCATGAGCCAGTCATTGTTTGTGTTGCTGGAAATAGAAGGAATATGGATTTTTTTTCCTGCTCACAGTTTTCTTCAAGCTCAAAGCATTGGCTTGCATTAGGAGAGGTAATGCACAATGAGCCCTCCATGTTCTTGCATGTTCTTCCTGGCTATTCCAAGAATACATAGCTCTGATCATTCTTTTCCTAGGATACTTACCATCATATGTCCTCAGCAGGCAAACAGGAGGGAGGACATAACCCCTTTCCTAGACAAAATGTAGTCTTGTGTCTGCTTGCTATAAAGGCAGTGAATTTCACTAGCTCGATGTATCTATTCATCAACAACCCAATAGATTATGATCATCCATCGCAAGGCGCTGCATTGCTCCCATGTGTGCACACAGAAGGAGGACATGAACATGAACTTCTGGCTATTGCTTTTGCGATGAGTAATGAAGTAAAATGTCTTTGACCCAGGAGTCTCATGTCTCTGCCAGCATTCATGAAACAGTAACAAGCTAACTTGTTATAAGATAAAGTAGGATTAAGAAGGATAAAGTCCCAGACCCTCCGCAGTCCTTCACAGCAAATTCCTCTCTATTCTCATGCTTTTCCTATATTTGGAATAAAGCATTATATACCTTGACTTTATTTCTTAGGTTTATTTGATTACATAAGTCATTTTTGAAATGTGCTTTTGAACTATTTTCTACACAGCAGTTTTAACCTATATTAATATTATAGATTATCTATAGAATACTTATTTTTGTAATCTTTATTACATAAGTTTCTTCCTTGTTCCCCTGAAAAAAAAAATGAAAGTTATGTGAATTGAACCCAATTATACCTTTCCAGAAATAAATATAAGCAATCAATAGATAAAAAGTAGACAACTAATCAAAACCAAAGTTGAATCTATTGATAAGGAAGCAGTGAAAAGCCCAGATTTCTTGTTGTCAACCATTTTTATAATAATAAACACTAGTTAAATATAGAAGCTATAACATAAAGAAAAATTGCCTTTGGCCTAGGCAAATTTGCTAGCTGAAGTTTTAGAAGATGGCCAACTCATTTTATCCACACTCAGACAACTGCCTAAAAAGGTTTGTCATATTTGTTATTTATTCTATTTATTCCTCTTCAGAAGAGCATATAGTCTTTTCCATAACAGTAGTCTGACTTATTTGCCTCATTCATAAAAAGTATTAATTTTTATCTCCCTTAGCAACTGTTGTTGGATATTTTCATGTACAGGGCTTTTTTCTAAGCATTTTACAAATATTTTCTGATTAAATCTTTCCAATTGCTATGGAAGCAGGACCATTTATTGTTTCTACTTTTTAATTGAGAAAGTTTAGGTTTGAAGAAGATACTGGTTTGCTCAAGGATATGAAAATTAATGACAACTGAGCTGTGAATTCCACACTGGTAAACTCATCAGGATCAGAGCTGCTAACCACACAACTTAACATTTCTTTCTTCCTCACAGTGAAAGACAACACAGCCAAATACATTTATACATATATACACATATGTATATATACACACACATATATATACATATATATATACACACACATATATATACACATATATACACACACACACATATATACACACACACATACATATACACACATATCTATAGATAGGTTGATTGATTGATAGGATATTATTTCTTTCTTCTGCACTAAACTAAGCAATGCATGAGGTATTTCTTTCTAGCTTATTTGTTGTTTGAAAATTAAAGAAGATCTTGAATGACTTTCATGGACTTGTAGCCTGTTAGTTGCCCTATCAGGCAAACCATTCCAAATGTCACAGAACAGAAACAGAAAGGCTCACAAGTCAAATTAAAATGCTCATATTACATCAGTTTAAAACACAGTCAGATAAAAGTGATGGGGCAGCTTAAAGTAGTTAGGACAAGGTGTAAGTGAGCAGAAAGGCAACACTACTTGAGTCCTAGGCTATATGATGGTAATGCATACTGTTTATCTCTCTACCACATCAGCCTTCCACATGAATGGTATAGTCATGAGTACCAGGGTGCAGGTTTGAGCAAGGGGCCCCTGTGCTAATGACACAGACTTGCTATAAGGCAAGACAAGTAAAAGTATACCAGATAAAAACTGGTTTTACCAAATAGGTGGCTGATTTAGGGGTAATGGAGTTATCAGCCTGTGTATGATAACGACTTGGTCTTTCTATTTCTCTCATTTGTTACATGGTAATTCTCTATCGTTGGTGTGGTTTAAGGGTACTAAGTTAATATACACATTTAATAAGTCATATAATTTCAGACTGTTTGATTAGCTTTTTACATATACATTGTCTATAATTAACATATCCAATGCATTTTAATTCTCACTCATAAGTTACTAGATAGTTTACTATATAAGCTTAACTTTTTAAGCTTTTAATTTAGGTTTAGGGGCACATGTGCAAGTTTGTTATATAGGTAAACTTGTGTCATAGGGGTTTGTTTTGCAGATTATTTCGTCACTCAGGTACTAAGCCTCATACACAATAGTTATTTTTTTCTGATTTTCTCCCTCCTGCCACCCTCCACCCTCAAGTCTGCCCTGGTGTCTCTTGTTCCCATCTTGGTGTCCATGTTGTATTGTTATTTAGCTCTTACTTATAAATCAGGACGTGCAGTATTTAGTTTTCTCTTACTGCATTAACTTGTTTAGGATAATGGTCTCAAACTCCATCATATTCCTGAAAAGAATGTGATCTCATTCTTTTGTGCAGCTACATACTATTCCATGGTGTGTATGTTTTTATCCAATCTGTCACTGATGGGCATTTTCAACTTAACTTTTGTTATGAGTCTCATCTCATCTAATCAGTGCATCCTTTTCTTTATGGAAGAAGTGAGTATTCCAAGATAATACAAAAAACACATAGTACAATTTGTTTAATGTGCTGAAGAATGTTAATGAAATGAATCCCATGATAATGCCATTATTTTTGGAAACTGATTTATATTTTGATTATACTTATTTTTGCATATTTTAAGTTCACTTTTTTGTCTCAACCTCTGTGAAATATATCTCCCCAATGATTTCAAATGATTTTTTGACAGCCCACATAGCAAATGTTAGCACTTTATGCTTATTATCTTTGTCTTTAAAAGCACTGCAAACTGAATATCATTGATGGTATAAAGTATATAAATTTCTTTACATGGTTTTCTTAAAGAACTATATGCAGAAATATATGGGAAGACGAGTAGCTCTTCTAATCAATTATGGTTTTCTGTTCATATAGATGCCATGGCTATAAGTTACTTTGTGTTATAAAACATTAGTTTTCAATGAAACAATTTGTGGTGCTGTTAAACTTATATTGCAAATATTCAGTTTGAAATAAATTGAAAATAAAAGGTCAAACTTAAACTTGAATTCGGATACACTGAAATATAGGCAATTTGATTAAAAAATGTTTATGAACTTACCAAAATCAAAATATTTACAAGAAAATTGCCTTTTTGAAACATTAATTGGAAGATTTACTATAGCATGCCTTTTATACCATTTTTAGACCATATTCTTGCCAACACTTAATGAGGGAAATCACTATTCCTTCATGGCCAAGATATTAAACATTTCTTGATTAATAATTACAAATCATAAACAAAAATTTTCTAAAATATTTTTCTCCATTTATTCTCTTAAGTTTGAAAGCCCATGATTCCCAAAGAGACTTACTTCAAATTGGTAAATTTTGGCCACTAAATTTTATGTTCATCAGTGCAGTATTTTTCCCCAGATTTCTAAGAAGGACTCTGTGCTCTTCAATTCATTTATAATGCATTCTTAAGCTGTTTTGACTGGACATAACTTAGAAATAAAAACTTCTCAGCAATATCTGAAAAGACCTCACAAATATGTATTCATTCAACAAACACTAATGGATTATCTTATTATGTGCTGTACACTGGGGTAGGTACCAAAGATGGAACATTGATGAAAAAAGACATAAGTCCTGCTCTCAAGTAATTTACAGAGTAGTAAGAAATGTTAATATTAGAAAGTAATTACAATAAAGAATAATGATGTGGTTTGGCTGTGTCCCCACCCAAGTCTCAACTTGAATTATAGCTCTCATAATTTTCACATGTCATTGGAGGGACCTGGTGGGAGGTAATTGAATTATAGGGCAGGTCTTTCCCAAGCTGTTCTCATGATAGTGAGTAAGTCTCAATAGATCTGATGGTTTTATAAAGAATATTTCTCCTGCACATGCTCTCTTGCCTGCTGCCATGTAAGACATGACTTTGCTCCTCATTTGCCTTCCACCATGATTATGATGCTTTCCTAGCCATGTGGAACTGTGAGTCAACTAAACCTCTTTCTTTTATAAATTACCCAGTCTCAGAAAAATCTTTATTAGCAGCATGAGAACAGACTAATGCAATGAGTTTTTTTTCATATGTACTGTGAGGTGCTAGAGAACCACATAGCAAGGTGACAAAAAACTGACTAGTGTTTTAATTGTCTATCCATATAGATGCATATACCAGGAGAATACAGCTAAGAAGTGCATACATTAATATTAGCAATTGCTTCAGTATGTGTGTCTGTGTGGTGTGGGGATGCGTGTGTGTACTCATTTTCTTTTGATATGAGTTATTTGGTTTTCTTTTATTTTTGCATTGGTAGAAAATGCATTACAATGCATTTTTATTTTTAAATTACAGGAATTAATATAAAGATTTGGATAATGTGCAATAATGTAGATAGTACTTAAAACAAAATACAATCCCATATGAAAGTATATAATGTGATGAGACTTTTGTTAGAACAATACACTTTTATGTATTTATTGAGACAGAGTTTCTCCTTTGTTGCCCAAGCTGGAGTGCAATGGCATGATCTCAGCTCACTGCAACCTCTGCCTCCCAAGTTCAAGCGATTCTCCTGCTTCAGCCTCCCAAGTAGCTGGGATTACAGGCGTGTGCCACCACGGCTGGCTAATTTTTTTGTTTTAATTATTTTTAGTAAAGACAGGGTTTCATTATGTTGGCTAGGCTGGTCTCCAACTCCTGACCTCAGGTGATCCACCCACCTCAGCCTCCCAAAGTGCTGGGATTACATGTGTGAGCCACTGCACCCAGCCAGAAAAATATACTTTAAAAATGTACATAACACACACACATATATTTCAGCAAATTAAAAAAAAATTCTTATACATACTGTGTTGATTTTCAAAATTGTTACTGGAAATATTATAAGACTGAAACTTAATAAGTAAATGAAATACTCCTGGCAATATGTCAGAAAATATTGTTATAAATGATCAACGTTTACTCATTAACAATTCAATTACATATACTTTTTTTTTCTTTTTTGTAGACAAACATGAAAGATAATAAGGTTTTCTTATTTTTGCCCTAGACTTTACAGGAGTACTTTATAGTAAGCTATGGAATATGAATTGTATTATTTTTATTCTAACTAAATCTGCAAGAAATTTTTGTATACTTACAAATGTGTCTGAATGTTGATACATATAAATGGGTACATACATGTACATATGTAGACATTCTTTCCTCCTTTAAAAAGAAGTTTGAATATATTTCTCTTAATGATACAATACGAAAGGGGGTATTATATTTTAAAACATGACCTAGACCAGTTATAGATCTATCAATCCATATTGTGGGAGATGTTATTAAATTGAAGCACAATTTATAAATTATGTCTTTATTTTTATTAAATTTATACATAATTTATATGAAGCCCTGGGCTTGTATGTTTAGTCTTATATTCTCAAATTCATAAATGAGATACTTAATATATAATTAATATGTTTTCTTTTTAGCCTTACCATAAAAATTCTCAAACTCCAGCACTTACACTCACATTTCTAAGGAAAAAGTTAACCCTAATATCACTAACTTTTTTCCAATTTAAAAAACAGATAGTTTCAATATGATATGTTACTTATGATAGAAATTAGATTTTTATTATGGGAAGAAGTATAAACTGGACATGAGACCTGTAGGAAAAGTATGATTTGAATTAGCAACTAAGTTGATGTAAGTTCCAAAAGAAGTCATGTTGCATCAAGATTTTAATATATGTGAAAAATTGTTGGTGGTATCATACATTTACTCCAATGTACTTAGGTACATCCCCATGATTTCTTTCTGTATCGGATATATATGTGTGTGTGTATATATATATATATATATATATATATATATATATATATATATATATATATATTCATGCAACAGGAAGCTCTAGTTGGCCTTTTTCACATGCTTTTTACTCAAGTTCTCAAGATAGCTGCTTCAGTTCCAGACATGATATCTAAGTTTAGAACAATAATTAGGGACAAAATGGAAAGGCTTTGCTTGTTGCACCTGTACTTTTTCCATCATTTTGGTCATTGTTTTGGTTAATCGGAAAACAAAAGCTTTTCATAAGTTTACTCCCTTTCTGCACCTTTCTCCTTCCCACCACCTGCAGACGTCTCTTTATACCTCTCTGGCCAGATATAGATTCCATGCCATTTTCAGCTGTAAACGTGTCTGTAAAAATAAGTACTGTATTTATCTCCCCAGCATCACTGAGGTAGGTAGTGAGAAAATTTTTGAGTATTTAGAGTGTCTGAGAGGTACCAAGCAGGATCCCAACAGCAATATCACTTTTACTAAACTTTCTACATAATTTTCTAGGAAAGGATGAATTTTAATCAGTTCATTTTTCTAATATAGAATATAATTTCATTGGCTATAGCTAATAAATACATTTTTAAAAAAATTAAGAAAAAATAAAGTTTATTCAAAGTTTTGAATAAAACATAAAGAATATCTGTCATGCCTGATGAAAGTTAAGAGATCATGCCATGATCAGTAAAATTATGTATAAACTTATGTGTGATAAATGTTCATTGTCATACAATTGTTTATAAAATAAGATATCTCAAAAAAAAAGAAAATGTGGCACATATACACTATGGAATACTATGCAGCCATAAAAAATGATGAATTCATGTCCTTTGTAGGGACATGGATGAAGCTGGAAACCATCATTCTCAGCAAACTATCGCAAGGACAAAAAACCAAACACTGCATGTTCTCAATCATAGGTGGGAATTGAACGAGAGCGCTTGGATACGGGAAGGGGAACATCACACACCAGGGCCTGTTGTGGGGTAGCGGGAGAGGGGAGGGATAGCATTAGGAGATATACCTAATGTAAATGATGAGTTAATGGGTGCAGCACACCAACATGGCACATGTATACATATGTAACAAACCTGCACGTTGTATACATGTACCCTAGAACTTAAAGTATAATAAAAAGAAATATTTAAAAAAATAAAATAAAATAAGAGATCTCAAAGACAAAGCTTAAAGTAGATTCAATAAAATCTCAAACATTCACATTTAACCTCAGGATAACTCATGTGTGAGTAGGAAATGGAAGGAAAACATTTTCACATGATATAAAATTTTGCTGTTCCTGTAAATGATAGATAGAAGTAAACTCATGTATGTTGAGAGAAATTGAACTTGACACACAAAAAAATAAAATAAATGAAATTGGAGTGGAAAAGATATTGCGGGGGGACAGCAGGTTTCTTAGTCCATTTGTGGTGCTGTAAAAAATATGTGAGACTGGTTAACTTGTAGAAAACAGAGGCATATTTCTGACAGTTCTGAGGGCTGGGAAGTCTAAAATCAAAGTATTGGCTGGTGAGAATTGGTCTCTGATTCCAAGATGACACCTTCTTGCTGAATACTGTGATGGGGAGGAATGCTGTGTCTTCACATGGCAGAAAGCAGAAAAGCAAGACACACTGTGGACACTGTGTGTAGCCCTTTTTTTTTTTAATCAGGATTTTCATCCCATTCATGAGGGAGAAGTCCTCATGGCCTAATCATCTCTTAAAGGCTTCACCTCTTAATAACATCACATTGGCCATTAAGTTTCAACATTTGAATTTTGGAGGGGAAAAACCATAATAATGGGGTAAATAACTTTATTGACTGAAGAAAGAACAAATAAACAAGAAGGACACTGAGAAAAACAGAAAAAGGGAAGGAGAGAGGAAGTAAGAAGGATTTAAAGAAGGAAGGAAAAAGGATAAAAGGAAAATGGGAAAAAATTCAAAGGAGAAACAGCATTTCAGAGTAACAAAGTTAAATGTTATAGGAAGCTTCCACATTTTATCTAGTAAATCTATTTTCAGTAAGGAGCCATCTCTATAAAGCAAATGGTATAACTTTCAATAATGTTCAGCCACAGGCAGGAAATTTTATACTAACAATTTACATCTGTTTTCTAAAGGTGGTATATAAAACATTGTGTCACACATCCAGGCAAATAGTAATTTTCCTCCTCCTTGTTAATTTACTGCTGACCACACTTAATCTTTCACAAAATATTGATGACCTTTTTCATAGAAGGACAGATCATGGTTATTCCACAGTTGACTCAGAAATGTTGATGAGCCACTGATGTGCCTTTTTAAATTTGGAAAAGTTAAAGACAATTATTTTACCTGATGAGTTAATAAATTACAAAACACATCATTAGGAAATAAAGTGCTTTGAATTAGTGTATTTTCTAGATAACGGGAGTCTGCTATTTAGTTGGCATAATTAGGGAGAAATAAACATTTTTAATATACATTTTTCTCAAAGGCTGCACAGGATTCTCTTATTTCTTTGGGGGCACAAATCTTTAATGCACCTTTTCTTGGTGACTGCTGACACTGACTCCTCACTTGAGCAAACTTTTTTCAAGCTCCTCTGAGCCGTTTTCCTACAGACTTTGTCCTTGATCCCATCCTTGGCCTGCGGAGTGAGTTTGTTAGGTAGTTAGATAGACATTAGCAGCTGGGAAGAAAAGCTGCTATGAGAAAAGAAAGCAGAAAAGGCTGTCACTAAGACAGCCCCTGGCCCACCTAGGTTCAACCCCAAGACTGCCCTGACTCTACTCTGATGGAATTTGTGGTAAAGTCTGTGGCAAGCACATTCTGTAGAAGGAGAAACTAGGGCACAGGTGAAAATTCCCTAAAGTGACATGTGCTCGGTAACCTAAAACTGTATCTTCGAGTTGACCCTAAGTTCATTTTACCCTAAGCTCATTATAATAAAATTTACTTGTGATTTTGCTCCCTGAGTGGGCTTTTCTTAATGAATTACGGGTAAAAACATATGCAGTTTAATTCTAGCTCTGTAACCATAAACTTCAATCAAATAACATCATCCTTTCGTTCAGACACAGCCCAAACCTCAACTCCCCCCACCAAGCCCCATAAAAACACCCTGAGTTCTGTAAAAAGCGGTTGGTTTCACTTCGCAGAAATCAGCCCACTCTCCCTCTGAGAGTGTATTACTGTGCTTCAATAAACTTTGCTTGGAGCTTGCATTTTGGTGTTAGTCTGCAATTCTTTGCTTACCATCACAAGAACTGAGATTGTTGGCCCAGAGCTCCAGCTCTGTTAATCTCCATTAAATAATCCATTCCAATGCAGAATTCTCAGTAACAAGTTGAGTCTGCTTCTATCAAAGAATCCTGCTAAGCCAGTTTATTGAGAATCCTCCACTCTTGATATCCAAGTAAGCACTTCTTCCCCACCCTTCATTCCTAAACAAGTCGTCTTAGAAATTTCACATTCAGTCTTAGCTACAAATCACCACTTGTCTCTGTTGTATTCAGAGTTGAGTTTAACCTCTCTTTTTTTTTTTATCACAATAGTCTTGACCTCTATTGAAACAGTTTTGAGTAAAGTCTTCTTTGCCATTTTAACAAATATAAAAATCATTTTCTTTTACACTGTAAAGTATTATTATGACCAAGAATTATTCAGCATGATGCCCACATTCTGATGTCTGTTTGTATCTGTCACACACACGGTTGCACTCCAGGATCCTGGCAGCCTTCTTCCTTGTAATTTCCTTTTTCTAATCTGCAGTGTTTAAGAAATCGGATAATCAAAGTTGTTAGAATTGTATGCAATTTAAGGAAATAAACTCTAAATGATGTTCTAATGCTTAGTCTTCGTAACAGCTATTTCTGTAACCCAGAATTCATTTTCTCCATTATTTTAAATTCTCAACTATGTTTAGAAGACGAGAGTAGCAGGACACACCAACTGTGAATGAAGAAAATGCTACTATATTAAAAGTAGTGTATAAAGGCACTAGGAGTTACATCTTTTTGATTTGGCATGAAAAGAAAGCTTTAGACGGTCAACAAAGCTTAAAATTTGTGGCTCTGTCTGTGAATGATTATTATATATAAATGATAACACATTTTTTTACAACCAATTCTTGCTTTCAGCTGGCATATTTGTCAACGAATAAGTGGAATGACTCAAATTTATACTTGACTGCCAGACTGGAAGCATCTCTCTTATAGGATTTATTTTCTTTTTATAAAATGTAGTCGCAGTGAATGGTGATGGCCAGAAAAAAAAAAGAAAGAAAAAAGCTTAAAACATTACATAGGATTCAGATGAGCCTAACTTGAGTATTGGTATTTTATGTAATTCAACCATAGTTTTCAATATTGAGTATGAGAAAGAAAATTTCAATGGATTCCATACTTTCCCTCAGTGCTAATTACAAATAATCTTTGAATCTCACAGTTTATTTCAGGGATTAGCCAATCTAAAATAACTAAGGATTTTTGTTTGTTTGTTTTGTTTTTTTTGTTTTGAGACAAAGGCTTGCTCTGTTGCCCAGGCTGGAGTGCAGTGGCACCATCTTGGCTCACTGCAACCTCCACCTCCTGGGTTCCAATGATTTTCCCCTCATCAGCCTCCCAAGTAGCTGGGATTACAGGCACCTGCCACCACACCCAACATGTAACTCAGTTAAATAAACAGACAAGCAATAGCACATAATTTTCTGCTAAAGATTCCTCACACCTTTTAAACTTGACTTTCTGAAGAAATAGTTTAAACAGCTAAAGTAATTCATGAAGATTCTGAGGATACATATGAAATTTAACAGGAATAGTTCCAGATATTCACATTCTCAGCCATATTACTCACATTGCCAAAAGGCCTGGTCAAATGTAATATTGGATAGGAACTCCTCACGTGACTATAATACAACTAGAAATTCTTTTTCCCTTTTATAAGTCCTAGCAATAAAGGGACAATACTAAGTTATTAGAACTGGAAAGGGTTTTATACAAATTATAATATAAACGTCTTTTGTAGCAAATGTGAAAATTGATGCCTACAGAGATTAAGTAAGGAAAAAGCCAAGATTAGAATTGAATACCTCCATTCCCCAAGTGTATATTTTTACCTTGTAAAAAAGTTAATGGGTTCTTTTAGTGCTTCATAGGTAGAAATAAAATCCTATCCTTCTTCCAATTAGTCATATAGTTCATGTAGGTATATTGAGAATGATAGAGATAATTAATTTCTACCCTTTGCTAGGAATCACTCAAGATCAACAAGTTTGTCAATGAGAGATAGAGAAATGATTACCCAAGTAACTGAAATCTGAGGAAGACAAGTATTGTGAGTGTATAAAATGATATGAAGGAGGCGATATTTAAAAACTAAGCTAAGAAGGGGCATAATTATACATTTATCCACATTTTCTGCTATTAGTTACTCATAAAGAATAACCTAATGTGTGCCTACATAAATATTGACATCAATCATTGTCTCCAGGAAAATACTGGATAGTTATCTGGCGTTCACTATTGATTTTGTACCCCTGGAACCATCAAAACAAATTAAAATGCTGGGATGGTCCTAGGAAATATTACAATGAGGTCAGATTGAGCCTTTACACAATTAGTATACATGGAGCATGCAATGACCAATAATCATCATTGATATTGTAAATAATAATTGTACACTGTTAAATGTGGGTTATGGATACCAAACATAGTTTTACCATTTACGATGGATGTATCTCTTAAAGCAAGAACATAAAACATTGTTAAATAGCCATTTTTCCCTTAGCTTTCTTAGTCACTCTTATTCGCAAAAGATATACTTTTGTATTAACTTGAGAAGTAGTATCTGAGTTGCTTTTTAGTAGTGTCTACATATCTGATCCATTGTATCTGAATATTTGTACAGTTAATCAGCTTGTTCATAAACTGTTGGCACTTGTCTTTGGCAAAATTATTATTTCTCTTATGACTTGCATTGTCAGAGGTATAGCAGGCTTTTCCTATGAGACCCCTTTCCAGCAACAGTCAATAACTGCTAGACCAATTAAAACTTGGTAGGCAGGAAGTGCTTTTGGCTTAGTTTAGTTTTTGTTTTGTTTTGCTTTGCTTTCCTCCTTTTTAAATATTTTATGAGGAATGACACTTTCAGAGGAGGTGACTGTTGCTTTTATGACATAACTTGCCTTTCTACATAATTGAGCCTCAGGGCCAACTGCCATTAGCGCACCACTTAATGGCACATTGGATACAAAAGTAACTCATACTCACAAATAATTCCATGTTTGAGATGCAGATGTCCAGCATCTTCCATCCAGGAGAATATAATTTCCATAATTTTATATTATGTAAGGTATTTGAGAACTGTGTCACATAAGTAGTTTACTTATGGTTTTTATCACATGTCAAAATGTATGCCTCATTTGACACTATTTTAAAGGTTTAATTCCATAGCAAAAATTATTGATGCTAAGAGTAAAACAGTTTAAGTTGAGTTTCCTTCCCTTGTGTATCTATGAGACTGTCCTCCAGGATGCCAATGACAGTGTATTGCAGTGGTAAGCCAACCGTGTTACAAGGGATACTGCATTCATTCTTTTACTCAACAAATACCACGGACTCTTGTAATGCAGCCACTGTTTTAAGTATTGCATTACCTAGATAGAGGGACTAACTATGCAATTAACAAGATAGATGGCAATTAACAAAGCAGTTAACAGAACAGATAAAATATCTCCCATCACGAAGCTTATATTTCACTCCACTAAAATTTTGCCTGACCGTTTCTGTTTCTCTCGATGCAGGAACCTTATTTATGGCACATAAGACATTATTTTTAATAATCATTTTATTGGTGTTATGCACATAATAAGCAACAGATTGTCATCTCTTGATTAAATAGTAATGAAAATAATTCATTTGGCAATGTAAGTACTTGCAATTCTGGATTTTTTTATTGATCTAAATAAATCCTTTTATCTTGTTTTCTCATTTACAATATGTAGCTCCCTAAAAACAAAATAATAATGATAAAAAATAGTGCTTCATATTTTGAAACTGAAGAAAGTTAAGATAATTCAACTGAGGAAGGAATTAACTAAAGTTAAGAGAATTAAACTCAGAGAATTATATTGACTCATTAAACAGATTATGAGTTCAGAACCAAAATGCTAGCTGTAACAATTTGGCCCTTTTTTATATGAAAGGTGTATTGTATTCTTTCAAATGGGATGAAATGTTTTTTTTGCTCTGTGTAGTTTTTTGCTCTGTGTAGTTCTAATGCCTTCTTGGGAACTAAACACACAGGCACACACAGACGCACACACATCATTCCTGTACCAGTTTACACACACATGAAAACACGATACCCACACGTGCAATTACAGCGACCCTCCCGTTTAGATATTGATTATCAATTAGTAAGGCAGCATAACTGTGAAATAAATTGTGGTTTTATCTCCATTTTCACATTTATTTTGTTGACTGTTTTCCACATAAATGACTGTAACTGCTTTTAAACTTACCAAAAGTTTCCTTTGGCTTTGTAAATTGAGTGAATGGAACAATTGTTCTTTCTGCTTACACAGAGAAACAAACAACTTTGTAAAAAAAAAATTCTATTCTTTGGCGGCCCCTATTTTTATCTTGGAGAGGATTCCCATTATCCAGACTCATAAGCTCGGCATGGTGAAATCTTATGATAGGCCCTTCGTGACTTTCCAATCCGTTACCTTTTTCATTCCATGCAAAATGAAATTCTGGAAATGCTTCAGAAATAGCAACCTCTTAAGGGTTCTGTGTTCTTGCATAACTTGCTATCTGCCTAGACTATATTTTTCCTGCTCTTACTTCATTTATTTTAACAATTCTATGTATGATTTCCCAAAACTCAGTGACCCTGGAACACTGTTTTGTCTGCAAGACACGGCAGGGTGCCTAGCAATGCTAGTTACTAAATAAGATTTTCCTAGCCAAGTCTCCATGAAATCAGTAAAGAAATTATCTAATTTTCCAACAACAACATACTTTCTTCAACCAAAATTTGGAGGCCAATGAAATGAAAAACATCAGAGTATTATTGGAGATAAATAGCTATCAACCACAGCTTTAGAAAGTTTGAGCTTGCCTGTTGCTGACTCCACATTGCAAATTCTTACATTAGTTCTGCTAGACTGATTACAGATATTGTAGGATGTTTGCCAGGTTATAGATCTCATTATTTCCAACTTTGATTACCTACTTTTTTATTTCTCATCAAACGGAGGACCTATTGCATACATTTTAGGCAAACTCTTTGAAGTATATCCAATCCTGTCCTTCAGAGGAAGTTTCTTTAGGCATAACCTCACATGTGTTGATTGCTTAACCCACACCACTTACCTTTCACTATAGTTACGGTCTCTGTCTTGCCTGCTGTACATTGCACATGCTCCTAATAGACTCTTTATTAAAGATTATAAAAAATTATTTTTGTGCCTTTCTCCGAAGTTTAAACTCTCAAAGTCAGATCATGGCCTCAGTCTTATCATTCTTCTCCTAGGATCTAATGCTATGTTCTAATTCTGTATTATATTGTCAAAAGACAGTTGTTGAATGAATATCCTTCAGACATTTTAAGGAATGAATACTTGAATTCCAGAACTTGCATATGGATGATTTACTCATTTTCATAGTGTGTATTCACAAATTTATTAATTTACTAATATAGTTTATTTTAAGGAAAAGGAAATAAAGAAACAAAAGCTGGCATGTTCTTACAGCAATATTATAGCAATACTAATAGATAGAGTATCTTTGAAAATTTAGACAATTCTATTCTTTTTACCTTTCAATAAATAATCCATTTTTGGAAGTACTTCAAAAGCCATGTAATAAATTTCAAATATAATTTCTCATTTGTTTTAAAATTTTATCTAAAGCTGAATATACTATGACAAGTCTTCAACACATTCCACACGGAGTAAAATAGACAAGGAATGAGGATGGATTCGTTTAAAAATTATATTGTTAAAAAAGTGGAGATTTTACCTCAGACAATATTTTAGCAATACCATCTTAACAGTGTTTCAATTGGGCCATGCAGGGTTATATCAAGTATAAAATAGATTGGATCTATTACAGTATTTTCAGATTATTGGTTGCAACTGATTAAGGTTATAAAATCAATTTAATGACTTTGCCACTAATATACTGTTAATAAACTAGAAAACATAAGAAATATGCTGACAATAACAGTGTATTGCACATTATATTATGAAACGGTGTGTGCATGTGTGTGTGTGTGTGTGTGTGTGTATCTTGTGTATCTAAGTCCTTCTGTGGTTTCTGATCTTTCAAGTCTGAAAACTCTTATTTCAGAGGACCTCAAAAATATCCTTCAAAACAATAGTTTACAACCTTTCAAGAACATAGCATAATTAAATAGTGTGCAGGAATCCACCAAACATACTTTCCCACAGCAAACCTTATTTTTTTCTATTCAGTGTGAAGTCCAGATATGTTGTATGAGGCTGTTGATTCCCAATGAATATTATAGGTATTTTGATTAGTGCAAAAGTTTTGTGGAATTATGTTGATCCAAAAATATCATCTCACCTAAATCCTGTTTTAGATCAAATATGTACATATTTCTAAAATCAGGAGGTCAGCGCTTTAGAGGTGATTGTGTGCTTCATTTACTGGACAAACAAGTTAAAAAATGACGCAATCAAGGGTTTTATTGATTTGTCACCATTACTTAACACTATTAATTACTATTTAAAAGAATAAATTATTTTTTAAAAAGGCATGGAACTTATGTGTATTTCACTATTTTCATTGTACAAATGATTTTGTCTGTCTCATTTTTCAGTGTTTCTACACTCGTATCTCCTAAGGTAGTGGAGGTCTAGTAAATCATAATTAAAGAAAAGAAGACTGCATTAGAAAACATTTTGGTGGAACAGGTAGAAATAGACTGGGATAGAAAACAGAGTGAAATATTCAGGAGATAATCAATCTAGAGCAATAGAAGGTACATGTAGCAGCCTTCTACTTTCATCAGTATCAGGATAATCATTATAATATGAAATGAGCCACATTCTTCTCATTTCTCATATTGGTCATATATTGAGCCCTCACTCCTTCAACCCTCTGATTCTCTCCTGATTCATTAGCTGCCTTAGCCTCTCATTGCTGGTTTATAATACATTTACATGAGATTGAATTTATTCATTCTCATCTCCCATGTCTAAAGACGGTTTAAGGTGAAGCTTGTTAATTTGATGAATGAATTTTACAGTTTAGGTCAGCTTAACAGCTAAAGAACTAGACCTATCTTTGCAGAATATTAGGTAGCAATCTCTCCAAATAAGTTTATTTAGAGATGTGGGGTGTATAGATACCTGATGAATTATTTTCTTTCTACATTTGCTATTCATTTATTCTATTTTCAGAGAGTGGCTAATGTTCCACAAACACACACATAAATAGGAATATATATACATACATATATATATATATACACATACATATATATATATATATACACACATACATATATATATATACATATATATATAATTTGGGGGCAGCGGCAAGAAAGTCTGACTCTATACAAAATTCATTCCTTGATCCATGTAGAAAAGGAAAGTACTTTATTCGTGAATAGGGATGATATATCAGCATGTTCTTTTTGTCTATTTGACTTGCTAACAGGAAGATGTTGATACTAAGGCAATGGAATTAACAGAAATTTTAAATTAGTCACTGCAAAAAAATGTTTATATTCATGTTATAATGTCAAAAATACCCTTAAAATATACTTATATTTCAAGTGAAATCTGTATTTGCCTTTTATTCTACCATCTTTTAAATTTTTATAAAGCATAACATCCTTAAGCAGATTGAAATGGTAATAGAATGTGAACATTTTATTGTATAATTTTATTTATTATACACACAGGATTTTTCTAATACATATCACTTTTATTTTCAAATAATTGAGGTTTTTCTGTAAGGCTATTATTTGTTTCATTCTACTAATTTTTTCATGGAGCATGAATAAAACTTGTCTTTGTTTTAAAAAATGAAATTAGGAAAGTTATTTTGGGTACTTAAAAAACCTGCAAACTCTCTGAATTGTGTTGCTTTCAGCAGAACATTCATTTATTTTAAGGCTATTCACTTGGAGAACATTGGATTCAAATGATTACATTTTAAAGTTAGTTCAATTTTGATGAAATTGAAAATATCAGTTTTCATTATAACCAAGAGA
This sequence comes from Gorilla gorilla gorilla, assembly GCF_029281585.2. NCBI lineage: Eukaryota > Metazoa > Chordata > Mammalia > Primates > Hominidae > Gorilla > Gorilla gorilla. The sequence continues at coordinate 91,440,560 of NC_073243.2, forward strand.
CTACTCATAAAAAAAATACCAGGAAGAAATTATGCTATCTACTCTGAAGTACAAAGTCACCTTACCAATGCATAAGAACATTAATTACTCTAGGCATAAATTATTCATCTAGTAACTTTCTCTCTTAGATCATGAAATAATTTCTCTGTAGTACAAAAGAAACTGTATTAATTTTTTTCTAAATTATGTGATGCTTTTTTAAAGCAAGAGTCTATTTTATTCTATCAAGTTACATATAGTAATTAAGAATTAATGGTTCTTAGGCTCTAAGAAGGGAGCTATGGGATTATAAAAAGGTATATAAGGCAAGGCAATGTAGTATTTATATTAAACAAAAAGTCTTCATTATATTCACCTCATACAATGAATATTTAACTTTGTATCATTTTTTTTCCTAAGCAATGTATTACTGGACTGTGTTGATGTAATACCACATGTAAATCTGTCACCTTCTTTGTCTATCTAACAGTTTGTTAGCAATTAACTAGAGATATATTCTGTATCTTCTGGAAATATTTTATTTATTTTCTTTGTACATTTTTTGGTTTTGTCATTCTGTATTTAGGCTTCTTTTTATTTAAATCATCATCATTGCATTAGAATTCACTGGAGTTATTATTTGTAACTCAAATCTAAATATTCCTCATAGAATAATAATTTATGATGAATTGCTGTGGGAGTAAAACCACTTCCCTTACTAACAGTTTTGGGATTTTTTTTTTTGTTTTTTTAGTTTTTGGCATCTGTCAAATTCTTAGAAACCACCAAAATAAAATATGGTGATATTTTACAGCCCTAAAGTTAATTCGCAAAAAAAATTTCATGTGAATTTTGTATCAAAAATATATGTGTGTATGTATATATGTGTATGCATATGGGTCTAAATGTATATGCATTCATATATATACACATATATACATGTTTATATATATTTAAGAAATACTTGCATTAAATATCAGATTCTTTTACCTCTGACATATTTTTTCAGGATAAATGAAAATAAGATAAAGGAGCTACCACATGTCCTGTTACTTTTACTGACAGATTATATTTATTGATAATAACCATGTTTATTTTCATGGGAACAGTGAAAGTAAGTTACATAAAATTAAGCTAAGAAAAGCTAAGCTATTGAGTATACACAAGAGCATAATAGAATAGTGGGAAGTCTGAGTTCAATTTCAATTTAAGAATTCATGAATCAAATAATACCTCACTTTAAAGTGCGGACAGGAAGGGAAGGCAAGCCAGATTCCCACAACAGAATGGAACAATCAATGGACCCAATTAACAACAACTGTTTCTGGCAATTTGAAATGTTACTTCATTATCTGGAAGTAGGCTGAAATGGATCTTCCTAATTATTTTCTTCCCCTGGGCTGCACATATTTATGGTTACTATATAGTATGTAGTAGTGCATCAGAGATAGGGAAAGGTGATTTAAGCAACATATGTAAATAAATATAAACCAATATTTGTTATGAGATTTAAAATCTCAGTGTGCTCAGTTCTAGATCATATGGCTTCTATATATAACAGTTAACTTCAAAAATCTTTGAAAACTTAGAAGTACTTAGGTTAAGCCTAACGAAAAGGCAATATAAACGTGATGATAATAATGACATCAATAATAATTGTGATGTTTAAAATAGTTCACAAAAATTGACAGAGGATTCTCAGATAAGCACACTATTTGATTTTACCTTTGCTATCTTTCACCACTTTTAAAATGTGTTCTCACAGATACTTGTGACAGTTAAGTATCTTAAAAAGTGTCTTTCTTATTTTTCTTATCTGGACTTACACTCCTGGTGTTGAATTTGCATTATATGGGAGCAAGGTGGCAGGCTAAGCTATTTTCTTCTCATGATCTTGCATCAGGAAGCACTGTAGAAGCTGGTGTTGTTACACCGATATTTTCCAAATTGAAACATCCATGCGGTTGGCCTATTCCAGACAGTGGTTTTAACTTGTCAGTATTTGTAACAATATCAGATCTAGGACCTGCCTTACCCACAATTGAGGTTTCTATTTCACACAGGGAACTAAAGAGGGGTTTGCAGGCCTGAGGTTGGGGGCATAGATACTGGAAATGTCAGCAATATCTTCTAGAAAGTCTCTGATGGACATGAATTTTGAAAATAGTAATTGATTAGCTCTTTTGTTCATGCAGCTTATTAACTGCATTGTATCTATCACTTTTCTTAGTACTGGCTATACAAACCCTGAAGATACAAAAGAGGACAAGATCTGGTTAATCCTTCATGTCCCAGAACAGTTGAATGAAATTGGCACTGACATGTCAATAAATGTTGACACACTCAGCTGCCTTGAATGACATTTAAGAGGCAAAACACCTTTTTCTTTGAATTTGAGCTTGAGGTTATGTGTGTGTGTGGCGGGGAGAGGGAACGGTCACTACTGTTTCTTCATTTCTAAATTGCATCTTCACATTGCTATATACTAGGTTGCATACAGAAGAACTTACTTGTGCTGGTTTAAGCCAAATATTACTTTCTTAAAATAGCTTGCTTGAAGACACTCCAGGAAGATCAGTGAAATAAAGCAGTGGCTATCCATCTGAATGTATGCATACCCCTTCCAAGAGACTGCTTGCTGCAAGATCCAACTGCTTCTAGTCACATACTTGTAGTTGTCAGTAGGGAAGGGGTATATGGATACTCTATAGGGACTTTTACTTCTATTTCACTTGAATGCTTGTGGCGTCTCTGAAACACTGACACCATTTTTAGTTTATTTATTAAATGAAACTTGTCCTTATTCATATTGGCTCTTCTCTGAATAATAACCTCAAACCAGTTGGTCTGATTAGGAGAACCTAGGTAATTCTGCTATCCCCAGTAACCACTGAAGACTTAAGAAATAGAATATAAAATATATATTTTTAGTTGTTTTGACAGTTCCACAATGCCATTTATTAACTTATGCTTATACCAGCTATTTTTTTTTTAAATCTTCTGTTTCAGGTAACATTCTGGCTACTGGCTTTATTACCAGGTGAATCCTTCCAGTTACCAAGATACACACAATACGTTTTATTCAATTTGCTATTGAAGTCTCTTTAGTCATAATTTCATTTACTTATTGAGGTCTCCTTCAGTGAATGTATTTTCCAGATCTCTTCTACTTTTTTCAAAACTTTACTGTTCACAGACACTCAAACTCCCAGCTTAACATACTCAAGCAACTTGATGTGAATTTCTTCTCATACAGCCATGTCACCTATTGTCTGCAATAATTCAATGGGACTTTCCTCATCAATGTTTTTAATTCCCTGATTTAACCTTATTTATTGAACATTTGGCCTACTCCAGACAGTGGTTTTAACTTGTCAGTATTTGTAACAATATCAGATGTAGGACCTGCCTTACCCACAACTGAGGTTGCTATTTCAAACAGGGAACTAAAGAGGGGTTTGCAGGCCTAAGGCACTATTCTAGGTACTGGGAATATGCCAGCTCAAAAAACAAATATTCCTTGTACAAGGGAGCTTAAATTCTCATACAAATGGTTGTTGAACTCAATGGTTTGAAGTTACTCTTCATGAACTTTCACTACTTTTCTCATGTTAGACTCCTCCTTTATGATGCGTTTTCTTTACTCAGCTTTTATAGTACAAGAGTATACAAGTTTCTACTCTCTCTAACATAATTTTGACTACTGAGTGGGCTTTCTAAAACTTTACAATCCTTAAGAACCTATTCTCAGCCATAACCCTTTTTTTCTTTACATTTTCCTGCTGTATACTTTAAATTCTCATTTAGACTTGTCAATTTTTTTTGAAGATCAGTTGTAAATATACAATTAGTCCCCACTTTTCTATGCTTCTTTATTTACAAATAGTGTTTAGATATATCTAATTGCCTTTTCCATCTGAAACCTAACAGGTCAAATCCTGAGGCGCTCAACTCTCCTCCTCAAATATCTCCCATATGTTTTAAACATAATAACATATTAACACCTTCTTTTACATTACAACACCAACTACTCCTCTTCTCCTCAGACCATCCAGTTCATCATTAAAGCCTGTTAATGCTTTCTTTACAGTGTCTCTTATTTGCTGCTTGTCTCTAGATTTACAGGGTATATTGTCCAAAAAGAGGAAACTTGAGACAATACTTTATGTGGAAAACAAGGCTTGGTTTGATTTTTAAAATACAAATACAAATTCAGTAGTTGGATATATTGCTTGGGTAGGCTAGAATCAACTAACAATTAAACATATATGTATATATACATACACAAACACACACACACACACATATATGTGTATATACATATTTTTTACCTTAACTGCTCCTTTAAGAGCTTTATCCCAAATACTGTTGCATTCTTGGGTACTGGGGGCTAGATCTTCAATGTATAAATTGGAGAAGGACACAATTTAGCCCCTAAAGTGACCCAGGAAGAAATGTCGCCTATTGACCTTGGCTAATCCATGACTAACATACTGTTTTAGGCATTATACAATGCCTAAATATTATGTATTTTATATATATATATATGCACACAATGACTAAATAGTATACATACATTTATTATATATGCTGTCTAAAATATACATTATATATATGTATAAAATATATATTATATCTATAAGATGCCTAAAATATACATTATATAATTTTTTTTAATTTTTACACTTAATGTGTCACTTTTAGGGGTTAAGTTGTTTTCTTCCCCAATTTACATGTTGGAAATCTAACCCCCAATACCCCAGAATGCAACTGTATTAGGCCTTTAAAGCCTTTAAAGAAGCAGTTAAGTTAAAATAGGATTGTTAGCTCAGGCTGTAATTCAATATGACTGGTGTTCTTTAAAGCAGAGTAGATAAAGATACAGGCAACACAGAAAGAGGAAAGACCATGTGACGATACAGGGAGAAGACAGCCATCAGTGAGCCCAGGAGAGAGGCCTCAGAGTGAAATCAGCCCGGCCAATACCTTGTCCTTCCAAATTACTTTTGGAAGTAATTTCTTACTTCCAAAACTGTAAGAAAAAGCATTCCTGTTATCTAAGCCATAAAGACTGTGATATTTTTTATAAAATCTCTCTACTTAGAGTTCAACAAATGTTTATTACAACTGCTGAATTTAACCAAAGTTCCATCTGTACTAACTAGCTTTCCCTCTGTTCTGAGCTCAAACCCTTTACCAACTATTAGCATTCCAGTCTGACAATCACATTATCATTCTGTCTCAATGTCAAATTGGCATTAGGCTCTGAATGAGATTGAACAGCGGAAAATAATAATTAGTATTTTGGGGAAATTAAGTGCTAGAAATTAAGGCGCTGACACCTTATCTAATTGCCTCTATAACTATCCATCTGTTTAATTTTTTTCCACTGATTCAGTAAATACCCCTAAACTTATACATGCTCAAGGAAATCACAATTTATTTCAGAACAGTATATTGTCACAGAGATTTTTGATCAACTGTGTCTAGTTTTCAGATAATCTGTGTCATTTAATGGTTCCAGGTTTGAGATCATTTCAGTTAACCTTTGGAGTAATCCATTTCATTTTCAAAAAGTGAGGCAAATACTGATTATTTCTCAGAGATGTTATTAGGGTTAGATGGAAAAAGTCACGGGGCAGTTTGTAAGAAGGATACTGCCTGGTGGATAAAATGCTTTCCACTACACATCGCTTTATGTACCAAACTGCTTTTAAACATTTGTTAAAAGAAAAACCTCAGATAAACGACATTTAATGAAGTTTATTTGAGGAAAGGATTATTAATAAATTGGGCAGCACTCAGAATCAGAAGAGGTTCAGAGTTCTGCCCAGCAAAATGAACAGAGAACTTTTATAGGCTGAATATGAAAGCAAAGTAGAAAAATTAACTGACTGGCCAGACCAAGGCATCTACCTTATTTGGGCATAGTGTGATGAGGCATTTGCCTTTATTGGATATGGTCTGATGGAAGATTCCTAGTTGTATAACCAATAGGCTAGTTGGCTCTTTGTGATTGACTGAGGTTCTTTTCTTTTTCTATTTTTCTTTTCTTCTTCTTCTTCTTTTTTTTTTTTTTTTTTTTTTTTGAGTTTCACTCTGTCACCCAGGCTGGAGTACAGTGGCACAAACTCGGTTCACTGCAGCCTCCACCTTTCTGGGTTCAAACAATTCTCCTGCCTTAACCTCCCAAGTAGCTGGGATTACAGGCGCACACCACCATACCCAGGTAATTTTTTTGTAATTTTAGTAGAGACAGGATTTCACCATATTGGCCAGACTGGTCTCAAACTCCTGACCTCAAGTGATCTGCACATCATGGCCTCCCAAAGTGCTGGGATTACAGGGGTGAGTTACTGCACCCGGCATCTGAGGCTCTTATCTTTTAAATCCAGTTGCAAGAATTGTTTCTCCAGTGTGCTTACTAAGAGCTATTAGTTTGAGATTGTCAGAGACTTCTGCTTATTTTAACACAATATTCAATAAGAATTACTGGTAGATTTCACTATAAAATAGATTTAAAAATGCATAGCATATATAGAAATTATCATGACACATTTTTCCTTCAAATGGGTTACATTAATAAGTATAAATATATTAGGAGAAATAGATGCAGGAATGTATTGTCATTCTTTAGAAAACATTTTCATAACATTTAGCATTTTTATGGAGTATTTATAAAAATGAGGACTTGGCCATATTTTACTTAGATAAATGTACTATGTTATTATAAAATAGAAAATCTAAAAGATTCTGATTTGAAACTCAAGGAGAAAATAAATTAAATACTTCACATGGCCGGCTTAGTGAAGTTAAATCCCTAGAGAATCTCCATTTATATTTTGGGTGTTGAATCTATTTGTCAATTTTATGTGCACTTCTGGCTCACCATCTGTTTAGCTTTGGTTTTTAATTCCCTAAGTGATAAAAACAAATATTATTTATTCCAATTATATTATGAAGAAAATACTGCTTTGCTTCTTCACAAGTATGTGATATAAATTAAATCTGGGTTATAGGGAGACATTTTTATACCTGAGTCCAAGGTATATAGAGGGTAAGCAACTTTCCAAGGTCATAAAATGTGTAGATAGCATGATGCTCCACTGATCAAAAACCTGTGTTGTGAGATGGCAGCTATGGGTGAGAATCTGGGATATAGAAGCCCAGAGCAGCATGATGACAGCTTGTCCACTTCACTCATCTTAACTTCAGTTTACCTATCTGTGAATGATGGTGATGTCACCTTACATGATGAAAACAGCTGGAGTCAATGTGTGCAAAGCGGCTGATGTGTCTGGCACATCAGAAATGTCTGAAAAACTGAGTTTTTTATAAGGTGATAGGGATTGCATGCTTTCTTCATAGTACGCCGTTAATAATTTTAAAATTTTGAGCCAAAATCACAGGATTAATTAAGTTCTTATTTCAAAACCAATGTAGTGAATGTATTCTGTACAACATTCTTTACTAAAGCAGGTAAAAATATTCGTAGAGTGTTATGGCCCTAGTTCTTTGCGCTTCTCACTTAAGCATTATATAAACTTGAAGTAATATATATTTCAAGAAAATTTGGTGGGAAATGAAGAAATTATACAAATAGTGAAAGCTTCCTGGGAAATATTTGTATCAAAAATATCACTATAAGAAGGGGTTTCTTTGGAATGGACTTATTGTTATTAAATTACTTTGCTGAATAAATATGTACTAGTATTGGCATTATCATTTTACATATTAGCCTTTGTTTGGAATTAGAGTGGAGTAAAACATCTGTTATACAGTGACACTATTACCTGGGGTTTCCTTATTTGCCATTTCCCTTTACTTTAATGTTTGAATAAATATCACATTTACTGCAAAAATAACACATATGTTAAGCCTTATGCAAACTGCAGTTCTTACTTGCTCAAAGTAGCTCAGCCTTCCTTTCTTCAGCACATCATGCTGTCAGAAAAATATACAATCTTCATCATCCTTTTGCCCCCTATTCACATTTGTGAGATTTATACAGAGTTTCAAGAACAATGAAGAAAAAGGGAAAGACAGTATGACAAAACACGTATTCAGTCCAGCCCTGACTACAGATAAATAGGAGTTTATCATTTACGTGAGGTTTTCTTTGTTGGGTTAAATCATAAAGTAGATCAAATTAGTGATTCTGGGAATAACTGTTGCTTTCACAATCTGTGAAAGGAAAATATACAATGACTTTTCCTTCTAGAACCAGGGAATGGTGTTATTCTCCTCTTTCTCTCTGCTCTTCTTTTTTATTAAACACTGATTTAAAGAGCATGGTAACTTATGTGATTCACCTTCTCCCCATCTCCTTCAGTTGAATCCTTGTGGTAGGAAAAGGGTTGTGAAGTGGTAACATACTTTTCTCAACCTGCAGAGTCAGGATTCTACTGGAATTTTGAATGGAAACTGGGATGAGCTAGGGACTTCCAAGAACAATATCACAGTCTTTCTTGAGGAGAGAGATTAGATGAGAACACCTTAAAAAAAAAACAGAGGTATCAGCAAAAAAATAGACGAGTGTTTGTGCTCTTTTACACTCACCTACCCAACATCAATATTTTATAGCATTCTCCCTTGGGAAATGATAGAAGATTATATCTTCACTCTGTAAAAACGCACATAGCTCTCTTTAAGAGATTGCCTGTTACCATCTGGATGATGGGAAATTCACTAATGGTCACACTTTTCAAGAAAATTCTTTCTAATTACTTTGTCTTGCTTTATTGTTTTCCTATATCTGAGAAAAAAATGCCACTAAAAGGTAGCAAATGAAGTGCTGAATAACACAGATTATTTGTGGTCCATTTTGCTTATATATGTCTTATTGTAAAACACATTGGGTCACAAACATATGAAAAAAAGTGCATCATCACTGGTCATTAGAGAAGTGCAAATCAAAACCATGACGAGATACCATCTCACGCCAGTTAAAATGGCAATTATCAAAAAGTCAGGAAACAACAGACGCTGGCGAGGATGTGGAGACATAGGAACCCTTTTACACTGTGGTGGGAGTGTAAATTATTTCAACCACTATGGAAGACAGTGTGACAATTCCTCAAGGATATAGAACCAGAAATATCATTTGATCCAGCAATCCCATTACTGGGTTTATACCCAAAGGATTATAAATCATTCTACTATAAAGACCCATGCACATATATGTTTACTCAGCACTATTTACAATAGCAAAGACTTGGAACCAACCCAAATGCCCATCAATGATAGACTGGATAAAGAAAACGTGGCACATATACACCATGGAATACTATGCAGCCATAAAAAAGAATGAGTTCATGTCCTTTTCAGGGACATGGATTAAGCTAGAAGCCATCATTCTCAGCAAGCTAACACAGGAACAGAAAACTAAACACCACATGTTCTTACTCATAAGTGGAAGTTGAGCAATGAGAATACATGGACACAGGGAGGGGAACATCACACACCGGGGCCTGTTGGTGGGTGGGGGAAAAGGAGAGGGAGAGCATTAGGACAAGTACCTAATGCACGTGGGGCTTGAAACCCAGATGATGGGTTGATAGGTGTAGCAAACCACCATGGCACTTGTATACCTATGTAACAAACCTGCACATTCTGCACATGTATCCTAGAAGTTAAAGTAAAATTAAAACGACAAAAAAACAAACACGTTGGGTCAAAAAGAGTTTGATAATGTTCTGATTAGAAAAGTGGCAACTTTCAGTTAACAAATTTTCAATTTCAAAGTAAGCCTAAAAGTTGCATTTCTTCATACAGACTTTTTTCCTGAAACATTAGGATTTATTAAAGAGGATCCATTTCTAGTATTATTTTCCTTTCCAGATGAGCATAAATCATAATCACTTATAAAGTCAGTAGAAAGAATAAGTAGAAATGCTGCTTACTGAAGTAAGGAGGAAATCGGCTGAATTGCAATTTAGACCAATGTCCATTTTACACCTAATGTGTAATAAATTTTACCAATTACTGAAATCAGTGCTCAAAAAATTCACCAAGTATAAGCAGAAACAGAGTGAATATGTGTGACCTTTAAAATATCTGGTGAAAACAAAACGTCTTAGAATTCTTGCTCATATTTTAAAATTTGCTTGAATTATATATTCAGTATAATGTATCATATATGTTTCAATAGGAAATACATTTCTCTTCCTATTTCAAATTATTTTGAGCAAAATAAGCTTTTTAAGATAATATGTGATGTTTATTCTATTAGCCCTGGCTGTCTTCAAATATTTGTTTCTTTGTAAAATAACGTGAACACTTTCTAAGATACATTTTCTCTACTGTATAATTATTCTAAAATCTAAGTAAATTTTTTGAATTCAGTATAAATAGAGCAAATTTAGGATTGTATTTAGTTATCATGCAAAACCATTTGTAATGACTTTTAACTTCTTTTCCTGACTGAATATAAAGTAGAATATTAAATGAAATGTAATATGTCAAATATCAAATAAAAATATTTAAAAAGCTGCCCAGAGTTTTCACTGCTGTAATTTTGTGATTGCTATACTTTAATCTGCCACTTAATGAGTAATTATATTGTCTGAGCGCTATTCTAAGCACTTCAATCACAATCCAATTTAATTTTTCCACCAGTTCAATGAGATGAAATTTGTGATAATCTCCATTTTTAGATGGAGAAAATGAGTTTTCAAGGAGTGAAATATCTTGAATAGATCATTGACATAGCCAGATTTTACAGAAGCCATACCCTTGTCAGCCCTGCAAATTGTTTGCAACCTATCTTTCTATTAGAAGGTAGGGGGTACATATCATTAAAAGTTATATTGTTATTTAATTTAGTTTTATTTGAAAAAGTTTCAATAATAATGCCATAAAGCTTTTTAGAAGTGACAGAGATCCTACTGGGAGTTGAAGCAATCATGTACAGCAGTTGGTAGATTTCCTATGAATGTGCCTAGGACTCTGACGGGCTAATTTACCCTTCAGGATGACCTAAAACTGGCGTGACTTTGATGTTTACAGTTTAATCATATATGTATGTGTATGATTAATATCTGATAATACAGTGGATTAAAAAGTGGAAAGCTCCAGAAAGTTGTTTTTGTTTCTTTTAAAAAGTTTTTGTTGACAAAAATAATATTAATCCATATTTACTCATAAATAGAAGACTGGTATAAATAAGGGATGATAAAATACAGAAATACAGTTAAAAGAGTAAAAACTGCAATAATTTCTCAAGAATCCTCTAGTAGTTTTTCATTGCACTCATAAAGTGTCTTTTCCTGAGAATAATAAGAATTTGGCTAATAATTATTATGCATTGCATATCACCAAATACAGTTTTAAGTTATCAATAGGAATTATCTTATGTAATTTCCATTAAATACATTATTCTGGTCTATTAATATCCTGCTATTCAATATGAGAGAACTGAGCCACAAAGTTGTCATGTAACTTGGCCAAGGTCACACAATAAGTGATGGAGATGGAATTAGGAGTAATGTAATCTGTGTTCAGAGCAAACAAAGTTTTGATATATTGCCTAATATTTGATGAAAATTATTGTTAGCACATTGGTATTGATTTAAAAAATCGGCATAAAATATTATAATTGTATCCAATTTGGATTTTTACCTATTTGGCATAGAGTCTATTCACAAGAAGATGTGTTATCTGGGAGAGAATGCATGTAAATAGCAGCCTACAACCATCTGTTTTATCAAGCCAGTTAAAACAACAACAATAAAAATGATAGAAATAAACCAATTAATTCTTTAAAGTATAAGATGACAGAATTCAAAATGTTAATATGTATGGCTGAATTTCAAGCTAAATATGACAGATTGTTTTAAATCAATATAATATTATATCTTGTAATATTCCACAGCTAAGAGTGAGGAATTATAAGAATAGCAAAAATCAGCTCTGCGCCCAATCTCCAGATTGCTACACACCAAAAGCAACTATTTTCAATTATTTTTACTATTTATTCTAAGATTTGTCAATTTTAGACATTGTCAACCTATGTGTTATATGGAACTATCTTAACACATGTACCTTCAGTTACAATATTCTCCACATCAAATTTTGATTCACTCTGTATCCAGTTTTAATTTACATGACTATATAAATATTTTCTATTGTTAACACCTGTAGTATACATTTTATCTTTCTTTTCTTCCTTTTTTTTTGTTTTTTGTAGAGTTTATATTGCCTTATTTTTATTTATTTTTTTGAGACAGAGTCTCACCCTCTCACCTAGGCTGGAATGCAATGGCGCGATCTTGGCTCGTTGCAACCTCCACCTCCCATGTTGAAGCAATTCTCCTGCCTCGCCTCCCGAGTAGCTGGGATTACAGGCATGCGCCACCACACCCAGCTAATTTTTTGTATCTTTACTAGAGACAGACTTTCACCATGTTGGTCAGGCTGGTCTCAAACTTCTGACCTCGTGATCCGCCTGCCTCAGCCTCCCAAAGTGCTGGGATTATAGGCGTGAGCCACCGTGCCCAGCCTTATTTTAATTTTTTTTTAACTCTAAGACTAAGTCTTTCATATTATCCGGACAGTTTCTAAGGGAAATATCAATAGAATTTTCCAGGTACAAAAATATGTCATTTTCTGGTTGACCCAGTCCTCATGTTTGTGTGTCCTGAGAACACCTCTTCTGGTGCTCTGCCAACGTTTGCTCTTATCCAGGAGGGACTGATGAATGTGCTCACTGCATTCTGTGGTTCCAGGATTCTGATTGACTGAAAATTCCCTCTGCCTCTCGCTTGTTTTTCCTAGTGTCTGAAACCATGTTTTCCTCCATCTTGGTTCACTTCGTATTTTATTTTATTTTATTTTTTTTAGACAGAGTCTTGCTCTATTACCCAGGCTGGAGTGTAGTGGTGGTATCTCTGCTCACTGAAACCTCCATTTCCCAGGATCAAGAGATTCTTGCTTCAACCTCCTGGATAGCTGGGATTACAGGCATGCACCACCACGCCTGGCTAATTTTTGTATTTAGTAGAGACAGGTTTTCTATGTTGGCCAGGCTAGTCTCGAACTCCTGACCTTAAATGATCTGCTTGCCTTGGCCTCCCAAAGTGCTGGGATTACAGGTGTCAGCCACTGCACCAGGCCTCACTTCCTCATTTTGATGAAACAGAATTTATAATATTTTTCTTGGAAACAAAAAAAAGATAATTTGAAACTCTGTAGATCTGAAACATCCTTGTTCTTTCCTTCCCATTTGTATGATAATATGATAATGCTGCTGGAAAAAACATATGGCCTGTGTGTTTCAGACCCTCTCGATGAAAACAATATTTTCCCTCAGATTTTTTTCACAGAAACTTTTTTATCCATAGAGTTCTGAAATTTCAGAGTAATTTGTCTTAGCAGACGATACTTGTCTTCAATCCTGAATAAAAATTCCTTATTAAGAATTATTACTTCTTTCTTTTAGTAGAACTCTTATTATTAGATTCTATGTGTAGTCCTTCTGGGTTGATCGTCTCATTTTTTTCTGCTGTAATTGTATATTTTATTTATATTTTTTGAAGATCTTCACTTCATCTTCCAAGCTCTTTACTGACTTTCATGTTTGTTACTTTTTTTCTATTTCTAGGACAATTTTTTTTTCTTTTTTTTTTGAGACGGAGTCTCGCTCAGTCGCCCAGGCTGGAGTGCAGTGGCGCGATCTCGGCTCACTGCAAGCTCCACCTCCTGGGTTCATGCCATTCTCCTGCCTCAGCCTCCCGAGTAGCTGGGACTACAGGCGCCCGTCACCATGCCCGGCTAATTTTTTTTGTATTTTTAGTAGAGGTGGAGTTTCACCGTGTTAGCCAGGATGGTCTCGATCTTCTGACCTCGTGATCTGCCCGTCTTGGCCTCCCAAAGTGCTGGGATTACAGGCATGAGCCACCACGCCGGGCCTCTAGGACAATTTTTGATTCTACCGTTGTTACAGTTTACTTTTCTTATTTTATGAATGTTATATCTTTTCACATCTCTTTGCAAGTAGCACTTATATTTCCTTTGCATCTTTTTTCTACTTGCAGTATTGTTGCTAATTCTTCTGTATTGCATTTTGCGTTTCTTTATTTTAGTTATTGACTTTCAAGACACAGTTTTTCCACAACTCTCTGACAATATTTGCTGTGTATTTCAATTGAACAAACATTTCTTAAAATTCTTATTATATGCTCCAATTTCGTGTGTATGTGTACATGGTATATGGATATGCCCAGCAGTAAGGAAGGAAAAGAAATTGATGAGACAGCAGAGTGATGACGTGGCAAGCTATGCTTAGGGTTGAAAATCCCATTATCAGAATCTGTTGTCTTTCCTAAAAGGCGTTGAGCTTTTCTGTTAAAGGCTCATTCAACCTCCTGCCTAGTGGGCGCACGCCTACTTGCTGGATTGCCAGAGCTGAATTGGAGAAGAAGACCAAAGGTTCCAGTGCGCAGTGCACAGACGTCCATTTATTCTCTCCGTTTTTCATTTGGAATATCACCACTTGCTTTATCTGTGCTTAGTGTTTCCACCAAATCATTTTCTCTCCTTCAACTCCTCTGGAGAAAAAATCTTTCTCTCCAGAGAGGGGAGGAGGGAAGAGTAGGGATACTGGTGAAGATTTGAGGGTCTAACTGTGCCATATAGTAACTTTGAAATCATCTCCTTCTTTTAATCTGGCATAAACCAACCTTCCCGACCAACCTTCTGACTTCTGCTATAAATCGAACTTGATTATGAGCTTTATAAATGCTCCGTGGTGTGAATTGGTAGATATGGTTAATATTTCTCTCTATAAGCACTTAAAGTTACCTTTTGTCCATTCTGGGAAGTTGCTTTTTAGTTTTTCACCTACTTTCAGAAATTATATATTGTGAATAAGGTTATGAATGCCACATATTATCATTAAACTTTAGCATAAGTTTTGATTTTTGAATTTGTGTTGGGGAGAGTGCAAAGAATAAGAAACAATATTTTTATTCTTATGTAAAAACTGGCTTCAGTTAAATTTTCAAATTGGTTGCAAAACTAAAATTTATATGTAATATAAAAATCCATTCACAGAAAACACATTTATCTTACATTATTAATTTAATATAATAATGTGTCACATAAGTAGGTATAGAACTACACCTGGCTATAAAGATTAATATTATTAAGTCATCCATAAACTGAGCCATTTAAAATCATGTTTTAAAACATTTTGAAAGTGTACTTTATTTAAAATAAGTATCTTATCACATATAATACAAAATATGATCACATATATTTTTAATTCCTTAGAAATTAAGGGATCTGTGAGCCTTAAATATTTAGACATGATAACCCATGTTCCTTTCTCTCCCTGATTATGTTACAAAAAAGTTAAAAGGCTATTTTTTCATCAAATTTGACTATAACTAAAATGTGTAGATACATTTGGAAAAACAAAATTTTTTTGTCCCACAAAGTAGTTAATTCTGTTTCTTCCTAGAATTTTCATACCATACACATTTGAAGTTAGAATATGAATTACAGGAAAACTATTAGTCTGATGTGTCATTACTATAAAAATGCTTCCCTAATTAACTTGTCCACGAAAAAGAGCCAGATAATATTTGGTTATAGAAATGGATGAAACAAGTTTTTAAATAATGAGTATAGGTATAAAGCCAAAGTCCTCAAATAATATTAGTACAATGTGTACTAATGTCTGTGTTTGGTGAATTTTTACATGTATGTGTGTATACATGTATTTATATATATATATGATTGATGGATATATATATATATATAATTTATGTATTTATACTGTTTTGTTGTATTCAGCCTATTTCATTATTTTACTTTGTTCCAGTACTTGAACTTTAATTTGATTTAATGAAACACATTCACATTTTACTTTTTTAATAAAGATACTTACCTGTGAAATCCTTCATGCTAACCCATGATTCTGCAGTTTTTAAGTTTTAGTGCCACAAATCATTTTTAATCCATTTGAAATATTTAATTTAAAAAGGAACTGATCATTCTTAATATAAAAGTTTCAAAATAGAACTTTATCTTATATCTAGGAATGTTCTGTATTTCATATTCATTTCAGCACTTACTCGTAAAAGCGCCAAGTCTGGTAGGAATGATCTTACTGTTGTTGACACTCTTGATTGACACCCAACAGTTACATCTCGTTCCCTTTTCTCAGGCTTCCCTCCATCTGAAAGAGCATAAAAAAAAAACCAAGTGATTGTTTTCTCAGTCGTCATAAAGGTTAAAAGTGGATACGTGTTCCTCTGCTAGCCAAGGAGGAACCTGTTGGGGGTTTCTGGGAAAGCTATTCCTTCTCTGATAGCGGAAGTGGAAGAGCTTTTAAGCTGCTCCTCATCCCTGCTCCCTGCTCCTGAATATGCTGATGGTGCACAAAGCTACAGAGGGGATCCTGTGTCAGTCAGATGACAACAAGTGAATCAAATGCCTGAGTTCTTGGTGACAGCATTAAACAAGGCAAACTTCAGGTTTTGTGATAAATAGGGAAAAAATCAAAAAGGATTTAAAGATCATACTGTTACTTGCTGGCAAGCTCACCTTAAAAGAAGGAGCAATCAAGCCTTATTAAAGCAGGAAAAGACAAACAGGAAGTTTTAGGAAAGTATTTAATTTTAGGATAAAGATCTAATGTTAAAAATTTCAGTTTTCGTGAAAAAGCAGTAACTATGCAAAATCAATGACTATGTAGTGAAAGAAGTTTTTTTGCTGACTTACTACTTTCAGGCAAAATGCCATAAAAGTTATTATAGTTCTGAGTTAATATATACTGCATTAGAAAGAGGCAATAAAATAGTTTAAGGTTTTTACAGGGAATGAAAAGATTCAGTAGTTTCTTGTAGACTCTTTAAATGACATATACAAAGAGATTTAAAGTAATTTTGGTTTTAGTTTATGGTTAGGACTAGGGCAAAATACAAAAGACCTTATTTATGTCTTTTGAAACTTTATTACTGCCAGGCAAGTAATATATGTTTATTGGGGAACTGTTGTAACTTAGAGTCATTTTATTTCACAAGTATTTATCGGTAAATGCTTTATTTTTCACAATAAAATGGTCCTGAGGGAATAAGCAAAAGCTTAAGTCGTCTTCTTTTTATAACGTTAAAATCTATTAAATATATAAAAGAACATAACGTTGGAATACATCGATTTTTCCACTTGTTGGTATATTGCTTTGTTTTTATTTCATTATTGGCATTCTATAAAGAATAAGTCCTTAACTCTTATCATTTCTAGTGGATGGATTTAACCTTTACAAAGAGCAAGTGCCCAAAGTGTGTAAAAAAGGTTCTGAGATACTGTGAACCACGTTTCGTGCAGAGAGCATCAGCGAGTTTGGTGTATTAACAAGGCTGTTTTAAAAACATCTTCAAAGTAGCCACATGACATTCACTGATTGTATTGCGTCTTACCACTGTTCTGGTGTTAATTCAACAAAATGCAGCCATTGGCAGCAGAGTCTCCAGGCTCATATAATCTGCTGTGGTGGTTAATGTTCAGCATTACTCTAAGAGTACTAAAAATTCACAAGAACCAAATGAATGGAAAAAATATAGTTCCTGTTGGATAAATCAAAAATATATTAGTAGAAAAGTTATTATTGAATAAGACTGTTTTTCAGAAAGAAAGGAAATCTGTCGTTTTTTCTGAACAATTAATATATAAGTAAAGGAAAATAAAATATAAATCATGAAAGTGGATAGACCTTGTCTACCCATTTATATTTACAAGATATATATGTATATATTCTAGTTAGCTTGAAGTGCCAAAAGAGTCCCAGGGACGGGCGCGGCAGCTCACGCGTAATCCCAGAACTTCAGAAGGCCGAGGCGGGAGGATCATGAGGTCAGGAGATCGAGACCATCCTGACTAACACGGTGAAACCCCGTCTCTACCAAAAATACAAAAAATTAGCTGGGCATGGTGGCGGGCGCCTGTAGTCCCAGCTACTGAAGGGGAGCTGAGGCAGGAGAATAGCGTGAACCCGGGAGGCAGAGCTTGCACTTAGCCGAGATCTTGCCACTGCACTCCAGCCTGGGCAACAGAGCGAGACTCCATCTCAAAAAAACAAAACAAAACAAAACAAACAAACAAAAAAAACAGAGTCCCATACCCTGGGTGGTTGGCTTATAAACAACGGAAATTTATTTCTCACAGTTCTGGAGGCTGGAAGTCTGAGATCAGAGAACCCGTGGAGCCAGCATGGTTGGGTTCTGGTGAAGGGCGTGTATTAGTCCGTGTTCACGCTGCTAATAAATACATACTCAAAACTCGGTAGAAAAAGAGGTTTAATTGGACTTACAGAAGCCTGGGGAGCCTTAGAATCATAGCAGCAGACAAAAGTCACTTCTCACCTGGCCGAGGCAAGAGAAAGAAATTGAGAAGCAAAAGCGGAAGCCCCTGATAAACTCATCAGATCTCGTGAGACTTACTATCAAGAGAATAGCATGGGAAAGTCCCCTTGATTCAATTACCTCCCCATGGGTCCCACCCACAACATGTGAGAATTCTAGGAGATACAATTTCAAGTTGAAATTTGGATGGGGACACGGCCAAACCATATCCCTCATCTAGTTTGCGCAGTACCAACCTCTTGCTCTGTCCTCGCATAGTGAAAATATGGAGAGAGAATGTTTCGGGTCTCTTGTATAAAAGCATTAATCCCATTCATGAGGGCTCAACCCTCAGGATCAATTCATCTCCCAAAGGCCCCACCTCCTAACTCTATCACATTAGGACGTGAGGATTTCAACGTATGATTTTGGGGTGACACAAACATTCAGCCCGTTGCATATACACACATCTATATTCATATGCATATTTACAAATACCCCTTTTTATACGCACACAGTTAAACTTAAGTTGTCTTATAATTAATCATTATTAATTGTACAAAAAAATTATTGAAATCTTCATTTGTTTTAAATATATCCATTGGGTTTTTAAGGGCTAAACAAAAAGAATAAAATTGAAAAACCTACTATATGTTTGACTTAGAATTCCTACATAAAAATGAAGACTTCATTACAGGGTATTTAGTAGCAAATGTCACTCTAGGAAGGTATGCAGGGTTACAGTGTGTGTACATGCGCATGTGTTTAACCGACTCTCCCCTGGAGGAGTTGTATGGAAAGAGGCAATGTAAACCAGGGGTGAAGTTAAAAAAACACTAGTCTTGGCCGGGCGTGGTGGCTCATGCCTTTGGGAGGCCGAGGTGGGCGGATCACCTGAAGTCAGGAGTTGGAGACCAGCTTATCCAACATGAGGAAACCCCGTCTCTACTGAAAATACAAAAAAAAAAAAAAAAAAAAAAAAAAAAATTAGCCAGGAGTGGTGGCGGACACCTGTAATCCCAGCTACTCGGGAGGCTGAGGCAGGAGAATTCCTGGAACCCCAGCGGCGGAGGTTGCGGTGAGCCAAGATTGCGCCACTGCACTCCAGCCCTGGCCGACAACAGCAAGACTCTGTCTCAACAAAAAATAAAAATAAAAAACAAAAACTAAAAGGCACTAGTGTCTTTATCTGTGGAAAATGTTCAGCTTCCCCGTTCCTCATTTCTGTAGTGTGAATCTAAAACTATAATCCTCCTCATAGGATTGTGTAAACTATATTAATTTTCATACGTGAAAAGTGCTTAGGTTAGAAGGGAGCCTGGTATGTCCTCGGAACTACAGAAAAGTCTAATTACTATGATGTTATAACTATTTGGGAGAATGGAAACTTTTGTACCTGTCTCTAATTTAGAGATTCCTAGTGTATCCTTTGATAAGTGTATGAGTAGGATCAGCATACTCCATTCTTTCTCATCTGCAGGAATATATGATTGATGATACAGTGCACCATATTTTATGTGATTTTGGAAGAGTAAAGGAAGCAGTGCTTAGCTGTCATCTCTAACTGTCTTCAATTTTTTCAGCCAGAGTTTTCTCATAGGACCGAATAAATGACATGTCGTAGAGTTTGTTTTGTAAAGGAATCCCTTCCTCTGATTACTACATACACTTGAACACCAAAATGGGGTTTCATCATATTTATTTACTTCCCCAATACCTTCTAATGCTAGTTTTATAATTCTGGAAACGGACCGTTGGAAATCATAGAATTGTGCTAAAAGCATAAATATATATTAGTTCTAAGAGTCATATGCTTTTTCTATCTTTGCTGAAATAAACTTATTTTATTCTGAAGATTTCCTATTAGTAATAAGCAAAAAGGAATTGATGAAGAATTCCAGGGAAATAAATATCTAGGAAACAATATTACCGTTGTTGCCAAGAAAAATTGTGTCTATACAGTCCTGTTATATTTATAATACATACTTTCGGGCAACAGAACAGCTACGTTATTAAATATACATCATGGCTTACAAACTATCAGCAAATTATATAGCATGAAAGAAAAAATATCTAACAAAAATGATTCATTAATACATATTTCTATTTTCAGGCTAGCCGCTTAACTATAAATTTAGACCTTGCGTATTGGAAATCAAATGGTTGTTATCCATACACTTATGAGGAAACTCATTTAATGTGTGAGCTGGAAGCTGATATATAAAGTTGAATATTATTTTTCTCTACTATAGTGCTTTTTCCTAGGAATAACTTTTTACTATATACTATAATGGGCACATTATTGAAAAATCTTATTCAATCTATTTTTTACCCTCCTTCCCTAAGCTAAATAATCTGGCTCTTTTTACTGATCCTGGAATTATTTTTTCATGTCTCAGGGCATATCTCCAAATTATCTTTTAAGTTTTCTCATGCTGTAAAGAACCTTATCATACTACTTCATATCAAGAATTAAGTGAGTGTAGACTTTTTCATTACTAGTCTTTTATTCAAGACTCTATGTTCCATGAGATCTACTATTATCTATGCATTTTGTGGTCCATATTTCCACTGAGTCAGCCTTTTGTGCATAATTTAATAACTAAAAATATTACCAAAGTCTGTGACTATTTCATGTATTTCTTTTTTATTTATACCACTTAAATGAAATGCTAATCTCTCTTTCATTCTCAGACTGATTTCCGTAAGTGGTATCACCTTTCTGAATATAGAAACCTATTAATTCTATATGCTTTCCCTTAAACTTACTTTTTTCTGTAAGCATATTCTTATTATGATGCATTTTCATTTGATTTCTGAAAACTTAGAATTATAGGCTTCTCTAAAATAAAATATAATTACTTAATTCTTCATAATCTGACAAAGTCATTTCTCTATTAATAGAACAGACTGATCTGTTTTTCTGCAAATTTAATTACAAACTCAAATTTATGTACTTGTAAATTTACTTTCTATGATGACCTTGTAATTTAAATACAAGTTATTAACTACAATAAGATCAAGTTCATTTTTCCTTTCCACAAATATTGACATAATATGCAGAATTTAATCATTTTTATTGTAGAAAGAACACTTAACACTTAACATGAGAGCTACTCTCTGAACAATTTCTAAGTATACCATATAGAATTAACTATAGGCACAATGTTGTACAGCCATTTTCTAGAACGTACTTATCTTGCATAACGGAAACATCATACTCATTGAATAGTAACTCCTATTTTTTCCTTGCCCCAGTTTCTGGCAACCACCATTCTGTTTTGTTCTTATGAGTTTGGCTATTTTTAATATAACATATAAATGGAATAGTGTAGCATTTGTCCTTCTGTGACTGGCTTATTTCAATAAGCATAATGTTCTCATGATTCTTCCACATTGTTGCAGTTTGTAAGATTTTCATCTTTTTATTTTTTTATATATTTATTTATTTATTTTTTTTAAGATGGAGTCTTGCTCTGTCACCCAGGCTGGAGTGAGTGCAGTGGCGCGATCTCGGCCACTACAACTTCCGCCTCCCAGGTTCACGCCATTCTCCTGCCTCAGCCTCCCGAGTAGCTGGGACTACAGGTGCACGCAACCATGCCTGGCTAACTTTTTGTATTTTTAGTAGAGGTGGAGTTTCACCATGTTAGCCAGGATGGTCTCGATCTCCTGACCTCGTGATCCTCCCACCTCGGCTTCCCAAAGTTCTGGGATTACAGGCATAAGCCACCGCAACCAGTCAGATTTTCATCTTTTTTAAGGCTGAATGATATTCCACTGTATGTATGTACTACATTTTCTTTTTTCATTCATCTGGTTTTAATTTTATTTTTTATTTTTTATTTTTCTGGAGTGCAGTGGTGTGATCTCTGCTGTCTGCAACCTCCGCCTCCCAAGTTCCAGCAATTCACCTGCCTCAGCCTCCCGAGTAGCTGGGCTTCCAGGCACACACCACCATGCATGGCTAATTTTTTTGTATTTTAGTAGAGACGGGGTTTCACCATATTGCCCAGGCTGGCCTCAAACTCCTGAGCTCAGGGAATCCACCCACCTCAGCCTCCCAAAGTGCTAGGATTACAGGCGTGAGCCACCCCTCCTGGCCTCATTCATCTGTTTATGGCCATTTAGGTTGTTACCACATCTCGGCTGCTATGCATACTGCTGCAATTAATATGTTAGTATCTTTTGGATATACCAATCTCAATTTTTTTTGGTAAATACTCAGAAGTGTGATTCTAGGTTATATAGTAATTACATTTTTAATTTTTTGAGAAACCTCTATGCTGTTTTCCATTGTGGCTACACCATTTTGCATTATCACCAAGAGTGCACAAGGGTTCCAATTTCTCTAGACCCTCAGCAACATTTGTTTTTGCTGTGGTTGCTATTGTTGTTGTTGTTTTGATGATAGCCATTCTCACAGGTCTGAAACGATATCTCATTATTGTTTTGATTTGTATTTCACTCATGATTTTCACATACCTGTTGGCCATTTGTATGTCTTAAAAAAATTCATATATTTTGCTCATTTTTCAATCAAGTAGTTAGGTACTTGGCATTTATTTATGTATTTTTTACATTTGGATTTACTAGAGTAGGTTGGTTACATGGATATATTGTGTAATGCTGGGGTTTGGGCTACTATTGAATCCATCACCCAAAGAGTCAAAGAGTGAACATAATAATAGCAAGTTTTTCAACCCTTTTCCTTCCTCCTCAATTTTGGGAAGCCCAGTGTCTACTGTTTCCCTGTTTATGTTCCTGTATAGCCATTGTTTAGGTCCCGCTTTTAAGTGAGAGCATGCAGTATTTGATTTTCAGTTTCTGTGTTAATTCACTTAAGATAAAGACCCCCAACTGCATTCATATTGTTGTAAAGGACATGATACCATTATTTTTTATGAGCACCTGGGGTGATTCCAAGACTTACTATTGTGAATAGTGCTACGATAAACATAAAAGTGCAGTTGTCTTTTTGGTAGAATGTTTTATTTTCCCAGTAATCAGATTGCTGAGTCAAATGGTAATTCTATTTTCAGTTCATTAAGAAATTTCCAAACTGCTTTCCACAGGAGCTGAACTAATTTCCATCTCCACTAACAGTACATAAGTGTTCCCTTTTCTCAAAATCCTTGCCAACATATGTTGTTTTTTGAAATTTTAATGATAGCCAATTTGGATCCCTTCCTTACACCTTATACAAAAATTAATTCAAGATGGATTCAACACTTAAATGTTAGACCTAAAACCATAAAAACCCGAGAAGAAAACCTAGGCAATACCATTCAGGATATAGGCATGGGCAAGGACTTCATGACTAAAACACCGAAAGCGATGGCAACAAAAGCCAAAATAGACAAATGGGATCTAATTAAACTAAAGAGCTTCTGCACAGCAAAAGAAACTACTATCAGAGTGAACAGGCAACCTACAGAATGGGAGAAAATTTTTGCAATCTACCCATCTGACAAAGGGCTAATATCCAGAACCTACAAAGAACTTAAAACAAATTTACAAGAAAAAATCAAACAATCCCAACAAAAAGTGGGCAAAGGATATCAACAGACACTTTTCAAAAGAAGACATTTATGCAGCCAACAGACACATGAAAAAATGCTCATCATCACTGGTCGTCAGAGAAATGCAAATCAAAACCACAATGAGATAATATCCCACACCAGTTGGAATGGCTGTCATTAAAAAGTCAGGAAACAACAGGTGCTGGAGAGGATGTGGAGAAACAGGAATGCTTTTACACTGTTGGTGGGAGTGTAAACTAGTTCAACCATTGTGGAAGACAGTGTGGTAATTCCTCAAGGATCTACAGCTAGAAATACCATTTGACCCAGCCATCCCATTACTGGGTATATACCCAAAGGATTACAAATCATGCTACTATAAAGACACATGAACACGTATGTTTACTGTGGCACTATTCACAATAGTAAAGACTTGGAACCAATCCAAATGTCCATCAATGATAGACTGGATTAAGAAAATGTGGCACATATACACCACGGAATACTATGCAGCCATAAAAAAGGATGAGTTCACATCCTTTGTAGGGACATGGATGAAGCTGGAAACCATCATTCTGAGCAAACTATTGCAAGGACAGAAAACCAAACACTGCATGTTCTCACTCAAAGGTGGGAATTGAACAATGAGAACACTTGGACACAGGACGGGAACGTCACACACCCGGGGCCTGTCGTGGGGTGCGGGGATGGGGGAGGGATAGCATTAGGAGAAATACCTAATGTAAATGACAAGTTAATGGGTGCAGCAAACCAACATGCACATGTATACATATGTGACAAACCTGCATGTTGTGCACATGTACCCTAGAACTTAAAGTATAATTAAAAAAAAAGAATAATAGCCAATTTGACTGATGTGAGATGGTATCTCATTGTGGCTTTAATTTGAATTTCTCTGATGGTTAGTGATGTTGAGCATTTTTTAATAAGTTTGTTGGTGTGTACGTCTTCTTTTGAGACGTGTTCATGTCCTTTGCCCAGTTTTTAATACAATTTTTTTTTGTTGTTTTGTTTTAGTTCCTTCTAGATTCTAGGCATGGGTTCTTTGTTGGATGCATAGTTTTCAAATATTTCTTCCATTCTGTAGGTTGCCAGTTTGCACTGTTTCTCTTGTTATGCAGAAGCTCTTTACTTTAATTAAGTCCTGTTTGTCAAATTTTTTGTTGTTGCATTTGCCTTTGAGGTTTTAGTTACAAATTATTTGCCTATGCCAATGTCCAGAAGAGTCTTTCCTAGGTTTTATTCTAGAGTTTTTATAGTTTGAGGACTTTATTCCATCCTGAGTTAATTTTGGTTTATGTTAGGAGATACGTGCCCAGTTTATTTCACTGCTTATGGCTATCCAGTTTCCCCAGTATCATTTATTGAACACTATGTCCTTTTCCTATTGTTTATTTTTGTAGATTTTGTCAAAGATCCGTTGGTTGTAGGTGTGTGGCTCTGTTTATTTTCCATTGATCTATGTGACTATTGTTGTACTGGTCCCATGCTGTTTTGGTTACTATGACATTGTAGTATAGTTATAAGTCTGTAATGTGATGCCTCCAGCTTTGCTATTTTTGCTTAGGACCGCTTTGTCTATTGAGGCTGTTTTTTGGTACCATATTAATTTTAGGATTGCTTTTTCTAATTCTATGAAAAGTGATGTTGATAATTTGATAGAAATTGCAATGAATCTGTAGATTGCTTTCAGCAGTATGACTATTTTAATGATATTGATCCTTTCATTCCATGAGCAAGGGATGTTTTTCCATTTGCTTATGTCTTCTATGATTTTTTTCAGCAGTGTTTTGTAGTTCTCCTTGTAGCAATTTTTCACTTCCTTGGTTAGATGTATTCCTAGGTTTTTTTTTGTGGTCAGGGGGCTATTGTAAATGAGATTGCATTTACTATTCAGTTATAGGAATTCCTTATATGTTTTGGATGGAAATTAACTCCTTATCAGGTACACAGTTTGTGAACATTTTCAACAATTCTTTGCCTGTTTTTTTTTTCACTTTGTTGATAATTTATTTTCCTGTGCAGAAGCTTCTTTGTGTCATGTAGTCCCATTTATCCATCATTTTGCTGTTCATACCTTTGTTATGCAGGAAATCCATGGAATCATTGCCAACAGCAAAGTCATGAAGCTTTTCCTCTATGCTTTCTGTTAAGAGTTTTACATTTTGAGTTCTTACATTTAAGTCTTTAATCCATTTTTGTTGATTTTTGTGTGTACTACAGTTAGTTAAGGGACTTTTTTTGTGTATATAATATTCTGTTTTCTTAACACAATTAGTTGAAGAGACTCTTTTCCCTATTGGGTATTGTAGGCACTTTTGTCCAACAACAGCTGACCGTGTGTGGGAATTTGTTTCTGAGCTATCATGTTTTATTGGTCTATATGTTGGTTTTTATGCCAGTAGCATACTGTTTTACTTACTGTATCATTGCAATATTATTTTGAGCCCAAGATGTGTGATATCTCTAGCTTTGTGGGTTTTTTGTTCTTAAGATTTGCTGTTTTGAGTACTTTGTGTTTCCATATGAATTTGAGAATTGTTTCTATATTTTATAAAAAATTAATTGGGACTTTCATAAAGATTTTATTAAATCTGTAGATTGATTTAAACAGTGCAGACATTTTAACAATGTTAAGTATTACAATCCAGAAATATGGGATATCGTCTCACTTGTTTGTGTCATCTTTAATTTCTTTCATCAATGTTCTGTAGTTTTTAGTTTTCAGGATAAGATTTTTCCCTCTTTAGTTAACTTTATTCTTAAGTATTTTATTCCTTTAATACTATTGTGAATGATATTTTCTAATTTCCTTTTCACATAGTTTGCTGTTAGTGTATGGAAACCAAAAAAGAAAAGAGCTTTTTTATTTTAAATGGAGACTTTAACGTTTCTACATATAAAATCATGGCATTTGCCTACAAAGAAAATTTTATATCTTTTTTTCTAATTTGGATGCCTGTTATTTCTTTTTTATGTTCAATGGATCTTGCTGGGATTCACAGGATTATGTTAAATAAATGTGCCAAGAATGGACATCCTTCTCATGTTCCTGATGTTGGAAGAATAGCTTCCAAGTTTTCACCCTTGAATGTGTTACTCTTGGCCTTTTTGCTGCTCTTTATAATATAGCAGAGGATATGGCCATTATTATATTGAGGTACTTTTCTTCTATTATTAGTTTTTTGAGAGTTTTTATCATGAAAGTGTGCTCATTATTGTCAAATGCTTATTTGCATCTATGAGGTAATCATGAGATTTTAATTTTTTATTTCGTTAATGTAGTCTATTAGATTAGTTTTTGTTTTATAAATCATCTTTACATCCCAGAGATAAGTCATATTTAATCATGGTATGGAGACTTTTTAATGTGCTATTGTTTCAGTTTGCTAGCACTTTGTTGAAGACTTTTGTATGTGTATTAATTCTAGTATATTGGTCTGTAGTTTTCCTTTTTGTGGTGTTTTTGTCTGGCTTTGGTATCAGATTAATGCTGGCCTCATATAATTAGCTTATGAGTGTTTACTCCTGTTCAATTCTTTTGCAGAGTTTAGGAAGGATTTGCATTAATTCTTCTCCAAATATTTTATAGAATTCACCAGTGATGCCATCTGCTATAGATTTTTCTTTTTTGAGAGTTTTTTGAATAATGACTTAATCTTCTTATTATAAATCCGTTTAGATTTTCTATTTCTTCATAATTCAGTCTAGCTAGGTTGTATATTTCCAGTAATTTATATGTTTCTTCTAGTTTACCTGGTTTCTTAGCATACAAGTGTTCATGATAATTTGTATAATCCTTTCTTTTTCTGTGACATCATTCATAATGCCTCCTGTTTAATTTCTGTTTTTATTTCTCTTTTCTTTTTTATTCTTAGTTAGTCTAGCTAAGGATATGTCAACTTTTTTTTCAAAATATTAACTCAGTTTTGATGTTGAGTTTCTTCTGTTTTACATTCTCTATTGGCTTTATTTCTGCTCTAATCTTTATTATGTTCTTCTGCTAACTTTGGGCTTTGTTCTTTTTCTTGTTTGTTGAGATGTAAAGTTAGGTTGTTTATTTAAGATCTTTATTTTATTAAGTAGGTATTTATCAATATAAACTTTCCTCTTAGTACTGCTTTTACAACATCTCATAAGGTTTGGTATGTCGTGATTTTTAAAAAATTGTTATCAAAGCAATTGCATATTTGTATTATCATCTCTTTTTTGACCTACTGGTTGTTCAAATGTGTATTGTTTAATTTACACATATTTTTGAACTTTTCTATTTTCATCTGGTATCAAACTAGTTTTATCCCACTGTGGTTGTCAAAATATTAGCTTGATATCAATCTTATTAAATGTGTTAAGACATGTTTTGTGGCCTAATATGTGCTGTATCTTGAAGAATGTTTCGTGTACACTTCAGAAGAATTTATGTTCTTTTGCTTTGGGGTAAAATGCTCTGTATATGCCTGTTAGGTTCATTCGCTCTATAGTGTTGCTTACATCATTTGTTTCCTTAAGTGTGGTATTGTAGTCACCTACAATTATTGTCTTCCCTTCAATTTTGTGAAATTTTTAATATACTTATATGTTTTAATGTTAGAGGCATACATATCTATAATTGTTATAACTTCCTAGTCAATTTATTCTTTTATCATTACATAATGTCCTTCTTTGTCTCTTGCAGTTTGCAGTTGTTTTTAACGTAAAGTCTAGTTTTTTTCTGAGATAAGTATTCCTAGCTTTCTTTGTTTTAATTACTATTTGTGTAAAATATTTTTTCCATTTCATTATTTATTTAAATCTAGAATCTCTTGTAGAAAACATATTGTTGGATCATATTGTTATTTATTGGTCTGTTCCATATGTTTTATTGGTGTGTCTTTCACATTTACATTTAAAGTAGTTATTGATAGGGAAGAATTTACTATGCCCATCTCATGAATTAATTTCTGTTCTTCTTAGTTCTTATGCACCTTTTTCCCTCTTATACTGTCTTGCTTTGTATTTTTATTTTATATTTAGTATTAATATGCTTTCATTTCTTTCTCTTTTTTGTATAATTTATATTTGCATTTTCTTCATGGTTGGCATAAGATTTACTTAAATATCTCACACTAATAACAGTCTATTTGCACTAATAAGAACTTAACTTCAATGGCATACAAATTCTATATTTTACTTCTTCCCCTCAAAACTTTGTTAATGATGTCACACTTTATCTCTTTTTATTTTACCTCTTATATAGGATTGAAAGGATTTACCCCCAAGATTAAAAATATGCATTATTCTGTATTTGTCTATATTTTTACCTCTACCAATGAGTTTTATACTTGGTAGGCTATCATGCTGCTCTTTGGCATACTTTTGCTTCAATGTGAGCATTGTTTTCAATTTAGCATTTCCTGTAGGGTAAGTCTAGTGGTGATGAGCTCCCTCACCTTTTTTTATTTACCAGGGAAAATCTTTATCCCTCTTCATTTTTGAAGAACAATTTTGCTGGTTATGGGATTCTTGGCTGGCAGTTTTTTTCTTTCAGTAATTTATCCCAGGCCCTTTTGGCCTAAAAAGTTTCTACTGAGAGGTAACCTGATATTGTTATGGAGATTCCCTTGTATGTTTTGAGTCTCTTTTTTCTTGTTGCTTTCAAATATATCTTTTTATCTTTGACTATTGATACTTTAATTGATGTGCCACAGTATGGATTTCCTTGGTTTTATCTTATTGAGGCAGAGAGAGTCTTTTAGGATTTTGAATTAGATGTTCATTTCTTCATTGGGATTAGGGAAATTTTCACCTATTATCAATTTGAATAAGTTTTCTGTCCTTTCCTCTCTTTTTCTTCTGGAACTCTAATGTGTCTATTTGTCTTCTTGATGATGTCCGATAAGTGCCTTATGTTTTCTTCAAGTTTTAAAAAAAAAAAAAACTTATTTTTTTTTCTTTTCTGACTGTGATATTTAAAGCAACCCACATTTAAGCCAGTGTTACATTCTTCTGTTTAATCTAGTCTGCTATTGAATCCTTCTATTGAATGTTTTAGTGAGGTTACTTTCTTCTTTCACTAAAATTTCTGTTTGGTCCTTTTTATTATGGGCCTAGTTCATTTTTCCTGTGAGATTCTGTTGAGCACTTCTACAAGTTTTTTTTTTTTTTCCTCATTGGTATATATGCATTAGAAAAATCTATCACCTCTACCAGTCTTCATGGATTGACTTCAATTAGGAGAAGATCATCACCAACCAACCCAGCCAGAGATTCTGGGGGTTCTCTAAAACCTTTGTGCTACCCTAAACCACTGTCTTTTTTCTTAGTGGCCCCTAGGTGTCTAGAGTATGCCAAGTCTCTTTAGTTCTCTGTGATAGATGAGGCAGAAGCCAATCATTCTGACATCATTCTGAGAAGTTGAAACATTGGTTGTGTGGTCCAAATCTTTCCCTCCCCTGGGAAAAAATGAAAGCTAGATTTTTCACCTACTTGCTCTGCAGTTAGCCAGATAGCTGTGGCAAGTGTCTGTGCCAGTTTAGACTACTATATTGTTCTTTTAAATACCTGGGGGTCTAGTGTATATTGGATCTCATCATTGCTTCAAGACAGGCAAGACTGAAGCAAATTCCTTGAATAGCCCCTGGATAAGTTGGAATATTTGACCCATGGTCTAGCTCTTTTCCTAGGAAGAGGTTGGCAGCTAGAAGTTTCCTCCTTATTATATAATGCTGCACCACGGATAGGATTATACTGAGATGTTGCTTCCAATTTTCCTACCAGTTTTAATGTGGCTAACGAAGGGTGCCAAAGCCTTTTGACTAGTTTATGTATTTCTAACAAAAGGAACTTATACTTGCATTATTGTTGAATTGGTGTGTCTATGGGAAGAAGAGCTTGGGGTTCCCTATTCTACTATCTTGCTTCTGCACCAAAGAATCCTCTAAAATTTAATCATTCTTAAGATAAATCAGCACATGTCTACATAACATTAATAGTGCTCCCTTTTAAATGTTATTCAATTCTTGATAGTTTCTTTTTTTAATAGCCATTTATTATTGTTTTTCATTTTCTACATGACTTTTTTCTCTTTTTTATTATACTTTAAGTTTTAGGGTACATGTGCACAACGTGCAGGTTCGTTACATATGTATACATATGCCATGTTGGTGTGCTGCACCCATTAACTCGTCATTTACATTAGGTATATTTCCTAATGCTGTCCCTCCCCCCTCCCCCACAACAGGCCCCAGTGTGTGATGTTCACTTTCCTGGGTCCATGTGTTCTCATTGTTCAATTCCCACCTATGAGTGAGAACATGCAGTGTTTGGTTTTTTGTCTTTGCGATAGTTTGCTGGGAATGATGGTTTCCAGCTTCATCCATGTCTCTACAAAGGACATGAACTCATCCTTTTTTATGGCTGCACAGTATTCCGTGGTGTATATGTGCCACATTTTCTTAATCCAGTCTATCATTGTTGGACATTTGGGTTGGTTCCATGTCTCTGCTATTGTCAATAGTGCTGCAATAAATATATGTGTGCATGTGTCTTTATAGCAGCATGATTTATAGTCCTTTGGGTATATACCCAGTAATGGGATGGCTGGGTCAAATGGTATTTCTAGTTCTAGATCCCTGAGGAATCGCCACACTGACTTCCACAATGGTTGAACTAGTTTACACTCCCACCAACAGTGTAAAAGTGTTCCTATTTCTCCACATCCTCTCCAGCACCTGTTGTTTCCTGACTTTTTAATGATCGCCATTCTAACTGGTGTGAGATGGTATATCATTATGGTTTTGATTTGCATTTCTCAGATGACCAGTGATGATGAGCATTTTTTCATGTGTCTTTTGGCTGCATAAATGTCTTCTTTTGAGAAGTGTCTATTCATATCCTTCACCCACTTTTTGATGGGGTTTTTTTTTCTTGTAAATTTGTTTAAGTTCTTTGTAGATTCTGGATATTAGCCCTTTGTCAGATGAGTAGATTGCAAAAATTTTCTCCCATTCTGTAGGTTGCCTGTTCACTCTGATAGTAGTTTCTTTCGCTGTGCAGAAGCTCTTTAGTTTACTTAGATCCCATTTGTCAATTTTGGCTTTTGTTGCCATTGCTTTTGGTGTTTTAGACATGAAGTCCTTGCCCATCCCTATGTCCTGAATGGTATTGCCTAGGTTTTCTTCTCGGGTTTTTATGGTTTTAGGTCTAACATTTAAGTCTTTAGTCCATCTTGAATTAATTTTTGTATAAGGTGTAAGGAAGGGATCCAGTTTCAGCTTTCTACATATGGCTAGCCAGTTTTCCCAGCACCATTTATTAAATAGGTAATCCTTTCCCCATTTCTTGTTTTTGTCAGGTTTGTCAAAGATCAGATACTTGTAGATGTGTGGCATTATTTCTGAGGGCTCTGTTCTTTTCCATTGGTCTATCTCTCTTTTGGTACCAGTACCATGCTGTTTTGGTTACTGTAGCCTTGTAGTATAGTTTGAAGTGGGGTAGCGTGATGCCTCCAGCTCTGTTCTTTTGGCTTAGGATTGACTTGGCAATGCGGGCTCTTTTTTGGTTCCATATGAACTTTAAACTAATTTCTTCCCAATTCTGTGAAGAAAGTTATTGGTAGCTTGATGGGGATGAACTTAATAAATTAACATAATTTATTTATAAATCTGTTCATCTATTTGGAAATATCAAGTAAAATAGTAGCAGTCTTGAGTGTAATGATTACAATATATACTTCAGTGTGCAGCAGGACTTCTGTAGGTTCGTGCCAGTGGGTGCAGTCATACCTGTACTATTTATTGTGCTTTTACTTTATTGTGCTTCACATATATTGCTCTTTTACAAATGTAAGGTTTATAGCAACCCTGCATGGAGTAGGTCAACTCACGTCATTTTTTCAATAGCATGTGCTCACTTCATATCTCCATATCACGTTTGGCAATTCTCCCAGTATTTCAAACTTTGCCACTATTATTGTGCATGTTGTGGTGATCTGTGATCACTGGTCTTTCATGTTACTATTGTAATTGTTTTGGGGTGCCCTTATAAAATGATGAACTCTATCAATAAATCCTGTGTGTGTTATGGGTGCTCTAAGAACCAGCCATTCTGCTATCTCTCTCCCTCTCACAGGCCGCCTTATGCCCTGAGACACAGTAATATTAAAATTAGGCTAAAAAAAATTGTGTAATGGCCTTTAAGTGTTCAAGTGAAAGGAAGAATTCCATACCTATCTTTAAATTGCAAGCTGGAAATGATTAAGCTTGGTGAAAAAGGCATGCCAAAAGACAAGACAGACCCAAAGCTAGGCCTTTTGCATCAAAGAGTAAGCCAGGTTGTGGATGCAAAGCAAAAGTTCTTGAAGGAAAATAAAAAGTGCTCCTGCAGTGAACACACCAATGATAAGAAAGCAAAATGGCTGTATTTCTCATATGAAGAAAGTTTTACTGGTCTGCTTAGAAGATCAAACAAGACACAACATTTGCTTAAGCCAAAGCCCATTCCAGAGCAAGGATTTAAATGCTCTTCAACTCTATGAAGACTGAGAGGGGTGAGAAAGCAGCAGAAGAAACGTTGGAAGCTAGCGGAGGTTGGTTCACTAGGTTTGAGGAAAGAAGCCGTCTCCATAATGGAGATATGCAAAGTGAAGCAGCAAGTGCTGATGTAGAAGCTGCAACAAGTTATCCAGAAGATTCAGCTAAGATCTTTGATGAAAATGGTTACACAAAACAACAGATTATCAATGTAGGGAAACCGTCTTATATTGGAAGAAGCTTCCATCGTGCCATCTAAAACTTTCATGTAGAGAGAAGTAAATGCCTGGTTTTTAAAGCTTTGAAGAACGGGCCGACGCTAACTTTAGGAGCTAATGCAGCTGGTGGCTTTAAGATGAAGCCAATGGTCATTTGCCGTTCTGAAAATTCCAAGGCCAGTTTAGAATTTTGCTAAATCTGCTCTGCCTGTGTTCTATAAATGGAACAACAAAGCCTGGATGACAGAAACATTTTTTACAGCATGGTTTAATAAATATTTTGAGCCCATTGTTGAGAACTACTGCACAGAAAACAAAAAGATTTCTTTCAAAATATTACTTCTCAGTGACAATACACCTGATAAACCCCCAAAACCCTGACTGAAATGTACAAGTAGATTAATGTTGTTTTCATGTCTATTGACACAACATCTATTCTTCAGCCCATGGATCAGAGTAATTTCAACTTTCAATTTTTTATTATTCAAAAAATACATCTTGCTTTTCAACCCTCAGATACTGTGCTCACGATCTGGGTGACAGGATCATTTGTACACCAAACTCCAGTGACACACACTTTACATAAGTAACAAACCTGCACATGCACACTCTGAACCTACACTAACAGTTGGAGAAAAAAAAATTAAGGCTATAGCTACCATAGATAGTGATTCCTCTGATGGAGCTGGACAATGTAAATTGAAAGCCTTCTAGAAATAATTTACCATTCTTGATGCCTTTAAGAAAGAACATTAGTAAAACAAATAGGTGAGGAGTTGTTTCTTATGGGTAAACAAAGAAAGTGGATTATGGATATAGAATCTACTTTTGGTGAACACGTTGTGAATGTTTTTTGTTTTTTGCTTTTGAGACAAAGTCTTTCTCTGTCACCCAGGCTAGAGTGCAGTGGCACCATCTCTGTTCACTGTAACCCCCGCCTCTTGGGTTCAAACAATTCGCACGCCTCAGCCTCTCAAGTAGCTGGGATTACAAGTGTGTGCCACCACACCTCGCTGGTTTTTTTTTTTTTTTGTATTTTTAGTAGACATGGCATGTTGGCCAGGCTGGTCTCAATCTCCTGGCCTCAAGTGATCCACCTGCTTTGGTCTGTGAACATTCTTTTTATTTATTTATTGTTTTTTTCAAGATGAAGCCTTGCTCTGTTACCCAGCCTGGGGTGCAGTGGTGCAATCTCAGCTCACTGCAACCTCCGCCTCATGGGTTCAGGCAATTCTCCTGCCTCAGCCTCCTGAGTAGCGGGTATTCCAGGGGCCTGACACCACGCCTGGGTAATTTTTGTATTTTTAGTAGAGATGGGTTTTTACCATGTTGGCCAAGCTGGTCTCAAATTCCTGACTTCATGATCCACCTGCCTCAGCCTCCCAAAGTGTCTGTGAACAATCTAAAAATGACAACTACAGGATTAGGATATTTCATAAATGTAGTTGATAAAACAGAGGCACAGTTTGAGTTAATTGATTCCACTTTTGAAATTAGTTCTACTGTGGGTAAAATGCTATCAAATAGCATCGCATGCTACAGAGAAATTTTTTTTTTTTTTTTTTTTTTTTTTTTGAGACGGAGTCTGGCTCTGCCGCCCAGGCTGGAGTGCAGTGGTGCGATCTCGGCTCACTGCAAGCTCCGCCTCCCGGGTTCACGCCATTCTCCTGCCTCAGCCTCCCCAGTAGCTGGGACTACAGACGCCCACCACCAAGCCCAGCTAATTTTTTATATTTTTAGTAGAGATGGGGTTTCACTGTGTTAGCTAGGATGGTCTCGATCTCCTGACCTCCTGATCCTCCCGCCTCGGCCTCCCAAAGTGCTGGGATTACAGGCGTGAGCCACCGCGCCCGGCCCAGAGAAATATTTTATGTAAAAGAGAGTCAAGGCAGCAAACATCATTGTCGTCTTATTTTAAGAAACTGCACAGCCACCCCCAAACTTCAACAAGCAGCACCCTGATAAGTCAGCAGCTATCAACATCAAGGCAAGGCCCTTTGCAGCGAAAAGATTGTTACTTGCTGAAGGTTCATATAATCATAATTTTCAGCAATATTTTAAGTTAAGATATCCACGTTTTTAGACAATATTACTGTACACTGAAGAGACTATAATTTAAAGATAGCTTTTTAATGCACTGAGAAACCAAGAAAAAATATGTGATCCAATTTATTTCTATCTTCACTTTACTGTGGTAATCTGAAACCGAATCTGTGATATCTCTAAGATGTGCTTGTGTACATTTTTTTCCTGTACAAACAAAAAATGATTCTTATTCTCTCACTAAATGTACCTTCTAGACACATATTTCACAAGCATTGGTACAGGGCCTATGATGTCAGGCCTTTTTCCAAAGTCAGGCATGATGCAGTGAATCTAGATTTTATATTCTATCCAGTAGAGTAAGCAGGCAATGACCAAATACACAGAGTCCATCTCAGATTGAGAGACATTCTGGAAGTAAGAATGTGGTATGCTAGAATAATTTGTTTAAAAACATCAGACTACCAAATCCTTTCTGAGTAGACTACATGTAGAGAGCTGAACGTTGAAAAAGAGCCTGCACAAAAGAGATGAGGGAAAAAAATCTTCTAGGCATATGAAAAGAAAGTGCAAATTTTGTGAATTAAGGCTTGGTACATTCTAGGAACAGAAAGCTTGTGAGAATAGAGTGAGTTGATAAAAAGAGCCATGCTAGATGAAGATGGGAAAGTAAGCAGAGCCAGATAAGAAGGCTTAGAAGATCAAAGGAAGTTTTGGGCATTTCACTTTTAGTACAATGAAATGACACAAATGAATTTCAAGCAAGGGATTAATATGACATAATTTATAATTTTAAATAACACTCTGGTCAATATGAACAAATTAATGTTGTAGTTAATTACTGGAAACATCAAAACCAGTTATGGAAATGGAATACTCCAATTGATGAATGATGATAATTTGGTCTAGTTTCTTAGCAGTGAAGAAAGAAGAAAGTAATATGGAGATTTTGCTAGTGGATTCATCAGAACATGCTGAAGGATTGTGTGGGGAAATACGAAAAGAAAACAAGACATTTTCTATTTTATAATTTGATCAACTAAGTATATAATTTTGTGGTTTCTTTATGTGAGAAAGAAGGAAAGAGGAATGTGGTTTTGAAGGTGAGGAAATACAGTTTTATCACTTGGTATATAAACATTCAGAAACCATGTTCAGAAGAAAGACACAGAGACCTATTTAACAATTTATGCTACCGTATGTAGAAAGCATAGGATTTGATGTAAGGTAAAAGTTTGAAACTCAACATTTGTATACTTTTTAACCATTTTCTCAAATTCTATAAACTTTACATTCCTTGACTGTAATTAATACACATATCTTATAAATCTATAGAGTTACA
The DNA here is from genome assembly GCF_029281585.2 of Gorilla gorilla gorilla. NCBI lineage: Eukaryota > Metazoa > Chordata > Mammalia > Primates > Hominidae > Gorilla > Gorilla gorilla. The sequence goes on from NC_073243.2 coordinate 91,477,538, forward strand.
TGAGAAATACATGTAATACATACATGATATGCACCTAATTAATGATAGTTTCATTATTTTGACTACTTAAGTGTAAGTATAAATATATTCGAAATTAGGAATTCCACAAAATATTTAGCTTACAAATCTGGTCTTTTTATCAACATCGGGAATATTATTTCAAGACAGTTGTTATAATTGACATTGTGCTAAATAAACACTGTGCAATTCAAAAACGCTGGAAAAATGTTGAAGACACTTCTTAATATAATTTATCCCATTTCTTTTTCTCAGAATTTTACCATAGCATTTCTTCAGGAAACATAAATAATTCAAGAAGTACATAACTCAAAAGTCAGTATGAGTAAAGAATAAGTAAGGTGTGGTGTCTGAATGGGCACTATGAATGAAAAGAGGGAAAAAAATTCTGAATTTCAGTGCAAGGGATAAAATTTTAAGTTTCAGTATAAGGGATTTGTTTGGTTGGTTTTTATTTATTTATTAGGTTTATTTGTTTGCTTATTTACTTATTACTTACTTATTTTACTTATTTTATTTATTTGATTACTTGGCTTTTGATGAAAACATAGGTTTGTAGGGAAGTGCAGGGTCTGGAGTGCAGTGGCACCATCTCTGTTCACTGCAACCTCCGCCTCTTGGGTTCAAACAATTATTGTGCCCAGCCTCCTGAGCAGCTGGGATTACAGGCGTGTGCCACCACACCTCGCTGGTTTTTTTTTTTTTTTTGTATTTTTAGTAGACATGGCATGTTGGCCAGGCTGGTCTCAATCTCCTGGCCTCAAGTGATCCACTTGCTTTGGTCTGTGAACATTCTTTTTATGTATGTATTTATTTATTTATTTTGAGATGAAGCCTTGCTCTGTTGCCCAGCCTGCAGTGGCACAATCTCGGTTCACTGCAACCTCCGCCTCCTGGCTTCAAGCAATTCTCCCACCTCAGCCTTCTGAGTAGTGGGTATTACAGGTGCCTGACACCACGCCTGGGTAATTTTTGTATTTTTAGTACAGATGAGTTTTTACCATGTTGGCCAAGCTGGTCTCAAATTCCTGACCTCATGATCCACCCGCCTCAGCCTCCCAAAGGGTCTGTGAACATTCTTAAAATGACAACTACAGGATTAGGATATTTCATAAATGTAGTTGATAAAGCAGAGTCAGAGCTGTCTGTATTGATCTATACAAACATGTAGATGAGTCGATATTATTATATTATCAAACATGGTGACCACCAATACCCTGTTTTGTCCAGATACCACACAGCAGGTTTTCTATGATAAATACATTGTAGGCCACAGGTAGGAGGATTTAATAATTAAAATATGAAGTTAAACATTTCTGATGATATATAAAGTATGAGTGTGCACTATCTTATAGCACGGAGGGTGTTTCAGAGCAGGGTTTCTGGATTACCCCTGTTTGAGCTCCTGCTCTTCAGCATACTGGTGAGGTAATTTTGCTTGTTACTTGGTATTTCTGGAGGCAGATTTCCATGTCTCAAAGAAGATAATAATTTCACTCTCATGAGCTATTTGAAAGGATTCAAAGATACTGAGTGAGCCTATAATTAAAAATGTGTGTAAGGGCTTATTTATTCACAGCTACTATTGTTACTACAGTATATCTTAACAGTATAAACAAACCTAATATTTATTGAATGTCTGAATGCTAGGATATTATTTATACTCTTAATATCTCTAACATCAATTAACTCCATTTTATAAAAGATGAAATTCAGATTCAGAAAGATGGAGTGGCTTTTCAGTGACTGTATTAAGTAATATCGAATTCAAGTTTTTCTCACATCACATAATAATGCTTTTTTCAGTGTAACTTCATCTCCTAAAAGTAGTGTGTCTGCATGTATTCATTCACATTTATATTAATTCTACCTCAGGCTGAAGTAATCAATTTTCATTACTTCCTCTAGGAATTCATTCTTATTCATCTTATATTGTTGTTTCCAACTTCTCTCTCCCTCACATTCCTTTTTGTTATGTGGACATAAATTAATTTCATATTTTATCATCACTGTTGTCTCCTTTGATAATAATTTATATTGAATTTAGAAAAAACAATGATAGAAGAGTAAACCAGAAGCACTTTACCATTCACTCATTTCATTTTTGATATTCTGTTCCCTGATCTTTGCATTAGTTCTTACTTCAAGCACACAATTCAAATCAGATGGATGTGTTGTTTGGGTGAAACCGAGATGCCATGATCAGATTTTCCATGGTTCATTTCATTGCTTTTTTTCTTTTTAATTTTACTTTAAGTTTTGGGATACATGTGCTGAACGCGCAGGTTTGTTACATGGGTATACATGTGCCATGGTGGTTTTCTACGTAGGTACACGTGTGCCGTGGCGGTTTTTCACATGGGTACGCGTGTGCCGTGGCGGTTTTTCACATGGGTACGCGTGTGCCGTGGCGGTTTTTCACATAGGTACGCGTGTGCCGTGGCGGTTTTTCACATAGGTACGCGTGTGCCGTGGCGGTTTTTCACATAGGTACGCGTGTGCCGTGGCGGTTTTTCACATAGGTATGCGTGTGCCGTGGTGGTTTGCCATCATCTAGGTTTTAAGCCCCGCATTAGGACGTTTCGTTGCTTTTGATGCCAGCTTCCATGCTTTTCTCTTCGAGAATCCACTCATCTTTTTATACAAAGTGAAGCCCTTGGTTATGTTCTCTGCTCCTTAATACAGAACAGTATTAAAATTTTGCTCTCTTGTTCAATGAATGTGACCATTTTGTAGGTTGAATCACTGAATAATATATCAATAAAATTTAAACTAATTTAGTGATAATGAAACTAGTCACTTCAAAAATGGCAAGTATTCATCTCTATACATTTTAAGAAAAAAATGAAAGGCTATGCTGTTACAAGCTTATCATTCAGGTTCACAGTGACTATAACATTTTGAGAGTAACATTTTAGAAAACATAACAATTTAAAATACCACACACTTAATAAACTGAGGGAAATATTGTATATTTAGGAGTGTATTTTATTTAAAATGATGAATTATTCATGAAATAGACTCAGATTTGTCTGGTCTCTTACTTGGTTTAGAACCGTAAGGTATGGTGTGGTAGCCTGTAAGCACATGAGTCAATTGAACAGCTAAAATGTAGCTAGTGCAACTGAGGAAGTGAAGTTTTAACTTTATTCAATTTAAATTAATTTAAATTTTAATTCATGAACTTTAAAGTAATGTAATTTTCTGTTAAACACAACTGTACTTTTTTTGCTAAGATTACATTTCACTTTGTTGAAAATGTGTTCAAATTGAAATGTGCTATCAATGTAAAATGTGCACAGATTTTTAAGACTTACTATGAAAAAGAGAATGTGAGCTATCACATTAATAGTTTTTTATGTTGGTTACATGTTGAAATAATATCATTTAGGATATAATTAAAATAAAATATCGTAGCACAATTAATTTCACCCACTTTACTCTCACAGCATGCCTACTAGAAAATATAACGTTACAGATGTGGCTTTGTATTATCTTTCTGTCTGACAGCGGTAGTCTAAAAAGTACATGATCATTGACATGAAGAGACTACTGGTAAACAATCTTCTAAGTTGCTTCATTTAAACTCTCCAGGACTAGACGTTTATAGGAATTAAATTAATTTCTGAAAATTATCTTTTGGACAGTTCCTAGGCTAGTAATTTTGTTAAAAAATTAATACTCTATAGTCAAAAAAAGCCTGGCCGGGCACGGTATCTCATGCCTGTAATCCTGGCACTTTGGGAGGCAAAGGGGAGTGGATCACTTGAGGCCAGGAGTTCTAGGCCAGCCCGGCCAACGTAGCAAAACCCCGTCTCTACTAAAAATACAAAAAATTAGCCGGGCATGGTGGTGTGCACCTGTAATCCCAGCTACTCGGGAGGCTGAGGCAGGAGAATTGCTTGAACCCAGGAGGCGGATGTTGCCGTGAGCCAAGATCGTACCACTGCACTCCACCTTGAGCAACAGAGCAAGACTCCATTTGAAAACAAACAAACAAAACAAACAAACACCACAAAAAACAAAAACAAAAAACGTGTATGGACTAATAAATGTTCTTCTAGTTATGTGAGTTGAGTCTTTTTCTTTTCTATTTTTAAGGCTGAAAAATAATCTAAACTTGCTGAGTTGGGGCTAAGAACATATTTGTTATTGACTGGTGCCCAGCTATAGAAGCATAGGCAACCTCACACACATAGATATTGGATAACTTTTTAATTCCGATAGTACATGCAGCATTTTAATAAGGGCAAATAATTTTATTTGGAAACTTACTAGCAGGTTAGAAACAAATAAATCTAAGTGTTTCAAAACATATTTTAATTCAAATTAATCATAAATCTATAATGTGATATCATAGTAAATGGAAAGCAAGAAAAATTACACTCAAGTTTGAAATTGTGAATGATGGTTTTACATTCAGTTTTGATTTTAATAGAAAATTTAGTGCATCTAAATGATGTTTAACAAATGCATAAAATAAATCAATTCATTAGATTTTATCCAATCTAATGTTTGTGAATAAAATTATTTGCCCGATTCATTGATTTTGCTGCAAATTTAAATTCGATTATATTAATTAATTACATCTATAGATTAATATCTTTACATTAATCAGCATTTATTATGATTTATTTTTGTAAGTAGTAGCTTCATTATGCTTAATGATAAGCAGTTATCATTAAGACCTTTACTAGGAAATAAAAATTATATGTGGAAAGTGATTTTTTTTTTTTTTTTGCTTTATAAACAAAAGTGAAACAACACATACTTAAGAGAGAAAAGAAAAAATTTGAATACCACTCAACACAACACTTCTGACACTAGATGTGTGGGGTTATTTTCCCTCATACCAAGCACATCTCCAGCAGATACCAGCTGGGTGTCCTCTAATTAAATTCAATTCTGATACCTTCAGCCTGCAGTTGTCAGATACCAAGACTAAGGACTCAGTCCCACTAAACTGTCTCCCACTATAGATGCCAATCACAAGTCCCAGGTTGTGACCTGTACTTCTGAATGACCTTCAGTGAATTAAAGTTTCCATAACTTCCTGCTTTGGTTCAATTAATTTGCTGGAGTGGCTCACAGAACTTAGGAAAACGCCTTATTTATATGTAACTATTTATCAAGAAGTATATTACAAGGAATACAGGTGAACGCCGAGATGAAAGAGATGCATAAGGCGAGGCATGTAGGGATGAGCACAGTGCTTCCATGCCCTCTCTAAGCTTGCCACTCTCCAGGAGCCTCCACATCCTCAGCGATCTGGAAGCTCCCTGAACCCAGTCCTTTTGGGTTTCTAAGCCTTCAGCCTTTCTGCCCTCACTGGAAGTGGAAGGGGTGGGCCTGAAAATTCCAATGCTCTAATCATATGGTTGATTTCCCTGGCAAGCAGCTCACACTTTGAAGCTATTTAGTAGAGATCCCCAGCCACCAGTCATCTCATTAACATACAAAAGACACTCCTATTACTCCAGAGATTCCAAGGGTTTTGGGACATTATAACTTTGATGTAATAAAAGATATTTAATTTTGATTTGTATTTTAATTTTATTTCCATCAGTAGCTTTAGAGGTACAAGTTATTGTTGGTTACATGGATAAATTGTATAGTGGTAAAGTCTAATTTTAGTGTACCCATCACTTGAGTAGTCTACAATGTACCCAATATGGAGTTTCTTATTCCTACTTCCTACCCTCTCTATTTCTGAGTCTCCAGTGTCCATTACACCACTCTGCAGGCCTTTGAGTACCCATAGGTTAGTTCCCACTTAATAAGTGGGAACACGTAGTATTTGGTTTTTCACCCCTGAGCTGCTTCACTTAGAATAATAGCTTCCAGCTCCATTCAAATTGCTGCAAAAGGTATTATTTCATGCTGTTTTAGGGACGAGTAGTATTCAGTGGTGTATATGTGCCATATTTTCTTTATCCACTCATCAGTTAATGGCCACTTATGTTGGTTGCATGTTTTTGTACTTGTGAATTTTGCTGCAATAAACATATTTATGCAAATGACTTTTTGCTATAATGACTTATTTTCCTTTGGGTAGATACCCAGTCATAGAATTTCTGGATTGAATAACAGATCAACTTTTAGTTCTTTGAGAAATCTCCATACTGTTTTCCACAAATGCTGTACTAATTTACATTCCTAACAGCCATATGTAAGTGTTCCCTTTTCACCACATCCATGCCTATATTTATTTATTTTTATTTTTTTAATTTTTAATACTTGCCATCCTGCCTGGGGTAAGGTGGTATCTTATTGTGGTTTTAATTTCCATTTTCCTCATGATTAGTAATGTTGAGCATTTTTTCATATGTTTGTTGGCCATTTGTATGTCTTCTTTTGAGAAATTTCTATTCATATCATTTGCCCACTTTTTCATAGGATTATTTGTTTATTTCTTGCTGATATGTTTGAGTTATTTGTGGATTCTGGATGTGAGGTCTTTGCTGAATGCATAGTTTGCAAATATTTTCTCCCATTCTTTGGGTTATATGTTCACTCTGATGACTATTTCTGCTCTATGCCTAAGCTTTCTAGTTTAATTAGGTCCCATGTATTTACTTTTGTTTTTGTTGAATTTGCTTTTGGGCTATCTGTTAGTTATAAATTATTTGCCTAGACCAACGCCCAGAAGAGGTTTTCCTAGATTTTCTTCTAAAATTTTAATGGTTTCAGATCTTAAAGTATTTAATTCATCTTAAGTTTATTTGTATATATGGTAAGAGATAGAACTCCATACACAAAATTTATTCTTCTGCAGGATTCGTTCTTCTGCATGTGACTATCCAGTTTTTCCAGAATCATTTATGGAATAGTGTGTCCTTTTCCCAGTATATGTTTTTGCATGCTTTGGTGAAGACAAATTGGTTTAACTATTTGTTTTTTGGGGGGGGATTCTATATTCTCTTCCACTGGTGTGTGTATCTACTTTTATATCAACACCATGCTGTTTTGTTAGTATAGCCTTGTAGTATAATTTGAGTTGGGTTATGTGATTTCTTCAGATTTGTACTTTTTTTGCTTGGGATTGTTTTGGCTATTCAGGTACTTTTGGGATTCCATATAATTTTAGGATTATTTTCTCTAATTCTTTGTAAAAATGATGTTGTTAATTTGACGGGAATTTCATTGAATCTGTTATCTGCTTTGGGCAGTATGGTCATTGTCATGATATTGAATTATGAAGTCCATGAGCCTGACTGAGATGTATTTTCATTTGTTTGTGTCATCTATGATTTCTTTCAGCAGTGTTTCATAGTTCTCCTTGTAGAGATCTTTTACCTCCTTGGTTAGATGTATTCCTAGGTGTTGAATTGTATTGTATTGTTTTGTATTGTATTGTATTGTATTGTATTTTTTGCAGCTGTTGTAAAAGAGATTGAGTTCTTGATTTGATTCTCCGCTTGATTGTTGTTGGTGTATAGCAATGCTACTGATTTGTGTACATTGACTTTGTAATCTGAGACTTTACTGAATTCATTTATCAAATCTAGGAGTCTTTTGGAAGAGTCATTAGGGTTTTCTAGGCATACCATCATATCATTAGCAAACAGAGATAGTGTAGTTGTAAACCTTAACACTGTATTGTAGATCTTCAGATTTAACTGCTGAGTTACTTATTATTATAATCAACTTAGTTACTGCATCAGGAAGTTGGTGAGTTGAAATGAGTTGATAAGAAGAAAGGCACACAAATGTTCGTCTATACCAGCAGTGAGAACGCCTTTTAGTTATTTAAAAAATAACAACAACAAAACCCTTTCATTAACATATTCTATGTCACAGGGAACACCTTTTGAATGTATATATATGCTTCCAAAATGTGATACAAATGTGTATAAATAAATCATTGAGCAAAAGTGAGGCTTATCAAATGTCCCCACTGAAAAAGCATTGCATCTTGGGAGCATATAGATTATGATAGCCATCAAACACTACTAAGCCACACTATCTTTATCCTATGACATTCACAAACTTGTTTATTCAGTTTCTTGATTATATTAGCATAATATAGTAAGACACCTATGCCACCTCATATACCGTTAGATCTAATATATATCACATATATTTGTGTATGTGTTTCCAAAGATTTTTCAGTAAGTCCTTATTGTATGAATATCATTCTGGATAATAATCATGATAGAAATACTAAATATCATACCCCTATTGCTGGATTTGTTGAAGAAACATATACTCATATCCAATGGTGAGTATATGTTTCAGTTTCATTTTTCTCAAAATATTGCAATAAATTTTATTGTAAATGGAATGTGAGATCAGTGTAACCTGAAATTAAAAAAGTGCTGAACCAAAATAAGGTATGTTCACTGACTTACAATTGGAGCAATTTTTAATTCATATAAGTAAATATGTCATCATTGTAAATTTTTCTTTGAAATAGTACAATCTATATACTGTATTTTTCTCTAAAAAGAAATATAGGTAGTAGTTGAAAGCACTGCATTAGACTCAAAGACCTATATTCCAGACCCGTCTTCATCAGCTACAAAACATTTGTTCTCCTTGGGCATATTACATAATTTTTCAAGTTTGCAGCATTCTCATCTATAAGAAGGGGAAAATAATATTCACTGTCTCTTCATTTATGCACTGAATAGTGAGTTATAAGAAAATTTTAGCTAGAAATTATAAATATATATGAATTGAGTTCTCAAGCATGTAAAATACCTCAGAAAAATAAAATTATTGGAAGTTAAGAGATAGGGACCATTGGATAAAGATAATCTATCTGAAATCATATATAATCATCTAAACATAAAAATGAATAGTTTTTTTCTATAATTTCTCTTGTTTGACATTGTTAAATCATAAAGTTTCCTGTTTTGAAAAGTGATATTTACATTTTTAAAAACTTTTTCAAATTTTCAACTTGTATAATAAATAATTCAATAATTATTTGGTACCATTCTCACTGTCATTGTGTTGTAATATGAAAGTGTGTGAAATAAGATGGTGAATATGACACAACTTTTGCATATTATGGTGTTATTTTCTACTCTCAGATATTATTTTATCTTTCTTTAAAAATACTTTGACAAATAAATACAAGTATTACATTTATCTACAATAAATTTTGCCATTGCAATTTCAAAAAATAAATGGATGTAAGTTCATTTAGATTTTATATTAATAGTATTTTGCTTTAGAGACTAAGTATATTTTGGCTGTTTATTGCTATAACAATAAATTAATCATTTTGTAACTGTGAAAATTAATACTGTTCTGCATTCTTGTAAAGCTTCAAAAAATAATCATTATAAATTATACCACTTCTTATTCAATGGAGATTGGGTATAAAAAATGGCTAATTTATGGAAAATTTATAAATTCAAGTTTGTTTCTATTGTGAACAAGGGGAGTAAAGCTAACGGGGCATTTCTGGGTTTTACACATCAATGTCAGAGACCAAATTGTGAAATTATTAACGTGATGTATTTAAATTTGTTTGTCTGCAAACAATGTCAATGAAATTTTAAGTAATGTAAAGCTCTGTGGATTGATCAAAAGCAAATAAATCTATGAAACTTAATAGTAGAATCTCACAGCTGATTATACTTAGTAAATAGAACACAGGAATAAGATATTAAGCATGAAATCTGAATAATAATAATTATAATTGATTATAGTAGTATTTTAGCTGAATGTACTTATATAGCACATTAATGTGTCTAAGATATGCTAATATTTCATTTATATTGATTCATTTTTATCTTTACAAAAATTCTATCATATAGCAACTATTAGCATTCCTAATTTTTAGATAAAGACCATGCAATAAGTTCAGAGTCTATTGATGCAGGATTTATGACCCTAACCACCCCATCATGATTTAAAACCTACCCTACAATATAAGAGTATCTTCATCATATGTGAGGCAGGTTATATATGTTTATATATGTGTTTATGTTATATATATCTTTATGTTATATACATGTTTATGGCAGTTCTTGCCACAAACTTTATTTTTAATTTTTTATTTTTTTATTATACTTTAAGTTTTAGGGTACATGTGCATAACGTGCAGGTTAGTTACATATGTATATATGTGCCATGTTGGTGTGCTGAACCCAGTAACTCATCATTTAGCATTAGGTATATCTCCAAATGCTATCCCTCCCCTCTTCCCCCACCCCACAACAGGCCCCAGTGTGTGACGTTCCCCTTCCTGGGTCCATGTGTTCTCATTGTTCAATTCCCACCTATGAGTGAGAACATGTGGTGTTTGCGTTTTGTCCTTGTGATAGTTTGCTGAGAATGATGGTTTCCAGCTTCGTCCATGTCCCTACAAAGGACATGAACTCATCATTTTTTATGGCTGCATGGTATTCCGTGGTGTATATGTGCCACATTTTCTTAATCCAGTCTATCGTTGTTGGACATTTGGGTTAGTTCCAAGTCTTTGCTATTGTGAATAGTGCCACAATAAACATATGTGTGCACGTGTCTTTATAGCAGCATGATTTATAATCCTTTGGGTATATATCCAGTAATGGGATAGCTGGGTCAAATGGTATTTCTAGTTCTAGATCCCTGAGGAATCACCATGCTGTCTTACACAATGATTGAACTAGTTTACAGTCCCACCAACAGTGTAAAAGTGTTCCTATTTCTCCATATCCTCTCCAGCACCTGTTGTTTCCTGACTTTTTAATGATCGCCATTCTAACTGGTGTGAGATGGTGTCTCATTGTGTTTTTGATTTGCATTTCTTTGATGGCCAGTGATGATGAGCATTTTTTCATGTGTCTTTTGGCTGCATAAATCTCTCCTTTGAGAAGTGTCTGTTCATATCCTTTGCCCAGTTTTTGATGGAGTCGTTTGTTTTTTTCTTGTAAATTTGTTTGAGTTCACTGTGGATTCTGGATATTAGCTCTTTGTCAGATGAGTAGATTGCAAAAATTTCCTCCCATTCTGTAGGTTGCCTGTTCACTCTGATAGTAGTTTCTTTTGCTGTGCAGAAACTCTTTAGTTTAATTAGATCCCATTTGTCAGTTTTGGCTTTTGTTGCCATTGCTTTTGGTGTCTTAGACATGAAGTCCTTGCCCATGCCTATGTCCTTAATGGTATTGCCTAGGTTTTCTTCTAGGGTTTTTATGGTTTTAGATCTAACATGTAAGTCTTTAATCCATCTTGAATTAATATTTGTATAAGGTGTAAGGAAGGGATCCAGTTTCAGCTTTCTACCTATGGCTAGCCAGTTTTCCCAGCACCATTTAGTAAATAGGGAATTGTTTCCCCATTTCTTGTTTTTGTCAGCTTTGTCAAAGATCAGATAGTTGTAGATATGCAGCATTGTTTCTGAGGGCTCTGTTCTTTTCCATTGGTCTATATCTCTGTTTTGGTACCAGTACCATGCTGTTTTGGTTACTGTAGCGTTGTAGTATAGTTTGAAGTCAGGTAGCGTGATGCCTCCAGCTTTGTTCTTTTGGCTTAGGATTGACTTGGCGATGCGGGCTCTTTTTTGGTTCCATATGAACTTTAAAGTAGTTTTTCCCAATTCTGTGAAGAAAGTCATTGGTAGCTTGATGGGGATGGCATTGAATCTATAAATTACCTTGGGCAGTATGGCCATTTTCTGGGCTAAATGCTCCAATTAAAGACACAGACTGCCAAATTGGATAAAGAGTCAAGAACCATCAGTGTGCTGTATTCAGGAAACCCATCTCACGTGCAGAGACACACATAGGCTCAAAATAAAGGGATGGAGGAAGATCTACCAAGCAAATGGAAAACAAAAAAAGGCAGGTGTTGCAATACTAGTCTCTGAAAAAACAGACTTTAAGCCAACAAAGATCAAAAGAGACAAAGAAGGCCATTACGTAATGGTAAAGGGATCAATTCAACAAGAAGAGCTAACTATCCTAAATATATATGCACCCAATAGAGGAGCACCCAGATTCATAAAGCAAGTCCTTAGAGACTTAGAAAGAGACTTAGACGCCCACACAATAATAGTGGGAGACTTTAACACCCCACTGTCAACATTAGACAGATCCATGAGACAGAAAGTTAACAAGGATATCCAGGAATTGAACTCAGCTCTGTACCAAGCAGACCTAATAGACATCTACAGATCTCTCCACCCCAAGTCAACAGAATGTACATCCTTCTCAGCACCACACTGCACTTATTCCAAAATTGACCACATAGTTGGAAGTAAAGCACTCCTCAGCAAATGTGAAAAAACAGAAATTATAACAAACTGTCTCTCAGACCACAGTGCAATCAAATTAGAACTCACGATTAAGAAACTCACTCAAAACTGCACAACTACATGGAAACTGAACAACTTGTTCCTGAATGACTACTAGGTACATAACGAAATGAAGGCAGAAATAAAGATGTTATTTCAAACCAATGAGAACAAAGACACAACATACCAGAATCTCTGGGACACATTTAAAGCAGTGTGTAAAGGGAAATTTATAGCACTAAATGCCCACAAGAGAAAGCAGGAAAGATCTAAAATAGACAATTAACATCACAATTAAAAGAACTAGAGAAGCAAGAGCAAACACATTCAAAAGCTAGCAGAAGGCATGAAATAACTAAGCTCAGAGCAGAACTGAAGGAGATAGAGACACAAAAAACCCTTCAAAAAATCAAGGAATCCAGGAGCTGGTTTTTTTGAAAAGATCAACAAAATTGATAGACCACTAGCAAGACTAATAAAGAAGAAAAGAGAGAAGCATCAAACTGACGCAATAAAAAATGATAAAGGGGATATCACCACCGATCCCACAGAAATACAAACTGCCATCAGAAAATACTATAAACACCTCTATGCAAATAAACTAGAAAATCTAGAAGAAATGGATAAATTCCTCGACACATACATCCTCCCAAGACTAAACCAGGAAGAAGTTGAATCTCTGAATAGACCAATAACAGGTTCTGAAATTGAGGCAATAATTAATAGCTTACCAACCAAAAAAAGTCCAGGACCAGATGGATTCACAGCCGAATTCTACCAGAGGTACAAGGAGGAACTGGTGCCATTCCTTCTGAAACTATTCCAATCAATAGAAAAAGAAGGAATCCTCCCTAACTCATTTTATGAGGCCAGCATCATCCTGATACCAAAGCCTGGCAGAGACACAACACAAAAAAAAGAGAATTTTAGACCAATATCCCTGATGAACATCGATGCAAAAATCCTCAATAAAATACTGGCAAACTGAATCCAGCAGCACATCAAAAAGCTTATCCAGCATGATCAAGTGGGCTTCATCCCTGGGATGCAAGGCTGGTTCAACATAAGCAAATCAATAAACATAATCCAGCATGTAAACAGAACCAATGACAAAAACCATGTGATTATCTCAATAGATGCAGGAAAGGTCTTTGACAAAATTCAGCAACCTTCATGCTAAAAACTCTCAAGAAATTAGGTATCGATGGGACGTATCTCACCATAATAAGAGCTATCTATGAGAAACCCACAGCCAATATCATACTGAATGGGCAAAAACTGGAAGCATTCACTTTGAAAACTGGCACAAGACAGGGATGCCCTCTCTCACCACTCCTATTCAACATAGTGTTGGAAGTTCTGGCCAGGGCAATCAGGCAGGAGAAAGAAATAAAGGGTATTCAATTAGGAAAAGATGAAGTCAAATTGTCCCTGTTTGCAGATGACATGATTGTATATCTAGAAAAACCCCATCGTCTCAGCCCAAAATCTCCTTAAGCTGATAGGGAACTTCAGCAAAGTCTCAGGATAAAAAATCAATGTGCAAAAATCGCAAGCATTCTTATACACAAATAACAGACAAACAGAGAACCAAATCATGAGTGAACTCCCATTCACAGTTGCTTCAAAGAGAATAAAATACCTAGGAATCCAACTTACAAGGGACATGAAGGACCTCCTCAAGGAGAACTACAAACCACTGCTCAATGAAATAAAGGATACAAACAAGTGGAAGAATATTCCATGCTCATGGATAGGAAGAATCAATATCATGAAAATGGCCATAAACTTTTATATCCATTCTTACATGTCTATGGCTGCCTACAATGGCAGTAGTTTGAGTAGCTATAAATAAGACCATGACCCATAAAGCTGAAGATATTTACTCTCGGGTCCTTTATATAAATAGTTTGCTGACCCCTGGTTTATAGGATTCAAGGCAAAACCAATTAAGTATCTAACTCATGGAAAAGAGGTGCAGAACTTCTGAGATACCAAAATACATAATGTATGAATAAGGTTGATTATATATACACACATACCCACACACATAGAGGAGAGAGAGACAGAGAGAAGACAATGACAGTGGCATGCCCCAAAATAAACATAATTGGGGGATTTTGTGTTTTCTATAGGTAAAAATAATTATTGGGATAACTGTAGCTTTCAGCAATGTACAAAATATCAAAATGAAAAGAAGACTTGTATGAGTTTTCAGCTAATATTGTTATAATATCAAATTATTATAAAAATTGAATATCATATATAAGATATGGGTTATGTGAAGTAGGTTTTATCTACAAAGGGGGAATACAAGTTGAATACAAGTTCTTGCACTTACTCCTGCTGTATACTTGGCCATATTATTTAAGTTATGCATGCCTCAGTTTTCATATGTAAGGGGCGTATGTGGATATATTAATAATGTTATTATATGGCTTCTCTGATCTAAAAATACATTCCCAGTCTGATTGTAAGCCAATTGCAAGATACACATATGGCAAAATTGTGGATGAAAGACTATGCAAAAGACCATGCTTATTTCTGAGAAAGATGCCATTACAGAATGTTGCTAATTCCTATAATCTAGCTGACATGCTCACATTTTAGAGTCTCTAATTTGGAGAGATTTACCAATTATGTGGCAAATCGCAATAGACTCTCTAGTAGGAATAAATTATTCTGCTTAAACTGACAGCATAGCTGAGAAGAATTAAAAGAATATTCTCAGTGCAGATCTGCTAGCGCCAAGAACGAAGAGGGAAGCATAGACCAACCTATGCTCTCTACGTTGTTCATTCCAAGTCACCAATGAGATTAAATGACGTTTCCTTCCTTGAGGATGAATGCATGAAAAGCAATAATAAGTTCAAGACTATTGTGCTGATGGAGCTCTCTTCTCATAAACAGAACATGATAGATTCATAATTACATACATAGATATGTGTAAATGATTATTAAATTATGTGTAACAACTACACCTATGAAATTCAGTGAGATTTGTTAAGTTCCTCATAATAGTTTCTGTATTTTAAATAAGAATATGTCTTTATCATTAGAAGTAAAACACAAATTTAACTAAAAATATAAATAGTGAAAATTGATTGTTTATGGGATATTCATATAGTTACAATTTCTGCTACAAAGTTATATTTAGATGTATATTTGTGCAATGTTTATATAGCAGTCTATTTCATACCATGGGAAATAGTATAAAGACACATCAAAGAGAAAGTGAGAAAGAGAAAATCAAAAAGCATTCTTTTCTCCACTTATCTAAAATATCCCCCTCTTGATGTTTCATACATCACTAGTTTGATGAGGTGATTGTGTGTAAGTCAAAAGTTTACAAAAGCCTGGGAGCCATAACATTTTCCCATCTGTATCAGGCAATCGTTCTCTCTAAAGAGTTTGCCCAGAACATACTGATCTGTGGGAATTATTTAGTTTATATTGATAACAGGTGATCCTGCTTTGGTGTTTTTATGGATTTCTCGATTAAATGCAATCTAAACAATTTTTAACAGAGTAGATATTAAATTACATATAAGAAAACCTAACAAGGCCAGGTGTGGTGGCTCACACCTGTAACCCCAGCACTTTGGGTGGCCAAAGTGGGCAGATTACTTGAGGTCAGGAGCTCGAGACCAGGCTGGCCAACATGGTGAAACCCCATCTCTACTAAAAATACAAAAATTAGCGGGCATGGTGGTGGGCACCCGTGATCCTAGTTGCTCTGGAGGCTGAGGCAGGAGAATCACTGGAACCCGGGAGGCGGAGGTTGCAGCGAGCCGAGATCACACCACTGCACTCCAGCCTGGATGGCAGAGTGAGACTCCAACTCAAAATAAATGAATAAATAAATAAATAACACTACTTAATATAGTCAAACAAGGAATTAAATAATATTAAAATATCTGCAACTTCTGATAGTTCTCTGTGTAAGAAAACAAGTGTTGGCAAGGATGCAGAGAAATTGGAATTCTGTGCACTGTTGTTGGTATGTAAAATGTTATTATAGCTAGTATGGAAAACACTATGGAAGCTTATCAAAAAAATTGAGAATAAAACTTTCATATGATCCATCAATCCCACTTATGGGTGTATTCAAAAGAATGGAAATTAGGATGTCAAAGAGGTATTTGCACTTCCGTGTCCATTTTAGCATTATTCACAAAGACACGAGATGAAATCAACCTAAGTATCCAACAACAGATGAGTGGATAAAGAAAATGTGGTATATATGCCCAACAGAATACAATTTAGCCTTATAAAAAAGAAAATCCTGCTGTAGGCAACAACATGGGTGAGTTTTGACATTACGCTAGATGAAATAAGTCAGTCTCAGGATAAACACTGCATGATCTCACTTACATGTGATATCTAAATTGTCAAAATCACAAAAATGGAAAGTAGAATGCTGGTTTCCAGGGGCTGTGAGAAGGGGGGAAATGAGTTGTTCCTTGGGTAGAAATGTTCAGTTATACAAGCTGAATAAGTTATAGAGATCTGTCATGCAACATTTTGCCTATGGTTGAGAATACTGTATTGTTATTACAGTAGGTAGATCTCATGTTAGGTGTTTTTGCCAAAGTAAGCTTTTTAAAAAGGAGGGAAAATTCTCTATATTATTGTACTTTTTTAATTTTAAAAACTTTACTGCTTGCTAAATATTTAAGTTAGATAATTTATCTTTGATAGTATTGATATTTAAAATTTTTATTGACTTGAATTTAAATTTAGGTCCCTTTTCTCATAAGTCATTCTTGTCTGGTTGTGATATTGTCACTTATGTATCAATTCCTGTATTATAGTCTTGTTGATAATGATATTATCCTTTCTCGATCTAGTCATGCAAAGTCATTTCCCTTTTCTGTACAGTAGTTATATATTTTCGTATTACTATGCTCACAAGTTTATGTTTTATTACAAATTATATTCTGTAATTATATGGCTTGTCAACTTGTTTTCAGTAACTTGTCACTTTTCTTTGGTTTCTAAGAAAATGTGTATCCAAAAAGGCATTTTGGTATAACAGCAAATGAAAGATTCACGCAAAAGAGCATTGCAATACAATAGTAAATTAAGCAAGACATTTTATGCCAGTTGATCAGCTAGAAATTATTCTCCATCCTTGCAGGTAATAAAGGCATCTGGAAAACTGAGACCAAATAAAACAAACCAAAAAGAAAACAAATGCTAGATATTCCACATTTCAATAGTCCAAAGGATCCCTTTAGCAATTTGCAAATGAAGCAAGGATTCTATCAGCTTTTGAAAGCTCTGAAAATTATTCCTGGAAAAAATATTTCTTTGATGTATGTTCAGTATGTTTTCCCAGCATATGGACAGTGACGAATTATACTCAAGCTTTAATTTTAAAGTACTTCGATGGCTTATATTTGGATAGAATTTTGGTTTGAACATTATGTCCTCCAAGTGGACTTAATACTAACTCAGAACATAAAAACATAAAATTATGATAAGATATACAATATTTTCTATCATAACGCAATATTTAAAACCCAAGGCTACTTTATAATATTAGCTATATTCTATGGCAGAATTAATGCAGCTAAAATGTAGAAAAAGAAATATCACTAATATTACAATATCTCTGCATTTAACAAGAGTTTTTTTAAGGGATTTTTAGATAGTTTGTGTCAAAAACGGCAGGTAAGGCAAGTACAATTTGGGTAGAATTCTCCTGCTGGCTCAGTATGGTTATTAATAGAGATGTTCCTGTTTGGATGAAAAATTAATTGTTGCAATAGCACAGGTAGGGAAGGAATTGAATGACTTGTAGGAGCATGGGAAATGAAAGAAAACAGTTTACTAAGGTGTTGATAGCAGTGGAGAAAAATCAATCCACACTGTAGTTACAATATAGCCTAGCCTACAGTATAGTTATGCACACATAACTGGTGTTGGATTTATAAAACAGAGTAAAGCCAGTGTTGTTTGAAGTGGCTGTTTATATTGCTTCCTCTTTGTAATATTCAGGGACATCACGTTTATTGCTTCTGTCACTAGGTGTTCCTAAGTGCACCCCTTAAGCTTCAAGCTCCATTCCTCCTGTTCATCTTTATGTGAGAGATGTTTATTTTCTTACCCATTTCCTTCTATAGAAACTCTTCCTATTGATCATACAATGCTGTCATATTGGTGTTTCTGTAAGACATCACCATGATTGGCATCCATTACCTAACAGCTACAGTGACTCTGGCCCTTCACTGTGAAAGCCAATGTCTTCCATGAATTAGCCAGTTACTATCCAGGATTCTATACCACTCTTCTGCAGTTAAAAAAACAAAAAGCCTTCCATTCATTCATTATACATAATCTATGTCTAGTCTCCCCTATATAGGTATGTTCCATGATCTCCTCATCTTTTCCAATGTAAAGTCTCAATATTTATATAAATAAATGTTAAGAAAAATGCCAGTTGTCACTGCTGTGAAGATACAGAAGGTATTGTCTCACTTCTCTGATGACATATTCTCTGAAATTTTATATTGCTCAGAGATAGTTCTGCTCTATCTGGTATTTGGCTAATGTTGGCTAATGACTTGGTTAACCTCTAGTAATTTCATGTTCAATATTTTCTCTCAATTGTATTAATTTTGGAGAACTAGTGAGCATAAATACTACATATTTTATTTTAGCACAGCTTAGTGTTCAATATTAAAATACATAGACTGGCAAAAAATTAATGTAATAACTTTTTAAATTGACAATTTAATTGTTCTACATATTATCTTTCATTTTTAATTATTATATTTATAGTATAAATGTCCTTATATATCATTAACATGAGAAAGAGTAAGATACAATTTCATTCTGCTAGCTAATCCGTAAAAATATTTTGCACAATAACTTTACCTCAAGCCATTCTCCTTTAGTTAATATTGATCCTACTTTTGTTGAATGGGAAGAGGTCTCTAACCTATACAGCTCCCGCAATTGTTTTTTGACTCTCAGGGCCACCCTTGTAGATATTCTTCTCTCTGGAGACTCTCATTTATTTTATTTACTTATTTATTTGAGATTTTATTAAGTCCCAGACATTTTCTAAGACTGAGCACACATCATTGAAAAGGAAATTACATAGAAAAGCAAGTTAAAATCAATGCCCTCCTTGTTTTAGGGGGTAGGAAGACAATAAAAATTTTAAAAGTTAAATATATAGTAAGGTGGACGAGGAGGCTGAAAGTGGGACCCCTTGAGACAACCATGCAGGTGGGGGTACAATTTAAATTGGTTGATGCAATGACCCTTCCATCTTTCTATCCTCTGCTCCCACCCCCTCCAAAATATCACTGCATTCCCAACAAGGACACGTACAATTTCTTCCCCATGAGGCTCCACCTCTTCCTCCAACCTTTTGATAGCATTTGTATGGGTCATATATTACTGTACTAGGACTGCTACAACAACATACCACAGGCTGTGTGACTTAAGCAAAATACATTTATTTTCTCACAGTTCTTGAAACTAGACTAGATTAAAATCAAGATACTGACGGGTATTTTTTCTTTTGTGCGTTCTCTACTTGGCGGGCAAATGGACACCTTCTCACTGTGTTCTCATGTGGCCTTTTCTCTGTGCCTGCTCATGGCCTTTGTTTCTCTGTGTATCCTAATCTCCTCTTCTTACACCTACAGATGTGAGGCTGGATTAGGGATCACCCTAAGAACCTCACTTTAATTTACTCACCTCTTTAAAGGTCCTGTCTCCAAATACAATATATTCTGAGGTACTGAGAATTAGGGTTTCAACATATAAATTTAGGGGTTACATAATTCAGCCCACAGCAGGTCACATTAATATGAAGCTATAGAGAATTTATATTGGCTGATGTAGACTAATTGTCCATAGTTAATCAATATAATCCTCTTCCTTTTTGAAATATTATCTCAACTCCATTTTTAATTTTGTTAAAAAGCCTTTATTTCTGTCATCTTGGAAAGCAGATAGATTTGTGTTAAGCACCAGAAGTTGAGTGAAGGAGCAAAAATAATTTCATACAGACCAAAGAAAGAAAAAATATTTCAAAAATAATACCTTAACTTCTCACCTAACTAATACCTATCTGTTGTTTGCCTAAAATTAACTCGCTGTAGTTTTCCTCTTGTTTGTTTTCATGCTTTAGGTAAAAATGAGGCCACTGCATAACAACAAAATTACATGCTAAAAACCGTGGTTAAGTACAATGAGTTGGCATTTATTAACATTTTACTATCCAACAGATAATGAGCTATTAAGATACACGAAATTATTTTGAATCTTTACAACCATAAGAAGTATTTTTTAGAAAGCAAATGTTATTTTCTGTCAAACAGTCCATTGAGATACTTATTATTAATTCAGTTCATAAATGAGAGAAATGAAGTTTAGGATCTTTAAATACCTCCCTAAGTCATATAACTATAGATACTTGGAAATAAATTTGGACCCAAATTCGCCTTACTTCAGAACCACAGTACTATGTTTTGGTGCCAAATAAGTTCAAAGATGAATTTCTAACACAATTTTGACCCATCCATCAAAATGCTATTAAATGGACAAATATATTTTTACAGATGCTACATTTTAGATCTAGCTATTTCCTTTGTGCTATTTCACCCCTCATTTTGCAAAGATATCCACTTTGTGCCTTTAGCCATCAATCATTAGAAGCTGCAGTCCATCTTTTTCTGAACGAAAACAATAAAACACTTGTGATGCTTTATGGAATTCAGATATTGAAACGTTTTGCAACTGTACCACCATATTATGTTGGTTTTTTTAGTGTCTATCTAGAAGGCCAATTTTGCTTCAGTGATTGGGGTCACAACCTAGGGCTGGCTGGCTCACACCTTTTTCTCTCTCCTTTTCTCATACTGATTCTTCAAGAGTCAGAGATAATTTAATGTTTTTTTTTTCATATTTGTCTTTAATAAATGCTATCCACAGTACAACTTTAATATTTTTATTGCCTGATCTTTAATGGCTACATGCTGAATCTGTCCTTCAAAATAAAATCCTACATCCAGACATTTAAGTAATTTTAAGGATACATTAAAATAATCTCTTTAAATATATACTTATATATGTCATTCATCATGTTTTTATTTTTCATCACATATTAACTGAATATATCTACTCATGTAGATATAATTCACTGAGTATATATTTAGTGTGTTTCATGGTTCAGTGTCTATATGGTAGCTGTATAGAGGTACCTGAAATAAGAAAGAAAAGTTTTAACAGCTTTCAGTGTGGCCGTAATATTCTGTTGTGACTGTATTTTTTGAGGCTGACAATATGATACCTGCTCAGGAGAAACTGAAGTTGGCATTTGTCACTGTTAAGTATGATTGTATGTAAAATGGCCTAAGTATGGCTCTACAACATATCTTCTATTATGCAATAAGTAAGGGCTATGTTTATAAGATCTAGCAATATTAAAAGAAATCTATACATGACAATTGTCAAAGAAAGCTACATAATATAAGCAAACTAATAAAGTTGTTGGTATCAGCCTATATTTGAAAATGATTTATATTTTATGGTTTCTCTTTGTGTTTTATTCAAGACATTAACATTAGATTATTTTCTAATAAAATTTTGAATGTATATTCAAAATTAAAATACCCCTAAGGTAACAGAATTCAGTTAATGGTGAATGTCCGTAAAACATAGAGTGTAGACAGCATGGCCATTTGCTGAACCATTGTTGCCACTCAGCCAACTTGTAGTATGTGCAATCTTTTCCAGAAGGTTCTTAGTGGGTCAATATTTCTGGATACTGTAGGAAAATTAAGGTAAGATATCTTTTCTTATTGTTTTTATGTGTATTGCAAAGTTATTGCAACCTCTTTGTTACTGAATTTTTACTAGGACAGCTTCAGGCTAAATAAGACCCAAAGCATTGAGAACAGTGTAATTTCCCCTCAAAGACCCAAATTAATGCTAAAATCTAACTACTCATGATTGTTGCAGGATTTCCACTCAGTTCAACAGCAATCAATACCTTAGAATCAGACTCGTTAGCACACGGTGTTTGGCATCAATACCAAAATGCTTTTGGAATTACATACTTGTACTAAAATCCTGATGTTAATTTTTATTGTTTCCTACAAATTAGTTATCATTATACACATCAATTTTTTCATATGTAAAATCAATATAGTGATACAGCACTCACGAGATTGCTGTGTAAAAAGGAAACGAAGATAAAATATGTTAAACAGCACGATGTCCACCTAGACCAGTGCTGGACCCTCACAGGACTGCCTCCATCCTCCTCTGGGGAGTTTGGCCCCAAAGAAAAGAGGGTCATCTCATCCTGGCTAACACGGTGAAACCCCGTCTCTACTAAAAATACCAAAAATTAGCTGGGCGTGGTGGCGGGTACCTGTAGTCCCAGCTACTAGGGAGGCTGAGGCAGGAGAATGGCGTGAACCCGGGAGGCGGAGCTTTCAGGGAGCCGAGCGCACCACTGCACTCCAGCTTGGACGACAGCAGGAGACTCTGTCTCAAAAAAGAAAAAGAAAGAAAGAAAGAAAAGAGGGTCATCTGTTAACGACGTTAACTGAGAAGAGCATTCTCTTTCTGTAGCAAAAGCCAATAAAGCAGACAGATAGGCAAAACAATTTTCTCTCTCAAAAACACCTCACGTTCTGATGTAAATGATCAGATGACACTTCAACAGCCAACTTTCCTGCAACCAATACCATCAATTCAAGGAGTAAATTCATAATTGCTCCATTAAAGGAGCAAATTCATAATTGAGAAGTTAAAATATTGGAGGGTGGTAACTTTTGGGAATGTTAATACTAGTCAGCTATTCTGAGTCATAGCATCTTTATCAATACCTGTGTTCTTCATTTGAAATAATCAGAATATCTTTGTGAAGTAATTGTACTCATTTTTAATTTTAATTTCCCCATATAAATTATGAAATATATAAAGGATATGATATTTTATACATTATGATTTAGATGCTGTGGTATCTCCTAAGTCATGATTAACATATTATTTTACTCACTGCTAGATGCATCATCTTGTCTTCAGTACCAAATACGGTTCCAAAAATTACTCTATGTTCAACAACCATTGTCTTCCTATTTGTATTAAATATTTCAATGATGACATTTATTTAACATTTTAATATTTCTAGATATGAATAACAGTACTTGAGACACTTGGTAAAGAAATGACTTTCACTTTCACAGCCTGCAATTAACTAGTGTATAGGGGATGTCTCTGTACTAAGAATTACCCTGAAGCAATTCAAACAATGATGATTCTCTTGAAACTAAAACACAAAATCAAATATATCTTTCTCATTTTTTTGGAAATTAGATTTATACTCATATGTCTTAGTTTGTACAAAATAGTCAAGCAAAATTACTAATTTGCAGGTTTACATACATGAATTATGGTATATGATAGAAATAAATATTTAGCATTTAATTCTGAGTTATTGTTTATTCAGTATACCATCAAAATTCTATTGGCAGACAAATGTTGAAAAATGGTATTGAAACCTTACACAGAGTTTCTACTTTCTTATCCATCAAGCTTTATTTCACTAGTGAGGGAAGTGACTGCTTCAGAAAGAGCCAGACATTATGGCATTATCTCTATGGCCTGACCTAATTTTTTTTTTTTTTTTTTTTTGAGACAGAGTCTCGTTCTTGTCACCCAGGTTGGAGTGCAGTAGCGCGATCTTGGCTCACTGCAACCTTCACCTCCCGGGTTCAAGCAATTCTCCTGCCTCAGCACCCTGAGTAGCTGGGACTACAGGCACCTGCCACCAGGCCCGGCTAATTTTAGTACGTTTAGTAGAGATGGCGTTTCACCATGTTGGCCAGGATGGTCTGAAACTCCTGACCTCAGGAGTTCCTCCCGCCTTGGCCTCCCAAAAATGCTGGGATTACAGGTGTGAGCCACCGCACCTGGCCTCGCCTGAATTTTTAAGCATAATAATGCCAATGATGTGAACTAACAACTAAAGGAGACAAGGCATGGACCGTTTTGGAACATCAAAGAGTTAAGTGTCTTTTCTTTTCTCTTTGCTTTCCTTTTTTTTTTTTTAATTAAGCAAAAAGAAATTCAAATAACACACCCCCCTAAAGAAAGCAGACACTTGCATGGCAGAATCAAAACCCCAACATCATTCAATTGAAAGCAAACACATATGATCACTTTCATAAATGGCATCTCCAAAGTAACCAGTTCCTCAAACTGAAATAAAACGTGTTGCGTTTTTGGCCGGGCGCGGTGGCTCACGCCTGTAATCCCAGCACTTTGGGAAGCCGAGGCGGGCAGATTACGAGGTCAGGAAATCGAGACCATCCTGGCTAACACGGTGAAACCCCGTCTCTACTAAAAATACCAAAAAAAAAAAAAAAAAAAAAAAAAAAAAAAAAAAATTAGCCGGGCGTGGTGGTGGGAGCCTGTAGTCCCAGCTACTCGGGAGGCTGAGGCAGGAGAATGGCGTGAACCCGGGGGCGGAACTTGCAGTGACGCAAGATTGCGCCACTGCACTCCAGACTGGGCGACAGAGGGAGACCTCGTCTCAAAAAAAAAAAAAAAAAGAACTATTGCATTTTTCATATTAAAAAATAACACACTCTACTAAAAATTATATTGTATACTGACTTAATTCTCTATCACATTTATATTTTCACTATCATCTAATCTAAAATTACCAATAGATTTAGATCTACTGATTTTATTTATACATGTAATGTATGGAGGTCTTGCTTTCATCTTCACAATGTAATACTTTCTGTTTATTACATTACAGGTTTTTGCATTTAGAACTTTATACTCTCAATTCTAACTAAATTTGTATGTTTCTTTTTATGAATTTTTGGTTTGTGCTAATGAGAAACCTTGACAAGGTTTCTTGTCACCTCCTTACTGGCAACATAAATAAGACATATTTAAAATATGTCTTAAAATGTGAAGTACAACAAGGAAATACACATTGCCAAAAAGATATCATGAAATGCATTCACTTAGTGCCAATTTGTACGCACTTTAGACTTAAGTTTGATGATTTTGTTTATTTATTCAGAAACCAAAGTGAGTACGGAGGTTTTAAAACAGAACGGCAGGCATCTAAATAGAAAGCAAGAAAGGTAAGCAAGAAAGCCAGAAAAATCCTAAACTAAAATGAAACAAAGCAAGGAAGGGAGGGAGAGAGGAAAAAAGGAAAATAAAAGAGGAGAAAGAATGAGACAAAGTCTTTTTTTTTTTTTTTTTTTTTTTTTGAGACAGAGTCTCCCTCTGTCTCCCAGGCTGGAGTGCGGTGGCGGGATCTCGGCTCACTGCAAGCTCCGCCTCCCAGGTTCACGCCATTTTCCTGCCTCAGCCTCCCGAGTAGCTGGGACTACAGGCGCCCGCCACCTCGCCCGACTAATTTTTTGTATTTTTAGTAGAGACGGGGTTTCACTGTGTTAGCCAGGATGGTCTCGATCTCCTGACCTCATGATCCGCCCATCTTGGCCTCCCAAAGTGCTGGGATTACAGGCGTGAGCCACCGCGCCCGGTCAAGAGAGAAAGTCTTTTAAAGGTAATATTCTATGCGAATTTGTTTCTTTTAAAATTGCTTACTGTTTGATCCGTTAGATTTTATTGTAAGTCAGTGCCAGCTTTATTCAGTGTTTTATACCTACAACATACCACGTTGCCCAGTCTCAGTGGATATTTAGGCAGTATCTGTAGATTGAATAAATTAATGTCAAATTTACTAGCTTTTTTGTGAATATAGTTACAGATGTTGATAGATATTTCCACACTATACTAAAGCCAGCACAGGTAATTTTTCTTCCCAGTCCCGAGTGAGCACTTGAATCTCAATGCAGAATACTTCTCTTGGAGTGTGTCTCCTACGAAACCTTAAATCATCTAGACACACTAGACAGAGAAAGAAACAATACATAGATAAAAATTGAGCACAATTAATTTGTATCCAGCAGAGGGAAAATTACGCTCTGTGGAACAAACAAACAAAGGAGTTATTTGCCCTAAAAAAAATGAATTGACAGTCACACCTCAGGAAGTTGATGCAAAGGCGCAGTCTCTAATGGAGGCCAGGTGACTCTATTTACAAAGAATATTTATGCACATATGTACATTAAAGCACTGGGGAACTCTTTAATAAACTATTGCTTGTCGTTGTTATTGTAGTGTCTATAGTGTCACAAACTTCCCTGCCCCCCACCATCACTTTCTACGTGATACTTGTTTAAGAGAGTAATAGATGCATGGAAATCTTGTAACTTACTGCTATCAGTTGTCAGTTCTATTACATGTTTCATCCCAATTCTGCTTTCCAAACATCATATGATCAATTCTTACAATCTCTCGTGAAGTAATTGAATTCAGATTTAATAATAGGTATCATTGTCCCCAGCATTCAGGTTTGGGAACTTTGAAAGAAAATGGTTAAATGAGTTTTATAAAGCACATATTAAAAGAAATGTGTTGGCTTATAAGGAATAACTGAGACAAAAGAAATTTAGAAAAGCTAAGAGAGGGGGTCAGGATATAAATGACATCTCCTTAGGTAATTAATGATATTACAAAGTGAGACATTTGACATGCACTGCCTAATAAGAGTCACAAGCCTCATATAAATATTTAAAATTAATGTAACTAAACAATATTTAAAAATCAATGCTTCATTTTCACAAGCCACATTGCAAGTGTGCCAGGCTAATGCCAAGAAAAGTACATTTATATTGTTACTAGGGTTATCAATAGATAACCCTACTTACTAAGTTTACTCCATTTTGACATTTAATGTGGTACAATAATTTGTGTTTAAATAAATTTGATTCTTATCTCAGTTTAACACATTGCCATCAGTTTTGCTTTGGATATATTTTCATATTAATTTTCATTGTCATTATTGTCATTATTGTTGGAATTATTACAATTATTTGTGAAAGAACATTCAAAGTTAAATTCTTCATTGAATCCCCTCTTTCCCTGAAGTTTTATTTCTTCAACTTAGCAGATCTGAATTGATGATTCTTGGCTCTGAAAAGCCTGGTTTATATTGAATTGGTCTAAAATATGCCGGGAAAGAAGTTGAAAACTCAGAAGTGTCTTCAGTGATTCTACTGTAAAATAAGAGAAATGTTTCAGCCTTTACAATATTTTGTAAAACACTAGGGAATTCCTTAGATTAAATTCAAACCCCAAGATGTCTCAAATCTGTGCTGCTCCAGAACTCTTACTGTAGAGACCTAACTACCTTTGATAGTGAGAGGCCCACATTAATAATTACTTGCTTCACTGCATTCTGACTGTTTTATTCACTCAATACATTTTTACCTCCTTTTATTTTATTTTTTATTTTTTTTTTTAATTATACTTTAAGTTTTAGGGTACATGTGCCTTTTAAAAGCCATCTGAAATAATTTCTTCCTCAATAGATAAGTCTGAATAATCTCATTCAACATTGACTTTGCTTTCTCTCTTCTGCAGGTATCTGTAGAATTGACCCTGAGTTGAGGTAGTTGGGTGTAGCGGTTGGGGAACAGATTACTAAATCAGACATATCTGGCTTTTAACCCATTCCTTGTAATTTATCAGCAGAATAACACGGGAACTTGGCCTTTCTAGGTTTGGTATCCTTGTGCACATCATTTGGCCCAGGGAGAGCATTCAATGACTGTGTATTGCCAGGATTATGATAATAACATGAGTAGGGTTATGTTCTGTCCTTGTTTCTTAAATATTAATTATGTTTTCCATCATACTTTGTAAATGTCTCAAATTCAGTAATCACTTATATACATGTACTTTATCTGGTTTAAACTGAATTTTATAAAAGTGTTTCTTAGAGATCCCAATCTCTTTTTGGTATATACATAGGGATGTTTAGATGCTTTCAAAGAAATTGTACAGATTGTCAATAATAGCATAAATGAAATGTTCAAACAGATTTTGAGTGTGTTAGCCTTAAATGTCTATATTTACTCATTCACTTATGATTAATTTATTGAGACTCTACTAGATGCAAAGCACAATCAGGTAGGCACAGTTCTTGGCCTAATGGTGCTTCTGTATTTATTTATTTATATTTATTTTTCAGGAGAGACTACAATTAATTCTTTAATGCTTTGAAAACAAATGTAAGGAATGCTGAAATTTACAAAAGATGAGGTGCTGAGATTTCATAAGCCAAGTAAAACAACACCTTACTCTGGGGCACATAGAATGCTTGTTAAATAGAATGACATTTAATATGAGAAGATAAGAATAAACAGGTATAAGGCATCCAAAGATTGGACTAGAAATCTTGGCACAGTGATGGGTGTGAGAGCTGGAGTCTGGGAATTTTTAAAACATTCCAAACTGAGGGAACAGAATGTGCAAAGGCCCTGGGGTAGAAAGGAAACTGAAGTATCTAGGGACTTAAGAAAGATTGCTGTGAAAACTAAGGCACAGAGTTAGGGTCTGTGACATAGGTCATACTCTGATGTAGAGTCTGAGAGGCAATTGTATTTCAGTTTCTATTTTTAGAGCAATGGGAAGCTACTAAATTGTTTTAGGCATCGGAGAGATATAATCAGTGTGAATTTGTAAAATATAACTTTGACTAAGGTGAGCAAAATGGATTGGTGAGTGGCAAAATTGATGCAGGAAGAAAAATAGATGTCTTATTATAATATCAACAATAACAATATGGGCATTTGTTCCTGTCATTAATGTCTGTCATTGAAGCCTCACAGTAGCCAAGTAATGAAATTCCATTAATAACCCATTCTGAGAAAACATCCTTAAGATGTAAAGTTTCTTTCCCCAAATCTCTTAGACGTGGAGATATCCAGATGATAGAATCTAGATTTAATTTCAGACAAAATATCCAAGGGAAAAAAAATAAAAAAAAAAATCCAAACTGATGACTTGCTTGAACGTTGGTGGGTAACACTAAAAATCAATAAAAATCATCCAATATGAGGAAAACCTGTATAATTTCTCAGTCATATATTGTAAAATAGGTGGAGATCAACTGTTTGCTATCATGCTTACAAATAATATCTCCCTGTTGGAAAAATATGTTATATATATATATATATATATATATATATATATATATATATGTAGGTATGTGTGTGTGGATGTAATAATCATACAACTAAATTAACTATTAACTGATTTCAATTAAAATTCTTGCTGTTTTCCAGTAAACTTGATTTCCAAATCACATACATGATAATTTCATTTATTTTTTAATCTCTTTCTACCACTTGAAGATCTAGCTCTTAAGTTGCTTAATGAGTGCAGAAATAGAGTGAAATAGAAAGGATAAGATCTAGTATTAAGTAGTGCAGTGGAGAAGTTATTGTTAAAAATAATTGATTGCATTTTCAAAACAGCTGGAAGAGAAGAATTTTAATGTTTTTAAGACAAAAAAAGATAAATGTTTGAGATGATAGCTATCCTAATTACAATTAATTACACATTTTATACATGTATCAAATATTAAACCTATCTCCAAAATATGTACAACTAAAATATTATAGCAATTTAAAAATATAGTAATCTCTCTCTTTGGTCTCTCCACTCAGCTGTATTTCACATGTTTTCAGGAGTTCCAGCAGCTTAATGCTTAAAAGTGTAAACTAAAGTTACAGAGCTTCAGCTGATACCCATTTCGTTCATCTTACAAAAAAAATGTATCTTTTCGGTGCCTGTTTCTTCACCAATGCAAGGAAGTTATCAATATCATTTTCCTCATTAAGCGGATAAGGCATGGAAAGTGCATGAGACCATGCCTGGGACATGGCAAGGCTTAAGGAAGATTGGTTATTAAATGCTATCTGTTGACAAATTAGAAGCTTTCCTCATGCTCATATCGCCAAAGCCTCAAACTTACATGCCTCTGCACCTCTCCCTGCATTGTTCTTCTCTTACTCAGGAGGTAGAATTGCTCCTTGTGTCACAAGCCCTGTGTGGAGTCAGTCTTCTGAATCCCATCACCCGTCTTGTTCTCAAGGGCCCTTCTCCTTTAGGAACTTTCCATGTGCTGCACTATCTCTCCCGCTCTACTGAACCTGCTTTCATTAGCATGTGAACGTTCTTATGTCTCCCATCTTAAAAGAAACAATATATACTCCCGACATCCTTTAGTTACTTTTTTTCTTTCTTTGCTTCCCATTGCAGGCACATTTCTAGAAATAACTCTTACTAGTCTCCATTCTCTTGAATCTCGGTCACAAATGTGCTACTCTGATCAAGACTCTCCACCCACTGCTTCTTAAAGCATACTCTTGTCATGTTCCATCTTGCCAAATCCAAAGAAAGTCTCCCATTGTTCCACATTCTGCAGAACAATGCGTCAAGGCTTTGCCGATTGTCTGATTTCCACGTTCACTTAAGCAATTTAATTGACATCTCTACAAGGAAAAATGTATAGATTATATGAAACTCATCCAATAGAGAACTGTTGATCCATTATCTACCTCTAGTCTTCAGACTATAAATTCTTCTAACCACTGAACAGTTGCTCAAGGAATATCCTAGTAATTATTCTGGATTCCTTTATCCTCACCAACCCTCCCCCTCCCTATACCACTTCTATACCTTTCAAAAAATTTTCCTCCCTCTTCCCCTCTCCAGAGTGCCAATGCTTCTAATCACTACTTCTTTCACTTTCATGTTGACAACTATGATACATTGGCTGGACTGATGCCAGTCATTTTTTTTTTTTTTTTTTTGAGACAGAGTCTCGCCCTGTCGCCCAGGGTGGAGTGCAATGGTGCGATCTCAGCTCACTGCAACCTCCACTTCCCAGGTTCAAACGATTATCCTGCCTGAGCCTCCTGAGTAGCTGGGATTACAGACGCCTGCCACCACACCCAGCTATTTTTTATATTTTTAGTAGACATGGGGTTTCACCATGTTGGCCAGGCTGGTCTCGAACTCCTGACCTCATGATCCTCCTGCCTCAGCCTTCCACAGCGCTGGGATTACAGGCGTGAGCCACTGTGCCCGGCTGCCACAGTCTTCTAACTAGTAACACTTTCTTCTCTCATAGCCCTCCCAAAATGTTCTCCACAAAGTTGCCAGAATGATCTTAAGAAAATAAATATCTGAGTATGGCATTCTCTCCTATATCTGTCATAGCAATGGCTTACTGCACATAAATTTCACCTGTGTCTTTTCAATACTTTATACTCAATATAGGGCAGCACCTAGTAGATCTTTAGTAAGTGAGTGAATAATCCTTCAATTATTTTATAGTCACATCTAGGAGTAAGGCTATGGGTAACGGTCAAAAAACACTAGACAAAAAACCTCAGCACTGCTACCAGCTAGTATCATTTCCCTGAGTTTCAGTTATCTATTCTCTAAAGTGATAATAACAACTGTAGAATAACTATAGCATATAAGACTTAAACGTGCTAACAAACATAAATCAATTAGTCATATGATATCATATGACAAATCAATTAGTCATATGATTTGTTATATATGATGATGGTGATGAGGATAGTAATGATGACAGTGATAAGGATAATAATGATGACAGTGACAAGGATAGTAATGATGGTGATAAGGATAGTAATGATGATGGTGATGACTATAGTAATGATGATGGTGATAACTATTATATAGTGTATCTGAAAATAAAATTTTTATCTCTTATTTTTAAAAGAGATGGTAGTAATTACTAAAGGAAACTTTGAAGCCTATATATCTCTAGAAATAAAAGATATTAATAAAAATGGAAATTTTAGACAGCATCAGGAAGAATAGCTAATCGATGCTGGGCTTAATTCCTGGGTGATGGGTTGATCTGTGCAGCAAACCACCGTAGCACATGTTTACCTGTATAACAAACCTGCACACCCTACACGTGTACCCCAGAACTTAAAATAAAAGTTGAAGGAAAAAATGGAAATTTTATGTTAAAAAGTTACTTAATTTTTATAAAATGCTGCTGTGTGCTTATTTATCTTGATTCTAACAACAAATTATTTTCAAATCAGTGATGACCACGTGGTTTATTAAGCAGATAGGCAAACAGTACAAGAAGCTTTCTGTAAAATATGCAAGGCAGAGAATGTTGGCTCATGGCCACTGGACATGATATTTTCAAAACAGAAACAAGCATTTTCTTAAATTATTCATATTTCCCAAATAATTTCTCTAAACTGAACTCTTTTTCATAGTGGAATATGGGAACAACTGCAGTGGTATTAACCATCAGAAAAATGACTTCCTAACATTTCATAGTAGGTGAAATAAATGAAAAAGCTGGTGCTTGACTTTGAAAGCGAGCATTTTCTGAGAAAAGGGCAACAATTTACCTGTGAATTGGAAAGATGTCAAGTGAATTGTCCTTTTCCTTTTAATTGAGATAACATCTTGTGTCTTTCTGAATTTCATTTCTTTCTTTTTGCAGGTTGCAATTAGTGTAGGATATTTATACTGACACTTGAGAGACAAATGTTGTCAGCTTCTTGCTCTTTTTTTTTCTTATTTCCTGTGTATAACAGCTAAAACAATTTGGATTCAATTCAGTGGAGCATACATTTTCTTTCCTTTTCAGACATTTAAGCCTACATTAGAGTTTAAAAGACCTTCAGTAAACTCTCCCAGCCTCTATCCAAGGGAAAAAAAAAATCAATTTTCCGGGATTTCTAAAGCTCTTTTTTTGGTTTCCATAGCAGTCAAGGGCAAGCTGAGAAGAAGAAGAAGAAAAAGATTTATTTCCAACTCTAAGTGAAAGCTGAGTCCCAAGATAAAAGAAAAAGTCAAGCATAATGAGAAAAAGAAAGCAAACTCTGATAGGTCCTTACTGAATATGGACTTTGTTCTGAAAATTCAAAGAGTCATAAATTATAGGAGAACGTAGAACATCATCTGTGTCATTGAGGCTCTACCTATTGCTTGAGTGGGGAGCTGAGCAACAATACACAGATGGAGGGCAATGAATTTATGAAATTATGTGCCAGCTCCCAGGATAGGACTTGAAATGTGCTCTTGCTGTTGGCACCAGAACTGGGGCTTTGTGTGCTCTAATGCCAGTACTGCATGCTCACTCTTTGCTTTTTGTGCCAAAGTTAGATGTTCAGATTTGAAAGCTAAAATTTATCAAGTTTTAGCACTGCCTCTCCAAAGCCAAATGATAACGGTATAAAAAGGGTACTTTTTTCTTCAATTCAAAAGTAGAACTGCCACATTAAAATAAATTCACTCTCCTCAAAAAATTCAGATATGAAACATTTCTCTGTCAATGGTGTCATTTAAAAGATGCTAGAAAGCTTTTTCTGTCTACTCCTTTTCTTTGCATTGTGTACCATGGAATTGTGTCAACTTTGCTGGCTTTTGGCTTTAGATGTGTATTTATTTTCTCTGTCCCAGATTCTAGTAAGTCTTCTTGAACTTTTGAACTGCTTTAACACAAATAGTGATTCTTTAGAAGACATTAAGGTGATCATATTAAATAAAATAGTCTTCACCTAATTAAAAAATGTAGCTCCATTGAAAGCTACAATCTCACCAAGCTATTTCATCCTGAGGACACAAAACTATTTTGCATTTTATACTACTGAAGCTCTTACATATCTTTTTCTGGATACATAAGACTCATAATATGAAAGGACATAGAAGCTTTCAATATTTGCTATAATGAAAAATGGTAATTAAATGTGCTCACATTTCACCCCAGGAGTCCCAAACTCTGTGAAGCAATTCTCAATCTTTTTTTGCACAGTGGAACCACATAAGGACCAATATAAAAAGTACCTTTGCCCTCACCCCGCCCCAGACAAATTAATTCAGAATCTCTGAGAGTAAGGCAGAGACATCAATGCATTTCAGAATCTTCCCGGTTGATTGTAATGTGGAAGTAGAGTTGAAAACACTCCTCTATGGAAATGGATACTCTTGTCTTTGTGGAAGTAAAACAAATACATGTTAAAGGAGTACAACCAATTAAAGAGTAATCCTAGATCAGTTATCCTAAAAGGAAAAGAATACAGATTACCTATGTAGTCACTTCACTTACCAGTTAGTAAGATGAGAATAAGGGATCTTATAAAAATTTACCACGTTCTTGTTTTTACTTCCCTTTGCATTTCCTTTATGTATATTTCTTCATAGGAATATTAGCATATGGATAATATAAGAGTATAAGACTTGTTTGTGGGAAGGGAATGCTTGTTGTTACGTATTGTCTAAAAATATTGTACACAGAAAATTATCTACTGAAAAACTACAACGCAAATATTAATACCTTATTTGCCTAACTATCCCAGCAGCCCAGGATTAGAGGTCAGGCATAGCACCCGCCTCCTTTGGCATAAGACACTGGGAACCAACCTTTTTGGCACAGGTACGTGATCTGGCCAGCCAGCGAAAGTGTTTGCTTTGTGGTTATTTATGATGGGAGAAGCCTGAACCTCTCCTCTGGCATTATCGGGTCTGGTGTGCTTGACGTTTGGCCAAGATTGATTGTGTTAAACCCAAGGTCATTAGTATTTTTCCGTGGGGCATTACTAAAGGCCTACACTTTTCCTGGGAATCTAACCAGTTGAGGATCAATCTTGAGCAAGCTAACAAATACCACTGTATCTACTGCTCTCAATCAAAAGACAGCAGTCTACCTATTCTATCAGAAACTCATACTGTTTAGCGCATGAGAGCTGTCGGGCTAATCTCAAGCAGGCCAAGAGGTATTAGAAGCTGGTTAGAAGTGGCTGAGTGTCACCCTGGGGGCACAGGACTATGTGGACTTGAGGCTGGCAGAGAAGGGTCATTTTTAAGAGAAGCCAGTGGGCATACACTGTCTAATCTATTACCTATGACAGCTGAGGCCTTCTGGGTAAGTCTAGAACAGCTTGGTTCAAGAGTCCAGGAATGCCTTGGGTCCCAATCATCCCGGAGGAAGGAAGAGCCATCCTGCCCAGCTTGCTCAACTACATGTCCTAGCCTAAAGCTTTCTATATGTTGGCTTTAAATCCAAACACATGGACTCCATGAAATAATGCTAGCTAATATGTATCGGGAATTGAATATACTCAGGAACCATGCTAAGTGTTTCCACTCAGTGTTCATTTTTCTTTACAACAACTCTATTGATGAATTATTATTACTTCCAGTGTTAGGGGGGCAAATTGAGGCATTAAGAGGTAAAGCCGCTTGCCAATGATTATGAGGCAGGTAAGTGACAGAGCTTGATTTCAAACCATGCAGTCTGGCTCCAGCTTCTCCACCATGGTGGCTTGTCACAGGCATTTTGTATAAATGAGTGAAGTACATGTTGTGGAAAATAAATTATTGAGAAGCAAAAGTGACTATGGAGAAATTGGTTAAAAAGTTATCGCAATAGTTAATGTGAGTTAGAAAAGGACATGTCATTGGAACAGGAAAAAATGAACAGACTCAAAAGATACTCAGGAGGTTGAATCAGCAAAGACTTGGTGAATGGGTGGTGGTGGTGGTGAGCAAGCAAGAAAGATGCATCAATCATTATTCTCCATTTTCTATCCTGTGAAATGAGATAGGGAGCACTGGAGATAAAGGAGGTGTGGGTCTGGAAGATCATCAATTTCATTTTGGACATGATAAATTTGAGGTGACTATAATATTTCAGTTTACATAATCAATCAGGTTATTGTGTTTTCTATTTACATCACCTCTGATGATCATGGAAGATGCATTGGCAGGAGTTTTGAGTTGGGTACTCCAGGGAAGTATTTTATGGGCGTATAATAAATTATAAAAAAGTGAAATAGAGAAGATATCTTCAGAGACCATATTAAGCAACTTGTCATTTATAGACCAGGCAATGAATGGAAGGCCAACGGCACATCATATTGGGAAAAGCTGTCTGTAGAAGTAGCAAAATGATGCCTTGAAAAAGAAACTCAATTGTAAATAAGATGGAAGAAAGCAAAGTATAGTTTTAATAAGACAGATAAATAAAAAATGAAACCAAAAAGCCTGATGATTACCAGGATTATGGCTAGGTATCTATAAAGGATACAAAGATCCTTACATGATTTATAGTCCAGGTGTTATAGAAACAATACGGAAGTGATTATAAATTTTGTAACTGGTATAGGGGAATTATTTTCACTTAATTAATAGGAATATTTATTTTAATTAATTAATCAATAGTGGTGATGAAGAAAACATGACAATAAACATAAGAATATAAATTTTGACAACTAAACATATATCTATGATCTGATCATTTTGATATATTTATCACTGAGAGTAAGGGGAAGAAAACAGTGTGTCTAAATATATTGAAGTATATCAGTAATGGAGGCTTGTGCAAGCTTCTTCCCATGGCAGATCAGGAATTGCTTGTGGACTGAATATTTGTGTCCCCTACCTCAAATGTCTATGTTGAAGCTCTAATCCTAATGTGATGGTATTTGGAGATGAGGCCTTTGGGAGGCAATTAGAATTAGATGTGGTCATGAAAATGGAGCCCTCATGATAAGCCTTGAAAATAGAGACACCAGAGAGCTTGCTGTCTCTCCCTGTGCCATGGGAACACACAGCACACAGCCAGGCAGCCATCTACAAGCCAGGAAGAGGTCTCATATCAGAACCCAACCATGTTGGCATCCTGATCTCCAACTTGCAGAACTGTGAGAATGTAAATTTTTGCTGTTTAAATCATCCGGTCTGTGATATTTTGTGATAGCAGCTCAAGCTGCTAGTTATCTTAGCCATCAACCAAGATTAAGAATTACTGCAGATACTACTGAATACATTTATAAACCCTATTCCATTTTATTCAGATACTTACATAAATGTTTGCCTAGTCCATCCTCAAAAAACAATTCCCATGTACTCTTGAGTCATTAAGTAACTATTGATTTATTCTTTATCAAACTTAATAAGTTGGATTCTACTAACAGTCTTTCCAAATACCATCCTATTTATGCATGAACATTGTTAATACTATTATATGTAAATATGTCTCTTTAAATACCATCCTATTTATGCATGTGCATTGTTAATACTATTAAAAAATTCTCATTAGAAATAGTTACATAGTATACATTATGGGGAGCACTAATCATTGTAGAAATAAGATTTAGATAAATCAATATGTTATGGATATGGTACAGATACAGATACAGGAAGTCTATACACAGTCACTTTACAATATTCAGCAGTTGAATTGAATTGAATAGAATTGAATTCAGGCATTTAATTTAAATTCTGAAAACATGTTCTAAAACCTAGACTCTCAACTCTGTAAAAAACAACACTCTTCTCTGTTTTCTATGATTGCACAAAGTACATTCTTTTTATATGGAAGGTGCTCAGTGGTTCTTGCCAACAAATATACCTACATATAAAGTATATATCCTGAGATAATGTCTTCATTCTATTTTTTAGTTACTTTAAAAACAAATAGTCTAATTAGATTGTTTATGTAAACCTTTTTAGGTTCAATTATTTTTTTAATTTCAATTGTGTGTGTGTGTGTGTGTGTCTCTGTGTGTGTACTTGTACATGCATACACATGTACATAAGCTACTTATTTTTTTCTTCCCTATCACTTTTATTTAAATGATTAGAATAAATCAAAAATTATTTACTGAAGTACTGAAAATCTATTAATTTCTTTCAGGAAATACTTGACAACATTAATGATAATAAAAGCATCTCCTGCCTTCAATGTGCTCTTCCTCTTTAGTTTGAAAGAAACACGAGAAGGGAACCCTGGAAAGGCATTGGGAAGCCTGAGTCCTGCCCTCCATATTGTCAAATAGGACTTGTGGCACTTTTGTAAAGCTACTTAATCTTTTGGAATCTTAGTGTCCTTACCTGCACAATGGACATGGTAGTGCCTGACTCATGGTGTTACAAAGATTAAAGATTATTATTTAAATTAGGGTTCAGCAAGGTAGCTGGAAGAAAGCAATAATTTGGTCTTTTTTGCTATCCTGTTAAAAATGATGGCCACACAGAGCAATGAATGGGGTAATACAGATACTTACCAATGCTTCTGGAACTGAGAAAATGTAAAAAAAAAAACAAAAAAAATTAACTTTGCTAAAGTGGGATCTGTTGTAAACTGATGGGAGTGCAGAAGGCAGATAAAAGAAGAAGGGCATTTGAAGCAGAGACAGTGTTCTGATGCCACTGTATACATAAATATGAAAGACTAAGAAGCAGGGGGAGTAAAGGAGAGGGTAAGGAAAGATACATGCAAAGGTGGAGCTAAAGTGTCATTAATATGGGACGTAACAGAGACACATGCTGGCTTTTTTTTTTTTTTTTTTTTTTTTTTTGATACGGAGTCTCGCTCTGTGTTGCCCAGGCTGGGTGCAGTTTCAGCTCGCTGCAACCTCTGCCTCCCAGGTTCAAGTGATTCTCCTGTCTCAGCCTTCCAAGTAGCTGGGATTACAGGCACGTGCCACCACACCTGTCTTACTTTCGTATTTTTAGTAGAGATGGGGTTTCACCATGTTGGCCAGGCTGGTCTTGAGCTCCTGACCTCAGGGGATTCACCCTCCTTGGCCTCCCAAAGTGCTGGGATTACAGGCGTGAGCCACTGCACCTGGCCACATGCTGGCTTTTAAACAGGACAGTAACATAATCCGAATGCATTTGGAACTGTTTGTATAGTGGCACTGAGACCAGTTGAATTTGTTGACATAGATATCAATGGACACAATCCAGGCTAGAGAGGACGATGGCCTCAACCATGGCAGTAATATTAGGAATAGATAAAAGGTGGCACAGGCAGTCATACCCGGAACATAGAATAAAAAGCAAAGTTTCCCCTTGATCCTGTTTCTACCATAAAGCTCCATGGTCTAGTATGACAACTACTTTTTCAATAGTATGCTAAGCTCCCTTCCCACTTACTTCTTTGTTTTCCTTGTAAATGCTACTACAGTTCAACTTTAACTCAATCCAGCAGTTTCTCCCAATCCTATATGGAGAATGTAGCATACAAATGGTTCAAGAAAATATTACGGGCTAAAGGTAAAGATTTAGAATACTCAATATGAAGTTGGTAGTCGATCTACAAGCAGGGAGAAACATTCTTTAGATCTGTTTTTCTACCTTCTTGCCAGGCATCACTAGCATGACTCTCCCTAGACATTTTGAATTTAACATGTCTAAAAAGGAATTCATTATCTTTTCTTCTGACATCTACTTCCTTTACTTTGTAGCTTGTCAGTGATCTATACAACTTCCAAAGCCAAGTAGAAGCAATGAAGCTATCTTCACTTTAAAACATTCTCTCAGATGCAATTTGATGCCACCTATTAAGCTAGGGTCAGAGAAAAAATAGTGACTAAATTTTGCCATTTGAAGAAGCTTCAGCAAGAGGGAGTACAGAGGATACTAATTATTTTAGATGAGTACTTAGTTCACATGCTTCCTTGGCGCTGTATCAACAGTATCCTTGATTAGTCCTCCTCCTTATTAATTTATCATCTAAAATCATTTTTTTTCATTGAGCCCAGTCCCATTTTGCATTAGAAGCTGTGCCACAGTGTACTATGTATTTTGTATTTGTTTTGCTGCAAGTATAGTGAATGTGATGAGTTATGTGTCTATTTCTCAAGAGGGAATTATGTCTCTAGACCAAACAGGAAAGTTGAATTAATGTAAATGTTTATGATTCCTGCCTAACTAAATTACATTCCTTGACATTAATTTGCTAATTTACCTTTGGGGAAGAATATGTACGTATACTTCCCTCATTTATTAGGTTATCAAATATGCATGATTGACTCTGGCATGAATGCAAATAGTAATTTCTTCTCTTCATATTCTTGGTTTACAGTCAATTAAAATTGTCTTCAAGTAACATTTATACTAAACGTTTACTGATATTCTTTCTTACCCTAGTTAATTCACTCTAGTCGTATTTATTGAGCATATACTATGAAACATATTTAAAATTTTTCTTATTTAAAATAGTTTGAAAACAGTGGAAATAAGCTAACATAATGCACTTTAATGTAATGTGTAAATGTTTGGTTAGATGAAAATAACCTATATAATCATAAGCTGAAGGATGCAGTTGATAATATAGATACAGTATTAAGAAACCAAATATGCCACTTTAGGCCCTTGATTTCAGTATATTTGCCAGTATAACTCCCCAGTTTATTGGCCAGTTTCATGAGGGTAATATACTAGCAAGGCGTTTTAGTTATCTGTTTTAGTGTAAGAAATGCAAGGTGTTTCCTAATAAAACCACATTATTTACAAAGATAGGGACCCTTAATACATTTATAGTTTTTATGATTCCAATAAGAACATAAAGAAAACCTGTGAATAATTAGCTTAATATTTTATCAAACAGTAATAGCAATACTCCAATTGAAGACATTAAATTGGACCATATCTTATTAATTAAAAGATGGCACTACTTAGAATCTTTTTTTAGTATAAAATGACTTCTCTCGCTTAAATCACTGTTTAATAGCTAATTAATGTAACAGTTTTTCAGTTATTAGTTTGGCATACAGATTAATATCTTCTATGTTATATTAGCACATAATGTTTTGTAATAAGTCCCTTGATTTCTTACTAACATATTTCTTTTGACTGATATCATTCATAACTCAGGCATTTTTTTTGAAAGAATGAATGAATGAATGAACAATTTTTAATCTAAATTTGGTAGAAAGCATTGCAGAACTAAAATTTGAGGTAATTTCTCTATTCCCTTCTATTAGTACTAGCTTTTAATTCTTCTTTAAATACATATTCTATTTATATGTATACTTCAAAGTCTCTTGGTATTTTATTGTGTGCCAATGTATTAAAATAAAATCACTTATGGTTGAATACTCTATTACAATGTTTTTAAAAGCATTTTGCCTTTGAATATATATCTTCCATTTGAAATTTTTGTGAGTGAGGAGGTAAATCATATCTTTGCAAGTGTCATTGTATACTTCCTAATTGAAAAAAAATTAGGCTTACACAGGTGTATATAGAAGCTTTAACTATGTAAAATGTAAAGCAATAGCAATAACAATACTAATGCTGTAACTTCAACAGCAATCACATATAAAATATGCAGATTGTACTGACTGATAGAAGTATGATGTTGGCATAATTCATCTGCTAATTGTGTCATCTTGAACACACACCCAACTATTGTGATGAAGGATAAAGGCAGGCTTTAGGCTATTGCTTGGATTCAATTTTAAGGAATATTCCACCCAGATCAGGGAGGCATTATATGCTGTGTCTTATTTAAAATGTTGCCATTTGGCACCTAATTCCTGGGGCAGAATTCCAACCAAATTGTAAGTAGGAATGATGCCAACCTAACAGATGGGCCTAATGTGCCAAAGCCAAGAGTCCATGCTCACATATCAAATGTGTTTACTTAGGGCAGGATTCCCAGTTATAAATCTTCAAACATGTTCAGAAAAACTGTGCCAGCATGAAGAGGTTGCCCTTTCTTTAATCCGTCTAGAGCGAGGATTAACCTTGAATTTATTTTTAGAGAAGCAACTTAGCTACAAAAGTCCTTTATCTTTGTAAGCTGGAGAAAGAATAGATAGTTACTGATTCATATATTTCATGCCTGTGTTATTAGTCTAATGTTTATCTAACAGTTTATTATAGTTACAATAATATAACTATATATTATAGAATTATATATAATATATAACATATATTATAGTTACAATAATATAACTATATATATATAAAATGTAACTAATCCAAGTTTGTTATTGATTATATTCTTGTTAAACTACTGATCATTACTGATAAAGTGGCATAATGTATTGGATAAATTTTTTAATAGATTATTATATATTTCATCATTATTTCTATAATATTCACCCAAAGCTGTAAAGTTATAAATAATAATAACTTTCTAACTTTATAAGACAGTGAAAATTCATGTTTCACTGGGTCGTTTTTATCCACAGATGACTATTGACAAATAAGTGTAAAATGAGTAAGTTGCAAATGTTTTGTTGAGGCTAAGCATTATGATAACACATGTAATGAGGAAATATCTTAGAGAAAACTGGTGGAGAATTAGTGGTTTACTAAAATAGGCTGATATATATATTCCTACTTGAAGTTTAATGGATGCATAATAAAACCTGCTGAGGCTGAGCTTAGTTCACTAAGGTGGTTAAAACACTTCAACTCCATTGTTCTCTTCACATAATTTAACACATGACAGGGGCACCGAAGTTTAAAGAATGTTAAGTACTTAAAGGCCATAGTTTATAAAGAAAATATGAACCAAGAGGAAGATTATTCTTTTAGCTGCTTTCAGTGTGAGAACAATGTAAGCTCCCCAAAGGCAAAAAATGCTGTAAAAATAAAGCTTCTGAATGCTTTATATTCCATAAAAAATGAAATTCTAATCTTTAGAT
This sequence comes from Gorilla gorilla gorilla, assembly GCF_029281585.2. Lineage (NCBI taxonomy): Eukaryota > Metazoa > Chordata > Mammalia > Primates > Hominidae > Gorilla > Gorilla gorilla. The sequence goes on from NC_073243.2 coordinate 91,520,156, forward strand.
TGTTTTACGAGGATTGCTTCATTATTAGCAACAACTCTTATTTTACAAACTTTATATTTTTATTAAATAAGCAAAACATGTGAATTGTAGAGATATTAGACATTGTAAATGTACATACAGAAAAGGGCCAATAAGATGGGCATGGTGGCTCACACTTGTAATCCCAATGTTTTGGGAGGCCGAGGTGGGTGGATCACCTGAGGTCCCGAGTTTGAGACCAGCCTGACCAACATAGAGAAAGCACTTCTCTACTAAAAATACAAAATTAGCTAGGCATGGTGGCACACTCCTGTAATCCCAGCTACTTGGGAGGCTGAGGCAGGAGAATCACTTGAACCCAGGAGGTGGAGGTTGCGGTGAGCCGAGATCACGCCATTGCACTCCAGCCTGGGCAACAAGAGTGAAACTCCATCTCAAAAAAAAGAAAAAAAAAAAAGAAAAAAGGCCAATGAATCACTCCAAATCCAACATCAGGCTTAAAAATGCAAATATTTCTTGAATATTTTTATATGTACATATGTATATTAAAATAAGATCACACCAAATATATAGTATAGACATTTGTTTTTTGTTTTGTTTTACTTAAAAATATATTGGGACCAGCTTCTAATTTCAAAGAATGAGCCATCTGCTGCATCCATTTTAAATAAACAGTATGCTCAGGGCATTTAGGTTGTTTGCCATCTTGCACCTTAAAAAAACCTGTAACTTCCTTAAACATATTGAATATATATTTTGGAATATATTTCTTAATGTCTTCTGAGGTTCTAACCCTGTAAGTGGTATTGCCTGGTCAAATATTACACATATTTATGCATATTGAATTGCTCTGTAGAAAGTTAAGGTGAGTAAAACCTCGTATGAATAATGCATAAGGATGTAACACCTACCTCTCCACAAAAAACGCTAGCTATAATCAGAAATATCTGTACCCTTTATCACCTGATAGGAAATGAGATGTGTTTTTAATATCTATATTCTTATGTCAAACTACTTTCAATTATTTGGTCTAGGTCTCATTGACCAATTTTATTATTTTTGTTTTCTTGTTCAACTTTGTTTTAGAATCAGGGGGTACATGTGCAGATTTGTTACATGGTTATATTTTATGATGCTGAAGTTTGGGATATGACTGAACCTGTTGCCCAGGTAGTGAGCATAGTACCCAGTAGGTAGTTTTTCAGCCTTTGTGCCCCTCCCTCTTTCTCTCTGCCCACTAGTAGTCTCCAGTATCTATTGTTTCCATATTTATGTCAATGTGTATGCTTAATGTTTAGCTTTCACTTACATGTGAGAACATATGGTGTTTTGTTTTCTGTTTCTGCCCTAGTTTGCTTAGAATAATGGCCTCCAGCTGCATCCATGTTGCTGCAAAGGACATGATTTCATTTTTTATGGCTGCATAGTATTCCATGGTATATATTAACCACATTTTTTTTTAATCCTGCACACTGTTGATGAGCATCTAAGTTGATTCCATGTCCTTGCTATTGCAAATAGTGCTGCAGTGAGCATGCAAGTGCATATGTCCTTTTGGTAGAATCATTTATTTTCCTTTGGGTATATACCCAATAATGGGATTGCTGGTTCAACTTTTGTTCTTTGAGATATCTCCAATTTGCTCTCCACAGTGGCTGGACTAATTTATAGTCCCAATAATAGTGTATAAAGTCTCCCATTTTCTCCACAGCCTCACTAACTTCTGGTATTTTTTCACCTTTTATCAAAAGCCATTCTGACTTGTGTGAGATGATGTCTATTTGTGGCTTTGATTTGCATTTCTCTGATGATCAGAGATGAAGAGCATTTTTTCATGTTTTTTGGCCGCTCTTATATCTTGTTTTGAGAAGTGTTTGTTTATGTAAATTCCTTGTTTCAACATAATAACAATAGAAAGTTATTTAGTTTTTGTTATCTAATAATGATAGAAGGTTATTTTGGCATATTTTTTGCAGTTTTTCTATCAGAGCATTTGGCTTATGTGTGTGTTGATTTGTGCCAATCTTTATTGGTTATTTAGCTAATTTTCAAACTAGTGACAATTGCAATTTTAGCATTTTGCATGCGTGCTTCCTTCCTTCTCTTCCTCTCCTACTTTTAAGGAGAGGATATTCTGTTAAATAGTTTAATCATGTTTCTTTTTGCCTTTGGAATCACATTAAAGATCTTTTTTCTTAATGTTAAGTAACATCATCCATTCTCATTTTTATATAAATGTATGTATTAAAAGCCATCCGATTTTTTTTCTCATAAAGTGTCAGGTAAATATTTGTAGTTCATCTTAATTTCTAACATGTTATACTAACACTACTTATCAAATGTCTTCTTTTTCCTGAGACTGACTTACAGTTATTACCACATATATATTGCTATAGTTATTACTACATATATACTGACTTAGTTATTACTACATATATATGTGTGTATATATACATGTGTATATATGTATACACATGTATATATACATGCATGTATATATAGAGTATATATATAGTATATATGTATATATGTGTGTGTATATATACGTGTGTATATAGGTATATATGTGTATATATACGTGTGTATATAGGTATATATGTGTATATATACATATATACGCATACATAGGTATATGTGTGTGTGTGCATGTATATATATATATATAGAGAGAGAGAGAGAGAGAGAGAGAGAGAGAGAGAGAGACCTTGGCATATATCCATATCTAGGTATGTTTGGTTGTATTTCTTTATCTCCTGCTCTGTTCTCTTAATATGCTTGTTTTTCCTCCCAGTATCATCAAGTTTTAATTCAATTAATAATGTATTTTCCTATCTGATAAACAAAAATCCTCTTTACTCTTGATTTAATCTACATGCTGTCTATATTATTAAAATTTATAATAAATCTCTAGTCAGGTGAATTTCTAAGCTAACTCTTTATATATCTTGAGTCATCTCAGCCATTTTTTCTTCCATATGCATTTGAGATTACCTTTGGTGGGAGTGTTTTTTGTTGTTGTGGTTGTTTTGTTTGTTTGTTTGAGATGGAGTCTTGCTCTTTCGCCCAGGCTGGAGTGCAGTTGCATGATCTCAGCTCACTGCGACCTCCGTCTCCTGGATTCAAGCAGTTCTCCTACCTCAGCCTCCCAAGTAGCTGGAATTGCAGGCACCTGCCACCATGCCCAGCTAATTTTTGCATTTTTAGTAGAGACAGTGTTTTACCACATTAGCCAAGCTGGTCTCAAATGCCTGACCTCAGGTGATCCGCCCACCTCGGCCTCCCAAAGTGCTGGGATTACAGGCATGAGCCACTGAGCCTAGTCTGGAGTGTTTTTAATTTTAGAGTGGGTTTTAAAACAAATTTTAATGCTTTGATCAGAAAATAAATGTATTGATATTCCTATTTTAATGTAGGACAGATATTGTAAATAAAGTATATTTTGTATTTAGGCGAGGAAGTTTATTTGTATCTGTTAAATCAAAATCATTGAATGTGCTTGTCAATCTGTAACATTACCTAAGTTAATTTGGTCTGTGAATAATTGACAATAATATGTGACTCTTGTGCTTCCATTAGTGTCCTATGTTAGTGCTACATCATAACTAATGATAAATTCGCCATGAGTTGTATGTAAATATTAGGCTTGCAGCATATTCAGCTTGATGTAGATAAAACTTCAGATGCATAAACACTTAGCTATAAATATACAAAAGTAGTTTTACCTTACCTTAATATATTGTTTTCCAATTAAGAAAATTTATCATGAGGTAGATTTTTTAATTCACACAGTAATCTTTGTATCATAAGTAATGTATCATAAGTAATCATAAGTAATCTTCGCCCTAATTAATGAGCATTATACACTTTCTAAAGATTGCTCTTTCAGTCTCAGACTCTAAGAGGTCTTCCAAAATAATTAAATGTCAAGTCAAAGAAATGTAAGATTTTTTTGGCCACCCATATCTTTCAAGCAGGGTATTGTACTTGAAAATAACCTTCCACTTAGCTATAGGCTATGTTTAATTCATATGTGAAATGCTACCTCCAGATGAGTGTGACATTTTGAAGAAGACATGTCAAGTTTGGAAAAGTTCAGAGACAAAACAAAATGATCAAGGGCATGTGGTTGCTTTCATGAGAAGATGCTATTGGAGTTGCCAGAGGCATGTTGTAGGGAGAGCCATACTGCCCTCCCTCATCTTGACACAGACAAAAGGCAGTTTCTTCATCTTACTAGCACAACTGCATAGGCAGTTAGATATGCAGGGCATTTGTTGGGGGAATCACTTGTTAAGAGAAAGGGGAAAGGAGCTGGAGATGTCTGGGAGAACATTTACACCATTATGGATATCTGACACCTTAAACAAGGAAGAAAGATGCAGTGTGGGTCTATGAAAATTCTAGCAAGGTGATCAGGCAGGTACCCTTTGGAAGAACGTTTCCCGGTAATTGGCCCTCGTAGTAAAGTGGTCATGGTCAGATATTGTCTCGGAGCAATTATTGGAAGCATACCTTTCATGCAAAAGGGTTGTAGATATCATAAAGCAACTGATTTCACTGGTTAATTATGTTCATATTGGTAGGAAATCTGATAATCCTATTGTCATGGTTACCAACTCGGATCTCTGATTGTCCTTTCAACAGTATGACACCACTAAATCTCTTCTATACAAAATTTCTGATTCTTTGCTGAAGGATGGATTGAAAACTTGGGAGTTGAGACAGGCACGGTGGCTCACACCTGTAATCCCAGCACTTTGGGACACCTAGGTAGGTGGTTCGCTTGAATTCAGGGGTTCGAGACAAGCTCAGGGGTTCGAGACTAGCCTGGGCAACATAGCAAGACCCTGCCTGTACAAAAAATCGCCACGTGTGGGGTGCACACCTGAAGTCCCATTTGGGGCAGGAGGATCGTGTGAGCCCAGAAGGTGGAAGTTGCAGTGAGTGAAGATTGCTCCACTGTACTGCAGCCGGGGTGTTGGAGGAAGACCCTGTCCCTAAATAAATAAATAAAGCAAGGTCAGGAATTAAGTAAGAGCATAAAATGCCATGTTACATAATTAAAGCATGCTTACTCATTGTGAATAAAATTATAAATAGTTTTGCTAAATTTAACGTATGTTAAAAAATATTTCAAGGAGGATTCCCTCAATTTAAATCAGTTAACATAAAATTTAAAAGTAAAAGCCCTTTATATAATTGGATAGCAAAGTACCACCATGCACTTTAATCTTACATTTTAGAATGCATCTTTTTAATGTATTATTTATAATGTTTTGTTCTTCAGTGAGAAGTTAGAACTATCAAAAAAATAATTTCTGAAAACTCTGTATCCAAAGTGGATAAGCTGCTTCAGCTTCCAATAAAAATAATTGTAGTTACACTTTCTTTAAAACAAGAATTCAGCTTTATAGCTGATGGAAGCAGGAAACTAAACGTGCTTCTCCTTAAAAAGAATGATTTGTTTAAAAGTAAATTGACCGAGAAGCCTTTAAGAACAAGGAAGTTCTAATCATGGTGGGCAAGGGACTCTTTAGCTTCCAGTATACGGAAACCTGTCTAGTTTCCTTTCCATTCTTCAACCCTGTGGGAGAAAGGATGAAAGGATGCAGGAACTCTTGGGGGGCTCAGCTGGTGCAGAGTGCCAGAAAAGACAAATTATAGCTTTGAAGAGCTGGGAAATAGTCACATAAATGAATCAGCCTTGCTAAGGTGGTAATGGCTGATTGCTGCGAGATAAGCTATTCTGAAGAGACTTTGTTGCCAAAGCCTGAAGGTTGAGGACAAAACATGAGGAAGCACTTCTGACTGGTAGCCTGAATTCCTGAACTCCAGGTGAGTCAGAAGAGAACATTCTAATAAAATACAATATGTAGAATTAGGGTGAATGAGGATGGTAAATTAAACAGAATATAAAAGTTAGTTTGCTGCATGAATATTATTTCTTTTTTGAGCTTGTTCTAGGGGAAATCTAGCATATCTTTATTAATTCTGATTTCACTTAATTCATTAATGTATTTTAATTAAAGCACAGGAAGTGGTGCATAACATCTTCTTAATAATTTATAATATGTGGTCATTCTATTTGTCTTATTGAAAAGCAGTCTCTGAAAAGCCTCATATTACTGGCAAGCACATGTATGCAAACTGGAATCTTGAACACACACACTTGGGCACTTACAGGGAAGCTGCCAAAAGCAAAACACGAAAACCAAATTGAAAGTTCTGAATTGAAAAGCAAAGTGGAGGCTGTTGTAAGTAACTCACATATGAAGGACCAAAAATGTATTCCAATGGAGGCATACACCACCATGAGAAATCACAGTACTGTTGTATATAACCTTCTTTCAATGATTAGGGAAAAAAAATGAATCAAAAAGAAAAACCATTTTCATATTATTTGTGATACACTTGAGAGAAGCCATAAAGGCTTCCATAAGAGTGTTCCTACCCATTAGTGTTTATAACTACAGCTAAGCTTTTAATGCTACTACCAAATTGTTTTAATTCTAGCTTATTATAAGATGAGGATATCTAGCAAGAAAAATGCCTAAACAATAAAAAAGTATAAATCACATCAGTGTCATCAATGAAAAGAACATCAGGTTATTTTTTTTTATTTTTATTTTTTTGAGACAGAGTCTCTCTCTATCGCCCAGGCTACAGTGCAGTGGCGCCATTTTGGCTCACTGCAAGCTCTGCCTCCTAGGTTCACACCATTCTCCTGCCTCAGCCTCCCGATAGCTGGGACTACAGGCGCCAGCCACCAGGCCTGGCTAATTTTTTTTTTTTTTTTTTTTGTATTTTTAGTAGAGACGGGGTTTCACCGTTTCAGCCAGGATGGTCTCGATCTCCTGACCTTGTGATCCGCCCACCTGGACCTCCGAAAGTGCTGGGATTACAGGCGTTAGCCACCCATGTCTGTCCAGGTTCTTATTTGTACATAGAAAATTTGTAATATTAAAATGAGATAATCATAGTAGACCTTTCAACAACCAAGATTTGGGGTGCTGGCCCCCCACACAGTCAAAAATCTATGTATAATTTTTGACTTCCCCCCAGAATAACTGTATTCTTACAATAAAGAATACCAGAGAAAAATGTTATTAAGAAAATGATAAGAAAAGAGAAAATGTGTTGACTATTCATTAAGTGGAAGTCATCATCATGGAGGTCTCCATTCTCTTCGTCTTCACATTGAGCAGGCTGAGGAAGACAAGCAAGAAGAAAGGTTGGTCTTGCTGTCTCAGAGTTGCAGAAGCAGAAGAAAATCTGCTACAAATGGATCCTCACAGTTCAAACTCGTGCTGTTCAAGGGTCAAGTGTGTATGCATTTGGATCACTTGCATAAATGATTGATGCAGATTTTTTGCTGAATAAGATTAAATACTGCTTTATAAGCTTACTTTGAGTTTAGGTTACCTGGTTAACCTAAACTACTGAGCTTTAGCTGGATAGAAGAGGTGAGGGGCTTTCTTAGCTTTTGCTCTCACTGCCAGTTTAGCTTCTTTAAGAAAGTTTGCTCCAGTGGACTCGCTGGTTCCATACTTTTGCAGCGCCACATAAAAATTTGAAATACCATAGCAAAAGCAATACCGAAAAGTGAAGATCTTACCTCACCAACAGGCAAAATTTGCTTCTAAATTTTGAGTTGAGTTTTGATTCCAATAGCCATCTGGTGGCAGCATAAATAGATTGCCATCCACAGCCACGGGAGTTCTCTGTTTTCACAATGGACATTCATATCATGACTATTATATCTTGACACTACTAAATCTTACGCTTCATTTACCAAAATTGTATTTTCCTACATCAGCTGATCCAAAAAAAACATTTTCAACTATTACATGGTGATACTGTATGGACAAACTAAGTCTCTTAAAGTTTACAATACTGGAAATAAAAAGATATAAAGAAATAATTAAGTGTGCTGAAAAACAAAATCTTCAGCCTCTGCCAGATGATCTGTGCCTCTGTATCTTCAGGTAACATCACTCCAACCCTCAAATAAACGACAGCTGCTGTTAATGTTGCTTATATTTCAAATAAAATATTTCTAGAAAAGCTTTTTATATGTGTTCGTTAATTTATTCAGCAAATAGTTATTGGATCTGTACTAAGTGCTTGCCACTGTTCTAACCATTTGATGTATCAGTGAACAAAAAAAGCATGATCTTTACCCCCATGGAGTTGACATTCTGGTAGAAGGAGACAAAATAAGCAATAACACACACGCACACACACACACACACAAATACATTTACTATGTTAGGAGCAGGTAAATGTCAGAAAGTAAAGAGATAGTCATGGTAAAAGGAATTGATTGTGCTGGGAGGTGCAATTTTAAATAGAACAGTTAAGGTAAGCCTCATTGTGAAGATGACATTTGAGCAAAGATTTGATGAAAACGAGTATGAAAAAGTTCTCCTTTTTTTACTTTTCCAAAATGGAAGGATTTAGGAGTTTTTTGAGATATTGAATTAGCCTATTTTCTACCTGTTAATTTATCCTCTTTCATTATGAAGAAACTAAAATTTTGAAAGAAAGAGCAATTCTAACCTGAATAATATTCCAAAAGACTCAGATGAATAGCTTCATTTTGATAAATATTCATTCTTCCTCTTCCTCTTTTATTCTCCAAATTCTAAACTACCTTCATATATCTTATTCACTGTCACAGTTCTGAAATGTTTGCCTCCAGAGAGCACACTGAATAATCATATAGATTCTTAAACAGATCCTCATATAGCTAAACCCATAAAAGTCATGAAACACAGCAGTGTTAACTCATCAATGCATGAGAAATTCCCATGATATGAAAGTCTGCACAAGACAATTAATCTATGATTGGTTTTGTATATATTGTCAAGCTGGGGATGGTAGTTTAACTAAAGTAATTACCTTTATGAAGTAATATTGTAGGTAATAATTTTGTCAGCATTGATAATCCAAAAATGGAATACATTTAACATTGAGGAAATTGAATTTACTTCTGTGTCTATAATCTATTAGCTACAATATGGTTAGAAATAAATATTTCTATAAAGTTGACTTCTTTGAATTAAATTAAATGAACCATTGAAACATATCATAAAACACATATATTAAAAATCACTGATTCATACTTCATTTTTGTTGTTATTGTTTTCCATTGTGTATATCAAATTGAAAAGCCTGGTGCTGTAACGGGTTAGAGGTATTATTATGAGATACATGTTTCCACTAAAAACAAAAAGAAATTTGTTTTGTAATGTAAGAATAAATATTAGAATAAATCAGTAAGCAAGGAGACCCCTTAGTGAGTCCATGTATTGCCTTTTGAAAGCCACTTATCTAAACATAAAAACATTACACGGGAACTCAAAATATTTTTTGAGCCAGGCTTTACTATTTCTGCTTCCAGGTTGAGTAAGCTAGGTTGGAAGGATATTTCAGATGTGCTTTCTTGACCTTGGCCAACTGTGACATCATCTTTAAAACAATGCAAACTGCTGTGCATGATGCTGTATATGAAAAGTTGAGGTTTTAGAGCATTTCAAGCCTAATTGGCTCCAGCTCATTTATCTTAGAAGATCAGAAATTTGGCTGAAAATATGTCCCATTATTTTCCTGTGTTAATAGTTATGTAATATGATTTCTTCTTAGGTCTGACAAAATGTAATCTGACTTATCTTTTGAAAATTGGACATGTGCAATAGAGTGTTAAATATGAAAAATAACATTCATTAAACTTACAGATAAGCAGCTAAAACATTATATCTTGTAATATTTGTGTATTCCCTGTGCTTGATATACTGATATTATATCCTTTTCATGTCTTTACTTACTATGAATACATAGCCCAAGAACTTCTCTTCAATAATCTACTATTTTATCTTTTATCTGTGCATTTGAACTTTAACGCCTGCTGGATCAAACACTTTCTTTCATCAATAAGATGAAAAGATTTTCCATGTATTATTCTCAATTTTAAAATAAACCAGCGTATTCTGAAGATTAGAGGCAAAAAAAAAGACAGAGGTTCCCGAGTATTCAATGAATTCTGCATTTTTATTGGATGTAAATTGCAAATGAGCTTAAATCACATCATACTAAAATTCGATCTTTTGTCTTGAAAAAGGCAAAATAGAATAAAAAAAAATGTATCCCCAAAGTACTACTGTTTGGTTGTAAGTGTCTAAAATTTCCACAATAAGTGTGAGTAAAAGAAATCTAAAATGGCCTTTAGAAGTTAGTTTTACTCCTTTATGACATCCCCAAGCCCTTTATTCTATTCCTTTAGTTATGGAACAAGGTAAGAAATCATAGTCTATAAAAATATCAACTTTTTAACTATTCTTGATTTGTGATAATTGCATAATAGGTGACTTTGATGAGTAATGTTTTTCTTTAAAAAGTAAATACACATTTCCAATGTAGAATCTAACATTAGTAGAGATAAAATACCTTTTAAAAATAATTATTTAAGGAAAAGTAATTATGGCTCCTGGACCTTATATCAAAAAAAGTAAATGTTTTAGGGCTTGCACAAAAGGTAAGTTTTTGTTTAGTTTTTTGAGAATGAAGGGCCAGGAACAATGGATCTGCTTATAGAGAAGGGTGGGGATGGGACTGCAAAAGTTGTCAGATTTAATGTTCCCTAAAAAAGTACTTTCATCTGGAAGCTGGAAATGCCTCATGCCATCTTATGTGTAGGAATGCACTCTCTTCACTTTATGTTTGTATGTGCTTTTCCCTGTCTTGTATTCCATTGTGGATTCTTATATTTCCAAGCTGCTTTCTCAGTATGATGCAAATTCCCTGAAGTCTCTCACAACACTGGTCACTTGATCAACGTTTCTGTCTTAAACACATTTCACTCAGGTTTTGCCTATCTTTGTCAGAGCAACAAATTATTTTCCTCCACACACTCTGACAAGCAGCCTCACTACTAACAGCTTACCAAAACTGATAAGGAAAAGAAAAATGCTTTTCCTCACTGCCCAAAGGCACTAAAACTGCACAGATCTTTCATTAATCATTGTAAATATTTTATTCAGCTGGCTTCTTGTCAACCTACATTTTGCATTAGTATTTTCTCTTGTATTGTAATTGTCTACAAGACAGATTTGCCTACATGTTTGCCTTTGAAAATTGTGATTAAGCAATTAATGGATGTCTCTTTGTTGTTAATGAGTTTGTTATTCCATGCTATGAAATCTTATTTTATATCCAAACAGGTTTGAGAGAAAGATTAGATGTGGGATAAAGATATTGTCTAATTTACTCATAGCCACACATTTACTAGAAGATCTAGATTACATGAGTAGTGGGGGATCTTTTTTTGTCTTATAACAGTAATGCATTATTTTTCAAGAAAAGAGTTGATAGTGTTGCAGTCTGCTTAGTCCCTAGTACAGCTAAGTCCAAATTCTTGTCCCACAACCAAGAAGAATGAGACATGCAGACATTGGAGAGTGAGTAGAGTAGGATTTATTAAGCAAAAGGAAAGTTATCAGCAAAGAGAGGGGGCTGGAAAGCAAGTTTCCAGAAACAGGACTGAGTTCCTGATATGTTATGTGGCAGAAGCCAGGAAGTCTTCTGTAGGTTTTTCTCCAAATGGGAGAGGTAAATGTTCCTTCTGTGGGTGTTGCATCTGCACATGCTTGAGTTTGGGCTGACTGACTCCCTCTTGGTTATTACCCATGAATGCTTAACCGAAATCCATGGAGGGGCTAAACACACAATGCTGATATCATGTTAACAATATTATATTTAGCAAGGTTAAGTCAAAGATATTTATTTTGATTAATTGTGCCTGCACCTAAGTTGGGACAGTCCCTGTGAGCAGCACCCTGGCTTAAGGGGAAGCTCTTAACCACATTTCTTGCCTTTAGCTGCATAGGCAGTTTAGGTGCTGTCCATGGTTGTTCCTGTGAATATTGCCTCTCTCTGTTCTTCTCCACTGATCCTCCCTCTCGATCTGCCTAACCAGCTCCTAACTGCCTCCTCTCTCCTTCCCCACTCTGGAGTAGTGACCCTAATTGCGGTTGAGGGAAAAAGGAAGAAAACCACGCTAGCTGCTTCAAGCTGTGAGGGGACATTGTTTGTGCGGCAGTCAAGAGTCATGCAGAGGGCAGTCCAGCAGGCCTTGGAAGAAGGACTTGTCCATGTGGGGTGCCATCTGCATCACCGTCTAAAATTTGATGACCTCTAGGTGAGGAGAAACAAATTTTACAAGAAGGTTTAATATGCAGAGTCCAAGAAGCAGAGCTAAGACAATCATTACCAGAAGTCCTAACAAGGGGGGGAACCATGTCACTGAAGGGAGATATCCTTTAATGGTGTTTCATATATCTCCAGCTAAATGGGTCTTAGCACCCCTTAACAATTTAGCTCTACAAAGTAGCTGGTTGGCTCCAAATTCAACCTCTCCTTAGGAGTTAACATAAAAACAACAAGAAGTATCTGCTATAGCACATACCCCTCATTTTTCTGCTAAGAGATAATCAAGGTCTATTCTGTGATCCATCACCTGATTGGCAAGTAAATCTAATGACATTTGGAGGACCTTAAAACCCTGAACAGCATCTTCAGCATATTGTTCAATTACACTTGATGCATTTTGAATTGTTTATGCATTGTAAACTATTCCTACAACCAAGCCACCTATGGATATAACAGCTGTTATTACACTCAAGGCTATAAGACCTACTCCTCGTTTCTGTTTGGTACGTTCTTAATGGGAAGGGACTTTGTGAAGCAGATACTGGCATATTTGTAAAGAGCCATCTAGAGGTAACACCCATTGCAGTGAATACATCCCTCACACCACTGTGCAGTATAGGCAACTCAAGGCCCAGAGTTTTTGCTGCTGGTCTTCACAGACGAACCACAGTCCCTGAGATGCACAAAAGATAGTGGTATTTTTTCAAGTTCACCCACTTCTATACATCCTGGCTGAATGTACAGTTTGGGACAGATGATTCAGCTCCTAAAGGACACCAAGAAGTACCAGCCCAAGCTCTTTCCTTTTGTAAGGCAGAGTGGTTTGTTAAGGCACCAACAATTAAATCTGCCCACATACAATGAGTGTAGGCATTAACTGTCCAAAAATTCTTGTTCTGATAAGTTTTAATACCTCTAGTCCCGTTAAATAGTTGATAAGCAAAAGCTTTGGAAGAATAAAAATTTTAATTAATAAGACTCTCTGCTCCATAACATACAGTGTTCCATGTTGTTAGTCTCCAGGTGGAAACACAGGGTATTGAGGACTACTAGGGAAATCCTCTCTTATCGAGGTGGGTAGTCCCCTTCATGTTTGTACCAAACATGTATTCTAAACGGTTGGATTTCTGGGACTACTGCTGCATTTTCAGAAAAGGGTTGGAAACATTTAGGAAAGTGAGAGGAATATATTAATCATATTTAGCTTATTGGAGCATTTCTGATAAATATGCCAGAGTGCAAGAGGTACTCCTGATGGTAATTGTGGTGACAGTAAAGTGAAATTCTTTACTACATGCATAATTTGTGACATTCCAAAGGGGATGTACATAGCTTTTTTGAGGGTGGCCCCCGTCCGCAGTGGAGGACTTCTTATAAATTGTATTAGTGGAGGGGCTGAAATGGAAGGACTACAGAAGCATTGTGGCCACTCTGGAATTTGTGGTGCCTGCTTGCAAGGGTTGGTTATAGGTTTCAACTTGTATAAGTATGGGGTGGATTTTTTCAGGAGATTCATGGCAAATCTAACAATTACTAAGATTCTGACCTTTTGTTATATCCTGGGTTAGATGGATTAGGTAATTTCCATTTCCTATCTTACATATTATTTAAAAAACTAATATAAAAAAGCCATTCATAATATAAGCAGATGTTAAACAATTACTTAGCTAAGAAAGTTGCATATGGTTGGAATAAATATAAATGATATAATAAAAAAGAGCTACAGAGGGAAAAAACAGGAATAAAAAGCAAAATAGGCTAATCACTTTGAAAGCAATGTTGTGGCTAAAGCTGTTTCACGTTGTGAAAGACATTAAATCCTAGCAGAAAAATAGCTGCTTAGGGAAGTAAATAATCCCTTGGGTGTTCCGGATTAAGGGATCCTTGGCAAAGTTGCCTTATCGTGAGAATTACAACAGAAGCAGAGCAGCAGTTATAAAAAATAGTACCCCAATATACCCCAATATACAAAATACAACCCCAATTTCCAATTGGATGTTGGGAAGTCTGATTCCAAATAATATTTGACCTCTCCCAAAGGATCTATTAGATTAGTATTTAGACTCCATGGGTAATGAAAGTCTCCCTGTAAAAATGCATCAAAAAGTGTTTCAATATTCACTGATGAGTGGTGAGAGGAAAAGTGGAGATAATTGAATGGCTTTGGCAGATAAGGGATACAATGGGACTAAGATGATGGGATTAGCAATGAGAGTGTTCACTGTTCATAAAGGTGAGAGATTAATTGCTGGTAAGGGCAGCAACACACAGGCTTAACTATGCAAGTTAGAACAAATGCAATGACACCAAGTACCAAATGTCATATGGGTAACACCAGAGAAAGAATGTCAATAGGCCCCATATGTTACTTATCTTTTATAATTTTTATTTTGAGATCTCTAATTTCTTCACATTGATATTTTTTGTGTCCTTCTGAGCTAGTGGAGGCAAAGGGGCTCAAACCTGTCTTTGAAGGGGTGTTTCTCACCCATAATAAGGCCATAGGAAGAAGAGTGACCTGAGGGAAATGAGTTTCTTGAGACATTTTTCTGAGGTCCTTTGATAATATCATTTATCTTTTCTACCTTTCCCGAGGACTGTAGTCTCTAGGCACAGTGAAGATGGTATGGTATGCTTAGTGCTTTTGAGGCCCCCTAGGTGACAGCCCTTGTATAAGGGGCCATTATTGCTCTGGGAGTACTTATGGAGTCCAAAGTGAGTAATTATCGTATTAATTAGTACTTTATCAACTCAGAGGCTCTTTCTGTCATGGGAATGCTTCTACCCAGTTAGTAAAGGTATCTACCCATACCAAGACATACTGGATGCCCCTTATCTTTGGCATAGGGGTAAAATCTGACTGTCAGTCTTCCCCTGGGTAGCCTCCCATTCTTTGGGTTCCAGGGGAGAGAAGCTGTTTGTTGAGGGGATTAATTTTAAGGCAAATTTCACAAGCATTAATAACCTCTTTGACTGTATTTAGCAGATTTCCACCTGAGAACAGCCTTTGGGCCAATTGGTAAGTTTTATTCTTTTCTAGGTGAAAGGATTGATAAAGGATTTTAAGAACTTTCCATTGGCTGGAGGCAGGCAAAGGAAGTTTGCCATCCTCCAATAGTAGCCATCCTTTGGGCTGAAAAGTGTATCCTTGAGAGGTGGCTCATTCTATTTCTGCAGGAGAATACCAAGGTTTTATTTCTTTTATGGAGCCCTTCCAGATCAGAGGGTCCTCAAGTGCATTGGAACTCTGGGGCATTTTTGCTGCTAACTTAGCTGTTTGGTCTGCTAATCTGTTTCTTTTGGTTATTTTACCCATCCTCTTTTGGTGGACTTTGCAATGTATTACTGCCACTTCCCATGGAAGAAAAAGTGAGGATACTTGTTTGTCAATTTCCTGATGGTATTTAATGGTAGACCCATTAGATGTAAGGAAGTGTCTCTCTTTCCAGTAGTGGCATGGAGGACTAGGAAAGCATAGTTGGAATCAGTGTAAATGTTAATGGCTTTCTCTTTGTTTAATCCAAGTACCCTAGTGAGAGCAATTTGCTCAACCAGTTGAGCACTTGTGTCCAGTGAGAGAGGTGTGCTTTCAATAATGTCATTCAGGGTGACCATTGTATATCCTGCTTTATGGACTCCTTGTTCTACAAAAGAACTTCCATCTGTAAAGAGAATCCAGTCTGGGTTATCAAAGGGGGTTTCTTTGAGGTCCTCCCTAGCCACATATATTTGCACCACTATCTGCATGAATTGTTGGTAATGTAATGGGGTCCTTCCTCAGGGGGACATGGCATTCCCTTCATTCAAGGGATTCTGTGTCTGTAAACTGGCTCAAGTCTGGACAGTGATTGAGGGGCTGTGATTCTCTGTTTTTATAATTCAAGTTAGTCTGTTGTCCATTCAACCTATAAGTTTTCTGTTTGTATAATGTATGTAGGAATGCAGTAGGCTTCCTATCAGTTTTACTTCTAGGAACACTGTGATTAGTTAGCCAGTGCCAGGGCTCTACAGGTGTCAGACTATTCTATTGCCACTTTGCCTCTGCTATCCATTATGGTAGCTACGCCCACCTTGCCTTGCCTTTGATGGTTGAGTGCTTCCACTTGGCCTTTGCCACCTCAGGATCCAATTATTCCCATTGTGTTTAAATATTTTAGTTGAGTGACTGCAGTTCAAACCGTTAGATCTGACATACAGAGAAAAGCAATTATAGGGCTCTTCAAAGATGCAGGTGCTGCCCTCACAAATCTATTCTGCAAGGCATTGGTGAAGGGTATATCTTCTGGACCCTCCCAGCTGGGATGAGTAGGTCTAAAGAGACTAATCCACTCCACCATCACAATCTCTCTAAGCCTTTGGATCCCTTACTCTACACTAAACCAGGGAGGTCAAGCATTTCCAGCTCACTCATGGTGGACCAACTTTTAATGCATATTTCAGCTAACCAAGCAAATAAACTATTAGAACCTTTTTTAACTCCCTGACCTGCAACATTAAATGCAGAGTCCCTACTCAGTGAGCCCAAATCAATAAATGCAGTCTGATCCAACTCTATGTTCCTTCTGTCATTATCCCACACCCTTAATATCCATTCCCATTCCTATTCTCCAGATTGCTGTTTATCTAGAGAACTCAAACAGTTCTTTTCAAGTGTAGTGCACCTCCTCATGGGTCACACTCTCAACTTTACCTCTAGGGTCCTGCCGGGACTTTAGTTATGGGTGTAGAAGCAAACAGAGGTATTAGGGATAGCATCTGAAGAGAATCAATATTAACTTGCCTGGCAGCTGCCTCAGGGGAGGCCATCGCTGTTCCCTCAGGGAGCACAGGGTTTATCTCCTCAGACAAAGGTGGAAAGCCTGATGGCAGCATGGGTCAGGTAGGGGTATTGCCATTACTGGGGATGGGGAAGCTGTTCCTTCTGGCAAAATAGGTTCATCAGAGTTTACAAACTTAGTGTCCCCAGCTTCATCAGGGTCCTCCCACACGTCCCCATTCCAAGTTGCAGGGTCCCATTCTTTTCCAATCAATACCCTCACTTTAACAGTAGACACCGGGTAAGGCTGTGCATGGATCTTTCATTACAGGTCAGCCACTCACATGATAAAATCTTATGTTTGTTTTTCCATAATTTCAGCTCTTTCTCTCCAGGAGACAAAACTCTTACTCAGGGCAATCTTAGCAGATGTGAGGCTCAGAATCTGCTTCTGAAGCGAGGAGACAGAATCACTGAGTTCATCGTTTTCATTCATCACTTTGTCCACTGAGCTTAGGAGCAACCAACCAGCTTCATTATGTTCCTTGGTCTCCAAATATGATCAAAGGTATTATGTGTAGAGTCACTAAACTCCTTGCTTCTCATGATCAGTGAATCAGGAGTGTCACATGCATTTTTTTTTTTGCATGACTCTCTAAACAGTTCACATCAAGGACTATCAGTGTTCTCCATACTACTAAAAGTAGAGTCCTTAGCATTTTTGGGTCTACTCACATTAAGCAGCCAACTTCAGAAACCCCAAAACAAATGAAAGAACTCCATCCTTAATATTCTGTTATCCAGAACCACTCCTGGTACCAAAATATGTATCAGTCAGGGTTCTCTAGAGGGACAGAACTAATAGAATATACATATCCTATTAGTTCTATATTAGTGTTTGTATATATATATATATATGCCCTCTAATATATACATTAGAAAGAGTTTCCTTTATATATATAAAGGAGAGTTTATTAAATATTAACTTACATGATCACAAGGTCCCAAAATAGGCTGTCTGCAAGCTGAGGAGCAAGAAGAGCCAGTCTGAGTACTAAAACTGAAGAACTTGGAGTCCAATGTTAGAGGGCAGGAAGCATCCTGCATGGGAGAAAAATGTAGGCTGGGAGGCTAGGCCTGTCTCATCTCTTTACGTTTTTCCACCTGCTTTATATTCGCTGGTTGCTGATTTGATGGTGCTCACCCCATTAAGGGTGGGCCTGCCTTCCCCAGTCCACTGACTCAAATGTTAATCAACTTTGGCAACACCCTCACAGACGCACCCAGGATCAATACTGCATCCTTCAATCCAATCAAGTTGACACTCAGTATTAACCATCACAAGGGGATATTGCCTCTGGTTAGGGAAGGATGTGGGAGCTGTAAGATGGATTTGAACCAGTATGGTGGTTGTAGCCCTGCCAATTTTTCCTTGAGTTTCCCAAACTTCTGAATTAATGTTGGTCTCCACCAGGGGAAGACGAAGTATTTGCTCTGGATCTATAAGGATGATCAGTCCCATAGGAGCTAAGAGATCCCTACCTAGCAAAGCAGTTGGGCTTTCAGGCATGATTCAAAAGGCCTGAGTAAACAAGAGTTCTACCCAGCTCCAACTTATGAATTGAGGAAAACGTCGGATTAAAGTCTTTCCTGAGTTGTTCATTACAGTCATGCTACAGGAGGAGGAAGGCCCAGATTGGAGGGGAGATCAGAAAGGCTCACTCCAGTGTCCAGAAGGAAGTTCACCTTCCTCCCTTCAACCTCCAGAATCACCTGAGGCTCCTAGATGGTAATAGCAGTCTGAGCCATTGGAGCTGTGGAGTTGAGCCCATGACCCATCCATCCTACTGGACCATTTGTGAGACTAGCTCTGGACCCAGTGACCTAAACCTCCAGGGACAGTGAGCGTTCCAGTGGTCCCCAACACAGGCTGGACAGCGTCAAGGAGACTTCCTTTTGCTGCCTGGACAATCCTTCTTAAAGTGTCTTGGTTTGCCACACCTGTACCAATTAACAGGTGCAGCTGAGGACTCCTGGGTTTTATAGGCCTGCAGAGTAGCCACTAGAGCCTCTGCCTTTTTCTTGTGCTTCCTCTTTCTCCTGAGCCTCCTCCTTGTGCCTGTTGTAAAAGACAAGGTGGCCACCTTCAGGAGGTTTTATAAGGTGTTATCTGGTCCTATGGCTTATTTCTGTAGCTTCTTCCTGACAACTTGTCCAACTGGGTAATAAACTTGTCCTTTCATATTTGTTGTCCTTCATTTGAATTGAGAAACAGGGAGGTGTGTTTTATTAAAGCTTTTCTCAGCCTTTCCAAAAAGGCTGAAGGATTTTCATCTGGTTTCTGGTCTATCATAGATAGTTTGGAGTAATGAAGAAGCTTGGCCCTGGTTCTTTGTGAGCCCTCTAATATACACATTAGAAAGAGATTCCTTCTCCATTCTCTGGTGCTTTCATCAATGTTCCATTTAGAGTCCTCCAAGGGCACTGCTACCCTCTCAATTGGATAATACTCTTCCCCTTTTCTGGCACTGTATGAGACACAAAGTTTGTCTTCAAATTTCTCTGCTGCTTGCAGGGCTGCCTATTTTTCAGCAGCAGTCAGGGTTTGATTTAAGGGTAGCATAAAATCTTTCCAAGAGAGTTTAAATACTTTGGTTAAATTCTGGAAAGCTTCTATATACATATCAGCATTATCTGGACTACCAAGATCCCTCTTAATTTGTTTTAAGTCCTGTATAGAAAAGAGGACCTGTACCTTAATGGGACCATATTCACAAGGCATCTTTTCTAGGGGCATGAGTAAGGCCAGGGACCACATAAAAAGAGGGTTCCTAGAATGGGGTAAGTTTGAGGGGGTTCTAGGAAGTCCTGGATAAGTTGGGCAGGATGGACCAGGGGAACCTATAGAGAAGGTAGTGCCTCTCTATAGGCATTTCCAGGGATTCCCGCCTCCCTGTCCCAGTCCACTAAAACTGTCCCTTGCAGCTCCTCTCACAATACAACTGCTAGTAGGGCTGAGTCAATGCTATAGCATTGAAAGAGGTCTGGGTTATCCCACAAAGCAAAGGAGGCTTATACATATGGGACCTCAGACCATTTATGCTCATGTTTGCAGAAAAGGTCCGGCTGCTGGATGGTGTTAAAATTAATACTTCCCTCAGGAGGAAAGACCTGTCTGTCCTCTAGCGGGTAAGCCAGCCACGCCCTTGTGCAAAAGAATATAAGTAATTTTCTCTTTAGAGTCTGAGGGTCAAAGGAGTCCCAGTGTTTCAGGAGGCACTTGAGGGGAGTGGAGGCTGAAGATGTTACCCACCTAGAGAGAGCAGAAAAAGCAGCCTATCCAGAAAGAGAGGGGAGAAAAGGTGTCTCTTAGTCTGCTTCCCCCATTCATAGTGTCCTTGGGTGGAGAGAGAGAGAGAATAGGCATCCTCTGTCTTCTTTTTCCCTCACTGTATTCCCTGGCTCCTGTCGGCTGTCATAAGTACTGCCTATGGATCCAGAGTAGCTAGTCAACAGGGGAAGTCACACTTACCTTGTTTTAAGTGTACCTGGGCAAAGCCCTAGCTCTCCATTGTTGGTGTCTTTGCCCTCCTAGCCTAGTTGCCTTTTTAGACTTCCACCTTGGGGCCCTGAAGAAACACTGGAATAGCTGAATTTGGGCCAAAAGCCTCAATGGAAGGGGTCCTCTAGGCCATTCACTAAATTCTTCACTCATTTTGCAGGTCAGAGATTGGGTAAAATCAAGACATCACAGAAAAAGGGAATGATTAACCTCCAAACATATTCCTCCTTGTTGTTTCAGTTCCATTGCAACTGGAAATATACCAGATGTCTCAAAAGGATGTAACCTTCATACTGGTTCCCTCCCTTCTGCAGAGACAGCATAGAAGCAAACATCTGTCTAGCTATGCTTTCTTCTTTTTCCCTATCATACAGTAAACTTTTCCATTTGCAAATGGGGCAAGAGGCTTGGTCCCTGATGAGAGGCCAGAGGAGTGTGTGTAATTGGAAAACTAAAGGTTTTGGCCAGAGGGTTGATGAAGCTCCCCAAGGAAAGAAATCCCATCCCATCATGTGGCTTGATAATGATTGAAATGTTTGGCTGTAACTTTTCCTCCAAATACTTTCTTTCCAGGCAGACATTGTAATGAGAGGTTTGGGGCTTGATAGGCTGTCTCTACAATGTGTCTCCTAACAGAAGAAAATTAATTTGTCTCATAGAGATGCTGCTTAAATTCATTGGACAGTGCTGAGTTCTTACATGAAGAAAGAAACAGCCCAAATGGAAAGAAGGGTATTGATATGGTTTGGCTGTGCCTCCACCCAAATCTCATCTTGAAATCCCACCTATCGTTGGAGGGACCCAGTGGTAGGTAACTGAATCATGGGGGCAAGTCTTTCCCATCGTGTTCTCCTGGTGGTTGGTGGGTCTCACAAGATCTGATAGTATTATAAGGGGAAGTCTCCCTGCACAAACACTCTCTCTTTGTCTACTGCCATCCATGTAAGACTTGACTTACTCTTCTTTGCCTTCAACCATGATTGTGAGTTTTCCCCAGCCACGTGGAACTGTAAGTGCAATTAAATCTCTTTCTTTTGTAAATTGCCCAGTCTAGGGTATGTCTTTATCAGCAATGTGAAAACAGACTAATAAAGTAAATTGGTACCAGTAGAGTGGGGCATTGCTGAAAAGATACCCAAAATGTGAAAGCTGCTTTGGAACTGGGTAACAGGCAGAGGTTGGAACTGTTTGGAGGGCTCAGAAGAAAACAGGAAAATATGAAAATGTTTGGACCTTTCTAGAGACTTGTTGAATGGCTTTGACAAAAATGTTGATAGTGATATGAACAATAAGGTCCAGTCTGAGGTGGTCTCAGATGGAGATGAGGAATTTGTTGGGAACAGGAGCAAAGGTGACGCTTGTTATGTTTTAGCAAAGAGACTGGTGTCATTTTGCCCCTGCCCTAGAGATTTGTGGAACTTTGAACTTGAGAGCCATGAGTTAGGGTATCTGGCAACAGACAAATACCCTATGCAGCAAAGCATTCTAGAGGTGACTTGGGTGCTGCTAAAGGCGACTTGGGTGCTGCTAAAGGCATTGAGTTTTATAATGAAAGCAGAGCATAAAAGTTTGGAAAATTTGTAGCCTGACAATGTGAATAGAAAAGAAAATCCCATTTTCCAAAGAGAAATTCAAGCTGCTGCAGAAATTTGTATAAGTAACAAGCCACATGTTAATCACCAAGACAATGGGGAAAATGTCTCTAGGATGTGGCAGAGACCTCTGTGCCACACAGACACCACAGAGTGAATAGTGTAGAATTGATTAAGCAAAAGGAAGGTTCTAGGCAAAGAGAGGGGGGGCTGAAATCAGGTTTCCAGAAATGGGGCTGAGTTCAGCCTCTTTTATGTGGCAGAAGCCAGGAAGTCTTCTATGGGCTTTGCCCAAATGGGAGGGGTAAAGTTCCCTCCTAGGGGTGTTGCATCTGCACATGTCTGGGGTTGGCCAGAGTGAGTCCATCTTGGTTATTATCCATGAGTGCCTGAGCAAAACCCATGGGAGATCTGAAACCACAATGCTAATGTCATGTTAATGACTTTATAATGAGCTGGGTCAAGTTAAGGACATTTAGGTTGATTTATTGTGGCTGCACCTAAGTTAGGACAGTCCCTTCTGAGCAACATCCTGGCATAAGGAAAAGTTCTTTTTTTTTTTTTTTTTTTTTTTTTTTTTTTTGAGACAGAGGCTCCCTCTGTTGCTCAGGCTGGAGTGCAGTGGTGTGATCTCGGCTCATGAGAAGCTATGCCTCCCGGGTTCACGCCATTCTCCTGCCTCAGCCTCCAGAGTAGCTGGAACTACAGGTGCTGGCCACCACACCCAGCTATTTTTTTTGTATTTTTAGTATAGACAGGGTTTCAACACATTAGCCAGGATGGTCTCAATCTCTTGGCCTCGTGATCCGCCCGCCTTGGCCTCCCAAAGTGCTGAGATTACAGGCATGAACCACCGCGCCCAGCCATAAGGCGAAGTTCTTAACCACATTTCTTCCTGTTAGCTGCAGACACATTGTGGGTGCTGTCCTGTGGTTATTCCTGTGAACCTTGCATTTCTCTGTCCTTCTCCTGAGACTCTCCCTCTCTATCTGCCTAACCAGCCCCTAACTGTGTCCTTTCTCATTCCCCCCTCTGGAGTGGTGATCCTAACTGCTGTTGGGGGAAAAGGGGAGATGACCACACTAGCTGCTTGGAGCTGAGAGGGGGCATCATTTGTGAGGCAGTCGGGTCCACCAGAGGGCGGTCTAGTGGGCCTTGGAAGAAGGACTTGTCCAAGTGGGGTTCCATCTGCCTCATCATCTAAAGTTTGATGGCCTCTAGGCAAGAAGAAACCCTCCCTCTCTATCTGCCCAACCAGCTCATAATTGCCTCCTCTCTCAATAGTACATAATTTTATTCATTATACTCACCATTATTTTAATTACAAAAAATTTTTCCTCTACACAAACCCTTCTGCTTAGCTTTCTTTCTGTAAGACCAAGTTTTGTTAAAAGTAAATGAAATCATTTTTAAGAATATTCTTTCATAATGTAAAGTAACACACCAATGAAAAGTAGTGTTAACGTCTTTGTTCATAATGCTTTAATATTTTTATGACATACTTTTCAGTTGCCTGGTGCATGCTTTAACTCTCATTTCTCTGATGAACAAATGTTACTGAGATTCTACTATGTTTCAGACACTCTTCCAGTTCTGAAAATACAGCAGTGAACGACACAGATAAAAGTTCCTGTCCATTTAAGTGATAAGACTCTGAAAATAATCAAATAAATAAGTTGAAGTATGCATATTTTCAGATGCTGATAAGAAAAACAAAGCTAAGGTGTCCCTGGGACTTACAGCGTATTTAGGATAGTGAAAGTCTCAGAAATGTCCTCATTGGGAATGTGACCTTAAAGAAAAGTTTTGGGAGGGCAAGGTGGGAGGATCACTTGAGGCTGGGAGTTCAAGACTACCCTGGGCAACAGAGCAAGACCCTGTCTCTACAAAAATAATGACAATAACAACAATACAATAATAATAATAAAGTTGAGATAAAAGAAAAAGTCTGAAGGAAATAACAGTGAATAACTGAAGTGAATAACTGAAGGAAATTAACTGTGTGAATATGTGGGGCTTTTATAACTGGTAAAAGAAACAAATGCAAAAGTCCTGGGGGAATAGAGACTTAGCATGTTAGAAAAACAAGAAGAAGTCCACCTTGCTACAGAGAAATAAGGGAAGAGTGATGAAGCATCAAGCAGGAGGCATAATGAGGGAGGAAGGAAGCCTTGTAGGGGCTTTGTGGGACTTAGGTTTTGACTCTGTATGATGTGATGACACGTTATGGGAGGTTTGAATGAGGTTCATTCTGCCTAGCACAAGATCAGGAAACCAAAGAGAAGACTCAAAAAGACCAGTAAGGAAGGTATCAACTGTGTCCAGTTGAGAAGCAATGGAGGCATTGACCAAAGTGGCTGTTGCATCATTGAGAAAGACCAATTTTCACTGTGTTTTGGAGACAGAGATTGTTATTGTTCTGCTGGATCTAAGCATGTTGAGAGAAAAAGAGAGGAGTCTGGAGTATCTGACAAGATGAAAGAATGAGGTTGTGCTTTATTGAGGTGGAGAAGCCATTTGTGTGTGTGTGTGTGTGTGTGTGTGTGTGTGTGTGTGTGTGTGTATGAGAGAGAGATAGATGATAGCACTCATATATGTGTTGGGAAGAATTAGGAGAATTTCTTTTAATAAATTTAAAATATTATTAGTTATAGAAATCTTAATGTGGACTATTCTTCTTTCACCCCATTAACAGTTGTGAAGTTCTTTTAGATACCACATTTGTCATCTCTCTGGGACTCATGTCCTTCCCTCTTCTCTCTGATTGACATTAGTCTTCAATCATTTTTTCCTGAGTTATTTAAACATCGTCTGAATCATCTCTCTGCTGTTCATTATTAGTCTTTCCAGTGCCTATTAAGAATTGAAGTCAGATTAATACATTTAAAATACAGTAATGACTATTTTATTATCCATATCAAAGATGTTCAGAGATTTTCCTTCCTCTTCCTCTACTCATTCCCTCTCTTGGCATTCAAGACATTCCAAAACATGACCCCAAACGTTTATCTTTTAAATTCATTTAACATCTTTGCTCATCAAAAATTGCAATTTTATAAATTAAATAGTTACTTATGATAGGAATAACTTATGTCTTTTTAGCCCTTCAAACTCATCTTTAAATTTTTCTTATGAATTATTTACATGTATAAGTTTTACCTTACAAAGTGATGCCTCCAGTAAGATGCTGCTGGGCTAGAAAAGATAATGCTTCCAGGTGGAAATGAACTATTTTGGAGTCAAGGTGTACAAATTGCTGCATAACACTGTAGCAAATAGCACAATCGATGCCAGTTAAATTCTTAAAATATTTAAGCATGTCTTTTGATCTCACTTTTCTCATTTGAATTGAGGAATGAAATTGTTCATAAAATCAACAAGGCAAAGATTACCTTTATAAACATGAAAGATATATACAAATATATATATATACATATATGTGTGTGTATATATATATATATATATTTTTTTATTTATATATTTATTTTTTTTTTGAGATGGAGTCTTGCTCTGTCACCAGGCTGGAGTGCAGTGGCTCAATCTCAGCTCACTGCAACCTCCGCCTCTTGGGTTCAAGCGATTCCCCTCCCTCAGCCTCCCAAGTAGCTGGAATTACAGGCATGCGCCACCATGCCCAGCTAATTTTTTGTATTTTAGTAGAGACGAGGTTTCACCATTTTGGTCAAGATGGTCTCAATCTCCTGACCTCGTGATCTGCCAGCCTCGGCCTCCCAAAGTGCTGGGATTACAGGTGTGAGCCACCATGCCCGGCCACATGAAAAATATTTTGATCCCATATACCTGTGTGTGTGCCCACATACCAATAAACTTCCTATCAATGTTGTTCTGGTTGTATCCCTTGAGATAAATTCTCATATCTATTATATAGAGGTACAGCAGGTCCTCCAATAATATTGTTTTGTTCAATATTGTTTTGCCTCAACATTGATGAGGAAAAAAAAAAGTTCCTTATCAGTGTGGAGTTTGTATGTTCTCTCCATGTCTGTGTGGCTTTTCTCTGGAGGCTATGGCTTTCTCCTGTATTGCAAAGCTATGCACATTAGGTGAACTAGCATGTTTAAAATATCCCAGTCTACATGCATGTGGGTGTGTATGTGAGTGTGCTCTGTGATGGGATGGTGTCCAGTCCAGGGCTCTTTCCCCTCCTTTCACCCAAAGTTTTCAGAAGACTTTTCAGCCACCCGTAACCCTGAACTGGCACAATTGGGTAAATAATTATCTTGTTTTTATAAATTTTTATGAAATGTAGGTATAGTTCAAATTTCTTTCAGTATTTAATATTAGAATTGTTTTGTTGTTAATCTAGGAATTTAATGACATTTTTGTTACTAGAAATATGTTTTAGGTACTCAACTCTTCTTTGTAACAATTAGCTTATGGTACAGAGTTTCATTATACATTGTTTCACTTAAAGTTACAGTGTCCAAAAACCTGTCCATAGCATTCAGTGAGGTCTTACTGTTTCACCAAGTTTGGTGGCTTACTTTTCTTAAGTAATAGGCCCATTGTCACAGAGAAGCCCAGACTTAAGCGTTCACCAGGAATGACCTTTTATTACAAGAATGATTTTTTATGTCTATTCTTACCAGCAAAGAGTTGACAAGAAGTAAAAAGAAAAATCAATAATCTCACTTAAGAATTGTGAAAAGACAAAGTAGATGATATAGTTAAAGAAACTGAGGGTAGTGGAAGATGGAAATAAGTTGTGTCAATTCTGAGAGTAAAACATAACAAATACCCTGCTCTTATTGGGACCACATATGAAGAAGTACATAACTTTTGAATAAGAATTCCAGTTATATATTTAAACTTGAAATTAAATAAGTTTCCAGGAATGATCGAGTTCAAATTTTTTTTATAGACATCAACTAATTGTGTTTAGAAGTAAGCTCAGATAAGTATGCCACATAAAGGGCTTGGCTAAACAAAAACAATCTTCAAAACAGGCCACAACTTGTAGGCAGAAGGGCTTACTTGTCTGTGAACCTCATTGTCTAAATCACCTTTAGAGAAGCATGCTTGACTTGAAGCATACCTGAAAACACTTAAGGCTGAACACTCTGTAAGCTTCTCTTCCAGTGAAGAGACCCTTCTTCTCTTTTCTAATATTATAGGGACAGTTTAATACTGTTCTTAGAAATAAGAGAAAAACAATATACATTTGGGCACGAAATAGCCTGAACTTGGCTATTGAATATTGAAATACGTTACAAAGAATACCAGATACATTCCACCTTGAGACTTCAGGAAGTTGGGCCCAGGTGTAATTCCTCCAGCTGGGGGGAGGAGGACCCCCTGGTCTCAAAGATTACCTTGTCAATAAATGACTCCTGAGTCATTCTTGAACATTCCTGGTTGTCTATAACTAAGTGCTCCTGTTGAAATGTCAGAGTCAAAATTAGTGCTTATCATAATAAGCTACAAGGTGAAGAAAACCACTAGTGTTACAGAATTTTGAATATACGATAGGACTTTCAAAAAAAATCTATTTCACACTTTTATAGGCCCGAATTGCTGAAAACGGTCATTCAGTGATCATATCAGTGTCAGAATCATGGTGAGAAGTGAAATCTTGTGTGTTTTCATATCAATGTCAGAATCATGGTGAGAAGCGAAGTCTTGGGGGGACCTAAAGAAAAGAAAGAAGAAAGGAACGAAGGGTAGGAGGAAGGAAGGGAGGGGAAAATAACAAGAGTCATTTATCATATAGGTACTATATATTGTTATGCAAAAAGGTCAAATAAACAAGATAAACATTCAAATTGTAGAGATTCAGGTCTTTATACTACTAGTCCTGAATTTCCCAAAGGGTAGACAGAGGTTAAAGAAAACATAGATCTATCATTAATCTTCTACAACTAATATTTTCCCTATCCCCGTTCTTAATTCTTATCTCTAGCTCAAATGCAAATTAATAATACTTTCTCATGAAACGCACTGTGGAGAACTCTTTAGGAAACTAATACTTCACTTCTGAATGTGTTACCAGTAGCAAATCCATATGGGTCTACAGCAAGCTCAATTCTTGCCTCCTCAGAAGAAAGAATCTGTCTGGGGGACATAAGGCAGAAGAGACTGAGGCAAGTTTTCGAACAGGAGTGAAAGTTTATTAAAAAGCTTTATAGCAGAAGTAAAATGAACAGAAGTAAAATACACTTGGCAGACGGCCAAGCTGGTGACTTGAGAGATCAAGTGCCTGGCTTGACCTTTGACTTAGGGTTTAATATGTTGGCATGTTTCTGGGGTCTTGCATCCCTTCTCGCCTGATTCTTCCCTTGGTGTGGGCTGTCCGCATGCACAGTGGCCTGCCAGTACTTGGAAGGGGCCACATGCACAGTGTGTTTAGGGAGGTTCTAAGCATGCTCACTTGAGGTGTTCTTTACCTACCAATCAAATGTTGCTAGAAGGTCATATACCAGTTAAACTCTGCCATTTTTGTCTGTTACTGTGCATGCATGAGCCCACTCGCCTAACTCCAGAGATCTTATTGGGAAGCTGCTGATCACCAACTTTAGGTGTTTCTATCTATTGGAAGACCGCCTTTCCCTGGCACCAGCTGGGAGCAATTATTATTTTAGAGAGCCAGTTTAACAACCTCCTGACCATCACCTGATGGTCCCCTGATATTACTGGTGGCAGGGGTCCCTCTCTTATCCTGCTCATGGCTAACTAGCTACCTACTGTATCAAAGAGAGTGTTCAATCATTCTATTATATAGCAACTGTCTTCAAAAAATTTACCTTTAATCGTTTAACTGAATTACCTAAGACAGCAATTTCAGCAATAGATTCAAATTTTCCATTGGAAAAAAGTCTAATAATACATATAAGCAACTAAAAAAAGATAATTTTGCTTTTATAGAAGTAATTAAATTCTTCGATAGTAGAACAAAAATACAGACTTATGATAAAACATATATTTTTTACTTTATTTTAAATTTCTTTCGATTTGGGGGCTGGTTAACACATAACTATTTTTCATTATTTGTATCTGAATTTTATTTTTCCTAAATAAGACTTCTCTCTAGGAAAAATGTAATTAATCTTAGAAAATATTACTGTACTAAAGTATCCAGAATCCACTCTAGATTAGGTTTCAATGGCATGTGTTATCTGAAATACATATATCTTTCTGAAATATCATGAATTACTTCTCTGATAACATTATAGTATGTACACAGACTAAAATTAAGGCTTACTCTTTTTTTTTTTTTTTTTGATGGAGTTTCACTCTTGTTGCCCAGGTTGGAATACAGTGGCGCAAACTTGGCTCACTGCAACCTCCGCCTCCTGGGTTCAAGAAATTCTCCTGCCTCAGCCTCCCAAGTAGCTGGGATAACAGATGCCCACCACCACGTCTGGCTAATTTTGTGTGTGTGTGTTTTTAGTAGAGATGGGGTTTCACCATGTTGGCCAGGCTGGTCTCGAACTCCTGACCTCAGGTGATCCACCTGCCTCGGCCTCCCAAAATGCTGAGATTACAGGTGTGAGCAACCATGCCCGGCCCCATTTAAGGCTGACTCTTTATCAGCATTTTCTTCCATAGGTTATTTTGTGGAATATTTAAGACAATATTTAATTTATTATCACTTGTTCCTTTTAATATTATTTGGCCATGTCTAGTTTGATCAAACAGAAACTTTCATAAGTTGAAAGTTTTAAAATGCAAATATTGGAACTACCTAAAATTCAATAAAACTTCAAAAGAAATAGATCAATAGTGATGTGTTATCTGTGTGCCTTCGTTCATTCTCTTTGTTCCTCCCATATAACTCTCTGCACTTACTGTCTCTCTGGCTGACCTGCATTATTTAAGGCCCAGTTCATTTGCAACTCCTCATTGAAGCCCTCAGGAATGGTTTATAGCTATTAGCTCCTTTGTTTTGGGGAGGTGGATATTAAAACAGTTTATGCTTGTAAGGATAAACCTGATTTAGAGGTTCAAGTAAATAGCTAATATTGTTTATTTTTAATAGTTGCAAAATTGGTTTTGGGGGGGTTTTATTTCTGAGATGAGATCTTACTCTGTAACCCAGGGGAGCTGAAGTGCAATGGTGCAATCACATTGCAGTCTGGACATATCCAGGCTCAGGTGATCCTACACCCTCATCTTCCCGAATACCTGAGATTACAGGCACAAGGCACTATGTGCCACACTAATTTTTGTTCGTTTTCACCATGTGGCCCAGACTGGTCTTGAACTCCTGGGCTCAAGGGATCCACCCACCTTGGCCTCCCAAAGTGGTGGATTACAGGTGTGAGCCACCATGCCTGACCCGGTATGGGAATCAAAAAGTGATTGAGGCAGGTCTCAATGGAGTAGAGGTTTATTTAGCCAAAGATGAGGAGTAGGCTGTTTATGGGGTGAAGGAAGAATAGTCCACATTAGAGACTTTTATATCTAATAATATTTTAAATTTATTAAAAGAAATTCTCCTAATTCTCCCCAACACATATAATCTCTCTCTCTCTCTCTCTCACACACACACACACACACACACAAATGGCTTCTCCAACACCTCAATAAAGCACAACCCGATTCTTTCATCTTGTCAGATACTCCAGACTCCTCTCTTTTACTCTCAACATGATTAGACCCAGCAGGACATGCTGTTATTTCTGTCTGCAAAACAGTGAAAATTAGTCTTTCTCAATGATGCAACAGCTACTTTGGTCAATGCCTTCATCTCTTCTCAGCTGGACACGGTTGATACCTTCCTTACTGGGCTTTTTGAGTCTTCTCTTTGGTTTCCTGATCTTGTGCTAGGCAGAATGAACCTCATTCAAACCTCCCATAACGTGTCATCACATCGTACAGAGTCAAAACCTAAGTCCCACAAAGCCCCTACAAGGCTTATTTCCTCCCTCATTATGCCTCCTGCTTGATGCTTCATCACTCTTCCCTTATTTCTCCGTAGCAAGGTGGACTTCTTATTTTCTAACATGCTAAGTCTCTATTCCCCAGGACTTTTGCATTTGTTTCCTTTGCCAGCTATAAAAACCCCACATATTCACATAGTTATCAGTGTTATTTCCTTCAGACTTTTTCTTTTATCTCAACTTTATTAATATTATTGTATTGTTATTATTGTTATTATTTTCGTAGAGACAGGGTCTTGCTCTGTTGCCCAGGGCAGTCTTGAACTCCCGGCCTCTAGTGATCCTCCCACCTTGCCCTCCCAGAACTTTTCTCTAAGGTCACATTCCCAATGAGGACATTTCTAAGACTTTCACTGTCCTATTACTCTCTAAGTCCCAGGGATACCTTAGCTTTATTTTTCTTATCAGCGTCTGAAAATATGCATACTTCAACTTCTTTGTTTGATTATTTTTCAGAGTCTTTTCACTTGGATGGATAGGAATTGTTACCTGTGTTGGTCACTGCTATATTCTCAGAACTGGAAGAGTGTCTGAGGAGCCACAGGAGCATCTGTCACCTGTGCTTTTTCCAAACGGGCTTTTGTGAACTTCGGTATTTAAAGGAGCAAGAGCAAGCAGGAGGGAAAAAAGAGGGAGAGATAGTAGGCAATGAGGCAGATGGTTACATTCTCGTGAGGCTCTGTTTTGCCATAGTAAATCTACTTTTTAGAAGTGAAAGAGGAAGCAGACGAAAAAGTCAATTAGGCACTGTCATTTGCTCAGTAAATCTACATTTTACATAAGATAAGTAAGCAAGAGAGAGTAGAGGAAATGAGGCTATGATACAAGTTGTGAAATTACAGCTATGTGTTTAGGAACTAAAGGAAAGCAGTTTTTGTATGACTCAGTTCCCAAGCTGAACTTTCCCTTTGGCATAATGAGTTTGGGGTCGCAATATTCAATTTTCTTTCACAGGTTTAATATGATCTATCTTTACCAAAAATATAAGTTTGTAATACATAGTTATAGCTCCCTGAATTTTAATTTAAAAAGTAACTATAGCTACATATCTGCAAATATAATATCAATCATACATGTAACCGTGTGGTAAATACACTTAACACAGTGTGTTTTAACATGGGTCAGAGTACATTCACCCGTCTATGACACTCTCTGTCATTTACAGAAAGTAGTTGTTAACTAGATCGTGCAATTATTTTTTAAAACTGTAACATATATTTACATTCAGTTTCAAAACTTAAATAATGTAAATATGTGGCCAGGCCTGGTGGCTGAAGCCGGTAATCCCAGCACTTTGGGAGGCCAAGGCTGGCAGATCACAAGGTCAGGAGATCGAGACCATCTTGGCTAACATGGTGAAACCCTGTCTCTACTAAAAAAAATACAAAAAATTAGCCGGGCGTGGTGGCGGGCACCTGTAGTGCCAGCTACTCAGAAAGCTGAGGCAGGAGAATGGCGTGAACCCGGGAGGCGGAGCTTGCAGTGAGCTGAGATTGCACCACTGCACTCCAGCCTGGGCGACAGAGCGAGACTCCGTCTCAAAAAAAAAAAAATGTAAATATGTTTAATATTTTAAAAATTCCATCTACATTGCCAAATGATTTGATTCAGTCATTTTTCCTCTAATCATAGGTCCCTTGTTGTTACCCACTTGTTTGCAGCTGAATTTAAGTTTGTAGTTAGAGAGTTGGGTAAAATATTCAAGAGTATATGTAAAGACTATTGGGAATAATATAATTTTTAAATGATAAATGATACTTTAAAAATATATAAGTGGTAACAGGCCATTAGTGTAGATAATCACCTATACCAGGGATTCTCAGATTTGTTTGCACATTAGAGTCATTGGTATACTTCATAAAGATCTAGAAACCCCATGTAATACTGATAACTTATAGGTACAGTACTGGCACATCCTAAGTGATGTGAATGTATAAAGTTGAGAACTAATGACTTGGATGAGATTTTAGATGGTTATTAGAGCTATCACTGAGAGTGAGATCTTGCAGAAAGAGTATCTAGAGTAAAATGTGAAGAGGTCTCAGAAATGTGCCTCAGCATATTTAAATATGGGAGGAAAAGTATGAGGAAGCAATGAAGACTAAGAAGAGGC
This sequence comes from Gorilla gorilla gorilla, assembly GCF_029281585.2. NCBI lineage: Eukaryota > Metazoa > Chordata > Mammalia > Primates > Hominidae > Gorilla > Gorilla gorilla. The sequence continues at coordinate 91,553,265 of NC_073243.2, forward strand.
TCTCAATAAGGTTGGGGGAAATTTGTGAAATGACACCCAGGAGCCAAGAGGGAAGGGTGTTTCTCACTTTTCACAGTGCTGAATGCTGCTGAGAGTCCTATTACAATATAGGCCAATGTAGATGTTATAGATGGCCTTGGGATAACTATATGGTTGTGAGCAGAAACCAGACGTCAGAGAATATAAAATGCAATGAACAGTAAATACGAACAACCATTGGAAAGGATGATTGTAAGGGAAAGAAGGTGATAAAGTGATACTCAGCTAGAAAATTGAGTTGATTCCTGAGAAAGTGGTTTTTATTTCTTTTTTTTTTTCTAAAGACAGAAAAGAAAAGCACATAAATGCTGAAGTAGTGATCTAATGGACTGAAAATAAAAGAGAGAAGGCAAGCATGATAGTAAAAAGATCCCTAAGAATGAGGGATGGGTGGCAGAAGGGTGTGGTCATAGGGTCACAGTGGATGAAGTTGGAGGTAGAGAAATGTTTGTTTTGCTCTGATTATTTATTTTCTGTCATTTTGCTGTTCCATTGAATTAACATGTAAGACATGATACGTGTATAGACTACGGAACAAGTTTTTAAAAAAGGAGACACTGTCTTATCTCTGTCCACAAGTGGGATACAATATACTAGGAAAGGCATACCTAAGCAAGTTATTGCGATGTGGTAGAAATTGCAACAGAAGCCAAGAGGATGGAAGGGTTCAGTTCTGGGGGGATTCAGTTCATGGAGGATGGCCATACAAAGGAAATTTATTAAAGATTGGTTTAATAAAACAGAGTAAAGGTATTCATCGGAGAGAAGAAAACTATTAGTGACTATTTTTCAATGTCTGATCATTGCCAACGGGGAACTAGAAACTTTACAAACCTTAAAAGCATTTGATTCTTTGAATACCATGGGTTAGGTGTTATTATCATTCCCAAATGATAGATAAAGCAAGCTTGGGCTCAGAGAAAGTAATTTTTAAAGGATATAGGTTTTAAATGGAAAATCATGATTCTCATACAAATATAAATAGAAGGTGGCAATTTCAACATATTCATTAATAAGGGAACTAATAAGATGTTACAACTGGTTCTAATTTAAAGGTGTATACACACATACACATAGAAAAGGAATGCTGAAATCAATGTATAAATAGATGCTAAGTTGCCTTCTGTTATAGTTTTGTTTTGTTAGCTAAACTGTGTTTTTTGGTGTCAGACTGTTCCTTCACCAGGTAGAATTTGTATGTCTTTGGACTGTAAACAACATAGAACCTTCTTACTACATTTTACCCTCCCCTCACCTATAGAAACAAATAATTGAAAGATTATGCTAAATGATGCCTTGTTTTTTTCAATAAAGACTCCCATGAATATTTGAGGGATTTTTTTAGAAGTCTGACACAATATTTCCCCCTACAAATGTTTTGTTTTGTTTTGTTTGAGACAGAGTCTTGCTCTGTTGCCCAGGCTGGAGTGCAGTGGCCTGATCTCAGCTCACTGCAAGCTCCGCCTCCCAGGTTCATGCCATTCTCCTGCCTCAGCTTCCCGAGTAGCTGGGACTACAGGCACCCGCCACCACGCCTGGCTAATTTTTTTGTATTTTTGAGTAGATACGGGGTTTCACCGTGTTAGCCAGGATGGTCTCGATCTCCTGACCTCGTGATCCGCCTGCCTCGGCCTCCCAAAGTGCTGGGATTATAGGCGTGAGCCATCGCGCCCGGCCTTCCCCCTACAAATGAATTGCTCAGCTTTCAGAGATAATTAGAGTCTGTATTCTAAAAATACAAAATCCACAACTGCACACTGATTTGAACTGATCCAGTGTGTTACACATTGAGTGGTGGTGGGTTGGGTCTTCCCTTTTAAATCGATGTAGTATATTTGGAAAACAACTAGTTGATTTTAAAATTGTAATCTTAAAACCGTTGAACTTTGGGCACTGGCAAAAGTAGGATGTGTGAAAGAAGATTAATCTGCCACTTTTATGTCATTAGTATGTTACTCTAATGACACTAAGTGACCTGCTTTCCATAAGGTCAGCTATACAAACATTTACATAGAATATTCTGTTATGAACTTTCAGGTGAATTAAGATATCGAGCGCAAGAATTCTGGATATTTGAAAGAAAAATAATTCTTATATCTGTGTTATGTATTTCCTATAATGTCTCTGGTGCTTAAAAATAATTACAACAAAACATGTTCAGAACAGCAGTTGCTTACTATAGCACTTAGAGAACAAAATGGATCACACTTCAAATGCATAAATGCAAAAGAACTAAGATAGTTTAGTGCCACAATATTTACTGGAATTTGAGAAAAAGAACTTCTCTCTGGATATGATGTATACCAGAAAGCCACAGGGTGATAATGTGGTCAGTTAGGCATGATTTTCTATTTAAACTGAGTTGAAAAACATATGTTACTATCTGTGTACTCTACTGAATTTCAAACACACAGAACAAACAAAACAGTACTTCTGATAAAAGTAGCTCATGCACTGTTTAATGCCAAGTACATTGTCTTGAAACAGAATGAAATCACTTGCTTTAAAAATGTATAATATAATCTCTGAAAGGCAAATGCTATGTCAGTCACATAAATTATAAATGAAGGACCCAAGTTTAGGACTCAGGAAAAAAATAAATCTTGATACAGTCATCACAAAGAGTACCCTTTCATGTAATTTTTAGGCCTAGAGACAAGGGACCAATCGAATATTAGTATAATGTACTTAAGGCTGTACTGCTAAGTTGTATTCTAATGAACAAATACAAGATTTAAGACATTTCATTGTGATGATTACAGCTAGCCCTAAAATATGTTAATTTTCTTCCTGCTTAGCTTGTTTTCAAGTGCTTGATTCTTTTCATTCACCATGTGAATTATCTTTAAGAATGTGTTCACAACTGAAATTAAATACAGACCATATCCAGGTCATATCATTTTAACCTGCTTTTTTTTTAAACCTATTCCATTAATGCCATATTCTTTGTTGCACCAAAGGATATTCTATCTAGATTTTTATATTAAATATAATACTGGTTTACTTTTCATGTTTTGACATTCAGTCTCACAAAAGGAATTGGTTAACGGCAAAAGTCTTGCAAATTCTCTTGATTATTCTATTTTCTTTAGATACTTAGCGTAACACATTTCTTTATGAAGACAATAATTTCAAAGTATCACTATGAAAACCCAAAGTAGTTAGAATTGCTCTGTCAAGCGGCTTTTTGTCATTCATTGTCTTCTTTGAAGAATTATATTTTTTTTTCTTGCAACTTCAGTTTAGAACCTTCTAGTTAATAACTCATCTTGAATTTTACAAGAGAGACTAGTCTAACATAGTTGACATCTATTGAGCGCTTTTGTGCCAGGCACTGTTTAGTACTTTATATAAACAATCTCATTTATTTCTTACCATGACACAATGATGTTGTTAACATGTAAACTGAGGAAGAGAAAACTGAAGCGTCAATACTAAAGGACATTTTCCAATGTCATTGAGTTACTAAGATGCAGGGCTGACACACTCCTCATATCTGCTTGACAAGAACATATATCTTGTTTTAATTAAATTATATATAATGACATGTGAGCAATTTTTGTCTATTTTCTGGGATCTTGAGCAACTTTAATTTTAGTTATCATTCTCTTTTATTGTGGATGGCAATAGTTATAATAATAATTAATATCATTATGAACAACTGGTGTTTGGAATGCACTTAGTCTGCTCTTATTGACTCAGCTGAAATCAGTGGTTTCCATTCAGTGATGCAATACAACATCACATTCTCAGATTCTTCTTAACACCTGAATATTTAGGTTTACAGTAGGAAGATGAAATCCATCTTCCAACCATGCACTCTGTTCCTGCATACAATGCTGTTGTGCCATGAGACTTTTCCTGCAGGCTTTTTTTTCTAATTAAAGCCTGTAACCACAGATATGTTCTCTTAGCCAAGCATCTCTATGCTTGGGTAAAATGAATTTGAAATATATCAATTAAGCCTTGAAAGATAAATATATGAAAAAGTAAGCTTTGGGCAAATTTGTAAAAACTGAAGGATTTGCTCTGCTCATGTTAGGAAGATGAGAACAGGGTTGGACATTGGTCTTGCTTGATAATAAGTAAATTATCTTTGGGGCTTTAAAAGTTTCTAGTAATGATTTTGAGTGCAATGAATTTTTTCTTTGCTTTGCTTTCTTTGGATGTACAGGGGACAATAGCTATGATTATGTCAATAACATATCTGAAGGAAATTATGGGAAAGGAAATGTTAAAAAGAAAGAAAAAGGAAAGAAAGAAAGGAGAGAATAAAGGAAAAGGAAGAAAGGAATGGTATAGTTTTGTGGAAGCAACCTTGAGACAGTAAATTTAATAATCACAGAAATGAAATAGAAAAGAGAATAGTACTTTTTTATACAAGAATAAAGCTTTTAAAAAAAGTAATGTGAAATGACATTTCCATGAAGGAAGCTATTTCTTTTTTCCTAAGTTTCTGCTTGACTTTTCCTTCCATTTGTCCCAAGCTAGAAGGAATTGGGTAGGTGAAGGAGGCTTATGGCTGAGAACAATAGATACTAATTCTCATGTTATCTGGTCCTTGGTGTCTGACACTCTAATTACATCCAGTGTTGCAAAGGAAGTAAAACATGGCAAGGGATCAAAGAGATTTTGAGTCTGAAGAAGATGGAAGTTTAGGAAACTGTGTTTTAGCAAGCAGTTGATGGTACCAGGCATGGATTTCTGCCTCTTCTTCTCCTTGGTTGGAGAAGGCTCTAGAGAAAATCTTGTTTTAACATGAAGATGTTATTCTATATATAAGGAATTAACACTCACTTGCTGAGTTTGCAGAGCTATGAAATCTGTAAAGTATGTTTTGTATTTCCAGCGGAAAAAGAGAAAGCCAAGGAAAGAGAGGGGATAATGGAAAAGAGAGGATACAAGTGGAGACTTCCATAAAATGCATACAGGAAGGAGTGAGTTTTCATTGGTTAAAAGTAAGCCTGAGCTGGCTATCCATGCACCGCCCCAAACAGCTACAATAGGTTTCCCAGGGGACAAAAAGACTCCTGTACATACTATGTACAGGTTCTGGCCACTAGAGTTGCCCGCAGTGCAGTTGGCTGAAGGGTGGCCGTGGTTGTTCTCCATCAGTCCCCTCATGGGCCACAGGAAAGAGCCAGTATCCTGGGATCAAAGATGAGAAATCTTTGCAGCAGCTACGAAGCTGGGTCTCTGTGTCTCACCTTGGAGACAGGACTAAGGTGTGTTGGCCCCTTTGCTATACAGCAAACTTCTCAGAAGGAGGACTATGGAGAAATGGAGGAATCTCAGGGAGAAATCTGGGGGCAGTGAGTGAGATAATGATGTGTAAAGCTGACTGACTGTTTACCTCATTGAAGCTATTTTAGAAAGAGAGTGAGTGACTAGAATTTCTTAGAACAACATTCTATTTTCCTCTGCCAAGAAATATGATGGCTCCAAACAAAAAATTAGGTTCAGTTAGGGAAAGAGTTTCAGGTTTCACACTTCAGGATTCTGACTGCCCAGCTCATCCCTGTCATAGTTCCTCAGGGACACTTTTCTTTGACCCACCTCAGTGGGTCTTTTTTTTGTGTGTGACAATGCTGAAATGGTCTTACTCTTTGTCTGATTCTTAGAGAAAACCAAGGTTTATCTAAGTAAATGTACCTTAGATAAAAGAAGAATAGAGAATTTTAAAGTCTTTGTAGCTCTTGATATTATTTTATTAAAATATAAATATAATATCTCAAAGATTCTTAAATCTATTTTGCCCCATCAACAATCCATCCCAACAAGCACATTCAGATCTTTATCTAGAGATACAAAAATATGCTACGGAATTACAATGGCAACACAAAAGGGAGCAATATTTATACGGCACAATTCACAGTAGCAGAGTGGCATTGTGTCCTTAGCATCCTGATATATCTAATGCAATGAGTCTTTGGAATCAGAGAGAATATAAAATTCATGCAGACATATCAAAAGACTAAGTTTGTTAGGTATTTATCAGGTTAATTAAAGTGTATTATTGGAATGTAGAATTACATAACTTGATTAGAGTACCAAACCAGGAGTGGGAGACAGAGCTGCATACAGTGACTCTCCCCAGAAATGATTAGTTCTCTGACTGTTTCTATATATAGTGTTTTTCCAGTACTTTATAGTTTCTCTGCTATAAAATTGGATGTGCAATTTTTGTAGACCATTTCTGAGAAAGTCATATGGATTATGAGATCTGGGTATGAAAGCTGAAAGAGGCTGAGTAGCTACATGTACCTCAAATTTTAATTCGACACTCTTGTCTGCCATGTGAATTCATCAAGATTAACATGTTTTGTGGTTATGCAAGCTAAATCCCTAAAAATGCAATTTATCTGAAACAAATAATGTGTTAACTTTGATCTATTCACAGGAAAATATGAAAACGTATTTAAAATACAGCAAATATGAATATAAAATACAAAAATAGAGGAGTTTTATAAGAGAAGTAACGAATACAGGGAGGCTTATGGAAGAGTCAGCCTTCATATTGAGTTTTGAAGTGTGAGAAGTGTCCAGTGATAGGTTTGAAATTGAATCAAAAAGGTATAGAGGGGAGAAAACAAGCAAATATATTTGGAAAAAACTCGTAATTTGGTTTTAACTTAATCACAGATCACCAAAATTAAAATAGTAGAAGGTTGGTAAAACAGGGTGAGCTTCAAGTGCCAGGTTAGCATATCTGCACTCCATCTGACCAAAGGGAAATAATTGGGGATCTCTAGCAAAGAAATGACAGAAAAAGTACTGTGTGTCTTAATGACAGATGAAGTCAACATGATGGTTAGAAGTCAGAAAATGATAGCAGGATCGTGAGGAAGTGATAAAAAAGACCCATTTTCATGAGATGAACAAGTAGACTGGGGTCCAGACTGTGGGGTCCTATTCCAAGTAGAGCAGCCTAGGGCACAATAAGAGTTTTTCTAGGGTCTGGATGCCATGGGTGGAGAGGGAACCTTGTAGGAAATAGACAGAAAATCTGATGTTGGAAAGGTGCTGAATTAGTTTGTTCTCACACTGCTATAAAGGAATAACTGAGATGGGGTAATTTATAAAGAAAAGAGATTTGCCTGTATACATATGTAACAAACCTGCACATTGTGCATATGTACCCTAGAACTTAAAGTATAATTTAAAAAAAAAAAAAAGAAAAGAGATTTAATTGGCTCATGGCTCTGCAGGCTGTAAATAAAACATGTCACCATCGTCACCATCTGCTTGGCTTCTGGGGAGGCCTCAGGAAACTCACAGTCATGGCAGAAGGTGAAGGGGAAGCTGACACTTCTTACATAATGGGAGCAGGAGGAAGAGACAACAAGGGAGGAGGCCCCACACACGTTTAAACAAGCAGATCTCCTGAGAACTTGCTCACTATACAGTACCAACAGGGCATGGTACTAAACCATTCATGAGAGCCCCACCCCCATGATCCCATCACCTCCCACAAGGCCCCACCTCCAAAACTAGGACTACAGTTCTACATGAGATTTTGTTGGGGACACAGATCCAAACTACACCGGGCACTTTAGAGAGGTTTTACTGCTTTATAATCTTAGTGGCATCTTCGGACAATAGTCTTTTTTACACACAAGTGCCAGTAACTTTTTTGGGAGTTTGTAAATAAACTCCCACTTTGGTAGAGTAAAAAGAAATGACAAACAATAAAAATAAACCTAAAATAAAGATCGTGTGACTTATTTCTCTTTTATAACCTTGAATTTTCCATTTCTCACTTTAAGTTAGATCAGCATTTCCCAGAGGTCCATAGTGTTCCACCAGGTGCTAATAGATGTTACAAAATGCAACAATTCAAACAAAACATAATAGCACCTCCATGCTCAATAAAGTTGTACAAGTTCTGGAGCAAAAACTATATAGTTTTCATTACTCCAGTATCTTCAATGACATTAATAAACTACTTTGTATTTTAAAGTCCAAGTAGAGAATACACTATGCAGCAGTTTACAAAATTAGTTGAACATCGAAGTAATTTTGTTTTATTTTTTAGTAGAACATTGCATGGGGCTAGAAGTTCTCAGAACATTTCCTGAAACATTAGGGACTTGCAACCATGCTAATCATCCCTCTGGGAGGATGTTTACGTTTGTGAGTAACTATAACGCTTATCAACTGCAAAATTTAGACCATGTCACATGATCAACATAATCATCTCATGTTATATAGTAACTAAAATGTGTTATTGTCATCCAAGATTATAATTTTGATATATGCATAAAAGCTTATGTTGAATGTAATTTGTAAGCATTAGTCAAAGATAATTTCAACTAATATTAGGCTTATTATTCAAAGCACATGACTATCTCAGTTAAGTACACTCTTTTGGAAATTGTTTATGTAAAACAATGAAAGATGATTTTGCCCCCATATAGATATGTGTACTACTGAAAGTATAACATGTAATATTTAACTTACAAATATATAATATTGAATTGTTTCTCTTCAAAAGCCAGAGCACAGAAATAATAACATGTCTTTTTAAGATGGAGAAACTACAACAAATAAAGATTTATCCTCAATATAAACTTTTAAAACAGGTGCCTTCATTTTGGCATGAACTCAATTTTTCTTCCAAGTCAAAGAATATGAAATTGCATTTAAATAAATGCTTCTTTACACAGCTGTCAGCAAAGACTTATGCTTTACCTAGAATTTGTTCTGCTCTGACATTTGCTGAAATTTAAAGATGTGCCTGGACATTTATTGTAGGAATATATGCTTCTCAAAAAAAAGATAAAATTCTAAAGGCAAAAGCAAAAAGTTTAATTGATTTATAATAGTACATCTTGAACAAAAATGGTAGCTTTACAATTTATTTTTTATGATTAATAAAATATTAATTTTTCTGTATAAGCCTTGGTTTTATTCTCTTTTCATTAAATCTGTGGCTCCCTTCTGATTCCTTATGTTTTTATCTTTATGAAAACTCTACCATTCTCAAAATAAAATGGGTCATCAAAATCTTGAATAGGAAATACAATTGAGTGCATAAAATATCCAGTAATGAACATATGGCACATCATAAAACTTGCTTAATAGTCTTTTCAAGGCAGAACACTGGTAAATAATCATGTGTATTTTGTAAAAAGAAAAATTATGTGTAAATGCTAATAAATAAACAATAACTAAAATACTATTTAGACTACTCTCCTTTTTCCCCTTCTATAACTGTCTTTACTATCATATCTCTCTTCTACCATCTCCTTTCTGTTGTCTTCTTTCTTCTCCAAGGTCAAAATGCATATCATTTCCAAGTTAAATGTGAAGCTCTAATTAGTGGCTTATCTCATTACAAAGCCAAATAATTTTCAATTAATTCAAACTTAATAAATTTGACAGCTTTCTATTCAGAATAGCACTGCCTCAATTACAACTGTGTTTTCACTAAGTTTAAATAATTATGTGTATTCTGCAATGTAGAATTTATATTTTTAAGAAGATCATCACTAGCCAGGACTGGAGTAATCTGAATACAATAATATTAGAATATCTACTTGCAACCACAATATTATAATCACTTAAATATTATGTGATAATAAGAGATCTTAAATTTCAAGTTTCAGCTGTTTCTCAACATCATTTTTCTGGTTTTTAGAGTCACTTTCCACATCGATAATGTCATTTACACAAATTTATAAATTCCCAGTCACATCACAATCAAACAATATTTAAACTCATGGATTTAACAATTTTCAAAATGAATAAAAAGTTATCATTATATACTGGAAGTGTATTAAATCTTGAAAGCTTCTTCTCATCTTATTGAAAACAAAAATTAATCCTTAGAGTCTGTATGTCTTGCCAAAGCTCACACTGCTAGTTAGAAGAGTCAGGATTAATGCTGTCTTCTATTTTAATTGTTGTTTTGATTGTGTCATGCTTGTCTAGAGTTTAGTCATTAGGCAAGTATTCATTGAGACCCTAATATGTGACAGGCACTATTCTTAGTTCTAGGAATGAAGTCATGAAAAACAAAATCTGCACTCGAGGAAATTACATTCTTGTCAGAGTCAGAGAGACAAACAGTAGGCAAACCAAAAATAAGATAATGTTTAATCAGAAGTGATAAGTACACGCCCATACAGCCACATAAGCTGGAGCTATGATCTAGAGTTACTGGTTATCAAAGTAGCCTTTGTGAGACTTAAATTATGAAAAGATGTCAATCAAATACAGATCTAGAGGATGAGTGTTAGAAGCACAGTGAACTAATTGCAAGTGCAAAATCCACAATGTGGGAATGACCTTAAGCATATTTTGGAGAAGCAAGTTGCCAAGTGCAGTATAGTGAATTGGAGGGAGATTGGTAAGAGGTGAAGTCGAAAAAGGATGCAGAAGGCAGATCATAGAGAGCTCAGTAGGCCCTTGTTAAAAGTTGAGCTTTTACACTATAGGATTTAGCATAGAGTTTCAGGACTCCATGATATTAATTAGAATACTAAGCACAAAGCAAGAGAATACAATAATATCACTTTTTTTCTTCTAGAAGACCATTGGCAAAGGCCTGGAGAATGGATTTTAGGTAGAACAAGGCTGGATCAGAGAGACAATTAGGAGGCTATTGCAAATGATGATAGAACACTGAGCTAGAAGCAATGAAGAGTAGCATTGTATGGATTTATGATAGAGTTTGGAAATAAAGCCAGCAGAAACCAGGAGAGTGACAGAAAGAAATAAATTATGAGCTACTCCTAGATTCTTTGCTTGAGAAATTGGGTAGATGGTAGTGTCTTTAACAGAGATGGGAGGAGACATGCAAGTGAATCTTGTTACTTTTTTTGTTTGTTCCTAAACATATTATTGATAAAAATAATTATGCATATAAGCACAGTGATATTTTTTGCAACCGTTTATAAAACTCTATTCTTGATCTACTGTCAAATTAGTAAACACTGCTGACATTAACACAGTGGCTACTATTTTAGGTAAATAATTGTTCTATACTTCATATTTGATTGTGAAGGGAATAAACATTATTTATGAAGAATGACATTGTGAAATACTTATTCTTTAATAAATTTCTCATCTTTTTTGTATACATTCATCTAGAAATCTTTAGATGATTATTGACTGTTTTGTGTATTAGTTTGTAGAATTCAACTTAATACATTCAGAGAGGGTATGTGTTAATAAAAACGTCAATATAGAAAAGAATGTATGATGTGTATACTTAGGCTTTTAAAAAAGTGGTAGCACATATTAATATTCCCATCTATCAAATAAGCTTAAGCTCTGAGCAAATGAGCGCTATGCTCAAAAACTAATGGGGTCCATGCTAGTAGTTCTTAGTAGGCAAAATACCACAGATCCTTTATCAATAACCTAGATGCATACCCACAGATACCCCAAAGTAGTTAGTTCTTTCATTCATTTTCATCTAAGCTGATGTGACTGAATTGAAATTTTTTAAATCAGCAATTCCTCTCTTAAGGTGCATGCAGGAGAAAGAAAAGAAATGAGTGGATGGCTCAAATGTATATGGTGAAACGAAATGTTAAAGAAGACAGATAATTTATAACTATAGTGGGCACTTTGTACTGGAGTTTATGTAGAATATCTTGGTTATTATTTTCTTGAGTTGAAGAACCTCAGACTTTAGTGAGCCTAAGGCCATACACCTTCCTGGTAGCAAAGCTAACACAGAAACTCAAATTCTTGAATTTCAAGTTAATGGAGTCAAGCAATATTAAAACAAAATATAATGATTAAGTATAATTTTAGGCAATAATTAATAAAGGTTCTATATATGACACCTATGGTTTTGCTACAAAGTATCCAAGAATCCTAGAAATTGTACATAAATTGTATGTAAATTTTTAAGAGGATTTGCATATTCTATCACATTGTTAAATATACTCATTATCCCAAGTAAGTTAAGATTCATTATCTTAAAGACAAAAAAAAAAGTAAGTAAGTAGGGATACATCAGAGTGCCTGTGAAAATATGTAACTCGTATTTTGGCAGCAATGTATATGTTGGTCGCCTTCTTTGAGTACATAATATTACCCAAGGAAATTTGAAAGATAATTACATGTAGGTGTATGCATATGTGTGTATGATTGTGTGCATAAAAGATGTATGTGTGTAAAACTGTAAACTACAAATTCATATATCTAGTTTTTTTCAGATATATACACCCACACAAATAGAGAAATAGAATATCAAGCCATGTTCTAACTGTGCACTGTCCCTCATTTCATCTCTAAAAGGAGGCACTCAGATAACAGCCATATTGCTACAGACTTCTCTCATAATCTCTTTCGGGGGCTGTTTGACACTATTTTCCTGAAAACCTGATTGTTAAGCATGCTCTGTTTACACAATAAACAATTGCAGCACAAATCTAATCTTCAAAAATTTTATGTTAAAGTCAGTGGAGGTACTTTATTGAGTCTATTTTTAATACAGTTTTACATCAGATATGTGGTTGAGAAAAAAACATAAACAATAAAGATGTTTTAATTTCAGAAAAGAAATGAAGATCAAATTTACTTGAAACTAACCAAATCAAATGACAAAAAAATCAGTTTCTATCCCAGTTCTGGCACTAGTGTTATAGAAGAAGGGGAAGTCAGTAGAAAGAGAAATGACAGAATGAGAACCATCTCATTTAAGAATAAAAGGTTTTTGTTCAGTGAAGCAACATATATAATAGGAAACACTTTAAAATACCCAATTAACAACTCTGATACCTGAAAAATCTATTGACTGCATAACTAATAACCATGACTTAAATTGTAAACTTTTTTCATGTCATTGAAGTTAAGCAGGGAATTGTTTTATCAACACAAAATTATTTATCCTTGTTATTTACCAAGAGCGTATCCATTGCATGTGTAACTATAACCTCCTGAAAAAATAGGATTAATTCATTTTCTCAACCACTGTTTTAAGCACCTGCTATTTAAATATTGTTCTAGCACTGCAGATTACAATTATTCATATAATTGGGGGGATTTAAAGAAATAAAAAATTAATAAGAAAGAATTGATTAAAAAGAAGAGAATACAAATGACAGGAAAATGGCTTAAATTTAGAAACAGGAAAAACTATAGTGAATAGCCTTCAGATTTGGGTAATAAAAAGAGGAAATTTGAAAAATAGTAATAGATTTTCTAAGGGTCTTCTAAACTATCTTTAGGACTAATAAATATTGTAAGTTGGGGAGTATAAGGATATGAATTTTGATCAAGTTATTAAAAAATTAGTAGTCACACAGAAGACTTTGGCTTTGACATGGCAAACTGTAGAAAGACCTGGGCAGTTTTCAAGGAAGGGCTAAAATGTGGTATGTGAGTGGGACAGCATTAGGCACAGTAGGTTTGGGAGTTATAAATCAGCAGGTGCTGCATGGCGTCTGTAGGAATGAACAGCTGAGCAAATCATCATTTCTTCATCCAAATGCCGAGAACCTAATAAGTGGAAAAAAATGAACAGACATAGTCCCCTTATGGTGACTTTTTGTCTTCTATTTTTTATCTGCTTTTAATTTTAACATTAAAATTTTTAATTTAAAAGGAAGCCATAATGTATTATCTTGCTCATTTAATTAATTACAGAAGTTAACAATGAGAAAGGAATGAAAGAAAGTCAAGGTAGGGTCAGGGTAAGTTAGGTTATACTGCAGAAACAACCTTACAGTTTTCATGGCTGATTACAATAAATGTTTGTATCCTGCTCATCATACATTCACTGTGTTAGCTGAGGACTTTGTTTCCTATTTTGTTACTAGCTAAGCTAATGAAGCAGCCATTATCTTGTGAGTTGACAGTTGCTGTGACAGAGGGAAAAAGAATACTGACAATTAGATATAACATGGCGCATCCGCTCAAAACTCATTGAATATGGCTAATTGTACCCACCATGCAAAAGGAACCCATATGCAAGGGAGTGTGGGTGGATGTAATCCTGCCATGTGTTCAGCAAATAGGGAAATAGAAGTATTTCCTCAGCTTCTACAATGAGATGGAGTAAGACTCCTTCAAAGAAATGTGAGACTGGTGAAAGGCTTTTTTTTTTCAAAATGTTAAAAATAGTGTTTGATAGCATGTGAAAATAATGGACTATCATACAATAATTTTTTTATATTATTATACTTTAAGTTCTGGGGTACATGCGCAGAAAGTGCAGTTTTGTTACATAGGTATACACGTGTCATGATGGTTTGCTGCACCCATCAACTCATCATCTACATTAGGAATTTCTCCTAATGCTATCCCTCTCCTAGCCCCCCATCCTCTGACAGGCCCCAGTGTGTGATGTTCCCCTTCCTGTGTCCCTGTGTTCTCATTGTTCAACTCTCACTTATGAGCGAGAACATGCGGTGTTTCGTTTTCTGTTCTAGCGATAGTTTGCTGAGAAGGATGGTTTCCACCTTCATCCATGTCCCTGCAAAGGACATGAACTTATCCTTTTTTATGGCTGCATAGTATTCCATGTGTATATGTGCCACATTTTCTTTATCTAGTCTATCATTGATGGACATTTGGGTTGGTTCCAAATCTTTGCTATTGTGAATAGTGCCACAATAAACATACATGCTCATGTGTCTTTATAGCAGAATGATTTATAATCCTTTGGGTATATACCCAGTAATGGGATTGCTGGGTCAAATGGTATTTCTAGTTCTAGACGCTGGAGAAATCACCACACTGTCTTCCACAATGGTTGAACTAATTTACCCTCCCACCAAAAGTGTAAAAGCGTTCCTATTTCTCCACATCCTCTCCAGCATCTGTTGTTTCCTGACTTTTCAGGTAGAAAGGCTTTTTTTTGTTTGTTTTTGTTTTGTTTTGTTTTTTAAGGGTCAGGGGTGTATACAATATTGAATTCAATGTCCGGTGAATTTAATAACTTTTCTAAACTATTCAAGGATGATCTTTTGAATGTTGTTATTAATATAGGGATTGAAGACTCATAAAGTGGCTGGGATATATATTTGGTTGTTACTGGATAGAATTTATAGATAAAGTTGCAGAATGGGGATTTACTGAGGGCATGACAATTCAGAGAGACCAGAAAAACAGCAATGACAGATTGCAGTTGGTGTTGCAATGAGGAAGAGCAATTCCAGTAGTCAGAAAAGAAGACAGAACAATGTGGACAATGCATTCAATGTATCTTACAAAGAAGTGTTTCTAGAAGTAAGTGGCACAGCATGTCAAATACTAAAACAAGTTGAATGAGGGAGAAAATGTTAATGGAATTGGCTTATAATAATATCTAACATGCAATCAACACTTACACCGGTCAGACCCCACTTTAAGACATATAAATATGAACTCATCTCACTTTTAGACTCTTTATTACAGATGAGACATAATGAGCAAGTAAAAAACCCTGAGGTCACATGACCAACAAATTGCAGAGACAGAATTTGAACCAGACATTCTGGCTGCAGAATTCTGGTCTGTTCTTAATCACTATTTTATATTTTAATGTGTGTTTCTAGGTATATTTCCCCCAATTAAAGCAAAGATAAAATGTGGATTACAAACTAGTGATAATGGTAAATGGGGCATGGAGACAAGTACAGTCTATATACTTGTGGAGTTTAAAAATAAAACAACACAGATATATCTTACATTATTAAATTAAAGCTGTGTTAAGATAAGATTGAAGTTTTCTGACCTGGTTTGTTTTTAGAAATAAGTCATTTAAACATCATTACTGGAAAATAAAGGAGAAAAATGAGTTAAACCTCGTAGAACACCCACTATTTTAATGTATTCCATTAAACATTCAGTTATTGAATTTATTGAAACAGACACCTTCCTCAATTTGCAGAATATTAACAGCATCACAATTCACAACTAGGTTTTTTTGGCTTCAGAACCCATATTCCTTTCACTGTGCCAAATCGGGACACACAGTGAAAAAAACTATTAGTGAGTTTTTTTATGTGTTTAATAAAGGGATAGCAACTTAGATAGAAATACTAGAATTCAGTGAAACAAAAGAAACATTTTTATTTTTTTCTGAAACTGAAAGTAAAGATACAAAAAGTATAGAGACAGAACTCTGTCAATTTGACAATGGCTATATATGCAGATGCATGTGAAATTAATGACAGTAGTAAAACAAACACTGACTACATATTTTAAAATCATTTGCTACCCAGCTATGATGTCCTCAAAGTAAATGAAGAAATCTCAATATGAGTTGACTATAATTGCTTCCAAAAAATGGCTGGAGATATTTATGCTCCGCTAAAATCTGTCACATGTCCATTATGTAGTGATATGTTAACTAGCTTACATTTCTTTTTGTTTGTTTGTTTTTTGAACAAGTTAGGCAGCAGTAATTGTCTTCAGTTATCGTCTGATAGGAAAAAATGTATTTCCAAGGATCATTCTTACAATTAAATTATCATGTCACATGTGGGTTTTGAATTTATGTGTTTTTTTCTTAAAATTATTTTAATCTATATTCTCTTTTGTTATTGTTGTTAGTACCAAGAGGACCAATTAAATTTTCTGATTCTTTGGACATGTTATTTTTAAGACAGTGTGCCATGGGGACGAGGGCATAGATGTTTCTAGCCTATTTAGACAATTAATATTCTGAACTAGGCTTGCATTAGGTGAAGAGGCATAAATGAAAAGAAAAAGGGAGGAAATATATTTGCCAAAGCAAAATCCCACATGCTTCTCTGTTTCTTCCTCCCTCAAGAGTGAAACAAGACAATTTTCTCTATAACTTGTATGAGATAGAACAGTAGCAGTGTGATCTGTCAGTATGATGTTAAGCATAAGAAATTTTTCCCAGAGCAGCTACCTCACATACGCATGTCGATGTGTGTACATGTGTGTTTAGTTTTCTTATTATAATTCCCAGTATTCTACACTATTTGATTTAACATTTATGATTAGAGCCAATCCTCTATCCAGTGTAAATAAAATAAATAAATACCCCAATTTTAGTGCTCTAATGTACGAAAATCAAAACCTTATATGATTAAAGGGGTATCTGTAATCACTGAGTCTTTGAGTTTTACATACAACAAAATGTCAGATGATAGAGAAAATGCCACATAATTGTCTATATCTAGGTATATCTGACCTTGGTTTTCAATGTGGCATAGATACAGCCATTTACAAATGAAATGATTTAGGTCATTGCCCACCAAATTCTTGGAACTTAATGATTTAGAAGAAAGATGATAAACATGTAATGTTTTGGCAACTTCCTTGCTTGATTTCTAATGCTTGTTTACCTTAATAACTTAGTAGGTTCTTTTATCATCATTTATCTATTCTCACCGTTTCTCAACCCTATTAAATCAATGCAACTACTTCACCTCTCTGTTTTTGTTTTCACACAGAATTTTTTTTTTTTGACTGAGTCTCGCCCTGTTGGCCAGGCTAGAGTCCAGTGGCACGATCTCCGCTCACTGCAACCTCCCCCTCCCGGGTTCAAGCGATTCTCCTACCTCAGCCTCCCAAATAGCTGGGAGTACAGGCACCTGCCGCCACTCCCAGCTAATTTTTTGTATTTTAGTAGAGATGGGGTTTCACCGTGTTGCCCAGGCTGGTCTTGAACTCCTGAGCTTAGGCAATCTACCCACCTCGGCCTCCCAAAGTGCTGGGATTACAGTCGTGAGCCACCACCCTCAGCCTTTTGGCTACGATCAAGTGTTAGTATCTATTCTTATCAGTTTAACAAAAATGTTTTAGAAGTAGAACAAGAATTTTCATATTGACTTTCCACCCATTGCAATTTAACAAATTTAAACTCTAAAGAGTTTGCTATGAAATATGGTTTGAAAACCAGTAAAAAAAAAAAAAAAAAAAAAAAAAAGCAGTAGTATTCAAAGAGGCAAATAATATGCTGCTTTGGGGAAAAATATTTTCATTCTAATGTGCAGTTTTTAATCTTAAAAACACAATTTAGCTAAGAACAATAAAAACAAATGTTCCTGTTTCTAAATTAAATTGTTTGCATTAATGTTCATATATGTGAAAATATAAATGTTTAAGGTTAATGAAGGACTAAAAGTGACCATTGTAAAACAAACTAAGACTAATAATATTAGACCCTGTGTCAGCTGAGACTCTGCCATAAACAGAAATATTTTGTAAGTTTTAGAGACATATTAGGAAGAGTTTTTAATAATAATCACACAATAATCACACTGTATTTTATATCTTGGCTATGACTTGGGATATTGATGCTTAATCTGAAAATAAATATCAAGGGAAATGAAATATTGTTTAATTCCATTTCAGGTTCCATTTTCCAAGTAATTTTTACCCTCCAGATGGTAGGCAATGCATGCCAGTGAAACACAATGGAAGCAGTCCACTTTAATCTCCTAAGGCACTGCTTCTTCTTTTTAACATGTGTGAATTCATGTCTTCTCTAGTGCTGTTCTAACTTTAATTCATATTGTTTAGAGTTTAGTTTTCTTTGATGTGACAGAAAAATCTGCAAAAAGCATATTAAATGTTATATGTCTCTTGTTGACAAAATATCTAAGGTAAATCTATTGTCTTCCCCTAACTACTCCATAGGCTACTAACATGTCTCCCCACATATACTCTGCCCTCTAAGATCCATTCTCAGTGCTAAAGCCCAAAATGTTATTTAAAAAAAAAAAAAAATCTATTGGTGTCATCCCCTGTCAAAATTTCCTCAATGAATATCCATTGCTCTTAGAATAAAAGATCTCATCTCGTTCTGTACTTCCTGAATTTGCTCTGCAACCACACTGGCTTTCTCTCTCTCTAAGTTGCCATGCACATACTGCCTTAGATCTCATTATATTATATAATTTGTCCCATCTAAGCCAATAATATTTCAGGAGGCTATCCCTCATTTCCGAGACTGTCACATCTTCTTAATATGTCCCATATTTTCCTCATAAGATATCACAGTTGGTAAATATATATTGAGTAGAATTTCTATTTGAGTGATTTAAATGTTATTTTTTCCTATAACTATGGTATAAATTCATTGAGAATTATTTCAAGTTATTCAACAAATTTGATTATACCATAAGTAAATTATCACATGTATTAAATCATAAATTATTAAACAAATTAAATCAATAAATTATTCCATAATAAATACGGAAAGTAATATATCAATCACTGATCTTTGTGTTTTCCATATAGGGAAAAATAGACGCATTAACAGAGATTTTAACCCTCACTGTTAAAAACATACCTTTGTGATTTCCCCTTAGCAGGACTCTGGAAAGTCTTCCAGACCAAAAAATTTGAGGGACTAATGGTTTAACTATGTCCCCAGTTAGAATTGTCTCAATACAAACATTACATTTGATTTAATAAAATGCTTACTTAAATTTCAATTTATTCAAGTATCAAAGTAGTTTATTAGTGAGTTAAAGAGTATGACTAACATATGCAGCCATTTGTTGAGGCAAATCCTATCGGCAGAGTATTAAAAGCCAAGAGTATAGGGAAGGATGGTGGATTACGGAGACAAAAGCAAAAAAATGACTATGAAAAAGGCTACTTTGAGTTCGGGATTTTCTGGGCTAAGCAATTTCTAAAGAATATTCTTAGCAATAATATTAACAACATTAATGTTACCAACAATTATTTTTCTGTAGAGTATATTGGAAATATGAAAAAACCTGCTATTGAATAGGACTGTGATCTCATAGAAGATGAACATAACACCAAAATGCTGTAAAGTCATAACACAGAATGAAACAGAGTAATTTATATTGAAGCATTTTCTATGTATTTTCCTTTATGTTTTGATCCTCATGGCCTGATAAAACTAAAACCAGAATTAGCATTTGTCTGGATAGAATTTGAGGAAGCAAGGCTGTGTGTAGAAGTCTTCAAAAGTTCTGATCGCACTATCTCTTTTACTCAGCAAACGATTTAACATGTTCCTCAAAACATGTCTATATTGTTATGATAAATTGTATATATATGCAGCTACAGTAATATATTAAACACATTATCCAGCATATAATAAAATAGAAATGTAAATATGATGGATTGAAATAAGTTGAAGTTTTAATATAGGTACCTGTATACAAGTGGAAAATTTTAGCATCCTTTGTGTGTTCAACCCAGTTCAGAACACTGTAGGGGCGTTTCTTGCCTCCCTTTTTTTCGAATTGGTTTTGAGGGTAGATTCGAGTTACAAAATGGCCGCCCAAAGCGTGTTCGGCGCGGTTCCCACAGCGGTCTCCTGCTGAACCGGCGCGCTCTCGCCGCCTCACTGCCGAACACAGCGTGAGGATCTCCCCCCCGCCGCTTCCCCCACCCCCCGGACATGGTGTTTGAGTCTCTTGGGTTTGCCGAGCACCAAGTCCTCTGAGGCCCGCAGCGCAGGACCGGAAGCGGCCGAGCGCGCTCAGCCCCGCGACCACCAGCCGCTGGAGACCCCTGCGCCGCTGCGCCCCGGGTTTCGCGGCACCCAAGACCCAGCGAGTGCAGCGGCGGCCGCCGAGGAGGTTCGAAAACGCGGCCAAAAGAAATGCCGAGAAGGAACTGACAGATAGGAATTGGGATCAAGAAGATGAAGCTGAAGAGGTGGGAACATTCTCTGTGGCCAGTGAGGAAGTCTTGAAGAATAGAGCCATAAAGAAAGCAAAGTGCAGAAATGTTGGATTCGAATCTGACAGTAGAGGAGGCTTTAAAAGTTTTAAAGGTTTAGTGGTACCTTCTGCAGGAGGACGGTTTCCTGGATTTGGTAGTGGTGCTGGAGGGAAGCCTTTGGAAGGACTGTCGAATGGAAACAACATAACCAGCGCCCCTCCCTTCACCAGTGCAAAGGCAGTGGCAGAGCCCAAGGTAGCCTTTGGTTCTCTTGCTGCAAATGGCCCTACCGCCTTGGTTGATAAAAAAGTTTCAAATCCCAAAACTAATGGGGACAGTCAGCAGCCCTCCTCCTCTGGCCTTGCTTCCAGTAAAGCTTGTGTCGGAAATGCCTATCACAAGCAGTTGGCCGCCTTGAACTGCTCCGTGCGGGATTGGATAGTGAAGCACGTGAATACAAACCCCCTCTGTGATCTGACACCTATCTTTAAAGACTATGAGAAATATTTAGCAAACATTGAACAGCAACACGGGAACAGTGGCATGAATTCTGAAAGTGAATCTAACAAAGCTGCGGCTGAAACACGGTCTCCTTCCCTTTTTGGCTCAACAAAATTACAGCAAGAGTCAGCGTTTTTGTTTCATGGCAACAAAACCGAAGATACACCTGATAAGAAGGTGGAGCTGGCATCTGAAAAGAAAACGGACCCATCATCACTAGGAGCGACAAGTGCCTCATTTAATTTCGGCAAGAAAGTTGATAGCTCTGTTTTGGGCTCATTAAGCTCTGTCCCCCTGACTGGATTTTCATTCTCCCCTGGAAACTCCAGTTTATTTGGCAAAGATATTACCCAGAGTAAGCCAGTCTCTTCACCATTTCCCACTAAACCATTGGAGGGCCAAGCGGAAGGTGACAATGGTGAATGCAAAGGTGGAGATGAAGAAGAGAATCATGAGCCACCCAAAGTAGTAGTTACCGAAGTAAAAGAAGAAGCTTTTTACTCCAAAAAGTGTAAACTATTTTACAAGAAAGGTAATGAATTTAAAGAGAAAGGCATAGGTACTCTGCATTTAAAACCTACAGCAAATTAGAAGACACAGCTTTTGGTGCGGGCAGACACCAATTTAGGCAACATATTGCTGAATGCTCTGATTCCACCCAATATGCCACGTACGCGAACAGGGAAAAATAACGTTTTTATTGTCTGTGTTCCAAATCCACCAATTGACGAGAAGAATGCCACCATGCCAGTCACCATGTTGATTCGGGTAAACACCAGCGAGGATGCAGACGAGTTGCACAAAATTTTACTGGAGAAAAAGGATGCCTGAACACGCGAAGTCGGCTGCGGAATTATTGCCAAGTTGCTGCTTCTTCCACAGTCCCTTAAACTTAGTTTTTCTTCTCTTCTTTAACATTCTAAGAACTTATAGATAACTTAAAACTTCTGAGAGGAAGATTAATGTGGCCAATAAAACCTTTAAATGTTAAGTGTCAAGAAACCGCACTCTCCCTTCTTAAGAACTGCCTAAAGTGTAAAATACATTTGAATGCAATTTTTGGAAGATTTTTTAATGTTCGTTTGTTTATTAAACTAACCCTAAGTGATTTCTTCAAGGACTGCAATCAGGGTATCAATTCGCTTTCCGAAAGTCTCTTCCAACCCGTGGGTTTTGGGGTCCACCGCCATCACCAGAGAGGCTTTTGAACAGGTGCCTGGCTGTGTTCAGAAGGAAGCTGGCCTGTGTGCTTCTCTCCGGTGGGCTCAGCCGACGTGTGAGACTTGTTCTGTTACCAAATGAACCGGGCTGCGACGCTGTGACAGGCGTTTGTCCTCTGCTTTATTTTTATTTTGAAGCTAAAATGTGAGTACTAAGTGTTAACCTCAGCGTTCGAATCATTGGCCTGTAACCCTGTGGGCTGCTTCACGAGAATTCAGGACCTGCATTTTCATTCTAAAAAGAAATGAACAGCTTGTGAAGGAGTTTTTTGGCTTTGTCGTTTCTATTCATGAGGTAGTGTTACTTCTTTATCCCCCTAAAGGCAAAATGAAGATAAAGGGGGATTGCCAGGAATGGGTTTAAAAGCACAAATTTGGTAGCTTATCATTTATACCATGGAGAGTGAACCCTTACGAAATGAAAGTCAAATGAGACCATCCTAGAAAAAGAAGATGCTCATAGACATTTGTACCATGATCAACCCCACGCATATGAAAACTGTGACCAAGTGACGTGCCTGGAAGCTTTGACACACGAGCCGTGTGAATTCACTAGGAAACATGTAATAAGGTAATGGAAGAGAAAATCGTGTGTAAATTTTGCCTTTAACTTTAGACAGCAGTATATTATACACTTAATATCTGAAATATTTTTACTTTTTTAAGAGTAAGATTCCATATGTCTGTTTGGAAGGGATCCAGGGTTATGCACACGAATATCCATGTCACTTCTCCAGAGCTGTCGGGTAACTAACACGAGCATTCTTTGAAGACTCTGGGCACATGAATGAGATACAGAATTGAATGTTTAAATTTCCACTTTGATTCCTCATGAATCATTTGAGACTAGTAGCAGCTGATCTTGTGTA
Source organism: Gorilla gorilla gorilla (assembly GCF_029281585.2). Lineage (NCBI taxonomy): Eukaryota > Metazoa > Chordata > Mammalia > Primates > Hominidae > Gorilla > Gorilla gorilla. The sequence continues at coordinate 91,576,462 of NC_073243.2, forward strand.
CAGGCTCAGGGTCAGTGCCCAGCGGCTCACGTGTGTGTGTTCTGATCTTCAGTGAGTAGCGCATTCTCATTTAGAAGAGTAGTCAGAATAATTGCGGACGGTACAGTGGCTTTTTAAAAACTACAGTCTTTAGGTGTAAGGTTTGGGGCCGGGAGCAATTTTATGATCAAATATGATGACTCCTAAGTACCTGAGGTGTGATTGGGCCAATGTTGTCATGACGTTCTTGCTCTACTTTCAGTGTTTTGATTCCACGGGGAGAATTTGGCCTAGTGTGTGGCTTTGGATGAATCCGTGCAGAGAGAGGTGAGCTTGTACTGTTACAGGATGCTGTCAGACATAGCTATAGTAGGCACCTAGGGAGGAAGTGGCCATTATTTTTACATTGAATTTTTAGAATGGAGAATGCACGTGAGTTTCTGTTACAGATGATTCATAGTAAGCAAGTGGTTGATGCTGTTAATACCGGCCCTGCCCGATTGACGTTAAGTTTATTCAACTTTTAAAAAGATGAAGAACTAAGGGGAACAAATTTAAGTTTGTTGCAACTTAGCCGCACATGCTTCCCTGGTACCAGCTGGAATCAGCAGCTCACAGGCATCTTTAGGACACTTCAGTGTATATGACACAGTACTTTGTTAGCATCCGCGTGTGTATGGAAAGTTTACAAAAAATGGCATGAAAAGATCATGATTGGATTTTCTTTTAAACCTGCCCCTTCTGTAAAAAATAGTTTATATATTTTTAAGTTAGTGGGTGTGTGTGGCTTCCTTTTTTCCTAACATTCCCAGCAAATTTTTGCTGCTAAGACTGTCACTGTTAAAGTGAAAATTACAGGGAAAAATGTGATGAATATACCATAACTCAAAATGTGATATTTTCTTAAAATCACTCTTTTATGCTTTAGGAACTGGTTGGTCTCCACTTTGATTATTAGCGTAAAGAGTCTGAGTATATGTGGATTTCATTATAAAATTTAACTTCTTGTCTTTTACTTGGGGCACGGGGCCCCCAGAGGGCTTACCTATTTTCCCCACTATGTTAACAGGTAATTCTAATTTATGCGTTATTTTAGTTTGACTTATTTTTAACAAAATATTAGAAATTATGTTTTAAAATGTTTAATGTGGACTGAAATTTTCATCTTTTGTTTGAGAATCTGTGAAGTGTATCATATACGTGGCCTAAAGCAAGGTGTGTATTTTGTTATTCTGAAATTGTTTTGCATCTGGACAAATACTAAGTATCCCAGTGGCCTTTTTTTCTTAAAACCTGTGTATCCATCTCATCCTTTTGTGGATTCCTAGTAAGCAAAAAAATTTGTTATGCCATCTTCATTATTCAAATTACAGACTGAAAATATGGCCAGTTTTTAAAGAAGTTTAGATTATGTTTTCCATGGAAGGACAAGTCTAACTGTTCATGGGCTGATTTTCTTTAAAAGGATTATTCTATTTTACAATTTCAATTCTAGATCACATTTTATATGTGCCGCATGCAAAAAAAAAAAAAAATAAAAGAAAGAACAAACTACCTTTTCTGGTGTGGAGGGGAAGAAAAACTAATATTCTACATTACTAGTAGAGTTCAAAACAAGTTTTCACTGAGAGCCTTTTCAGTAAAAGTTAAACAAGTTTGTTTTTTGAGCATTTGTCAGTTTTTCTATTTCAGAAGAGTCAAAATTCAAGCACGATACATTTTGAAGGCTTTGCAAACTCCTAAACCCCTGATGAGTCCTCTCATTCTGGAAGTGGGAATTTGAGTAGATACTGATTTGTCCCGTAGTATGGTAGATGACAGGGAGGTCTTTTCCAATCAGGCACTCAGAACGCAGGCCACTGTATGTTCTCAACCAGTAACAATCATACTGAGGATGAAGGACTCTCCCTTTGATGCAGACACAATTGTAATGGAGATGTAAAACTTCTTAGCAATCAGATGGATAAATTATTTGCTTTTTACTTTAAATAGGAAATTGTTTTCTAAAACTAAAATACTTGAATTGTCAGACAATATAATCTCAGCTTGTATTAGTTTTTGAATGCTCCCATCGAGGAAGTGTAACAATCCATGAAATGTGAATAAATGAAAAGTAAAAAAAAAAAACAAAAAAACAAACAAACAAAAAAACACTGTCTATACAATTACTCTGCTCTGACCTTGTAAGGAAGCAAGTGTATGCTTCCCAAAAGATGCTCATTGAAAAAAAGACACAATAGAATAGAAAGTTTCCCATAAAGATATTAGAATAACATCAGCCTATCTTTAATAACTCATTCACCCCTCTTTTGTTCAGGCTCCAAAGAAATTCTTCTAGTTCAGCTCCTCCAATTTTTTTTAAAGTGAATGATATGTGCTCAGGTTAATCTTGGAGACTTTATCTTTTATTTTTTACATATTCCACAGGACAGTTAATTCTTTCTGTGGCTATATAGGTGAGATAGGGAAAATGCTATGCTTTAAAATAAGTTGACTTGTTCAAACTATTTTAGTGAAAATGATTCTTATAGAAAGTTTGCACATGACATATACCTAGGACTATTGGGCGTTAGGAAGTAATATCAATTTAGCAAGGAGCAGTTCAAAAGCATAGCCCTCCCATAGAGTCAATGTTCTATTTATTAGATCAGGGAGGTGAGCCTGTTGTGAAAATGAAGACAGCCTGAGGAGATTTCATATTCTCTTGATGATTGACCGATTTATTCTTAAGGATATGGGGAATCTCAACACCCGGGGGCTACATGAAAATGTTCTTTCTCTCACCTCTTATGAACAGTAGTATCTTGAAAGCAATTCTAACCACAACCTGCCCTAAAAAGTATGTTAAAATTGTCTTCCCCAAACCTAGTGGGACATGAGATCCTGGCTAGAAAAAAAAGTACATCCTGGTCTTGTTAATGTGGAGACAGACAGCAGGAAAAATGAGAGAATGACTAATGTTCAAATGCATTATTTTCCACAGGAAAATACATACACACACACACACACACACACGCACACACACACACAACTTAATCTATGTGAAAATGTTTGGCTCAGATCCTGTTATGTTGTCCTGTTATATATTCAGTTTGAGCAAAATTGGGGAGAATCAGATCTCTACTGATCACTAAGGAGCTCTCAAACTTCCTTCCTCTGTAAACTAAGATTTTGCTCTGCTAAGAGGAAAGATTACAGGATATTTTTCAGCATTGTGTCGCAGACTTGATTTTTTTAAAGTGTCACACTGCAAATATATTTTTTAAAAATATTTCTTCACCATTTTGAAAAATGAACTGCAATTCTGGACAGTTATGTGATTTTATCAATTCATGTGGAATGGTCCTGTCTTGCTAAATCCTATTTATAGAACAACACATTTCTATTTACTTTCCCTACATAAAGATACTTTAACCTGCAATATATTTGATCTAAAATATGTCCCAGCTTCCTTCTTGACTATTTGCAAAACTAAGGTTCTTGGGTTATTATTTTATAATAAGAAATATTGAGCCATAAGCACAAGTATTCCGCTTCTGAATATTCTTTTTTTTTTTTTGAGACAGAGCCTTGCTCTGTCACCCAGGCTGGAGTACAGTGGTGCGATCTTGGCTCACTGCAACCTCTGACTCCCGGGTTCAGCAATTCTTCTGCCTCAGCCTCCAGAGTAGCTGGGACTACAGGCATGCACCACCACGCCCGGCTAATTTTTGTATTTTTAGTAGAGACGGGGTTTCACCATATTGGCCAGGCCGGTCTCGAACTTCTGACCTTGTGATCTGCCTGCCTCGGGCTCCCAAAGTGCTGGAATTACAGACATCTGTTCTATGCCTTCTTGTGAAGAAACCTGCTGGAATGACTCATTGTGTGTGTGTGTGTGTGTGTGTGTGTGTGTGTGTGTGTGTGTGTATGTAGCTAATGTTGATGATATGGGGCTTTTAAGTTTAGGAAATCTACTCCTGTCTTCTAGTTACTTGGATCAAAATGGCTTGCAATAATTACTGACATTTCTATTTTGATGACAAACCACATCCATTTTGTGCAGAATTCAACCATGTTTTTACGCTCAGCTTTCCAACCAGTTAAGCCACTTTATGTCTCACTTTCATCTGTGCTCACCTCCTAATAGACCTCCATGTTCCCCTCAAATCTTATCAACAGAGAGGTTATTGTGACTCATTTAAACTAGCCTCAGACCAAGTTACACCCTCTTCAAAATTAGTTGAGGTTTCCCAACTCAGAGAAAAACTTAAAATCTGTTCTATGATTCATAATTCTTTACATTGCGTTTTTCCAACCCTCATGCCTATGTTTTTTATTTTATCTCCTATATCTCCCCATCTTACTCTACTCCTCATTCTTGCGAAACATTAAGATGTCTCTGTCTAGGTGTCTTTGTGCACATTGTTCTCTTTCTAAAAATGCTTTCTTCTTATCCAAATGTTTTTTTTCTTCAGTTCTTCAGTCTCCAGCATAACTAACGTTTTACCTTCTCAGACATTTTCAATTCCCTTCATGTATGTATCAATGTATCTTACCTCATAATTTAATGGTTATTAGATTTTATTTTTTTGTTTCTTGCCAGAGTTTAGGACATATGTTTCTCTGTTTTAATTACTGCTTTATCTTTGGAACAGTACCTGGTATAGTGTAATATAAACTCAATAAATACATATTGAGTGAATTACACCTGGTTATTCACGTTTTTGAATTCCAAGGATATTAACCCTATTTTGAGAGCCAAAGTCATATCTATGTAGTCTCCATTTTGTCTTTTAAATATGAGATGCAATATCTTTATATTATTCTCAATGAGTTAATTATGAAGAATAAGATAACTTGCTCAGTGAATAGACAACTTCCCCAAAGGAAGGATTATCAATCAACTCTTGTAAAACTGAAATTTTTGAAATTCCTTTACCAGTCTCAATTTTAGTAGCAGTCACTAAAAATTAAGTTGGGGTTTCTTTCATCACTCTCTGTTGCACTGTAAGTTACCTAAGTTAATATAATTCATTTACTTATTGATCAGGGCATGATAAAAACAAAATTATAATTTTTTGAGTTTTAATTTTCTATAATTTTTGCTTTTTATATGCAATTTACTGGGAAATTTTACAAAAGAGATAGATAGTTTTCTTTTTTTTCCCTATGCAAAAAGTTAAAGAAAGGTCTTGGTTCTGCCCACGCAAACACTTCAATGCAGAGGTAAGTTGGTTTTCTAGACAGGCAAGTTCCCTTTTTTCTATTTTTCTAAGGTGGAAAAAAGTCTTATGGCTAGTTAGTTCAAATAAAAATAGAATAATGGGGGGATATAATAAGTTGGCAAGACAGATGCCTTCCGGTTACTTATCAGAATAAAAGTATTACAGGTATTGTCAAGTAGAATAATGTTCAACCTATTACCACACAGTTATTTTCAAATATTTGACTGAGAGGAAACTACTTCTGGAGGACAGGCAGAAGGGAACTCTCTTATTTTATACTTCATCCTGTAATATGAAGTACAACCTCAGCAAGAGCATCAGAGTGGGGTTCATTTGGATCACACTATCCCCCTAACTTAAAGCCCTAACAATTTTTTTTTTCTTAGAAATGTGCTTTGCCATTGCTTATACTGAAAGATGTTATAAGAAAAAGTGACATTTGGCACTAGTTATTTCGCCATAAAAGTACTGTCGACAATTTTTATATTTAGCAGCATCCAGTTTATGGGGACTCAAGAGATAAAGCTTTTTATGGCCTTGGTGATTCTGCTCCACAACTTGCCTTTTTTCATATTTTGGACATTGTGACTCATTAAATTGATTTTGTTTCTTTCATTGCATAGGCTACAATGAAAATTAAAGCCAAAGCCATGATCCTTCTCTAAGAAAATGTTTGAAATAATCTGTATTGGTTGAGTTTATGCTTTGGTGTCAGACTTGCTGAATTCAAAAGCAACTTTTCCCACTTGCTTGCAGCAAGACATTAGATAGTGACTTGGCCTCAATGTGTCAATTTCCTTTTCTTAAGTGAGGAAGGCTAGTTCGTTCAGAGGGAGGCTGTTATGACTATATGCAGCAATTCAGAAGAATGCTTAAAATCATGCATGAAAAGTAGAAAGAAAGGGGAAAAACCTATAGGATCATTTTCATGATTTTTATATACTAACATTTTTAATTTAGTAAAATATTATAATTCCATTTTTACCTTGGCCTGTTTTATATTATGTATTTAAATATATGTTAAGTATTTTCTGGAAAAGAATACATTAAATTATTTCTAGTTAGATAGGAGATAGATAAAACATAATACATAGATATAAATGGAAGTATATCTATCTCAGAATAAATATAAAATAAATTTACAGTTAATAATAATTAAGTACTTATTTATGTAACAGAATCTGTATTGAGTAACATAGACGTATATGCTTACACTAATAATCTGAAGAATTTCTTCATTTATTTATTTCACTTTAAGCAAAATAGTGAATATCGAAATAGCATAGTAATATTATTTTTTCAAACCAGGAAAGACTCACAATGGTTTCTGGAATTATATATCAGGTTCAAAATATTTAAAATGTGTATAAAATTTTAATTACATTTAATATTTTATAATATAAGTAAAAATGATATATTACATATATTATAAACTATAGTTTACTTATAGCATAGTTTACTAGATTATAACAGTACATTTAAGGTAAAAGAAATTGATTGCTTTTTTGAGGTGTTTTAGTAACATATAATACTATAAAAACTTAGTGGGCCGGGGGCGGTGGCTCACGCCTGTAATCCCAGCACTTTGGGAGGCTGAAGCGGGCAGATCACGAGGTCAGGAGATCGAGACCACCCTGGCTAACATGGTGAAACCCCGTCTCTACTAAAAATACAAAAAGTTATCCAGGCGTGGTGTCGGGCGCCTGTAGTCCCAGCTACTCAGGAGGCTGAGGCAGGAGGGCAGGAGAATGGCGTGAACCCCGGAGGTAGAGCTTGCAGTGAGTCGAGATGGTGCCACTGCACTCCAGCCTGGGCAACAGAGCGAGACTGCCTCTCAAAAAAAAAAAAAAAAAAAAAAAAAACCTTAGTGGAAGTATGTGAATTTTGTGGCATTATAATAATCCATTATGAAAATTTGTCGGCCGGGCGCGATGACTGACACCTGCAATCCCAGCACTTTGGGAGGCCGAGGCGGGCGAATCACGAGGTCAGCTGTTCAAGACCAGGCTGGCCAACGTGGTGAAACCCCGTCTCTACTAAAAATACAAAAAATAATTAGCCAGGCGTGGTGGCATGCGCCTGGAATCCCAGTTACTCGGGAGGCTGAGGCAGGAGAATCGTTTGAACCCGGGAGACAGAGGTTGCAGTGAGCCGAGATTGCGCCACTGCACTCCAGCCTGGATGATAAGAGTAAGACTCCGTCTCAAAAAAAAAAAAAAAAAAAAAGAAAAAAAGAAAGAAAATAAAATAAAATTTGTCTGCAGATTGATCTTTCTTATCAAGCTTGAGTATATATGTAAAGAAAATAATTCGCTTTGAAAATAAACATATATACAATCAAAACTTATGCTTTCTTAGAATTTTTTTTTTTTTGAGACAGATTCTCGACCTGTCGCCGAGGCTAGAGTGCAGTGGCACAATCTTGGCTCACTGCAACCTCCACCTCCTGGGTTCAAGTGATTCTCCTGCCTTAGCCTCCCGAGTAGCCGGGACTACAGGTGCACGCCACCATGCCCAGCTAATTTTTGTATTTTTAGTAGAGACGGGGTTTCACCATATTGGCCAGGACCGTCTTGATCTCTTGACCTTGTGATCCACCCTCCTCGGCCTCCCAAAGCCCTGGGACTACAGGCGTGAGCCACTGTGCCTGGCCTCTTAGAATTCCTATGCAATTGATAACCATCTGGAAAAGTGTTTGATAATCATTTTCTTTTCAATCTCCATTGTCTCATTGTCTGCTAAGGGTCTACTGCCTTTCTTCCTATCAAAATTTGTCCGGTTGATTCCTGCCGTGATTATCTAAGGCAGTATTATAGCTGGCTCCCAGAGATGTGAAAGTCTATGGTATTAGACTGTTATATACAATTAGATGCAAAACAATATAAAATCACAAAACTTCTTGGTTTTTATTGATTCTATTCCTGATGTTCTAAGATAATTATATACAATGTTCAAAGTACATTTCAGTGTATATCTGTGCCATTTTTTATCTTAAAACAGTGGAGAAAACTAGCCCTGTGGAAACTTTCATTGTGACATTTAAATTATTATACTTTTATTTTCTAAATTATACTTTTCTGATTAATTTTTATTAAGTAAAATTACACACACAGATTTCAAAGTTCACTCTGAATAGCTCACACATTAATCATGTACCACATCTAACCTGAAATCAAAGACTTTAAGTGACTATACTGAGTCAATATTTACTATCAGAATTTTTGAACAATGAAAATATATATGTATGTATATGTATGTGTATATATATATATGTAGGAAAATAGTTAATGTAGCTGAAGTAAACACACAGCAAAAACACTTCAAATTACTTATTTTTTAATTTTGTAAACCATGCTACACAGAAGGATGTGGTGCAGCTTACAGAAAGTATATACTGTAGAAAACCTTAAGACAAGGTAAGATTAGGAACCTTGGGAAATACAAATGGGACAAAAAGATTAAGTCAAGACAAACAGTTTGAATATTGTTATCACTTTAAATGAAACAATATAGTATGGTATAAATTTTGTAATCTGCTTTCCTCATTACTGCGATATGTCCTCACAAAGAAATCAAAATCAATGTTTACCATTACATCTAACTATAAGATGAGGAAACATTCCCTTAGCCTCCCATCTTACCAGCTCTCCTTTGAGGGGAAATCAAATGAAAACCCACAAACCGCATTAACAAACAGCATATATTTGTGGCACACAGTGCTTTGTTGATAGACATTATTGCTTTCCTGTTACGGGCTAACAGGATCCATTAATTCACATTTGAGGCTTAATCATGTGCAAGGAAAATGGAAAAAATATTTGATAATAACCTTTTATGGGCTATTGGTTGTAACACTGCTTACTTATTAAACAAAGTAACTACTTTGGGTAGATAAGAGGATGAAGAAGTGGGCATTGAAATGCTTTCGTAAGTGTTTAACCCTTAACCGTACTAAAAATCTTTTCCACATATGGAAAAGATTAAAGGTGGTAAATATTAGGCCTCAGTGCGACTTCTGTTTACTATAACCAACAGTGTATATAAATCATCCATTCTATTATTTAACAAGCAGTACATAGTCATTAAAATATTTATTGGGGTCCTATTAGTTTCCACGTAAGAGGAAGTAAACAGAAAAAATTCAAAAATGCCTACGTACATCAATGAAATTAAACCTGCCCCAAATACTATAAATCAACCAACAGTACACTTCTATCCTATTTACACCTCTATCCTGTTTACACTCATTTCAGGTTTTAATGTTTCCTGTGGTTTTTACATGTTGAGCTTCATATTTTATAATACACTATTTGTATAATAGAAAACTCATCAAAAGAAGTGAATTATCTAAATTAACTTTTCAAAAGCATCGGTTATGCCAAAAAGTAATACTATTTTACCATTTTTATTCATGTGTATAAATATCTCAAGCTCCTTTCTAAAATTGGTTGGTAATGCATGTGTATTTTTAATTCATGCATTGATCTCTACTTATTTGTTCTTGAATAAGATATAATAATTTTCCTCATGAAACACTAAATTCTAAATACCCCAAATAGAGTGCAATCATCTTGAGTTTTAGTTATACATCTGCTTTTCCATGTTGGACAATTTTTCTCTTCTTTCAACACAATCTTCTTTTCTTTTCTTTTTTATTCAGCACTTATCTCTTCCTTATTAACACATTTATACCTTCCTTATGACATTTTCTTTCCTGTACTATTGTCTCTTATCCATTCCACTAGCACCACTCTGAACAGTTTTTGTTTTGTTTTGTTTTTTTGAGATGGAGTCTTACTCTGTCACCAAGGCTGGAGTGCAATGGCGTGATCTCAGCTCACTGCAAACTCCGCCTCCTGGGTTCAAGCAATTATCCTGCCTCAGCCTCCCAAGAAGCTGGGATTACAGGTGCCCACTACCACTCCCGGATAATTTTTGTATTTTTAGTAGAGACGGAGTTTCACTATATTGGCCAGTGTGGTCTTGAACTCCTGACCTTAGGTGATCAGCCCTCCTCGGCCTCCCAAAGTGCTGGGATTACAGGTGTAAGCCACTGCACCTGGCCTCATTCTGAACAGTTTTAACACAAGAGTTAACAGCTGTTATAGGTTGAGTTGTGTCCCCTAAAAAGATATGTTGAAACCCTAACCCCTAGTACCTGTGAATGAAACCTTATTTGGAAATAAGGTATCTGCAGTTATATCAAGTTATGATGAAGTCAGCAGGTAGTCCTTAGTCCTACATGACTGGTGTCCTTGTAAGAAGAGTAGAGAAACAGAAAGTAACACACACACAGGGAAGATGATATGAAGACATATAGGAAGAAGAATGCCATGTGATGATTGAGGCAGAGAACAGAGTGACGCTTCTATAAGACAAGTAATCTCAAGAATTGATAGCAAAACCAGGAGCTAGAAAAAAAAGCATGGAACACGTTCTCCTCCCATGTCCTTCACAAAGACATGGCACTGCTGGCAATTTGAAATCAGACTCTGGCCTCCAGAACTGTGGAGAATACATGTCTGTCTTCAAGCAATCCAGTTTGTGGTTCCTTGTTTTATGGCAGCTAATATAACTGCAATGGCCTCCTCCTCAGCATCTCCAACCACAACACACAGAGCCCTTCAAAAATAATGACAAGTGAAAGTGAAGATAATTTCACCACAACTTTAGTAGGGCATTCTGGACACTCAGCTATCATTCTCTTTATCTTTGACCAAAGGCATTTCTCTCCTTTATTTCTCTACTTCAGCAGCTCTCTATCCTCAAATCCAATTACTTTTTGCTAAAAGCAAAACAGCAGTGTTTCTCAATCTCAGAAATTGAACCATCAAGTGAAAACTTACTGTCTCTCAATTTACCCACATTCATTCTCACGTCCCAGTCTTACAGCTAACAGAAATAAAAAATAAAATAAAAACACCTCTCCTTTACTGCCAATAGCGAATGCCTTCATCCATGTTCTGAATATCATTCGTACATTGCATCAGCATCCAAATTCTTACCTTTGCAAATGGTTCAGTACTGACCCAGGTGTGCTTGGCCGAGGAGGCCACTTAAAGCTTCAGAGAGTTTCTGAGTCCAAGAGCTCACAAAATTGGACATGATGACATGACAGAGGAGAGGCTAGGAAGGAAATTACGGGAAAGAGGTCAAAACTCTGAGGTGAATCAGAGTAAGCATTAAGACCACAAAAGCCGGTAGGGCCAGAGGAGACATTCTGAATTTAAGAAGTTTCTCTATGGTAAAGTAAATAAAATAAAGGCAGTTTAGGATCAATGGGTGCCTGGAAAAATTGCTTTGGACCTACTCTTGTTACATTGATATTTAAACCTTTAACTATATAACCTTTCCAGAAACTATTTCCTTTTCCTTTCTGATGACTCAATTTGACCTTGAGTAAACCTGTTTAAAATCCTATCTTTGAAAATCTATTCCCTGACAAGAGATCTAAACAAAACACATCTCATGTTGGTTACTCTCCATGTTCCTTCTAGAATGTGCCTTTCTATACAGCCAAGTGACTTCCTTTCATTTTTCAACCTGTGGAAATATTCGTTCTGCTTCCACTGCTCTGCTGAACTGATTTTCTCCTCATGCTGCAATGGTCTTTATATTGCCAATTTCATTTCCATTTTTGGTTCTTACATTTCCTAAATCATACCTAATCTTTTTATACGTAGTTCCCCACCATCACCCTCAAGACCATTCATCATTCACTTTAACTGTCTCTTTTCCTTTTTGGTTGTTGTTCCACAGACCGACTCTCTTAGTCTTCATTTCTGGCTGTCAATTTCTCTGAGAGTTAACATCTATTTTTATGGGATCCACTATCATCTATTTGCTAATGGATCTCAATTGAATATTTTTAACCCAGAATTTTATACTCAATTAAAAACTCTTTGATTCACTATTTCCCAGGAAATTTCAAACTTGGCATGCTCCAACCTAAATGTATCTTCACTCAAGAATATATCTTATTCTATATTACATATTTTATTCATGACATGAATAAATATCTCTGGAAGCCATATTTTCTGCTTCATTCTTACAATCACTCTCATATTTAGGACCATGGGTATATTTTTCCCTTGTCCATTTCAATATTTTTTACATTAGAACCTTTGCATCCAGTTTTGCCCCTTTAAATCAGCCTAAATTCTGCTCCAGCATTGGAATCTTAACACCTCACCACCCTATTTGAAAGTTCTCAATGACTCCCATAGCAACATAGAACCAGGCTTCATAGAATGACATACCATGCCACAATGTTCTGGACCAAGTCCACACTTCCACCTTCTGCCTCCTTCTTCCATTTGCTATTTCATTTTTAGCCATCCTGAGCTACTATTCTGTTTTCCAAATGAGCCAAGCTTCCTCATGCTGTCATGGCTTTGAACATATCTCCTTTGCTTGGACTGTCTTCCGAATCAAGCATTTTTCACTGGATCATATCATAAAACCAGAATGCTTGTCAGGATGTGGCTCAAATATTATTATCCTGGAAATTACTTTAGTCTCTGTAGGTTTGAAGTATTTTAATTTGGGAACCTGTATTTCTATAGTTCATTCTTTGAGGTATGCAAAGGTAGGGATTATGCTTTATTCACTTTTGTGGTCTCAGCACTTAGCCTAGGTCCAAGACTACATCAGGCATTTAAATATTTGTTGAATAGATGTTGCCATCTCTGATCTTCCCCACCTCTAATCTTCACACACATTTCTAGCTGCAGAGGTACATAAGCATTAGCAACATACTCATTCTACTGCATAAGAAGCATGCTTGTTTTGATGCTAGCTCTTTGTGTGTTGAGCAGTGATTCTCAAGCATTAATGCATAGAAGGATTTCCTGGAGAGCTTGCTAAAACACTTAAATTGAGATCACCCCAAGAGATTCTGATTCAGTAGGTCAGATGGGGCTCAGAGAGTCCTAACAAGCTCATAGATGCTTCTGTTCTGATGGTAGCAGTATAACCTTTGGGAACCACTGCTGTAGAATGCACTTGACAGGGAAGGAAGGTATTATTTCTCCCTGCCTTTGGGAAATAGTCAGGAAGCACATCTAAAGTGCCTTTGTGTGATTATGTTACTTCTACCATTTTTCAAATTCCAGAATTATATTTGTTAATTACAACAGTCTTTGTGGGCAAAGTAGTGATATTAACAACAAAACTAGGCGATTAGGATATGAAAACAGACACAGCTATCTACATATTTCTGTCTACAACATTCTCTTTGCCTTGTTCTTTTGAATGTATTTCAGTTTTTGCCTCTGGTGACCCTATTGACAGATATGTATTAAATCTGTAGTTTAATGTGTATCTGATCTTCAGTGTTTTCCTTAATCGTACTATTATTGCTACAACAAATTTAAACGTAAGCAATTAAAATATATATTTTCTTCTAAGATTTTATTTGTTGTAGCTAGAAACTAAGTTCTATAATTTACATATTTTTACACTTATTTCATTAATGAGGAAACTGAGATTCATTAAAAAAATATTGACTGTGGTCCTAGGGTTAGAAAGTCCCAAAATTGGCACTAAATATTTAGTCTGTCACCTAGTGTAGTGCACTTTCAAATACATAACCCATCAGACACAACAGATACCCATGAAAATTTACAATAGTTAAAGTGGCCACAAGTCACTGCTGAAAATACCACTCTTAGTGACAGTATTTGTAGGTATGAGGAATAAAGCTTTTATAGCTAAACTTTTCTAGGTCATGTTTTAGCTCTATGATTAACTACTAATTGTATGTCTTTGGGAGAGTGAGTTAACATTTAATAATTATCTAACAACTGTCATTTCATAATTCTCATTTGTAAAACAGAAATAAGGATGTTTTGAATATTAAATGAGTTACTATATATTTTAAAGAAGAAGTGAGCTAGTATACATTTAATACCACATTGGATCCTTGATTATGGCTTCAGTATGGAATAAAGACTAGCCAAAAATGGGTAAATATGAGTAGAAAAGAGGTTAATTAATTAGGACAATAATCTAATGCCACTGATTATTCAGTAGGATTCAGAAAGAATTTGACATGATCCAGGTACCATGACAAAAGAATCCAAAGAATTCTTACTACATTGCTAAAAATAACATCACAATTCGTTAAAAGTCTAATTAAAATTCCAAAAATAGTTGATTTCTAGAAAAATAGTTCAGATTAAGAAATGTGAAGAATTATTTTTTGAAATATATCTTAACTGTAGTTATTTTAAAAATATAAACGTTTCACAAATTTTCATTCTGCTGAAATACAATCTGTACTATTTCATTTTCAAGTGTAAAGGGATATGCCGTCTGCCTGTGTGTGTTACGTGTGTGTGTGCGTGTAAGTGTACAGTTTTCTTGTGGCTCTGAATAAAGCGAATTGACTATCACAAGAAAGGATCTATTATGATCAAATTAAATGTTTCCTCTTCTTACCACTCTTTGTTGGTTTGATGGTTTGTTCTTTATTTGTTAGGTATCCCTTTCCTGGCAGTCAAATTATTTTGATGTCATGAATTACCAACTTCTGTACCAGAAAATAAGAGTGGAGATTTGCTAGACTTACAATAAAAATCATAAAACATCTGATGATCAGGAAGAAAAGTAATGGCTCAATGCATATATATATATATATATATATATATATATATATATATATATATAAAATACGTATTTTTTGAAGCCACTAGAAACTAAATACATCACTTTTTTGCATCACTGGTCACATTTCTTACTCTGAAATTAAAAGGGACATGCTAGTATTTTATGAAGTAATTTGACTCCAACTAAACCTTTCTCACCATATTTTTATCTTGTACATTCACTTTTTCCAGACATGCTCAAATTGTCATAAATGATTTCTATTAGAGTTAAGGATTTCAGTCATCTGAGAAGATGCAGTGCAGTGAGATTCTGCCTCTGAATTGGTAACAGTTAATTCTTTTTATATTGCAAAGTAGATTCTTACAGAAAGGAATTTATGCCTTCATTTTCTATGTAGGTTGCATGGCATTTGGTCCACAGTGACAAAAGAAATGATCCCAGAATATCTGCAGTATATTTTGCTGAATGTTAACAGCAGGTTCAGATGTGTTTCATTTCTGACCTTGTAAAATGCTTTCTTGCTTATGCAACACTTTATACA
The DNA here is from genome assembly GCF_029281585.2 of Gorilla gorilla gorilla. Taxonomy (NCBI): domain Eukaryota; kingdom Metazoa; phylum Chordata; class Mammalia; order Primates; family Hominidae; genus Gorilla; species Gorilla gorilla. Next base: position 91,591,798 of record NC_073243.2, read on the forward strand.
TCAAATACAAAAACTGCTACGAGGGCTTCAGCTGCTTGAACAAGGATAAATTTGAGAAAATAAATAAATGTTGTTCAGGTCAGTTTCAATGAAGCCATTTTTCTTCTATTATTCCATGGCATGAGTGATGCATGATATATTTGATTACATTTTAAATGTGATACCAAGAAGTCACAACGTTGATTTGTTTCACATGAATGCTTCTTGGTCTATAGTGCTAAAAAATAAATCACTCAAGTTATCTAACCAGCTAATGTTTTCAATTGGATTTACAGAATATTGTTTCTATTATTGTTATCAGCTCATCATGATTCAACGTATGTGTGTATGTGTTGCTAGCATATCATTAGAGTTGAAAATTCTGGTATCAAACATTTTAAACCTCAGCAAAATTCTAAGGCTGTGAGCTTTTAATATTTGTTTACTATTTGATAAATGTGTAATGCTTAATTTGAGAAGATATTTAGATTTCTAGTAGATGCAGGAAAGTTTTAGATTATCTTTGAAACTTATATAGAAACAGAAAAGTTATGAAATATCAAATCTTAGGAACCTATGGAAAAAGGAGGTACAATATTATCCTTCAATTTAAATTTGAATAAATATATATTTAAAACACTCTATGCCTAACATTCTAAAGTATATGACTCAGTATGTGATTGATTCTGACCTAAGGATGACAGATTAGACCATTGATTCTGGATCAATTCCAATTAAGATATAATAGATGACATGTTTTCTTTAAGTATTATTTCGTAGTAATGGTTAGTAAAATATTCTACAAATGTAAAACACTATACCTGCTAATGCACCACTTTGTCTAATACAGATATCAATCCACTTGGGCATAGAATAACAGTTCATGCACAAAAATGATAAGCCAATATTTCCAAAAAGAAACTTAAGAGTCCAAATTAGCCGTGAGGTATTGGGATGTGATTTTGCTAATTTAAGTTTGAAAGGAACATACTCAATTTAAGTGGAGGAGAAAAAGGTACTCAAAACAACTATTTTCTAGGTTATAGAATTTAGAAATAATTAAATATGCAGGTTGAAACTTTGTGGTAAATTTTGTGATGCAGGTGAATGACTTTTATTTTACTCAATCACTGTGCTCAGTGCAAAGCTCTTGCGGTATCTGTTCAGGGAGTACACAGTATCCCCTTAACAGTTTCAATGAGCTGGATCATAAACTTAGTCACCATAGATGAAGGCATGAAATAAAGAAATACTTTATAAGTTTGCTGAGTCACTTCTCTCTCTGGAATTCCAGGGCAGTGACTGATGCTCAGATGAAAATGCAGTAGATCTAGAACATTTTGTTAGCATAGGGCACATGATCAAAAGTTTAATAAACACCATTACTGAGTATTTTTTCAACCTGGAATCCCCAAGAAAATAAGTATAAATTCCTCTAAAATAAAATAGCTCCAAGTACCAAGGTCTATATTTTATATATGAAAAATTTCCACTTCAATATCATATGTTCTTTTTGCAATTAAAATATATGCATGATGGTAATTTAAATTACTACTATCATTGTACTTTTTATCACAATAGAAATCAGTATTTTCAATACAGCAAACATATAAGTGGTTATCATTTAGCTATTATTATAAGTAGCAGCTAATCATATGTATATCTTATTTAAAAATACTACTGCTATGTGTAACAAATCACCTAACTAAATGTTAATCTTAAATGTCTCCATTAAAGTTAAGGTTTTCATTTTTAATTTCATTAAAAGTTTCACTCTTAATTTTAGACAGGAGTATATTAAAAATCCATTGAAATCCTATTTAAAATATTCTCTTGATGAATTTATTTGGGCAAGGTATTCTAATAATAATAATGAGAATTATCCATTATCTATTTGTTCTCTCCATAGCATAAACTTTTATCCAAAGCAAATATTTTTCACACTTGTTGAGCTTTTCCTTAAAAAAAAACTGAACCTTTGTTTTGTTTAAAAGAAAATATGTTGCTGACAGTAAAACACTGATAGTATCACAGAAACTAACTAAAGATATGTGGAACAGGTCTTTAATTTTTTAAAAATAAATTTAACCTACATACAGAAAAGTAGAACAAAAACTCCCACTTTTACTTAGGGCACTCAAATAGCAAATATTATATCTGATACATGGCAATTCAACATGCATATTTATTGAGAGAAGTGATATTGTTCTATGATTTGACTATTACTAAATTTAAATGATTTTTCTATTATTAAGTTAAAAGGCATATCAATTATTTCATTTTCTTCTTGCATTTCAATTGATTATGTTACATGTGATTTACAAGCAACTGGCCTCCACAAAAGGGGGCAAATTGAGTATTCATCACTCATATATGCATACCTGTTCATTTAGAAATTATCAGTGTTCTTCTTTATAAATACACTTTATTTATACACGGAAGAGAAAATAAAATGAAAATCAAATAACTTGAAATGTAAGTTATAATATTTTATTCCTCCAAGCAATGGACGGTCAAGAACATGCCTCATATTATATGGCCTTATTATATTATATTATTAATATTATATTATATTATATTATATTATATGGCCATATTACATGCCTCAGATTATATGGCCCTATCTCAGGGACCAAAAAAAAATCCTTGAGAACAGTGGGTATTCATGACCATTGAGTGTGCTGATACAGGTGGAAAATTGGAAGACAATAAATTTTATCTATTATAACCAGAAAATCTGATTCTCTTTGAAAAAGAGTATAATTGCAATTTTCTAAGTTATCATTGATTACTTCACATTAATTATGGTGGAATCTGTAAACTGTATTTGATTTGTGCGTGCAGCAACTACCACCAGAAATGCAAATAAGCCCCCAATATACTCTTTATTTATGAGAGGCGATGGGTATGATATGACGGTTTAGGGAAAATGTATAACCATAGAATAATTTCTATGATGTATTGACTTAAACATAAAATAAAATATATCAATTCTTATTCTTAATTTCTATGTAAGAGTTTTTCAAGTAACCCATTAAATTGAATTATAGTACAACATTATAGACCATGTGCTATCCATGAGAATTAACCTTCTACACTATGGCTATGAAACAGATCCTAAATACATTGGTCCCAAATACAACTTGATTTCTAATACTTATATTTGCTTTATAAAATATTCTATAATAATTTGTCTCTGATGATTGAATCCATAAAGTGATGGTTTAAAATATTAGTTTTAAAAAAAGAATTCCCTTGCTAAATTAGCAGGATCTCAGAGAAATTGATTAGTGGATGAGGTCAAGCTTGTTCATGGTGTCGTACTAAGTGTTTTAGGTGCAGGATTAAATGCAGTTTTTCCTGCAGAAGTTGACTGGTTTTAGTGAATTGACTGACATAAACTCACAAGAAGAATAATGCTTAAGTCAAATGTCAATCGTTCCAATAACGGTGGGAAAAAATAACTCACAAGAGGATTATGATAGGCATGTAGATTAATCAGCATGTTTTCTGTTTGTTAGAAAAACTATATAAGCCCAAATTAAAATTTTAATGACTTTTAAAACATTTTTATAATTTTTATTTTTATGAGTACATAGTAAGTGCATATATTTATGGGTTACACGAGATATTTTGGTGCAGGCATGCAACACATCAGGTTAAATGTGATATCTATTACCTCAAGATTGTATCCTTTCTTTATGTGACAAACAATCCAATTGTATCCTTTTAGTTATTTAAAAATGTACAACTGTAGTCACCCTGTTGTGTTATCAAATACTGGATCTAATTCATTCTCTGTAACTATATTTTTGTACTCATTAACCATCTCCTCTTCTCCCTGCCCCACTCCCCGCTACCATCCCCAGCCCCTGGTAACTATCATTCTACTCTCCATCTCCAGGAGTTCAATTGTTTTAATCTTTATTTAGCTCCCAAACTGAGTGAAAACATGTGAGGTCTGTCTTTCTGTGCTTGGCTTATTTTACTTAACATAATGATCTCTAGTTCCATCCGTGCTATTGTCAATGATAGGATCTCATTCCTTTTATGGCTAAATATGTGCCCCACTGTGTATATGTACCACATTTTCTTGATTTATGTCAATGGAAATTTAATTTGCTTCCAAATCTTGGAAATTGTGAATTCTACTGCAATAAACATGGGAGTGCTGATATATCTTCGCCATACTAATTTCCTTTATTTTGGGTATATACCTAGTAGTGGATTTTCTGGATCATATGGTAGCTCTATTTTCAGTTGTTTGAGGAAATTCCAAACTGTTTTCCATAGTGGTTGTGACAATTTACTTTCCCACCAACCGTGTACAAGGGTTCCCTTTTCTCTACGTACTTACCAGCATTTATTATTGCCTGTCTTTTGGATAAAAGCCATTTAAACAGGGTCAAATGATATGTAATTGCAGTTTTTTTTTTTGCATTTCTCTGATGATCCGTGATCATGAACATCTTTTCATATACCCATTTTCCATTTGTATGTCTTCTTTTGAGATATGTCTATTCAGATTTTTTGCCCATTCATTAATCGGATTCTAAGATGTTTTTCCTATAGATTTGTTCACACTCCTTATATACTCTGGTAATTAGCCACTTTTCAGATGGATATTTTGCAAATATTTTCCCCCATTCTGTGGATTCCCTCCACTTGTTGTTTTCTTTGCTGTGCATAAACTTTTTAACTTGATGTGATCCCATTTGCCCCTTTTTGCTTTGGTTGCCTAGGCTTGTGAAGTGTTACTCAATAAATCTACCCAGTCCCATGTCCTGGAGAGTTTACAAAAGTTTTCTTTTTCTAGTAATTTTATAGTTTCAGGTCTTAGTGTAAGTATTTAATTTATTTTGATAAGACAAGAAGCAGGGGTCTAGTTTGACTTTTCTGTGTATGGATATTTAGTATTCGTGGCACTATCTATTGAAGAGATTGTCCCTTACCCAGTGTATGTTCTGGGCATATTTGTTGAAAATAAGTTCACTGTAGATGTACGGATTTGTTTTTGGTCTCTCTATTTTGATGCATTGGTCTGTGTGTCTGTTTTTATGCCAGTATCATGTTCTTTTTGTTACTATGGCTTTGTGGTATAATTTGAAGTCAGTTTATTTTATTCTTTTTGCTCAGAATAAGTTTGGCTATTTTGGTCTTTTGTGTTTCATATAAACTTTAGGATTGTTTTTATTTCTATCAATAGAAAAAGAGGGAATCCTCCCTAACTCATTTGATGAGGCCAGCATCATCCTGATACCAAAGCCTGGCAGAGACACAACAAAAAAAAAGAGAATTTTAGACCAATATCCCTGATGAACATCGATGCAAAAATCCTCAATAAAATACTGGAAAATCGAATCCAGCAGCACATCAAAAAGCTTATCCACCATGATCAAGTGGGCTTCATCCCTGGGATGCAAGTCTGGTTCAACATATGCAAATCAATAAATGTAATCCAGCATATAAACAGAACCAATGACAAAAACCATATGATTATCTCAGTAGATGCAGAAAAGGCCTTTGACAAAATTAAACAGCCCTTCATGCTAAAAACTCTCAAGAAATTAGGTATTGATGGGATGTATCTCAAAATAATAAGAGCTATTTATGACAAACCCACAGCCAATATCATACTGAATGGGCAAAAACTGGAAGCATTCCCTTTGAAAACTGGCACAAGACACGGATGCCCTCTTTCACCACTCCTATTCAACATAGTGTTGGAAGTTCTGGCCAGGGCAATCAGGCAGGAGAAAGAAATAAACGGTATTCAATTGGGAAAAGAGGAAGTCAAATTGTCCCTGTTTGCAGATGACATGATTGTATATCTAGAAAACCCCATCGTCTCAGCCCAAAATCTCCTTAAGCTGATAAGCAACTTCAGCAAAGTCTCAGGATACAAAATCAATGTGCAAAAATCACAAGTATTCTTATACACCAATAACAGACAGAGAGCCAAATCATGAGTGAACTCCCATTTATAATTGCTTCAAAGAGAATAAAAGACCTAGGAATCCAACTTACAAGGGATGCAAAGGATCTCTTCAAGGAGAACTACAGACCACTGCTCAATGAAATAAAAGAGGGTACAAACAAATGGAAGAACATTCCATGCTCATGGGTAGGAAGAATCAGTATCGTGAAAATGGCCATAATGCCCAAGGTAATTTATAGATTCAATGCCATCCCCATCAAACTACCTACCAGTGACTTTCTTCACAGAATTGGAAAAAAACTATTTTAAAGTTCATATGGAACCAAAAGAGAGCCCGCATCGCCAAGTCAATCCTAAGCCAAAATAACAAAGCTGGAGGCATCACGCTACCTGACTTCAAACTATACTACAAGGCTACAGTAACCAAAACAGCATGGTACTGGTACCAAAACAGAGATATAGACCAATGGAAAAGAACAGAGCCCTCAGAAATAATGCCACATATCTACAACCATCTGATCTTTGACAAGCCTGACGAAAACAAGAAATAGGGAAAGGATTCCCTATTTACTAAATGGTGCTGGGAAAACTGGCTAGCCATATGTAGAAAGCTGAAACTGGATCCCTTCCTTACACCTTATACAAAAATTAATTCAAGATGGATTAAAGACTTAAATGTTAGACCTAAAACCATAAAATCCCTAGAAGAAAACCTAGGCAATACCATTCAGGACATAGGCATGGGCAAGGACTTCATGTCTAAAATACCAAAAGCAATGGCAACAAAAGCCAGAATTGACAAATGGGATCTAATTAAACTAAAGAGCTTCTGCACAGCAAAAGAAACTACCATCAGAGTGAACAGGCAACCTACATAATGGGAGAAAATGTTTGCAACCTACTCATCTGACAAAGGGCTAATATCCAGAATCCACAAAGAACTCAAACAGATTTACAAGAAAAAAACAAAGAACCCCATCAAAAAGTGGGCAAAGGATATGAACAGACACTTCTCAAAAGAAGACATTTATGCAGCCAAAAGACACATGAAAAAATGCTCATCATCACTGGCCATCAGAGAAATGCAAATCAAAACCACAATGAGATACCATCTCACACCAGTTTGAATGGCGATCATTTAAAAGTCAGGAAACAACAGGTGCTGGAGAGGATGTGGAGAAATAGGAACACTTTTACACTGTTGGTGGGACTGTATACTAGTTCAACCACTGTGGACGTCAGTGTGGCGATTCCTCAGGGATCTATAACTAGAAATACCATTTGACCCAGCCATCCCATTACTGGGTATATACCCAAAGGATTATAAATCATGCTGCTATAAAAACACATGCACACATATGTTTATTGTGACACTATTCACAATAGCAAAGACTTGGAACCAACCCAAATGTCCAACAATGATAGACTGGATTAAGAAAATGTGGCACATATACACCATGGAATGCTATGCAGTAAAAAAAAAAAATGATGAGTTCATGTTCTTTGTAGGAACATGGATGAAGCTGGAAACCATCATTCTCAGCAAACTATCGCAAGGACAAAAACCAAACACCGCATGTTCTCACTCATAGGTGGGAATTGAACACTGAGGACACATGGTCACAGGAAGGGGAACATCACACACCCGGCCTTTTGTTGGGTGGGAGGAGTGGGGAGGGATAGCATTAGGAGATAAACCTAATGTTAAATGATGAGTTAATGGGTGCAGCACACCAAAATGGCACATGTGTACATATGTAACAGACCTGCACATTGTGCACATGTACCCTAAAACTTAAAGTATAATAAAAAAAAAAAGAATCCAGAAAAAAAATAAATAAATAAAGGTTTTTTTCTTCTTTCAATATTAAAAAAAAAGAAATGTCATACATATTTTGATAGAGATTGCATTGAATCTGTAAATTGTTTGAGGTATGAGTAGTTTCCAAAATTCCTTTTGCTTTTTATTTCTAGTTTGATTCCATTTTAGTCGGATAATAACTTTGATGTAATTTCAATGTTTTTGAATTTTTTGACTTGTTTTGTGTGCTAACATATGGTCTATACTTGAGAATGATCTGTATGCTGAGGAGAAGAATGTGTATTCTGAAGTGGTTGGATTAAATGCTCTGTAAAAAGATATATTAGGTCCACTTAGTCTATAGTGCAGACTAAATCTATGTTTCTTTGATGATTTTCTGTCTGGATGATCTGTCCAATCCTGAAAGTGAAGGATTGAACTCTGCAGCTGTTATTGAATTTAAACCTATCTCGCTCTTACAGTTTTTGCTTTTTTTTTTTTTTTGAGACAGAGCTTCTCTTTTGTCACCCAGGCAGGAATGCAATGGCATCATCTCGGCTCACTGCAACCTCCACCTCCCAGGTTCAAGCGGTTCTCCTGCCTCAGCCTCCCAAGTAGCTGGGATTACAGGTGACCACCACCATGCCCAGCTAATTTTTGTAGTTTTAATAGAGACAGAGTTTCACCATGCTGGCTAGGCTGGTCTCAAACCCCTGTCCTCAGGTGATCCACCTGCCTCGGCCTCCCAGAGTGCTGGAATTACAGGCATGAGCCATGATGCCCAGCCTCTTGTAGTATTTGCTTTATATATCTGTGTACTCCAGTGTGGGGTGAGTGTATATTTATAATTATTACATCATGTTGCTGAATTGACTTTCTGATCATTACATAATATGCTTCATTTTCTTTTTTTATAGTTTTTGTCTTTAAGTCTATTTTGTCTTATATAAATATAGCTACTTATGCTCTTTTTTATTTCTATTTGCATGGAATTTCTTTTTTAATTGCTTTATTTTCAGTCTATGTGTGTCTTTGTAATGTGTGTTTTTTTTTGTAGGTAGCAGATCTTTGAGTCTCATTTCTTATCCATTCTGCCACTCTGTATCTTTTGATTGGATAGTTTAGCCCATTTACATTCAATGTAATTATTGATAAGGAAGGACTTACTCCTGCTATTTTGTTATTTGTTTCCTGGTTGTTTTGTGGTCTTCTTTTTTTCCTCCCTTCTTGTCTTCCAATCTAGGTACATTAAATATCTTTTCATTTTTTAGTTTCTCTGGTCATATATTTTAATTTCTTGCATGTTATTTTTTGTGTCTCTGTTGTAGGTTTCTGATTTGAAGTTACCATGAGGCTTTCAAACAATATCTTATAACCCACTATTTTAAACTAATACAACTTAACTGATTGCATAAGCAATCAAACTGTCAAATAAGCAAAAAGAAAATAAATAAAAACTCTGTACTTGTTACTTTATCACCCTACTTTTTAACTGTTCGTTCTTTGTATTTATTGTAGTTATTATTTTTAATCAGGTCATCTTTTAGTTTTTCTACTGAAGTTATAAGTAGTTTACATACCACAATTACAATATTATCATATTCAATGTTCCTCTATGTACTTGCTATCACAAGTTAACCTTCAATTATATTTTATTGCTCATTAACATCTTTTTTTTCTTTCAGATTGAAGAACTCCCTTTAGCATTTTTTGTAGGATAGGTCTTATATTGTAGAAATTTCTCAGCTTTTGTTTGTCTGGGAAAGACTGTATTTATTTTTTATGTTTGAAGGATATTTTTGCTGAATATCCTATTCTGGGATTTTTTTTTCCTTCAGCGCTTTAAATCTGTCATGCCATTCTCTTCTGCCCTGTAAGATTTGCACCAAACGGTCTGCTGCTAAGTGTATTGGAGATCCATCATATGTTATTTGTTTCTTTTCTCTTGCTGCTTTTAGGATCCTTTCTTTATCCATGCTCTTTGGGAGTCTGATTACTAAATATCTTGACATAGTTTATTTCTGTTACATCTGCTTGGTGTTCTATAACTTTCTTGTACTTAAATGTTGTATATTTTTCTTGATTTGAGAAGTTATTATACCTTTGAATAAACTTTCTACCCAGGCTCTCATTATCTATCTACTTTAAGGCCAATAACTATTAGATTTTCCTTTTTTAGGCTATTTTCTAGATGTGGCAGGTAGGCTTCATTATTGTTATTCTTTTTGCATTTTTCTCCTCCGACTGTGTAGTTTCAAATAACCTGTCTTCAAGCTCACTTATTCTTTCTTCTGCATGATCAGTTCTGCTGCTAAGAGACTGACACATTCTTCAGTATGTCAACTGCATTTTCAACTCCAGAATTTCTGCTTGACTTTTTTAATCATTTAAATCTCTTTGTTAAATTTATCTCATACAATTCTGAATTCTTTCTCTGTGTTATCTTGAATTTCATTGAGTTTCCTCAAAATGGCTATTTTGAATTCTCTGTCTGAAAGGTCACATAACTCTCTCTCTTCAGGATTGGTCCCTGGTGCCTTATTTATTAGTGAGGTCATGTTTTCCTGGATGGTCTTAGTGCTTGTGGATGTTTGTCAGCTTCTGTGCAGTGAAAACTTAGGTATTTATTATAGTCTTCATATTCTGGGCTTGCTGTACTCATTCTTCTTAGAAAGGCTTTCCAGGTATTCAAAGGGACTTGGGTGTTGTAATCTAAGTTTCTGGTCACTTCAGCCAATCTGCATTGGAGGCACCCAAAGCCCAGTAATGGTGTGGCTCTTGAAGATTCCACAGAGGTGCTGCCTGGGTGGTTTTAGATAAGATCTTGAGGAATTCTCTGGATTACTGGTTGGAGACTCTTTTTCCTTTCCTTCCTTTTTCCCAGACAAGCAGAGTCTCTCTCTCTGTGCTGAGTTGCCTTGAGTTGGGGGAGGGTTGACACAAACAACCCCATGGCCATCACCACTGGGACTGCACTGGATGAATCTTGAAGACAGCACAGTTCTGGTTCTCACCAAAGGCCTGCAGTAACCTCCTCCTGGCTACCGCCTGTGTTCACTCAAGGACCTAGGGCTCTAAAAACAGCAGGTGGCAAAGACAGCCTGGCTTTTGTCCTTCTCTTTAGGGCAATGAGTTCTGGTCCAGAGATGTCGTCCTGAAGCCAGGGCCTGATGTTGGAAACCTTAGGAATGTACCTGGTGCTCTATTCTACTGCAGCTGAGCTGGCATGCATGCCACAAGACAAAGTCCTTCCTACTCCTTCCTCCCCTTTCCACAAGCAGAGGAGTTTCTCCCCACGGTCACTACCACCGCAGGCCTGTGGCCAGTACTACCTGGCTACTGGTCATGCTTACTGAAGGCCCAAGAGCTCTTCAATCAGCTTCTGGTGAATACTCCCAGGCCTGGGACTCTCCTTTCAGGGCAGTGGGCTCCCCTCTGGCCTAGCGCCAGTGCAGAAATGCTGTCCAAGAGCCAAGGCCTAGAATCCAGGACCCTAACAGCCTGCTTAGTGCTCTATACTTTGTGGTCGAGCTGATACCTAAGCTGCAGGACAAAGTTCCCTTTACTCTTTCCTCTCCTTTTCTCAAGTTTATCCTGTAGCCACCACTGCTAGGAATGTGCTGAGTCACACCTCAGTCTCATCCAAGGCCCACAATGAGTAATTCTTGGCTATTGATTCTGACTATTCAGGGCTCAAGGGTTCTTTATTCAGCTGGGGATGAATCCTGCCAGAATTTGTTCTTTGCCTTCAAGACAGTGGGTTCCCTTCTGGCCCAGTGTGGGTCTAGAAATAACATCAAGGAGTGAGAGCCTGGAATGGGGGCCTCAGGACTCTGCCCAGTTCCCTATCCAACTATGGCTGAGCTGGTATCAAAGTTGCAAGACAAAGTTATTTTTACTCTTCCCTCTCCTCTCCTCAGTTGAAGGGAGGAGTCTTTCCTGGAGCTGTGAGCTGCGCTCCCTCGGATTAGCAAGTACTCACTTGGTCACCCCAGCTGGTGTCTCACTAGGTCACTTGTCCCCCATGTTCACTGGCTCCAAGCCCAGCAAAGCAGCAGGATTTGCCCCATGAATTGCAGTTCTTTTGGCCTAGACTACCTTTCAAGATTATTTAGAACCTCAGAGCAATTTATCGCATGGTAGTGAGGCTTGCTGGAAGTCACATTCTGTCTGCTGGGGTGGGCAATTTCCCTCTGGCTAAGGCTGGTCTAAATGCTCCCTCCATGGGCCCCAGCAGAATTCTGCCTAGTGTTGCCACTCACTGTGATAGAGCAACCATGAGTTCTGATGCAAAGTCCCCAAATCACTGCACTCTCCCTCCCCCAAAAGCAAATATTCTCTCTCTACACCATGCAGCCACTGCCAGAAGATGGGAGCAATTCAAGACTGTCTTTCCTATCCCATTCAGAGCCTGTTTCAGTGATAAGAAGTTAAAACCAGGTACTTTGATCACTCGCCTGAAGTTTGATTCTTATTAAGGTGATTTTTTGTGTGGAAAGCTATTCAATTTGCTATTCCTCCAGGGAGGTAAATCAGTGAAGGCTTCTATTTGGCCACCTTGCTCCACCTCCCCCTTAATGATTCTTAATGTACTCAGAACACAAAAAATAATTGATTATTATTCATGGAAAATGCCATAAAGCATTGCTTGTGTGATACAACTGTTAAGTGGCATATTAGTCAGTTTTCACATTGCTATAAAAAAGTACCTGAGATCAGGTAATTTAAGAAGAAAAGAGGTTTACCTGACTCACAGTTCAGCAGGCTTAACAGGAAGCATGATGAGGAGGCCTCAGAAAACTTACAGTCATGGTAGAAGATGAAGGGGAAGCAATGACCTTCTTCATATGGTGGCAGGAGAGAGAGCATGATGGGGGAAGTGCCACACGCTTTTAAGCCATCAGATCTCATGAGAACTCACTCACTATCACAAGAACAACATGGGGGAGATCCACCCCCATGATCCAATCACCTCCCATTAGGCACCTCCTCCAATTTGCCATGAGATTTGGGCAGAGACACAAAGCCGAATCATATCAAGTGGATATATAATCTCAGGTCCCAACATCATTTCTCCTCAGAAATGTGGTGAAAATAATGAAAAAAAAAATCTTTAGCTTTTCTTTTCTTCAGGATCCCTATTGTCTACTACTTATTGGCAAATCTAGTTTTCTTAGATATGGTAACATTTAAGGGCCTTGATATGGTCTTTGTGGAAAGGGTAACAAGCATGGCAAGGCAAAATGATTCATGGTCAGAGGTTTTGGAATGCTATTGCATTTTTTTACAGTTCTCTCAGGCCATCACAATGCAAAGTAGTATATTAAATTTTCACCCATCATTTGAAATAGTTTACATTGATTATATCCAAATATTTTTTCTATGAAGTATAAAAAAGATGTTCTCAAGGTGTGATAATACGCCAAAAGCCAATGTTTTCTAGAATGGCTTTCTTGTAAGACAGTGGAATTCATTTAATTGGTTTTACATGTCTCAAAATATATATATTCTTATCTTCCTAGTTTTGATATGGCAAATATACACTTTTTTTGTTTTTTAAGAACAGGTTTATTGAAATTTCACTGATTATATAAGCTGCACATAAAGTTTATAACTTGATAATTATTGACATATGTACTCATCTATGAAGGCCATTGCAACAATCAAGATAAGGAATATATCTCTCATCTCAGAAAATGTATATGTATTCCTTCTTTCTGATCCAGGAAAACACTGGTCAGATTTCTCTCACTATGCATTCTATTGACTTCTGAAAATTTTATATAAATTGTACCATTGTAGGTTTTTTTTCTGGAAGGGATCTTCTGACTTATTTCACTCAGTATAATTATTTTGAGATTCAGCCATGCTGCGTGTACTTTATACTTGCTAAGTAGTATTATATAATATAAACATGCCACAGTGTGTGAATTCATTCTTCTCTTCATAAATATTACATTGGTTGATTTTTCTAGCTCTGGAGGCTAGAAGTTCAAATTGAAAGTGTCAGCAAGGCCATGCTCTCTCTAAAGACAATAGGGAACATTCTAATATGTACCTTTCTCTTTGCTTCTGATATTGCCTACTTTGCTAGCAATCCTTGCCATTCCTTGGCTTGTTAGAGACATTGCTGAAACTTTCTTCTTTCATTGTTGCATAATGTTTTGTCTCCGTTTCTCCACCTGTATCCCTCTTCTCTTCTGACACCACTCATGATGGATTAGAGCCTACTCTAAAGAAATCATCTTAACTAATTTACATCTCCAAAAATCGTATTTACCTGTAAGTACTGGGGGTTAAGACTTCAACATATCTTTTTAAAGGGTACACTTTAACCTGTAATGACTGATTTCTCAGAATCTTAACTTAGTCTATTTTAATGTAACATCCTGGTATATGTTTGATGTTATTGCTATGTCCATGTTTGGGTGAGTGTCATAGTAGTCATCTATTTACTGATAGCTTTAATGATAGACAACTGATAACACACATGGATAAGCCAAGAAATAGTAGCAATGTATTTCTAGCAAATATAAAATATGTATTTTTTTAGTTTGAATTTTTTGTCAAGATTTAATAATTCAGAAATTTTACGTAAAATCCTAGATGCCACACTAAACCTGAAATATCAAGCACTGGGCAACAGAAGTTCTTAGTTATCATATTGCATCAATCAATTGACAGCAATAATACTAAGGCATATTCAGTAAGTAATATGACTGATCATTTTAATATTTTTCTGAACGATTTCATATTGCTTCTTGAGTCAAATTTATTTTTCCATATTATCTGCCTTGCCCTCATAAGTATATGTATTTTTACTCCAGTCGACCCTAATCTCTCGAGCTCTTTGAACATCAAAACAACTTCATAATATAATTATAACAAACCCACAAGAACACAAGGCCCAGAATGAGAAAGATAATGTTTTAATAATATTTATAGGCACCATATTGTCTATGCTAGGTCCTGATATTTCTGTTTGTTGAATATTTCCTAAATAACGCATTGAGCTTTATTTTGTTTTTACAAAACAAAAAATGTTTTGCATCTTAGTACCTTAAAATTACAAGACTCAAATGAGCAAAGGACAGTTGCAAATATATGAATAGAGATGGAAATTTCCTAAGTAAATGTACTTTTGCACAATCCTAAATGATTATCAGCATATAGTAAATTGTTTGCTTATGAACAGTTAAATCTAGTCACTAGTTTATTCTTAGTGTTTGCCCATGTGCATTAACATTATTGCATTTTCATTAGCATTTAGCTATTACATTGAAAACTTTCACATTAGGGAGTATGGAGAAAAGCGTTTACCCTTTGATGGAGAATAATAGTGGTCATTCATGATTTCCTAGAAATCCTTGCAGTGGTTGCATCCTTAAAATTATTTTACTTATTATTATGTAGAGGTTACTGGTTTTAAGTGAGGTACAGAATATACATTTGTAGAATGACATAGTGGAAAAAAAATGAATGGACTTTGGAATCAAACAGAGCTAGTGCTGTTTGTTAGTATGTTATCTCAATATAAATATTTTACGTTTAGCTTCAGTTTTATCTTCTGAATGAAGGAAATAATATTATGGGCTGTTTATTATTATTGTAATGTTCTATTTAATCTCACTCCAAAAAAACAGGAACTTGCTCTACTTTCTTCTGTATTTCCATCCATTGTTCTATATTAATTATTTTCTTGAAGCATACAAAATGCTTTTTTTTCTAATCTAAGAAAACAAAACTTTATCTACTCCCTCAACATACTGTGTCAAAGCCTTCCCTCCCAATCAGTCTTTGAAACAAAACAAACAAACAAAAAAAGTTAATCATGCTTACTTTTTACTTTCTTATTCTCCCTTCTCTCTTAAGCCCACACCATTAGAACCTTTGACCCAATCCATCTCAGATACTGCTCTCATTACAATTACTAACAATCACTCTTCAGTCCTTAAATTAATGTGTCTCTCTGTGACTCTTTCTATTCAGATTTGGTTTACAGATCTCTACTTTAAGTCCACTTCTTCCTCTTAGGCTATCTTCAGTCTGTTTTGCTACTTGCTTTCCTCTTTATTTTGTTTAATTATCACTGCCTCTCCAAATCCTATTTTTGATCCAATTCACTTAAAAAATAGAGTGGAAATGTTCACCTCCCTTTAGTTTTCCTTAATTCTTTATTCATAAAAATGTCCAAAATGTTGAAAAAATAGTGCAGCTAATACCTACAAACTTAAATTCACATCTCTTTCTCTCTCTGTCTCTCTCTCTCTCTCTGCCCTCTGCCTCTCTACAGCAAGTGGCAGATGTTATAAAACTTCCTCTCTAAATATTTCAGCATAACTCTTAAATAAGAAACATTCCCCCATACACTAGTATTCTACCGCCGTAACAAAATACTACAGACTGTGTGCTTACACAAGAGAAATTTATTTCTCACAGTTGTCATGGCTGGAAATCCAACTCAAGATGTAAGCAGGTTTGGTTTTCTCTGAGGTCTGTTTCCTTGTCTCATAGGCATCTTCTGGCTATGTCCTCACAAGGCTCTTCCTGTGTGTTTGAGTGTGTGTGACGTGTGTGGTGTGTGTGTATATCATTGTTGTATATTCTTTCTTTTTTAAATTAATTTGGTTTTTAATTAACACATAATCATTGTACCTATTTCTGGGGTAAATTGTGATGTTTCGATACATATATAGATTGTGTAATAATCAAATCAGGATAATTGGCATATCCATCACCTCAAACACTTGTCATTTCTTTGTGGTAAAGACATTAAAAATGCTCTCTTCTAGATATTTCTGGATAGACAATATATTATGGTTGACTATAGTCACCCTATAGAGCAATAGAACACAAAAACTTATTCCTCTCATTGAGCTCTACTTTGTAATCATTGACCAGCCTCTCATGAGGACAACAGTTCTAGTGGATTAGGGTCTCAATCTTCTGATCTAACTTATCCATAGTTATCTCCTTGAAGATGTTGTCTCCAAATCCAGTGAAAAAATAAGTTTCCTCCTTTTTATTTTCTATTTTATTTATTTATTTATTTACTACTTAACTTTTATTTTAAGTTCAGGGGTACATGTGCAGGCTTGTCATATAGGCAAACTGTGTCATGGAAGTTTGCTGTACAAATTATATCATCACTCAGGTATTAAGTCTAGTACCCATTTAGTTATCTCTCTTGATCCTCTCCCCCGTCCCACCCTATGCCCTCAGATATGCCCCAGTGTGTGTTGTTCCCCTCTATGTGGCCCATGTTTTCGTCATTTAGCTCCTACTTATAAGTGAGAACATATGGTATTTGGTTTTGTATCCCTGCATTAGAGGTTGCTAAGGATAATGGCCTCCACCTCCATTCATGTTCCTGCAAAGGACATGATCTCATTTTTTTATGGTTGCGTAGTATTCCATGTCCTATATATAGCACCTGTTCTTCATCCAGTCTACCACTGATGGGCATTTAGGTTGATTCCATGTCTTAGCTATTGTGAATAGGGCTGTAATGAACATACATGTGTATGTGTCTTTATAATAGCATAATTTATATTCCTTTTGGTATATACCCAGTAATGGGATTGCTGAGTCCAATGGTATTTTTGTTTTTAGGTCTTTGAGGAATCTCCACACTCTCTTCCACAATGGTTGAACTAATTTACACTCCCACCAACAGTGGATAAGCATTCCTTTTTTCTCCACAACCTCGCCAGAATCTGTTATTTTTTGACTTTTTAATAATAGCCATTCTGACTGGTGTGAAATTATATCTCATTATGGTTTTGATTTGCATTACTTTAATGATCGGTGATGTTGAGCTTTTGTCATACGGGGAACACCATTCATTCCTTAACATCTTACATAACAACAATATCAGTATTCCTTTCAGGAAGTTTAACAATAATTCTATATCATAAAATATTGTTTATATTCTAATTTCCACATTTGCCTTCAAAAAGTTTTATAGCTAGCTGTTTCTATTACTCAATATCCTATCAAGATTCACATTGCAACTAGGTGATTTATGTCTTTATTCTTTTTTTTTAACAAAGAAATCTCCTGCATCATTTTATTTATTTTTACTTTTCCTTGTTTATGTATTGTTTTACATTGATTTTATTTTTGAAGCATTCAGGTCATCATCTTGTCTAATGATTCACATCTGGGATATGTGAGAGTGGTTCCTCATGATCCAGTTCAGGTTCATGTTTTTTTTGGCAGGCTTGCTTCATAGGTGACATGTAATTCCTATCGCATGTTGACTTATCCTGGTATTATTGAGCTGTCTTTATTTTTGAATTCTGTACATTTTCTTTATCTCCTTTCCATTTGTATACATATATGGGGTATATGTGCAATTTTGTTACATTCATAGATTCCCTAGTGGTCAAATCAGGGCTTCTAGAGTATCTGTCACCCGGATAATGTGCATTGTACCCATTAACTAATTTGTCTTCAGTCTCCCCACTTTTACCCCTTCACCCTTCTAAGTCTACAATATCTATAATTTCATTTTCTACATACATATGAATACACTGTTTACACTTACTTATGAGTGAGATTATGTAATATTTGTCTTTCTGTTCCTGGCTTGTTTCACTTAGGATAATGGCCTCCAGCTGCATCCATGTTGCTGATAAAGACATGATTTTATTTTTTCCATTGCTGAATAGTATCCCATTGTGTATATATAGCGTATTTTCTTTATCTATTTAAACACTGATGGATATTTTTATTTATTCCATATATATTCTATTGTGAATAGTGCTGTGATAAACACAGGAGTGAGGTATGTTTTTGATATATTGACATCTTTTCCTTTGGGAAAAGTGGTGGGAGTGCTAGATCGAATTGCAGTTCTATTTTTAGTTCTTTGATAAATATCAATACTGTTTTCATAGAGAGTGCACTAATTTACACTCCGATCAACAGTGTATGAGAGTTCCCTTTTCTCCACATTTTCACCACTATCTGGTTTTTGCCTTTTTAATAACAGCCCTTCTGATTGGGGTAAGATGTTATCTCATTGTGGTTTTGACTTGCATTTCTTGGATGATTAGTGACGTTGAGCATTTTCACATTTATGTGTTGGTCATTTGTATATCTTCTTTTAAAAAATATCTATTCTTATCCTTTGCCCATTTTTAATGGGATTATTTGGTTTTGCTGTTGTTGGTGTTCAGTCATTTGTGTTACTTCTATATTGTGGATATTAATCCCCTGTTGGAGAAATAGTTTGCAAATATTTTCTCCCATTCAACAGGTTGTCTCTTCACTCTGTTAGTTGTTTATTTTGTTGCGCAGAAGCATTTTAGTTTAACTAAGTCCCACTTGTCTACTTTGTGTTGTTGCTGCTTATGCAGTCTTAGTCATAAATTTGTCACCTAGGCCAATGTCCAGAAGAGTTTTCCCTAGGTTTTCTTCCAGTACTTCTAAAGTTTCAGTTCTTATGCTTAAGTCTTTTTCGTTGTTGTTGAGATAGGGTCTGTCTTGCTCTGTCCCTCAGGCTTGTATCTAGTACATAATTATGGCTCACTGCAGCCTCATCCTTCTGGACTCATGATCCTCCCACCTCAACCTCCCAAGTAGTTGGGAAGATAACCATGCCCAGCTAATTTTTAAAATGTGCTATAGAGATGGGGTCTTTCTGTGTTTCCTAGGCTGGTCTCAAATTCCTGGGCTCAAGCGATCCTCCTATCTTGACATACCAGTGCCAGGATTATAGGTGTGAGCCACTGTGCCCAATCTGTTTAAGTCTTTAATCTGTATTGAGTTGCAGGAAGTCCTACGTAGAACAATCAGGCAAGAGAAAGAAATAAATGACATTTAAATTGGAAAATAAGCATTAAATTATCCCTGTTTGCTGAGGATTTGATCTTATATCTAGAAAAACCTAAAGATTCAACCAATACCCAAAGGAATACCCAAAAAGACACAATCACGCATATGTTCATTGCAGCACTATTCACAATAGCAAAGACATGGAAGCAACCTAGGTGCCCATCAGTAATGGATTGGATAAAGAAAATATGGTACGTATACACAATGGAATACTATGCAGGCATAAAAAAGTGAAATCTTGTCATTTGCAGCCATATGTGTGCAACTGGAGGCCATTATCGTAAGCAAATTAATGCAGGAACAAAAAAAAATGCAGTATGTTGTCATTTATAAGTGGGAACTAAACATTGGGTACACTTGATATCAAGATGGGAAAGATAAACACTGGGGACTACTAGAGAGTGGGAAGAGGGAAGGAGGAAAAGCCCAATAAACTACCTATTGGCTACTCTGTTCACTACCTGGGTGATGCGACCAATCATATTCAAACTTCACTGTCACACAAAATACTCATGCAACTAACCTGCACATGTACCTCATGAATCTAAAATAATAGTTGAAATTATATAAAATTGACAGATTTGATAAATAAATTCAGTTATGTTTCAGGGTACAAAATCAAATTACAAAATTCAGTAGTGTTTCTAAACACCAATAATGATATATGAGAGGGAAATCAAGAAGGTGATCCCTTTTACGATAGCTACAAAACAAAACAAAATGCCTAGGAATAAATTTAACCAAGGCAGTAAAAGACCTCTGCAAGGAAAACTACAAAATACCGGTGAGAGAAATTGAAAATGACACAAACAAATGGAAAAATATTTTATACTCATGAATTGGAAGCAATCTATAGATTCAATACAATCCCTATCAAAATGCCAAGATCATTTTTCACAGAATTAGAAAAAAAAAGTCCTAGAATTTATATGGAATAAAAAAATTAGCCCAAATAGCCAAGACAGTTCTGAGGAAAAAGAACAAAGCTGGAGGCATCACATTGCCTGACTTCAGATTATATTACAAGGCTGTAGTAACCCAAACATAATGATACTGATATAAAAATAAACACATAGAAAAATGGAACAAAACAGAGAATCCAGAAATGGAGCCACATATTTCCAGTTAAGTGACCTTTGACAAAGATGATAAGAACATACTTTGGGAAAGGGACCTCGTTTTTAGGAAATGGTACTGGGAAAATTGGTTATGAAACTGAACCCCTGTTTCACACTATATATAAATTCTGCACATTTTCTTTAAACTATCTGAACCATGAATACTGCCTTATTTATTGTCTGTATGACCAAAATATCCAAATCTATATCTGATCTTCAAACATTGAATTGCACATTTATACATTCAGTAGACTGGCTTTGTCTACCCAGATGTCCAAAACCTGAAATTCAGATTGCCCAAAAATGAACATATTATGCGTTCCTTCCAACTCCTAAATATGTTCCACATTTTGTTCTGCAATTTTTTTAGTCATGAAGTTACCCTTTACTAAATTGTATAAGACGCTCTCTGAAACATAAGCGCACACCTTCCAGAGTTAATCTTGTGTATTTTACCATTACTTATGGCTCATATATCTTCCCCTCTTCCTTTTCAATATTTAGATTTAAAATAGCAAGGCCGGGCACAGTGACTCACGCCTGTAATCCC
The DNA here is from genome assembly GCF_029281585.2 of Gorilla gorilla gorilla. Lineage (NCBI taxonomy): Eukaryota > Metazoa > Chordata > Mammalia > Primates > Hominidae > Gorilla > Gorilla gorilla. The sequence goes on from NC_073243.2 coordinate 91,613,025, forward strand.
AGCACGCTAGGAGGCCGAGTTGGGCGGATTGCTTGAGGCCTGAGTTCAAGACCAGCCTGGTCAACATGGTGAAACCCCGTCTCAACTAACAATACAAAAAAAAAAAAAAAGATTCAGCCAGGCATGCCGGCACGTGCCTGTAATCCCAGCTACTCAGGAGGCTGAGGCAAGAGAATCACTTGAACCCGGGAGGCAGAGATTGCAGTGAGGTGAAATCGCACCACTGTACTCCAGCCTGGGCGATGGAGTGAGACCCTGTCTCAAACAAACAAACATACTTTTTTTCTTGTGCTATGGAAATAGTGTAACTCTAATTTCTATATTTATATCTTATCTCCTCAAATTCAAATTGCTGCCAAAAGGAAATGTTTAGACTGCAAAGCTTTCAGGTTATTTTCCTGCATAAAGCATTCTCTAGTGTATTAGTCAGGGTTCTTCAAAGAAATAGAACCAATAAGCTAGGTAGATAGAGATTTCTTACAAGGGATTGACTCACTCAATTATGGAGGCTGAGAAGTCCTACAATCTAACATTGACAAGTTGGAGACTGAGGAAAGATGGTATTGTTCCAGTACAAACCCAGAAGCCTGAGAACCAGGGGAGATAATGGTGTAAGTCACAGCCCATGTCAAAGTCCCTAAAACCAAGAGTGCCTCTATCTAAGAGGAGGAGAAGATGGATGTCCCAGCTCAAGCAGAGGGTGCATTTGCCCTGCTTCCCTTTTTTGGTTTATTTAGATCTTCAATAGATTTGGTGATGTCCACCCACATTTGTGAGGTCAATCATCTTTACTAGCTACCAATTCAAAAGCTAATCTTTTTCAGAAACACATCCACTGACACACCCAGAAATAATGATTTCCCAGTTTTCAGAGCATCTCATAGTCCAGTCAAGTTGGCACATAAAATTAATCTTCACATCTTGTCTTTTATCACCAATAACAGTGGTGTTCAAGAAAGAGTGCTCATTGCTCTAGCAATGTAAAAATCTAGCATGGTACAGGCATAAAATATTTATATTTTTATTTTAATTTTTATGCATAAGTATATCAGAATGGTACACCCAGTTTTCCACTTATTTGAAAATAAATGTAATTTTTTTTTATTTTGATACTCCTTCAGTCTTGGTCTAAGTCCATGTTCTTATCTTACTATAATCTTTTACATTGCCCCTGAGCCTTATATTCCTGGGCATTCAGAAATAAACTGGCACTTTTATTTTGAATGTTTCTTTTGTCAAGCAGAAATAGTATACATCCAGATAATTACAAAACTGTACATTTATTCCAAAGGAGTTTTGCTACGTATTTTTTCACAAATAACAAAACACTCTTGGCATTCATAGAGGAAAAAGGAGTTTATTAAATTTTTTTTGGACTTTTTCTCTTGACTTTTAGGAATATTTTTCTATTAATGAAACAGTATTTTCTTTATAATAACCAGGAAAAAAAAAGTTTGTCTTTTCAGAGAAGTATCAACTCTAACAGAAAGTGTAGTTAGAGAAAAGGACATAAATATTAGGGAGGAAATATAAAATAAATGTAATTTGAAAGTTGCTCATTAACTATAATCTAATATGAATAACTGATGTGTGTTTTCCTAGGCAAAATTGAGATAGTGATGACATTTGTCTGAGATTGAATTGAATTTATTTAGATATCTTCAGGTTATCTCACTCGTCTCTCATATCATTATCGATTTGTATCCTGAGATCATTTTTCTTTTCCTTAAATCTTTGTTCTTATTGCCAGAAAATCAGTCTTGGGAAACTAGTCACCACAATAGATTTGTCAACCAGTAAAATGGAGAATTTAGACTGTGCTTGATGAATATCTTAGCTCACTTTCCTGCTGGGCATAAAAATGTACCCAGTCTGTCAAAGAAGCACTAATTTTATGTCACTCTAAAGCCACGTATTTTTCAAAACCAAGATTTTGAAATGTAAAATATTGGACTTATTTTATTATGTGTGACTTTTTAAAAATAGTTGATTGTTAATAATGAATTGGATCATATAGAAAACTTTAGATACCTAACAAGATTTCTCCGCTTTGTGGGGTTTTGTTGTGGTGGTTTCTGTGTCTTTGTGGGGTTTTGTTGTGGTGGTTTCTGGGTCTTTATGTATGTAGATATCTACAACAGCCATATTTCCAATTGCGTTTTACGTGATCTTCTGAAGATTAAAATGGTGCTTCAGAATTAGCATGATACAGGATGGTGAAAAATTTGATATTACGTGTATATATTATATATTTATGTGTACACGCTATTAAATTAAATATTTTCATATTTAATTCATATCTGACTTTGGGCTATCATTCACAACTTGTAATGATTTGCTGAAGTAATTGTGTAATAATTATGCTAATATTTACATTTTTATGCCTTGGGATAATTTTAAAGCACTTTTTGATTAAGGTTCTTTGGAGAACTCAATATGCAAACTAGTAACTTGGTCAAGAACATCAGTATCTTCACTGGCAAAATTCGCTGTTTCATAGAGTATTCATGGTCTGGTTGTAGCATTTAAACTGAAGCATTATTATATCTGTAGTTAGCACTAACTAGGTAAATAACTCAGAAAAATTATCCATATGTATTAAAATAATAATGAGGTTCTTATAAAGTATAATTTGAATTGATTGCATTTGAGGCACGTTTACATTGTTATTAATTCCTTTTACAAAATAAATATTTAGATTGAAAAAGAAATACATTTTAATGACTACGTATGAGTAGAATAGATATGCAATTTATTCTACATACTGTTATGTATTTGTATTTTTATATTTAGGTAAATAAAATTTAAAATACCATAACCTTTTCCTTAGCTAGTAGTAAACAATGAAAGAGCTCACACCTTAAAAAAATCTAACTTTATTCATACATGTAGTTGAAAAGGGAGGCATTTTAAAATCCTTTTTCAGATAGTTGTGAGTTTTTAAAATAGTACACCTGAACTCAACAATTGGTAGGTTTTATAAAGTTTAATTGCCAAATGGAACCTAAAACTACGCTTATTAAACTTTTATATTTTGTTAATTAAAATCCATTGTTCAATCTTACACTGTGCGAACATTTGTTACCCATATATTATTTGTAACATTTTTTTACCCATGCATCAATCATTTTTTAAAAAGTTATTCACAAAGATGTATGTATCTTTCAATATGGACACACATTATTTTAAAAATCACAATTGCTAATTTCAATAATCTCATGAGGAAATTATTTAAGGGTTACAGTACTGTCAAATCCATGAGACAAATGCAAGCTTTCCAGAATTTTATGTTTGTTTGAAATATTGAACTTCATCACTGGCAACAAATGCTAACAAGTAATTTCTTTGAAGAGGCAGGGTCTCTTTTCACAGTCAAAAAAATATCTACCCAATACCCAACGTTAAGCAATCACAATTTTTTTTCTGACACTACGCAAATAAAAACTAGGTAAAAATGTTCCATGAGAGAACAGCTAGTGTAGCTCACAGCTCACAACTCAAAGTGCCACACATGTACTTGGCTTCATAACACAGTATTAGAGCTTCATGCGTAGTTCTGATTTCTGCACAATGAATACAAAAAACAATGCATGCTCGAGGGTACATAATTGTGTGTGTGTATTTTTTTTTATCAAGGAGAAATTGACCTCTTTTTCCCTCCCTTCATCCCTCTGTCCCCCTGTCCCTGTCCCTTCTTCCCCTTCCCTCCCATCCCCTCCCCTCCCCTTCCCTCCCTTCCCTTCCCTTCTTTCCCCCATTCTTCCTTTTCTTTTTCTCTTTCTCTCTTCTTCCTCCCTTCTTTCTTTCCTGCTTGTGTTAAGTGTTGAAGAATATAATGAGTCTTAATATGGTTTAGAGCCACTTCCTTGATGTATGCAAAGGCACCAGTGTTTCTCAAATCAATTAATTACTTAACTGATCGATTTTTAATTTACAAATACAATTGTATATATTTCTAGCATACAACATGATAACTGATATATGTAGACATTACTGAATGGCTAGATCAAAGGCATTGGTATTTTTACCCACCATCATTTCTTTTTAGCATCACTGTCACTGTCAACACAGTGAAAACAGAAAATACATCATTTGATTATTACAAAAATAGTTTCAGCCTCAAACACCTCTGACAGTCTCTCAGGGATCCCCATGGGGCTAGGTGCCACATTTCAAATACCACTGCCTTAATTTAATTTTTGATGCTACACTCTCAGTACCTTAGAATTTATGCATATGTATTATGGAAGAACAACATAAAACCTGACATAATTTAAGGAGACATTTTAATGAATAATTTTATAGAAAACATTACTATCAAGTTTAGGTTCTCGTTATCAAGTCCCTTCCAACATTGTGAAAACACATTGAAGAGGACTGACCTAGTTATTGCTCCGTGAGCCCTTTAAGCCAGGGCTACTAAATTATTGTCACTTACAAACATAATTAGCACATCTCATTAGCTAATGAAGATAATGACCATTAAAATTCTCTCCCAATTTATGGTTTCCCATTTATCACAATTTAACAACAATGCTGTTTAAGCGTTATAACAAAATTGGCTTACAAATGACCCCTACACTAACAAGCAGCACCTTGTATCAAGGAACAAAGTATTATTTATTTATTGCATCCTAATTATATTATATAGTGGAGTCGTATTGCTGATGACATTCCAATGCTATTCAGTCAATACAATCTGAATTATCATTTTTAGGTTGAAAGTACAAAGCCACACCACACAGAATGTAACTATTTTTCTCTGGCAATCCTTATTTACAAAGCAGTTATTGTTAATTTCTACATTCCAGGGAGCGATGGATTATTTATTCATTGCATTCTAGTTATATTACATAGTGGAGTTGTATTGTTGATGATTTTCCAATGCTATTCAGTCAATACAATCTGAATTATCATTTTAGGTTGAAAGTACAAAGCCACACCACACAGAATATAACTATTTTTCTCTATCAATTTTTTTTTTAAATGGAGTCTCGCTCTGTCGCCCAGGCTGGAATGCAGTGGCTCCATCTCAGCTCACTGCAAACTCTGCCTCCCAGGTTCACGCCATTCTCCTTCCTCAGCCTCCCCAGCAGCTGGGACTACAGGCACCCGCCACCACGCCTGGCTAATTTTTTTGTATTTTTAGTAGAGATGGGGTTTCACCGTGTTAGCCAGGATGGTACTGATCTCCTGACCTCGTGATCTGCCTGCCTCAGCCTCCCAAAGTGCCGGGATTAGAGGCGTGAGCCACCACGCCCGGCCTCCAGCAATTCTTATTTACAGAACACTTATTGTTAATTTCTACATTTCGAGTATGTAAATAAAGGATAAATAATTACTGATACAAATAGACTGTAAAAGCATTTCATAAATAATCTTATTTATAATTTGTAAGTGCTCTATTTTTCAAACTCCTTATTTTGTTTTTTCTAAAAATTTATTTTCCAGGTTTTTGTTAAGTACAATTTAAGAATATATGACATAATATTTTTTAAAGTTTTCACAATTGCTAACATTCTCAAAATGATAATATGGAATGAAAGACTATTTGGGGACTACTGAAACAATGCATTTATATTTAACTAAGCAAAATGTTAAATTAGGAATTTATGGATTCCTAATGTTATTATGAAGGTTGATGAATTATTGGTCTATTGCCATATGACAAATTATCACAAATGTACTGGGTTAAAACAGCATCCAATTATTTCATAAGTTTTTGTAAATCAGGCCTGTAGGCCTGTGTTACCTGGCTATCACAAGGCTAAACCATGTATTGGTCAGGACTATGATCCCACCTGAGGCTCAAGGTCTTCTCCAAGCTTATTTAATTCATTGGAAGAATTTAGTTCCTTGCAGTTGTAGAACTAGTTTTCCCATCTTCTGCTGGCTATTAGCCAGATGTCAGTTTCAGCTTCCAGAAGTAGCCCTTAGGACCTAACCAAAATAGTATCTTACTTCTGCAAAGTCAGCAGGAGAATCAGCCTGCTATGGTGGAGTCTTATAATGTAACATAACATAATGTACCATCATACTAACAGGCTGACTATCCCATCATATTCTTAGATCCTACCCACACTCAAGGTAAAATGATTATACAGTACCTGTACAATAGGAGGTGGGAATCTACCACTCTCTAATACAGAACTGTTTAAGTCTTTCTGAAATGCAAAATATGTCCACCCCCTTTCAGGGTTCCTCAGATTCTCATCCCATTACACCATCAGCTCAAAATCCAGAATCTCATCAAAATATCATCAAGTCAGTATAACTTATAAATCAAATCCAAGCACATATAAGAGGTCTCAGTGTAATTCATTAAGTAGAGCCCCTGGAGCACAATTCTCTACTGTGAAGTTGCACAACTTAAGAGACAAGTTATTGCCCCCCAACTCTCCCAATTTATAATGGTGGGACAAGGATAGGACAACATTTATCAACATTGTTTCAAAAATAGGAAAATGGAAGATGAGCAGCAATAACTAGTCCCTAACACCCAATCAAGAAAATCCAGCATTTCAGAAGTGTTGGGGACAGCAATAACTAGTACCTTACACTTCTGAAATGTTGGATTTTCTTGATTGGATTTTACGGCTTATCTAAAGGCTATGGCTCTTGGTTGAGAAAATCTGTAAGGCATACCGTTAATTTATTGAAAGGAACTTAGTGTGAATTAAGTCTTCTTGACATTTTGAACTTTCCAAGATTTTAACTAAAGGTTGTGCAGTCGCACCTCCATTTTTTTTTTTGTTTATAAGACATACTTTCAGCAGCCATTTTTGGTAGGCATCTCTTGCCACTTGGAAAGGCCAATTATTTTAAAAATCATCTACTTCTATTCATGTCTACCCTTTCCTCAGTCTATCTCTCTTCTCTCACATTTTACTATAAACTACAAGAATAATCCAGGCAGCATCTGTGGCATTTAGCTATACAGTTGACTCTTGAACAACACAGGGGCTAGGGGGACTAATCCTCTGTGCAGCTGAACATCCACAAATGGCTTTTCACTTCTCAAAACTTAACTGCTAATGGGTTACTGTTGACCAGCAGCCTTACAGATAACATATACAGTCAGTTAACACATACTTTGTATGTTCTATGTATTAAATACTGTATTCTAAAGTAATCTAGAGAAAAATGTAAATAAGAAAGTCATAAGAAAGAGAAAATAGATTTACTATTCATGAAGTGGAAGTAGATCGTCATAAAGGCCTTCATCCTTATTTTCTTCACATTGAGTAGTCTGAGTAGGAGGAGGAAAAGGAAGAGTTGGTCTTGGGGCCTCAGGGGTGGCAGAAGTGGGAGAAAGTCCACATAAAAATGGAACCATGTAGTTCAAACCTATGTTGTTCAAAGATCAGCTATATATCCAATTTCATCATTTAAAAGCTCTGATTGGTGCATAACGACAGTACATGGTTTTGCTAATATTCTTTTACTGCATAGCACAATGCCATCTCTCTTCTAGTTTTCAGTAACATTCCTCACTTTCCTCTGAGCCCTCCCTCAGAGGGCTGAGGGCCTGAGCATCTTCAAAATCCAGTTTTCTAGCAATTGGTTGAGGGGGATTTAGACTTTCACTCTTGTGCTTCTTCAAATCCTTCCAGCTTCTACTGACTTTCTGGTTTCAAAGCCAGTCACACTATTTTTAGGCGTTTGTTGCAGCAGCACACCATTTTCAAGTCCCAAACACTGTATTTGTTTTCTGTTGTGGGTGATAAAGTATCTCAAGATTTCCTTGGGTCAGGAGTTTGGACATGGCTTACCTAGGTTCTCTGCTCAGGGGCTTCACTAGCAAAAATCAAGGTTTTAACTAGGGTTTGACCTCGTATGAATCTCAGGGTCAATACACCTGGAGTTCACTTTTTGATTACTCATACCAGCTTTGTCTGAGTTCTTTGGATGCAAAACCAAGCAATTGCCACCTCTTCACTATTCCTGTAGTATTAGGGTATTTTAGGACTCTCGGTTTCTGATTTAATGATACTGAACATATAAGTATGAAAGTAATGATAATCAAAACCATCCATGTTGTAAGAATTGGGCATTGAATTGAAAAATAATTAAAATTAAATACAAATAAATAAAAATTAAAAGTTATTATAACCACATATATGATAGTTAATTTGTTCATGAATTAATAGGTGGCTTGTTGCTGATCCAATATCATGTTAGAAATACTTATTTAAGGTTAAACAGCATTAAAATATCCAAATTTATGTGCAGTTTAACATTACAAACACAACTTTTCACGTGGAGGATTGCCCTTTCTGCTGTTTAAATTCAGTTATTGGAATGCTGAATGAAACCAAGTATAGTAAAGATGGTTAGCAAATTACATGAGTAAATATTGGATGAAGAAATAGTTATTGGATATGAGTTTTCCTTGGAGGAGGACATGACTTCAGGAGAAAAGCTTACTTCAACAGACATCTTCTACACATTTTTTTTCTTACTGACACTCTTACAGAGAGCTTCTGATTTTTAAAAATAAAAACTTGAATTCTTATTTTTATTTGGCCTGGTTCTATAAAAATGCAATTAGAAACTTACAACAAAAGATTCTAATATTATGTTATTATGCTGCCACATAATATTAGGTTTTGCTGTTGTTATTTATGGACAACCTGTAGAGACTTTAGTTATTGTGATTATATTATAAACCTGTAAATTGGAGAATGAATTGAAATGAAGAGCTCTGCAAAATAACATAGAAAATTTTGAAGTACTGACCTATATAATAAATGAGAATACATTTTATACAACTACGTGTATATTTTAACACATTCCTTCTCCAGTTAAGAGTGTACTTTATTATCATTTCAAGAGCTCAGACATGAAAATGAATACTGCTGAAATTTTCTGTAAAATAATTGTTGCATTTTAAAACATTAGGCACACACAGATTGATAAAGGAGACAAGATAGTGTGATTTCGAGTGAAGTGAAATATGTTTCTTAGTAGAAGTAAATATTATAAATTCTTTTTCAAAAGTGTTTGAATGGATTGTTTCATCGCATTTAAATAAATGTGTACAATGCAGGAAATTGAATTGTTTATTGGTGACATTTCCTAATTGACAGATTTTTGTCAATATGCTAAGAACGATTATAACTTAATTTTCTTTTGTCAGATATTAAACAGGTATATATGGAGACTGTATCACACTTAGAGTCAGAGCTGTGCATTGGGCTCTATGCACTGCACAGGGTGCTGCTTATCCTATGATAGCAATAGAGCCAAGATAAAATGATCAGCCATATGCTTTTTGCCTTATTTCCAAAGAGCCTATATTAACCTTAGCAGAAAATGTGAGCTATGTATAAATAGGTCCCCACATGCTTACACATGATTTTCCATAGAGTAGAATATTCTAATAACTCAATTTTTAAAATTATTTATTGGAAATCTTTGCTGCTTCTCACCCCAAATCATGTGAGCATGGGTTGCAGTATACGTATTCTGCATTAGTTATGATTAACACCAGTTCCTAATGACAGCCCACCTGAACACTGTATCATCACTAGTTCCTGGAATTAAACTTGGAAATCAGTCACATCAGATATTATTTACCTCTTAGGTTTAGGAAGGTCATTTTGGAAAAGGTCCATGGAGGTGTTCTAGTAACCCTGAAGCTTATGAGTACTATGTGTTCTAATAGAATCTGAAAGTTTTGCCCTGATAAGTAGATAGAGGATGATGATGATAGATAGATAGATAGATAGATAGATAGATAGATAGATAGATATAGATATAGATAGATTAGATAGATAGATATAGATATAGATTAGATAGATAGATAGATAGATAGATAGATAGATAGATAGATAGATACCACCAAGCTACTACAAATCTCGTTTTTCTCTTAGTACTTCCAGAACATCACAGCCCATTTCCTACTTTTCTCATCTTAGTGATTGCTATTTCTCATTTCCCTGACTTTAAAGGACTCAGTCCTTAAATTTCATTCCTAGCTAACCCCTTCCAGACACTTCAGACTCTCTTCAACTCCAGATTTTTTTCTCTTAGATACCAGTCATCTATCTGGTATCAGACATTTCTACTTTGATGAACATTGACACATCTTAACTTCTGTCTTTATAGCACTTAGGATAACCTGATATACAATATATATTTGCCTATTTGGATGTATACTTTTCTCTCGTCCACCCCTCCCAGCATTCCCAAAATAAAAGTACCATGAGGGCAGTGTCTTTTGTCTCTTTTGTTATGTGTTTTATTCCTAGTATAAATAATAATGTTTGGCACATAGTAGATACTCAATAAATAATTGCTGAATGACTGACATACTCCTAAAGTATTTGAGGCATCTGTTTGAACTCTGTAAGTATAATTTTTATCAGTTTTAGGAAATAGAAATCATATATCAAATCACATTGTCAACTAAGGACATAGTAAGCTGATTTGGGCTAAGAAGGTCAGAGAATAAGCATAATTCTTATGCTCCTGCTTTTGGGTTCTGAAAGGGATTATTATCTTCTGAGAACACATTTTTACCTCTTAGTTTTCTTCTTTTAATATTGACTTTCCAATGTTAACACTTCGATCCAATGAGCATTATGTTGTGTATACATACAACATATGTATTATTTGGTATAATGCATGTAATGTATACATTAGGGATTATATTCAAATTTTAATTTATTGAAATATCTAATAGTCACAATTCTAGAACAATATTTTTTTTTATTGATTTATAATACTCCCTTGTTAATCATATTATACTTTAGGTTATACTGAACCTTGTTTCTTGGATTTCTATTCTGATCTTTCATATTCTCTTTGTTTGAAAGTGCAGTAGTTATTAAAATCATAAAACATTAAAGTTATTAAAATAACTTATAAACATTAATATTATGTAAAATCACTAAAATAGTTTATATTTAAATTTTGACCATGTTTAAGGCATAATACTAAGTGTTTAAATAATTTGTAACACTGAAGTTAAAACTTCTTTATGTCTTGACGTACCAAGGTCAAAGAACAAGACTAAATTGCCCATATCTGCATGGCTAACACATGACGGAGCGAAAATTCTAACTGGACATAGTTTCAAAATGTCATGCCCTAAAAAGGAAAAAAAAACTCGCAGTTAAAACTTCTCAAAAGTTTATCCTTCAAAAATGTATTTGCTCTCCAAACTCAGTTCTGTTTAATGTATAACATAATAAATATGTTTTAATTATGCATAGATTTTTATGTGTTGAAATATGTTTTATATTTTTGTTTTATTTTTATGCAGGACTCAACCACAGCAATATGTAAGAAGAACACACACCAAACATTCCTGAAGTGATTTAAAAGGTAAAACTTATAATTTCTCTTATAAATTATTAATTTATAAATTTCTGTGAAAACATTTCTGTAATAAATTTCTGTTAAAATATAGAAATGTGAAAATTGTTGTCATAATTTCTCTTAAGGATCATCTAGAATTACACTGAAATATTTAGAAATTTAGCATCTTCTGTGTTTTAAAATCACTCTTTAAGAAACTCAACTTTTGTTTATATACGGGGGGGATACATGTGCAAGTTTGTTATGTGGGTATATTGTACCCAGGTAGTGATATTGTACCCAGTGGTTTTTCAACCCATCCTCCCTCTCCTTCCCTCCCTCTTCCAGTGGTCTTCCATGTCTTTTGTTCCCTTATTTATGTCCATGTGTGCTCAATTTTAGCTCTCATTTATAAGCGAGAACATGTGGTATTTGTTTTTTTTGTTGTTGTTGTTCCTGATTTAATTTGCTTAAGATTATGACCTTCAGTTCCATTCGTATTGCTGCAGAAGACGTGATTTTATTCCTTTTTTATGGCTGCATAGTATTCCATGGTGTATATGTACCACATTTTCTTTTATCCGATCTATCATTAATGGGCCCCTAGGCTGATTCCATGTCTTTGCTATTGTGCCTAGTGTTGCAATGAATATACAAGTGCATGTGTCTTTTGGTATAAAGATCTATTTTCCTTTGGGTATATACACAGTAATGCAATTGCTGGATTGAATGGTAGCTCTGTTTTAAGTTCGTTGAGAACTCTCCAAACTTCTTGCCACTGTGGTTGAACATAATTTACATTCTAACCAACATGAATAAGAGTTCTCTTTTCTTTACAGCCTTTCCAGGATCTGTTGCGAGTGTGGTAGCAGGTGTCATTCTTTTAGTTCCATGCTTAGTACTCCCTTAAGGACCTCTTGTAAGGCTGTTCTAGTTGAAATAAATTCCCTTAGCAATTGCTTATCTAACAAAGGTTTTATTTCTTCTGCACCTATGAAGTTAGTTTGGTGGGAAATAAAATTCTTGGTTGTATTTTCTTTTCTTTAAGAATGCTGAAAATAGGCTCGGTGCAGTGGCTCATGCCTGTAATCCCAACTTTAGGAGGATGAGGCAGGCTGATCACCTGAGGTCAGGAGTTCAAGACCAGCCTGGCCAATGTGTGAAACCCTGTCTCTACTCAAAATACAAAAATTAGCTAGGTGTGGTGGCACGTGCCTGTAATCCCAGCTGCTCAGGAGGCTGAGGCAGAAGAATCACTTGAACCTGAGAAGCAGAGGTTGCAGTGAGCCAAGATCGCACCACTGCACTCTAGCCTGGGCGACAGAGCTAAACTCCATCTCAGAAAAACAAAAAACAAAAAACTAATGCTAAAAATAGGTGTCAGTCTCTTCTGGCTTGTAAAGTTTTTGGTGAAATGTCTACTACTAGCCTCATGGGTTTTTGTACATGACTTTGTACATGATTTGACCCTTTTCTCTAGCTTCTTTTAAGAACTTTTTCTTTTGTGATGAACTTGGTGAATCTGATGACTATGTGCCCTGGGAATTTTCATCTTGTGTAGTATCTAGCTGAGCTTCTCTGTATTTGTTGGATTTACATGTCAACCTCTAGGGAAATTAGAGAGATTTTTGTGGACTGTATCTTCAAATATATATTCAAGCTGCTTATTCTCTCCCCTTCACTCTCAGGAATGCCAATGGGTCATAGATTTGTTCTCTTTGTATAATCCCATATTGCTTGGAGATTTTGTTTAACTTTTTACATCCTTTAAAAATTGTTGTCTGACTGAGTTAATTCCAAGAACCAGTCTTCAAGCTCTGAGAGTCTTTCCTTGGTTTGGTCAATTCTACTGTTAATTCTTCTGATTATGTTATTAAATTCTTGCAGCGAAAAGTTCAGTATGGTTCTTTTCAAAAAAATGGTTATTACATCATTCAGCTCTTGGATCATTTTACTGGATTCTTTGGATCCCTTGGATGGGGTTTGAATGTTTTCCTGAATCTCGATGAGTTTCCTTAGCATCCAGATTTTGAATTTGGTGTCTATCATTTTAATTATGTCAAACTAGTTAAGTTCCATTGCTGGGGATCTAGTGGACATGTTTAGAGATAAGCAGACACTCTCACTTGAATTTCCAGAATTATTCTGCTGATTCTTCCTCATCTGGAAGAATTGGTGTTTCTTTACCTGTGGTGTATGTTGAGTATAGTTAGCTGGTTATGTTTCTGGATACTTTCAGAGGGCTAGTTCTCTGTACAAGATCTTTATGTGTCAGTGAATTCTTGTGCGTAGTTTCACAGGTGTGCATATTAGCAAGATAATTTTTGGTATTGTAGTTTGGGATACAACCTAGTAGATGATACTTTAGTGTAATGGCTGGTAGCTAGGCTACGACCCCGCTGCATGAGATGGTTGCATCTAATCAGCCATCTTATCCTCCCAGCCCTAAAATTACTCTTTTAAGGAATATTATTTAACCTGTTGTTTTCTCAAATGAATTAAACATTTTCTTATTGGTACACTTTTTTTTTTTTTTTGAGGTGGAGTCTCGCTCTGTTGCCCAGGCTGGAGTGCAGTGGCACAATCTCGGCTCACTACAAGCTCTGCCTCCCGGTTCAGGCAGTTCTCCTGCCTCAGTCTCCCGAGTAGTTTGGACTACAGGCGCCCACCACCACGCCCGGCTAATTTTTTGTAATTTTAGTAGAGACTGGGTTTCACCATGTTAGCCAGGATGGTCTCCATCTCCTGGCCTCGTGATCCACCCGCCTCGGCCTCTTAAAGTGCTGGGATTACAGGTTTGAGCCACTGCGCCTGGCTTGGTACAGTTTTTAAATGTCATAAGACATAGGACCAGCAAAGTTGCATTGACATTATGCCAACTTTTAGAGGTGTTACTAGAATTTTGTTGTAGTTCAAATGTAGAGATATAACTGTTCCTATTATAATCATTTACCTGTGTAAATCTGTTTTACTGATAATGTTTACTAACACAAAAGCCCTTATCATTGAATACCAACTAATTAGAATAGGTGTCAATATTGAAAAATATAAATTGATAGTTGATAAAATATACCTTTCACTATTTTGATGAGTGATTTTTTTTTTTGTTTTTTGCTTGAGACGGAGTCTTGCTCTGTCTCCAGGCTGGAGTGCAGTGGCGTGATCTAGGCTCACTGCAACCTCCATCTCCTGGGTTCAAGCAATTCTCCTGCGTCAGCCTCATGAGTAGCTGGGACTAAAGGCGCGTGACACCATGTTTAGCTATTTTTTGTAGTTTTAGTAGAAAGGGGGTTTTACATGTTGGCCAGGATGATCTCGATCTCTTGACCTCGTGATCCACCCGCTTCAGCCTCCCAAAGTGATTAATATTTTTTATATACAATTGCCTTGCATAATAAAAAACAGCTGCATAAGTATTTGAATTTTTATCCAAAAATGAAATATAAGAAAGCAAGTATTAAATCAAATATACTATTTGAACTTACTTTGTGTAAAGTACACTTCATCACACATATTCTGTATAGTTTCCTAACTTTTTAGATTAGTATGTATATGTGGTATGGAATTCTCATTATTTGTATAAATGAAAAAAATTAAAAGTGCTGGTATTGCAAAACATTAGATATTCTGAAATCAAATCTATTTTTTCATGTAATGTGCTCATTATTATTTTTGAACACTAATTCGAAATACGGATCTTTCCTTTTGGTAATATATGAAATGCAATGCAGCAACAGCAAAATATAAAACAAATTACAATCCATTCAATCCAAAGATACAAGGCCATCCACTTTTTAACTGTAGCTCCCTCCTGCCTCATCCCCCACCACTGCATGTTTCTTCAATGCTCCTCAAAATACTCCAACCTTGATCACATTACAAACTCTTAGCAAGGTTGAATGTTTCTATTACATAGGCTCCGAACGTATCCCTATTGCAAATACAATTTTTTTGTTTGAAAATACTTTTTGGATGCAGGAAAACATGTTGTAACAATAAACAAGATATAAAAAGCATATTATGAATGATTTTGTAGCATACATGGCTTAATTATCTAATCAATCAATCATGTTATTACAGATAAGCATAATTTTATCTATCGGTGTGAGCATACTTCTTCATTATGGCAAAAATACAGTGGGTGGGTGTGTTTTATGAAAAAAATTGCATCAACCTTCCTGTCCCAGAATGCAAATGAAAAATTCATAACTTTAAAAATCAAAATATTAATTATGATTTATTATTAAATTATTTATTATGTTTAAATTTTACAGCACCATCCCTAAGTCTGTAGGTAATTGTACACAGAATTATATTTATACCAAACATTTTTTTCTGCATGTTAGAGCCAAGTTTCATAGCACAATTTCAGAAAGGGTTATAGCAGAGCTTGTAGAACATCACAAATTTTGTCTTATAAGTTAAAGCTCAGTTACCGCTCAGTTTTTATGTTAGTTCAAGTTTGCATGGCTTTAAGTCAAATTAACAGAGTTACATGCAAGGTAAAGGGGAAGAATTTGATGGCACTGTTCACTTACTGAATTTTTATCTAAATGCATTAGTCTGGCTGGGCACCATTGCTCACACCTGTAATCCCAGCACTTTGGGAGGCCAAGGCGGGCGGATCACTTGAGGCCAGGAGGTGGAGGCCAGCGTGGTCAACACGGTAAAACCCTGTCTCTACTAAAAATACAAAAATTAGCTGGGTGTGGTGGCATGCGCCTGTAATCCCAGCTACTCAGGAGGCTGAGGTAAGATAGCGTTCTTGAACCCAGGAGGCAGAGGTTGCAGTGAGCCGCAAGACGGCACCACTGCACTCCACCCTGGGCAACAGAACAAGATTGAATCTCGGAAAAAAAAAAAAAGCCGTGGGCCTTGGCTCACGCCTGTAATCCCAGCACTTTAGGAGGCTGAGGTGGGCAGATCACGAGGTCAAGACATCGAAACCATCCTGGCCAACAAGGTGAAACCCCATTTCTACTAAAAATACAAAAATTACCTGGGCGTGGTGGCGGGCGCCTGCAGTCCCAGCTACTCAGGAGGCTGAGGCAGGAGAATCGATTGAATCCGGGAGGTGGAGGTTGCCGTGAGCCTTGATCGCACGGCTGCACTCCAGCCTGGCGACAGAGCAAGACTTCGTCTGAAAAAATAAATAAATACAATAAAATAAAATAAAATAAAATAATTGTCAGACTCCAACATTACTGAAACATTTTTAAAGGAAATAGAACAAAAACAAAACAAAACAAAATGTGGAATAAAAGATTTTACACAAATTGTCTTTGTAAATTAAGCCCTAACCATGTCTTTCTGTTGACTTTACATTAAATCTCACGTAATCTTTGGCTCTTTTAAGTTATTCTTGAAGTGGCATTGTAAAATATAACATTCTGAGAGCTTAAATATCAAGAGCGTTCAATCAGTGAAGACGGACTTGATGTTAATATCCCTGAAAAAGGAAATTTTTTCTACTATTTTGGTTAGTCATGTTTGTAATTTTCATCTCAATTTACAACCTTAAAAAAAAAATCACTAATGTGGGAGCCAGCAGTTTCCTAGTTAAGGATGTGGGCTTTCATTTCTGAAGAATGTTCAGTGTTCTGCTCATTTATAACCGATAACAGTAAATATTTCATCAAAATTTTCTCCAGACAAAAAATTCTCAAAAAGGCACATTTTCACTTTAAATTAATGATTGATTTGTCTTTACAATAGAATTCAAAAGATGCTTGTTAATTTTTTTAGCGAAGTAGAGCCATAAACTGCATTATAAGTTTTAAAGGAATAGGCCGGGCGCGGTGGCTAACGCCTGTAATCTCAGCACTTTGGGAGGCCGAGGCGGGCGGATCAGGAGATCAGGAAATCGAGACCACGGTGAAACCCCGTTTCTACTAAAAATACAAAAAATTAGCTGGGCGCAGTGGCGGGCGCATGTAGTCCCAGCTACTCGGGAGTTTGAGGCAGGAGAATGGCGTGAACCCGGAAAGCGGAGCTTGCAGTGAGCCAAGATCGCGCCACTGCACTCCAGCCTGGGCGACGGAGCCAGACTCCGTCTCAAAAAAAAAAAAAAAAAAGTTTTAAAGGAGTTAATAGTTATTTCATAATTTAAAAGACTTTCCCAAGTTTAGTAGGCAATTAAATAAAAAAAATTATTTATTTAAAAGAAATGAATGTCAGTACATAATTTATACAGATTTATACTAAAAACTTACACCATTTTGATGAAGTTTTAAAAATAATTTTAAAAAATCACATAGTGAATTTTGCTTGATCACATTAGTTAATATTTGCTCTTCCCTTTTGTCTTCAGAAAAATGCTGAATACTAACGTATCTATTTTTGTACAGTTGATATTAGAAACAAAGATAAATACTTTGCTGTACTCTTCCAATAATACTTTGTTTTTCTTTGTGTTTATTTCTATATGACTTTCTTAATCCAATAGGTATTCCCTATGTTACTACATAAAAAAATCAAGCCTATTGTATAACCTCACACATGGCAGTATGTAATAGGCTGTAATTCTGTAGTCATTAATATTTATTTAGTGCATCCAGTAAGTGACTGGTGTTTGTAAACTCATTTACTCCTGAAAATTACACTGTGATATAGGTGTGATTACTTTCTAGAAGAACTGTGGATAAAATTGAAATGGTGTTATTTTAAAATATCAACTAAAACAAAAATAATCATATTAAGTTCAACGTTCACTTACGCTTGTATTTTTAAGTACAAAGCAGTGAAACTTGTCAAATGCCATCCAACAATCAGCATGGAGCCTCTGCCTGGAGAAGGTCACACAGGGTTGACTTATTTTTGTTTGGTTTGAACTGGTAAAAACTCTGGTTTCTAGATAGAGTTGTTGAGAGGTATATACTCTGTTTCCTAAATAAGTAGCTCTGGAAATGGCACCAGAGAATTCTCTGTTTATGAGAAAAGTGGCCCTCAATTGCTTCTGCTGCTGCTAGTTTGGGTGCAGAGGTCCATGGCAAGGAGAATTTGTGCTTGTGTCTCAGATAAACGTTTTCCCTTGTCACATAGCCATGGTAGATTTATAAAGACTTGTTATCCTCTGGGGACAGAATCAAGCTGACAGTTTATGAGAAAGAATGTGATTATGCACTTTCAAGTATCTTGCACATTTGTTGATGAACAGTATTATTTATGTTGCTTAAAGTCAAGCGTCTCTTTTGCTTACTCAACAGTGTCAGCTGTTTGAAACATGTCTCATTGAAGAAATAACCCAGATCCAGTCAGCAGTAAATCTATCACCTCAGTATTTTAAGTCTCACCAAAATCTTCAATTTCTTTGAAAAGTAACCTTCTATGAGACTTCAAAAAAATTCACTGATCACACACTTCACATTTAATATAAATTAATGGAAAACTAGTGTGTGTTTATAAACAAATAATGTTTATAAACAAATAATGTTTATATTTTTGGAAGATTGTGAAGTAAAATAATTATTTATTAGAAAAATGTGGATAGATATTTTAGCGGTATAGTCTTGTTTGAGCTAATTGCAAGTTTTCTCATAAATTTTCTTGTTTCTAAATATTCTGTGATCTTCCACTTTAATTAAAATTCTTTATAACTTTTTCTACTACTAATTATTTAACTACTGTCTATTATTGACAAATCAGAGTGGCAAAATGTTTTGTTTTAAACTATTAGACTTGTCGTTTTCCTAAAAGTATATCTTTTTTTTTTTTTTGATGGTCTCGCTCAGTTGGCCAGGCTGGAGTTCAGTGGCGTGATCTCCGCTCACTGCAACCTCTGCCTCCCGGGTTCAAGTGATTCTCCTGCCTCAGCCTCCCTAGTAGCTGGGATTACAGGTGCTCGCCACCATGCCCAGCTAATTTTTCTGTTTTTAATAGAGATGGGGTTTCACCATGCTGGCCAGGATGGTCTCGATCTCTTGACCTCGTTATCCACCCTCTTCGCCCTCCAAAGTGCTGGGATTCCAGGCGTGAGCCACTGTGCCCAGCCCATCTTTCATTCATCTATTACAGAATACCAATTTCATCTTACCTAGTCTGCTGTCTTAACAACTGTAGTTAACTAACCATATCAAGGAAAGTGTCTTTACCATATTTATTTTTACATTTTACTTTTTTGCCTGCTCTATTGAACCCGCCTTCCCCCAACGCTAGTTAACATTACTTAGCAAAAGATAGATTCATATATACTAATTATATTGAACTAAGGAGGGAAAGTAATGAAGGGCCAATTTTATAGAATATACCTCCAGAAATACTCATGGAGTATCAGGAGGCTGAGATCTGATGAGGGGTAGGGAAGGAACAGCATCTTTATTCTTGGTCCATTTGCATGAACTGGTTTATAGGATTAACAAAATGTTAGGCTGCATGGTTGGGAAGGCATTAATTGTGAAGGAATGAACTGTGGTTGATATGGCTCCTGTGGATGAGGAGATGGGAGAAACCCAGAAAGAAGGATATCAGGGGTGAGCTGAGCATGAGGAAAAGAGCTGAGTGGCCAGGAGTTGTAGTAGCTGATTAACTTATCATGTGATGTTGCCTTGATTTTGAAAATCAAGGAAAGCAAGATTTCCCAAATCCTAGGTATTTTCACGTTATGCATAAAAATATGAGATGCCAATTTCAAACCAATTTATTATGTGATTTGGATATACACTTTCATTTAATATTTAGAATAATCCAGTTAAACAGGTATCATGTTTGTTTTATGGATGAGGAAACTAACTTGATTAATTGTGAGTTCTTCTGGAACTGATTCCTTGCTCTTAACCATCATGAATGTGGGATGTATATAGTTTTATTCACCCAGAAATGCATCATGGTTGAGGTGATCTGGTAATAAAAGCCATTGGTTTCTTCTTAATTATTAATACATTATCACCTTGCTTGCATTTTTACTTCCTGCATTTTTCTCTCAAGTAAAATAGAAGAAATCCTATTTCAAATACCTTCAAAGAATGTTCAAAATGTTGCTTCTTTATGAATTTTTTCCTGCCAAGAGTTTTATACCTTTGATTAAATTCTCAACAGATCTGCTACTTAAGAGAGTTTTGAATAAATAAAAACAACAACAAAGGGACAGACACAAATCATACTGAAATATGGATCATTTGGAAAACACAGCTGTGTTTGTAACTGGTTTACTAATTACAGTAAGCCATCATTGATATACAAAAATAATGAATAGTCACTAGAATAAAGTTTGTGCAACTGAGAGAGGATTTTTGTAAGGCAGTTTTATAAAAGAATAGCATGGCCTCTATACACATTTTCTGACTTAATTTCTGTGTATTTAATTTGATAGGTTATATAATTAACTCAAAGACAAACTGTGTAGTAAGTAGTTGTTTGGGCCTACTACTTTTGTATTTAGCAACACCTTATAAATCTGTAGATAACATTTTCCATAATTTTATATGCTACTGCTTTCTTCTCTTTCCATAAATTGTGTTAGTCTTTCTTCAGCTAGCCATCAATCAACATGGTCCTCCATTAAAACAAGGACAATAATAATCACAGCATCTTAGCATCACACTGTCCCTTTCTGCTTAAGGGCTTGCAAAGCAAAAATAATGTTAACATTAGCTCTTGCTACATTAGGTATATATTACTCCCTTCTGAAAATCTGTATCATAGCCCAGTTAAGATTAAAAGCTACTTAGACCGTATTTTCCAAGGAGTGACAACAAATACTAAGGATTTCTGTGCTACGATAGTGCTCTACAGGTTTTTATTGTGCATTATATGCGTGTTTTTATCTGTGGGATGGGTGTATTTTAATAGGGGGCACTGACTTATCTCAAATCATATCCTTCAACTTTATGAGCATTTTTGAGTAATTACAATGCCAAGCTCTGTGCCAGGCACTGCAATTTAGGTTAGTGATTTCTTTGATTGTTCTCAAAATCTGATAAGAAAGGTATTACTTTTCTGATTTCTTCAGAGAAGAACTTATTAAACAACTCAATCTAGATCAAGTGGGCATTCACACTCAGGTTTTCTGGCTATAATTTTAGAACCTTCTCTCGTATCACAACTGGGCTGTTTGACAGCTATTTTCTTTTTGCCTTACCCTGTGCTGTAATTCCTGTTGTACCTCAATAAATACATTGTTTTTCATAATATTTGTTCTTGGATTCGAATTCAGGCATATTTATGGGGATATAAAAATTATTTAGAACCTCTTTTAATACAGCTTCACTCGCTTCAAACTGGAATGTACTACAATATAATGCCATCTTTTTCAACATTATTTCAGAAATGGTGTATCCAGATTGTTTTGTATGAAGGTAAAATAAAGTTTGGGTCTAATTCCAGTGTGAAAGAGGGTTTTATTTATTAAGCCTGCTCTGCAAGGAAAAGAAAAGCCATTTTATGGAACTGAGGACATATCTACTAAAAAATGGCTGTTAGCTTCTGATTTAATGCAACTCTTGGGTGCCAGTAAATCAGCAAGAGGGATACCAAGTCAAATATAAGATTTTTAAGTTTGGAGGTTTCTTGTGAACTATTATTTTTTGCAGTTAAACTCAGACATTAAATCTGTTGTTTAAAGGCTGAATAGAATAAAGAAAAGACAAACTAGATATGTTTGTTTCTTTCTCTCTCTTTCCTTGATTTAGGAGATTGTTTCGCTAGGATCTTTATTTATCTTACTGGCATATAATTTTTCAAGTTGAATGCAGAGGAAAAGACATTACAAGCAACAACATGTATTTGATAAAATAATACATTATGTAAAATCACGTACAATTCAAATTTTGAAAATCATAAACTGTCAAGACAACATGTAATATTTTCAACTATTTATCATAATCATACTTTATTATTTTATTTTTACGAGTCCAAAACATGAAATTGTCAATTTTTTAGGCTTAAGTTATTACTTAAATTTTTAAAAACAAACCAATAAGAAGTCAAGATTTTTTGAGAAATTTGGAAGAGGAGGGTTTGTTCAAATATATTTGGTTGTTCTTTTCTACTGTTGCAATGATGAGGTTAGTTCAATATGGGCATATGGTCATATGAGCTGGCTGGAGACATTGAGTTCAAGACATTGCCGGACAATGATGGCCACGAATTATCATCATTACAAGATGATAAGTCTAATAATCTCCCTGCAGAACTCATTATTATGTCAGAAATAGTTTTTTGAACAGAACAAAATGTGTAGCTCATGCTTTTGTGTCACTGCTTTCTTTGACAGTCTTATTCTGAAAACTTCTTTATCACATTAAGTTAGATCATGCAACATGAAATTTCAAACGTAAAATTCAGCCACCTTCAGCGGAGGTTGTTATAAAATCATTTGTATGTGACAACTTTTTGTTGGTGATATTTATTTGTCTTTTTCAATCATGTGTTAAAATCATAATATTTGGCATATGTATCTTCTAAGCAAAATATATAAATACTATGTAATACTCAATATTTCAATCAGTCTTCATACATTTTTAACTCAGGAATGTCAAAAATTTTCAACTGGAAGTCCAGAGGTCTGAGCATACAGATCTGTCTGCTTTTTGACTCTTATGAGCTGGGTGACCTTGTGTAAATAGTGTAGTTTTTCTGGGCCTCTGATTCATTCATTATATGATAATTAGTGGTGGGACTGAAGTGGAGGTTCCCAAGTGCCAATCCTTGAGCTAGTGCCTTTCCATTATAAAGTTTCACTAGTCTAGGCTACGATGATAAATATAATTGCTGGGTTTATTGTAATAGTGTATTTTTTTCATTTATGAGTTATGCTTTTATAATATTTTAAAACATTAAATTGTATAATCATAAAAGTTTAAAAGACCATAATAAAAAAGTTGGCTTTTTGGGTGGCTAGGACTCTTTTTTGGAACAACATAAATGTAAACATACATTTTGGAGACAAAGATATTTCTATTTCACAGTGAGCTAGATGATAACGTAGAATCACTGATGATTTTATTAAATGTGATAATGGTGTCATACTGTTCATCATGTGAAAAAATATCTTTGTTTTCTAGTGATTCATGCTAATTTATTTAGATATAAATTTCTTGATATATAGGTTTGTTATAAAATAATTTGTTAAAATATGTGAATAAAACATATTTGCCACAATGTTCAGTTAAATCTGAATTACAAATAGAATGTGATTGTCCACTAACAATCCTTTATGTAGGATTTTGCTGCTAATTGACTGCCCAAATTGGGACTAGTTAGGTAACTTTACGAAGTTCTAACACATTAAATGTGAACAAAAGTGAGATGTCCTCTTCCAGGCACAGCCTATGGACAACTCCTATGCCTGCTTCTCCAGGCAGCTTCAAATTCTGGCTATCTAACTAGGAGAGAGGCTACACCCAGGAAGACCTTAGAATCCATTTATTGAATAGAACAAAGGTTTGATACACTGAGTCCCTGAGCCACTGGATAGAAGAGGGCTAACCCACTTATCTACTTACTTGCCCAATACTTTCATGTAAGCAACAATTAAACATGAATTGTATTTGAACCATTGTAAGATTTAGAATTAATCTTACTACAAAAGCTGACCTTATCATAAGTAATACAGTGATGATTGTTTTCTTGCTTGATTTCAATGAAGAATTTATTAAAAATGGCAAAGTAGAATGGTTTCAGTTTGAAAGACAAGAGAAAGATTAGGTCAGAAATAAAGCATAGAATATTTAAATATTGTTATGGGATCATGTTTTGCTGTCTACGCAGCTTCAGTGGATTTTTCTAATTAAAAAAATGGTTTTAAAGCAAACACAGCTGTAAAAAATACTTTTCATAATATCTTTATTTGTGAAAATAGACTGGTAATTCTTGGATAGCTATTCCATTTACATATATATATATATATATATATATATATATATATATTTTTTTTTTTTTTTTTTTCTCAATGAAACCCAAAACCTAGAATCAGCCTTAAAAGTGGGGGAAGAAATCCTGTCATTTGGGACAACTTGGATGAATCTGAGAGACAGTATTACAGAAGTAAGCCAGGGACAGGAAGACAAATATCATATGATCTCATTGATGTGTGCAATCTTTAAAAGTTGAACTCATAGAAGTATACAGTACAGTGATGGTTACCAGAGGCTGCGGGCTGAGGGAGTGGACAGGGAAAAGGGAGATGTTGTAGTAAATAATAATGCATTGTATATTTCAAAAATGCTAAAACAGTACATTTTAAATGTTTTTGCCACAACCAAATGATAATCATGTTAGGTGATAAGTTTGTTTATTATCCTAATTTAACCATTCCACGTTGCAAACATATATCAAAATATGATTGTACCTCATAAATATATACAATTATTATTATGATATTCAGAAAAGAATAAAATTTAAAAAACTTTTATTTCCATTGTAAAGTTATATTTTACATCTCCTCATAATTTAAAACTCACCCAACCAAAACTTTACGGGAGAAAATTATTGTTTTTAATTTTGCCTTTATTTATCCTATGTGTACTTGACACGTGTTGTAGCTTTCATTTCCTCAACTTTTTATGCCTATTTTTTCCAGAAATCAGATTTAGCTACAAATATTGAGAGTTTGCACAGTGCCTCTGACTAAGCAATATTTATATATATATATATATATATATATATATTTTTTTTTTTTTTTTTTTTTTTTTTTTTTTTTTTGCGACAGTGTCTCCCTCTGTCGCCCAGGCTGGAGTGCAGTGGCGCGATCTTGGCTCACTGCAAGCCCCGCCTCCCGGGTTCACGCCATTCTCCTGCCTCAGCCTCCCGAGTAGCTGGGACTACAGGCGCCCCCAACCACGCCTGGCTAATTTTTTGTATTTTTAGTAGAGATGGGGTTTCACCATATTAGCCAGGATGGTCTCCATCTTCTGACCTCGTGATCCACCCGCCTTGGCCTCCCAAAGTGCTGGAATTACAGGCATGAGCCACCCCACCGGCCGATTTCTATATCTTAATACATATATATTCGTCTCTGAAGAGTTACAAATAATCATCCTTGTGGAGGTAGAGCCTCTCGTTTGCCATCAAAGCACCTCTGCAACATCATCCCTAAAAGTCCATAGAGCTCTTTCAGCCATTAACCCAAGCATGTGCACACACACACACTCACACCATGGTCAGGCACTCCACCAAGCCTCTCGTCTGCTGTTAGGACTGGCGTAATATGGAGAATATATGCTTGAAGCTAGGTTTTGATGTCAGAGAGATCTGAGGCCTGGGTTCAAACCCCAGTTCTAGTAATTATTTGCTGCTAAAGTTAAGATTATGCCTAGTCTCACCTATTTATAAAAAAAGTTGTTTTGACACTTTTACAAGAAGTTAATAACGTAATACTTGACATATATTAAGGAATTCCATAAATAAGACACTTTTTTATATTTTTGTTAATATCCATTACACAGAGGAAGACTGTAAATGTAATGTTTTGTTTTCTCATATTTTTGAAATGAGGATAATTGCTTTGAAATTGTTCTAATTTGGTAATTTATTTACATAAATAAAAAAGAAAAATATAATAATTGCCATTTTCACCATTTGATGAATATATAAATCTGTCTGTAACTCTACTCTTTCAGCTTTATTCATGTTTTTTCTATATCATCAAACTTTTTCAGAATACATTTCTCTTCCTAAGGTGGTCTCTGTTCCTAAGGTTCAGTGGTTCTTTTTTTTTCCACCCAAATAAGCAGCAAAAATAAAAAGCAGAACTTGAGAATAAAACATTAGCTTACTGAGCCTTTAATAGATTATACATCCTCAGTGCTCACTGGGTAGAGCTTCTAGCTATGTAAGAAAGCATGGCTTTAATGAAACTTTACAGATATTAAAATAGATTCAAGAAGAAAAGAGAATAATTAGGAAATATTGTGAATATTTTGCTTTAGAAAGAATATATTTCAAAATGTGTCTGAACTATACATTCAAATATTATTGCATACTTGCAAGTCTTGAAGCAATTCATTTAAAACAGAATTGAAAGAAGGAAGTAATGAAATTTTGCTGAGGTATGTATAGAATTAGTAATCTATCAAGTCTGGTCTTTAATACTTTTAAAAATACATGTGTGATGCATTCTTCAAATTTATAAAATTTAGAAAATAAATTTATGCACACAATTTTCAGCCTATAAAAAACTATCATATATTTTGTCTCAATTGATACTTACAGAATGAATCAAAAATCATATTTTGATTTTTTGATCAAATCAGTTTCTAATTGCCAACTAACTTTTTTTAGTACTGCTAAAATTTAATTTGATAAAAACTACTGTATTAAGTCTAAACTTGGATATCCACTATTGTTTTGTTTTCCTTTAGCATTAGTAATCATATTATTCTTTTTTTTAATTATACTTTAAGTTCTAGGGTACATGTGCACAACACGTAGGTTTCTTACATATGTATACGTGTGCCGTGTTGGTTTGCTGCACCCATTAACTCATCATTTGCATATTATTCTTAACTACTTTTGTCTTTTTTGTTCTAAAATACATATATTATCTTCTAGTACATATTTTTCTATTATGCCACTTCAATTTAGTGTAATTCACTTAGTAAATTTTCGTTTTCGGAAGTCCATATTCTCTGTTTATTTTTTTTTTATTTCAACACTTTTTTACCTCATAACATGTGCATCATTGTAGCCAGATAATAATTTCTTAAGGCCCAGATCCAGGAGACTCTTAATTAAACAAAAGGCAAGCAACAGTGGTAGAAGTTAATAGAAGATAAAGATACATTTTGAAAGATTGTCAAGCATCTTCATATTCTCACTTAACTATAAATATTTTTAACATTATTAAAGTATTATTGACATGCATAAACTAAAAAATATTTAGAGTGCAAAATGTGATGCAATTTGAAATAAATATAGACATGAAGTCATCAGCACAAAGTAGTATATATTTTCACTATCTGAAAAAGCTTCTTTTATTTTGCAATTCCTTCATAATCCTTTCTGCCTTCTCATCTCCTTAACCTGTGTCTGGTAGTATAAATTACTTTGCATTTACCAGAACTTCTTTATTTATTTAATTTTTTGTTTTTTGGAGATGGAGTCTCGCTCTGTCACCCAGGCTGGAGTGCAGTAGCATGATCTTGGCTTGCTGCGACCTCTGCCTCCCGGGTTCATGCCATTCTCCTGCCTCAGCCTCCCAAGTAGCTGGGACTACAGGCGTCCGCCACCATGCCCAGATCGTTTTTTTGTATTTTAGTAGAGATGGGGCTTCACCGTGTTGCCCAGGCTGGTCTTGAACTCCTGAGCTCAGGCAATCTGCCTGCCTCGGCCTCCCAAAGTTCTGGGATTACAGGCATGAGCCACCACACCCGGCCTACTGGAGCATTTTATAAATAGAATTATTCAGAATATACTGTTTTTTTCCTAGTTCCTTGTATTAAGCATCATTATTATTTAGATATATCCATATGATAGCATGTATCAATAGTTCATTCTTTTTATTGCCAAATTATATTCCATTTATTTCACTTGGAAAACCAAGTATACCACAGTTTAATTGGAGCATAGTTTTCTTAGCATGTATCTATCAAGAGGTATTTGAGTTGCTTACAGATTTTTCCCATGATAAATAAACAGCTCTAAGCATTACTAGCCTTTATATGGAAATATTCATAGCCTTTATATGGAAATATTCATAGCCTTTATATGTTTAATCACAGCATAGTTTTTTGTTTGTTTAGCATGCATCTATCAAGAGACATTTGGATTGTCTACAGTGTTTGCCTATGTCTAATAGAGCAACTCTAAACATTCATAGCCTTTATATGGCCACATACTTTCTTTTCTCTTGTGTAAATGCCAAGGAGTGGAATAGCTACATCATATTTTTAACATATGTTTAACTGCTTTTTGAAGTGAATATACCATTTTACATCTCCACCAGTGGGGTATGAGAGTTCAAGTTCCTGTACAATTTTGTCAAAACTTGGTATGTTAGATCTTTTCAACTTTAGCCCTTTTAGCAGTTGTAAAAGTATCTCGTTGCAGTTTTATTTTGTATTTTCTTAACAATTAATCTCATGTGCATATTTGCCTACATATATCTTCTTTGGAAAAATGGCTGTTCAAATTATTCCCGAATTTGTACTGGCTTACTTCCTTATGAAGCTGAGATTTCTATTTAAATTCTGAATACAAGTTCTTTCTAAGAAGAATGGTTTGCAAATAATTTCTCTCAGTTTATCACGTGCCGTTTGATTTCTTGTCATATATCTCAGATAGATACATATAGAAATTATATTATTTTGAAGTTGAGCCTTATATATCTTTGCTTCACCCAAGATCACAACCATTTTATCTTATGTTTTATTGTGGGAGGGTTGACGTAGGTTTTCCATTTATGTTTATGACCCTCTTTGAGTTAATTTTTGTAAGGTTCAAGATATAGATCGATTTTTTTCCTAGAATTGTTTGTTACAATGATTACCATTTTCCAGTAATTGTCTTGGCATGTTTGTCAAAAATCAATTTCCCATATATAAATGGACCTATGTTTAGGCTGTCTATAGTGTTCTATTGATCTATTTGTGTTTATGTTTATGCCAATACCATAGTCTCTTATTTAATGTAGGTTAATAATAAATCTTCAAATCAGATAGTGTTATTTTTCTTTAGTTTTGTTATAGTTATTATGATTTGACTATTCCATATTCTTCAGATTTTCATGTGAATTTTATTTTTAGTTTGCCAGTTTCTAGGAAAAGTTTACTTGAATTTCAATTGGAATTGTGTTGCATCTGTAGATGAACTTGTGAAAAACTGATATCTTAAACGTGTTACATCTGACACAGGAGCAGAGTATTGCTCTCATTTTATTTAAGTGTTATTTAATTAGTCTCATCACTGTTTTATAGTTTTTGTAGTGCAGATATTTTATATATTTTATCAGATTTATCCTTAAATGCTTCATATTTTTAATTTTGTTATAAATGGCAAGACATTTTGTGTTCTGAGTCTTTGTTGATATCACAAAATAAATTGATTTTCTTTGTGTTTGATTTTATATCTCGCAAATTTACTTGTTATTCAGTATACTACTTTTTTATAGTTTCAATCAATTTTTCTACATGGATAATTATTTCACCTGTGGAAAAAAATAACTTTTTATTTCTTCTTTTCTAATTTGGTTGCCCAATATTCTTTTTCTTTCTTTATTTAATGGGCAAGAAACCCCTGTACACTATTGAATGAATTAATGAGAGCAAATATACCCCTCTTTTTCCTCTTCTTAGGGTGAAAGAAAAACATTGTATCTTTCACCATGAACTATAATTTTTCTTTTGGCATTTTGTAGATGCCCTTTGTCAGTTTGATGTAGTTCTCTTCTATTTCTAATTTCTTGAGAATTTTCATTAGGAATGTATAGTGGGTTTTATTAAAGCCCCTTTATAAAAAACTATATTGAGCTTTAGTAGTTTGTTATATGTGGAGTATCATTTTGATTGATTTTTTTCTGTGAGAAATCTAGCTTGCATTCCTGAAATAAGCTATCTTTATCTTAATGCACTGTCTTTTCTTTTCTTTCTTTTGGTTTGTAAGAGCTATAGGATTTGATTTGCTAGCATGTTATTTGAAACTGTTATATTTGATTTGTAATATCAGTGTCTGGTAATATATGTGTCTGGTAATATATTTGTCAAGGTAATATCTGTCTCATAAAATAAACTGAGGAATAATCACTTTCAAATTCATGGAAGAGTTTGTGTAGAATTTGTCTGATTTCTTCTTACAATATTTGGAAGAATTAACTCGTGAAACCTGTGTCTAGATTTCCTTTGTTGAACTTTTTAAATGCAAATTCAATTTGTTTAATAGATATTGGGACGTTAAATTCCTTGATTTCTTCTTCTAAGATATTTGGTAGTTTCTGTCTTTCATAGAATTTATTTAATCCAAATTCTTAAATTAATTGACATGTAATTGTTTGTAGTATGTCTTTTTGTTGTCCTTTTAATAACTTCAGTGATGCCATTATCTCATTCTTGATATTGGCAATCTGCAACTTGTCTTTTTTCCCCATATCAATATAATAGTATATAAAGAAAATCTTGATTGCTTTAACCTTTGAAACATAATATTTCTGGGTATAGGATTCTTGGTTGGATTTTTTTTCTTTCATCACTTTAAAGAAAAATTAGTTGTATTTCTTCTTTTTATTTCTCTGTAACTAGCATGTATATTTTATCCAGCTGCTTTTATTTATTTATCTTCCTTTAAATTTTATTTATATATTTATTTTTTTTTCAAGTTTTACTTTAAAATCAGGGTATACATGTACAGGTTTGTTTCAGAGGTACATTGTGTGATGCTGAGGTTTGGAGTACAAATAAATCTGTCACCCAGGTAGTCAGCATAGTACCCAACAGGTAGATTTTCAACACTTACCCTCTTCACCTCTTGTATGACCCAGTGTCTACTGCTCCAATTTTTGTGACCAGGTATACCCAATGGTTAGCTTTCACTTGTAAGTGAGAACATGTTTCTGTGTTAGTTCACTTAGGATAATGGTTTCCAGCTGCATCCATGTTGCCGTGAAGGACATGATTTTGTTCTTTTTTATGTCTGTGTAGTATTCCATCATGCATATGTACCATATTTTCTTTATTCAGTCCACCATTGATTTGCTGTTACAAACAGTGCTGTGATGTACATACAGGTATGTGTGTCATTTTGGTAGAACAATTTAATTTTCTTTGGGTATATACCCAATAGGAGGATGCTGGATCAAATGGTAGTTCAATTCTCAGTTATTTGAGATATCTCCAAACTACTCTCCACACTGACTGGATTAATTTAGGTTCCCACCAATAGTGTGTAAAAGTTCTCTTTTCTCTACAGCCTTGCCAACATCTGTTCCTTTTTTATTGTTTAATCAAAACCATTCTGAATGGTGTGAGATGATCTATCATTGTGGTTTTGATTTGCATTTCTATAATTATTAGTGATGATGAACATTTTTTCATGTGTTTGTTGGTTGTTTGTATGTCTTCTTTTGAGACGTGTTTGTCATGACTTTGGCCCACTTTTTAACAGGGTTATTGATTTTTTGCTTGTTGATTTGCTTAAATTCATTATATTCTGGATAATAGGCCTTTGTTAAATTCATATTTTGCAATGTTTTTCCCATTCTGTGGGCTGTTTACTCTGTTGATAGTTTCTTTTGCTGTCCAGAAGCTCTTTGGTTTAATTAGGGCCAAGTTGTCAACTTTTGGTTTTGTTGCAATTTCTTTTGAGAACTTAGCCATAAATATTTTGGCAAGGCCAATATTGAGAAGGTCATTTCCTAGGTTTTCTTCTATGATTTTTATATTTTGAAGTCTTACATTTAAGTCTTAAATCTATCTTGAGTTAATTTGCTTATATGGTGATATGTAGGTGTCCAGTTTCATTCTTCTGTGTACGGATAGCCATCCAACTGTTTTTAATATGTTATCTTTATTATATTTTTTAAATTTTATAATATAGGACTTCTAGACTTACTCTGCATTTTAAGTTCATGTAGATTGGATACCTCCCCTGCAATGTAATGTAGACTGAATACTTTCCCCAATTGTAGTTTTCTTCATGTTTCTTGTGACTGGGATATGTTAAGATTCATCATCTGCGGTTTCATAATTTTCATCAAATTTGGAACCTTTCTGTCTGTGTTTCTTCAAACATTGTTGTCCCCATGCCCATCCCTATTCTTTGGGCTTTCAAATTATATACACAATAGCCTGCTTAAAGTTGCTCTACAGATTTTTTTTTAATTCTGTTTTTGTGTGTGTTTAATTTGGGAATCATCTTAGTCAGTTCATGCTGCTATAACAAATTACCGCAGAATGAGTGACTTAAACAATAAACATTTGTTTTTCACAGTTCAGGAACCTGGAAAGTCCAAGAACAAGGCTGCAGCAGATCTAGTGTCTGCTCAGGGCCTGCTTTCTGGTTTATAGATGGCCATCATCTTGATATATTTTACACAGTGGAGAGAAGAGACGGGAAGTATGCTTTCATGTCTCTTCTTATAAAAGCATCAATCACATTCATGGGAACTGATGATCTGGAACATAGGTTGAAGAAATTATCAAAAAGTCATCGTTTAGAGATAGAATGATAGGTAATGTAAAAAAAATGGTTATGACCAATGGAGAATTTGATGATTAGGAATGGACTATGATGAGTAGGAATGCCACAGGAGGTATTAGAGAGACTATGACTGAAGAAATATTCAAGAGAAAATGAATAAGGGTTTAGTCCAGGCATCTATGGGTTGCTTGGATGATCCTGCTTATTTGAACTAACTCTCCTTATTTAAACTGGTCACACTTATGCATCTATGGTCATCCAGTGGCTTCACTGGGAACTGGGAATTGGCTGGTGTAGGACTGCCTCACTTGAAAATATTCTTTTTTTCTCCACATTTCTCTTATACCATTGCAGAATGAAAGTGTTGTTATTATGGTACATGCGAGTTTGGGAAAAAAGAGAGAAACAGAGAGAGAGACTAAAAGTTCTCAAAGATTTTTGAAGTCTAAGTCATATCCTAAACAACGTCACTTCCACTATTTTCCATGGACTAAAACAGACCATAAGCCAGATCTGATTCAAGAAGGTGATAAATAGACTTCACATTTTTACAAGAACACTGCAGAATTAAAATATGATTATAAAAATTGGGGCAGGAGAGAATTATGTTTAGTTTTTCAATTTATCTATCACTAAGATGTTTCAGATTAGTAAAACATAATGAAATACCAACAGATATGATAACAATACTGCGGAATACCAGGTTTGAATACAATAAAGAAAATAAATTCATTCTTAAATAAATACACATGCAAACACACACACACACATGTCTGTGTGTGTATATGTATATACGTGTGTGTACATATGTGTGTACTGAAAAACAAAATTTGTAAATAGCAAATTAGCAAATAGGAACATTACATACAATGTATAGTATATTTCTCATTAGAAAAAAGAAAACAGAAGAAAATAGAATATTATTTATAGTGCTAACTGACTGTATCTGTCAATATAAACTATCAGTCTAGCTAAGATTATCATTATATATGACAGAGTAATAAATAAAATTTCAAACTTTTCGTATGATATTCTTACTGAAAAAATAATGAAAAATTTAAATAGGAGAAAAACATTGAAAGATACAAAGCGATAAACTCATAAACCTCTGAATAATCATGGATTATAAAATGTTTATACATTTAAATATATGTTTCACTAATATATAGTAAATGTATATTACTCCTTATGAGGATACTTATATACTAATATAATATTTAAAGTATATACATTATATATATATTCAGATACACAGGGCTAGGGGAATTAGAGTTGAAATATAATAGTAATATGAAGAACAAGAAAGCATAATTTGAGGAAAATGTTCTGAGTTTCTTAGAAGAAAGCTGTGTATATTAACTTCAGGATTTTTAACATCATCTGGATTAATCAGGTTTCAACTTATTTATTGTTATTGCAACCTATAAGACATATATTCATTTTTTACTGAATAATCTGGTTGGCTATTTGACAATTACATACCTGTAAAATAGCCCTTGGGAACTAAAATGGAATACTCTTTCTCAAAGTCAAAATTATAAATAGAGTAGTCACATATTCCTCAGCCAAAGTCTTTTGTTTGCCATGAGTGAATAATAAATGTAGCATATATGGTTAAAGATAACTTTCAACTATTGCATAAATTATAAAAAAGGTTTCAAAATAAAAAATTCTATTTTTGCTATATTTTCTTCTTAAAAATGGTCTTCACATGCCTATAAAATATATCAATGTGGCATGTCTTTGTCTCAATATAACTTATATAAATAAGTCAGAAGCAGACTATATGCCATCTGGCATGGTGACAGATAGAAAGAAAAAAATAATGACTTTTGATGGTAAAAACAGCAAAGGGGGCAGAAATATTTGATATATCTCAGAGAATAAGTAACTTCAAAAATTTGTGTCCACATTCTAAACTAAAAATAACTCTAATGGCAGTTTGACAAAGCCTAATAACTGTAATTTAAAGTTAGATACTAATGTGTTTCTTTCCTTTATTTTCCAACATCGCATAGTTATGTATCATAGTTATGTTTATTTCAAATAAGTAGGTTCAGCCTTTCTCTTCAAGAACCCATTGCCTGAGGATTTAAGTTCATAAGATAATGAAACATATAGATCATTTGTGACAGCATGAAAAATTATTAAATTCAATCCACAAACTGCCTTCTTCTCTTAGATTCAGTCTACAAGCAAAGGTCAACTATAGAGTCCTTCTTAAAAAATAAATAAATAGAAACCCTAAAACAAAGCTAAAACAAAAATGTGAGGGATGAAATAATCTTTCAAATATTTTAGTGAAATCAATTTAGAATTGCTTTGCTTGTTTTGCTCTTTTCTCTTAAAGACAGTGAAGTTCTTGTATTTATATTTGGTAAAAAAAATATTAGAAGAGTTTGAGTGTTTATTTTATTAAGCTAGAATATTAATTTTACTCTTTACATTCTAGCATCTATTATTTTAAACAATAGAAATCTATTGATTTAGCTTTAAAAGTTACTATTACTATAATTTTAATTTTTATAGTACAGACATTCATATATTAAAATTATGATATTGAAAAAGATTGTATTGTCCTAATCTGAAACCAATAAGCCAAAGTGATTTTATTTATTATCAGTAAACATTGATCTGGGAATCAGAACACATCTTTTTGTTACCATTCAGCTTTGCGATATTTTTAGTTTACACAATGTCTCTAGACCTTATTTCAAAATTTGTAAAACGATGATATTATCCAGTGATTTCTTTGTTTCTTTTCTTTTCCTTTCTTTTCTTTTCTTTTTTTTTCTTTTTGAGATGGAGTTTCACTCTTGTTGCCCGGACTGGAGTGCAATGGTGTGATCTTGGCTCACTGCAACCTCCAACTCCCGGGTTCAAGAGATTCTCCTGTCTCAGCCTCCTGAGTAGCTGGGGTTACAGGAGTGCCACCCCACCCTGCTAATTTCTGTATTTTTAGTAGAGACGGGGTTTCACCATGTTGGTCAGGCTGGTCTCGAACTCCTGACCTCAGGTGATCCACCCTCCTCAGCCTCCCAAAGCGCTGGGATTACAGGCATGAGCCAATGCGCCCGGCCGATATTATCCAGTAATTTCTAAGGTGACTTATATCTTCTGGTTTGATCCTTTTATGAATTTTGTAGAATTTTGATGATTCACATACCACTAGGGGGAACTAAACCCCCTAAAGTTTTACTTTGATATATTTTAAATGTTGCAAAGCTATAAAATTTATCACTTATACAATTTTGATTTCAAGTTTTGTAGATAAGAGTTATTTTGAATATAAAACAGATTTCAACGTGTAGCAGCAGTGGCCATGAATGAATGGAGCTTACTATCATACCTACCAATGCCAAGAAACAACCTGAATACAATTCAAATAACTTGTTGGGCCCTGTATGACAGACTTCTTGCAAAGAGCACTGAATAGTCACTTCCCATGGGTGATGATGTTTTAACATCTATACCTTTTATTTCTTTTTTCCATCTCTGTGTATACAGGTTTATTAACATTTAGAGCTTTAGCCTGCAAAGACTGATTATTTCTCTTGTTTGTTTGTTCAGAGAAATGTGATGGGTTTTTGGAGCCTTTGCTGTATTCAATTCCAGTTTAATAGTATGTAATAGAAAATAAAACTATTCTAGCAGACCTAGAATAACAAAAAATCATTTTATTAAATTGAATAAACTTGAAGGGTGAGGTAGAACATAGTTAAAACATAATATCCCCACAAAGAATCATGATGATGATGATCAAAGTCTATACTTATCTGAAATGAAGGTATGTATGTGATGGGTAAGAAAATTTTAAAAACCAGTAATAGCTAAGGAGACTACTGAGTTATCAAGATGGTCATCAATTAACAATGGAAAACTAGAGTTTATTTAATTTGTAACCAAATAAAAGATAATTTAGATAGAAATAAATAACTGCTTTAGGAAGCTCAGTTTTTCTGGTCCTTGAGTTAAAGACATCACATCATGATATGGTTAAATGTCTTAGAAATAGGGGAAATTTGATTTTGAGAATACATTGTACAGTATTAACCAGTATTTCATAGGCCCAGAGTGACCAATTTCATTTTCTAGGCCCTGCAGGAGTTTAGTGGATGACGAGCTTAGTGGATGACCACATATGTGATTCCCTGATTCCTGGGGTAGTGGATCTCTCAGCATTACACATTGATACACAAAGGGCTTTCTGTTATACACATGCAATTATTGGCAGAGACATCAATGCAATGTATTATTCCTAATGAATGGAGCATCATACAACCTATACCATAAAGGACTATAGTGTCGAATGAATTTAGAAAAACTCATCAGTTCTATTTCCCATTCCTGAAAGACAGAATAGTTATCTAATTGTCTAAGGAGAAAAAAATAGATGCTGGTAACTGCAATGCCTAGAAACTAACTAGCCTGTATTCGCAATCGGAGCTAAGTACTGCAAATAATATGTCTTAATGTGCTAGATCCTAGAGAAAATAAATAATGAAAATAACACTGTAATCATATTATTAATTTACAATGCTCCTCTCAAAACATAATCTGGGACACTATGTGAGGAACAAACAAAAATTATCCCATTCTGGGCTCTTTGCCCAGAATTACAACCATACAAAAATATACATAGCTAAGGAAGAAAAAATAATCTAGTCCAAAAAAAAAACAGGCAAAAATTTAAAAAAAATATATGGAATTGAAGAACAAAATGTTTTAATTAAAACTATTAGTAAATCTAATAAGATGTATTTGTATATTATCAATAGAAAATAAGAGATGTGGTTACCAAAATAGAAAAATTACTTTTTTAATTAAAAATTCTAAATTGATGCATTTAGTGGACAAAGCATGTTTTTAATGGTACAATAATGTATCGGCAATACAGCAAGCATTGTGAAATTCCTGGCATTGTTTTCTAGCTGAAATAATCTCTGATTTTATGTGGGAGACCCTGGGAGCACATTTTCCAATGTGCTAATCACGATCAGTACATGTTTTAAAGTTATGGGACTTTGTTTGGGGATGTAGAATATTCAATGGAACAAAACATTACATTGGTTAGATGAAGTTTATGTTCACCTAATAATAATAATTGGGTTAATAGATTAGAATATGAAGTACACAGTGCATCAAAAATAATCTTTTATTGACTTCACTAAACAACATATAACTCTAAATTCTGGGCTTTTAAATCAACAATCTGATAGTATATATTTATACATAAAATAAAGGCTTCAGGGTCTTGGCAGCCATTTAATGTTCTCCAGGTTTATTCTCTCTCCTATTTTTGCTAGCATCCTCATATGGCATAGAAAATGAAATAGCAAAGACACCCATAATTACAAAAAACATTCACCAACTATCAATTAGACTATGTATCAGTCTACACCTGAAACTGTACATAAACATGAAATGACTTAACATAACCCATCTTAAGTGCATATGCTACATCAGAGCCTGTGACTATAATCTCACACAAAAGACTGATGTCCATTCTGTTGCTGTCAAGAAGAGGATATTCGCTGAATAGCATTCCATTGGGTATATATGCCATGTTGTTTTATCCATTCATCCATTGATAGAAATATAAAAATAAGAAAATCCTATCATTTGTGGCAACATAGGTGAAAGTGGAGGATATTATGCTAAGTGAAATAAGCCAGGCACTGAAAGACAAATACCATATTATCTCACTCATATGTAAAATCTAAAAAAGTTGATCTCATAAAAGGCAAGAGTAGAATGGTGATTAATAGGAGCAGAGAGAGGGATTGGTGAGATGTTGGTCATAGAACACAAAATTTCAGTTGCACAGGAGGAGATATTTCAAGAGATCTATTGTACAATATGATTACTACACTTAATAACAATATATTGCATTCTTTAAAAATGCTGAGAGATTGAATTTTAAGTATTCTTTCTAAAAATGATAACTATGTGTGGTAATACATGTGTTAATTAGGTATATTTAGTCATTCCACAATGTATATATACTTTAATACATCATGTTGTACACAATAAATATATACAATTTTACCTGTAATTTTTCAAAAAGGAAGAGGACTTTGAAGGCAAATGAAACTATTAAACCCACCCCTAAACTTATAGTACTTCTACCTTGAGGAGAAAAATTTCTAGTCAAAATAAATGTTCAAGGAGAAGGGAATGAGAACTATGACATTGCAAGTTCTGTTTGGCAAAAATATGAGTTCAAGAGATTGATAAGGAATGACAAAAAAGGTAGAAAGAAAACCAAACCAAACAAAATTTTTTATTGAAACTAAGGACAGAGTGTTTCCATTAAGGGGATTGGGTTAATACTGTCATATGATAGAAAAGTAAAGAAACACATGTAGATGATGAACATTGGATTTAACATAAATAAATTATTTGATGATCTTCAAAAGGCAATGTTAGCTGAATGGTGAGGCTATTAATTCATACTGCAATAGGTTGAGGAATGGACAGAAAGTGAAATGGAAGAAGTGATACCTGTGACAGAGAAGAGAGAAAAAGTTGTAGACAATTGTGGAACTAAGAAGGTTTGTGCTTATTTTCTAGATTAGATGGAAGAAATCTGGATACATTTTAAAATACTGATAGAGACTGAGCATGGTGGCTCATCCATGTAATCCCAGCACTCTGGGAGGCTGAGGTATTAGGACTGCTTGAGCCTAGGAGTTAAGAGACCAGACTGAGCAACATAGTGAGACCCTGTCTCTACAAAAATAAAATTTAAATTAAAAATAAAATAAAAATCCTGATAGAGGATAGTGAAGGAAGGATTGAACTTATAGAAAAGGAGACAAAAATTGCTTTTTTAGGTATGAAAAATGAAAAGGACTCAAAGTTTAACAGAATAGTCAATTTTAGAGAGGATGTGTGTGGAGAAAAGATTAAGACATATGCTGTTGAATTTGTATGAGTTGGGTGAGGATTGATTATTGAATCTTTGTGTGTTTATGAAACAGAAGCACAGTCGTGTGCCAGTTATTTGTGATGACATGCTGTATTAGAACGTTTGTGGAGTGTGGAAATAAACTGTGGGAACAATTAAACAGAAAGCTCTCTGGGAAAATAGAACATCCCAGCAAAAATGTGGGAACCAAGATGACACTGGAAACCATGAATTTTCAGATGGACCTTCCTCTGAATTTGTGTGATTTTTATCGATTATAATAGAAATCCCGTGTGTAGGAGCTATGCAAATAAAATATAGATTATCTCAAAGGTTGTGCAAGAAAGGAAAGGGAAAAATAACATGAGTATGTTGATGTTACTGGCAATGGTAGGATTGGGTCTCACCAACTGTGCAATGTGATTTGGGCAAAAAAAGAGGTGAAAATGGGCAAGCTATTGTGTATGGAGAAAATAATTGGGTTAAGAGATTAGAATGTGAATGAGTAAAAGAACATTCACAATGGGAGGAACAGAATAAGTAAGACCTTAACAATTGTTTATACCCAGCTAGTGATTCGAATTTAGTCATTTTGAGCTCTTAGAGGCTATTAAGGAAGGAGCAAATAAGTGTGTGTATGTGTGTGTATGGAGAAGTGCCTTGTCTCCTCTGCTCCTCTGCTGACACTTAAAACAATTTATATATTTCCAGTGGCTTGAGTATATTTTTATGTAAGATACATTTTTCTAATATGGTAGTAAATAATTATTCCACTTTATATGATTTGTTGTCATGACAGAAGGATCTATAAATAGTTATATGTTTGATATTTTTTGTTAGTTTTGTGGCATATAAGCAATAAGAAAAGATATGATTTCTTAAAGTAATTTGAGAGTGCCTATATTCAGAGCTTTAATATTTTCATGTTTTAAAGTGAAAATTTCCCTTAAAACGACAATTATTTTACTGTTGAAAAGTCATCTATCAACTCTATCAAAAAAACTAAACCTTCTAATTGCAATGAATCTGTGTCATAAGTCACACCAATATGGGACTGGTACATTTTAACAAACAGTATATTATTGAAGCTAACATATTGTTCCTTTTCTTTTAATTATAATAATCACCCAGTATCACTTTGCTGTTGAAACTCTGATTGTCAAATATAATTTGGCTCTTTCATGACAGTGACAGCTAATACCGAATGCTATTTTATATACTTTCACTTAAAATAGTTCATTTAGTGGTGTGCATACATTCAAAAATACTCTTTTAAGAGTAAGATTTTTTTGCTTTCTGAAGGCCAATGTGTTTATGTGTATGTACAAGTAGATCTTGCTGTTTAAAAAAATAACATTTGCTTTTACTTTCCTTTTTAAAAACAATAAAGATTTCAGACTCAAATGCTTGTTGATACCAGGTGTGTAACATATGCGTTAGAATAGTTTATGCCATTTGCTCAATCCAGAAGTGCTGAAAGCCTTTATTTTTTCTCCCATCACTTCCTGCAAACATAGTCCTGTCCTACCACTGCCCGTCTTCCTGAAAGATCATAAACAGGTCCCATAGTCATCCGTCCATTTACAATTAGAACATTCATTATTACTATATCAACTTACTTTCAGATATTTTCAAATCCCCTCTACTCGAGCTTAAAAGTTTCCATTTCACATCTAAGTACCCTTCTCCTACTGATCAAAACACCACTGAAGTGGTTCAGGTCATGTCACCTTCTGTAGGCATCCATTTTGC
Organism: Gorilla gorilla gorilla; assembly: GCF_029281585.2. Lineage (NCBI taxonomy): Eukaryota > Metazoa > Chordata > Mammalia > Primates > Hominidae > Gorilla > Gorilla gorilla. The sequence continues at coordinate 91,654,054 of NC_073243.2, forward strand.
TCCCAGGAATCTTATTTTTTTCCATACAAAATACTTGCTCTCCTGTACTTGACATCACAGGCAGCTCTAATGAATCCCTACTAACTTCAGAATTCTCCAGAAGAGAAGCCAACTCCAAGTTTCTTCATGCTCACCACTCTTTATAGAACACTCATGCCAAGCCCTTCCAAGATACTGTTTTCTCCATTAGGTACTGTAGTGAGCCTACGAATGTCTACAGCACAAGAAATATTCAATGTGTGTCTGTATATGGGGGTGAGTGGTTGATATTATTAGGCTATGGCTGAGATATTATTTAAACGTAAAGGTCTTTTTTTATCTACTCTCTTTATGACGTAGAAAGTTGATCCTTTATGCATTTATCTATTCATTCCACAAATATTCATCAAAAGTCTACATTATCTCAGAGATTTTGTATAGGCATAAAAAACAATGACAAAAAGTGCAAAGTCAATATTGTTCTCCTTCAGTAGAGATTACCTTCTAGTTATGGGAGAGAAACAATATGTCACAGAAGGTGGTGACAGCTGTGAAGGAAAAATACAACAGAGAAATAAGGTACACAGTGACTTCATGAGCATGTATGATACTAGGATTTCTGGGAACAATATCACTGATGTGGTGACCTCTGAAGAGTGATCTGAAGAAAATGACGAAAAGAGCTATCCAAACAGCAGAAGACAGAGGCTCTCTTCTGAGTAGCAAGACCACTTTACTTTGCACGTTTAAGTAGCACCTAGAAAAATGTTTTGGGGCTGAGGGCAAAGGCAAGAAGAAGAATGAGAGAGAATAAAATCAGAGAGAGAAGGAGAGAAAGAGAGAGGGAAAGAGAAAGAGTATGGATATTAATGCATGTTTATATATTAGAGATAATGTTTGTGACACAATATAATATTAAAGAAATTGTCAATTTTCTGGTATATGCTGAATAACCATTTCAAAGCACACTCTTGCAAATTAGAAAAAATAAATTTACAGTGAAAATGTCCTGGCACTATTTTATATCATAATTTGAAGCACTTGTCATGTCTGTAAAAAGAGAAACACTATTTGTTCTTTAATTTAAAAGAATGCATTTAATTATGTCAGCAAAGTTTTAGCCAAAAGGCAGGCAAATATAGCAGATTTAGCAGAAAATAAGAAATCAATATTAATGAGAGCTTACCCAGTATAAATTTATTTGGTAATAAATAAAATATTAAAAAAAAGAGAGAAAAAAAAACCTAAGGATTTTGCCTGGCCAAAATCCAAGCTGTCTCATTGGTGCACACTCATATAACCATTAAAAAACATTCACGTTATGAATTTGGCTTAAAATCTAAAATTATAAAATCAATATGAATATTCAGGCAGAAGGGTCCAATATTCTGAATTTGATAATATCTTACAATAACTTGAACTAAGATTCATATGAGCTGCTCTATTACAAAATAACCATAGGGTTTTCTATTATCATGAAAAATATGAGCCTGTTAAATACCTGTGGTTGTTTGATGATTAAATACTTGACCTATATTTCTAGAAACAAGACTGAGGAAAGTATCTGCCAAAGTAATTTTATACGTTCAAAATAGTAACTAGATTTCAGAGAATCTGAAAGTCATAAGGGCCTAGTTAAAAGACATTTCAATTTATCTTTTGTGACAGTGAAGCTTCCACAATTTTGAATAAGAAACAGTTACAGAAAATGTGCATTGCTTCATAAAGACTTAATACAAAAAAAGAAGCAAATCTTCAGAAATTAAGAATTTTACTATTTAAATACAAATTTTGTTAACATGATTTCTCATCCAGAAATGACAAAATAAATTCATATATTTTTTAATTTATGAAGGAAAGATGTTTAATTAACTCACAGTTCCACGTGGCTGGCGAGGCTTCACAATCATGGTGGAAGGTGAATGAGGAGCAAAGTCATGTTTTACATGGTGGCAGGCAAGAGAGCACACAAGTTCCCCCTACACAAAGGGGAACTACCCTTTATAAATCCTATTATAAACTGCCCTTTATAAAATCATCAGACTTATTCACTAACACAAGAACAGCACAGGAAAGACTCGCCCCCATGGATCAATTACCTCCCACTAGATTCCTCCCATGACACATGAGGATTACGGGAGCTACAATTCAAGATAAGTTTTGGGTGGGAACACAGCCAAACCATATAATTCTGCCCCCTGGCTCCTCCCAAATTTCATGCCCTCACATTTCAAAACCAATCATGCCTTCCCAACAGTCCCCAAAAGTGTTAACTCATTTCAGCATTAACTTAAAAGTCCACAGTCCAAAGTCTCATCTGAGACAAGGCAAGTCCCTTCCACAATGAGCCCCTAAAATTAAAAGCAAGTTAGTTACTTCCTAGATACAATGAGGGCACAGGCATTGGGTAAATACAACTGTTCCAAAAGGGATAAATTGGCTAAAATGAAGGGATTACAGGCCCCATGTAACTCCGAAATCAAGCAGGGCCTTCAAATCTTAGAACTCCAAAATGATCTCCTTTGGCTCCATTTCTCACATCCAGGTCATGCTGATGCAAGAGGTGGGTTTCCACGGCCTTGGGCAGCTCCATCCCTGTGACTTTGCAGGGTACAGCTCCCCTCCTGGCTGCTTTCACGGGTTGGCATTGAGTGTCTGTGGCTTTTCCAGAAATGACATGATAAATATTTCTAATATTATGCAACATGTAGCCTTGATTAAATAACCATCAAAGAAGTTTGATTAAAAGTTAATTTTATCAAATAATTATTTATATAATAAAAATAAATCTAGGAGAAATATTACAAGTATTTTTACTACTTTGGCAAAATAGAATATTTTCATATGATATTTCAGTTACTTTAGCATAAATTGTTATAGGTAAAATATTTTTTAAAATGTAAACTCAAGAATGAATGAGTATAAGGAAATCAGGCTATTTAAAGAACTGTCAGAAAACATGCACAATTCGGTTACTTCTGGTTCATTTTGTTAAAGGAATTTACCTGGAGGCTAAGTCATTTGTTTTTTCCTCAGATCAAACTCTTAATTACATAGTTGGCGTACACACTATTGAAAAAAAAAAGGCTGTTGTAATTCTTGGAAACTGAAATAAGTTAAATCTTAGCTCAAGAATATATAATGTTTTGTACTCCTTTGTGACTTGTATTCTTTGTATTACTTCTGTCCTTCTGGTTTATGTTCTAGCTAAAGAAAAAAAGATCTACATTTCTATTTTTCTTAGTCTTATTTCTAGAAGCCACATTGTTGTGGAGTTCTTTCTAGGAAGCTGCACTTCCTGGATGAAAATCCTACATATACCATATACAACATTTATGGCTTGGGAAAGTATTTGTAAACCTCAATGTCTGTTTTTTCTTGTCTGTACAAGGGGAATAATCTGTACCTATATTACAGAGATACCATGAGGATTAAATGAGCTAATGCAGATATAATGATATATTAACTATTAGATTTCCTTTGTGGAGCGTAAATAAAATTTTTGTTTAAACAGTGACATTCTCTTTAGCAAATCTGTTGGCTCTGCATCTATCTTCATTCTTTTCATGTTCCTGTTAGCATCTATGTGGTCTAGAAAGTAGGGCAGAGATGTCACTGAACATCTCTCTTTGGCTTCGTGGACTCTGCTATCATGAGGAGTGCAGTTTATAATAAGTGTAGACTCAGTCTTTCCAAACCAAGGTGGTCCAGGGAAGAGCAACTCTTGTGACGTGTAAGGGTGGTACTGATCTGGAGCTTTGAGCATTGATGAAAAGAACTGGGGCATTTCACAGATATAGATTAGTGAGCATATAAGTACAACAAAGTAAATTGAAGGAAACCTGCAAAAGGAAGAAAGAATACTTCAATTTGATTTTAATTTAAGGTTCAGATATGGTAGAACTTTGGAAAAGATCCTGGAAAAGGTTATGATGAAGTGACACAATAATAGAAAACTATTGATTTTTGTTGTTATTTATTTATTTTTTATTTTTATTTTTGTGGGGACATAGTAGATGTATATGTTTATGAGATACATGAGATACTTTGATACAGGCATATAATGCCTAATAATCACATTAGGTAAATTGGGTATCCATCACCTCAAGAATGTATTCTTTCTTTGTGTTACAAACAATCCAAATATTCTCTTTTAGTTATTTTTGAATGTACAATAAATTATTATTGACTATAGCTACCCTGTTGTGCTATTAAATATAGATCATATTCATTCTATCTACCTATGTTTCTGTACCCAATAACCATTGCCACTCCCCCAGCCCCACACTACACTTCCTAGCCTCTGATAACTATTATTCTACTCTCTATCTCCATGAGTTCAGTTGTTTTGTTTTTTCAGATTCCACACATGAGTGGAAACATGTGAATTTTGTCTTTCTGTGCCAGGCTTATTTCACTTAACATAATATCTTCCAGTTCTATCCATGTAGTTGCAAATGACAGGATCTCATTCATTTTTACGGCTGAATAATGCTCCATTGTGCATATAGGTACCACATATTTTTTATCCATTAATCTGTTGATGGACCCAAGTTGCTTCCAAATCTTGGCTATTGTGAATAGTGCTGAAATAAACATGAGAGTGCAGATTCATTTTCTATATCCTAATCTCCTTTCTCTAGGGTATATATCTAGCAGTGGTGTTTTGGTAATTCTGTTTTTAGTTTTTCAAGAAATGTCCAAACTGTTCTCCCTAAATATTGTATTAATTTACACACCCACCAACGGTGTACAAGGGGTCCCTTTTCTCTGCACCCTCTCCAGTATTTGTCTTTGTTTGTCTCTTGGATAAAAGCCATTTTAACTAAGGTGAAATGATATCTCATTGTAGTTTTCATTTGAATTTTTCTGATGATCAGTGATATTGAGCACATTTCATATACATTTTGCCATTTGTATGTCTTCTTTTGAGAAATATCTATTCAGGTATTTTGCCCATTTTGATTGGATTATTATTTTTTTTCCTATAGAGTTGCCTGGCTCCTTATATATTCTGGTTATTAATCCCTTGTCAGCTGGATAGTTTGCAAATATTTTCCCCCATTCTGTGGGTTGTGTCTTCACTTGGCTGGTTTTTGCCCTTGCTGTGCAGAAGATTCCTAACTTGATGTGTTCCCATTTTTCCATTTTTGCCCTGATTGACTGAGCTCATGGAGTACTACCCAAGAAATTTTTGCCCAGTCCAATGTCTTGGAGTTTCCCCAATATTTTCTTATAGTAGTTTCACATTTTTACATCTTAGAATTAAGTACTTAATCCATTTATTTTGATTTTTGTGTATGATGAGTGATAGGGCTCTAGTTTTATTCTTCTACATGTGGATATCCATTTCTCTCAGCACTATGTATAAAAGCGACTATCCTTTTCCTAGAGTATGTTTTTGACAACTTTGTCAAAAATAAGTTTATTGTAGAAGTATGTATGTATTTCTGGGTTCTCTATTCTGTTTCATTGGTCTATCTCTCTGTTTTTATATCACTACATTGTTGTTTTGCTTACTATACCTCTGTAGTATAATTTGATGTCAGGTAACATGGTTCCTCCCGTTTTGCTCTTTTTGCTCAGAATAGCTTTGGCTATTGTGGACATTTATTATACCATATAGATTTTTTTCTACTTATGTGAAGAATGTCATTAGTATTTTCATAGGGATTGCTCTGAATCTATACATTACTTTGGGAAATGTGTACATTTTAACAATATTAACTCTTCCAACTCATGAATATAAAATATCTTTCCCTTTTTTGGTGCCCTCTTCAATTCCTTGCATTAACGTTTTATAGTTTTCATTATAGAGATCTTCCCTTCTTTGGTTAAGTTTATTAGACATTTTATTTTATTATCTCTACTCCTTATGATACTAGCTGAGAGTGTCTCATATGTGACTTTTATTGTGTTATATGTTCCTCCTATATTCAGTTTTTGAGGATTTTTTTATCATGAAGGGATGTTGAATTTTATAAAATATTTTTGCATCAATTGAAATGATCATAAGGATTTTGTTTTTCATTCTGTTCATACCATATATCACATTGATTGATTTGCATATATTGAAGTATTTTTGCATCCCTTGGATAAATTCCACTTGGTCAGGATGGATGATCTTTTTAATGTGTTTGAGTTTGGTTTGCTAGTATTTTGTTGAGTATTTTGTGTCAATGTTTATCAGGAATATTGTTCTGATTTGTTTTTTTCTTTTTTTTTTGACATGTCTTTAGTTTTAGTATCAGGGTAAAACTAGCCTCATACAATAAGTTTGGAAGTATCCCTTCCTCTGCTATTTTTCTGAATAGTTTTGAGTAAGATTGATATTAGTTCTTCTTTACATATTTGGTAAAATTCAGCAGTGTTGACATTGTGTCCCAAGCTTATTTTTGCTAGGAGATTTTAATTGTCTTTGATATTGATACCTAGTGTTGTTCTGTTCAGGTTTTGGATTTTTCATGGTTCAAGTTTGGTAGATTGTATGAGTCTAATAATTTATCCATTTCTTCTAAGTTTTCCAATTCATTGGTATTTATTTGCTAATGATCCCTTGAATTTCAACATTATTGGTTGTAATGTCTCATTTTTCATCTCTGATTTTATTTATTTTGGACTTCTCTCTTTTTTTCTTAGGCTAAAGGTTTGTAGATTTTATCTGATCAAAAACAGCTTTTTATTTCATTGATTTTTTTTCAATTTTATTTATATCTGCTCTAATTTTTGTTATTTATTTTCTTCTAATTTTAGGGTTGGTTTACTCTTGATTTTCTAATTCTTATGTTACATCAGCACCTTGTTTATTTGAAGTTGTTCTACTTTTTTGATCTGGCACTTATTGCTGTAAACTCCCCTCTTAGTACTTCTGTATTAGTCCATTTTCATGCTGCTGATAAAGATATGTCCAAGCCTGATAATAAAGAAGTTTAATTGGACTTAAGTTCCACTTGGCTGGGGAGGCCTCAGAATCATGGCGGGAGGTGAAAGGCACTTCTTACTTGGTGGTGGCAAGAGCAAAATGAGGAAGATACAAAAGTGGAAACCCTTGATAAAACAATCAGATCTCATGAGACTTATTTACTACTACGAGAACAATATGAGGGGAAACTGCCCCCATGATTCAAATTATCTTCTACTGAGTCCATCCCACAACACATGGGAATTATGGGAATACAAATCAAGATGAGATTTGGGTGGGGACACACAGCAAAAGCATATCAACTGCTCTTAAGGTATCACATAGGTTTTGGTATATTGTGTTTTCATTATCATTTGTTTCAATATACTTTTAAATTTTCTTCTTAATCTCTTCATTTACCCACTGGTCATTCAGGAGTATATTGTTTAATTTCCATGTATTTGCATAGTTTCCAAAATTCCTCATTTTATTGATTCCTAGTTATATTCTATTGTGGAGAAAGAAGATAGTTGAAATTATTTCAATATTTTTTATTTTTTAAAACTTTTTTTTGTGGCCTAGCAAATGGTCTGTTCTTGAGTGTCATCCATGTGCCTAGGAGAAGAATGTGTATTCTGCACCCGTTGGATGAAATGTTCTGTAAATATTTATTAGGTCTGTTGGGCCTGTAGTGCAGATTATGTCCAATGTTTCTTTGTTGATTTTCTATCTAGATGACCTGTTCAGTGCTGAAAGTGGGGTATTAAAATCTCCAGCTATTATTGTATTGGGGTTTATCTCTCTCTTTAACAATATTTGCTTTGCATGTCTGGGTGCTTCAGTGTGGGGTACATATATATCATATATATTTATAATAGTCATGTCCTCTTGCTCAATTGACTCCTTTATCATTATATAATGTCAGTTTTGTATCTTCTTACAGTTTTTATCTTGAAATCTGTTTTGTCTGTTATAAGTAGAGCAACTCGTGCTCTTTTATGATTTCTGTTTTCATGGAATATCTGTTTTCATCTCTTTATTTTTTGTATCTTCTTACAGTTTTTATCTTGAAATCTATTTTGTCTGTTATAAGTAGAGCAACTCGTGCTCTTTTATGATTTCTGTTTTCATGGAATATGTTTTCATCTCTTTATTTTTCATTTACATGTGTCTTTGTTGGTGAAATGTGTTTGCTATGTAGGCAACAAATCATTTGGTCTTTTTTTTTAGTCTATTAAGCCATTCTGTCTTTTGCTTGGAGAGTTTAGTCTATTTATATTCAATGTTATTATTGATAATAATTAAAGACTTACTCTTGCCATTTTGTTATTTGTTTTCTAATTGTTTTGTGGTCTCCTCTTTCTTTTCTCCTTCCTTTCTGTCTTAATTTTATTGTAGATGATTTTCTCAGGTGGTATGTTCTAATTCCTTGCTGTTTATTATTTGTTTGTCTATTGTATATATTTCTAGTTAAAGTTGCCATGAGGCTTGAAAATAATATAACTCATTATTTTAAACAGATGACAACCTAACACTGATTAATAAACAAACAAACAAGGAGAAAACTAATAAAACTCTCTGTTTTAACTTCAACCTCTGCTTTTCCCCTTTTATTTCTGTTGTATCTCATTGTATTGTTTATGTATTCAAAAGTTATTGTCATTATTATTTTTGATGGGTTCATTTTTTAGACTTTCTACTCAAGATACACCACAATTACAGTGTTATAATATTCACTTTTCTGTCCACTTTTTATTGTAAGTTTTATACCTTCAGATGATTTCTTATTTCTCATTAATGTCTTTTTCTTTCAGATTGAAGAACTCTCTTTAGCATTTTCTGTAGTACAGTCCTTGTGCTGATGAAATCCCTCAGCTTTGTTTGTCTGAGAAACTTTTCATTTCTCCTTTATGATTAAAGGATGTTTTCTCTGGATATACTATTTTAATATATTTTTATATATATATATATATTTTCCTTTAGCACTTTAAATATATTATGCCACTTTTTTCTGGATAATAAGTTTTCCAATAAGAACACTGCTGCCGCCCGCTGTATGGGAATTTCTTTGTATGTTATTTTTTGCCTTGCTCTTGCTCTTTCTGCTTTTAAGATCCTTCCTTTGTCTTTGACCATATTGAGTTTGATTATTAAATATCTTGAGGTAGAACTATTTGTGTTAAATCTCATTGTTCTACAGTTTTCTTTTGTTTTTTCCTTGCTCTTGATGCTTCTGCTGCTGATGTTGCTGTTTTCTCTGACAGCAGGACAAGAAGGAATCTACAGGCAAGAATTGATGGCATTTGTTGAGTGAGGCAGGAAGCTCAGAGGAAACTAGTGTAAAATCTTATGAAAAATCATGTTAAGGAACTAAACTTGGACATATATTATTAATGGAAAGGAAGAAATTCATGGGGGCATATGCCAATATAATAATGAAGAATAAGTAATTTGTTGAAATCTATCCTGAGTTCTAAAAGAGTGACTTTCTATCTTCAGGTTCCTACTTTTATTTATGGAGATTAATTTTTAGACAGGTTCCCACTACCTTGGAAGCAACAGTAATATTTTTAATTACTTTGTTTATCAGTGATATCTCCTTTTACTATAAAATGCTTTGCTTCATTGTGTTTCACAGATATTGTTTTATACAAATTGAAACTTTCCATTAAGACTTGCATTGGGCAAGTCTTTTGGTGCCATTTTTCCAATAGCATGTGCTCACACTGAGTCTCTGTCACACTATAGAAATTCTTACTTTTAACCTTTTCAGTATCATTATATCTGCTATAATGATCTTTGATCATTTATCTTTCATGTTACTACTGCAATTGGATTCTTTAACTTTTATTTTAAATTCAGGGGTACATATGCAAGCTTGTTATATTGTCAAACTGTGTCATGGGGGTTTATTATACAGATTATTTAATCACCCAGGTATTAAGCCTATTACCCATTAGTTATCTTTCTTTATCCTCTCCCTTCTCCCACCCTTCATCTTTTGATAAGCCTTAATATGTGTTTTTCCTTTCTATGTGTTCATGTGTTCCCATCATTTAGCTACCATTTATAAGTAAGAGTATGCAGTATTTGGTTTTCTGTTCCTGCATTAGTTTGCTAAGGATAACGGCCTCCAGTCCCATCCATGTTCCTGCCAAAACATGATCTCATTCTTTTCTAATGAATGCATAGTATTCCATGTTGTACATGTACCACATTTTCTTTATCCAGTCTACCACTTGTGGGTATTTAGGTTGATTTCATGTCTCTGATATTATGAATAATGCTGCAATAAACATACATGTGCATGTGCTTTTATGATACAATGATTTGTATTCCCAAAGGAATACAAATAATAATGGAATTGTGAGTTAAATGGTAGCTCATTTTAGCTCTTTGAGGAATCACCACACTGCTTTCAACAGTGGTTGAACTAATTTACACTCCCACTAACACTGTGTAAGTATTCCCTTTTCCCTGCAACCTTGTCAGCATCTGGTTTGTTTGTTTATTTATTTATTTATTTATTTATTTATTTATTTATTAATTTTTTGGATGGAAGAGCTTCACAAATTATTTGAAATTTTCCTGCACAGGAGATGTATCCTATTTGTTTGTACCCTATTTGTTTACTTACTCAACCCTTTATGTCCATGTAGACAGAAATATTTATTGTATATATACCTGAATTATAATCTACTGCTACCTTATTCATTTTATTGCTCAAATTGTTCGAGTATTGCTCAAATTGTTTGAGTAATAGGCCATTAGGAACTGCTTACATTGGCTCTAGTCTGATATTTTTTGACCATTTAATAATAGCCATTCTGACTGGTATGAGGTTGTATCTCACTGTGGTTTTGATTTGCATTTCTACTATGTTCAGTGATGTTGAGCTTTTTTTATATGTTTGTTGGCCACATGCATGTCTTCTTTTGAAAAGTGTCCATTCATGTCCTTTGCCAACTTTTTAATGAGGTCTTTTTTTATTGTAAATCTGTTAAAGTTCCTTATGGATGCCGGATATTAGACCCTTATCAGATGCATAGTTTGCAAATATTTTCTCTTATTTTGTAGGTTGTATGTTTACTCTCTTGATAGTTTCTTTTGCTGTGAAGAAGCGCTTTAGTTTAATTAGATTACATTTGTCAACTTTAGCTTTTGTTGCAGTTGCATTTTGTGATATTTGTTAGGAAACCTTTGCCCATTCCTACGTACAGAATCATATTGCCTAAGTTGTATTTCTAGGTTTGCATAGTTTTGAGTTTTACATTTAAGTTTTTAATCTATCTTGAGTTGATTTTTTATATGGTTTAAGAAAGGGGTCCAGTTTCAATCTTCTACACATGGCTAGCCAGTTATCCTAGCACCATTTATTGACTAGGGAGTCCTTTCCCTATTGCTTTGTCAGCTTTGGTCAGCTTTGTTGAAAATCAGATAGTTGTAGGTATGCAGCCTTATTTCTGGGCTCTGTATTCTCTTCCATTGGTCTATGTATGTTTTTGTACAGTACTATGCTGTTTTGGTGACTGTAGCCCTGTAGTATAGCTTGAAGTTGAGTACCATGATTCCTCCAGCTCTGTTGTCTTTGCATAGGACTGCCTTGGTATTAGGGGCAATTTTTAGTTCTATATGAATTATTAATTTTTTCTAGCTCTGAAGAAAATGTCATTGGTAGCTTGATAGAAACCAGTACTGAATCTATAAAATGTTTTTTGGACAGTATGGCCATTTAAATAATATTGATTCTTCCTATCCATGAGCATAATATATTTTTGTCTACTTATTTGTATCATCTCTAATTTCATTGAGCAGTGTTTTGTAGTTCCCCTTGTGGAGATCTTTCACCTTTCTTGATAGCTATATTTCTAGGTATTTCATTCTTTTTCGTGGTAATTGTGAATGGGATTGCATTCTTGATTTGGCTCTTGGCTTGACTGCTGTTGGTTTATAGGAATGTTAATAATTTTTGTATGTTTATTTTGTATCATGATACTTTGCTGAATTCTGTGAGGTTTTCTAGATATAGGATCATGTCATCTGCAAACAAGGATAGTTTGACTTTCCTTTTTTCTATTTCAGTGCTCTTTCAGAACTAAACTAAAGGAGACTGAGACACTAAGAATCGTATAAAAGATCAACACATCCAGGAGTAGGTTTTCTTTAAAAATTAGTAAAATAGACTACTAGCTAGACTAACAAGAAAAGAGAAAAAATTCAAATAAAAACAATTAGAAACAGTCAATGGGATATTACCACTGACCCCACAGAAGTACAAATAACCAACAGAGAATATTATGAACACCTCTTTGCACACAAATGGGAAAATCTTTGCACACAAACTAGAAAACTGGATAAATTCCTGGACACATACTCCCTTCCAAGCCTGAACCAGGAAGAAATTGAAACCCTGAACAAACCAATAATGAGCTCTGAAATTGAATCAGTAATATTCTACCAAACAAAAATGCCCAGAACTGGATGGATTCACAGCTGAAGTTTACTGAATGTACAAAACAAGACCTAGTACCATTCCTACTGAAAGTATTCCAAAAATTCGACTAAAAGGGAATTCTCCCTAACTCATTCTGTGAGGCCAGCATCATCCTGATGCTGAGCACAACAAAAAAAAAGAAAACTTTATGCCAATATCCTTAATGCAGTTGTTTTGAGAGACCACAATCTGTGCCCATATAAGACAGTAAACTAATCAATAAATGTGTTATCTGACTACAATTCCACCAACCTACAATTTTCCCATCTCTTCTCTGTCTTTAGGCCTCCCTATTCTCTGAGATACAACAATATTTAAAGTAAGTTACATAATAACCCTACAATGGCCTCCAAGTGTTTAAGTAAGTGTTGTATATACACTTTTAATCAAAAGCTAGAAGTGATTAAGCTTAATGAGCTTAATCACACACATGTTGAAACACACATGTTGAAAGCTGAGATAGGCTGAAATCTTGGTTTCTTATGCCAGTTAACCAAGTTGTGAATGCAAAGCTAAAGTTTTTGAAGGAAAAGTGCTATTATAGTAAACACACGAATGATAAGAAAGCAAAACAGTAAAAAAATGCTGATATGGAGAATATTTTAATAGTCTTTATAGGTCAGACCAGCCACAACATTCCCTTAAGGCAAAATCTAATACAGAGCAAGGTCCTCATCATTGAGGCAAGACCCTCTACCAGCAAAAAGAATATGACTTATGGAAGACTCAAAAGATAGTTAGCAATTTTAGCAAAGAGTATTTTAAAATTTAAGATATGTTTTTTTTTTCTTTTCTAACCTTCACTTATGAAGCTTAGTTCGGCTGGATATGAATTTGTGGGTTGAAAATTCTTTTCCTTAAGAATGTTGAATATTGGCCCCCACGCTCTTCTGGCTTGTAGTTTCTCCTGACAGATCTGCTGTTAGTCTGATGGGCTTCGCTTTGTGGGTAACCTGACCTTTCTCCCTGGCTGCCTTAACATTTTTTCCTTCATTTCAACCTTGGTGAATCTGACAATTATGTGTCTTGGGGTTGCTCTTCTCGAGGAGTATCTTTGTGGCGTTCTCTGTATTTCCTGAATTTGAATGTTGGCCGGCCTTGCTGGGTTGGGGAAGTTCTCCTGGACAACATCCTGAAGAGTGTTTTCCAACTTGGTTCCATTCTCCCCATCACTTTCAGGTACATCAATCAGACTTAGATTTGGTCTTTTCACATAGTCCCATATTTCTTGGAGTCTTTGTTCATTTATTTTTACTCTTTTTTCTCTAAACTTCTCTTCTTGCTTCATTTCATTCATTTTATCTTCAATCACTGATACCCTTTCTTCCAGTTGATCGAATCAGCTACTGAAGCTTGTGCATTGGTCACATAGTTCTGTGCCGTGGTTTTCAGCTTCATCAGGTCATTTAAGGTCTTCTCTATGCTGTTTATTCTAGTTAGCCATTCATCTAATCTTTTTTCAAGGTTTTTAGCTTCTTTGTGATGGGTTCAAACATCCTCCTTTTGCTCAGAGAAGTTTGTTATTACTGATCTTCTGAAGCCTACTTCTGTCAACTCGTCAAAGTCATTTTCCATCCAGCTCTGTTCCGTTGCTGGTGAGAAGCTGGTTCCTTTGGAGGAGAAGAGGTGCTCTGATTTTTAGAATTTTCAGCTTTTCTGTTCTGGTTTCTCCCTATCTGTGTTGTTTTATCTACCTTTGGTCTTTGATGGTGGTGACCAATGGTCTTTGATGATGGGGTTTTGGTGTGGATGTCCTTTTTGTTGATGTTGATGCTATTCCTTTCTGTTTGTTAGTTTTCCTTCTAACAGTCAGGACTCTCAGCTGCAGGTCTGTTGGAGTTTGCTGGAGGTCCACTCCAGTCTCTGTTTGCCTGGGTATCACCAGCAGAGGCTGCAAAACAGCAAATATTGCAGAACAGCAAATGTTGCTGCCTGATCCTTCCTCTAGAAGCTTCGTCTTAGAGGGGCACCCGGCTGAATGAGGTGTCAGTTGGCCTCTAGTGGGAGGTATCTCCCAGTTAGGCTACTCGGGGGGTCAGGGACCCACTTGAGGAGGCAGTCTGTCCATTCTCAGATCTCAGACTCCATACTGGGAGAACCACTACTCTCTTCAAAGCTGTCAGACAGGGACATTTAAGTCTGCAGAAGTTTCTGCTGCGTTTGGTTCAGCTATGCCCTACCCCCAGAGGTGGAGTCTACAGAGGCAGGCAGGCCTCATTGAGCTGCCCAGTTCGAGCTTCCCGGCTGCTTTGTTTACCTATTCAAGCCTCAGCAATGACAGACGCCCCTCTCCCATTACACAATGGTAGAAGCTTCATTTCAAGTGTGCTATTGGACACTTAATAGGATATAGTATATTATAAACATAATTTTTATAATTACTGGGAAACCAAAACATTTGTGTCACTGGCTTTATTGATACATTTGCTTTATTGTGGTGGTCTGGAACTGAACACCTAATATGTCTGATGTATACTGGTAATTAATGAATAAAATGTGCTTATAAAGTTGCAAATCTAGATTAAGAATAATATTTATCTAATCTTACTTTTATTATTTTTTCATTAAACAAGATAAGTATATATCAATAAATATGGTTTACAATAAAAATGTAGTCATTACTCAGCAGAATGTATAGTCTTGAAATGTTTCTTGTAAAATTGTTTAAAAGCATACAGATAACTTAGTAGTAATAATAATTATGAACTATTATAAGACACTCAGAAATGAAATGAACTATGCCCAAAGGCCAGATATTTTAATAACAAAATTAATCATTTAGAAATCTGTATACATTTTCAAAATATATTTGAAGTGTTTTCACCTAAATCACTATCGGATATAAAATAAAATCCAAGATCAACATTACTTTACTCACAGAAAAAAAGGACCTTTAATATCAAAACCTTAAATAATTTCAGAACTACTACTCAAAAGCAAATTTAAAATAAATATTTAAACTGTTCAGATTAAGATTGAAACTAATTGGATTAATCATTTAAGCAATACAATTTTAAAATTACAACAAATAAAATTCTTGTAAGCTCTGTGGACATATGGGAAAATTATGGAGGAAAGGTAAGAGGAA
Organism: Gorilla gorilla gorilla; assembly: GCF_029281585.2. Taxonomy (NCBI): domain Eukaryota; kingdom Metazoa; phylum Chordata; class Mammalia; order Primates; family Hominidae; genus Gorilla; species Gorilla gorilla. Next base: position 91,669,516 of record NC_073243.2, read on the forward strand.
TCTAATAAAAACCTCAGATGAAATACATAACTCTGAAAATGATACACTCAGGAACCTGAAAACAACTAAGAAAACTCTTTGACTTTCTGTTCACTAAGAAAAATGTGTTCTATGTCAAAAGAATATAGAAGAAATATGAAATTAAATTAGAAAGTTAAGCAAGAAAATTGATAAATTTAAAACTCAGTTACTTGTCAGAAAGAAATCTAAATGGCGTTCTTGTAGGTTCTGGAAAAGGCTAGCAAATATAATTAAAATTTTAAAGAGGAAAATAAAATCAATATTGAGAAACTGGATGGAGTGACTATGTCTAAGTTATTTTTAAAAGTTAAAAAATAATACAAATAATTTCATAATAATATTTAAAATTGAGAAAAAATTATTTTAATTAATCTTACATTATTATTTAGTTAATATTACTTCTTAAATTATATATGATATATGAAAATATTTTGGGGGTACATGTGATAATCTGATACATTCATATAATGTGTAAATATCAAATTAGGGTAATTGGGCTTCCCATTACCTTGATATTTATATCAGGGCACATATTCATATAATGTGTAAATATCAAATCACAGTAATTGGGCTCCCCAGTATCTTCAGTTTTTGTATTTTCTTTATGATAGGAACATTTAAGTTATTGTCTTATAGCTGTTTTAAAATATACAATAGACTATTGTATATTTCAGTGATTGTCATCTTAATGATCTATCCATCATTAGGACTTATTTCTTTTATCTAATTATATATTTGTACTCATTGTTCAACCTCTTTTTATCTCCCTATGCCAATTTTCCCAGACTCTGATAACCATGTTAACCTAACAACTGATTATATCCATGAGATCAACTTTTTAAGCTCCCATGTATGAGTGACCACATTTATCTTTCTGTGCTTAGCTTATCTCACTTAACATGAGGACCTCCAGTTTCATCCATGTTGCTGCAAATGACAGGATTTCACTATTTTATGTCTGAATAATAGGCTATTGTGTATAAAACCGTATTTTCTTTATCCATTCACCCATTGATAAACACAGGTTAATTCCATATTTTGGCTATTTTGTATAGTGCTGCAATAAGCATGAGAGTTCACATCTTTTTTCAATACATTGGTTTCCTTTCTTTTGGATATAACCCCAATAGTGAAATTGCTAGATCATATGATAATCCTACGTTTAGTATTTTTATGGCAACTACATACTGTTTTTCATAACGGTTGTACTCATTTACATTTCTACCAACAGTATACACACATTCCCCTTTCTTCACAGCCTCACCACCATGTTCTTGTTCTTCCCCGTCTTTTTAATGAAGTGTTTTTAACTGAAATGGGATAATATCTCATTGTGATTTTGATTTGCATTTCCCTGGTGATTAGTGATGTTGAGCACTTTCTCATATTCCTGTTGCCACTTGTATGTCTTCTTTTGCGAAATATCTATTCAGAGCTTTTGCCCAATTTTAATCAGATTCTTTGTGGGGATTTTGTGTTTTTTCTTTATTGCTATTGAGTTGTTTGAGCTTTATGTATTCTTTATATATTCTGGTTATTAGTCCCTTGTCAAATGAGTAGTTTGCGTATATTTTTTCCCATTTTCTGAATTGTCTCTTCACATTCTTGATTATTTCTTTGGCTGTGCAGAAGCATTTTACCATGATGTAATCCCATTTGTCTACTTTTCATTTTGTTCCCTGTGCTTTTGAGATTTTACACAAAAAAAATCTTTGCTCAGACCAATACTCTAGAGCATTTTTAATGCTTTCTTCTAGTAGTTTCATAGTTTCCAGTCGTAGGTTTAAGTCTTTAAATAATTTTTACATTTTTTTAATACAGTGAGTGATCAGAGTCTACATTTAGTGTTTTGCAGATGGTAATCCAGTTTTCCCACCACTGTTGATTGAAGACACTGTCCTCTCCGGATTGTATATTGTTGGTGATATGGTTTGGCTCTGTGTCCCCACACAAATCTCATCTTGAATTGTAATCCCCATAATCCCCACATGTTTGTGATCCCCATAATCCCAACATGTGAGGGATGGACCTGGTGAAAGGCAATTGAATCAAGGGGGCGGTTCCCCCATGCTGGTCTCATGATAGTGATGGAGGGATTTCTCACAAGATCTGATGGTTTTATAAATGTTTGACAGTTCCCCATTCACAGACTTTCTCTCTTGCTTGTTGCCATGTAAGACATGCCTGTTTCACCTTCTGCCATGGTTGTAAATTCCTGAGTCCTTCCCAGCCATGCAGAACTGTGAGTCAATTAAATCTCTTTTCTTTATAATTTACTCGGCATTGGGTAGTATCTTGAGAGCAGTGTCATACACTAATACAGTTGGTATCTTTGTTGAAAATAAGTTGGCTTTAAATGCATGGATTTATATTTAATTTTTCTGTTCCATTCAGTTGGTGTTTATGTTTGTTTTTATGCCTGTATGATGGTGTTTTCATTACTATAGGTTTTCAATATATTTTGAAGTCAGGTAGTGTGATTCCTCCAGTTTTGTTCATTTTGCTCGGGATTGCTTTGACTATTCAGGGTCTTTGTAGTTATATATACATTTTAGGATTGTTACTTCCGTTTGCTTATATAATTATTGCATTAAATCTGTAAATTGCTTTAGGTATTGATATGGTTTGGCTCTGTGTCCCCACCCAAATCTCATCTTGTAGCTCCTATAATTTTCACATGTTGTGGGAGGGACCTATGGGGAGATAATTGGATCACAGGATGGGTCTTTCCCATGCTGTTCTCATGATAGTGAATAGGTCTCACAAGATCTGGTTGTTTTAAAAACAGCAGTTTTCCTGCATGAGTTCTTTTTCTTCCCTGCTGCCATGTAAGACGTGGCTTTCACCTTCCACCATGATTGTGAGCTTCTTCAGCCACATGGAACTGTAAGTCCCTTAAACCTCTTTCTTTTGTAAATTGCCCAGTCTCTTGTATGTCTTTATGAGCAGCATGAAAATGGACTAATACAGGTATTATTGTCATTTTAACAATATTAATTTTCCTGTCCATTAGCTTGGAATACCTTTTTTTAATGTTCTTTTCAATTTCTTTCATTGGTGTTTTATAGTTTTCCTTTTATAGATCTTTTCACTGCTTTGGCTAAATTTATTTCTACATATTTTGTATTATTTGTAAGTGGGATTACTTTTTTTATTTTTTTCACATTGTTCAATGTTGGCTTATATAAAGGCTACTACTCTTTTATGTTGACCATATATTCTGTAGATTTACTGAATTTGTATATTAGTTCTGACAGTTTTGGGTAGCCTTTAGTTTTTTTTTTCTATATTATCATGTTGCCTGTGCACAAGGATAATTTGACTTATTTATTTTCAATAGATGCCCTTCATTTTTCTTTCTTGCTTAAAAAAATTGTTCTAGCTGGGAATTCCAGTATTACATTGAATAAAAGTAGAGATAATGGGCATCCTTGTTTCAGATCTTAGAGAAAGAAATTTCAATTTTCCCCTGTTCAGTATGATATTAGTTGTGGGGTTCTCATATATGACCTCTATTATTTTGAGATATACTCCTTCTACACCAAGTTTGTTGAGAGTTTTTATCATTAAAGTAACGCTGAATTTTGTCTAATGTTTTTTCAGCATCTATTGATATCATATGGCTTTTGTTCATTGTTCTGTTAATGTGATGTATCATGTTTATAGATTTTTGTATGTTAAATCATTCTTGCATAGTGGGATGTATACATATACTTATCCTGGGATGAACCCCTCTTGATTGTGGTAAATGATATTTTAATGGTTTGTAAAATATTATTTCATATTTTGTTGAGAATTTTGACATATGTATTCACCAGTAATACTGACCTATACTTTTCTTTTTTCTTGTATCTTTGTCTGGCTTTGATGTCAGGTTAATACTAACGTCGTTGAATAAGTTTGGAAATATTCCAAGCTTTAATTTTTTTTTGAAGACTTTGAATAGAATTGGAATTAGTTATTTAAATGTTTGGTAGAGTTCATCAGTGATTCCACTAGGTTTTGGAATTTTCTTTAATGGAAGACTTCATTATGGCATCAATCTCACTACTCATTTTTGGTTTGTTAAGGTTTGCTGTTTCTTCATGGCTCATTCTTGGTAGGTTATATGTGTCCAGGAACTTTTCAGTTTTTTTCTAGGTTTTCCAATTTATTGGCATATAGTTGTTCACAATAGTGTCTAATGATTTTTGCATTTCTGTGGTATAAGTTGCTATAACTCATTTTTCATTTCTGGTTTTATTTATTTGGGTCTTCTTTTTAAAGTTTGTCTAGCTGAAAGTTTTGTTGATGTTTATCTTTCTTAAAATCAACTTCATTTTGTTAATCTTCTGTATTCTTTTTAATCTCAATGTTATTTATCTCTGCTCTAATCTTTATTATTTCATCTCCTCTATTAATTCTGGGTTTGATTTATTCTTGCTTTTCTAAGTCCTTAATGTGTGTCACTTGTTTATTTAAGTCTTTACACTTTTTTGTTATAGATATTTATTGTTATAAACTTCCCTCTTAGTACTGCTTTTGCCATATCCCATGGATTTTGCTGTGTTGTATTTACATTTTCAATTGTTTAAATTTTCTCTTTAATTTCTTCGTTGACATGTTGGTCATTCAGGAGCATGTTGTTTAATTTCCATGTGTTTGTGTAGTTTCTGAGCTTCCTTTTGTTATTGATTTCTAGTTTTGTTTCATTGTTGTCAGAAAATATTATATGATTTCTTATTTTTTCAATTTGTTGAGATTTGATTTGTCACCTAAGATACAGTCTATATTCTGAAGATTGTTCCAAGTGCTGATGGAAAGAGTGTGTATTCTGCAGAAGTTGCATGAAACTAGACCTCTTTGGTCTAGTGTGTAGTTTAATTCTGACGTTTCTTTATTGATTTTCTTTCTGAATGAATTGTCCATTACTGACAGTGGGGTGTTGAAGTCCCTTACTACTATAATATTGCAGTCTATCTCTCCCTTTAGATCTATTAATGTTTGTTTGTTGCATATACTTGGGTGTTCCAATGTTGGGTGCATATTTATAATTGATGTAGCCTCTTGCTGAACTGATCTTTTACTATTATATAGTGACTTTCATTGTCTCTTGGTATAATCTTTGACATTTTGTCATTTTATGTTATGTGTATAGTTCCTCCTGCTCATTTTCGGTTTCCAGCTGCATGTAATATCGGTTTTAACATGCTTACCTTCAGTATATGTACGCATTTATAGGTTAAGTGGGTTCTTGTTCCTATATTCATTTAGCCACTCTATGTGTTTTAACTGAATAAATGAGTCCATCAATATTCAGTGTTATTGATAAATGGCATGTTATTGCCATTCTGTTGCTTGTTTTCTGGTTGTTTTGCAGCTCTGTTCTTCCTTTCTCCCTTTCTTACTGTTTTTCTTTGTGGTTAAGTTTTTTTTCTGGTAAAATTTTTTTTAACTTATTGCTTTTTGTTAGTGAGTCTATTATAATTTGTGCATTGTTGGTACAATGAACTTATAAAAACAACTTAAACAAGTTATTTTAGGGAAATGATGACCTAGATCACAAAGAAAAGAATAGGAACAAAGAGAAGAACAAAAAGAAAGAAAAAAACCCTTTACACTTTAGCTCCCCCATACAATTTTGATTTTTTGTTTTGCAATTTACATATTTGCATATTGCCTACCTCTTAACAGGTTACTGTAGCTACTCTTATTTTTAATAGGTTTCTCTTTTAGGCTGCATCCTACAGTTATTAGTGAAATACACATTATAATTATGATGTTAGAATATTTTGGATTTGTCTGTGCACTTAATTTTATCAGTGGGATTTTGACCCTTCCAATATTTTCTTTTTGCACATTAGTGTATTTTTCTTTTAGATTCAAGAATTGCCTTTCACATTTCTTGTTAAATAGGTCCTGTGGTTCGTTAATTCTCTCAGGTATTGTTTGGGAAAAAATTTCTCTCTCCTTCATATTTGAAGGACAGAATTGCTGAATACAGTACTTTTGTATGGCACTTTTTTTTTCCTTAAAACATTTTTAAAATGTCATTCCGCTTCTTTCTGGCCTGTATGGTTTCTGTTGAGAAGTCCATTTTTAGATGAATTGGAGCTCCTTTATATATTATTTGCTTCTTTTCTCTTGCTGATTTTAGAATCCACTCTCTGTCCTTTATTTTGCAGAGTTTGGTTATTACATGCTTTGAGATTATCTTAGTGGGCTGGATCTGTTTGGTGTTCTCTGACGTTTCTGTACCTGGATGTGTATATGTTTCTCAAGTTTTGAGAAGTTTTCTATGATTATTTATTTCTTTCTTTCCCTCACTATTGCTCAGTTCCCTGTTGAACATTAATAATTCTTATATTTGTCTTTTCAGATAATTTTCTCTATTTGCAGGTTCTATTTGTTCTCTCTCATTCTTTTTTTTCTTTTTCTCCTCTGATTGTGTTTTCAAATAGCCTATCTTTGAGCTCACTGATTATTTGCTCTGCTTGATCCATTCCACTCTTGTCTACTTTGATTTTGGTAATAATAGAGTTTTCTTAAAACAGCTATTTTAAATTATTGGTCAGAACACTCACATATTGCCATCTTATTAGGATCAGTACTTGGTTTCTTATTTTTCCATTTAGGGAGGTCGTGGTTCTCTATTGTTGTTGTTTCTTGTGGAAGTATGTCTATGTCTTTGCATTGAAGGATTAGTTCTTTATTCCAATCTTCTCTGTCTGGCTTTTTTTTTTTTATTGGATACATTTGCTTAGAGATTCTTTGTAATTTACCTCTTGAATTTCTCTCTCTCTCTCTCTCTCTCTTTCTCTCTTTTCCCTCCACTAGGTCACTGCCTCCTTTTTGCCACTCAGTGGTGCTTCAAGCCCAGATTTTCTTTTTATGTAGTAAATTATCAAAGCGCTTCCTGTCCCATTTCATGGGAAGTCCCAAAGGAAATATATTGGCAGTGTTGTAAAGCTGGCTAGTGTTTTTTGTCTAGGGGAACCATGGAACATACCTCCTCAAGTGTGATGCTGTGGAACAACTGCCATGATTTGTTGTCTCCTTTGGCTGAGTTACAGGGCAGGGTTTCCATAGCTGGGGATGGAAGACCCATTGATCCCCTGGTCTCTGGTTGTGCTCAGATATATTTATCCCTGTAAACACTTGCAATGCTTCCCACGAATTGAAACATGGATAGGTCTCCTGCTAGGCAACCCAAGAGATTGGGGAAGCTGATTGTTCATCTCCATCACATTATTCCCAGTACAGAAACCATGAGTAGGAGGAACGTTTTTCACAGGCTTGGTGCCAGGCAGATTGGGGAGAGCACCATCAAAGACATAGAAGTCCAGTTCTCTTACTCTCTGCTAAGTCTTTTTGTTTTGTTATGTTTTACTTCTCTGTGGCAGTAGGTACTGTCTCATCCTCATATTTGAGTTCTAGGATGTTTCTGGTGATAACCTCAGTGCTATATGTTTGTTTTGTTTTGTTTTGTTTTCTTCTGAATGGGAGTGAAGCCAGTTTGCTTCTAATGCTGCTATTTTGCAAGAAACTCCCAGTCTCTCTCAATTTTATTATTAATATAGGTGTGTGTTTTGCAGTTGACTCAGGAATCAAATAGATCGGATAAAAATATGTAGTATGTACATTAAAGTAAAATATTAAAGCTAATGGTAAAAGCTAAAATATAAAAGTAGTAACAACAATTCTGAAAATGATCCTAGCAAAATGCAAAAAATAAAAAATAAAAATAACCTGAATGTGGGAGAGTAAAATTCATTAAGAACAAAATACTGTTTCATTTGGGCAACATGTTATTTCTCTAGTTTTTGCCTCTAATAACACCAGAAAAAAATTAAAGGAGATTTTGACTAATTTTTACACCAGTACAATATCAACAAACTGATTTTTAATAAAAATGATCTAAGTGACAAGATAACAAAATATGGAAGTGTATATAAAACTATACAAAGCTACAGAGCAACTTTGAGGGGAAAAATTTTCATTCTTCGATTAATAAGCTAAGGATTCCCAAGCTCTTTTGGTGCATGGCTATGTATTTCAATAAATTTCTCAGCACCCCTAAGCAAAAACAGAAGAAACTAATAGTTCTGTTCATTAACAAAATGATTCTAAATAATCTAAAAGTAATAGACTGTTAAGTTTTTTACAGGTGTCCCTGTATTTTCCTCAATAATATGTCCTGGAATGCTCCACGTTACAAATTCACTGTGGTACTCCAGGAAAGTACAGCAAACTGTTTGTCAGCATATGCTATCACCAGAAGCATATATAATTAGATTAATGCAGTACAAGTCTATTGTACTTTCTGTCCCTGATTTTTAAATCCTAGTCCACATTAATACCCAATGCTCTGAGAATATTTTAGTATCATACTACTGTCCTGTGGTAGTGCCTGTAATGACTTCTTCCTGTTTCAAAAATTTGAAAATCAATTTCAAATTTTTCTCATGTCACTGGATTGCTGCAACCTTGCCTGAATGTTTTCCTGATGACTGCTTTCACAGATATTTTTGACTCAAGCTAGCAGTTTAATTGTCCCCCAAACACTCCTTGATTATCTTATTTTCTGCACTTTTTCTCTTCTATGGAATGTGCTTCTCTGTCTCTTCTTCCTAGTGAAATAATAGCAAATATACTGGAAAATCAAGTTCTACTTGATCTGGACATCTTACTTGCTTAACAGATTATATTATGTATTCTCTCTAGCAGAAATAATATTCTTTTATTCATGTATTATATATTTATTTTATCATATAATACTGGTTTCTAGATACTGTTTGTTATATGTAGCTATTTATATGTTTTGATTCAAATGATAAGTATGGTCTTATCCAGGTACAAAGTACTAAAATACTGCATTGACAAAAAACAAAAACAAAAACGAAAAAAAAACACTTCATTCTCTACATTTAGTAATACCCCATGCTCATATGCAATCCTATTTTGCCTTCACTAATGTCATTAATTGAACTGTGTCTGGCAAAAAGTTACCTTAAAGTCCTAACCATCCATAAATAGGAATGTGACCTTATTTTGAAATGGGATCTTTGCAGATGTAATCAATTTAAGGTGACTTTATCAGAATGTTTTCAGATCCAATGTGATTCTTGTCCTTAGAAGAAGAAGAGAAAATGTGAATACAGGCACACAGAGAGAAGATGGCTATAGGAGGACAGAAGCAGAGATTGGAGTAATGCATCTAGTAGCCAAAGAATGCCCAAGATTGCTGGCAAACACCAGAAGTTACAATAGGCAAGGAAATTTCTCAGCTGCAGGTTTTAGAAAGAGTATTGCTCTACTGATACTTGTTTTCACAGTTCTGGATTCCAGAACTTTGGGACAATAAATGTCTGTTGTTTTAAATCACTCTGTGATACTTTCTTACAGTAACCTTAAGAAGATAATACAATTAGGTTACAGGGAAACAATGAAAATAAGAAATTCTATTTCAAATTATGAAAAAAGAGTGATTTTTTAGTTGAATAAGGCCCTTGTAACCATTAGTAATTTCTTTTTCAATTTGTAAAACTACAAATAAGAATCACCTGCATCTGTATTGTAGTTTACAATCATTTTAATTATATATCATGGGATTGTGGGATGCTGAATACTTCATGATATGTCACAAAAGGAACTTTTATCCTTTTGGCATGGGACTTGGGAATTTTTCTGTTCCTTTAGCTATTTTTAAAATTTTTCTTCTTTTTGTTTAAAATGGGCTCTCACTCTGTTGCCCAGGCTGGAGTCTAGTGGCCCAATCACAGCTCACTGCAGCCTCATCCTCCCCAGGCTCAAGCTATCCTTTACCTCAGCCTCCTCAGTAGCTGAGACCACAGATACACACCACCAAGCCCAGCTAATTTTTGTACTTTTTTTGTAGAGATAAGGTTTCACTATGTTTCCAAGGCTGGTCTTGAACTCCTGAGCTCAAGACATCTGCCTGCCTTGACTTCCCAAAGTCTTGGGATTACAGGTGTGAGCCACGACACCCAACCAAGACTTGGGAAGATTTAATATCCACTTACTTATACTATGTATTAAATCCCCCTTTTTTGAAACTCACATAGTTTGTAAGCAAAAGACCCAGCAATTTTATTCTGATTGCTGATTTGAATCTGGGTGTTCTATCACTAGTACTCAAAGTCTGATGTTTTCTAAAGATAAATTTCATCTCTTTGATTCTTATCATTAACTGAAAAGTACAAAAAGGATAATATGTTTCCCTAACTAAATTCAAAAGAGTCTGTATGTCTGAAATAATTATCGGATTTAATGGAATATTTGACATCATTTTTGTTAGAACACAGTGTTTGTTCCCTTAGATCTTGTATTAATCCTTCCTCATGCTGCTATGAAGAAATACCCAAGACTGAGCAATTTATAAAGGAAAGAGTTTTACTTGATTCACAGTTGCATATGGCCGGGGAGGCCTCAGGAAATCGAGAATCATAGCAGAAGTTAAAGGGGAGGAAGGCACCTTCATCACAAGGTAGCAGGAGAGAGAATGAATGCCAGCAGGGGAAATGCCAGACACTTATTAAACCGTCAGATCTCGTGAAAATTCACTCACTTTCACAAGAACAGCATGGGAGAAACCACCCCCATGATTCAATTACCTCCTATTGGGTTCTTCCCATGACATGTAAGGATTATGGGGATTACAATTCAAGATGAGATTTGGGTGAGGAAACAGCCAAACCTTATCATTTTGCCTCTGGACCCTCCCAAATCTCATGTCCTCACATGTCAAAACACAGTCATGCCTTCTCAACAGTCCCCCAAAGTCTTAACTCATTCCAGAATTAGCCAAAAATCCCAGTCCAAAATCTCATCTGAGGCAAGGCAAGTCCCTTTCACCTATGAGCCTGTAAAATCAAAAGCAAGTTAGTTACTTCCTAGATAATATAGGGGTACAGGCATTGCGTAAATAAACCCATTCCAAATGAGAGAAATTGGCCAAAACAAAGGGGCTACAGGCCTTATGCAAGTCAAAAATTCAATAGGGCAGTCATTAAACCCTAAACTTCCAAAACATTATCCTTTGACTCCATGTCCTACTTCCAGGTCACGTTGATGCAAGAGGTGGGTTTCCATGACCTTGGGCAGCTCTGCCCCTGTGGCTTTGCAGGGTACAGCCCCCACCCCAGCTGCTTTTATGGCTGGCATTGAGTGTCTATGGGTTTTCCAGATGCACAGTGCAAGCTGTTGTTGGATCTCTCATTAAGATCTGGAGGACAATAGCCCCCTTCACATAGCTCCACTGAGTAGTGCCCCAGTGGGAACTCTGTGTGGCTTCAACCCCACATTTCTCTGCTGCATTGCCCTAGCAAAAGTTCTTCATGAGGGCTCTGCCCCTGCAGCACACTTCTGCCTGGACATCCAGGTGTTTTCCTGCATCCTCTGAAATCCAGGTGGAAGTTCCCAAACCTCAATTATTGTCTTCTGTGCACCCTCAGGACCAACACCATGTGGAAGCTGTCAAGGCTTGAGGCTTGTACCCTCTGAAACAATAACCTGAGCTTTACCTTGGCCCCTTTTAGCCACAGTTGGAGCAACTGGGTCACAGGGCACCAAGTCCCTGGGCTGCACACAGCAGGGGGACCCTGGGCCAGGCCCAGGAAATCACTTTTTCCTCTTAAGACTCCAGGCCTGTCATGGGTGGGGGTGCTCCAAAGGCCTCTGACATGCCCTGGAGACATTTTTCCCATAGTCTTGGTGATTAGCCTACGGCTCCTTGTTATTTATTCAAATTTCTGCAGCAGGCTTGCATTTTCTTAAAAAAATGGGTTTCTTTTTTCTACCGCATCATCAGGCTGCAAATTTTTCAAACTTTTATTCTCTGTCACCTCTTGAATGCTTTACTGCTTAGAAATTTCTTCTGCCAGATACCCTAAATCATCTCTCTTAAGTTCAAAGTTCCACAGATCTCCAGGGCAGGGGCAGGATGCTGCCAGCCTCTTTGCTAAAGTATAGTAAGAGTGACCTTTCCTCCAATTCCCAACAAGTTCCTCATCTTCATCTGAGATCACTTCAGCCTGGACTTCACTGTCCATATCACTATCAGCATTTTGGACTAAGCCATTCAACAAGTCTCTAAGAAGTTCCAAACTTTCCCACATCTTTCTGTCTTTCCTTGCCCTCCAAACTGTTCCAATGTCTGTCTGTTACCGAGTTCCAAAGTCACTTCCACATTTATGGGTATATTTCCACCAGTGCCCCATTACTCAGTAACAATTTACTGTATTAGTCACTCTCACACTACTCTGAAGAAATTACTCAAGACTTGATAATTTTTTAAAGAAAAGAGATTTAATTGATTAACAGTTCCACATGGCTGGGGATGCCTCAGGAAACTTACAATCAGGGTGGCAGGCACCTCTTCACAGGGCGGTAGGAGAGGGAATGAGTGCCCACTTAAGGGGGAAGCCCTTTGTAAAACCATTAAATCTCATGAGGACTATCATAAAAGCAGCATAGGGGAAACCACCCCCATAATTCAATTATCTCCACCTGGTCCTGCCCTTGACACATGGGGATTATTATAATTCAAAGTGAGATTTGAGTGGGGACACAGAGCCAAACTATATCAGAACTTATGCCTGTAATTCTAGTCATTCTGTCTTAGAAGTCAAATGCTGTTTTTCTAATGGTACATGTTATTATCCCCTTTATACTTTTACCTTACAATGTAACACATAATGCTCTCTAAACAGTCATACAGTATTCTGACTCTAATCTTTCCCAGAAATAAATGCCATGCCAAAATTTCAGGACTCTGCAACAGCAAATAGCAAGATTGTCTGGGTGCCCTAGGACAAAATCATGATCACTGCCACTGTGGAGTGGTATTTGTGCAAGGAAACTTTCTGTTTCTTCCAGCTGTAACTTCTTGAGTCGTAATTGTCATGTCAAGGGTATTTTGAAGACTGAGCTTCTTGGATGCATTCGTATAACACTTAAAATTAGAACTAATGGGCAGTTTTTAATTTTTATATTTAGAAAGATAATTATTTGTCTTCATATATTTTGATTCATTGTCTAGAACATTGTATTCATTTACTGCAAATTCTAGCTATAAAGAGGAAATGCAATACCAGAAAAATGAGAGGCTCTACATGGTGGCTTATGCCTTAATAAGCCACTCCACTTTGGGAATGGAATGGAATTGGCCTCCACTTGGCCTCCACTTTGGGAGGCCAAGGCAGGTAGATTGCCTGAGCTCAGGAGTTCGAGACCAGCCTGGGCAACATGGTGAAACCCCATCTCTACTAAAATACAAATAATTAGCCAGGTATGGCAGTGGGTGCCTGTAGTCCCACCTACTTGGGTGGCTGAGGCAGAAGAATTGCTTGAACCTGGGAGACGGAGGTTGCAGTTAGCCGAGATCCTGCCACTGCACTCCAGCCTGGGCAACAAAGCGAGACTCTGTCTCAAAAGAAAAAACAGAAAAAGAGAGAAAGGAGGGAATTAATAATATGCATTATCAATGTCACTCCATGCTATTAAAACACTCTTTCCCCAGGCCAATGGCATGCACTTAAACCATACAAAACCAGGTTCTTCAAAACATTTCTTTAGATTCATAAGCCTCATGTGGCAAAAAATTCAGATAATTATAATAATGCTGTAATTGAGAGAATTTGTGGATGAGGTATCTGTAAATTGAGTAAATGAGTAATCATGCTTCAAATCATGGAAGAACATAGGATTGTAGCTATCTACATCTACATCCTGATCAAATGACCAATACACATTTCATTTGGAAACTCTGTTGTAGAAATATTGGCATCTGTTCAAATGTGCTATGATATATAAAAAGTGGAACATTGAATCCCCCTTTATTGGTAGATTTCTATTATTAAGTACATAAGAAGTATGACTTAAGTTGAAGTTATTTTTCTCTGAGCTGAAAAGATAGACTTAACTTTTCCAATACTACTCATTTAATACTTTTGAAAGATAAAGCAGAGTAATATCTAATGGCAAAGATCCCAGAATTAGACTGCCTGCATTTAATTTCTGGATCCCTCACATATTAGCCATGTGCTCTTGAACAATACCTTGATATCTCTGTGCCTCAGTTTCTTGTTTGTAAAATAAAGATAAGAATGGTTGCTATTTAATAGTTATTTGTGATGAGTTTTAAAAGTGTATATATTTAAAATATTCAGAATATTGCCTATCAAATTAGTAAACACTATAACTGTCCTATTATGACAATATGTTCTGGAATCTATCAAAATACTGCTGTTAGGTGGAGTGTCAGAAAGGAAAATTGTGATGAAAAACAAACAAATAAAAAATGCAGAAACAACACCCTGCCTTGCCGTCTCTCACTTTGTATGCAAACAGATGTACAGTCATCTGTCAGTCATTGACTTAGAAGATGAACAGATGTCCATACCTTCCAGGAAGGATGCTAAATATTCAATCTCTCCCACAGTGGTAAAGCAGGTATTGTAGAAGGTTTTAACTCCTCCATAATCATCTGGTTCTAACTTGCTTTTGATTTTGTTAAGTGATTGGAATTTTTGAGTCCCATACATTTTTAAGAATGGGAAATCTACACACTTTCCATTAAGTGATTAAGTAAAAGTGTCTCAATATTTACAAAAGCCCCATGATAAATTACAAATTAAATATCTAAGGATGCATTTTATATACAAATCCCTTGAGAATATATTCTATTTAACTTGTCAAATTATTTGAATTGCCATCTATATATTTACAATTATCCTCCATCAAAATCTAAAAGTATATCATATTTTGTCTTTCTTAAATTTTTAGAGTAAACATAGATTTTCTTAAGTATAACATATTTATTGACTACAACATACTAAAATAAAATATTTTGATATATCCAATCATAGATATACCAATGAATTTATCTATGCAGTAAAATAATTCTACCACCAATTGTAATTGCATTTAATTATTGTGTTGGCTCTGGTTTTATTTAATAATATTATATGTGATCTGACAGGTAGTTTCTGAGACCTTTTTAGGCAAGTAAATGTAAGAACATGCTATAATCAATTACTGTACAATCAAATTCATCACTGAGAGAACAAAAGTAATACCCATATTAACTGGGTTAGACATTATAGAGACATAATGCAAATAAATATGGATAATATGAATGCATTAAAATAGCACATAAATTTATGTGGTTAAATATGAAAAAACAAAATCTTATATAACAGTAAGTAATGGATAACATTAAGAGTAAATTTCTTGGTTCACTGAATGCTAGCCTGTTTATGAAATACAAATTTAAGTCTATGATGATAATTGGGTACACATAAAATTGACTGTTTTTGAATAAGATGGAGGTATCTGTAGGCTTCTGCATGTTACTTATTTTAGATTTTTCTTTTAGCTTTGCAGTTATACTGTTGGATATTTATATTTTCCATTATAAAATATAGTGGTTTAAAAATCACACCATTTAATTTATTAACCAGACCAACTGCAGACCCTCAAAGCATCCTCATGAAAATAAAAAATTGAAACAGAATCTGACTATTTTAACTAGGGATAACAAACCTAGAGGGAAAAAGCAAATCAGGCTTGAAGTTATGGTGATGAAATGCAAATCTGAAATTGCCTTTTGGTCTCTTAGGAGAAGAAATACAGGTAAGGGTAACGAGGGAGGAAGAAAATCCCTCCTTAGCAACCCAGATCAGCTGAATCAACTCTAGTATTCAGGGAAATGTTAAGTGTTGCAGAAAATTTCTCCGTACATCTAGATGGTCAAGATGCAAAACCATTCTTTTTTTAAAAAAAATTTTACTTCAAAGTTTCAGAATGTTATAGATAGAGTAGAAGTGGAAAATCTACAAATGTAATATGTAATAAATATCATTTATAACTTCTGCTCACTCATTCTTCTTGAGCCTCAACCCACGAACATTCATGACTCCATTTATGCCCTTATATCTGTTCAGAGTGTCTCAGCTTTTGATTCATCAACAACTCTGATTAGCATATATAAACATGAATGTTGTGAGGTCTTTTTTGTAGATTTAGTTATCTATGGTGTTCCATGCTTAGAGTACCATTCTGGCTAAGTTACCATGAGGTTGTCTAGCATAACCCCACAGTTCGAGTCAAGACAGAGAACAGCCTCGAAAAAGATAAAGATAAACAAATACTTCTGATTTTTTGCACATTGATTTTGTATCCTGAGACTTTGCTGAAGTTGCTTATCACAAGGAGTTTTGGGGCTGAAATGATGGGGTTTTCTAAATATAAAATTATGTCATCTGTAAACAGAGACAGCTTGACTTCCTGTCTTCCTATTTGAATACCGTTTATTTCTTTCTCTTACCTGATTATTCTGGCCAGAACTTCCAATACTATGAATAGGATTGAAAAGTTGAATAGTAGTGGTGAGAGAGGTCATCCTTGTCTTGTACAATTGTTCAAAGTTACAAGACTTCCAGCTTTTGCTCATTCAATATGATATTGGTTGTGGGTTTGTCATAAATAGCTCTTATTATTTTGAGATATGTTCCATTAGTACCTACTTTATTGAGAGTTTTTAACATGAAGGCATGTTGAATTTATCAAAGGCCTGTTCTGCATTTGTTGAGATAATCATGTGGTTCTTGTACTTGGTTCTATTTATGTGATGGATTACATGTATTAATTTGCTTATGTTGAACCAGCCTCGCATCCCAGGAATGAAGCTGACTTGATCATGGTGGATAAGTTTTTTGATGTGCTGCTGGATTCAATATGCCAGTATTTTATTGAGGATTTTGGCATCAGTGTTCATCAGGGATATTGGCATTAAGTTTTCTTTTTTTGTTGTGTCTCTTCCCGATTTTTGTATCAGGATGATGTTGGCTTCATAAAATGAATTGGGGAGTAGGAAGTCTAGAGGAGTCTCTCCTTTTAAATTGTTTGGAATAGTTTAAGAAGGACTGGTATCAGCTACTCTTTGTATTTCTGGTAGAATTCAGCTGTGAATCTGCTTGATCCTAGGCATTTTTTAGTTGGTAGGCTATTAATTACTGCCTCATTTTCAGAATTTGTTATTGGTCTATTCAGGGATTCAGCTTCTTCCTGGTTTAGTCTGGGTGGGGTGTATGTGTCCAGGAATGTGTCCATTTCTTCTAGATTTTCCAGTTTATTTACATGGAGGTGTTTATGGTATTCTCTCATGGTAGTTTGTATTTCTGTGGATTCAGTGGTGATATCCTCTTTATCATTTTTTAACGTGTTTATTTGATTATTCTCTCTTCTTTATTAGTCTAACTAGCGATCTATTTTGTTAATTATTTCACACCAACAATAGACAAGCAGAGAGCCAAATCATGAATGAACTCCCATTCACAATTGCTACAAAGAGAATACAATACTTAGGAATACAGCTAACAACAGATGTGAATGACCTCTTCAAGGAGAACTACAAACCACTGCTCAAGGAAATAAGAGAGGACACAAACAAATAGAAGAACATTCCATCCTCATGGATAGGAAGAATTAATGTCATGAAAATGACTTCACTCCCAAAGTAATTTATAGATTCAATGCTATTCCCGTCAAACTACCATTGACATTCTTCACAGAATTAGAAAAACTATTCTAAATTTCATATGGAATCAAAAAAGACCTCGTATAGCCAAGATAATGCTAAGCAAAAGGAATAAAGCTGGAGGCATCATGCTACCTGACCTCAAATTATACTATAAGGCTACTGTAACCAAAAGAGCATGGTGCTGGTACCAAAACAGACATATAGACCAATGGAGCAGAAGAAAGACCTCAGAAATAACACCACACGTCTACAACCATCTAATATTTGACAAACCTGACAAAAACAGGCAATAGGGAAAGGATCTCCTATTCATTAAGTGATGCTGGGAAAACTGGCTAGCCATATGCAGAAAACTGAAACAGGACCCCTTCCTTACTCCTTATTCAAAAATTAACTAAAGATGCATTAAAGGCTTAAATGTAAAACCCAAAACCATAAAAACCCTAGAAGAAAACCTAGGCAATACCATTCAGGACATAAGCATTTGGCAAAGACTTCATGACAAACTGCCAAAAGCAATTGCAACAAAAGCCAAATTGACAAAGGGGATCTAATTAAACTAAAGAGCTTCTTTCTGCACAGCAAATAAGCTGTCATCAGTGTGAACAGGGAACCTACAGAATGGGAGAAAATTTTGCAATCTACCCATCTGACAAAGATCTATTATCCAGAATTTACAAAAACTTAAACATATTTACAAGAAAAAAAAACATCGAAAAGTGGGAAAATGATATGAACAAACACTTCTCAAAAGAAGACATTTATGCGACCAAGAAGCAAATGAAAAAAAACTCAATATCACTGATCATCAGAGAAATGCAAATCAAAACCACAATGAGATACCATCTCACGCCAATCAGAACGGCAATTATTTAAAAGTCAGGAAACCATAGGTGCTGATGAGGCTGTGGAGAAATAGGAACGTTTTTACACTGTTGGTGGGAATGTAAATTAGTGCAACCATTGTGGAAGACAATATGACAACTCCTCAAGGATCTAGAACTGGAAATACCATTTGACCTAGCAATCCCATTACTGGGTATATACCCAAAAGAATATACATCATTCTACTGTAAAGACATGTGCACACATATGTTTATAGTGCCACTATTTATAATAGCAGAGACGTGGAACCAACCCAAATGTCCATCAATGATAGACTGGAAAAAGAAAATGAGGTACATATATATCATGGAATACTACGCACGGTAAAAATGAATGAGGTCATGTTTTTTTCAGGAACATGGATGAAGCAGGAAACCATCAGCCTCAACAAACTAACACATGAACAGAAAACCAAACACATGATCTCATTCATAAGTGGGGGTTGAACGTTGAGAACACATGGACACAGAGAGGAGAACAACACACACCAGGGCCTGTTGGGGGATGGGGGTGAGGGGAGGGAACTTAGAGGATAGTTCAATAGGTGCAGCAAACCACCGTGGCACACAAATACCAATGTAACAAAAATTCATGTTCTGCACATGTATCTTTTTTTTTTTAGAGGAAATAAAGGAGGAAAAAATGACAGAGAAATAAAAATTCATTTTATCGGCATAGAGGTCTTTAAGTAGTCAAAACCCCAGCTGAAGGAGAAGCAGGATTACTTAAAGAAAGGTCTTTGATAGTATAAGGTTTTGGCATTTTCCACCATCAATGGTAATTCATTTTGAGCAATTATTTAAGGGGAATATATAAACTTCAGAGTGTATAACTCAAACAGGTATATCAAACTTTTTCTCATTTTTTTCTTCAGCTTTTTACCCATGATTACTAAAGAAAAACATCATTAGAAATCCTTAAATTATTCAATGAGCACATTTTAGTACTTAAAATGTGCCACAAACCTGCAGGCTTTCAAAGGTGGAACAATATGTGAGCCTTCACTGCCATAGACAGTAGTGAAATATGGGTTGAAAATGCAAAAGTAATAAGTGCAAAGGTAGACATATGGTGCTGTGAAACCACAGGCCATCCTGAACCTTCACTTTTTTAGTGGAACTTTTCTCTTAGATCATAAAGGATTATTATACATGCATGCCAAAAATAAGAGAAGGGAATTTTAAAGAGAATGCCAATATGATTAGAGCATGGAGCAGGAAGGAAATTTATCAGATTTAGCTGGTGGTAATAGGTCTCTCATTCCCTATTAAGAAGATTTACATGTATACTGTGTGTTAGGAGGAGTCAATGGTAATTATGGGTTTCTCAAATATTTTTCTATTCATTTACGTATACGGAAATAAGTGTGATCATGTTATTGAACAATAGCTTTGGGAAACCTCCAGTTAGAGGCTCGATACAATCTATGGGATTGATCAGAAATGGCATTAACTGAGCCAGCAACTGGAAAAATTAGGTAGTGGGATAGATTAAAAAAATACCATCCAGGTATACTTGAATGGATGTGCTTTATATAGTGAGGGGGAGGCTGGAATGAAGGTTGTTTCTGAGGCTGTTGCACTGTTAAGAGTATCAATCGGGGAATAGAAAATACTTTATATTAAATATATCAAGCTAGAGGGAATCAAAGCAGATCATTCATTACATGGAGTTTGGTGGCCATCAATGTAAAAACCATACACTGAACTGACTCAAATGAGTAGTTGCAAGAAACAGCTTTCACTCCAAGGACTGATGTTACTGAAGAATAGTAGAGTAATCAGAATCTAGGATTTTGAGGACGATGTCCACACGCTGGTGTTTATTCTTTTGGAGCAGAGCTCAGCACTATTTGTATTTGGACCTCTGAGGACAGCTCACCCTGCCTTGTTGCTGGTCCCTCTGAGCTAGCTCAGGAAGGCAGACCCAGAGAGTACTGGAAGAAGCTAGGGGCTGGAGCCTATGGTCTGCTGCTGCAGAAGCTCTACAAAAAGAAGACCCTCTTCCCATGTGCCACATCTAAAGTCTCCTCTATGGCTCATCTGCTGCATCTCAATCCTTGTCCATGGCTTTCATTTGACAAAGACTATCAAGAATTAAAAGGGTAAGGGGATGTTGAGAAATTAGGTCTGCACAGGCCACCTTCAGTAATAAAGAATAGTGAATAGAAAATGGACTTGGAGATCAGAGACAACAAATAAATAACTGGCATAGTTAACACCTAAAATTGACATTTCATGAAAAAGAAAACCAAGACCGAAAGATAAAAAGTTCAACACTGGACATGGTTGGTTTGAGTGAAGCGAGGTAGTATAAATTGGACTTAGGACCAGGAATTCTTTGATTTGTCATGTGCATAATCTTCCTTGGTTCTGCCTCTGCTAGCTTTTTGACCTTGGTTCAATAACTTATCCTCTCTAGCCTTTGGCTATCTCATTTGTAACATGGGGATAATAAGTATCTCCCTCATAGAGGTGTTTCAAGATTAAATAAGTGTGTGTGTGTGTGTGTGTATTTATATAATACATAAAATTTTATGTAATATATGAAATCACTTAGAGTGATGAGTGGCATTAGAGAGAGTTAACTATTGTTATCATTTGAATGTCTTCCATTATAGAGAACTTTCGAAGCTAGGGGAAATGCATGATAGACTCCTGAAGAAAAAGCATACAATGGATAGATGGACATGTTGTCCATCCATATTTAAATTGTTGCTGTAAAAGACAGAGGTATTAGTAAATATCAGAAAACCAGGAAAGTGACTATATTAAGGGAAGTAAAGAAGTATACCTGAAGAGAAAGAGGGTTATCATTAAGCTCCAATGATCAAAAAAAAAGTGAGAAGTCAAATAAAAAACAGGCAAAGTGACTTGAAAATTAGAAAAATGTTTGTGATATTCTTCCATAGCTCTTTAGGTGGAGTAGAGATGAAAGGCATTGCAACAGGCTGAATAATACTTGCCTGCAGTTAGATATTAATCTGGAGGATTGCCATGCTCAAAACTAAAAATGACACCAGTAAAATCAAACAGCTGGACTCAGGAAAGAAGTCATGTGGATCAGTGCCTCAAAAGAGGTGGAAAGAAGGTGACTAACAACTCTCATCAAAATATTACCTGTTCAAAATGGAAAGTATATATCCTTTGCAGAGAGTGGATTTTTTTTTTCCTAGAAAATAAGTTAAGGTACTTTTTTTTTTTTTGCCACAATAAGAATAGCAAATAAAGAAAATGGCTGCAAAAGCCTAGATTACAGATAGTTTTGTGCTTGGATCAAACTCGCGCAAGAAAATGAGTGAATGGAAGCTTTTGAGGGGGACATTGCAATAAGTCAGTGAGAACTGGATTTAAAATGTCAGTCCCACTATTTACCATCTGCCTAATTTTAAACAAGCTATTCAAACTCCCTGTGACAGCAAAAAAGGAATAATAATTCCTTTCTCATAGGAGTACATAAAGTACTTAGCACAGTTCTTGACGCAAGGTAAGTGGTTCATTTTGAAAATGATAATGATGAAGATAATGATGATGATGATGACAACAATTATAATAATGATGCTGCTGATGATGAAAATGGTCAACCATGGTACCAATGTGGGTATGGATAAATGTAGATTCAGAGTGAGACTGATTTGCATCAGTAATTGGGAGTGATCAGTAGAATAAAGACATTTATAATATGTGAGTCATGCTCTAACATTTATTTGGCTGATTGGATTTGAATTAGATGTTTCAGTCTTTTGAACTATAGCTTCAACATGAGGCTTCTTAATTCATTACCATGCTTAAAATTTAGAATTCTCTTTAACCAAAAATAATTACATTATTTAATTAAATAGGGCTTTAAAAATTGTATATATGATTTAAAATGTTTTAATTATAAAGTTAAGGCATAATAGGTGTAATAAAGTACTATAAACAAAAGTAAATAGTATGAATATTTGTTAGTTACATCAATATGTGACATGTCGCTGCAATGCATTCTTATTTTATTGCAGGTTAATTATTTGGTTCACAGAAGATTAATCCTTGGCATATCTTCTTTATTCAGTTGGCAATTTTTAGGAATAGAAATTCTGTATTCTAATTTTAATATATATTTATATGTTCAAATAAGCTTTGGAATATTGGTTATTTTTATAAAGCATATTAATCTTTTAAATATTAATTTTTAAGAAGCTAAGAAGCTACCCTAATATGTGCAGATACATTGCTTTTATATGCAAACAATTCATAAAACTGATAATGATTAAAATTTGGTGTTAATATAAAATAAAGCATAATACTCTAAAATATCAACTGCTCAGATTCTTGATTACGTATATTTTCAAGATTTATTATAACAAATTATATAACATTTTTGGAGAATAGCTCAAAATTAGCAAACAAGATAATGCTTCTTGTATCGCTTTAAAAATCACATAGGAGCCAACATGTATTTGACAGCTGCAAGCAGGAAATTTATTTTGTGTATATCCTTCTTTATTTTATACAGGGAAAAAATACAGATTGTAAAATTTGGAGCCCAGGTACATTTAGTTTGAAATCAGCCTTTCATAATTTACATGGGATCTTGTGAAAATGATGTCTTGGTCCCATTTGTCTTCTACAAAAGGAAGAAATTTTATAGTACATTCCATGGTTATCTAAATATTAGATAACATACACAGGTTGCTAACACATTTTTTTGCCTAATATTATAGTTTATTCTTATTCTTGTAAAATATACATAATACAAAATTTACCATTTTAGCCATTTCTATCTATGACCATATGTACATTTACCCTGTTATGAAGCTATCACCAATCTCCATCACCAGAACTCATTCATCTTGTCCAAATGAAACTCTGTACACATTAAACATTAATTCCCTATTCCCTTCTGCAGCCCCTGGCATCCTCATTCTGTTTTTGTCTCTCTGAATTTGACTACTTTAAGTTCCTTATAATTAAAATCATACCGTATTTATATTTTTGTGACTGGCTTCTTTCACTTAACATGTCTTCAAGGTTTATCCATATTATAACTTGTGTCAGAATTTCCTTACTTTTTAAGGCTGGGTAATAGTGCCTTGTACATATACACCACATTTTGTTTATCCATTTTTCTATTGATGGACACTTGGTTTGCTTCCACTTTCTGGTTATTGTGAATAATGCTGCTATAACCATGGATTTACAAATATCTGTTTAAGTACTTGTTTCTATTTCTCTGGAATATATACCTAGAAGAATTTCTGGAGGATAGATAATTCTACATTTTTGTAAGGAATTGCTATATCATTTTCCAAAGTGACTGCATCATTAATACTTCAACCAGCAATGTACAAGGGTTCTAACATTTCAACAAAATGCCAACACATTATTTTCTTTTTTTCTAATGATTCTCAGTCATTCTAGCGGGTAATATGGGGTATCTCTTCATGGTTATTATTTCCCTAATGATTGGTGACATTGAAGAACTTTCCACGTGTTTATTGGCCATTTTTGTATCTTCTTTAAAAAATAATCTATTCACGTCCTTGATTTATTTCTTAATTGGGTTGTTCATTTTTTGTTGTTGTTCTCATTGTTGTTCTTGTTGCTGATTTGTAGGAGTTTCTCATATATTCTGGATACTACTCCCTTGCCAGATATGGGATTTGCAAATATTTCCTTCCACTCTGTGGATTCCTTTTTCATTCTGTTGATAGTGCACAAAAACCAATAATATTGATAAATTCTAACTTCTTTATTTTTTCTTGTGTTGTTGTGATATCATATCCAAAAAATCATTGCCAAATCCAATGCCATGACAATGTTTCCCATGTTTTCTACTAATAGTATTGTAGTTTTAGGGCTTATATTAAGGTCTTTGATCAAGTTTTAATTAAATTTTGTTTATGCTTTAAGGTTCTAATTTTATTCAATTTTTATTTGCTTGCGTATATTCAGTTTTCTGAACACCATTTATCAGTGCAAGAATTCAACAGATGAGTCTTCATTCCTTTCTGTTTCCTTTTCATTTCTATTTTTATTGCCTCTACCATTTTCCTCTTCTCCCCTTCACTTCTCATTACTTCATTCATTCTCTTCTTCAGAAAGTATTTATTGCATGCCAACTTGGTGTAAGGCACTCTTCCAGACACTATGCATCACACGGAAAAAAAAATAGATAAATTTAGTACTAGCATGGAACTTAGAATCTAGTGGGAAGGGGGATAGTGACAGAAAATAAAGTTGTGTGTATGGAATATGTAATGTGATGCATGTGATTTTAAAATGCCATATAAGGTAGAGAAGTATGGTGGCCATTGTTCTATTTTACGTTAAGTCACAGGAGGTATCTCCTTAGATGGAGTAATATTTAAGCAGAGACCTTAAGGAAGTTAAAGAGTGAGCTCTGAAGATATCTACAGAAGGAATTGTAAGAGGAAATATCCTCAGAGAAGAATTTGGCTGTGTGAGAACCAGTAGGGGGTCCAGTGAGGTGAACAGGCTTGGGATTGCTTTATAAGATAAAGTCAAAGAACTAAGAGTGACCAAGGTATGCCAGGTTTAGTAGTCACCATACAGTCTAAGGACTTTGTTCTGAGTGACATGGGCAGGCAACGGAGTGCATTGAACAGGAGTGGCATAATATAAGTTGTGTCCCAAAGTAATTTTTTTGAGTGCTGTGTTGTAAATATACTGGGAGCCCAGCGGGAAGGCTGCATACAGATTGATCACGTAGGATGCTACCATACTACTGCAGGCTAATATAGTGGACTGTGGATGAAGATGTTGGCAGTGAGGCTGCTAAAACGTGATCTGATAAAGTATGTACTTTGAACATATTGTTGACAGGATTTCCTACTGAATTTGATATGGCATGTGAGATGAAGAGAAGAATCCAAAATCACTCCAAGATTTAGGGACTGAGATATTGATGACTAGAGTTGCTATTTATTGGAATTTTTTTAGTATTTCTTGAGAGATCAAACTGAGACGGAAATATAGCAAATACACTAATGATGGAGTAAGATAAATGTGAATGTTGTAACTAACTCAATTGGTAGTTTGGATATGATGGTGACCCTGAGGTCTAAAGTCTACTTCTTTGCTTTCAGGCAAGGAAGGCTTATTTTAATAAGGTAACTGAGGACTAGCATGCCTAAATAAGTTGTAGGAGATTATACACCTAGTTAAGAATTGGAAAGGAATCCTGGTCCTAGACAGTGCCTCTTGCATTAGAACACACAGTCCCTTTTTCTCATATTCACATTCATTTTCTGATCTTGTGATTTCCAAGGAGAATGTATTTCTTTGATTGCCTTCAACAATGGGAAAGGAAAAATGTAAAATATCTTCAATAGACCAACTAATTATGAAGACATAAAACTATACACAGTGCTTGCTGTATATTTAACTTCAGTTCAACCCTAACAGAATCACCCTGTGCTGTGAGTTGCTTGGAAAATTACAGCAAGCCAGACACATAACCTTATAGTCATTTTCATTATTTCTTATCACAGAAGCAGTGATATGCAGAGGCAGAATGACAGTTTTAGCTGCCTTAACCTTGTGTTAGAGAAGAGTCATCGTTTTCTTTTTGTGATTGTTGAAAAGAAGTACAAAAATAAAACAAAATAGGAGAGATTTTCAGAGCTGCATTGTAAGAGAAAGTTACAGTGAATAAGACGTGTATTTGATTTTATCATTCACACCAGGGAGATTTCTTAGATTAAGAATAGTACTGCTGCTGATTTGGGTACAGGCAAATAATCAACTCGTAACAAATTATTTTTTTGTTTTACCTCAGATGTCAGTGCCTGTGCCTTAAAATATATTTATTAAAGCCCTCATCTATAATTAGGGAAATTTTGTTCATATGATTTTTGAAGATTTATGTCACTAGATTAGTCATTCCTCAGGTGAAAATATTTTTGAAAGTCAATAACTTTCATAGCATTACACTATTTCAGTACCCTGGAATTCTGTCTCATTTGTTCCCAAGGATTTAAGAACACTGATGTTTCTAAATGTCACTCAAGCAAGAAAATGCTTAGAATTTAGTGTACATATTTTCGTGTAAGTCATTCTTTCATTACCTACCATAAAAATAATTGAAATTATAAATTTTGAGGAAGATTCATTAGATAAAATCAATATTACTCAAAAGAACCATATATCTAATGAGGAATGAATAACTTGTCTTACAGTTTATTTGCTCATTTCTTTGGTGCATAGTTACTGAGCTGACATTGAATGCAAAACAGTCTGCTTGGTACAAGAGTAACAGCGTTGAGTAGACAGTCTCTGGATCCTAGGAGCTAAAAGTCTAGTTAAACAGAAAACTATATGCAAGTGAATCCATGTGAAATGTGCTAAATGCTATATTAAAGATAAACAAAAAGATTTTGAATATACAAATCATAAAATAACTACTTATGGTGGATGATGATGCAATGTCATCAAAAGCTACAGATTTATTTTTTCATTGAATTGCTTTGTTTTTTCTTCTTTTTTTCTGCTATATTTTTTATTTCTCCTGTATTTGGAGAATATCGTTGCCTATTCTAGCCATGACTAAGATAAAATGGTAAGAGAAAATATACATATAAATGTATAATTTATTAAAATTTTATTAGTCAAGTTGAATTATTATTAAAGTCATTTTTCTAAATGAAATATCCCATTATTCTGGCAAATCTGTTATACACATTACACGGAATAATTATCTTGGAACTAAACTACTGAGGGAATTTTAAAAAGCGGTTCTGGGTACATGAATCTAAGGTTATTTTGATTTCTAAAAATAAATTTATCCCAATAATAACAATAACAACAATAGTAATGATAGCTAACACTTAGAATTAGCTCTATGCTAGACACTATTCTGAGCCCTTTACATATAGCAACTGTTTTAATATCCACAATGGATGATGTTAGTTGTAGTTAAGGTCCATTGTAATGAAGTAGATGCTGTAATTATCTTCATCTTACTGATGACCAAACTGAGGACCCAGAGAGAGAACTAATATAAGAAAGATCAAGGATTAGCCTTAGGCAACAGGGTTCCAGAACCTATACCCTTCAGGTTAAACTATCCCATTATATATACATCCCATTCGGTATAGAGATCTTGAGTATAGAGATCTTGGGCTGTTTTTGCTGCTATAACAAAATACTTAAGACTGGTTAACGTACAAAGAAGAGATTTTTTTTTTCCCTCGCAATTCTGTAGCTATAGAATCTAGAGTCCAAGGTCAAGCCACTAGGATTTGGTATCTGATGAAGGCCTTCTTGCTAAGTCCTCAGATGGCAGAAGGCAGAGAAGCAAAAAGCCCTACCCTCTAGCCATTTTATAAAACAAGAATGGATTAATGAGGTTGGACCCCCTCATAACTTAATCCCTTCTCAAAATGCCCCATCTTTTTTTTTTTTTTTTTGAGATTTAGCTCTTGTTGCCCAGGCTGGAGTACAATGCCATGATCTTGGCTCACTGCAACCTCTGCCTTGTGGGTTCATGCAATTCTCCTGCCTCAGTCTCTTGAGTAGCTGGGATTATAGGCATGCACCACCACACCCAGCTAATTTTGTATTTTTAGTAGAGACGGGGTTTCTCCATTTTGGTCAGGCTGGTCTCAAACTCCTCACCTCAGGTGATCTGCCCACTTGAGGCTCCCAAAGTTCTGCGATTGTAGGCATGAGCCATTGCACCCGGCTGAGGATTAAGTTTTAACATAAATCTTGGGGACATTCAAACCCTCAACCTGAGGAAATGATAAATTTTTGTGTGCCCAATTTACAAGTGAAGTTGAAGTGATAAGAAAACAAAAAAACAAGTTATCGAAACTGTATAAAAATCAATAATGTTCTCTTGGTTTTGCTATTATCCCTTAACATAAGACAGTATTTGGAAGGAGTGAAATGCCACTTTCACCAGTTCAAACTTTTCTTCCCAGATTTAAATAATTTTCAAAGACAGATTTGTAAAGATAGATAATCCATGCACATTTTCTTTGTTCTGGCAATTTCACAGGCCTAACAGCAATTTATGTTGCCATACTTAGGGATCCTTATATAAAAGTGCAGTCTGAGACAGAGCGAGGAAAGAATACACTTTGAAGCCAAGAAAACATGGATTCAGATTATGACTTTGCACGTTACTATGTGGCTTTAAACATATAACATCAAACCACTGAGGCTCAATATTTTTCAGCCTTATGATTAGGCATTGACACTGCCTGATAGCATGCTTATTTGAAAATTTAATATGAGAAGACACAAACATAATGCTTTAACGCAAGCAGACCCTGGATAACTGATAGTATTGTCAATAGGAAGCAGTGTAATTATTATTATTGGTGTTGTTCACTTGAATACCATGAAGCTGCCATTTCCACAGGTCAAAAACTGTATCTATGTTACTGCGTATCAAACCTCACTAAATTCAGCAGTTTGAAGCAAGACTAATTTCTTATTTCCTTTGATTCAGTGGATCATCTGGGAAATTATTTTGGGCCTTAAGGTATTACCAGGGCTCACTGGAGTGGTTGCCTCAGTTGAGAACTCAGTTGGGGCACATTGCTTCTCCTTCATGAGATCTCTCATTCTAAGTAGGGTCTCCTCCCAAAAGGCCTATTAGTGCATCCTCCTCTCTGCGGCAAGATATCCTGGGATTAGATATTTCCTGCAAGCTGGATGCCAAGAGGAGTTCTTGTAAGAGGGCATTCCCAAATATACAATTGCTCATCAAGATTCTGTGCATTCTATTTGTGGATGTCACATTGATTAAAGAAAATCACATAGCCAAGCCCCCAAAAATATGGGAGGAGCAACTGAAATGTATGAATACTAGTATTCCTGTAAGAGTTCAGCACACTTTTGATTTCATATGAGTTGAGCCACATTGGTTGGAGAAACTCTCTAGAAGTCTACATTTGTGTAAGGAAGTGTGCACCTTGTGGAATTTAAGATGTACTAGGAGAAGTTCCTTCCTTTATCTTAGATATCTGTCGTCAAAGATCAGTGATCCATGAATAGAGAAGCAAAAGTACAGCATGAGTGAAGGAAACAGAAGAGAATATGGAGAAGCTCACTGGTTTCATATAACACATTGGTGAATAATCAGTGTAATAAGTATATCAATGATCCGTCTATATCCCCACAGTTAATTTTTTTCATGTCTATCGCAGGATCTGGCCAGCAGCCCTCAATGCAACGGAGCTCTCTCTTTGTTCCTAGGTGGATCGGCAGGTTGAGAAATAATAGACACAAGATAGTGAAAGCTGGGTCCAGGGGGGTCCAGGGGGGTCACTGCCTTCTGGCCCCATGGTGCCAACAATGCACTGGATATACCAGCATTTATTATTAAGTTTAGTGAGGGCAGGGGTAGGTTAGTGAGGGATTTAGGGTCATTTGATTATGAGGTAAGATGGTCACATTGGGATGAAGTAATTCTTTAACATAACATTTGTGTGTAGAAGTATGGTACATTTGTATGTAGAAGTACAGTATACAGAGATAAGAATTTACAATATAGTGTTTGCATCAGTAATTTCTAACAGAACCTTAAAACAGAAACACAATCTTTCCATAACCTACGATTAGCAAGATATTAATCAGCAGTAACAGTTGCAGCAAAAGCTGGTTACAAACAATCCATAGAAACAGTATGTGAAGCTAGACAACTGGTTAGACTAGAAATTCTCAGAAGGGAGTATGCCTTAACCCTAAAGAGACCTAGAAGAGCCGTGGCAAGATGAGGGCGTTTATAGCCCTATCTTATCCATATGGACAGGTGCCCCCGCCATGAGTCCATTTATAGGCTCTCCACAAGGGTCGCATTCCATTCCCAGAGCTATGAACATCTGCTTTTCTGGGATAGGAATCTTGGTGATGTGAAACCTCCCTGACTGCATGTCCATTCATAGGCTCTTTGCAGGGGGAATCACATCATGCGCTGTTGGCGCATTCTGTCAGTCCAACCTGGCGTTGTCTTTACACAATCCTGCATTCAATTTTGTATTTACAATAATCAGGAGCATTTCATATTTTATTCCATAGCAATAGTTTCAGGGGGTCTCCCTACACATGTCTATGTACACCATCATTGCTTCTAGTGACTTTTCCCTCCAACAGCCAGCTCCTACATTTGTTTTACAGAGGGCTGCCCTCAGGCTGCCAGAACCTATTGGTGCTCGATCAAAGAGAAATGGAGACCCTGCCTGTCTGTCTTCACCTTTAGCCAATTATTGAGAGCTACAGGGATAAAAATGGGCCCTGATTCGAAGAATTTTGAGATATGACCTGCATTGTCTCCAAATCTCCAAAGTTTGTGAGATTGCATCAAACTTTTACTTGGTGTGGCTTTGCTTGACTCCCTTGGTTTATTCCCTTACTAGTCCCATGTCTTGTCTCCCTGACCAATTGTAATCCCACTGGCACTTCTTCCCAGTAAATAACTTCTATATCAGTCCCTGTTTCAAGATCTGCTTCTGGAGAATAAAATTGTAACCAACTGGTGACAGCAGTACATAATTTAGTCAGTTTTTGCTTTTCCGTTTGTAAGCTCTAACAACTACATTGATAATAAGTGAAAACAAACTAAGTACTTCGCAGTTTACTTAATAATCCCAAACTTCTGAAAAATATCTGTGGTTTGTCTTCCTTTAATTCTAGAAACACTCCCTGGTTTTGACATAATGTATTCTTAATGTCAGGTAAGTTTGAAGAAGTTCTTTCATCTCTCAATCTGTGTTCTCAACTATGTTAAAGTGAGGTAATAAAATTTTTCTTGCAAAATTATTGTTAGAACCAGCAAAAATTCATGGAAGCTTCTTCATATTTAGTATGTGCTCAGTAAATGTAGGCTGTTGCCAATGTTTTTCTTAATATTATTATTTTGTCTTTACTATAATTAAAAATTCACTTTCCTCTAACGTACATAAATTATTTACCTCTTCACGATGACTTAAAACTAACTCTACTATACATTTTTTATATTGCTACTAGTTTACTTAAGTTTAGACTATGGCTTCTGCCTTCTGGAGAAGATATCCACTAGGTCTTACCTGTCCTTTCCCTTTTGAGTGACTGTCAAC
Source organism: Gorilla gorilla gorilla (assembly GCF_029281585.2). NCBI lineage: Eukaryota > Metazoa > Chordata > Mammalia > Primates > Hominidae > Gorilla > Gorilla gorilla. Next base: position 91,701,033 of record NC_073243.2, read on the forward strand.
TCCCTCTTGAAAGTAATAATTAATGCAGCTGTGTCCATAAGCAGTCATTCAATTGCAAGAACACATGACTTATTGCCTGAAAATACAAGTAGAAATTTTTGTTCTGCCACTTAACTTTTTCTCTGCAGTGCCTCCATGGTCTCATCCGTGAAGGGTAAAAATATCCCCACCCACTGGTTATTTTGTATGACTCAAATCTACATGGAAATGCTTTGAGAACTGCAAATTACAACGTAGGGGAAGGTATTATTAGTGTCTGCATACCCCCACTGTTCTTACACATTTTCCACTCACCATTTTGCCACCTGGTGTGTGAGAAAAGCAGGACACTTAATACTTTAGAACAAAAAAAAAAAGAAAGAAAGAAAGAAAGAAACTCTATTTACACTAATTATTGAAGAAGTTTACTCTCACACCTGCTCTGGGTATTTCATGTTTTTTTTTCTTAATTAGAACTTAAAAGAGGCTACTTAGTTTATCTTTAATTAGCTAGCAGTGGAAAGGAAAATATTGTTGAAAATGAGAAACACTGATGTTTTTAGTCACGATTTCCAGAGAAACAGAACCAAGAAGAAGGGTGGCTAGATAGAGATGGATAGATACATAGATAGATAAAAAGAAAGAGAGATTTATTTTAAGAAATTGACTTATGTGATTGTTGAGGCTGAGAAGTCCCAAAGTCTGCAGTTGACAAGCTGGAGACCCAGGAGATCTGATGGTGTTAGTTCCAGTTTGAAAGCCAGTAGTCTTGAGCTCCGAGAAGCACCCATGTTTTAATTCAAGTCCAATGTCAAATGCAACAAATAGTATCTGAGCTCAAACATTCAGACAGGAGGAGTTCCATTTACTTGCTTTTAACTGAGAAAGAGTCATCCTTTTTGTTCTAATCATACCTTCAAATGATCAGAGGAAGTCCACTCACATTAAGGAGGTGTGTTAGTCTTTTTTCGTGCTGCTGATAAAGACATACCAAAGACTGGTCAATTTACAAAAGAAAGAGGTTTAATTGGACCTATAGTTCCACGTGGCTGGGGAAGCCTCACAATCATGGTGGAAGGCAAAGAGGAGCAAGTCACGACTTACATGGATGGCAGCAGCAAAGAGAGAATGAGAGCCAAGCAAAATGGGTTTCCCTTTGTCAAACCATCAGATTTCATGAGACTTATTCACTACCATGAGATCAGTATGGGGGAAACCACCCCCATGGTTCAATTATCTCCCACTGGGTCCCTCCAACAACACATGGGAATTCGAGATGAGATTTGAGTGGGGACATGGCCAAACCATATCAGGAGGGTAATCTGCCATGCTCAGTCTACCAACTCAAACATGAATCTCCTCCAGACACACCCTCACAGACACACCTAGAATAATGTTTGACGAAATGTCCAGACTCCCTGTGGACCAGTTAAGTTGACACATAAAATTAACCATCACAACTCATGAGGAGAGAAAAAAAAGAATAGCTATAAATATTGCGAGTTGTTTGCATTGAATGTTATATGCTCATATTTTCAAGTTAATGGTATGTTCTCAAATGGATTCATATAGAAAGGAACTAAATGTAAACAAAATTATTTGGTTCTCCCATTTTCCCAGCAGTCTCTTACTGGATACCATGATAATAAGGCTTAGATCTTAGCAGATGGGCTATCTATATTATGCCCAGTGTGTACTTCCACCAGTACTGCCCTCTGTAGGAAAATTGTGTCAGTATTAACAGAATTTTGAAACTGTTACTACTGCATTTTTAATATGTTTAAGCAAATGAAACCATAGAGGAAAACAACCTCATGTTAAATTACTTGATGTGCCTCACAAGTCAAATATTATTCATCATCTGCATCTTTAAAAAATTTATAAATGTTTCTGTATTAAAATAAGAAATGGAGAGAAACTCAAAATTCAAAAAGTGAAACACAAAAATGAGCTTATTTTTCTAAAAGGAATTACTTAGAATAATTCTCTATTATAATATCAGAGAAAAAACATTTCTGTTGGTTTTTAATATATATTGATATTTTTCTAGGGCTGTGCAAACATTTTGCAAATTAACTTACAAGCACCTCCTAGGCTGAAAAGTTAATTTGTTTCTGCAAAATAAGATGGGCTAATTTTTAGCTAGCAGAGATAGGGTCCTTCTAAACTAAAGAACTTCCAAGTCACCATTTAAATCGCTGAATTAAAATAACCACATGGAGCAAGAAGACAATTTATAGGCCACATCTGTCTTGTAAAATTATATAAAGCAAAAACTGTATTTAAATATTTTCCAAATACATTCAACTCAGTATTTTACCCTACTTATATTAAATTAAAAGTAAGGACTTTGTGCAGAATTTACTTAAAGACTCAGAAAGTACAAATTCACAGATCTATTGTAACCTTATGAAAGAATAAAAAAGTAACTGTGGAAAGAATGATTTGATCCGTGAAAAGGCTACAAAGGTTATAACAACTAAAACTATTATGTCCACTTTCTTTTAACTATGCAGTCATTAGAAGCAAGTCTTATCAAGAAAAAATAATTAGCTTGATCAGTGAGAAATGGCAAGGGTTGATTTGTATTTTATGCTGCTAAAGGAATTCTTTGTCGTTAAATACAAGAAAAATATCAGATATCAGAAACATGAACTATTTTGAAAACTAGTCATATTGGTTAGGGTAACATTCCTCATTGCAGGTACATCCTCAACACCTGGTGACTTAGCACAGTTGTTCTAACCTGACCCAGATCGGTGAAGTCCCAGAGAGGCTTGACTTGATGGAGTCATTTGAGCAGGCATATAAAACTGCGTCTTGCAGTGGTCCTTCTGTGTTCCTCAGAAAACATTCAGGTCAGCCCTGAATTATGCAGATGGCTGACTAGGTGGGGAGAAAGGGTTGTTGGGGGAAAAAGATGAAGGCTTTTCCTCTTAAACTGCTCTGGAATTGAGGTAATACATAACTTCTACTCACATTCACTAGGTGGAAAATAGTCATATAGCTTGTAATGGTTAATACTGAGTGTGAACTTGATTGGACTGAAGGATGCAAAGTGTTGATCCTAGGTGTATCTGTGAGGGTGTTGCCAAAGGAGATTAACATTTGAGTCAGTGGGCTGGGAAAGGCAGACCCACCCTTATTCTGGGTGGGCACCATCTAATCAGCTGCCAGTGAGGCTAGAATATAAAGCAGGCAGAAAAATGTGAAGACTAGACTGGCCTAGCCTCCCAGCCTACATCTTTCTCTGGTGCTGGATGTTCCCAGCCCTTGAACATAGGACTCCAAGTTCCTCAGTTTTATATGTATCTATATATCATATTAGTTCTGTCCCTTTAGAGAACTCTTACTAATACAAAGCTCTACAGGGATGCCAAAGCAGCTCGAAATTAGAGGCTAGCTGTATGCCCAGGGAGAAAAGACTGGCAATGCTACTAGACAGTCTTCAAACTTTGGCAAACCTATTCAAAGAGATGTTCAATTATAGCAATTAGGATCCACAGGCTCTTTGGTGATGATTGTCTTATGACATAAATTTTAAATAGAAGGAAAGGTAACAGTATCAACCACAAGAAACTTTACTTGACCCTTAATTTTATCAGGAAAAATAGGAGGCAGCAGGAGAGAGGTGGCTGGGTTCACTGGGTCATCACTTCTATTGTCAGGCTGGTGAGTATGGGGTTTTTAGTACCTGATCTGGAATAGGTTGCTTATGTTTCCTCCTCCTCCTGCTCTCTTTCCTCTCTCTGTTACTCTTTTTCTTTTCATTTTTCTCCTCTGTTAGCTCCAACTTCTATGCCTTTCCTTTTTCTTCCTCTTGTTGGCATTACACTTCCTCCCCTACCCTCTTTCTCGGATTCTCATTAACACTATGACTTAAGTGTATTCTTAGGCAAATAACCCATTCTTATATATCTTGAACAGACACAGTCTAGACCATATTGGTCACAAAATAAACGTACTGACTTCGGTAGATAAAAGAAAGATTTCTCATTGCTTTTCTAGTATTTCACGGTGTATAAAAATAGAACCTAATTTTATTTTAAATGTGATATTTGCTTATTGCAAAAAAAAGTCAACATTATATAACAACATGTTGTAAAAACAATAAAAATATGAAAACGGTCTCTAAGCTTATCACTCAGAGATCGTTATCATATACTATTCTGGCAAACATCCATGCATATTTTCATCATATCTTTGCTGTTCTTTTTATTATAATGGGATCATACTTACAGATCATTTTACACACAAATTTTATTTTTCATTGGAAGTATATGGTTGACATATTTTGTTGACATATTTCAAGGTTAAGAAATATCAATCTATATAGTTGTACTGGCTGCATAGCTTATTATTTTTCTGAAGGCTTTAAATTAGCATGTTTGACTAGGTTAACATTTATTGTCCCCAAAAAAGGTGAATAAATTTGGTTGTTTCTAATTATTTCATAATTTGATTTAACAGCATGTATTTTTGTTGTCCTCAATGGCATTTGAAACATCTGAGTGTAGCTGTGTTACCTTTCTTCTGCTGCAGCACATAAAGCAGTACCTAGCATACAGCAGTTGCTCAATAGCACGTATTACGCTGAATTGAGTTTATGTAACTGTTTTACAAATATGTGACCCAGGGCTGAGAGTAGAGTAGAGCTTGTGCATGCTTTCATGCTATAATAAGCTCATCTACAGATCCTTATTTAAATGAGCAAATGCATTGTATATTATTTAAAATTAAAACACTTAATAAACTATTCTTGAAAGATGGCACTGACAGCGATGCATTTTGTTAATCTATTAGAATTCCATTTATAAAACTAAAAAGAACAGATAGGAGTTCATTTCACTCTTTTCTCTTCTTGCATATGTTTTGAAATATTTTATTAAAAAGTTCTGTGGAAAACTTTCTCTTGACTACTTTTAAAATAAATTCTATTACATTATGTTATCTTTGCTTTTCATTCCTAAAGTGGTAAATATAATTTCCCCACATCATGGCTTACTTTGTACATTTAATCATGTTAGCATTTATTCTCAATTTCAGTTATGTTCTCAAAGGTTTTATCCCACTACTACATAGATTAATCTCCTTAAAAATCATAATATTCTCTAAATTCAATAGTGATAAACTATTCCATATGAATGAAAATATTCTATCTATAACCCTATTTGTCTTAGTGAATAAAATGTTTATTTTAAATTTATTACATATGCTCAGCTTAGAAATCCAGAAATAATTTCTGTAAATTTCAGCATTCTAATTTCAGTTATTCATAATAACTCAACATCTTTGTTCAAACTTCATGCCCTTTTTGTCCCTACTAATCTGATCTACATACTCTAGTCAGTGATATTTTTAAATGCAAATCTGACTGCTAACCACCTGCTAAAAGCCATTTCTATGGCTAGTTTTCTTGCTATAAACACAGAGGTACTTACCTACATTTTCTAGCCCCTTCAGACTTTCTCAGCCTCATCTTACCGACCCTCCAGCTTCAAACCTGCCATCTAGATTGCTTTTCCTCCTTTGAAACTCAGAACCTTCTGTCTGAAAGCTCTTCTCAGGAGGTCTTCTCGTTGTTTCTTAAGTATTTATGGGAACATAGTTTCAAGATCACTTACTGGGACTGGGTCGTTGACTTCCGAGATTTGCTTTTTAGTTTCCTTGATGTATACATTTCTAATACCCCATAATTTTGGTTTAGAGCAATTGTCACAATCTGTTATTATGCATGTATTTGACTACCTACTATTTATAAATGTTTATCCCCTGCATTAGATAATAAGCTCCATGAGGGCAGCAGCCATGGGGGTTCCACACTTTAATCATTTCCCACTCACTGGGTCAATGGTTCACATTAGCCTCTTGCAGATCTGTTGGCTGAAGAATTTCTGAATATTCTAGTTGTTTGTGTTTAGTACTTTTATTAGACAATGGATATTTCTTTCTTTCTTTCTTTTCTTTCTTTTTTTTTTTCTTTTTGAGACAGAGTTTCACTCTTGTTGCCCAGGCTGGAGTGAAATGGTGCGATCTCGGCTCACTGCAACCTCCGCCTTTCGGGTTCAAACGTTTCTCCTGTCTCAGCCTCCTGAGTAGCTGGGATTACAGGCATGTGCCACCATGCCTGGCTAATTTTGTATTTTTAGCAGAGACAGGGTTTCTCCATGTTGGTCAGGTTGGTCTTGAACTCCCGACTTCAGGTGATCCGCCTGCCTTGGCCTCCCAAAGTGCTGGGATTACAAGTGTGAGCCACCATGCCTGCCGACAATGGATATTCCTTTAAGAAAAATCACTTATAATCCTGCTTCGTATATTTTTGTAATCACTGTTTCAAGAATCCTTTTTCTCTCCCTTGTTCCCTCAATATTTTTTTTTAGATAAACAGTGGCAAGTTGAGCAGAACTTATTCAATAACTGAGTTCACAAGAAAACCACTGTGGCCTCATAAGTCACACTTTAAATTCTGTCATTTAAACTAAATGGATCCCAGGACTCTCTAGAAACACAGTTTCAAAGACATTTCAAAATTGCGACTTGTGGAAGCCACAATAATTTTTAAAAGAAATAATGTAAAAGTACATGTGAAAGCAAATGAGAAGAGCATAACAATTATAGTGGATCAGGGAAAAAGGCAATCATTCATGAATATGTACTGGTAATGTAGATTTGCATGCTACTAAATCTTAACAGCATAGTGTATAAGCTCAGAGAGGATATATATATATATATATATATATATATATATATATATACACACAATGCTATATGATATCAAAGTTCTCATAATTCCTTCATTGACCTTATGTTGAAAAGGCATGTGATAAATTTAGTGGTTAGGGTGTGGGACTAGGCAATTGTTACTAAATGTTTCAGTTCTCCAGAATAGAGAGCCAAGAAATAAGGTTCCACACCTAAACCAACTGACCTTTGACAAAGCTTACAAAATAAGCAATGAGGAAAGGACTCCCTACTGCATAAATAGTGATGAGATAACTGGCTAGCCATATGCAGAAGGCTGAAACTGGACCCTTTCCTTACACCATATAAAAAAAAAATCAACTGAAGACTTAACAATTTAAAGACTTAAATGGAAGACCTAAAACTGAAAACCCTGGAAGACAACCTGAGCAATAACATTCTGGACATAGGAATGTGCAAAGATTTCATAATGAAGATACCAAAATTAATTGCAAAAAAAGGAAAAATTGACAAATGGCATCCAATTAAACTTAAGAGCTTTTGCAATGCAAAAGAAAGTATCACGAGTATAAACAAGCAACCTGCAGAAAGGGAGAAAATATTTGCAAACTATGCATCAGAAAAAGGTCTAAATCCAGCATCTGTAAGAGACTTAAACAAATTTACAAGAAAAAAACAAACAACCTAATTAAAAAGTAGGCAAAGGACATGAACAGACACTCTTTAAAAGAAGACATACATGTGGCCAACAAGCATATGAAAAAAAAATCTCAATGTCACTGATCATTAGAGAAATGCAAATCAAAACCACAATGAAGTACCATATTTCACGACTCAGAATGGTTATTAAAAAGTTGAAAAATAATAGATGCTGGCTAGGTTGCAGATAAACAGGAACACTTATACACTTTTGGTAGGACTGTAAATTAGTTCAACCTGTGGAAAGCAGTGTGACAATTTCACTAAGACTTAAAAACAGAACTACCATTAAACCCAGCAATCCCATTATTGAGTATGTACCCAAAGGAATATAAATCATTCTACCACAAAGACACATGTATGCATATGTATATTGCAGCACTATTCACAATAGCAAAGACATGGAATCAACCCAAATGTCCATCAGTGGCAGACTTGATAAAGAAAATGTGGTACATATACGCCAGGGAATGCTATGCAGCTACATAAAAAAAAAAAAGGAGATCATGTCCTTTGCAGGAACATGAATGCAGCTAGAGGCCATTATCCTTAGCAAACTAATGCAGGAACAGATAACTAAATATCACAGGATCTCATTTATAAGTGGGAGCTAAATGATGAGAACATATGGACACAAAAATGGAAACAACAGACACAGAAGCCTACAAGAGAGTGGAGTGTGGGAGGAGGGAGAGGAGCAGAAAAAAAAAAAGACTTTTGGGTACAAGGCTTAGTATCTGGGTGATTAAATAATCTGTACAAAAAACCCTGTGACATGAGTTTACCTATATAACAAACCTGCACATGTACCCCTGAACCTAAAATGAAAGTTTAAGGAAAACAACAACCACCAAAATTTTGTTCTCCTATGTAGAGGGGAAAACCTAACTAAACAAATTAAAATGTTTGAATAAGTATGAGTGTTTCTATATTTATTTCTTTCATCAACCCCAGCAATTGGAATTGCATGTTTTATATTATTATCCACTAAATTATTAGTATGCTATTAAAATACATATATTTTACATATTTATATTAATTTATTTAACACTTAGAATATTTCTCTGATAGTTTAATTTTACCAAGATATAGTTGATTGTAAAGAAAAATATGTAAATATATCTGGATAAAGAAAATGTGGTACATATACACCATGAAATACTATGCAGCCAAAAAAGGAATGAGATCATGTCCTTTGCAGGGACATAGATGGAGCTGGAAGCCATTATACTCAGGAACGTAACACAGGAGCAAAAAACCAAACAGCACATGTTCTCACTTGTAAGTGGGAGCTGAACAATGAGAACACATTGATACAGGAAGGGGAACAACACACACTGGGGCCTGTCGGGGGGTGGGGTAAGAAGAGGGAAAGCATCAGGACAAACAGCCAATGCATGAGGGTCTTAATACCTAGGTGATCTGTTGATAGGTGCAGCAAACCCATGTCACATATTTACATATGTAACAAACCTGCACGTTCTGCACATATATCCCAGAACTTAAAATAAAACTTTAAAAAGAAAAATATAAATATAATAAAAACATTAAAATTTAACACTAAAATTATTTACTTTAAAAACTTATTGTTTAATACTGAAATTGAAGTAAAAGACATGTCTATATTTGTTGCTTATAAATTGAGTCTTATAAAGCTCAAATTATAATAAGCAGTAGAGTTTAATAAATATGTTTTCCAATTCTTCCGAATATAAAAAGTACTGGCCTATGCTAATTTCATTCATTACATTTTTTTCTCCAATTAAAAAGTTAATAAATCAGGAATTATTTATTTTGCTAACATCATAGTGAGTCTGTTACCTAAATGACTTGTATAATGTTTAATAACATAGAGGATTACTTTTAGAATGTATAAATTGCATGAGGCCATGAACTGTTTGAGATGGATAAAGAGCTAAATTAACTAAAAATATTCTAAGTGGTTAAGTTAGTGTGACAATTATGAAACCTTTTGGCTTTTACAGTTCAAAGGAGAATTCACTTTCAAGATAAGATTAGAAAAGGTCATTACTATTGCCACTCAAGGAACTACTACTTTCTTTACTTAGAACTGAATATACTTTATTGAAAAATGTTTATGTAGTCCACAGTATACAATTCAATGTTCCTCCTTTGTTTGGAAATGTTTTCTAGAAATTTAAAAGATGTCTACTGCTACCAAAAGAATTTAGAAAGTACTGTATAACTTTCCATGTTATTTAATAGTGGTGTCTGTTATTTTTTATTTTTTATTTTTAATATTTGTGGGTACATAATAGGTGTATATATTTATGGGGTACATGAGATGTATTGATACAGGCATGAGATATGAAATAATCAGATCATGGAGAATGGGGTATCCATCCCCTCAAGCATTTATCCTTTATGTTACAAACAATCCAAGTACACTCTGTTAGTTACTTTGAAATGTACAATTAAGTTATTATTCACTACAGTCATCTTTGTTTGCTATCAAACAGTAGGTCTTATTCATTCTTTCTTTCTATTTTTTTGTACCCATTAACCATCCCCACTTCCCAACCCTAGCTTCCTACTACCTTTCCAAATCTCTGGTAACCATCCTTCTGCTATCTGTGTTCATGAGTTCAATTGCTTTGATTTTTAGATCCCACAAATAAGTGATGTTTCTGTGCCTGGCTTATTTCATTTACCGTAATCATATCCAGCTTCATCTATGTTGCTGCAAATGATAAGATGCCATTCTTTTATATGGCTGAAGAGTGTTCCTTTTTGTTTGTGTACCACATTTTCTTTTTCCATTCATCTGTTGATGGACACTTAGGTTGCTTCCAAATCTTAGCTATTGTAAGTGTCTTTAAAAAATATACTGGAATACTCTTTGATAGCAAACTGTAGAGCGTCATATGCCAGTGCACTTTTCTATAATCTGTAGTGTCATTCTATTTTTATATAGTCTATTTCATCACACTTGAACCTATATCTTGGGATATTATCTTCTGGAGGTGTTTTATCATGCGTCTTGAATTCATCCAGTGATATCTGCCTCTCACCAATAGATATTATTATTTATCTGAAAGCACAAATACATAGATTTAAGAATTTTCTATTCTTTTAAATAATAATGTTTATTTTTTCTATTTTACTATTAATCTATGAGTATACATTTATTATCTTTGTTTGTTCCTTTTAAGCTTTGCTTAAGTTATTAATGTAATTAGCTAAATTAAAGTGCGCTATACATTGGCAAATTGGACTAATATTGACAAGCCTAGCAAAGGTAGATTATAATAATTTTATATATGTACAAAATACATCATTAATTTCTAATTTTAGAAGTTACGTTGCGTATTGGTCAGCATCTTTAAATATGTTATTTTTAATTAGCAATGCTGTGATAAACTTGCTTGCTTGGTGAAGCAAAATTACGTTTAAAAAAGTGGGGGACCTCAGCAGCTAGTCAAAGGAACACAAAAAATAAATGTGAAATAGTTTCCAGACTTTCACTAAAGGTAATTTATTATTCAGCCATTAAGTCATCCATTCAAAATATACTTAAATATTCTGTGCTAGGTATTTGCTGTTTCACAGTTAGATCCACACCACACATTTTTAAAGTCACTTTCTTGTCCACGAAGCTAACCCGCATGGACTACAGCTTTGCTCTGCTTCCAGTTTGGTTAAAGCGATTGGTGCCCTGGCAAGAGATACCAGGCAGAAAGTAGATTGAGGTCCAAGTGTTTTTACCCACTGCTCCATAAAGGTGTCCTTTGGGCCGTATCACTTAACTGATGTATCCTACTCTACTCAAGGGATCTGCCTTGTATTACTTTCTCCACCTTGTTCCCTTGGATCTAGGAGTGGTGACCGCCTATTTACTGCACATTCACATATCTCTTTGTAAAAAGTCCTTTGTAAATGCACTCTCTTCTAATGATTCCAACTCTGGGTGAACCATCTATTTACCACCGTACCCAAACTAACGCCATTGCCTACTATGCACCAAGTGTTTTTCTTGGTATTATCAAGATAGTTCTCTTTTATTTATTTTTCTATTTATTTATTCATTATGTATTTATTATTTATCCATTAATTTATTCATTTTAAAAATAGATGGGACTGAAAGCTCTCTAAATTCCTTGCATCATTGAATAAATTTAGCTCTTAATGTCTTTTCAGGTCTGCCCTCTCCCCGATCAAAATCCCAATCTTAAAAAGCAAAATAAACCACAAGAAGACCCTGGGGGTTGTGAATTTAAAATATGTGATATATTTTGTGTCAACATTCTTTCCATGTGAGGACAAAAGCATTTATTTGGTGTTTATATTCAGTGCAAAAATACAGTGTCTCCCTCATTAAACTCTGTTTAGATGTTTTTGACTAGAAGTGTATATTCCTCAAATATATTTATTATAACAATAATTTTTGACAATCATATAATATGGATTGCCAATGGAGATTGTTAAAAGAGACTTTTATTTTTATGTGTGTGATTCATAGTTACAGCAAATATAAAAACATTATTCTTCAAGAACCATAAAATAAGCTATCATTTCTCCCCATTATTCTTTTAAAATTTCTACTATACACTATTTTTAAAGGTAATTGCAAGATACTTTTTAGATTAAGAAGCGTTAAAATTATTTCAAAACATTTCATCTCCTGAAGTGTCCCCTAGAAGGGCATTCATTGGCCACAGCTCATAAAGCACATTCATTGCATAGTGCGTGCTTGGAGGACAACGGAGTGGGTGTCTGGCTAAAGCAGAAGGCTTGCATAAAGAAGAAAGGGTTAACAAAAGGCTGCAGTCAGATGGAGCTAGCCTTACAGACCCACTCAGGAAACATGGACTTAATCCTACAAGTCAGCAAGAACCATCTGCTACTAAGGAGCTTTTTAAAAGTGCAGGTTCTTGGCCACTATCCCAGACCTAATCATTCAGATCTCCAGTGGCGGCACCTGGGAATCTGAATTTGTCATGCTTTCGAGGTGACTCTTACTCATGCTAATATTTGAGAACCAGTTCTGTAGGTGGCGATGGATTTTGCAGGTTGGGGCTTTTCTTTTTCTTTTCTTTTCTTTTTTCTTTTTCTTTTCTTTTCTTTTCTTTTTTTTTTGAGACAGAGTCTCACTCTGTTGCCCAGGCTGGAGTGCAAAGGGGCTATCTTGGCTCACTACAACCTCCATCCCCAGGTTCAAGTGATTCTCCTGACTCAGCCTCCCAAACAGCTGAGATTACAGGTGCCCGCCATCAAGCCCTGCTATCTTTTTTATTTTTAGTAGAGACAGGGTTTCGCCATGTTGGCCAGGCTGGTCTCAAACTCCTGACTTCAGGTGATCCGCCAGCCTTGGCCTCACAAAGTGCTGGGATTACAGGTGTGAGCCACCACACCTGGCCAGAGCTTTTATTTTCTATTTGTTTGTTTGTTTAAAGTAAAGGAGTATAATAAAACACTAATTTTAGTGTTTAGTGTTGGGACAAGGATTCCTGGTAGGGCATTATTTTAATTGCCTAAGCAATGTGGTGGTGAGAATCGGAATGACAGGGGAAACTGTAAAAATGGAATGGATGTGGCTTATTTAACAGCTATTTAAAACAATAAAAAATGGACACAGTTTTTTTCTTAAAATTTTTTCCTGTTGTTCAAAAATTGTATTGTGAAAAAATGTTTTGTGCTAATATATAGAATTATTTTATTGTAAATTGTTTCATCTCAATTGCTTTGTACTGCAACTGTTTATGTGAAGATAATACATGTGCTATCATGTGATTACATCCAAGATTTATTTATAAGAATTAAACCAAATGCATTCTGCCAAAAAAATAAATAAAACAAAATATAGATGTGAATATATTTTAGGTAGTTTAGGAAAATGAGTCAATGATTTCATTGGGAGAGTGATGAGCAACTAAACTCAAATATCCTAATGGTTACATGTTTTATAAGAGCTATTGGATGAATTTAAATAGAGGGGGATTATTGCTATAGTAATATATGCATCCTCTCCTAAAACTTTATTACAGAAATAAACTTTTATTTCAAAGTCTAAAATATTCAACTGAATATTTTCTTCATTGACTCTTACAACATCCAAGCACTTAAAAAATTGTCAGAAATCTTTTTGCTAAGTCATGATTGTTAGTAAAGTTATCCGAATTTAAGTAAGTCCTCAAATGACAGAGATTGTCCTTTAATCATTTCTCTATCCTCAAAGTGTAGCACAGTCTCAGGTACAATATACATGTTTTAGATAAGTGCCTGTAATTAACAATCAACATATATACTATACAATAAAGATAACACGTTTAATCAAGGAGAAGACATGCATTCTAAATTTAGAATATTCATTTTAAATGACATATTTTCACAGAACAAATAATATGTTTTTTCTTTCGAGTATTTCTAATGTGCTTCCCATTTTTGTTGACCTTGATTTTTCCTAAGATAACTCTCCCTAGTCAATGCACCTATCTAAAATGGATTTAAATTGTATGTCAAAATCTACTTAATCCTTAAATTCCTTTTGGTTCAAAAGATGTAAAGGCAGGTAAATTATGAACAAATTTATTTTTGTATTCCATTTTCTTTTATCCGCTCACTGGGGAAGAAATCAGGAAGTAAAAAGGCACCTGCAAATAAGAATGGTGCAAATGAAGCTTATATGGTATTCATGAAGTCAACAACAATATGAGATGGGTTATGCATAACAATGTTATCTTTTAGTTCAATTTACAAGAAAAGTCTTTAATGTAAATAGGTAAACGACTTGGACTCATCTCTTTCTGTGATAATTGCATTTAACATTATTGAAGAGTTACATATAAATATAAATTCTTGGCCGTATCTCTAAAAACTTTGAGAATGATTCTTCTTCCTCTAATTTACTTATATTTAACTAGTTTGTTTTTGTCTGGAATAATGCAGAACTGATACCAGAAGATGAAAATCTATTTATTTTATGTATCACTTAAAAAACACTGGGCTGGGTGCGATGGCTCACACCTGTAATTCTAGCACTTTGGGAGGCCGACCTGGACGGATCACCTGAGGTCAGGAGTTCAAGACTAGATAAACTCGTCTGTACTAAAAATACAAAAACATTAGCCGGGTGTGGTGGCAGGTGCCTGTAATCCCAGGCTACTTGGGAAGCTGAGGCAGGAGAGTCACTTGAACCTGGGAGGTGGAGGCTTCAGTAAGCCAAGATCACACCACTGCACTACAGCCTGGGAAACAAGAGCTAAACTCCATCTCAAAAAAATACAAAAAACAAACAAACAAACAAACAAAATACTGGATAATTTAGAAAGATATTTAAGAAACTAGCTCCTTTTCAAATAAGAAAAATGTCTGTCTTATGTTGCGAAGGATTATTGTTTTCTTCTCACTGGAATGTTTCTGTATGATAAACAACATGATCCAATAAAAGTAGCAAAGACATGTTGCAATCTAGCCAGGGTTTAAATCTTGTTTCCACCACTCAATACTTGTTAAATCATCCATAAATTTATTTTAAAGCCTTGTTATGGAGAAGTTCATTATTACTTTGTTGAGTTGTTGATCAATGTGTGAATCTCTTATTCTATACATTTTATTTTTTACAATCTTCAGTGATAAGTATTATGCATGCAATACATATGTATAAATATTTTGGTATATTGTGCAAATATCAATATTTATATGAAAAATGTGATTTTCACAAAAGATCAGCACTTTCTATGTAAAAAATATGCATTTTGATTTTTTTTCATGGGTTGTTGTATGTTTGCACAGCAACATATTTAGCTGAGAAAACTTTAGTGATTTTATTTAATATTTCTTTCTGCTTTATATGTTTTAACCTTCATACTCACTTCCTGCTCATTACCCAATATTAGCTTTCTCTACCAGGGGGATAGCTGATCAGTTTCTACCTAAATGCACATTGGCTGCTGAGAGATCATGAAAGATAAGAAACTAGAGATGGTTATTGAACTGTCATAATTAAGTCCATGGTGATCTTCACATGAATAGATATATAGAATGATAAAAGTAAGTTTAAAATTGTTTAAAAAGTACATTGACAAAAATATTAGATTTTCTGTTAAGAATAATACATTTTCTTCAACAAGACAATACAAGAGAGGGAAGCAGATTTAGATTAAAAAAGACTGAAGAGACATAAAACTTGAAAATGTAAGCATTTATACTGATTTGAATAAACTATGAAATGATACTTTTTTTAGAAAATTGGGGAAAATTTAATTATAAGCATAATATTGGATAATACTAAGTAATTATTTTTATATTGTTAAGTTTGATAAGGGCATTAGGGTGAAACAGGGCTCTGTATTCTTTTGAGTTGCTTATAGAAATATACAAGATGAAGTGATAGGAAGTCAGGGATCTTTAAAATACCTCAAGAAATAGATGAAGCAGTGTGAGGAAATATTTATAATGATTGATTCTAAATAAAGGCTCTACAGATAAATTCTATTTATTTATTTAGAGACAGAGTTTCGCTCTTGTCACCCAGGCTGGAGTGCACTGGCGCGATCTCAGCTCACTGCAACCTCCGCCTCCCGGGTTCAAGCGTTTCTCCGGCCCCAGCCTACCAAGTAGCTGGGATCACACGCATGCACCACCATGCCCAGCTAATTTTTGTGTTTTTAGCAGAGACTGGGTTTCGTCATGCTGGCCAAGCTGGTCTCAAACTCCTGACCTCAGATGATCCTCCTGCCTTGGCCTCCCAAAGTTCTGGGATTACAGACGTGAGACACCGTGCCCGGCCAAATTTTATTTCTTTATTATATATGTCTATTATATAGACATATGAATATTATAAAGACTATATATATATGTATGTATATACATATACATAAACTCCCAAGCATAGCGCTGACAAGTGTATGATAACCACTAAGACATGAGATTTGTTTGTAGGAATGCTTCCCTTTAGCAATCAACCTCCATGGTACCAAAGGCCTTAAACAAGTCTGCCAAACTATGAGAGGCAACACAGAAGGATGTGAATGGCATGTGAGTCACTATATATATATATATAATATGTTATATATGTCTATTACCATATATAGTCCATATGTATATATAATATATATACATTATATATAATATATATTATATAGACATATACTTAATTTTTTTCTAATAAAATTTGTTTGAAATCATTTTTAATTAATGACCAGCTTTCTGCTGCAAAGTACTAAAAGTACTTCATAAAATTAAAAAGAGAAAACCAACTTTGTGATTGCTTTAGTGACCTGGCAAGAAAACAAGGAATCATGAGACCAAAAACTAATTTAAAACAAGTAAGCAGAGTGATAAATGACATTTCATTGGAACTAGATTTTTGCCCTGAGGACATTACAAAACAAAGCCTAAAGAAATTGAGCTTTGTTTTTTATGTATTTCTGGGACTGTCTCAGAGTGTGAAATCTTATAGTGGAACTTCTAAGTACAGTTAAGACTTCAGTTAATTATAATTTCAGTGTACGTATGCATTAAATATAGGGCCACATTCTCTCATCTCTTGCTGGTCCAAGAAAAACTATCTGCCTCAAAATGAAGAGCTAGGTGGAAAGAAAAAAAATCACTGAGAATTAATAATGCTAAGCCAACTTTTAATAGTTATTCATTCTGAATTTAGTTAATCTTATTGATTAAGAAAAATTCCAAATGTGCAATTATAATCAAGTGCCTGCTAGGCACCTGACCAAAGCAAATACAAATAACCCTGAATAAATCTGCATGCCTCAAAGAATTTCCGTTGATAAGTTTCAGTGGAAAACGAGCTCACAGTTAAAATCACAAAACACACAAGGAAATAAGACAACATAAATGAGAGATAGTAGAACAACAGAATATCAAATTATAATCAAAAAAGAAACCCATAACTGAGTTTAAGAAACTGGATATGAATGATCTTTTCTATTTATAGGAACAAAAAGGGATAATGAGAACATAAATATGCTGCATTTGGATATTACGGAAAACTTACTCTGGTTACCTCAATGAACTGTGCTTCCAGTTGACTTTGTCTAGTCATGTCCCACATTCACTTTGGGCGTGGCAATTTTTCCTGGCTTGTTCAGTGAGGAACTACCAAGCATAGTGCCAGCAAGTGTATGGTGAGCACTAAGCCATGAAGTTTGTTTGTAGGAATGCTCCCTTTAGCAATCAACTTCCATGGTACAAAAGACCTTAAACAAGTCTACTGAACTATGAGAGGCAACATAGAAGGAGCCAGTGTCATGTGAGACACCAAGTTGACTGTGTTGGCATCAGCCAGGCATCTAGGGGAATGCCACCATGTAGATGACTTTAGCTATGTCCCATGGAACTGAATCCAGTCAACACAAAAAGAATCACAAAAATTAATAAATCAATAT
Source organism: Gorilla gorilla gorilla (assembly GCF_029281585.2). NCBI lineage: Eukaryota > Metazoa > Chordata > Mammalia > Primates > Hominidae > Gorilla > Gorilla gorilla. The sequence goes on from NC_073243.2 coordinate 91,718,780, forward strand.
TGTTTCAAACCAGCAGTAGGCAAAATTTTTATGTAAATGGCCAAGCTGTAATTATTTTTGACTTTGTGAGTCATAAGATCTCTTTTCCACACACTCAGTTCTGTTGTAACACAACAGCAGCCACAGTCAATATGTGAACAAACAAATATTGCTCTGTTTCAATAAAACATTATTCATGGACACTGAAATTTGAATTCCATATAATTTTCACTTGACACAAGTTCTTCTTTTTTTTATAACCATTTAAAAATATGAACACCATTCTTGGCGGACCAATGTGGCAAACAGGTGCTGTGCCTAATTTGGCCTGCAGCCTGCAGTTTTTGACCTCTGTTATCGACTACAATTTTTTTCATCAGTTTGTTACACATGAGTAAATAACTGAAACAAAAATTGTTACCTGAAGTTGGGTGCTGCTGTAAAGAGCCTTGCTCATTACATCTTAGGTCATTAGTCCTTTATTCTAATGTAATTTCTATTTGGGCCTTCTTTCTATTTCTATCATACAGTCCATGGATCTACAGTATTTCCTAAGATAAAATCCAAATTTGATAAAATGTTATTTTTCAAGTGAAGAGTATTAAATAAAGGATTCTTTCAAAATACTATTTATAAGTTATATATTCAGGTAGACTATTTTATATAGGAAAACACATGATAAGTTTATAAAGCAAGACGTAATCTTCCCAGACCAGTGGAAAATTCAAATGTTGAAATTTTTTGGTTGGGTTTAATGAACTTCACCATCTGTCTGTTTTTTACAGAAAGCTATCTAAATCTATGTATTGCTCATGATGGTTTAATTTTCAGTCTTAGGTAGAAAGTTTCTTGGATTAGTCTTTGACTCAGGTTCAGGCAGATATAATGCTATATCATTGGCAGTGGCCATCAAAATGCAACAACTATACTCTGATCTTAATAGTTAGACAGGTCATTTTTATAGAAATAGCCAAGTATTAGTATGTAACTTAAGAGTATTGAAATGTTTCTGTGTTAGGACTATGCAGTCCTGATTTTGATATCTAATATACAGTTTTTCTTTGCATTGTGAGATATCATTTTACCTTTGAAAAATATCTGGGATTAATTTGCTGAGACAAAATTTTTCTATTATTGTCTCATTCAAATTTTAAATGACACAGCAAAAATTTTTTTGTGTGTGTTTATTTGTTATCTCACTGATAATGGGTTACACTACTATGTTGAAATGAAGTGAGATTCTTGGTGAGAGGTCAGATTTAAAGAAATGTAGCTGCTTTATGTATCTCCGCAGGGAAAAAGTGATTGTGCATTGCAGTAGGCTTGCCTTGACCATTCCCAAGTTTTAGGAAGTGAGGCAAAGAGAAGCCATAGTTCTCAGAATATAATAAAGCACCTTGCCGATTAAGCAATAAAATTTATGCTTAAAGACCGTTAAACTTGGCCTTATCATCCAATGCCCATCAGTCTGTTTAGGTAGAATTAAATTCCTTTGCTACCTTTAATACCAGATAAAACATCAATGGGGAATTTTATCTTGGTTGATGGGGGAAATTAGCTTCTTGGTAATCACAAGAAAAGACAATAAAATGACTGACAATTACTGTTTGCTTATCCCACATGGGCAGCATCCAGAAAAACGTACAAAAGAGTTATTTATCTTGGCTAAATTATATTTTCTAACCTATAAATCTTTCAGTTGGAGTAAGTATGTTGGATTGGCTCATGTGCTTAGTCGAACTTTACTCCTGGCTCCTAAATGAGAAGAGATTTTCATCCCAGATTCCTCCTCCTAGGGCACAACTTCTCCTCTTATTGGTAGGAAATCTATTTCTTTTTCTTCAGTGCTTTTTATTTCGTATAATGGTCCTCAAACTTTAAAAGACGCATTACCATCCTCCAAACTCCTGACTTAGTCGTTTCTTTTTAGACGTTAGTGTGCATTACCACTTTATTCCATCTGTTTTTATATTTCAGTCCAGGAACAAACCAGTGGAAAACAGACAAACTAAAGATTAGAAAACACTTCTTAGTGTCAAGCAACTTTATCACAAATCAAAACTTTTTCATCATCAAGATTGAATTCATCTTCTAAATTTTTCATAAAATAACTTTCATTCACATCATCTATGTTGAATTAAAACATCAGAAGTTAGCCTCTTTCTGTTATCAAATCTTTGGTCAACCCTGGGCCTTAGATGAGGGAAAGGTTGACCTCAAAAGAATTTGCAAGATGATAGTTGGGGTTGCAAGTGATAAAGAGAGACTAAAAGCTTTTGCTCCCATTCAGGGAATGATAACTTTTGTGCAGTTGGCTAATGATGATTGTGATTATGGCATGGGACTTGATTTAGGAATGGAACTCTTTGCTCTGGTTCACACTATATTCACAAGGTTACTGATCACCTTTTATCTTTTATGTATAATCTGTTGAAGAGGAATCTATTTACAGAAATTATTGAAGGACATCTGGCAAACAGAGAACATAGACCAACTTGCTGCATGAGTGAGGTAGTTTTGTTTAGTATACAATATTTCTAAAAATTAGTATGAAACTTGTGATTTTTGTTTTTTTAAGGAATACAAAAAATGAATTTATGAAAACATTTACTATAAAAATGAGTATGAGTTAGGGATGAAAAATAATTCAGCCACGATTATTAAATTAATGTAATAAGCTATTTTACTGAAAAATTCAAAGTCTTAATTGGCTAATCTGAAATGCAAAATGTATATAAGTGAATTTACATATAAGGTTTCCAAAAATCATTCAATTATTAAACAGTTCTCAACAAAGACTTTATGGAATTACTTCCATAATATGCCTTGTTGTGAAAAAAATTACTTTTTTTAGTTATGTTGATTTCATTTGTGCAATTGTTACTATTAAACAAAATTTAGTCCATTTTATTTTTCTCTTGTTCTAACCTCCTGACATAAATAATAAAGAACAAGTCAGCAAAATCCCCTTTATAGAAATCAACTCCAACATGAACAAAGAATATTAGAATTATTTAAGACATTAAATTATGTACAACTAGTTTTAACCGTATTACATATTCAGCATTTCCAAAGCAAATGATATGAAATACTCCAATTCACAAAAAGGCAAAAGTTGCATGTTCTTCCCTATGTCTGAGCTAAATATTTGATTACATGGAAGTAGAGAGTGAAAGGTAGTTAACAGAAACTGGGAAGAGGGAGTAGGTGAGGGGAAGAGGAGGATGAAAAGAATTGGGTTGGCACATGCCTGTAATCCCAGCACTTTGGGAGGCCAAGGAGGGCAGATCACAAGGTCAGGAGATCGAGACCATCCTGGCCAACATGGTGAAACCCCATCTCTACTAAAAATACAAAAATTAGCTGGGTGTGGTGGTGTGGGCCTGTAGTCCCGCTACTCAGGAGGCTGGGGCAGGAGAATCACTTGAATCCAGGAGGCAGAGGCTGCAGTGAGCCAAGATCATGCCATTGCACTCCTGCCTGGGAGACAGAGCAAGATTCTGTCTTGAAAAAAAAAAAAAGTGGGTTAAAGGGTGCAAACATACAATAAAGTAAAAGAAATAAATTCATTGTGTGATAGGATAACTACACTTAGAAATGTAATTATTAATATTTGAGTGATGGAAACCCTAAATACCCTGAATTAATCACTATGCATTATATATGTACAATAACATTTCTCATGTACCCCATAAATCTATACAAATAAAAAAATGAAAATAAATTAAAAAATAAAATAGCCTCACTCATAACAAACATTTAAATGATATTAGTTATCACTGATTCTTCATAGTCCACTCGCGTTCCATTGCACTTTATAATAACAAGAAAACATGTTTACATTCTTCAAGGCAAAGATTTCATTCTCCATGTGCTTCTGAATGCAGTAGTCAATCTTCATTTGAGGCTTTTCTTTTTCAAATGCAGTTTCAGTTTCCTGTGGTCAACTGTAGTCTAAAAATATTAAATAAAAAACTCTAGAAATATACAATTTATAAACTTTAAATCGCATACCATTCTGAGTTTCATGATAAAATCTCATACCATCTTTCTGTGTCCCAAAGGCCAAGAATCATCTCTTTGTCCAGCATACCCATGCCATGTACACTACCTCCCTGTTACACACTTAAAAGTCATCACAGTTCTCAGGTCAAAAAACGATTATATACAGGGTTGGAACTAGCCTCCATTCCAGGCATCTGGTGGAGGTATTGAAATGTATCCATCATGGATAAGGGGGGAGTACTATATCAGAATGTAAGTTAGATGTATTGGCATTTTAAATTTCTGTAGTCACATTTTTCTACATATTCCATCCAAACAAGTTTTATTGTTTGTTTTTAAAAGGTTATTTTTATGCTGACATATTTTATAACACCTATGATGGGAAATACATGGAAAGGTAGAGTAGGTCTGGTGGTACTTCCTCCCTCCTTTTGTTGTTCTTTTTATAGATTTAGGGGAAACAAGTGCAGTAGTGTCACATGGATATAGTGTTTAGTGGTGAAGTCTCTGCCTTTAGTGTACCCATCACCTGAATAGTGTACATTGTATTCCATAGGTAGTATTTGATCTCTCCCCCTGCCCCACCTTCTGGAGTCCCCATTGTCTATTATTTCATTCTGTATGCCCATGTGTATCCATTGTTTAGCTCCCACTTGTAAGTGAGAACATACGGTATTTGACTGTTTCTGAGTTATTTCTCTTAGGATAATGGGCTCCAGCTGCATCCATGTTGTTGCAAAGAACATTATTTCATTCTTTTTTGACTGCATAGCATTCCATGGTAGAGATATATATCAAAGTTTTTAAATCCATTCATCAGTTGTTGGACACTTAGGTTGATTCCATGATTTTGCTATTGTGAATAGCGCTGTGATAAACATAACGAGTGTATCTTTTGGATGTAATGATTTCTTCTCCTTTTTATATATACCCAGTACAGGATAGCTGGTTTGAATGATAGTTCCATTTTTAGTTCTTTGAGAAATCTCCATGCTGTTTTCCTTAGAGGATGTACTAATTTACATTCTCACCCACAATGAATAAGTGTTCCCCTTTCTCCACATACTCACCAAAATCTGTTGTTTTTTGAGTTTTTAATAATAGCCATTCTGACCGGGGTGAGGTGGTATCTCATTGTGGTTTCAATTTTCATTTCTTTGATGATAAGTGATGTTGCGTATTTTTTCATATGCTTTTTGGCTGCTTGTATATCTTCTTGGAAAATAGACATGTGTCAATGGAACAGAATAGAGAACCCAGAAATAAAGCCACATACCTACAACCAACGGATCTTTGACAAAATCAACAAAAGTATTCACTGGTGAAAAGACACCCTATTCAATAAATGATTTCAGGCAAATTGGATCACCATACACAGAAGAATGAAACTGAACCCTTATCTCTTACCATATACAAAAATTAACCCTGGATGGATCAAATACTTAAATGTAAGATCTGAAGCTATAAAAATCCAAGAAGGAAACCTAGGAAAATATCTTTTGTATATTGGCCTAACCAAAGAATTTATGATTAAGTCATCCAAAGGAAACACAACAAAAACAAAAATAAACAAATAGGACTTATTTAAATTATAAAGCTTTTACACAACAAAAGAAATACTCAACACAGTAAACAGACAACCTACAGAACAGGAGAAAATATTTGCAAATACATCCAACAAAGGGCTAATATCCAGAATCTACAAAGAACTAAAAAGCTCCGCAAGGAAAAAACAAACAAAGAAATAACCCTATTTTAAAGTGGGCAAAGAACATGTACAGACATTTTTCAATAGCAGTACTATAAAAGCAACAAATATAGGCTTCAACAAAAAAATAAAAAAATACGTGTATTTCAGTTTAACACAAATTTGCTTTGAGAGGATAAAATAGAAAGCAAGTATCTGGTTCTTTTCATAACTTTTATTATGCAAACGTAACATTTTTCAGAAACAGAAAAATACTAGTTTACATTAAAGTTGTCATTTAAAATATTTAGAAACTCACATGAACATCTGAGGCCATAGACATGGTTGGACAACCTTAAATAGCATTCAAATTATATTAAATATAAAAAGAAAGTAAGTAAAATTTTTTTCTTATGGTAATCAACTCATCCATTTGCAAGGTCTGTTTATAGATGACAGCCTTTGAAAAGAAACCTGAAGAAAATGAAGTTGCTAATCAGGTTGATATTGGATGAGAAATATTGTAAGTAGTGGGAACAAAAAATGCAGTGTCTTCAAGTTTGCAGAAGAGCAAGAAAAACATGATGACTGGATGGAATAAGCAAGAACTTGTTATAGGGAGTAAAATAGGCTGAAGTCGGCATTAATGAGGCCATGTTGTAGCAGGACTTGAAGAGCACAGTTAGGACTTTGGTGCGAGAAAGAAGGGAAGTGTTTGTTAGCAAAAGCGTATGATGTTTTGCTGAATTTAACAAGATCATTCTGGCAGAAGAAATTAGGGGAAATAAGAGCTGGACAGGGTGACCATTCTTGGGAGGTTGCTGCAATAATCATAAAGAATGGCACAGAGACTGAGGGAGGCAGACAGAGGTAGTTAGAAGTTATCAATTACAGATATATTTTTCCAGATACAGCCAACACCATTTTCAAATGGATTAAATGTTGTTAAAATTTTTTATTCTGTTTTGTCTCCAAAAGCAATTGGAAAAAATGAAATGTAAAATAAGTGAGATATTGTTTGGGAAGACTGTCGAGCTCATGAATAAGAAGAAAAAGAGAGTAAATTTTCACATCCATCCCACAGGTGACTAATAAAAGTAAATATTGGCTTATATTTAGATATGGTGTTACTAAAGTGTTGGCAGAATATTAAAATTAAAAAGGCAGGAACGTTCTCAAATCATGTAAAAGTAGAATAATTTGCATCTGAAGACAAAGATTTTGCAGTCATCTATATTAACTAATTGATTAATAAACAAATACTTTGAGCATCCATTAAATACCAAGGACCTTTCTGGATAGGAGATATAGTCATTAACCATAGAGAGAAAGCCAACTCCCTCCAAGGTTAAGAGTACTGGCAATAGTTGTTGTCATTTATGGTAAATGTAACGGCCTGTTACTGGAAATGGAATGAGAGGATTAAATGGTGGTAGTAGTTTCTATCCTTGTGTATTTCAGGATCTTAGCAACTGGGTAGGTTGTGTGTTAATTCTGTGCACATATATCATGTGTATTTAACATATCATATGACACAGAAACAATCTGTTTATGGACTGGTTTCCTCCTACCACCAATTCCAGTTTGGAAGCTCCAACCCTCAAAGTATTCGGAGACAGGGCCTTTAAGGAGCTACTTATTATAAAATAAGGTCATCATGGTAGAGCCTTAATCCAATAAAACTGGTGTCCCTAAAAGAAGAGGAAAATATAGCAGGGATGTGTCTCTCTTGATGCATGTATAAAGGAAAGGCCATGTGAGGACACACTGTGAAGACATTCACCTGTAAGACAGGAAGAGAAGCCTTTCTAGAAACCAACCCTGCTTCTACCTTGGTCTTGGACTTCCAGCCTTCACAACTGTGAGAAAATAAATTTATATTTTTTAAGCCACCCAGTGTATAGTATTCTGTGATGGCAGCCTGAACAGACTAATACACATTTCAGCAATTTATGTTATGTCATCACTAGTTTATCTTTCTTTGCTTCCCTGTGTTGTATCAGTAAGTGTTTAATGCATGTCATTCAAAGTACACTGGTAAATTAAGTGATTGTGAAACAAAAGTAGAGAATTATGTGCTTGCCCAAATATTGGAAAAGGTAGAGAATACAGACTCTAGGCTTGATTATATGGATAGTCTGAGAACAGCATAAATAATTGTCCTTCCAGGGAAGCTAATACTTGGGTTGTTTAGAAACCAAAGATTTTAGAAACCTCTGATTCACAAGAATCATCAGGCTGGCTAACCGTTAAGATTCCTCTTCTCCTTTGGGAGGCCAAGGCAAGCAGATCACAAGGTCAGGAGATCGAGACAATCCTGGCTAACACGGTGAAACCCCTTCTGTACTAAAAATACCAAAAATTAGCTGGATGTGGTGGCACATGCCTGCAGTCCCAGCTTCTTGGGAGGTTGAGGCAGCAGAATTGCTTGAACCCAGGAGGCGGAGGTTGCAGTGAGCCAAGATCTCACCACTGCACTCCAGCCTGGGCGACAGAAAAAGACTCCGTCTCAAAAAAAAAAAAAAAAATTCCACGTCCTTAGTTGTCTATATATGGATTCAGAATGGCTGTTAGCTGCAGAACTAAGCAATGGATAATGCATCTGAATAGGGATCAGTAAACAACTTTTTGTTAAGTAAAATTTATTAGCCTTTGGAAACCTACAACTGTATAGGGTCTTTAGATTTCCTTACAAATGGCATCCTCCAACTAAGTTGACTCTAGCATCGTGGTGATGTCAATTCAGCACTAATCCCTTTAGAACGATCTTGTATTTATTAAGTACAATTTTACATTTAATTTAATTTAATAAGAATTTTACTAGAGTAAGATATTTTTGTCAGAGACTCAGAATTAGCCCTCTGTGAGGAGATAACTTCTTATCTTCTTTTAACAAGCTTTTTATTTTTGTGGGAATTGAGATTGTGCAACAGATTATAAGGATTAACCAGCTGAAAATGTAATACCCACTCTGCAAGCATAAGAGAGATATTTAATCTTTACGTCTACAAGGAAAGTATTTCAAAACTCCAGGCAATTTATTTCTGATATTAGGCTCTGTATACAAATGTGCAATATAACAGACAATAAATGGGTTCAAGGAATGCCAATATTGAAAACAGAATGTCTTAAAGAAATGTATCTGTTGATAGTGTTTTAATTTGTTTTCAAGCCCAATATATATATAATTATATAGTTTTATATATAATTGAATCTATATTATATATAATTATATATTATATATAAATATATATATTATATATAATTATATATTATATATAAATATATATATTATATATAATTATATATTATATATAAATATATATATTATATATAATTATATATATGAAATTATATATAATTTGTATAATATATTAATAATTATATATAATTATTAATATATTATATTATATATATATAATATTATATATATTATATATATAATTATAAAATATAAAATAATTTATATTTCATATATATAATTGTTCTCTTACCCAAAAAGGTTCTTAACATTAAGGTTTGTTCAATTCTAATTTCATTGAACTTCTAGTTCTACACACTGAATAACATTCTTTGAATTAAGAGTAAATACAATTTAATTACCAGTATATATTCTGGATTCCATGGTTATTAATGAAACTGCTAATTGCTAACACTTGTAGAAAAAATTTAATCATTGATATTGAATTCATGTGATACATTATATTTCCAGTGATGATTCTACTGAGACCATTTCTTTCAATGACTTATAGGCATTACTGTTTATTAATGAAGTATTGCATCTTCCTTTTTCTATTCATAAATTATTGAAAGGATAAGAAATATTTCTAGATGCTTTGGGAAAAGAAGTATTTGACGTACCATCTCACACCAGTCAGAATGACTATTATTGAAAAGTCACAAAACAACAGATGCTGGAGAGGCTGCAGAGAAAAGATATACTATATACTGTTGGTGAGAATGTAAATTAGTTCCACCACTGTGGAAAGCAGTTTAGATGTTTCTCAAAGAACTTAAAACAGCTATCATTCAACCCAACAATCCCATTATTGGGTATATACCCAAAGGAAAATAGATTATTATACCCAAAAGACACATGCATATGTATGTTCATCACTGTGCTGTTTACAATAGCAAATAGATGGAATAAACCTAGGTGCCCATCAATGGCAAATTGGATACAGAAAATGTTGTACATATACACCATGGAATACCATGCAGCCATAAAAAGGAATACAATTATGTTCTTTGCAGCAAACATGGATGGAGCTGGAAGCTCTTACCCTTAGTGAATTAAAAGAGGAACATGAAACCAAATACCACATGATCTTACTCATAAGTGGAAGCTAAACATTGAGCACACTTAAAATCAATAGACACTATGGACTACCAGGGTGGGGAGAAAAAGGGGGGTATGAATTGAAAAACTATCTATTGGGTGGTATGCTCACTATCTGGGTGCAATATACTCATGTAACAAAGCGGAACCCCCTATATTTCAGATATAGGACCCACTATATCTAAAAAAAAAATTGAAATAAAAAAATGAAATTGTTGACTTAAAGGTAGGATAGAGTCATCAAATAAACCAAAGCCAACATGTAGAAGAATAAAACATAGAAATATAGGAAATCACACCTTTAGCAGAGTTAAAGGCATAACAAAAATTACAACTTTGGGGAATTCTTGTTTTTAGTCAGTATTATTATTTAAAAATGTATTACAATGTGAGTAAAGCAGCTAAGCTACAAAGCTTTAAACATGCATTTTGATTATGAGGCTTATAATCTTATAGTTAAGAGTCTCCATAGAAAAACATAATGGATCTATCTATGGTAGATCTTTGCAATAGGCAGCTATTCAGTCTTCACATAAACATTTTCAATATACACAGAACCACATAAAACAAATATAAAACTTAAAAAATATAGAAAAAAGAAAGTGTTTACCCTTGTAACTGCCACCTAAGTTAAGAAATAAAACTATGCTAGACGTGTCTAAACCTGTTCCATGTGGTCCATCCCTATCACAGCCCCATACTTCCCTTTAAATGTAAACACTTCCTTGATTGTATAATAATTACTTTTTTGTGTTTCTTTATGTCTGTCCGAACTTATACTTCATAGGCATCTCTACTTTTTAAGCAACAAGCTTCAATACTTTAAATCTCTGATGTTACTGTCGCTTTTTTATAATATTCTCAAATCTATCTTGCTATTACTACCAAGATTTGCTCTAGTATTCTGTAAATATATAAAATTAGACTGTTGTTTCCCATGATGCAGACTTTCAGGTAATTGAGGAGCTATCAAATAATTGAGCTTTCAAGTAATTGAGGAGCTATCAAATAATCTTTTTTCCACAGGTAAAATTATAATTTCTTAGACCTAGTTCTTAAAGTCCTCAACCCATTGTCATGAAAAAATCACCCACAGACCTAGTTAAAAGTACGTATTATCAGAACTTTTTTTCAAATCCACTGAATAAAAAACTCCAAGGTAGAATACAGTTGTTATTCCTTTGCAGCTCGCTTCCCAGTTAATTATAACGTGTTCATTTTTTTTTCTAAATTTCATGTGTGGGCAACTCTGAATTGCATTAAGGATATTAGGAATGAAAATAAAATCAATTTAGGAATGTAACTTGTCTTCTTTTTATCTTATTCTTCTGCTTCCTAGTGATTTTCTCTATTTTTCTTTCCTACATTTTTTGATTTTTTGAAATAGTTAAAAATAAAGCTTTCTAGATGACAAAGAAATTATGAGAAAATGTGGACAGCAAAGATCATACTAGTCTGGTTAAAGTTTGCAGAATAGACTTTTTAAAGTACAAAGATTAAGCCTTCAAATTTCCCCAACTCATTTGTGAGTATCCATAAAATAATGTGTCTGCAAGACTAAGTACTGCAAAAATGAAGTCAAGGCTATCTGAGGGGATTTTGTGTAGACTTACATGGAAATGGTTCCAGTAGGAAACCCTTGCTTTGTTTTTTATTTCTGTTCCTAGACTTTATTTTGTTTGAAATAGAAGTGTCTAACAACTGGTAGCAGCGTTAGTAATACCATTCATCACATGACTCCCTTCACTACCCTGTCCAATATCACTCCTTAGAAAGAGTAAAATGAGGAGAAATCATAAAACCAAGAGAATGTCAAGCTGATTAATGAAAGTGTGTCAACAAGGAAAACTGAAGTCTCAAATGTGGCTGAAATGTCAAATAATGCAGAAGATATAAAAATTGTTGGATTTATTGGCATGGAAAATGCAGACACCCCCATTGAGAACTGTATTTATATAGTGAAGGTAACAATGAACAATTAGGGTAAATATGTGCCTCTTTATTTTGAGCCACAAGTATTTAAGAATTTAAAATTGATTACTAGAGAAAGTCAGAGAAATGATATTCTGGAAATAAGTCAGAATATAGTTGAAACAAGAGAATGGAGGAAATCCTTTGAGAAGAAGGTGTCATATACAGAATGTGATCAGCTACCAATATTCCTTAGCATCAATTTAATGCAGGAGATTGGCTGTCCAAATAGCAACTAGATTTATTAGATAACTCTGCTGTTAGAAATTGCACTGAGACAAAGTTCTAGCATATGGAATATGAGTGAAAGTCTTACGTCCCCTTCCAGGACCAGCCCATGGACATCTCGGGTGCCTGCTTTTCCATGATGTTATCACTTTCTTGCTGTCTAAATGGAATGAAGACCTAGGAATCCATGTATTTTATGTGACAAAGCTTTTGTCAAACTGAGTTCTTGAGTCAATGCATGCAGGAGGGCTATCTCACTGACCTATTCACTTACCTAATACTGTTATATGAGCAAAGGTTTTATGGTCCTTAGACCGAGACCCACTTCTATGGACTAATCAAAATGGAGATAAATAATTAAGTTTAGAAACTCAGTTCTTTAAGCTTAGTGGACAGAGGACATGGTGCTTTGGACTTTTGGTGGTATAATCTGAGCATACACAACCTGGCAAAATACAAGAATCCAATCTCAGTTCACTTATCTGTGAATGCTGATGGTCCCAGCAACTCTAAGTCTTCAGATATTTGTATAAAATTGCTTAGATTTTTAGAATCAAAATGTTTTTACTTTTGTTTTTCTCTAATAAAGACATAAATTTTAATTAAAAAAAGACACTAGGCCGGGCACGGTGGCTCACGCATGTAATCCCAGCAGTTTGGGAGGCCGAGGCGGGCGGAACACGAGATCAGGAGATTGAGACCATCCTGGCTAACACAGTGAAACCCTGTCTCTACTAAAAATAAAAATAAAAATAATTAGCCTGGTGTGGTGGCGGGCGCCTGTAGTCCCAACTACTCGGGAAGCTGAGGCAGGAGAATCGCTTGAACCTGGGAGGCGGAGCTTGCAGTGAGCCAAGATTGCACCGCTACACTCCATCCTGGGTGACAGAGCAAGACTCCGTCTCAAAAAAAAGAAAAAAAAAAAAAAGACACTATTGTATGCTTAACAAAGGTAAAGTATACAGGCAAAAGCAAAACATAAAAAAGTATATATTTAAACATGCAAACATGCACACACACACATTCAAATTCACTCTTACTTATTTGGCCACTTTAGTCTGAACTGTTCTAACTCTTTAAGTTGGGTATTGGCCTAAGGACCTTGAAATCTCCTTTTTAAGTTCTGTATAGGTGGTTAAACAATTCACATTGGTAAGTAGAACCTTTTTCCTCCTATTTATTTTTAGCTTTCTGTGACAACAAACATAAATGAAGATTCCCATTTTAACATCTTATTATTTATATTTTTTGGAAAATCTTTCTGGTCCTTATTCCAAACAGAAAAGGAAAGTGCTAAAAATAAATGACCAAAAAAGGTTTCAACTTTGGGCTTAATTGCAGGTAAAATATCTTTATAAAGAAAGAGAAAATGAAAATAGAAACAAAAACAAAATTTTTCAAAATCTACAAATTGCAGTGTCTACAGTAACATTTATGTATCGTTGCCATTGTGTATGGACTGTTCCAAATTCAGGGTATTGTGGTACACATTGGGATGAAAAAACTATTTACAGAAATTAAAGGATTTTAATTTTTAAATTATCTGTTATTTTATGTTTTCTTATTTTTTAATAAATCAATTTATCTTATTTTTAATGGTACAGTCTAATAATGCTTCTGGCTGAGCTAGAGGGTGTAAGAATGGAATTAATTTGCTTCTGCTTAATAACTGTTGCAAAGCCTTGGTGTAAACATTTCTTATATTTGTTTGTTTGCTTATGTTAAAAATTCCAAGCAGAAAACAAGGAATCCTTGTAATACCAAATCCCTAAGTATTCTTCTTTTGAATCAACCTTATTAAGTCTACAAAATATGCAAATTAAACCCAAACAATAACAATTTGTAAATATATTTAAATCATTTATGTCTCTTAAAATTGAAAATGAGTCAGAGGAATTCTCCATTTAGCAATGTTTTCAAAGTCATACTTTATCTTTAACTTTAATACTTTCAACTTTATTACAAACTCCACTGTGAGTAACCTCTTCGAAGTAAGCCCTATAAACATGTAGGCATACTTCTGAAAATAAAGTAAAATAAAGAATTGTTTTTAATTTGCAATTTTTCCTCAAAGAGGTCAAGAAAAGTAGTAGTAAATAAATGGTAAATAATGCCTAAGATGTAGAAATGAGAGTCTGTCTATATCAAAAGTATAAAGAAATCATTGTTCTTTATTATATTGTTTTCAAAACACACATAATCACATTTTTAAATGAAAAGGAAACTATTTCAGAAATATGGTATTGTCAGTTAATACATGTTTAACTCAAGTTTATGTAGCTTACTTTGTTATTTCTATCATTTATTACAACTTGATAATATTTTTGTTTGTGGTAAAAGTTATACATTTAGGGCACAGCCATTTATTTGTTCATTTTTTTTTTTTTTTACAAAATTTGTTTTCAGTACTTATGATTTGCCAAACACTATTTAAAGCACTGGAGCTAGAAAAAAGAATTTGTTTGAAGAAAACTTTTTCTTTCTGAAGCTTAACTTCTAATGATATACATAAAGATAAACAAGTGGATAAGTAAGTAACTAATATAACACAATTCAATTATATTATAATTTACACAAGTAAAGTTCAGGTTGTGATAGTTAAGACCTTAGAACAAAATCTCAAATCCTTTCAATGGTCTACCAGGACAGAAAGGATTCTCCATCATCCTCTGAATCATCCTAATTAAGACGATTCTCCCGCCCTCACTATACTCCAAACACTATACTACAAGTAAATTCCAAGTAGGAAAGTAGATGGAGAGCAACTGGGTTGGGAAGACAGGCTACTAGTTAAGGAAGGAAATCAGGACAAGAGTTTCACTTGGTAAAATTCAAGCAGAATCCTGCAGCATGAAAAAGAGCCGGCCATGTGAAGATCTGAGAGAGGCCCATTCTAGGAGGAGACCAGTTGACTAGATGCCCTAAGATGAGAATGAGGTTGTCCTGAATGAGGAAATGCAACAAGGTTAGTGTGCTTGGAGTGCAGTGTGGGAGGGGGACAGTGTTCAAGTAGCAGCATTCAGAGGATGATAGAGAAGAATCCTTTACGTACTTGTAGACCGTTGCAAAGGTTTGAGACTTTGTCCTTAGAGAATGGGAAGCCAGAGTTTTGAATGTATGAGGGTGATATAATTGTAGTTATGTTCTAAAATATAAAAGTTCACTCCAGATGATATATGAAGAATGGGTCTATGGAGGAGGATGGGGCAAGAGTAAATATATGGAACTCAGTTTAAAAATTAATGAGTGGTCAACATAAAAAACTGTGATCATTTGCACCAGGGAGAGGTTAGTAGAATGTTAGTAAATTACAGATTATGATGGTTAATTTTATGTGTCAACTTGTATCTACTTGGAAAGGCTATGGTGCCCAGTTGTTTGGTAAAACACCAGTCTAGATGTTGCTGTGAAGGTATTTTTTAAGACGTGATCAAAATTTAAATCAGCACACCTTGAGTGAAGCAAAAAACAAAAACTCCAACTTCAGTGCTCTTGACATGTAATGCTTTTCTTCACATAGAAAAATGAGACTGTAAAGATTTTACAATGATTAGTCATGCAGGGTAACGTTAGCAACAGTATTTACTATTGAAAAATGAGGAAGTTTATCAGGTGAGTATGCAAAACATATTTATTATAATAATGTGAATAATTCATTTCAATTGCAATTCTGCAACATTTATGTTTATACACATTAAGAAAAACATTTTATTAAGAAGGGATATGCTAGTTAAATTTTATTAGAATACTTCATCAATGTATAGGTATCTCACATATATCAAAAATAAACTAAAAATAAGATTTAAATTTATGTATAAATTTTAGTATATTTTATTTTTTAAAAAAGGGCTAGATTTTTTTCTTGTTTTGTTTGTCTATGTGATATTTTATTAGTTTTTGAGGATTGCCATAGCAAAGAGCACAAACAGGGTAGCTGAAACAACAGAATGTGTTGTCTTGCAGTTCTGGAGGCTAGAAGTCAAAGATCATGGAATTAGGAGCATTTCTTCCTTCTGACGCCTCTCCCCTGGTTTCTGGAGGTTTTAGCCAATTTTGGGGCATTCCTTGGCTGGTGGAGCATCACCTCAATCTCTACTTTTTAGTTCACATGATGCTCTCACTATGTGTATGTCTCTGTCCAGTTGTCCCCCTTTTATAAGAATCCCAGTCATCTTGGTTTAGAGTCTATGCTAATCACTTCATTTTAACTGGATTACTTCTCTAAATACCCTGTCTTCAAAGAAAGTCACATTTTGACTTACTGGGGTTGACTTTAACCCATACATTTTTGCGGGACAGAATTCAATCCAATATAATCTCTTTTGACTCCCCCCAATTTATGCCCTTCTCACATGCAAGACACGTTCACACCATGCCAACATTCCCAAAAATCTTAACTCATTCCAACATCAAGTCTAAATATAAAATCCCATCTAAATATTATTTAAATCAGACATGAGTGAAACTCAGGCTCTGACTTATCCTGAAGCAAATTGTTCTCCATCTGTAAAGCTATGAGCCAGACAAGTTATCTTCCTTCAAAATATACTGCTGCTATAGAGTAGAATAGACATTTCTATACCAAAAGAGAGAAGTTGGAAGGAAAAAGTAAGAGTTGCCTATCCCAAACAACTGTAAAACTAGGCAGGATAAAACCCATTAGATTTTAAGTCTTTTAATAATTATCCTTGGCTTGCTAATCCTATGGCAGAGAGGCAGCTCAGTACTCCGGGATCTGGACTATACTCCCTACCCCCTGAGATGCCTCCTAGAGAGGTAGCCCAGTTTCCCAGGCTGTCCGTGGAAGTCTGCCCTCTGGAACCTCAAAGAGGTGGCCCTGCTCTGTGGATCTATGGCTCTGATCTCAAAGTCATTTTTCCTTCACTGATTCTGTTCCCATTATTCCTTTATTTCACCCCATCTATGTCTTTATCAGTCCAGGCAGGCAGCGTTTCTGCTGTTTCAGAATTTTCAGAAATCTTGTCTACTTCCCATGCAATTCACAGAGGTTCAAGACATCACACAAGAGAGGCCTCCACACACCTTTCATGAATCACTATATCTGTATTCCTGGCTTCTACTGACGTGGTTGATTGCATCCTTGCATCATACAACTAAATCACTTTAGCAAGCAGTTGTCCAGCTGCATCCTTGGCCCTGTTTCCACGGTATGCAATCTGAATAAGCCAAAATCTTACAAATTATTGTGCTAATTTCTTCTTGCTTAGCAATTGATCTTTCAATGGACTTCTCACCTCTCACATTTCACTACAAGCAGCAAGTAGAAACCACACCATGCCTTCAACACTTTGCTTAGAAATCTCATCTAGGCCAGATGCAGTGGTTCACACCTGTAATCCAAGCATTTTCAGAGGCCAAGACAGAAATATCTCTTGAGAATAGGCATTCCAGACCAGTCTTGGCAACATAGCAAGACCCCCATCATTAAAGAGGGGGAAAAATTATCTGGGCATAGCGGTGCATGTGTATAGTCCCAGCTACATGGGAGGCTGAGGTGGGAGGATCACTTGAGCCCAGGAGTTTGAGGCTGCAGTGAGCTATGATTGTGTCACTGCACTCCAGCCTGGGCAACAAAGCAAGACTCCATATCTAATAAATAAGTAAATAAATAAATAAATAATGTTCTCATCTAAATATGCCACTTTTCCACTTACCAGTTCTATTTTCTGTCTCAATCAATTCATATGTTATTTGAGCAAGGTTCACCTTTCCTTCAGTTTCCATTAATATATTGCTTATTTCCATTGGAGACTTCATCGGAATCCCCCTTAAGATTTATAGTTCTAGCAACATTATTTTCATGACTAGACATTCTTTAAAATGATGGGAACTTTGTACCTTTCCTCTTTTCTTTCTGAGACATCACTAGAATTGCCTCTAATGTCCATAGTTTTACTAACAGTCTCTTCAACGCAATGTAGCCTTTTTCAAATCATGCATCTCAAAATTCTTACAGCTTCTACTCATTATCCAATCCCAAACTACTTCTATATTTTTCAGTATTTGTTACAGCTGCACTCTGCTTCTCAGTTTCAAAAATCTGTATTGGTTTGCTAGAGTTGTGTTAACAAACTCCTACAAACACATGGTTTAAACATCAGACACTGATTGCTTGACAGTTCTGGAGGCTAGAAGTCCATGATCAAGGTATTGGCATGGTTGGTTTCTCATGAGAGCCGGGAAAAAGAGTCTGTTCCACATTTACCCAAAACTTCTGGTGGTTTGTCAGAAATCTTTGGTGTTCCTTGGCTTATAGACTATCAGCCCTGTCACTGCCTTTTTCTTCACATGGCATTGTTTTTATAAGGACACTAATGATATTAGATTAGAGTTCACCCTAATTACCTTATTTTAACTGAATTAACTTTTCTTTCTTTCTTTTTTTTTTTTTTCTGAGGCAGAGTCTCTCTCTGTTGTCCAGGCTGGAGTGCAGTAGTGTCATCTCAGCTCACTGCAACCTCTGCCTCCTGGGTTAAAGTGATTCTCGTGCCTCTGCCACCCAAATAGTTGAGACTACAGGTGCTTGCCACCACGCTGGGCCAATTTTTGTATTTTCAGTAGAGACAGAGTTTCGTCATGTTGGCCAGGTGGGTCTTGAATTCCCAGCCTAAAGTGATCCGCCCACCTCAGCCTCCCAAAGTTCTGGGATTATAGGTATGAACCACCGCACCTGGGCTGGATTAGCTTTTTGGATTACAATTTGTTTATATCCATGAGATGGAATTAGCTAACTAAATTTGAAATAAGATATATTTTTATAATTAATTTATTTTTATAACATTAAATATTACAATGCAAACAGTCCTCTGTAACTAACTGAACTATTCTTTCAGCTTTTGATGAGACCACAAATCATTTGCTTCCTCTTCCTCTACCTGAACAGAAAGACATCTTCAAAGTTAATTTTTCTGTCCTTATTTATATTTATCTAATTTGCAGCTTTTCTACTTGTATATTACAATCTGATTCTTTCAGAAAAATTCCTCAAAAAATTTCAACTTCCTATATAATAGCATTTTCAAAATTTATTTTCACATTTTGCTCTATTTTTACTCTTAATATTAATACTTTAATATTAGTATTAATAGTAATATTAGAATAAGCACTATGAATATTTCTTATAAAACTCCCCTTCAGTTAATTAGATGACATTACACTTTCTTTTCTCTAAATTCCTCCTCCTTCAATTCACTGCCTACATTTCAGATGTTATCTGACTTTTATTTTTACTATAATAACTCTTTCCCTGCCAAGTCATGTCCCCATGTAATTTGCACCCAATAAACCCTTTGCTGCAATTGTGTTCTAAACCTCAATCTATATTTTGATTGTTTGGTTCCAATAATTCAAAAGGCTGGCTGGATCTCTGTCACATGATGACCTCGAATATATTGTGCATTACAAAACAAAATTCCACATAACAGTTCCTTCTCCTGACCTCACTTTTACTATTGATGCCATCTAGCTTGACCTTAGAGTCATGCAGATTCTTTCACCTGTCTTAGTTCATAACTTATATGCCATCACGAGTCATAAATTCTTTTTCATACAGCAGTTCATATCTAAACCTCATTTCTGCATCTATGAATAAAATGTTAGTACAGGTGCCTCCTAGTTAGGATGCTTTACTATTATCCTTCCTACTCTTCCTTCTTGTGATTTGTGTCCTCCTGTCTCTCCTAGCAGCAGCATCAAGTCAATTTAACTAAATGTAATTGGCTGATTATCAAGATGTCTTTTAGATGCATAGATCTACTTTCGTGTTTTCAAGAAACAACTTGTAGATGGGTGGTAGGTGACTAAATGTAGGTATAATACTACTTACAAGTACCAAAATAGAAACATGCATACTTACACTGTGATTCAGGCAAGTCAGAATTTCTTCCTGGGGATGCAGAGTAAATCACATGGCTGGATATGGAAGATGAGTGGGAATCTGGCTGTTGGAGAAGCAGATTCCAAGGAGTAGATAAGTCAAGTGGCATCCAAGTATGTGCAAATTTTGTGAGCAGCAGGTAGTTGCCAATGCTAGAAAGAAAGCAGAGCTTGAATTGGAAAATACCTCAAGTTGTCTGGAAGTTTGATGGAAATGTATGTCACAAAACAGGGAGATAAGTAAAGTGAGGGTTAAAGGTACCAAAATTAATGTAATGAATTCCAAAAAGTACTTCCAGATTTAGCTCTGAGATGGAAAGGGGCCAAAACGCATCAGTTCCATCCTTACAATAAAAAAGTGAAAAAAATGAAAATTAATAACTTGTTAAACCCATCAGAGAACTGTGGTCACAGAACAACATTATTCCCAAATCTGGAGAGTCTGACACATCTGGAGAAACTGATTGGAGTACTCAAAGTAACATTTTGAATTGTTGGAAGTTGCATCTGGACAAGCATAACAGTGAAAAACACCTCAGGACTGGAGAGTTAGAGGATGCCACCCTTTCATGACATTATTCCTAAAGAATTTCTTTTTTGTGTATTTTATTTTATTTTTATTATACTTTAAGTTCTAGGGTACATGTGCACAATGTGCAGGTTTCTTACATATGTGTACATGTGTTGTGTTGGTGTGTTGCACCCATTAACTCGTCACTTACATTAGGTATTTCTCCTAATGTTATCCCTTCCCCCTCCCCCACCCCATGACAGGTCCTGGTGTACAATGTTCCCCACCACGTGTCCAAGTGTTCTCATTGTTCAATTCCCACCTATGAGTGAGAACATGCAGTGTTTGGTCTGCGACAGTTTGCTCAGAATGATGGTTTCCAGCTTCATCCATGTGCCTACAAAGGACATGAACTCATCCCTTTTTATGGCTGCATAGTATTCCATAGTGTATATGTGCCACATTTTCTTAATCCAGTCTATCATTAATGGACATTTGGCTTGGTTCCAAGTCTTTGCTCTTGTGAGTAATACCGCAATAAACATACGTGGGCATGTGTCTTTATAGCAGCATGATTTATACTCCTTTGGGTATATACCCAGTAATGGGATGGGTGGGTCAAACGGTATTTCTAGTTCTAGATCCTTAAGGAATCACCACACTGTCTTTCACAGTGGTTGAACTAGTTTACAGTCCCACCAACAGTGTAAAAGTGTTCCTATTTCTCCACATCCTCTCCAGCACCTGTTGTTTCCTGACTTTTTAATGATCGCCATTCTAACTGGTGTGAGATGGTATCTCATTGTGGTTTTGATTTGCATTTCTCTGATGGCCAGTGATGGTGAGCATTTTTTCATGTGTCTGTAGGCTGCATAAATGTCTTCTTCTGAGAAGTGTCTGTTCATATCCTTCCCTCACTTTTTGATGGGGTTGTATGATTTTTTCTTGTAAATTTGTTTGAGTTCTTTGTAGATTCTGGATATTAGCCCTTTGTCAGATGGGGAGATTGCAAAGATTTTCTCCCATTCTGTAGGTTACCTGTTCACTCTGATGACAGTTTTCTTTTGCTGTGCAGAAGCTCTTTAGTTTAATTAGATCCCATTTGTCAATTTTGGCTTTTGTTGCCATTGCTTTTGGTGTTTTGGACATGAAGTCCTTGCCCATGCCTGTGTCCTGAATGGAATTGCCTGGGTTTTCTTCTAGAGTTTTTATGGTTTTAGGTCTAACATTTAAGTCTTTAATCCATCTTGAATTAATTTTTATAGAAGGTGTAAGGAACAGATCCAGTTTCAGCTTTCTACATATGGCTAGCCAGTTTTCCCAGCACCATTTATTACATAGGGAATCCTTTCCCCATTTCTTGTTTTTGTCAGGTTTGTCAAAGATCAGATGGTTGTAGATGTCTGGTATTATTTCTGAGGGCTCTGTTCTGTTCCATTGGTCTATATCTCTGTTTTGGTACCAGTGTCATGCTGTGTTGGTTACTGTAGCCTTGTAGTATAGTTTGAAATCAGGTAGCATGATGCCTCCAGCTTTGTTCTTTTGGCTTAGGATTGTCTTGGCAATGCAGGTTCTTTTTTGGTTCTGTATGTACTTTAAAGTGGTTTTTTTCCAATTCTGTGAAGAAAGTCATTGGTAGCTTGATGAGGATGGCATTGAATCTATAAATTACCTTAGGCAGTATGGACATTTTCACGATATTGATTCTTCCTACCCATGAGCATGGAATGTTCTTCCATTTGTTTGTGTCCTCTTTTATTTTATTGAGCAGTGGTTTGTAGTTCTCCTTGAAGAGGTCCTTCACATCCCTTGTAAGTTGGATTCCCAGGTATTTGATTCTCTTTGAAGCAATTGTGAATGGGAGTTCACTCATGATTTGGCTCTCTGTTTGTCTGCTACTGGTGTATAGGAATGTTTGTGATTTTTGCACATTGATTTTGTATCCTGAGACTTTGTTGAAGTTGCTTATCAGCTTAAGGAGATTTTGGGCTGAGATGATGGAGTTTTCTAAATATAATCATGTCTTCTGCAAACAGGGAAGATTTGACTTCCTTTTTTCCTAATTGAATTCCATTTATTTCTTTCTCCTGCCTGATTGTCCTGGCCAGAACTTCCAACACTATGTTTAACAGGAGTAGTGAGAGAGGGCATCCTTGTCTTGAGCCAGTTTTCAAAGGGAATGCTTCCAGTTTTTGCCCATTCAGTATGATATTGGCTGTGGGTATGTCATAAACAGCTCTTTTGAGATACATCCCCTCAATACGTAGTTTATTGAGAGTTTTTAGCATGAAGGGCTGTTGAATTTTGTCAAAGGCCTTTTCTTCATCTATTGAGACAATCACGTGGTTTTTTTCTTTGGTTCTGTTTATATGCTGGATTACATTTATTGATTTGCATATGTTGAACTAGCCTTGCATCCCAGGGATGAAGCCAACTAGATCGTGGTGGATAAGCTTTTTGATGTGCTGCTGGATTCGGTTTGCCAGTATTTTATTGAGGATTTTTGCATCAATGTTCATCAGGGATATTGGTCTAAAATTCTCTTTTTTTTGTTGTGTCTCTGCAAGGCTTTGGTATCAGGATGATGCTGGCTGCCTCGTAAAATGAGTTAGGGAGGATTCTCTCTTTCTCTATTGATTGGAGTTGTTTCAGAAGGAATGGTACCAGCTCCTCTTTGTACCTCTGATGGAATTCGGCTGTGAATCCATCTGATCCTGGACTTTTCTTTGGTTGGTAGGCTGAGGGTCCTGACTGTTAGAAGGAAAACTAACAAATATAAAGGACATCCACACCAAAACCCCATCTGTAGGTCACTATCATCAAAGACCAAAGGTAGATAAAACCACAAAGATGGGGAGAAAAACAGAGGAGAAAAGCTGAAAATTCCAAAAATCAGAGTGCCTGTTCTCCTGCAAAGGAATGCAGCTCCTTGCCAGCAATGGAACAAAGGTGAACGGAGAATGACTTTGACGAGTTCACAGAAGTAGGCCTCAGAAGATCGGTAATAACAAACTCTGAGCTAAAGGAGGATTTTCGAACCCATTACAAAGCAGCTAAAAACCTTGAAAAAAGATTAGATGAATGGCTAACTAGAATAAACAGCATAGAGAAGACCTTAAATGACCTGATGGAGCTGAAAACCATGGCATGAAACTAAATGATGCATGCACAAGCTTCAGTAGCCGATTCAATCAAGGGGAAGAAAGGGTATCAGTGATTGAACATCAAATGAATGAAATGAAGTGAGAAGAGAAGTTTAGAGAAAAAAGAGTAAAAAGAAATGAACAAAGCCTCCAAGAAATATAGGACTATGTGAAAAGACCAAATCTACTCGGATTTGTGTACCTGAAAGTGACAGGGAGAATGGAACCAAGTTGGAAAACACTCTTCAGGATATTACCCAGGAGAATTTCCCCAACCTAGCAAGGCAGGCCAACATTCAAATTCAGGAAATACAGAGAAAGCCACAAAGATACTCCTTGAGAAGAGCAACTCCAAGACACGTAATTGTCAGATTTACCAAAGTTGAAATGAAGGAAAGAGGTCAACCAGAGAGAAACGTTGGGTTACCCACAAAGGGAAGTTCATCAGACTAACAGCAGATCTCTCGGCAGAAACTCTACAAGCCATAAGAGAGTGGGGGCCAATATTCAACATTCTTAAAGAAAAGAATTTTCAACCCAGAATTTCATATCCAACCAAACTAAGCTTCATAAGTGAAGGAGAAATAAAATCCTTTACAGACAAGCAAATACTGAGAGATTTTGTCACGACCAGGCCTGCCTTACAACAGCTCCTGAAGGAAGCACTAAACATGGAAAGGAACAACCAGTACCAGCCACTGCAAAAACATGCCAAATTGTAAAAATCATCGATGCTAGAAAGAAACCGCACTGACTAATGAGCAAAATAACCAGCTAACATCATAATGAAAGGATCAAATTCACACATAACAGTATTAACCTTAAATTGTAAATGGGCTAAATGGTCTAATTAAAAGATACATACTGGCAAATTGGATAAAGAGTCAAGTCCAATCAGTGTGTTGTATTCAGGAGACCCATCTCACATGCAGAGACACACATAGACTCAAAATAAAGGGTTAGAAGAAGATCTACCAAGCAAATGCAAAACAAAAGTAAGCAAGGGTTTCATTCCTAGTCTCTGATAAAACAGACTTTAAACCAACAAAGATCAAAAGAGACAAGGCCATTACATAATGGTAAAGGGATCAATTCAACAAGAAGAGCTAACTATCCTAAATATTTATGCACCCAATACAGGAGCACCCAGATTCATAAAGCAAGTCCTTAGAGACCTACAAAGAGACTTAGACTCCCACACAATAATAATGGGAGACTTCAATACCCCACTGTCAACATTAGACAGATCAATGAGACAGAAAGTTAACAAGGACATCCAGGAATTGAACTCAGCTCTGCAACAAGCAGACCTAATAGACATCTACAGAACTCTCCACCCCAAATCAACAGAATATACATTCTTCTCAGCACCACATTGCACTTATTCCAAAATTGACTACGTAGTTGGAAGTAAAGCACTCCTCAGCAAATGTAAAAGAACAGAAGCTATAACAAACTGTCTCTCAGACCACAGTGCAATCAAATTAGAACTCAGGATTAAGAAACTCACTCAAAACTGCACAACTACATGGAAACTGAACAACTTGCTCGTGAATGACTACTACGTACATAATGAAATGAAGGCAGAAATAAAGATGTTATTTCAAACCAATGAGAACAAAGACACAACATACCAGAATCTCTGGGACACATTTAAAGCAGTGTGTAGAGGGAAATTTATAGCACTAAATGCCCACAAGAGAAAGCAGGAAAGATCTAAAATTGACACCCTAACATCACAATTAAAAGAACTAAAAAAGCAAGAGCAAACACATTCAAAAGCTAACAGAAGCCAATAAATAACTATGATCAGAGAAGAACTGAAGGAGATAGAGACACAAAAAACTCTTCAAAAAATCAATGAATCTAGGAGCTGATTTTTTGGAAAAGATCAACAAAATTGATAGAGCACTAGTAAGACTAATAAAGAAGAAAAGGGAGAAGAATCAAATAGACGCATTAAAAAATGATAAAAGGGATATCACCACCGATCCCACAGAAATACAAACTACCATCAGAGAACACTATAATCACCTCTATGCAAATCAACTAGAAAATCTAGAAGAAATGGATAAATTTCTGGACACATACACCCTCCCAAGACTAAACCAGGAAGAAGTCGAATCCCTGAATAGACAAATAACAGGCTCTGAAATTGAGGTATTCCCAAAGAATTTCAACAGGTTTTCATGGTAAAGATGGGAGAACAAAACTCTACTTCAGGGTGGAGAGGAAGAATAATCACTGTGAAATGCAGTCACAGCATTCGTCATAAGCAAGGCATAGTCTCTAGGGTCAACTATTTTACCAGCACTTTCTCATTGCCTGGATAAGGGATCTGTTTCTCTCTCCAGGCCTGTCTCACCTTTCTTCTCTCTCATGGGGAAAAATAAATACACAGTCATCAGAGGTCAAGGAAATAGCATATGTTACAGCCTGTGAAAGGAAAAAGTTATGCCACTGGAGAAGCAATTATGAAGGACACAGCACCAAGATGAGACGCACTAAGAGAATGAGTTTTAAATGCAAGATAATAGAACAGTCCCTCTCTCTGACCTGCCACCAAACCAATCTGACTCTAATATAACTATGGACTAATGTTAAAAGACCTGAAAGACACAGACTTTCTGAGGAGTACTTAGGAAAGACCAAAGTCAAAAGGAGGAAGGAGGAAATAAACAAAGAACCAAAACAAAACAAAACAAAACAAAACAAAACACAAAGATGGTAGAGGTATTTTAAACTTTGTGTACCTATAACTATTGATATGGTTTGGCTGTGTCCCCACCCAAATCTTATCTTGAATTATAGTTCCCATAATCCCCACATGTCATCACATGTCACGGAAGGGACCAGGTGGAGACTCTGGTCTTAATGTGTTACAGACTCTAATAGAAAAAGTATAAAAGATGTTACAACCGATAGGTACTAAAAGAAAAACTAAAATTCTGAAAGTGAATCAAAAGAAAATGCTAGAAATTAAAAATCATGTGACAGAAATGAGAACTGCTTGATAAGTAGACTAGACATAGCTTAGAAAATAATCAGGGATGTTGAAGGTATGTAAGTAGAAACATCCCAAACTGAAATGTAAATAGAAAAAAGAATAAAAGAAAAATATGAAGGCCAAATAAAAACGATATACAAGATGTAGGCTGGGCATGGTGACTCACATCTGTAATATCAGCACTTTAGGAGGCTGGTTGGGGAGGGGTGGATCACTTGAGGCCAAGAATTTGAGACCAGTGCAGCCAACATGGCAAAACTCCATCTCTACTAAAAAATGCAGAAATTAGCCTAGTGTGGTGACACAGTCCTGTAATCCCAGCTACTTAGATGGCTGAGGGAAGAGAATCACTTGAACCCATGAGGCAGAGGTTCAAGTGAAGCAAGCTGAGAGTGTGCCACTGCACTCCAGCAAGACTGTCTCAAAAAAGAAAATTAAAGAAAATCCAAGAAATGTGGGGCATTATCAAAAGTTGTAAGACATGTATAATGTGATGAGCAGGTGGAGAAGTAAGAGAGAGCAGAACAGAATAAATTTTTCGAATGATAATGTCAAAGAACTTTTTAAAATTAATGGCAGACACCAAGCCATTGATAGAAGCAGCTCAGAGAACACTAAGCAGGACGAATATCAAAAAACAACACAAATCATTTTATCACATCAAAACCATAGTACATAAAATATAAAAAATCTTGAAGGTTAGGGGGCACTTTATATTATAATATAAAGAAAAATATGTAGAATATAAAGAATGATATTGGTAAGAATTGCAGCAAACCTAACATCAGACACCGCGTAATCATCAAGAAATGAGTGAAATATTTAAAGTGTTATAAGAGTAAAGAAAACAAAAATAAATAACTTATAATTCTGTATTTAATGGTGATATGGTTTGACTGTGTCCCCAGACAAATCTCATCTTGAATTGTAGCTCCCATAATCTCCACGTGTCATGGGAGGGATCCAGTGGGAGGCAATTGAATCATGGAGGAGGTTTTTCCTCATGATGTTCTCGTGATAATGAGTAAGTCTCATGAAAGCTGATGGTTTCATAAAGGGCAGTTCATCCACACACACTCACTTGTCTTTTGCCATGTAGAATGTCACTTTGCTCTTCCTTTGCCTCCTGCCATAATTGTGGGGCCTCCCCAACCATGTGGAACTGTGCATCCATTTAACCTATTTTTCTTTACAAATTACCCAGTCTTAGTCTTTATTAGCAGTGTGAGAACAGACTAATACAAATGGAATCATCCTTCAAAAATGAATGATAAGTAATACAAACTGAGTAATTCAATGCCAGAAAACCTGCCCAACATTTTCTGCAGGAAATGTTAAAAGAAGTTCTCCAGACAGAAAGAAAATAATATAGGAAGAGAAAACTTTGCCTCGAAGAAGAGAGAACTCTTCTTCCAGAGTGCCTTTGGATTAGTAATGTAACATCAACTCTTTCTTAAATCTGCAGACTGTCAGACTGCCTAGTAATAAAAAAAAGTTCTGCATAAAGAGAAAGATAAGTAGAGAAGGAATAAATGAAAGGAAAATAATGTTTTTACTCCTAATTTATATAAAACTTAATAATTTGCTTAAAGCAATGATAATAACCTGATGACTTTTGCATATCAAGAAGTGAAATGGCCAACAGTAATATCACAAGAGATGAACATGAGGAATTTGGAATATTCTGGAATGACCTACACTTGAGGCTACTTAGTGCTATTTGAAAGTGGACTTAAATTAATTAACTAAAGATGTATTATAAATTCCAGAGTAGCTAATAAAAATGAGAAATAATTTACATGCCAGGAGAAGAGACAGAATGGAATCATATAAAATGCTCAATTAAAACCAGAAAAGTCACAAAAATAGTAAAGGTGGGGGATAGAATCCAGGACCAGGAAATGGACATTAGGCAACAACAACAAAAACAACAACAAAATTTGAATAAAATTATACACTGTAGTTAATAGTAATGCATTTGTATTGGTTCATTAATTATGAAAAATGTACCCTATTAAGAAAATATATGAATAATAGAGAAAACTGATAAATATAGGAACTGTATGCAGTATATTCAAAATTTTATATCAATTTAAATCTATTTCAAAATAAGTTTATTTAAGAAGTGGAAAAATTATGGAAGTGTAAAAGCCATAAGATAGCTATAATAACTTTGAAAAAGAAGCAGCAGTTTAGATAAATTCTGTTACCTGACATCAAGACTTTATTGTTGGCCAGGTGTGGTGGCTCACGCCTGTAATCCAAGCATTTTGTGAGGCCCAGCTGGGTGGATCACCTGAGGTTGGGAGTTCAGCACCAGCCTGGCCAACATGGTTAAACCCCGTCTCTACTAAAAATACAAAAACTTTGCTGGGCTTGGTGGTGCCTGCCTGTAATCTCAGCTACTTGGGAAGCTGAGGCAGCAGAAATGCTTGAACCCGGGAGGTAGAGGTCGCAGTGAGCCAAGATCACACCACTGCACTCCAGCCTGGACAACAAGAGTGAAACTTCGTTTCAAAAACAACAACAACAACAAAAAAAACACTTTATTGTAAAGCTATATGTGAAGTAGATCATTAGAACAGAATAAAGTGTAAAGTAATAGACCCAAGTTTTGAAAAACAATAGATTTTTGACAAAATATATCCTTAAAGTGGTGTAGTTATACAACCATTAATTGTTGTAAAAATACATAAATCAATATAGCATAAAGTTCATTATATTTTAAATGAAACTGCAAAGTCTAAAGCACTTGATAACTAGTTCTATTTCCTAATAGGGTATACATATGTGTATACTTTTTCTAGAGGATTCATACAGACACACAAATGTACATACACAATAGACTGGATTGTTCATTTTAGGAACTTCAAATTGCTATTACCTGCAATTTGTTTTGCTTTTAGTGGACTGCTTCTGTTTATTTTATTGAATAAATACGTACTCATATTAATATAAGTAAAAACAAAACATTTAATTATTATATTACCAATATTGATAGTATAATGGTCTTTTAAAAATATATATGTGGGTTGCATAGAGACTGGAAGATAAAATCCAAATATTAGCAATGAAAGATGAAGCTACAGATAATTATTTTGTCTTATAGCTTTTTGTCATTGTGCATATCCAATATTTTTACGTTGAGTATATTTTGCTTTAAAAAATATTCAGAGCAATATTTACTGTTTTTTTGTTTTGTTTTGTTTTGTTTTGTTTTTTACAAACTCTCAAAAAAGCAGCCCAAAACTAAGCAAGAGAAGAAGGAAGAATACATTTTTAAAAAGAAAGTGGAGACTTTTTATGAAGAAGGGATTAGACAATGGGATCAAATTCTGCAAATAATTTATATAAGGTAAAAATTTTTTTTAAATGATATGAAGTGATTTTTGTTTTGAAGTAATTAGTTATTTTTGCCACAGTAGTTTCAGTAAAACAGTGGAAGGACACAATAAATTATTCTTTGTTTGACAATAAATTAGATACAAGAAAATAGGAATGAAGAGTCCTTGAGTTATCTCAAGAAGTAAAGGGATTTGAGTAATTAAATATGCAATTGTGATAAAAAGAAAATGATATAGAGAAGGCCTATAGGAGATAGAAGTGATTGGGATTCTGTATGAGTCTGCTCTGAAAAGGAATAAAATATTACTTATATTGATATGAGATTTTTAAAAGGAAGAAATTGAAGTAAAAAATAACTGAGTCTGTTCACTACAGATTTCTTGAGGTTAACATTAGATTATTCACGAATCTCTTATCATAGGCCTGCCGACTCAAAATTGTTCAATGTCTCTCAATTATTAAAATAAGTAGAAGTCCCTCCTACAGTCTTCTTGCGATGGCTAATTTTATGGGTCAACTTGACTAGGCCATGGTAGCCAGATATTTGGTCTAGATTGCTGCCATGATGGTAATTTTTAGATGAAATTAACATTTATATCACTAGACTGAATAAAGCAGATTATTTTAGATAATGTGGGTGAGATGAAAGTCTGTTGAAAGTCGTAAGTGAAAAAAAAAAAAACTAAGGAAGAGAGAACTATACCTCTCTGCCTTTGGATTGGAGAAGCAACATCAACTCTTCCTTAAATCTGCAGCCTGTTAGACTGCCCAGAGAATTTTGAACTTGCCACCTTCCACAATCACATAAGCAAATTCCTTAAAACAAATGTCTGTCTCTCACTCTCTGTATATACATGCACATTTTGGTTCTGGTTTTCTAGGGGAAGAACTGTAGTATACTACCTTTCATGTTTTACATCTGAGTATTTGTATAGAGAAGCCTCTGATTTCCCCTAAAATATATTACTTGCATTTTCCAAACACATTCAATAATAATAATAATAATAATAATAATAATATTGGCACTAAGCTATTATCTGTATAGGTACTTTCCACCAAGACTAGCTCTCTATATTCATGTCTTTTCTAAATACCCATCTAACAAATCATTTTTCCCTGTACTTTCACCGATTCATCCAAAACAATCATATTTGTTATCTAGTGCCCAATTTTAGAGACCTATATAATTCTTCAAACATTATCCCATTCTGTAACCTATTATCAGTATTTTACTTCTCTTTCTATCAGTATGCTTTGCATATCTTATGTTGAAATAAAAATAACTTCGTAATATCAGTGGCTTGCATCAGTAGAAGTTTTATTTGTTTGGTGATTGCTTGTTTGCTTTAACTCTTATTTTATGTTCTTCATGAGTAATCTCTGGCTCTCCTTATCTGGGACCAAAGTTGAAGGAGCTCCGCCTACTTGGTTTATCTTGGTTTTATAGATAGCAACAAAGAAATAGTAAGTTTCCAATCACCTGATGTCTCTTTAAGCTTCTGATCATAAGAGGTACATGTCAAATCCACTCACATTTCTTTGGCTAAAGGAACTTAAAGGACCAAATCATTATAAATCTCACCCAGCATCTCTGGTGCATAGTATGTTGTTTCTTTATTGCTTAACAAGAATTGGATTCATGCAGCATATTAATAGGAAATTTTTGTCAATTGCTTGTAATAGAACGTAAGTTCAGATAAAAAGCAAATTGTGTAAAATTAATGTATGTTTTCTAATAGCATGTAACCTAGGGGCAGAAATTAGTCAGATATCAGAAACAAACTGGAAATAACTGAAAAAATTGATAAAGATATAGATATATCTTGGGGGATATTTTTTCATTTATATTGGGTCTATATTTTTTTCTTATTTTTCTTGGAACTATAGCTAGTTCTATCTTTCTCTCATTCTCTCTGTCTCAATCAACCTTTTCTAGATAATGGAGCAAGGCTGATCAACAGGTACTTCATTTTTATATCATATATTCTTTAAGCTACATATAGGAACTGTTTCTGAATCCAAAATCCAGATGTTTAGGATTGAGTACCTTATTGTGTTCTCATTTCTCAAGAGTATACTCTTAGCCCAGTCAACTATGGCCAGGTGATTGTTTTCAAACCTAACTGCTGACCTCTTCCTTTATAGAAGATCAATTCTAAACAAAGAGTTCATAAGTCATAGCTTGGCAAACATCCTGAAAAGAGTGTATTATGATTGCACTGAGAGTCTAGGGGAAAAAAACTGCTGTGTCCTATCAATCCTTAAAATAGCTTCAACATTTATTTTCTAAGATCTTATATGTTTCTTAAATTTTCTTTAAGTCAATACACGAATGTAAGAGCAATCACTAACAAAACTTAGAAATACTGTTTCTGATGAATCACAACTTACAAACTCATATTTTGTTCTTGGAAGTTAGTAAGATGATAAGCTGACAAACTCAACTGTTCCTGGAAGGTAACACATTTTGATTTGTGTCAGAGATAGAGAAATGTGTGGACAATGAATTGTTTTTTCAGTAGTTGCAAAAGCGCTGATTCATCAATATATGGTAGCCTATACATTGGTTTATGCCAAGGAAACATGTCAGAACACTGCAGCACTGTAAAGATAAGCTCCATAGTAGCCCTCATTTGAGTGGCTTAATACCACAGTAATTTACGTATCACAAAAAACTCTATTTTATGTCTTTTCTGATAGAATAATTCCTTTGAAACTCAGAGACATTTTAGCCATTTTCTTAAAAATAATAGCACCATATCTTTGTGTATTGTTTTCAAAGAACTTTTCTTCATGTGATCTTTTATTTTCTATTTTCATAGTATCTTTGTGAGGTGAATAGGAGAGCTGTTATCATTACAGATGAAACAAACTGAGGTTGACAAACATTAATAGGCTGTTTAGCGATACAGACTGAGAAGTGACTTTACTCAAAAAAGACTTTTCTGTAGTAAATGTGATGATACTGAAATGTCCTAGGGAGGCCCACTGGGGAGACTAGCGTGAGCCAATACTGACCTAGAAGGAGGTTGTCAGGGACCGTGATCAGCAGGAGAAGGCAAGGCTATCCCTTATCCACAGGAGAAGACTATGTATCCACAAACCACTTTATTAACCTTGATTCAAGTGACTTTTTATTAAAGTAATGTATAAACTTAGTAATAACAATAATAACACAAATTCTCTTTAAAAACTATTTTATATTGTAGTAAAAATAAACACATAACATGATATTTACTTCCAAATGCTTTTCTAGGTATATAATACAGCATTTTTAACTAGAAGCACAGTGCTGTACAACAGATCAAGTGAATTTCTGCATCTTGCATGATTGAAACTTTATACTCACTGAACAGCAGCTACCCATTTGCTCCAGCCACTGGCAATCATCATTCTACTTTTTGTTTCCATGTGTTTGATTACTTTAGATAACTTGCCTAAGTAAAATCATGCAGTGTTTGCCCTTCTGTGACTGGCTCATTTCACTTAGTATAATGTCTTCAAGTTTCTTCCATGTTGTCCCATATGATGGGATTTCATTTTTTTTAATTTTAAGACTGAATGAGATTTCATTGTTGTATATAGCATATTTTCTTTTTCCATTCATCCACTGACAGGCACTAAGTGTACTTCCTTACCTTGAATCTTGTTGTATTAGTCCATTCTCACATTACTGTAAAGAACTACCAAGACTGGATAATTTATAAAGAAAATTGGCTTCATTGACTCACAGTTCTGTAGGTTGTACAGGCAGCATGGCTGGGGAAGCCTCAGAAAACTTACAATCAGTGGTGGAAGGCTAAGGGGAAGTAAACACCATGTCCTCACATGGTGGAGCAGGAGAGAGAGAAAGAGAAAAGGGGGAAGTGCTACATACTTTCTAACAATCAGGTCTTGTGAGAACTCACTCACTATCACAAGAACCACAAAGGGGAAACCACCCCATGATTTAATCACCTCCTATCAGGTCCTTCTCCACATTGGGGATTGCAATTCTATGTGAGATTTGGGTGGGGACACAGAGCCAAACCATATCTCTTGTGAATGCTGCAATGAACATGGAATTACAAATATCTTTGAGATCCTGATTTCGATTCTTTTGGATAAATACCTAGAAGTGAAATTACTAGATTTTATGGTAGTTCTATTTCAATTTTTAGAGAAAATTCCATATTGTTTTCATCATGTACCATTTTACATTCTCATCAAAAGTGCACAAAAGTTTCAATTTGCCTACTAGGCAAGCCTTGTTGTTTTTTTTAGTCTTTGATAAAGTCATCCTAACAGGTATGAGGTGATGCTTCATTGTAATTTTGATTTTTATTTTCCCAATGGCTAGTGATGTTAAAGCATCTTTTTAATATATTTATTGGTCATTTGTATGCTTTCTTTAGAGAAATGTCTATTCGAGTCCTTTGAAAATTTTTAACTTGGAAATTTGGTTTTTGTTATCAAATTGGAAAAGACTTTTTAATGTACTTTGGATATTAACCTTTTATCACATATGTAATTTAAAAATACTTTTTCTCATTCTGTAGGTTGCCCTTTTGTTTTGTTGATTGTTTCCTTTGCAGTAATGACGTATTTCAGTTTGATGTTATCCCACCTCTCTACTTTAGTTTTTGGTGCCTATGTGTTTCAGATAATCCAAGAAATCTTTTCCAAGACAAACTTCATGAAGCCTTTTTCTTTATGTTTTCTTCTTGTAGCTTTATAGTTTCAGGTCTTAGACTTAAGTGTTTAATCCATTTTGAGCTAATTTTTGTATATTGTG
The DNA here is from genome assembly GCF_029281585.2 of Gorilla gorilla gorilla. NCBI lineage: Eukaryota > Metazoa > Chordata > Mammalia > Primates > Hominidae > Gorilla > Gorilla gorilla. The sequence continues at coordinate 91,753,665 of NC_073243.2, forward strand.
TAAGAAAAGGTTCTAATTTCATTCTTTCACACCACAATATGCACTTTTCCCAGTATCATTTGTTGAAAAGTCTATCCTTTTCCTAGCGTGTATTTTACACAGCCTTGTGAAAGATCAGTTGACCTTATACATTGTGTTTATGACCGTACTCCTTATTCTGTTCCATCAATCTGTATGCCTGTCTTTTGCCAGGACCATCTGATTTTAATTTACTGTAGCTATGTCATTCGTTTTGAAATCCGGAAGTGTGGGACCTCCAGTTTTGTTCATCTTTCTCAAGATTGCTTTGGCTATTTGAGATCTTTTCTGGTTTCATATACGTTTTAGAATTTCTTTTTCTATTTCTATAAAAAATTCCATTAGGATATTGAATGGGTTTGCATTGAATTGGTAGATGGCTTTGGGGCACAGTGGTTGAGCAAGTGTAGGGAGAGAGTCTTATGAAGAGGTTGTGGTATTGAGTCCTTGGGTCATGAGGAAATGAAGGGAATCAACTATGATTGTCTCAGTGGTATGAATCAAATGCAGTGCTCAGCATGAAGTCTGCCTCAACAACAGAATCAAAGTTTGGCCTTGTAATTTTAAAAAAATTGATTCATGTCATAGGCAGTCATACAGAAATCTTTCTCATTTAAACAAAGGTCCATGTAGACATTTTCAATGGAAACACTCTGTAAATACAGAATAAAAAAGACAGACACAGAATATGAGAATGGAGCTTTTTTCATGGAAGGTTACTTTTAAAAATTTGATAGCTAGTCTTTTTTTTTCTCCGATGAAATATAAGAATATAAGAGGGAAATTGTAGAAAAACTAAACATAAACCCACTCAAACATATATTCTACATATAAGATGAATATGCTACAGTGGATAACACTTTGTATCTCAAATAAAGCATAATATACAAAATACCAAATCACTTAGTCAACTTCAAAATTTTTTCACAAATTCAAGAGAACACACACACACTCATCCACACACAAACACGTACACACACACACACACACACACACACACGAAGTTGTATTATTGAGCCAATACTTCACTCTTAGTTGCATTTACTTTCAGTGTACTTTCTGAACTCCAGATTTTCCTCCTTAAGCCTGTCTAAAAAATTATCAGGCAAAATACAAACTGCACTGTATGCAGATGTGTTGTAGGAAGTATCCTTGTTTATTCAGTTCATGTGTAGCTTTTATTTCCATACTTGGTCACACTGAATCCCTGACAACTTTAAAAATTCAGTGTAGATAACAAGTGACAAATCATCCTCCTCTCTGTCAATTCAGTCTCTAACACCAGATTTTACATGGCAAACTCCTGCAATCCTCATACGTATGAACACTGAGCATTGGACATTTATCCTGGACCATTACAAATATAATTCCTTATCTAGTATTTCAAACCAATCTAATACTTCTTTAAGTCATGTACCAGATATTGCTATATAGGATATAGTCATCAACCAAGCTCTTCTGCTTTAAGAACAGCTCTTTGTTTTCTTCTTAATTCAAAACATTTATTCAGCACTATCTATATGGCAGAGGATAGTCTAGATTTTTGGGATGCATCAGTAAACAAAAGCAACACAAATGCCCGCTTTCACAGGCCTTAACATTCTAGCATACTTGGACGAAAACACAACCAGAATTTCAATTTTTCTGTTACCAAATGAACCTACTTTCAATTTCTCTCTTTTTAGTGTTGGAGGAGGATGCAAACATAGCTTAACAAAGAGTAAAATGTATGGGTATGTCTGGTCAATAAAAGAGGTCAGGGATTTAAGAAGTTTTCTGAATATGATTTATTTTAATCCTCACAGCAATTGTATTTCTCAGTAAGAAGACTGGTACTCAAGGTAATTGCACAGCTTGTATTAGATGTAACTGAGTTAGAGACCCTGTTTTCCTACTTAAATCTGGCTTCCTCAGATGGAAAGGCATGCTGTGCTTGTTTGCAGCGCGATTCTTTCTCTTCAGAACACAAACAGACATCTTGAAGATATTGATCTACTTTTATGTAATTAAAATATTCCAACTTACACATTTCCTGTGGTACAAGCAACAAAAATAGAAATATCCTGATGTTCCCTCCCCCAAAACAAAAATGTTTCTTCTTTATCGTGACTGGATTCTTCTTACCTCCCCTTTCTCAAAAATGTGCTCCTCACTTCAGTAATACTGAGTATTCTCTGGAGGTTTCTTTCCAGCCACACTTGATTTCCCCCATGGGAACAGCTATATTAACTATGATTTGTATCCTTACATAAAATTTTATACATATATATTTGTCTGGATAGTTTTTACTGTATGTACATGTCTGTTTCTCCTAATAGTTATCACAAATACATGACTGAAGTAGATATCATATTCATTTTCACTTTTGGCCTGTAAATTCTTTTTTTTTTTTTTTTTTTTTTTTTTTTTGAGACGGAGTCTCGCTCTGTCTCCCAGGCTGGAGTGCAGTAGCGCGATCTCAGCTCACTGCAAGCTCCGCCTCCGGGTTCATGCCATTCTCCTGCCTCAGCCTCCCGAGCAGCTGGGACTACAGGCGCCCGCCACCACACCCGGCTAATTTTTTGGTATTTTTAGTAGAGATGGGGTTTCACCATGTTAGCCAGGATGGTCTCGATCTCCTGACCTCGTGATCTGCCCGCCTCGGCGTCCCAAAGTGCTGGGATTACAGGCATGAGTGAGCCACCGCGACGGGCCGACCTGTAAATTCTTTAATGGAACGTTTCGTGCAATTGTCAGTAGCACACTAACTTGCGTGGAACTGGGGAAATAATGGGAGCTTAAAGGAGAGGAATGTGGGGGAGTTATCAGCCTGTGAAATAGGTCTAAGACTGCTGAACAAGAGAGGGAAAGAAGGTCTCAGACTATACATTTGGTAAGGTTGTTGGGGCCAAATTGTCCCTCACGTACAGGCCTGCCTAAAGTATTGCCTGCCAGCAAACCATGGGAAACACAGCCTCCAGCGTTCTCCTGGGGTGCGTTTCAGAGCACAGTAGCTGCGGCTATGGGTCAGTTAAATTCCCCACAGTGGAAAATCTGAGAGGCGCATAGTCTAGATGATGCAGAATCTGTGAGGCATCTTCTTCTACTCTTTTCCAGATCACGTATGTTCCTTATATTTCCCTAGTTTATGACACTACAGTAGACTGGAGTCCCCATATATTTTGGAAAATAAATGATCCACAATTATATAAAATACAAAAATGAATATATATAGGAAACATCATATATATAAAATATTTGAAGATACATATAATACATTTATATATATAAATATATATAGGTATTTTTAAATTTAGAGGACGTTACATTTCAATAGCTCATAATGTTAAAATGTTAAAGAAGAATATAAAATATTGTATAATGATGAAATACTAGTATATGCAATAATTTCCACTAAATACCTTATGGTATAGAAATAAATTTCTTTCTTTCAGACATGTTATATAGGGAATATATATATATATGTATAGATATATATGTATTATATATACTTTGTATTCATATCGAATTAGAAAAATATCTTGATATTTTCACAAGGCTTAATCTGCTTTTAAAATAGTCAAACATTCGTACTTGGTATATACTTCATATGTATTCTCATTTGAAATATTCAGTAGAATCATCTAAACCAGTAGGAATATAGTAAAGACAAATCTTTAATGGGAATAAGTTGAGTAAAACTTATAATAAGTTGAGGCATTTAAATAATTTGTTACTAAGCAAATATTAATTTAATATTAATCGGTCACGTTGAGAAACTATAGGTATCAAATTAACACATTTCTGGAACTCAAAACTTCTTTTGATTTTAGGAATTAATAGTTTCTCTATATTTAGGCAACGTATCTGTTTTCTTTTTTATAAAAACCTGATGGTGTTCAATGAAACATAACATTTTGTGGATCATTACTAAGGCATCTCTATTATTTCCTAAATAGCATTCACATATTATCCTCCAAATTCTTTACAAAAAAAATAGAAAAACAGCAGGGCAAACTAAAGAAAAGCGATGTGTTAAATTTTCAAAGGCTTACATCTAATGACATGGTTTAAACCAGCGGAGTGTAGGTGTGATATTTGCTGGTGACAAAGCCATGTATCTGTGGATAGTGTTCCCTGAAGGAACTAGGCACTTGTGGGCCAGAATTGCTTTGAGATTCTTACATAAATTGCTTTGAGAAGAATGCAAGAAATTATATTACCCTTTTCACTTTTGCTTTTTATTTCTAATACAATTTATTTCTCTACATACTTCATTGTGAGAGGGGGAGGGATCAACAGTGCTGTTCTAAGCTTTCTGCTGGCAGTGAAGTTACAATGACTATGAAGCCCACATTCCGTGTGCATTTAGTGTTTATAAAAGGTAGAGTTTATGCCATGATAGTAGTGACCTTAACAAAACATTTTTGAGCCTTCGTTTTTGTGGTCTTGTTTTGAATTTTTGAGCTACTTTTATTTTTCAGAAAATTTTGCAGCAGCTTACTAACAGAAGAAAGGCAGAAATTCAGCCTTCCTATTCAGCATGAACTTTTCAATGATTCTGTTTTCTGTATGATCATCAGAATTTTCCTCGCATAGCTGGAGACCTGCTGACATGTGTATTTAAGTGCAGGAGTGAAATATTAGCCTCATGTAACAGGAAGAGAAAACTTTAGCTTTTCATGTTTTTTAAAGTATTTTCTTCTATGCTGCTGATTGCAAGCTAACGGGTAATAATTTCCATCTGGTTGTGTCTTGCACCTGTTTTGCTCCCCCATTTTCATCTTTTCTCTTGAGCAGGAAAGTTTTTGCTGTTTCCTACAAGAGTGGTAAATATCTATTGTACAAATACAAATAGTAACAAACAGTGTGGGCTCACACAGTTTTCAACAAAAAACCAGGATTTAATTAAAAAGCAGCTGAAGTCATGAATCTACACATTTTAAACTGGAAAACAAATATGATTAGCCCTTATGAGTTAATTTCATTTTCTTTAATCCTTCCTGTAGCCTCAATGACTTGGAAATTCTTTAGAAGGATTTCAAAGTAACTTACAAATTAAATCAAGTTATAGTTGATTTTCTTGCAAATAACTGCTTTTTGGAAGTATTATAGAAACACCTGGGAGAATCACACAACATTCAGCAAATACATGATGTTTCTTTCTTGTATACATTGTGCGCTTTGCACAGATAAAACATTACAAATTTCCAATTGACTTCACTCCTTAGACTACATTATGTGGTGGCAGTGATGGGAAAGTATTTTCAGATTTTAATTCATGGGGTGTGCAATTTTCCTCTTAAAGTTGTGGTGATATATCAACTATCTAGTTGTTTAATGGCCAGTGACACCCAGCAATAATTTACAGTATCTGTCTCATTATATATGAAAATCTAAATTTGCTATAAGAATGGTAATTCAGGAGAATAATCAATATAGCAGATCAAATGCTAATCATTTGAAACTTAAATGTTGAAATCCAAGGGAAACCAGTGTTGCTAATGTATGGAATGAAACATGCTCTCATGCTTTGACAGTTATTTTGGATTATAATTGGCTACAGCTGATCTAATCATTTTTTCAAGAACAATTTAAGACACATTAATACCATTCAGACTATTATCTCTAATGTGAAATAATCAGAATAAACATAGGCCTTGCCCGGAAAGAACAGTGTATTGCATTGGTCATTTAAAATTTTCCAATGAAATTTCTTAAATATTCTTAAATCTAGAATATAGTTTAGTAATACAGACTCCCTTTCTCTATTTTGTTTTGACTAAGGCAGCCAATATAATGTTGAACTGAATATACAGTGGCTTTATCAGCTTTAACTTTTGAGACCAATTAAACAAAATACTTGAATCCCGCTGTGCCCCAGTTTATATATCTGTAAAGTAGAAATAATAATATAGTATATCTTGAAGTGTTCCTGTGTTCCTATTAAGTGAATTGATTCATGTAAGTGCCATAGAATAAAGCCTGGCAAACAGTAAGAGATTTAGACATTTTAGCTCTCACTATTCTTGCTTTAGGAAGTGCTGATTTAATTGTCATGATCATCATCTTCCACCTTACAGGCAGAACTATTTTATTAATCTATCACTTTGTCATAATTAATCCATATCTACATCCTAGAATTTAGCATACTGCACCACTGATTTCTCTTTTTCCATCTTTCTCACTCTAGTGAATTTCTGTAATAAAGAGGAAATAGAAACCCATTCAAAGTAGGAAGTCTTTGCTACCTATCAAACAGTGAACTGAATGACCTCAGTATGATAATTTAGAACACCATTCATTTTATGTGCAATAACATTGTTGAGGACTGATGAAGCTTCATTGTGGTAATTATGAGTATAGTGATAAAATATAGATTTATTTATATTTATATTTTAAGTACTTTCTAAGTAAAATATCTTGCTTAATATAATTTTAATATATTACTACAATTAGATGCTGTTGTTATGTTATACTAATGAAATAAATGTAATAAATCTCACTAGATGTTTTTCCCATGCGTAATTACAATAAATAACTCCATTTTCTTGTGTTATATGAGCTTCCTGCCAGGCTTTATCTCCAGCACCAAGCTCGGTGCCTGGCACCACGATCTTTGTTAGATGTATGTTTAATGAAAGAATTAATGTGGATTTAATGTGCACACTGTGGCTTACTGTAAATTAACCTAGGGATATAGATAGTTTTTATTAAAATAATTTTTCCTAGAAAAGGGAATACATGTCCTTCTGGTCCCTGTAACTGTTATCATATTTTCTCTCAGATTTTCTACTCTTTTATTAATTTATCTGGAGCCTTGAAAGAGCCCAGACTCAAATAAGACAGATAAGGACACATACACAGATATTTATACTGCAAATAAAGCTTAAAAATAATCTGATTGCATGGATGGTGGGGCATAAATTCAGTTGTTTAGTGGAAAGGCAACATATAAGAAAAAATACCACAGATGCACAGATGTTTGACAAGAGTCTAGATTTATATAAAGAAGATATCTAGGTATTAAAGGAGTCAGTGGAATAGAAAGCCATATTTTTACCCCAAATTTTGTTCTGAGGGAAGAACTAGAGGCAAAAGATAATTAATTTTAGCAAAGGTAAGTTTTTCTTCATAATTTAATTGATCCAACAATACAACCCAATATTTAAGTATTTCATGGGTTTTTTTTCCCAGAAAATCTATAAAAGTAGAGGTGGGAAGTCACATGCATTGATGCTTCAGAACACAGGAAGATGAGCTAATCATCTGCCAACCTTGAACTTAGAAATTGTGATCCCAATATATAAAGTATAATTGTGCAAAATAGTCTTAGGGACTATTTTAAATCCTTCTTCAGCTCATGTACGGGTTGATTTGTTCACCTAATAAATACAAATTACCTGTTGGTATGTGAAAGGGGAAAATTATGAATACAACACAATTTCCAGACAGTGCACTTACAAGCCTGTTGTGTGTATTCTGTTCAAGGAACGCAATGGAAAAAAATAATGAGTTCTTCCTGGGGTTGTACAGACATTTGCTCTAGGTGTTGGAGGATGGCTTATTGGGCAGGCTGGGCCAGTGGGCAAAAGGAAACAGCGAGAAGGGACACTATGGGAGGGGAATCACATGTTTAAAGACAGAGAAGGTTGAAACAGCTTTCCGTTTTTAGCTGTGTGTTTTTGAACTATGCCTTAATTAATATAACTGTACTACTTACAAACTGTAGATGGTAAGTCTGGAGAGATACAAAGAAGCCTTGAATGACATGCTAAATTGTTTGGACTACATTCTAAAGTTGACATGGGGTTAGTTTAGGTTACTGAAAATAATTAAAATTGTAATATTATAACAGGTAAGCGTAGTAAATAAGAATATTTACTAACATCTGCTTTAAAAAGTGAGATTGGAGTGCTTAAAAATAATCTGCCAATAATTGTTGCTTATCTTTACAATTTGCAATACTAGTAAAGCTATTTAAAAGTAATAGCTATAAATAGATGCTTTTATAATTTTGATGTGAGAACTTCCTATTTTTAGAAGTTACCTCTTAAACAGAAACCTGAATACTATCACATAATTCCTTTACTGCTGCAACGCTTTTTTTCTTTAAAAAAGTTATCATTTTAAAAATCAACTTGCAAAAGTTTTCTACGACTCTATTTTTAATGTAATGCACTTATTAAACTTGCTGATATACCACCTTTTGCTAATGATATTTATTTTTTATAATTCTTCCTAAGAAGTTGATTCTTTCTGGGAATTATTTGCATAAGATAATGAAGCAGAATTACAGTGGAATTAGCAGCAATGCTATTAACATACTCTCCCCCCACACACCTCCTGTGGCCTTATGATAGACATCAGAGGAGGTATGTTTTTATTTTCCTTCACTTACAATAACAAATTAAAATTCAAAACTAGCAGGAAAAAAAGGTGTTGCTTCAGCTATTCTTTTAAAAAAAGTTAATGTTAATTGTGCTTTCAATATTGCTACCTATTAAACAAAAAATACTTCAGTATTTTCATTAAGTGCCTTAAAATGGTTGTTCAATTCATATTCCAGAGCATAATTGCCATTTAATCAAGAGAAGTTAGTAATATTTGAAAATACTTAATAGCATCATATATTATAATTCTGTTCGCTTCTCACTGCATTTCTAAAATATCTTCCATTTTAATTTGCATTCACTTCTTCTAAGTCAATGTGTTTTGATCTTGTGGTAAATATTGTTTATAACCCAAAGGGGATTATAAAACTACATCCTACTTATTACTTAATAGATCCTCAATTTAGAATCAGTGTACTCAATTTATCTCCACTAGCTCTAAACAAATACTGTATTGTAAAGGTCAGATTTGACTGGCACAAGTAAACAAGTAATTTTAATAAAACCTCATTAAGAAGAAGCATATTTTCTACCTTCAGCATTTGATTGAAGTTGCTTCTTAGAATTAATTGAAGGGAAATTAGTCATATTTCATTTTTCTTGGCATACTTTGTTTATCAATACACAAAATTTGTATAGAATGAGGTCAAATCAGATTACTCTGCTTTCCTTGATGTACAGCATATGAATACATTTATGTACTTTTAATTAGCAAGCCTATTTGGAAGAATTATGAACTGATGACCCCAGTGATAGATATTTATGCTTAAACTTTATGAATATAAATTTAAATGTAAAACATGTTTGATTAACTGATAAAGTTGAAGGAAAATCAAATTCTCTTCAATGGTACCATGCTAAGGAACTAATCATTTAAAAATACACACACACACACACACACACACACACACACTCACACACACACATTTATCTCTCCAAGTGGAAAGATAGTTCTAGTAAAATCTAGGCATGGGTAAAAAGTTTTGTTTTCAGGTACAATTTGATAGTGGTAAAAATATATGTTGTTTTCTTTTGTTTACTTTTATAACCCCATCCACATGGATTTTTCTGGAAAAATTGGCCATTTACCTGCCAAATACAGTTATTCTGATCTGCAGCCTAACAGCTTATTCCCTCTAGTTAAGTCCTGTTTCCATATGCAGCCTTCATTGAACTGCAGACATTACTTTGCCCTCTTTCGTTGGTCATGTTGTGATTATGGTATATTTTATTTTTTGCTACTTTCACTGCTAAGTTTTAGGCAATTATTAATTTCATGGAATATTAGAAAAGAAGTAAATTGGAATGGTAAGATTGAAAGTGGTTAATTTGCTGTTAATAACAACACTTAAAATATATTCCTATCCTTTCTTAGTTTCATAATTCCATTGAAAATGAACAGTTTAATCTTTTTTTTTTTTAAGACAGAGTCTCTCTCTGTCACCCAGGCTGGAGTGTAGTGGTGCAATCTCAGCTCACTGTAACCTCCACATCTTGGGTTCAAGTGATTCTCCGTCTCAGCCTCCCAAGTAGCTGAGACTACAGGTGCCCACCACCACACCTGGCTAAATTTTTTTTTGTATTTTTTAGTAGACATGGGGGTTTCATCATGTTGGCCAGCCTGATCTCAAACTCCTGACCTCAGGTGATCCACCTGCCGCGGGCCTCCCATTATGCAGAAAAGCTGGGAGATGAGGACTGTCCCCATCCTACTTGCCAGAGCAAAGTGTACATTCTGAAATTTCTGGAGGAATTGAGTAGCCCAGTTGGCAATACTGGATATCCTCACTGCAGCCTCACATACTCTGTTCATTCACAGAAAGGAACTGTATAGTAATGTTTAAAGCAGACACATCATTTTCTCTTCTAAGAAAGATACAATACCATTAAATTGGCGCAAAAGTCATTGCAGTTTTGCCATTACTTTAAATGACAAAATCTGCAATAATTTTTGCACCAACCTAATACTTACTGGATTCAGTACTAGGAGAGGATGGGGAGAATTGAAGAATTTTACTCAGTCTTCCAGGCCTGGGACATCTACCTCTAATCTTTCCCTAAGGAATCTACAAAAGAATAATCATGGTTAGCCATGATTTTAATAGGAAGCAACCACTTTACTCAGCAGCATCACATTTTCTCTCCCCTGAACCAACACAGGTATCAAATGGAGGTTGATGGGAGTATACATGAAGTCATAATATTTACATTTGTGTCCATGGTATAACCCATGGAGGATTCCTTGACTCTGATTCTAATACTCCTCATTATAGACCGAATATTTGTGTTCCCACGAAATGCCTATGTTGATACCCTAACCCCTAATATGATGGTAATAGGAGGTAGGGCCTTTGGGGGATAATTAGTTTAAGTGAGGTCTGCCTGTAATCCCAGCACTTTAAGAGGCTGAGGCGGGTGGATCACAAGATAAAGAAATCAAGACCATCATGGCCAACATGGTGAAACCCTGTCTCTACTAAAAGTACAAAAATTAGCTGGGCATGGTGGTGCATGCCTGTAGTCCCAGCTACTCGGGAGGCTGAGGCAGGAGAATTGCTTGAACCCAGGAGGTGGAGGTTGCAGTGAGCTGAGATCACGCCACTACACTTCAGCCTGGTGACAGAGCAAGACTCCGTCTCAAAAAAAAAAAGATGAGGCCCTGAGAGTGGAGCCCCATGATGGTTATTAGTGTCCTTATAAGAAAAGAAAGAGACTAGAGCTTGCTCTTTTTCCATCACGTGCAAATTTACCAAAAAGGCGGTAATCTGCAAACCAGAAAGTGGATCCTCACCAAGAACCAAATTGGCTAGCACCTTGATCTTGAACATTGCAGACTCCAGAACTGTAAGAAATAAATTTTTGTTGCTTAAGCTATTGCATCCATGGTAATTTGTGAAACCTTCGTGAACAAAATAAAACTCTCATCATTTCCTTTCTTTCCTTAGATTCTATAACCTTCTTATCCTAGAGACCTACCCCTTCTTAATAGGTGATATAGCCCCACCTCTTCTCCTCTACTACAAATGTGACTCTCAACAACTATTACTGGATTTTTTTTTTATGTTCTTAATTTCTTGCACGTCTTAAAGTGAGAGACGATCCTGGCTCTCCACATATAGAGACAGGGAGGGCAGGAAATGGGCTGTAGAGCTGCTTTGATCTCAGTACTCTTTTCCAGTGATGACTGCTGGCTTCCTTCTGAGTTTCCTCCAGGCTGACACAGCCTACCATCTGGGATGTGAATTTGCTTTTGAAGAACTTAGAGTATACCCTCACATGAAAAAATTATATTTCACCTATTAAAATGATTTTTTTCTTCCACTCCTAGCAAAATTATGATTCAATCTTCTTAGGCCAAATCCGTGGTAATTTAAAAATTTTTATCTTCCTGAAAAAATAATGGTTTCTTCATTCTTCTTTCTAGACCTCTCCCTGCTTCCAGATCACAACTTTCACTTGGCCTTTCTCTGTTTGACTAGTCACTCCTTATGAATCACTTTTGCTGATTCTTTTCTTATTTTCTAAAATGTAAATATTATCGGGTCTCAGGGTTCAGAATTCTGAACTTGTCTTAGTCTATGTTCACTTTTTGGGGGATGTTATATAGATGTATGATAGATTTATATAAACTCTAGCACATGACTATTATGTTATTGAGCTGGCACTGCATATCAGCAAGATATTCTTTATTTCAAAATATTTCCAAGATATTTTTAGGTACAGTTTATTTGACAGAATGTCTAATGTAACTTCAACTCTCCTTGATTCAGATAGTAAGTTAATTGATGATGTTGCATATATCTGGGTAACCTTGAGTGAGGAGCGTCCCGCTTATAGACATATACATCACAAATGCTTCTAAAACAATTAACAGGAAAACCCCAAAAACAACAGCAAACAAAATTAAGTCAATGAAATTTCAGGCAGCAATCAATAATAATGTAGGTCTTAACCAAAGACTATTGGGGTAAAGAATGAAGGAATCACAAAACACATAGCAAAATTTTCAGAAAATGGTCTTTATATAATTATCTTTTGCCTCAAAATTTTTTTCATAAAGCTCATCCTCCAGCACCATCTCACTCATCCCCTGCACCTGCCATCTCCACATGTTCTCAACTTCTCTCTGGACTTGCGCTAGCTTTTGTTTGCTTTGTCAGTATTTCCCTAGCAATTAGTATTACGATTACTGACATTTTTACTTATATTCTTATTTCTGTTATTGTCTTGCCAACAAATATTCATAAAACGTTCTCATTGACCTTATTATTTTATACCTAACCTATGAGGCTGTCATTGTTAATAACATTTTTGAAATACCTTTGTTGAAATACTTTGATAAAGAATTACATAAGCAAACCATTTTTATTACTTTATTGTCATGCCTCATGTATCACAGCTAAATTCTGAAATCAGACTCTTGGCTTGAGAATGCAATCAATCTGCCAGAGACAGAAGTGTGAAGTGGTTTGTTGTTTTAGTTGTGGGGCGGGGAGACAAAAAATGCATGTATTGAATATAAAATGCTTTAACTAAATTTGAAAACTAAAAGCACAGTCCTTTATAGACAAATAACAAGAAAAAGACTAAAGACTAATATGCTGGCCGAGAATTAAAGCATCTCAGCTGGGGAAGATGCATATAATTCCTTTTTCAATAAATGGGAGTACTGTGGGCATCCCACCACTGAAAAACATGCCAGAAGTTTATCTCCTAAATGATTCAGTATGGTGAATCATGACTCAGTATTTCCCAGAATGAAATAAAATGCTTAAAAATACTAGAATTTACTAAAATGAAGAAGTTAAAATATCACTTGCCTATTAGTAGCATTTGTGTTCACCTTTATTATTAGAACTAAAGAACTGGGTCTCCAAGAACAGAGAAGAAACAATGATTGTAATGTGTCCGATTTAAGCCAAAGCAACCTTCTTTTCATGAGAATTTTAATTTAAAAAATCAATAGAAGGATTCTAACCACATCAGGTTCTCAGTGTTGGGGAAAAATTTCAGAGCATGCTAAAAATAATCTTTGCAGTGCCTGCTCCAAATTTCAGTGTAAAATTCCCCCATAAGTACAATTTCAAAATCAAAATTTTAGCTAACAACAAAAGGCATGAATGTGGATGTAATGTATTGGGTGAAAAATAATATGAATAATGAGCATTATGGAGAATGACTTTTATTTTATTTATTTATTTTTATTTTTTGAGACGGAGTCTCCCTCTGTCGCCAGGCTGGAGTGCAGTGGCTTGATTTCAGCTCACTGCAACCTCTGCCTGCAGGGTTTAAGCAGTTCTCCTGCCTCGGCCTCCCAAGTAGCTGGGGATTTATTTTTCTCAAGCAATTCTCCTGCCTCGGCCTCCCAAGTAGATTTGGGGATTTATTTTTCAATAGCTAGTGAGAATTCCTCTAACTTATAAAGCACCTGCTTTATGCTTACCACTTTTTAGCAGCTTTGCTATCAAACATGGCAAAAACTATCTGATAACAGCCAGGCATATAGAAAGCATAATCTAATATATGAGTCTGAATTTTACTGTGTCCCTTCATGAAAAAAATTCAGCCATTAAAATAACCAAAAAATTCATAATCAAGAAATATGTTTCTGTCATGAATAGTTGTTTTTTACTTTAGAGTGTAAAGCATGAGATGATTATTTGGAGTGGATAATTATTAACTAATACTGACTTCGGGTGGATTATTTGGGGTGGATTATTGTTAACTAATACTGAGTTCTTGCTCTGACAATCAAGAATTTCAAATACACATTAGCACCACAGAAATTACCAAAGTTAAGGAAATATATGTTACGTGAAATGTATCCTTGAAATTTTAATAAGTGTGTGAACTTAACTTCCTTACACATATTTGCTATAATTTTGACCTAAGCATATTTTCTACTAAGGCATGATGCTATTAACTGACATGATAGTATACTGTAAAACATGGCTGTATAATTAGCCAAATGTATGAAAAATAAACACTACTTTACTGACAAGTGTAATTAAAGGAAATTGGTAAATTAAGTACATTGTAATTATATTGTAAGTAGGTAATATTAAAAATAGTCATTCTTCAGCTGGGCGTGGTGGCTCACACCTGTAATCCCAGCACTTTGGGAGGCCGAGGAGGGCAGATCACGAGGTCAAGAGATCGAGACCATCCTGCCCAGCATGGTGAAACGCCATCTCTACTAAAAATACAAAAATTAGCTGGGTGTGGTGGCGCACTCTTGTAGCCCCAGCTACTTGGCAGGCTGAGGTAGGAGAATCGCTTGAACCAGGGAGGTGGAGGTTGCAGTGAGCTGAGATCGCACCAGCACTCCAGCCTGGTGACAGAGCAAGGCTCTGGAAAAAAAAAAAAAAAAAAAAAAAAGAAGGAAGGAAGGAAGGGAGGGAGGGAGGGAGGGAGGGAAGGAAGGAAGATTTTGTATTACTTCTGTTCTCATTGGTTTGGCCATAGTAGGGACATGGTCCCACCCTAACTGCACAAGGGGCTTGCAAATATGGTCTCCCTATACTCTTGGGGAAAGAAAACTAGACTAGTAAACATCTAGCTGGTTTCATCCAAAACAACAACAACAAATCATTGGATGTGTCTCCCTACTGAGCCTTTCTTCATACAAAATGCGTATACATTAGCTAGCAGTTCTTCTGAACCTTTGACTCAAGGCACAAGTAATACTTAGGAAGAGAAAAGAAAATTGTATGTCCCAAAGTAAGAAATGAGCTCAACTTCTCTAATTCCCTCCCTTTACATAGAGCAGAGAAAATTAAAAAGTTTCACTATTATATAAACTATAATTGTATAGGAATTACCTTACTTGAAAAATAACTATTATCCTAGTATGTGAGCAGTTGAGACTGATAGCCGAGAAATATTTTTTAATGACTTACCTAACTCAGCTTTTAATTGCTAATTAATAAGAATAGGAATCTTTTATCCTTTACTATGAGACATCAAAGCAGTAGAAAAAAGCCAAGAAGACAAATCTGCCTGCAAGTTAGGCTCTTATTCCAAGGAAATTAATTTTTTTAAACATGTGTTTGTTTACTATGATTAAATAAATTCGATTAGTGAAAAATAAAAATCTGCTTTTAACATTCCATATTCTCAATTCATTTTCATTACGCTGTCACTACTTTAGGTGTGAAGTTGATGTAAATATTAGAAAGTAATTGGTCACATTTTGCATTTGAAATCCAATCATTAAGGGTCATTGACATAATCTGTGAAACAATATTTGTTTTGTTTTTTTTTTTTTTTGAGACAGAGTGCAGTGGTGCGATCTCAGCTAACTGAAACCTCTGCCTCCCAGGTTCAAGCAATTCTCCTGCCTCAGCCTCACAAGTAGCTGGGATTACTGGCACATGCCACCACACCCGGCTAATTTTTTGTATTTTTAGTAGTGATAGGGTTTCACCATGTTGGCCAGGCTGGTCTCAAACTCCTGACCTGAGGTAATCCACCCACCTCGGCCTCCCAAAGTGCTGGGATTACATGCATGAGCCACCGTGCTCGACACACATTTGGTATTTTCAAAAATGTGGCTGACATGTAATAATCAACAAACTTTATATAAGCCAGATGGCCAAAAACATATGTTTCTACCGTTTAGTAGATTTTGCTAAGTGGAAGCTCTGATTCAAAACTGTAAAACTCTAAAGATGACCAAGAGTTAGTAAGAAAAAATATACAAGCACTAATTTTTATACATTATGTACTTTGGTAGACACATATTTCAATGTGGGATCCGTGGAAGAGAAGGTTTGGCAGTTCTCAGCTTCAGACCTGAAAAATGCATTGTTTTCTTTATGATTTTTCAAAGGCATGTAGAGGGTAAGCTCAGAGAGAGAAATCTGAAAGTTGAGAAATAATATATATGCTTCTTGTCGTGATCTCTCTCTGCCTCTCTTTCTTCTATCTCATTGACAATTCCAAACTAGTATCCTTAATACAATAACATTAAAGAACAATACCAAAACATTGCTTTACATTCTAACACAAGTATTTAGTTTCAAGTGACTTTACTTCAAATTCCTGAATGCCTAGAAGACATCCAAAAGTATTTTTTTTTAATTCTAAAGAAATGTCTTCATTATTCAAAAACCTCTTTGAAGTTAGAAAGGAACAAAGCAGGAGAAAGATAATCACATCTTTCAGAAAACAATCCTTTGTTGTTGCAAAAGCAAAACAAACAAAAACAATTAAATAAGCAAAAAATGACTGTGCTGTTTCCTAAATTAAAGCACCAAGAAAAGGAAAAAGGCTATACATTCCATACTTCAAAAACCATAAACACAGCCTTAGGGGAACCTGGCTTGGGAAGGTCTGCAGGAAAACTACCTGCTGAACAGGTATTTGCAAGTCAGTTAGACACTGACTGCTGGTTCAGCACTGGCCCTCATTCCCTTCCTGGAGCCACGTTCCTCTGGGGCATAGAGTGTTGACATATAAGTCTGTTGTTTTAACTGCAAAGCCCTTATCAACTCAGATCATTTTTATCCTTCAGTCTTTGCTGTTCTTGTCAGTGTGCCTGCTAGAGCTGAGATTTCTGTCTTTCATGCCCTCTGCATGTTGCAGATAATGAAATGTTCTTTTAAACTTGGAGACTGTGTCTCTCGTCAGAGCATTTTCTCAGGAGGAACCCTCTTTCGTAAAAAGGATGTCTACTTCTAAACTGTGTCCCTAAGCTCTTTCTTGTGTTGTTTATAGGGGCAGTCTCAATTGCTATCCCCATTTCAATCATAAAAGATTAGATTTTTCCTTGTCTGTCACATTGTTTATTCCAACTAAATGTATGGGATGCATCTTAATATGTTACCTTTGGCATCAGAGATACAGTATTAAGCACAGCAAAGCTTCTTGGCTTCTTAAAGATAACAATCTATGCAGGCAAATAGAAGATTAAATGATTCATAACAGCTAACACTCACAACTTACTCAGTGCCATTCTAAGCAACTAATATGCTTTGTTTAACTAACTTATTATTACATACCTGTGAGGAAATTATTACCTTTTACATATTAGGAAACTGACGCACAGAGGTTGAATACGTTCCCTAAGGATTTTCTTTTTTAATCTAGTTAGTGGCTTTCGCCTTTGTCAGTCTGTGTCCGGCAACCAGAAAACACACCTTACTATCACGTTAAAATCTGTGACATATGATAAGGATGATAATGGCAGAAATACAAGGATTGATGAGACCCAGTAACAGAAGGAACCAGCAGTAGTCTCAGTCAGAGAAAATGTCCCTGGGAAGTACTGTTTAAGCTGATCCAGGTATGCTAGGCTGTGGTTAGTAGGGAGGCAGAGATGAAAGACACGAGGTGACACTTACCTGGATGTGGGTGGAGGGATGAGTGTGGTGATTTGAGAGGAAGATTTAGAAAAAAAAAAATGGGAAATTCAGTGACTGTTTTGACAAGGTGGATGTCATGGGCTAAATTGCGTCTACCTGAAATTCACACATCGGAGTCCTAACCCCTAGTTCCTCGAAATAAGACTGTTTGGAGATAGGGCCTTTAAGGAGGGAATTAGGGCAGGCACAGTGGCTCACGGCTGTAATCTTAGCACTTTGGGAAGCCGAGGTTGGTAGATTGTCTGAGCTCAGAAGTTCCAGCCCATCTTGGCCAACATGGTGAAACCTTGTCTCTACTAAAAATAAAATAAAATAAAATAAAATTAGCCGGGCGTGGTGGCACATGCCTGTAGTCCCACCTGCTTGGGAAGCTGAGGCATGAGAATCATTTGAAACAGGAGGTGGAGGTTGCAGTGAGCTGAGATTGCATCACTGCACTCCAGCCTGGGCGACAGAGCAAGACTCTGTCTCAAAACAAAACACAAAAGAAACAAACAAACAAAAACAAAGAGGCGATTAATGTAAAATGAGGTGATGGACCCTAATCCCCATTCAATATGACTAGTATCCTTATTTAAGCAGGAGATTGGGACATAGGCACACAAACAGAATCAAGGAGGCCCTCGTGTGAACACAGCAAGAGAGGGGGAGGGGGGAGGGATAGCATTAGGGGATATACCTAATGCTAAATGACGAGTTAATAGGTGCAGTACACCAACATGGCACATGTATACATATGTAACAAACCTGCACATTGTGCACAAGTACCCTAAAACTTAAAGTATAATAATAATAAAATAAAAAAAAAAGAAGTGGAAAAAACACTGGGAATGCAGAAGCACAGAAAAAAGACTGTGTGAGAATGCAGTGAGAAGACAGCCATCGGCAAGCTAAGGAGAAAGGCCTCAGGAGAAAGCAACCTTGCCAACTGCCTGTTGGACTTGTAGTCACTAGAACTATAAGAAAATCAATGTCTGCTGTTTAAGCCACCCAATCTGTGGTACTTTGTTATGGCAGTTCTAGAAAATTTGTTATGGCAGTTCTAGCAAATTAAAATAGTGGATAAAGAATATAGATAAATCGAAACAACCCCTAGGATCCTTCTGATCAGATACCTGAAATAATTTGCAGAGATAGGGACAAGCTGGTTGTTTAAGAATTTGATTTCTGTTCAAGAAAGTTATAAAAGATAGGCTGGGTGCAGTGGCTCACGCCTGTAATCACAGCACTTTGGGAGGCCAAGGCAGGCGGATCACGAGGTAAGGAGATCAACACCATCCTGGCTAACACGGTGAAACCCCGTGTCTCTACTAAAAAAATAGCCAGGCGTGATGGCGGGCGCCTGTAGTCCCAGCTACTGGGGAGGCTGAGGCAGGAGAATGGCGTGAACCCAGGAGGCGGAGCTTGCAGTGAGACGAGATCTCGCCACTGCACTCCAGCCTGGGAGACAGAGCAAGACTCCGTCTCAAAAAAAAAAAAAAAAAAAAAAAGAAAGTTATAAAAGGAACTTACATGCTTTCTAACAAAATATTATTCAGAATCACAGTGTAAAAAACAAAGACCCATTTTATTAACAGACATTTTCAAATAAATTAATACAAACAAAAAGCGTTTCGAGGCACACAACAATTTTTGATATTAGTTTGTGGGTGGCTTTGGCATTGTTATACTAGCTTATGAATGATTTTTGTCATGTCATATTAGCTTCATTATCTAACTTTTATTGTATTTTGTTGTAGATACATAGTTGTGAGAAAATCCTAACCCACACAAATAGGTCATTGGATATTATAACCATGTTTTCACAGTTCCCATATAGTCTCAGGTTGAATTTCAACAAAACAGAGATGGCGGTGAAGCTTTATTTTGAGATAAAATCTACATTAAAACAAATAAAGAAACAAATAACAACAACCACCACAATCCCAGCAGGTATTACAAGTTGTTTCCAACACATTTAATTTTGGTCTATAAAACTTGGAATGTGCAATTTATTATATATCGTAAATATTCCAAATAATTAAGACATGAAAATTGATATAAAAAGTGTGTGGAATCCTTCAAACAGATGAGGAAAATTTTAAGGTGTCATTTGTTAGTTCTATCAAAAATATGCATTGAGCACCTGTGAATCTGTGAAGGTTCTAGCAGAAAACAGATGGTAAATGTGAGATTATTTAACTGAAAAATAAATCAGTGAAGTGATTATTTAACAGGTGTAAACAGCGTTAAGAAAACAAGTAGGAATGTGAGAAATTCTGAGTTTTTAAGGACCGTAAACAGGGAAAACCCTTTGCTACCCCTAAGTCGGAAGGGACAAGGGGAAGACAAGTTTGTGAAAGCACAGATGATAGTGTGAGCTGTGGAGGTAGGTCCATTATGAAACTACGTCGTAGAGTTGGAGGAAGCAGAGCAAAGCCAGAGGGTTGGGAACTGTTGACACAACCTCTCTCCTCCTGCTTTATGATCTTCTGCCAGGGAATTAATTACCATCGCCAACTGGAAGCAAAGGAATACAGTGAAATCTAGAGCTGTCAGCCTTCTACACACACACAACAGAACAGAAAAAAAGGGGGACAGAAAAGAGAACAAAAATACAGCTACCTATTTACTACATTCCAGACATTATTCCAAGCCCTATAGACGTAGCAGGAAAAAAAAATTAAAAATGCCCTCAGACTCAAAGAGATGCTTTCCACCAATGTTCATTGCAACTTTATTCACAATAGCCAAAAGATGGGAACCATCCAACTGTTCATCAACAGATAAAGGGAGAGCAAAATGTAGCATATGCATACAATGGAATATCATTCAGCCTTTAAGAGGTCTGAATATCTGAGACATGCAACAACAGGTACAAATCTTAGAAATGTTATGCTAAGTGAAATAAGCCAGACGTGAAAGAATGAATACTGCATAATTCCACGTTTATGAGGTATCTAAAATAAGCAAATTCATAGAGATAAGGATATAGAAGTTATGGGTGGTTTATAGGGAGGGAATGATGGGGTTGTTTACAGTTTCTCTTTGGGTGAGATGAAGAAGTTCTAGAGATAGATGGTGGTAATGATTGCTCAACACTGCAAACATGCTTAGCACCACTGAGTTGTATACTTAAACTTGGAAATTTTACACTTACAAATTGTATACTTAAAATTGGAAATATTAAGTGTACAACATTCAGTGTCTAACATTAAATTATGTTAACATTTCTTTTTCTCAAGTTTTTTTTTCCTTTTGGTTTCTATGTACATAACTCCCATAATAAATACTATATTAAATTATACACAATTCGCTGGGCACAGTAGCTCATGCCTATAATCCCAGCACTTTGGGAGGCCTAGGCAGGTGGATCAGCTGAGGTCAGGAGTTCAAGAGCAGACTGACCAACATGGTGAAACCCAGTCTACTAAAAATACAAAATTAGCCAGGTCTAGTTCCATATGCCTGTAATCCCAGCTACTCAAGAGGTTAAAGCAGGAGAATCGCTTGAACCGGGAGGCAGAGGTTGCAGTGAGCCAAGATCGTGTCATTGCACTCCAGCCTGGGCAACAAAAGAGAAATTCTGTCTCAAAAAACAAATAAAATTATAAACAATTTCTATTGTGTATATCAGAAATACGGAAATTGGATCATAAATCATGTGAGATGGGGATAAATCCTGAGGAAATTCAATAGAGCAATAAATGGTATAGGAAGTGTATGTTTGTGGGTGTAGGTGTGGTTGTGTGAGTGTGGATGCGGATATTGGTTTCAGAAGTGGAGGCTTCAATTTTAATAGAATACACAGGCAAGACCTATGGAAAAGGTAGCATTAGAATAAAGATATCCAACCAATGAGGGAGTTCACCATTCAGACACCTGGCAAGAGGGCATCTCAGGTATTGGAACAGCACTTGGAATGGTTCTCGGGGATGGGAGGAGCTGTGCACTGTGGAGATGAGGGAGAGACATGGACAGGTGGGGAAGTTAAGGAGTACTAGGGACATAGATCGCATGGGACCTGTGAGACAATCTAAAAACTAGTTGTTTTATTTTGTCTTCTACACTGAGAGAGGTGAGAAGTCATCAGAGTATTTTGAGGAGACTCGCATTCTAAGAGAGCACAGAACAACCATTTGATATACTCTTGTTCTCTCACTTTATACATGTTTACATCATGGGTCAAAAATGCTAAGATGTATCCCTACAAAATTAGCATGGAGCAGGGATTCAGACTCATGTTTTCTGACTCTATTACGTTTCTCTATCCTATACCATCATTCCTCCTCATTACATCATTCAGTGGAATTTATGTATGACATTTGTTCAGTAGAGGCCTATTTTAAATTCATTACCATTATTTCAAAAAGTGGATTTAATTTAATTTGCCTTGTGAACTTGACCAAAAAAAGGATTTTAAATATATCTATCAATATATAATAATCTATATCTATATTAATAGCCATGCATATATATCTATAAATATATAATCTCTATATGGCTATAAATATATAATCATCTATATCTAATATATCTATAAATAGATAACCATCTATAGCCATATTCATAACGATACCTGTATCTATATTTATACCTATCTATTGCAATAGATGCCCTTGGTCTTGTGCTAGAAACCTGTATGGCATGTTACTGTATTGAATACTGTAGGCAACTCTAACACAATGGTATTTGTGTACCTAAACATAGAAAAGGGGTAGTACAGGTTAACCTTCAATCTCTAAAGTAATGTTAAATTATGTTGACATTTCTTCTTAAGTTTTTTTTCTTTTGGTTTCTATGTACATAGCTCCATTAATAAATTCTATATTAAATTATACACAATTTATATTTTTCATTTTTTTTTTGAGATGGCGTCTCACGCTATTGCCCAGGTTGGAGTGCAGTGGCACAATCTCCACTCACTGCAACCTCTGCCTCCCGGGTTCAAGTGATTTTCCAGCCTCAGCCTCCTGAGTAGCTGGGATTACAGGCACCCGCCACCACTCCCAGCTTTTTTTTTTTTTTTTTGTATTTTTAGTAGAGACAGGGTTTCACTATGTTGGCCAAGCTGGTCTCGAACTCCTGACCTCGTGATCTCCCTGCCTCGGTCTCACAAAGTGCTGGGATTACAGGCATGAGTCACTGCGCCAGTATATTTTTATGTATGTATCTCACTTAAAAGTGGTATCATTCTTCTACTTCCTACTTAATGTTTTGTAATCTTTTAAATGCAATCTCAAATGATGATTTTATAAATCCTTTTGGCCAATGACAAAAAAAGTCTGATTTACTTTTCAAGAGGCTATTTGAAAGCATTTCAAGCTCATTGTTAAGCTTTGGAGAGCACTGCAATCAACTATTGTAAAAACAGAGAAGAATCAAAAGATAGACATATTCCAGCACATTGCTTAAAAGACAACAATTTGACAAGGGATGTTTCAAAGAACGCTTGTCTGTACTGGGGACGCATGACATGGCAAAGCAAGCATGGAATTTTTTCAAGAGGCATTTTCTAAGATATTGAGTTACTGATATGCTCACCCTGAGTACTAGAATTTGGACTGAAAATATAAATTTGTAAGAGTCTCATTGAAACAGTTCTTAGACACATCCAGGATTTTTATGTTTTTGTTATGTGTGTTTTATTACAGAACACTAAAGACTAAAAAACTTATTAGGTTTGAGCCAATAAACTAACACTTTTTGTAGGAAGGAGAATTTAGTCTCGCCCCTTATTATTATTCTAGTCACAGATGGTTATCCTTTATTTTTTTTTCAGCTAAATTAAAGAATTTTGACTCTTGTGATTGTTCACAAATGCTTTTCATCTTCACCTCCTTCCCAGGAGCCCCTCCTTCTGTCTCTATTTCTTTTGTTTTGGCTTTATCAGTTTTTAAATACCCACAAATTGAATTAGTGTCTGCAGAGGGTCAAAGGTCAGTGCAATTAAATGGTTGATGAAGTGAAATGAAAGCATCTTAGCCTCAATCAGATCCAGCTTCTGTGCAGTTGCTGACACAAACCTACTATAGAGCTGTTTCTGCAAGAGTCTGACACAGGTTCTAACTCGCAGACACTCTGCTCCTCAGGCATTCAGCTTAGCACTGCTTCATCCAACCTATAGCACATGTTACATTTCCTTTTCCTCAATCCCTGCAGGTAATGAGCCCATAATTTGCGGAAGCCATCCATTGATTATGCTTGGAAGACTCTTAGAAATCAGTGAAGAAGCCAAGGCCATGGGAATCACAGTCCAGAGGGTATTAAGGGGAAACAGAATATGTACTTCACTGTCTTAACGTACTTCCATAAGTACATTCCTCACATCCAGCTCAATCGTGAATACACACACACACACACACACACACACACACACACTGCACATAACACTGAATACAATCTCAGCAGTTTTATGTTTACTTTATGTTTAATTTATTCCTTTTAAGAAATTGATGTATAATTCAGCATTACAAAATGAAGAGAGATTTGTTGTTTGTTTGTTTTTGTTTTTTCCGAGACAGCATCTCACTCTGTCCCCCAGGCTGGAGTACAGTGGCGCGATCTCAGCTCACTGCAACCTCTGCCTCCTGGGTTCAAGCAATTCTCCTGCCTCAGCCTCCTGAGTAGGTAGGATTACAGGCTATGCCACCACACCTGGTTAATTTTTGTATTTTTAGTAGAGACGGGGTTTCACCATGTTGGCCAGGATGGCCTTGAACTCCTGACCTTGTGACCCGCCCGTCTCGGCCTCCCAAAATGCTGGGATTATAGACGTGAGCCAACGCGCCCGGCTAGCTGTTTTGTTTCTAACACAGCCTTTCTATTATCAGATTGGTGCATTGTCTATTATTGATCTTCATTTGTGACTTAAACTGGCAATACCTCTATGGTTTAGTCTGTGTTTGGGCACTGGTCTACAAACTGCAGAGTCTTTTTAATCCTGGCTTCAGTGATTACAAATCCACCCTTATGATTGTCATTATTGCTGGTAATTCCATAGTCTTAGTTGATGATGTTACTCCTTTGACGCCTTATGGATCCTACCAATAGTGGAAATTAGCAGCGTTTCTTATGCATCTTCAAGTCAGCCTATGGCCAATGCCTAAATCTGCTGTTAGAGTCATTCCATTTAATGATTTATCTGTGTCTTATTGGAAGGTTTATAAGCTCACTAAAAAGATAATTTTTTTACATTACATGAAATCACTGTCTATGAGACTTTTCTGAATGATGCTCTCAATGATTCTTACTGGTTGCAGAAGTCTGGAATTTTGTTTTTTAATGAAACCAATCATATTATCTGCAAAATATTTCTCAGATTTGGCCAGGCGTGGTGGCTCATGCCTGTAATGTCAGCATTTTGGCAAGCCAAGGTAGGAGGATTGCTTGAGCCCAGAAATTCCAGACTAACCTGGGCAATATAGTGAGACCCTGCCTCTACAAAAAATAAAAACTGAAAAAAAAAAAAAAGCCCGATGTGGTGTACATACCTGTAGTCCCAGCCAGGTGGGAGGGTTGGGTAGGAGGATTACTTGAGCCCAGAGGTTGAGGCTGCTGTGAGCTATAATTGTGCCACTACATTCCAGCCTGGGAGATGGAGTGAGACCCTGTCTTAGAAAGGAAAAAAATTCCTCAGATTTATATGAATAGTCATAAATATATGATTAAAATATACATGTATTCTCCCAATGAGAGATATAATTAAAAACTTAAATATAAAGTAAAATCTATGCTATCAACTAAACAACAGATAGATGCCAAGAGAAAACAATTTTTTTTTCTCAGAGGTGTAGTGGGGATATTCTGTTATTTGCAAAGAAACCATGAAGAGGGTCATGGAGCATATTGAGATATTAGATATGTTTAGGAGCTAAAGAGTAAATTAACAATCAAAAAGTGGAGGCCAGATGTATAGGTAATACACTCAACCTAGGTCCAGTTTTCAGTGTTATAGAATTAACTTCTGACACAAACACATAAGCAAAATTTATTATGTAGCATATAAAAAAATTGTAGTAAAATCAATGTACACAATGTTGACAACCGATAAACTTCCAGAGAGAAAATATTTTTAAATGTCAGATATACAGGTGTAGAAAACAAATTAAAATTTAGATACATATATTAGGTTGGTGCAAATATAACTGCAGTTTTAGTTATCACTTCTAATACAAGGGACCCAAAATTGATTTAGGGGTTTTATGACAATTTTATTGTAATTGTCACTCAATATATGTCTCTTTTTCAGCAAAACTAAAATACTGTCTCAGGAAAAAGAGGAATTCTGAAAATAAAATATGGTGTATTAGATAAATGATTACAAGAACAGATAAGATTTCAAAATTATACCCCATTCTTTTATCCAAGAAGTATTTTCCCTTTTTCACATTTGTATGATATACTAAATAAGATTTTATTTGGGACAAATCTTTGTTCACTAGTAAGTAGACCTAAATAGTTGAATGTCTCCATAATTAAAACTGATATTCAAAAATTAGAAACCGGGCATGGTGGCTCACCCTGTAATCCCAGCACTTTAGGAGGCCAAGGCGGGCGGACCATTTGAAGTCAGGAGTTGGAGACCAACCTGGCCAACATGGTGAAACCCTGCCTCTACCAAAAATACGAAAGAATGAGCTGGGCGTGGTGGTGTGCGGCTATAATCCCAGCTACTTGGGAGGCAGAGGCATGAGAACTGCTTGAACCTAGGAGGTGGAGGTTGCAGTGAGCCAAGACCCTGCCACTGCACTCCAGCCTGGGTGACAGAGTGAGACCCTGTATCCAAAGGAAAAAAAATTAAAGGATAAAAACTATTTTATTAGAAAACTAAGAAAACACTTGTCTCCTGTCTAATAGACACACTCAGTCAATCTCTTATCTTCTAATATTTTTGAAGATATTCCTGTTATTTGATATGTAGTAATTATTCTTTCAGTTAAAAATTAGTAAACAAAGCTAATTGTTACCCTAGAGGCCATCATTCTTCTTGATATTAGAAAAATGTTGTTAAAGCAAGAATAATAATTCTGAGTAGATAGATGTATGATTTATGTGGATAGAAAGATAAAAATGGGAGACAATAATTTTATCCTGAAAAAAATGAATGTTTAAAAGAAATGTCTCCTTATCAAGGGTTAATAGGACCTCAGTAGATCATTATCTTTATTTTGAGTTGTATCAACATGACTCTAGCAATAGGCACTAAACTGTTAAAGCCATTCACCTAATTTAGTCATTGTCAAATGGCAGAGGGATTGAAGTGACTAATGAATGCATGATCATATTCTGTTCTTAGAAGCCAAGATTGTTAATCCCTACAATCACCCAACCCATGATTATGTCCTCTCTCAGAAAGAAAATTGGAAATCAGTGGAAAAACAGCATTTTGGTGTAATTGAGATTATGTTTATTCACACAGTGTTTTGTTTTCATTATGTGCTGCCAGACATCTGGATAAAAACTGAAAATTTTAACAAAATATCAACATCTTTCCAAGTGTCTAAATACATTTATGTTTCACTCTAAATATTTGATGAAATTTAGTTTTATCTACAAAATATATATTCTGTTGCTTTGTCATTTTCAAAGTTATTTCTCACTCTAGCATTGCAAACTTGGATACTGTCTGCCTTGGAAGGAGACTGAATATGTTGATGGAATTTTAGAATCAAAAAAGTTTAAAATAATGCTGACTAACTTAATTTGTGGCTAATAATTTTAAGAGTAAAATGGTTCACTTTTTAATATTCATGACCAAGTATAGCAAAAACCTTTGTTTTATACCATAAATGTTCTTTAGTTCTCCTGCAATAAAATAATCTTTAACATTAAAATAATTAAAATGAAAAAGAAAAGTTAAACAAGGGTTTCTCTATTTGTATTATTACTGTGTAGTATATTCTTTGAAGTTTTCCTGATTGGAATAATAAAATAGTCAAGGAAAAAATTGAAAATAACAATAAATTATTATTTTCTGATGATATAATTTCTCATGGATATTTCATGGCACATTTTTAGAAGTATAAAATGTAAAAATCTAAAAAAGTTGAATACATAGAAGGAAAGAGAATGCTAGTTGTCAGGATTTGGGAAACTCTGGAAAATGGGGAGTTGGTCAAAGAGTAAAACCTTTCAGTAATAAGATGAACAATTTCTAGGTACCTAATATACATCATGAGTGGGGATGGATTTGTTATTTTGATTGTGGTAATTATTACAGTGTCTATATAAAATCATCATGTTGTATACCTTAGAATATATACAATTTTTATTTGTCATTTAAACGTTTTAAAATTTAAATAAAGAAGCATTTAAAATCTATTATTTGAGGTTTTACTGATTAAAGAATAATTCTTCAAGTGTTTTATAGGCTAGGATAAATCATATCCTTAGAAAAATAATTGATTTTTATTTTCAAATGGTTGCATTAATTCTACTTTATTTGATTTAATGATTAAGATGGATAAAATTAATTTTTGTCTCTACTATAACAAAAATTACTTACAAAGAAAAATTGAAAATATATTCTATTTTCTTTGAGGCAAAAATAAAATAGAAATACAATTAAAACATTGGCACAGAACCTACATGAAGAAATTATATAATCTAATAGAAAGATATAAAACCAGGTCAGAATAAGTGACAAGTGATTCCACAATATCAATAAAGAAGTTTACTATCACAAAAGTCGAATTTCCTAAAACTTATACAAACTAAATACATTTCAAAACAATTGCAACAGTAATTTTTGTATTCATAAAAAATAACCTTAAATATATGCTAAAAATAGATATCAAATACAACCAAGAAAATTTGCAAAAGAATAGTGACTATCAAATATTATTACATTAATTATCACAACATACAAATCCATCTTAATCAGATCAGTATTATGTTGGCAAATGACAATTTAATCACGGAAATAATAGGACACCCAAAAGTAGATTATAATATAAATAACCGAATATAATACAAGCCATTTTTTTGATTCAGTGAGTTACATGGTTTGGCTGTATCTCCACCCAAATCTTACCTTGAATTGTGGCTCGCATAATCCCCGCATGTCTGAAGGACCCAGTGGAAGGTAACTGAATCTTGGGGGCGGATTTTTCCTGTGCTATTCCTATGACAGTCAACAAGTCTCATGAGATCTGACGGTTTTATAAAGGGCAATTCCCCTGCACATACTCTCTTGCCTGTCAACACTTAAGACGTCCCTTTGCTCTTCCTTCACCTTCCGCCATGATTATGAGGCCTCCCCAGCCATGTCAAGCTGTGAGTCGATTAAACCTATTTTTCTTTATAGATCACCCAGTCTTGGGTATTTTTTCATAGCACTATGACAACAGACTAACAGAGTGAAAAAAATGTGCAATGGAACTGGGGATGAGCTATTGGTCTAGAAAACTGAAGGCTTACACATAAAAATAAAGATAAAATGCATGAAAATTCAGGAGAAATAGATCATGTGCAATCTGGAGGTAGATAAATTTTTAAAATTTAAGCAACATGTTTTCAAGAAATGGTGGACATATATAAATATTTAAAATATTTGGATGACTAAATATACTATTGAAAAATCGGTATTCAATTGAGTATCCATCACACATAAGAATGATAAAAGACTATCATCTATACTATGCAAGAGATCTTTTCTTCCTACATGTAAAGTGACTCTTTGGGCAGCTGTTTAACTAATGGATATGTACCATTTACCTGTAAATTAGTTGCTGATTTTTTGTTTTATGTCTTTTATCATATCATTTGTCCCATTGATTCTATTCTTTCTTGTAACATTTTTTCTTGTATTTGTCTTCTTTTGAAATAAATGTTTCCTCTTTTATTAGCATTTTGTTATTGATCCTTTTTAGCAAAAGGCAGATCATTTTTTAGCAGTTAAAGTGGAAATAAAAATTTATGTAAATGACTTCTAATTTTTAAGTGAATGTTATTTTCAAGAAAATGCTAATATCTTAGAACAATTTATTTAAATTTAATGCCTGTCATGCCTTTTAATTCCTCATATCTTTTAAAGCCATGCATGTTATTGTGATAAATCTGTATAACTGTGCACAATTAAAATTCATTTATATTTTCACACATATTTACACTTTCCTTTTTTCTTCATTATTTCTGCATATCTCTATTTTCTGCTGATACACTTTTTCCTTGGTCAAAGTAGTCCTTTTGTGATTTAATATGTGGTACATTTTTTTCTGAAGAAAATCTATATTTGCTTCTCAATTAAAAATGATTGTACTGAGTATAAAAGCATGAATTGGCAGTTAGTTTCTTTCAGCAAATATTTAAAGATATTTTTGGTCTGTCTTTTCAGTTTAAAAAATAGCCTATTGTTCATTTGAAGAAGTATGACAGTTTGAATACACATTCATAAAGACACATGGACCAAAGTGTGGTTTTCAACTGGCACATAAAAGATGTAGCTGGTTGACTTGATGTTCTTGAAAAGTTTTGCAGAATTTTAGTCAATATCTCTTAAATTATTGCTGCTTCTCCATCTCTCTCTTTGCTTCTTTGATTCTAATGTAACATATGTAAGCTCTCCTCTCAAATCGCCTTTAAAAATTGTTTTTACTCCTTTTGCATTTTTTTAGTCTGAATATTTTCTATTGACCTATTTTGCAGTTCAGCCTTCCTCTCTTCTGCTACACCCAATCTGCTAATACTTAATTCAGTTTTTAATTTAAATTATTTTATTTTTTATTCTAGATTTTCTACATTATTCTTTGTATAGATTTCTGTTTTCTGGTCAATTTTATATCCTGTTAACAGTTTTTGAATATACTATTTTTTTAAGTCTATCACTTATAACTTCAGTATCAAAGTAAAATTTTGATCATCTCCTATGATATCTACATTGCCTTGACTTCATTTTGGGATATAACCAGCAACTTTGAAAAAAAAAATATACAGGCCATGAATGCTACTGCCTTTCTTTCTTTTCTTTCTTTCTTTCTTTCTTTCTTTCTTTCTTTCTTTCTTTCTTTCTTTCTTTCTTTTTTTTCTTTCTTCCTTTCTTCCTTTCTTTCCTTCCTTCCTTCCCTTCTTTCCTTCCTTCCTTCCGTCCTCCCTCCCTCCCTCCCTCTCTCTCTCCTTCCTTCCTTCCTTCTTTCTTCTTTCTTTCTTTCTTTCTTTCTCTTTCTTTCTTTTCTTTCTTTCTTCTGTCTCTCTTTTCTTTCTTTCTTTCTTCTGTCTTTTCTTTCTTTCTTTCTTTTACTTTAAGTTCTGGGATACATGTGCAGAACATGCAGGTTTGTTACATAGGTATACATGTGTCATGGTCGTTTGCTGCACCCATCAACCCGTCATCTACATTAGGTATTTCTCCTAATGTTATCCCTCCCTTGCCCCTCATCCCCTGACAGGGCCTGTTGTGTGATGTTCCCCTCCCTGTGCCCATATGTTCTCATTGTTCAACTTCCACTTATGAGTGAGAACATGTGGTGTCTGTTTTTCTGTCCCTGTGTTAGTTTGCTGAGAATGATGGTTTCCAGCTTCATCCATGTCCCTGAAAAGGACATGAACTCATTCTTTTTATGACTGCTTAGTATTCCATGGTATATATGTGCCACATTTTCTTTATCCAGTTTATCATTGATGGGCATTTTGGTTGGTTCCAAGTCTTTGCTATTGTGAATAGTGCTGCAATAAATATATGTGTGCATGTGTCTTTATTAGTAGAATGATTTATAATCCTTTGGGTGTATACCTGGTAATGAGATTGCTGGGTCAAATGGTATTTCTAGTTCTAGATCCTTGAGGAATCTCCACACTGTCTTCATTCACAATTGCTACAAAGAGAATAAAATACCTAGGAATATAACTTATGAGGGATGTGAAGGACCTCTTCAAAGAGAGCTACAAACCACTGTTCAAGGAAATAAGAGAGGACACAAAGAAATGGGAAAACATTCCATGCTCCTGGGTAGAAAGAATCAATATCATGAAAATCACCATACTGCCCAAAGTAATTTATAAATTCAATGCTATTCCCATCAAGCTACCATTGACTTTCTTCACAGAATTAGAAAAAACTACTTTAAATTTCATATGGAACCAAAAAAGAGCTTGTATAGCCAAGACAATCCTAAGCAAAAAGAACAAAGCTGGAGGCATCACAGTACCTGACTTCAAACTATACTACAAGGCAACAGTAACCAAAACAGCATGGTACTGGTACCAAAACAGATATATAGAACAATGGAACAGAACAGAGGCCTCAGAAATAACACCACACATCTATAGCCACTGCCTTTTTCTAGTGAGTATTTACTAAACTATTCTCTAATAGGTGGCTAGACAGGAGGCACATCACTTTAATTCAATCTGAAACTGATTTAGTTTATTCCAGACTAGGTTGCTATTGTGATAATACTTAATTTAAATCTCATTTTGTTGTTTTCTAGGCCACTGCTTTCTCAGTGTCTCAACTGAGAGCATGGGATATTTCCTAGGACCTTGTCTAATTGGAAGGTCCTGAATTTTTGTTTTCTTGGCACCAGGAGTCTGCCTTTCAGTGGTTTCTTCTTACCTCCTTAGGCTCTTATCCTACCAAACTGGAGAATTGGGTATGGGATTATTCTCCTTTCTCTTCAAAACATTGGTCTCTTTAATTCTAAATTTTCTGGCTGCTATGAACTTCAAGTTTTATATCCTATGTGCCACATAATTATGAAAACTTCACTGGCGTCTCTGACTCTTAGCTCCTTCCCTATTTTAGGACTGTTAGTCTTATGATCGAAACCAAGAGTTGGCAAGGGCCCAGAAAAGAAATGCAACTCACAGTATGTTTACTCACTTACCTGTTCCTTAATACCTGATTGCGTAGCCAGCTCTCTGATTCTTTCAATCAGGTATTTTATTTATTTTTCTGAATTTTAGTTTTATACCTTTATTTTATTACTGTTATATTTTGAATAATGAAATCATTAAGGTACAAAACAATGGACTATCATGAGTGTTTAATTCTTAGCATTTGAGTAGAAAATCTTTGAGTTTAATGTAGCATTAACACAAATACTCTAACACAATGCAACTATTATTAAAGTGACTTCTAAACCACTGAATTCCATAGTGCATTATTATTTATGCATACTTCCAAGATTTTGTATACATGTATTACCTGCAAGATCAAGTAACTAGAACAGAAAAAAAAAAGAATACAGGAGGAGTTATTGTTTAACTCAGTCTCAATTTGGGGAGATAAAATGTTTCAGAGGATGGGTGGTGGTTGTAATTGAAAAATGTTAATATATTCGTGTGAGTGTGTGTGTGTGTATGTGTTTATGTGTGTGTGTGTTTGTATGTGTACGAGTGAGATGGTGTCTTGCTTTTTTCTCCAGACTGGTCTCGAATTCTTGGGGTCAAGCTTCCTCGCACCTCACCGTCCCAAGTTGTTGGGAATGCAGGTGTGTGCCAGCATTCCTTGCTCAATTTTAATATTCTTAATACCACTGAACTCTACATTGAAAATGGTTAAAATTATAAATTTTATGTTATGCATATTTTACCAAAATAAAAAGTACATATTTAAAACAGTAGTCAAGAAAGCAAATTTGAAATAATTTTTAACTTAATCAGTAGTAAATTTTATTTAAGGATTCTGTCATACCAAATGTGATCTCAGTCAGATTTACATTATACTTTAACATCTATGAACCATATTACACTAGTCATTCTTCTCATTTTATTGGTATAAACATGAACTTGCTTTTTATACATATTTGGGTTCTAAGATATTAAAAATGTAATACTGTGCATTGGGAGGTCCATAAAATAAATCAAAATATACTTTATCTGCTGAACTATGGCAAGCAAATGATAAGCATATATTATAAAAGATTGGCAGAAAGGATTCATGGAGGAAGTGATAGATAAGATGAACCTTAAAAAATACACATATATATTTTCATGATAATTCAAATTTTCAATACCAGTCATCAAAGAGAAAAGTTTACTTTCAATCATGGTATTAAAATATGTGCGTTAATTTATTAAGTGCTAAAACACTTACAATTACTTTTAGAATTATTTTAATAGTAGACTATTTCCAAATTCAAAACATTTTCTCTTTAGGTTGTTTTGTTGTTTCACAATTTCAGCTAACCTGTCGGAACACTCTTTTCTCTGTTTATTTTTCAAGTATGATGCCATTTAGTCTATTTTTCTAGTTTAGCAAGATACAAACTCCAAAGTCTTTAAAACACCATGGGAAACAGAATTTTATGTTTGTTTTTTCAAAGGGAGGGTAATCTTTTCCACTGTAGTAAAAAGCTTATTTTGCATTCAGTCATACAGAATCACAGTCTACAATCCAAGGGCTGGTGGACCATATGTTTTTCCTTTACCTGAACATTGCCAGGTACTTTGTCAAGCCCCCGGTTGAAATGATTCTGAGGTATTTTACACTGTTGCAGCATCTTATGCTACAGTAAAAAAAAAAAAAAAAAATGCAATTACCTTAATGAAATCCCATGACAGCACTGCAATCATGTAAGAAAACAGGAAGAGTCAATATCCATTTTTGTCTATGGTTCCAAAATTACATGAGGCAGCATGTGAGGCATGAAAAAATCAAAACAAAATTTTTAAAAAGCCCTCCCAACTTTACTATAGCCTTTCTCAATTAATGTAACTTCACCTCTGACTATGCCTGATCTGGAGGTTCTTTGCTTAATGTCACCAAAGTTTTGTGGTAGTTGAATGTTATTTCTATTGAAAGTTTAAGGTTTTTTTTTTAATTTAAACTATTGCCTCCTCTCTTCAGTATAACCAAACAAAATATCCTAGTATTACAAAAATATGAAAGAGAGGATCAGTATTTATTTATAAGATAATTTTCTAAGAAGAATAATAATGCAAAATTCGAGTGAATTAGAGATTATAAACTAAACAAAGAGACCCAGAATGAAGAAAAACTTGAAAAGACTATTGGCTGAGCTATAATGATTATGATGCCCATATTTAAATCCTTACTTAAAGTGCTTTTAGAGATTTTTGTTGTTGTTGTTGTTTTATTTTGTTTGAAGACAGGGTCTCACTCTGTCACCCAGGCTGGAGTGCCAATTAGTCAGGCTGGAGCCCAATTATGGCTCACTGCAGCTTCAAACTCCTGGGCTCAAGAAATCTTCCTGCCTCAGCCTCCTGAGTAGTTGGGACTACAGGTCATGACACTGTGCCCAGCTAAGTTTTTAACTTTTTTTTTTTTATAGAGATGAGGTCTTGTTATGATGTCCAAGCTGGTCTGGTACTCCTGGCCTCCCAAGAGATCCTGGGACTCAGCCTCTCAAAGGGCAGGGATTACAGGCCTGAGCCACTGTGCCTGGCCTTAAAATGTGTTTTGTATATTGCAATTTAACTTTAAAAAAATTCAACTTGCATTCACTTTTGTACTCACATTATGATTCCTTAAATGTTAAAGGTCATAAATATTTTTCAGGTTTTTTTTGTTTTGATTTCCCTTTTTTTTTTTTTTCTTTATTTTGGAGACAGGTTCTCATTCTGTCACCCAGACTGGTGTACAGTGGTGCAATCTCAGCTCACTGAAGCCTCGATATCCCAGGCTCAAGTCATTCTCCCACTAGAGCCTCCCTGAATAGCTGGGACTACAGGAATGCATCACCACACCTGGCTAATTATTTTCTTTTATATTATTTATATATATTTTTGTAAATCTGGGGTTTCACCATGTTGCCCAGAATGGTCTTGAGCACCTGGGCTCAAGTGATCTGGCCGCCTTGGCCTCCCAAAGTGTTGGGATTACTGGTGTGAGTCACCGCACCCAGCCAGTATTTCTTTTTTTTTCTTTTCTTTTTAATAATTTGTTTCACGAGGTTGAAAGAGAAGCTCACTTATCCATTTCTGGTCTACATACATCTTTTAGAAATCACTTATGAACAATTTCAATTACATATTTGTTTCCAATCAAGAGTTTCACATAGTAAACACATTTACTGTTTTCTTTTTTGTTTGTTTGTTTGTTTTTTGGTCTTTGGGTTTTGAGACGGAGTCTTGTTCTGTCGCCCAGGCTGGAGTGCAACAGCATGATCTTGGCTCATTGCAGCCTCTGCCTCCCAGGTTCAAGAGATTCTCCTGCCTCAGCCTCCTGAGTAGTTGGGATTACAGACACCCACCACCATGCCTGGCTAATTTTTGTATTTTTGGTAGAGACGGGGTTTCTCTATATTGGTCAAGCTGGTCTTGAACTCCTAAACAGGTGATTCGCCCACCTTGGCCTCCCAAACTGCTGGGATTATGGGCATGAGCCAGTGCGCCCTGCCCACATTCACTGTTTTTTATACTTCATTCAAATTATTTGTATATACTCTTCAAACAAAAGCCATTACAAAAATGCAAATAGTTTTTTCAAAGATCCTAATGTTGTCCACTTTCTTGTGTATTTTTATCACAGATCCTTTTTAATAATCTTTTGTTATTTTCTGCTTTTATTTATAAACCATATGAAATTGTCATACCCTCTTAAACTACCCAAGGGCTACATTTAATTTACTGACAAGTCAAACACTTTCCATAAGCGAGTATTTCAAAACATTATTAATCACCAGATAAAAAAGCTTAGATTGTATCAGGTTCAGTTTGTAGAAGATATTAATAGAAACACTTGAAAAATGATATCTGTTAATGATTGGAAATTTCTTTAATATGTTGAAATTAATAATTTAGATTTGCCACATTACTTTTTATTTTTGAAATAAAAATAACACAAAGTATTTCAGAAGCAGCAAAGTTTTATTAGCCTAAATACTTAGGATCCAAGTAAGAATATTGGCCACTTTATGCTCTAGGGAAGTATTTTAACAATAAAATTGCCATCATAAAATATAATGCCAGACAAAATGGTACTTCTTTACACAGCTTTTGCCAAAATCTTGATAACTTTCAAAATAAGAACCACACTGAAGTGAAAATCTGGGGTTTTCATTTTTAACATATTTTAATGTAAATAGTATTCATCCAAAATATTGTCATAATCTAAGTCAAAATGCAACAATTGCAAAGTGCACTAAATTTATTTATTGATTTTCTAAAACAAAATATATTTAAACAGATATATTTCAACCATTAGAATAGGAACCAAACTGGGTAGAAAATATATGAGGTGATCTTCCAGTTTTTCCAAACATGATTACAGAATTTTGCAGTTTAATCACTTGATATACACATAGTTTAACCAACAAGACAAAAAGACACGGGAAAGTCTACAAAGACCATTCAGATTTTTATTTTACCAGGGTACCATGTTGTATTCAATAGGATAAAAAAATAAAGAAACAATCAAACAAAAAAAATCTATTGTTGAGTTTGTTTTACCTGATATATTTGTAATTAAGTATAATATTTTCATAAACATGGCTGCAAAATTTATGATTAAAAATAAGTATAAGAGATTGGGACTTATTATTTTTTCAGAAGATCTTTTTAAAGGATTCTATTCAAAAATATTCACTAGTCTATCTCTCTCATATTCCTATTTTAAAAGCTACCAGAAAAAACAGCAATACATACTGTTTTTTGGAAATACTGTTATATTCAAAAACCAGGAGGGGTCCCAAATTTTAATAAAACTAGACTTCTCAGTGTTGAATTCAAGACTCCCATTCCATCGTTCTGAAAGAGAATGAAGGGTAGTGAGTCACATTAGACCAAAGTTAAAGACAATAGACAAGCTACTGGTATTGTGATCACAGGCAATTTAATTCACCTCTTGAATGTTCCTTGTTCATGTATAAAATTAGAGTAATTCTATTTGTTAGCATGCTTTCAGCTACAAAATATAGAGAAGAGGCCAACTTGAAAAAAAGGCTTAAATAATATAAAACTTGATTAATTTACAGAAGAAAGAGTTCAGAAATGCTTCCACTCCTGGCCAGAGTCGATCTGCATTCTGGCCCTGATTTTTTCCTCTTGTCCTGTCTGCACATTCTGCCATATGCTGGCCATGTCCACACAGGCTGGCTTCCCTCATGGACAGAAGTTGCCTGCCAGAAATCTCCAGGACCACATGCTTCCTTAGTCATCCAGGAGAAAATAAATATTCTGTATTCCTTTTAGTTTTCTCCAAAAATGAGACGTATTTTACAATAAATTGCTAGCAAAACTGTCCTGAGAGAATACTGGCCAGAATTTAATCATATGACCATTCCGAAACTTATTACTAGAATAGCATTGGATCAACAAGGCCAATCCCTTTGTCAGTTCTCCAAATGGATACTAGGAAGTCAAATATCCATTGAAAGTGCATATGCATGTTAGAGAATAGTTTTAAGTGAAACCACATTTGTAAAATACCAAGTATAGTGGCTGGCATAAAATAAGAGTTCAACACACAGTATTTTGCTAGGATATGGGAATAGCAATGGTGGTGGAATTTATTCACTATCCCTTGAACTGTATTTTCCATCTAATTTCTGGGTTGTTATTTGCAACCCTTCAATTGTCTTTTAATTGTAGCATTTCTTTCCTTGCCCATACATTGTTAGAACAATCTAGTGATACATTTCTTTTCCAAATGCAGAATTCACTGGGTTATTGTGGCAGATTATATACATATATCTTTCTGCATCATAATCATGTTTTAGACACCTTGATTCTATGAACTTTAGAGAAGAGAATCACTGTCTTGTTACAGGAGTTTCTTTTTTATTCTAAGTTACAGACATGTCTCAGAGATACTGTTGGTTTTGTTCCAGACCACTACAACAAAGAGAACATCACAAACAGCAAGCCACAAAAATTATTTGTCTTACCAAGATATATAAAAGTATGTTTATACTACCCTGTAATGTATTAAATGCAAAATAGCATCATATTTAAAAAACGTACATGCTTTTGTTCAAAAATACTTTATTGCTAAATATACTAACATTCATCTGAGCCTTTAGCCAGTTGTAATCTTTTTTTCTGATGGGGAGCCTTGCCTTGTTGCTAATGGCTGCTGACTGATAAGGATGATGTTTGCTGAAGGTTAAGGTCGCTGTGACAATTTTAAAATAGACAACAATGACATTTGCTGACTTTGTTTTTTTTTCCCACAAAAATTTCTCTGTCACGTGGAATACTGTTTAATGACATTTTACCCACAGTGAAACTTCTTTCTAAATTGGAGTCAATTATCTCAAGCCTTGCCACTGCTTTAGCAACTAAGTTTATATAATATGGTAAGTCTTTTTTTAAATATTTAAACAATGTTCACATCATCTTCACAAAGAGTAGATTCCATTTCAAGAAACCAATTTCTTTGTTTTTCCATGTTATGCAACTCCTAACCCATTCAACCTTTGTCATGAGATTGCAGCATTTCAGTCACATCTACAGGCCTCACTTCTAATACTAGCCCTCTTCCTATTTCCAACACATCTTGAGTTACTTCCTCCACTGGTGTAAAAGTCATCCATGA
Organism: Gorilla gorilla gorilla; assembly: GCF_029281585.2. NCBI lineage: Eukaryota > Metazoa > Chordata > Mammalia > Primates > Hominidae > Gorilla > Gorilla gorilla. The sequence continues at coordinate 91,792,838 of NC_073243.2, forward strand.
GCATTGGAATCAATTTCTTTTAAGCAACTATTAATGTTAATATTTTGATGTCTATTAATTATGAATATTTTAATGGCATCTAAAAAAGTAAATCATTTCCAGAAGTTTATAGATTTATTTTGCTCAGATCCATCAGACAAATCACTATTTATGGCAGCTATAGCATTAAGAAATGCATTTCTTAGTAAGACTAAACTATCAAAAAATTACTTCTTGACCCATGAGCTGCAGAATGGATGTTGTGTTAGCAGGCATAAAAATGATATTCATCTTCTTACACATCTCCATTAAAGCTCTTGGGTGACCAGGTACCTTATCAATGAGCATTAGTATTTAGAAAGAATCTTTCTTTTCTGAGCAGTAGGTCTCAACAGTGGGCTTAAACTATTCAGTAACTCATGCTGTAAACAGAGCTGCTGTCATCCAAGCTCTGTTGTTTTATTTATAGAGTACAGACAGAGTAGATTTAGCATAATTCTTACAGATCCTGGGATTTTTTGGAGTGGTAAATGAGCAACGGCTTTAACTTAAAGTCACAAGATGTATTAGTGCCTAAAACAAGAGAGTCAACCTGTACTTTGAAGCTTTGAAGCCAGGTATTGACTTTTCTCTAGCTATGAAACTCCTAGATAGAATCTTCTTCCAAAGGAAGACTGTTTTATCTCCATCAAAAATCTGTTGTTTAGTGTAGCTACATTTATCAATGATCTCAGCTAGACCTTCCAGATAAATCGGTGTAGCTTCTGCATCAGCACTTGCTAGTTCACTTTGCTCATAATTTTATGTTATGGAGATGGCTTCTTTCTTAAACTTCATGAACCAACGATTTCTAACTTCAAATTTTCCTTGCAGCTTTCTCACCTATTTCGGCCTTCATAACATTTCAGAGAGTTAGGGCCTTGCACTGGATTGGGCTTTGGCTTAAGGTAATGTGGCTAGTTTGATCATCTATCAAGACCAATAAAACATTCACCATATCAGCAATAAGGCTGGTTCACTTTCTTATCATTCATGTGTTCAATGGAGTAGCGCTTTTAATTTCCTTCAAGGCCCTTTCCTTTGTATTTACGTCTTGGCTCACTGTTTTGCGCAAGAAGCCTACCTTTTAGCTTTTCTCAGCTTTTGACATGTTTTCCTTAATAAATGTGTCATTTCTAGCTTTCGGTTGAAAGTGAGGGATGTGCAACTCTTCTTTTTATTTGAATGCTAAGAGGCTGTTTTAGGATTACTAATTAGTATGGTTTGGCTGTGTCTCCACCCAAATCTCATCTTGAATACCCATGTGTTGTGGGAGGGACCTGGGGAGGTAATTGAATCATGGGGGCAAGTCTTTCTCATGCTGTTCTCATGATAGTGAATAAGTCTCATGAGATCTGACGGTTTTAAAAAGAGGAGTTCTCTTGCCTGCTGGCATCTGTGTAAGACAAGACTTGCTCTTCCTTGACTTTTTCCATGATTGTGAGTCTTCCCCAGCCATGTGGAACTATAAGTCCAATTAAACCTCTTTCTTTTGTAAATTGCCTAGTCCCAGGTATGTCTTTATTAGAAGCATGAAAACAGACTAATACAGTAAATCGGTACCAGTAGAGTGGGGCGTTGCTGAAAAGATATCCAAAAATGTGGAAGTGACTTTGCAGCTGGGTAACAGGCAGATGTTGGAACAATTTGGAGGGCTCAGTAGAAGACAGGAAAGCATGGAAAATTTTGGAATTGCCTAGAGATTTGTTGAATGGCTTTGACCAAAATGCTGATAGTGATATGAACAATAAGGTCCAGGCTGAGGTGGCCTCAGATGGAGATGAGGGACTTGGTGGGAACTGGAGCAAAGGTGACTCTTGATATGTTTTAGCAAAAAGACTGGCAGCATTTTGCCCCTGCTCTAGAGATTTGTGGAACTTTGAACTTGAGAGAGATGATTTAGGGTATCTGGCAGAAGAAATTTCTAAGCAGCAAAGCAAGTAACCCAAAAGGTTACTTGGGTGCTGTTAACAGCATTCAGTTTTATAAGGGAAGCAGAGCATAAAAGTTTGGAAAATTTGCAGCCTGACAATGCAATAGAAAACAAAATCCCATTTCTGAGGAGAAATTCAAGCCAGCTGCAGAAATTTGCATAGGTAATGAGGAGACAAACATTAATCCCCAAGACAATGTGGAAAATGTCTCCAGGGCATGTCAGAGGTCTTCAAGGCAGCCCCTCCCATCACAAGCCTGGAGGCCTAGGAGGAAAAAGTGGTTTCCTGGGCCTAGCATCCCTGTACTGTGTGCAGCCTAGGGACTTGGTATCCTGCGTCCCAGCCACTCAGTCAGCCATGGCTGAAAGGGGCTAACATAGAGCTTGGGCCATGGCTTCAGAGGATGCAAGCCTCAAGCTTGGCAGCTCCAACATGGTGTTGAACCTGTGAGTACACAGAAGTCAAGAATTGAGGTTTGGGAACCTCTGCCTAGATTTCAGAAGATGTATGAAAATGCCTGAATGTCCAGGCAGAAGTTTGCTACAGGGGCAGGGCTCTCATGGAGAACCTCCACTAGGGCAGTGCAGAAGGGAAATGTGGGGTCAGAGTCCCCACACAGAGTTCCTACTGGGTCATTGCCTAGTTGAGCTATGAGAAGAGGGTCACTGTCCTCCAGACCCCAGAATGGTATATCCACTGACAGCTTGCACTGTATGCCTGGAAAAGCTGCAGACACTCAAGACCAGCCCATGAAAGCAGCCAGGAGAGAGGCTGTACCCTGCAAAACCACAGGGGTGGAGCTGCCCAAGGCCATAGGAACCCACCTCTTGCATCAGCGTGACCTGGATGTGAGGCATGGAGTCAAAGGAGATCATTTTGGAGCTTTAAGATTTGACAGCCCTGCTGGATTTCAGACTTGCATGGGACCTGTAGCCCCTTTGTTTTGGCCAATTTCTCCCACTTGTAAAGGCTGTATTTACCCAATTCCTGGACCCCCACTGTATCTAGGAAGTAATTAAATTGCTTTTGATATAACAGGCTCATAGGTGGAAGGGACTTGCCTTGTCTCCAATGGAACTTTGGACTGTGGACTTTTGAGTTGATGCTGAAATGTGTTAAGATTTTGGGGAACCATCTGGAAGGCATAACTGGTTTTGAAATGTGAGGATGTGAGATATGGGAGGGACCAGGTGCAGAATGATGTGGTTTGGCTGTGTCCCCACCAAAATCTCATCTTGAATTCCTAAATGTTGTGGGAGGGACCCAGTGGGAGGTAATTGAATCATGGGGGCAAGTCTTTCCCATGCTGTTCTCCTGATAGTGAATAAGTCTCATAAGATCTGATGGTTTTAAAAATAGGAGTTCCCCTGCACAAGCAATCTCTCTTTGCCTGCTCCCATCCATGTAAGACGTGACTTGCTCTTCCTTGCCTTCCACCGTGATTGTCAGGCTTCCCAGACAGGCAGAACTATAAGTCCAATTAACCCTCTTTCTTTTGTAAATTGCCCAGTCTCAGGCATGTCTTTATCAGCAGTGTGAAAACAGACTAATTTTAGTATTGCGGCATGTCAGTGAATAGGGGGCCTGAGGAGAAAGAAAGACAGATGGGGGAATGCCCAGTCTGTGGAGCAGTCGGAATACACACAGTATTCATTCATTAAGTTCTCCATATTATATGAGCACATGCTGCTGAAAAATGATGCTGATAGACTTGCTCTCAATGCAGGTTGCCACAACTCTGCAATTTGTTAAAAACATAAATAAAACAAAACAAAACAACAACAAAAAAACCACAGCATCTGTGAAGGGCAACAAAGCAAAGCATAATAAAAGAAGATATGCCTGTCTTCATGACCTATAGAGTCTTACTTTGCAAGTTAAGTTCACTTGACTTTGACATTAATTATTGCTTTTCATTCTCAGCAAATCTGCCCTTTCTTTTAAACCCCAACCAGAAACTCAACAACTTCTAGTTGAAGCTATCTCTAAGTGCCCGTTTATCACTCATCCTCAATTCTTTCAGTACTGTGTGCTATGACCCTTTCTTAGTTCATTAATTGTTTTATCATTGTACCCCACCTGTTGGAAATGCAATGTAACATATTTTCCACATCTTGGGAAAGGATATGTGGAGCGTGTTAGTTTCCAAGACTGCCATAACAAATTAGCAAATTCAAGTGGTTAAAGTTTGGATCACGAATATTTACTGCCTCACAGTTCCAAAGGGTACAAGTCCAAAATCAAAGTGCTGGCAGGGTTGATTCCTCTGAGAGCTGTGGGGAGGAATCTATCTGTTCCATGCCTCTTGTTTAACTTCTGGTGGCCACAAGCATTTCTTGACTGGCAGATAACATTCTCCATGTGCTTTCACACTGTCTTTCTCCGTATATGTTTGTCTTTTTGTTCAAATCTCCTCTTTGTATAAGGAATCCAGATATATTGGTTTAGGTCTAACAATAATGTCCTCATTTTAACTTCATTACCTTTGTAAATACCCCATTTCCAAAGGAGATCACCTTCTGAGCTATTGGGAATTAGACTTCAATATATCTTTCTTGAGGGACACAACTCAACTCATAATAGGAAGGAAACATAACTAAATCAAAGGGCCAAAAATGAAGAACTGAAATGGCTCCAAATTATATTTGATAGCGTAGGGTTTTGCAATTTGCAAAAAATAGTTATATAGACCACTAGGCTTAATAACTAGAAAAAATAGTACATTAGAAACTATTGAGTTGATGCAAAAGCAATTGTCATTTCTATTATTACTTTTAATTTCATTTTAATTACATTTCACCATTACTTTTAGTGCAAAAATCACAATTACTTTTGCACCAAGCTAATACTACTTGCGGTTCTCTTCTTAAACTCCTGCTGTGAAGCATTACTTCCAAGAATATATTTTAATGCCTTCTTCAAATAATATTGTCTTATATAAATAATGGAGGATTATTTAGCGATTTGACAATAGGAAAAAGCGTACCTTAAACTGAGGATTAATGTCACAGGTTTGCCTTTTTTTTGAATGCATCAGTTGGAGAAAACTATTTTCCAAATTATTGTAATTTATGTCTGTGTGTATATGCACACAGTGTAACATGAATTACTGATGTTCCTTAGTCTTGGCAAAACATACTGCGTATATATAGATCACCAAGTGATTTAGACTAATATTATGTTTCCTAAAATGTTTTTTGTTTTGTTTTTCAACTCTTATTTTAGGTTCAGGGGTACGTGTTCAGGTTTGTAATATGGATAAATTGTGTGTCACTTGGTTTGGTGTAAATTCTTTCATCGCCAGGTAATCAGCACAGTACCCAATAGGTGGTTGTTTGTTCCTCACTTTCCTCCCACCCTCCACCCTCGAGTAGGCCCCAGTGTCTGTTGTTTCCTTCTCTGTGTCCACATGTACTCAATGTTTAGCTCCCACTTATAAGTGAGAACATGTGGTATTTGGTTTTCTATTCCTGTGTTAGTATCGTTAGCATAATAGCCTCTAGTTCCATCAATGTTTTTGCAAAAGACATAATATTCTTTTTGTGTCTTCATAGTATTCTGTGGTATATATGCACCATATTTTCTTTATTCAGTCTACTGTTAATGGACACCTAGGTAGATCCCATGTCTTTGCTATTGTGAATAATGCTATGGTGAATGTATTTATGTATGTGTCTTTACGGTAGAATGGTTTATATTTCTTTCAGTAATTATTCAGTAAAGGGATTGCTGGGTTGAATGGCAAAATCATTTTAAGCCAAACCTCTCTCTAACATGGCTGAACTAGTTTAGTCTCCTAGTAGCAGTGTATGAGCCAACATGCTTTTTGAGTCATGTTATCTAACTAACTAGAATAAGTGAAGTCTGACTGATTCAGACTTGAGGTATCATATTTTTGTAAATAAACGTTTCCAAATATAAAACTTTAAGGGTATTAAATGTTTTGGAAAACACTGACCTTACTTTGAATTATAAACCATAATAAAATGAAGTTACCAAATATAGGAAAAGATACAAATCATTATCCTATGCTAATCATTCAAATAGAAAACATATTTAATCTCTTAATTGTTTAATCATTTCCTGAGTAAATACTACCTATTTTAAAACAGCCATAGTACTTGGTGATAGTAATTAAATAAAAAATCTTTTTTAAAAATCTTATTCTAGCATGAGGGAGTGATATATAATGAAATATTTCAAATACTGTGTAACTAATGCAATATTAGAGGGAATGAACACTGCTGAGGCTTAGGAAAGAGTAGAAGGAGTTGTATTTACCTGCTCTGATCCAGAAAAGATTTCACAACTCAGGGTGTTAATTATAAAAGATATTCTGTGCCTTTGCATAGCATTCATTTATATACAACTAGTAACTATTTTTCTTCATTCTTTAATTCTTCATTTACATTATTTCCCCCTCCTCCTCTCTCTCCCCTTCTTCCTAATCATTTTTCTTTTTTCTTTCTATAAAATTGACAATTATAGTTCGTTTTACTACTTTCAAAGATAAATCTCGGATACGCTGAATATACTGATAATTTTCATCAAAAAATAAATATGTAATCATTTCAGGCAATTCTGCTCTTTATTACATTCAAGTATTTTAATTAACACTGTATTAATAACCTGAGTTAGGTGGGATTATTGTGGGATCACTACACTCTTGTGATCTGTAAGCTGTTCCTTCACATATCCATCTATGTTGGTACTCTAGCCATGCGACTCAGTTGACTATACTTGTATATCATCCAAGGCTGTTAGTATTCTATTCCTAATGAATTATCATAATACAATTTGCACACTATTACTAAATTATATTACTTTGCAGTTAAGCAAATGGTGCTTTGGGTACAACAAAAAAAGATGTTAAATATACTTTAAACTTTGCTATTTCAAGGAAGGCCAATGTAATAAAGAAAGGATAATAAGTGGACTAAAGGCCAAATAATAGTCATTATCTATAAAGAAAAGGAATAAAGACCACAATATAGAGGACAGTTGAAGGGTTTGTATGATCTATAATAAGATAGCATACATAAATATAGTGTGTATATATATATTAAGTATATACTTGCTATGAACTGAATATTTGTGTTCCCCCAAAATTCATATTGAAGCCTAAATTGCCAGTGTGATGTTATTTGGAAGTGAGTTCTTTGAAATGTGATGAGTTCGTGAGACTAGAGCCCTCATCAAGGGATTGGTGACTTATAGGGAGAGACAAGAGAACTTTCTTTCTTTCTCTGCTGCCCTCTCAGCTTTGTCAAAATACAAGGGGAAGATGGCTGTTTGCAAACCAGAAACTATGGCCTCAACAAACACGAGATCTGCTGGCACCTTAATCTTGGACTTCCCAGCTCTGGAACTATGAGAAATCAATGCTTATTGTTTAAGCCACCGAATCTTTTGGTAACTTATTATAGCAGTCCAAACTGAGTGAGATAGTACTCTTGACCACTTTTTGGTCAAGAACCTTACAAAAGTGTTGGTGATGATGTGGAGAAAAGGTAGTATTGTAAATTAGTACCGTATGAAGTTTCTCAAAAAACTAATAATAGAATTACAATATGATCCAGCAACCCTAAACTGAATATATGCCCAGGGGAATTGCAATCAGTATGCCAAGGAAGTGTCTGCATTCTCATGTTTACTGCAGCACTATTCAATATAGTCAACATATGAAAACAACCTAAGTATCCATCAATATGTAGATTTTTAAAAATGTGCTATATATACATAATGCAATACAATTCAGCTTTAGAAAAACAGAACATATTGTCATTTGTGACAACATGGATGAACCTAGAAGACATAGGTAAAGTGAGATAAGCCAGAGACAGAGACAAATATCATATGATCTCATTTACATCTGGAATCTAAAGAAGTCAAACTCATGGAAGTATTGAGTAGAATGGTGGTTACCAGGGGCTGGAGTGTGGGGTTGGATGGTAAAAGGGGAAATATTGGTCAGTGGGTGCAGTGATACAGTAAGATTGGAGGAATAAGTTCTGGTGTTCTATTGCATGGCATGGTGACTATAGTTAATGATAGTGGATTGTACATTCAAAATAGGGATTTTAAATATCATCATTACAAAGAGCTCATAAATATTTGAAGAGATGGATATACTATACTACTTACCTGATTTGGTCATTCTGCAATGTATACATATTTCAAAACATCACATTGTACCCCATAATATATAAAATTATTATTTGACAACTAAACATAAAATTATACTAAAAGGGGCCGGGCACAGTGGCTTACGCCTGTAATCCCAGCACTTTGGGAGGCCGAGGCGGGTGGATCACCTCAGATCAGGAGTTCAAGACCAGCCTGGCCAACGTGGCCAAACCCTGTCTCCGCTAAAAACACACACACACACAAAATATATTAGCTGGGCGTGGTGGCGGGAGCCTGTAGTCCCAGCTACTTGAGAGGCTGAGGCAGGAAAATAACTTGAACCCGGGAGGCAGGGATTGCAGTGAGCCAAGATTGTGAGCCACCGCACTCCAGCCTGGGTGACAGAGTGAGACTCTGTCTCAATAAATAAATAAATAAATAAATAAATAAATAAATAAATAAATAAATAAATAAAATTATACCAAAAAAAAAAAAGTCAGACTTAAATTTTCTCTAATCTATTGGTTTCTTCTTTACTGATAATCTGTTTTCCCTTAAGTTCTTCATATGTGAACATCTGTTTTTTGTTTTTTGTTTTGAGACAGAGTCTCATTCTGTCACCCAGGCTGGAGTGCAGTGGCGTGATCTCGGCTTACTGCAACCTTTATCGCCCTGGTTCAAGCAATTCCCCTGCCTAAGCCTCCCAAGTAGATGGGACTACAGGCACACGCCACCACACCCAGCTAATTTTTTTGTATTTTTAGTAGAGACAGGGTTTCACCATGTTGGCCAACTGGTCTCTAACTCCTGACCTCAGGCAATCTGCCTGCCTCGGCCTCCCAAAGTGCTGGGATTACAGGCGTAAGCCACCACACCCGGCCATAAGTGAACATCTTACACAGTATGAAGCATTATGACATTACTGTTTTAAAGATGCAGGTAAATCTGACTGTTGCCTTCTTGTTGACTTTTAAGTGTTATGCCTCAAATAGAAAACTATGCACAATCATATAAAATACCATATTTTCTCCATGCACAGGCAGGCTGAATGATAGAGAATGAAACTTCAATTTAATGAGCATGCTGTTTTAGACTCTTGGAGAAGTTGACATTTCATTGAAAAATAAATTTAATTTAATTTAATTTATTACAATTTTTAAAACCCTCAGGATTATGCAATCCTAAGACATAACATTGTAGTGAAAGTTTTTATTTTGTTTTATACAAAATTTCCAAGCATTTGAAATCTATTTATTAAAACAAATAACTAAAATCATGGTAAGTGTGGTAAGATGTAACAGTACTAAACAAATGTAAAAATACATAGTACCTTTTTAATTTAAGCAGAGCTTTAGTAAACACGATTTTTAATTTTGTACATTGAAAAGACAGCCATGTTGCTTATTTTTTCTTCTGAAGTTTTAAAAACAACTCTTCTTTTCCAACAGCAAATAGCCACATCTTCTATTTTTGGGAAAAAACGTTTATTATTCCATTTTTTTTGATGTACTCTTTCATGTCAGGAGTTGTATTTTTGGCATTTCACAGCCTGTAAATCAAAATCCTTAAGGGAATACTGCCATCCCAGCCTAGGGAAGTGATGTGGAGTGCCCTGAAGTTCACTGAAGGGGTATATTCTCCTAAGCTCTGCATTTGCAGTTTGCTGTGTCATCAATCTTGTTCAGCTGAATAGCACGACAATTTGTCTGGTCAACACTACATAAAGGATAGCAAAAGGTTATTGTTAGGTTATGAAGTTTTTCTGACAAGTACAATACGCGAAGGTTTATAAAAGTGTAAAACAAACCTTAAACTCAAGAATTGCTTTGTAAAGGAGTCTTTTACCTCTGTTTTAGAGAGAAATTTTGAAATCTCATCTTCTCAGGGATGCAGTTTGAAACAGCAGATGCATGCTTTTCTCTTTCATAAAGTCCTGTAACCCAATTTTCTTGGAGTAGGGGTTACAAGAGAGATGAATGTCAACATCAGTTTCAAGGGCACAAGAAGATGGTCCCAATTTTCTTAGTGGTAAAGACAACACAATTCAACCAACTGGAATTTGTTGTATTTGGCACATCTTGCTAACCAGAGGAATTGATTTTTACAATGATGCATAAGTCACTTTTTGCTGATAAATGGAACCATGTTGAAAAACTGGCAATCCATATATTTATTAGTTTCAAAAATCTCTTTATATTGTTCATAAAATAAAGTGACAATTATGAAATAAATTTATATCAAAAGGTTGATAAAGCCTTAGTACTTTTATCCTACATTTTAATCTATAAATATTTCTAAAATTCTCCTAAAATATTTACCTTTTTCAGAAGGTAGAACAAACAGAAATGCGAACTTGTCAGGTGTGTAAAAATATGTTGGGATATCAAATACTCATGCCCGTAGTTGAGAAAACCCAACATATGTACAATGTTTTTATAAATTTACTATCTTTAATCACAATATTTAGTTATTCTTGCTTTCACAATATGGTCTGGCTTTTTTTGGGGGGAATCTATTCAAAGACATTCATTTATTTTAATGCCTACTGATGTCTTTTATTTTAAAAGACATGATTAAAAGAATAACCAAGCTTGCCATTTCATTACAAGGTTTACATTGATTTTTGTATTACATTTTATTGCCATCTCAATTCATGAAGATAAAAACAAATAGACAAAGACAATCTAATGTAGTTACTTTTTGTATTCAAGGTCAATCATCTGAAAAATCTAAATATTCCACCCCCACCCCAAACACACCCAAAATGAGACTCCTTTAACACAAATTCTGATGCACAAGTTAAAATGTACATATTATATAACACTATATACCTGATATGTGTTATTAGCAATATGTAATAAATGTACATTGTATAATACATATAAAACAACATGGAAAAATAAATTATGTTCATGTTTTGAGCTTTTAATAAGACTAAAGTTTTAGATATTTTTATTTATTTTTATAGATTTAAGGGGTACAAGTGAAGTTACATAGATATATTGCCCAGTGGTCAAGTCTGGGCTTTTATTTTAACTGTCACACAGATAGTATCCATTTTACTCAATAGCTAATTTGGCATACCTCATCCTGCTCCTGAATTCCCTAGATTGTTTTTTAATTCCACATAAAGAATAGAAGAAGAAAGAAGTTTCAGATTTTTTTTGAAATACTCAATTATTTTTATCTGTGAACATGGCATGTTTATAAGGTCAAAATTTTACTATAAAATGAAAAGTAGTTTTTCCCACTGTAATCACAACCTAAATTATCATCAACACAGGGGAATTTTGCATTAGAAAATGCACAGACCTTGTATGCAGAAACAGGACTGAGCTGTATTTTTACTGTCCCACGTTGAATCTCATACAAACACTTAGCCTTCTCCTCGCATGAAAAATAAATTTTGAAAACTATGTTCTAGTGTTCTTTTACTTTTTAATTTTCTTTTTTGATGTAAAATGCTTAGGTCCTATCTCATGGCCATATTCTGTCAACACAGAGCTGAACAACTCTTCAGGGTTTTTTGTTTGTTTGTTTTGAGGCAGAGTCTCGCTCTATCAGCAGGCTGGAGTGCAGTGGCGCAATCTCGGCTCACTGCAAGTTTCATCTCCTCAGTCTGAGCGATTATCCTGTCTTAGCCTCCCAAGTAGCTGGGGCTACAGGCACACAGCATAATGCCTAGCTTATTTTTGTATTTTTAGTAGAGACAGGGTTTCACCATGTTGGCCAGGATGGACTCGATCTCCTGACCTCGTGATCCACCCGCCTCAGACTACCAGAGTGCTGGGATTACAGGTGTGATCCACTGCGTCCAGCCAACTCTTCAGGGTTTAAGATTACTTCCATTCAGTGATGTCCAAGGACCCAAAGAGTTATTGGGAAATCTGTTACATATAAGTCTTCTTGGTTTGACCCACATACATCCGAAGTCACAATCCAGATGGGCCTAAAGAGGTGCAAAGTCAGTGGTTATGCACTCTCTGCGGATGTTACACATGATTTATTTTTCTTCAGTGTATTTTCCATCTAATTTCTCATCGCAGAGAAACTGAATCTGCATAGGTTTCAGATACTGAATCTATCATAGACAATAATATAGGTATTTAATTCTTTTATCCCAAGTTAAACGACTAATACAGTTAATATATATTAAACTAATACATTTTCTAAGGGATTTACATGGATAATAAGTATGGCTTTGCCATTTTAATGCCCAAAGAACTCTAGCCTTCAGAATACTTGACTGTAGAAATTGTACATAAAATCTATAGGAAATTAACAACCTTAATGATGCAAAAAAAAAACCCCAAACTACTGTATTAAAAGTACTTAAGTATTCTTATGTGGTGGTGAGATTCTGATTATAAGGTCATTCATATTTCTACTTCATTTTGAAAACACGCATGTAATGATCATGTACTATCCAAAGAGAAATGAAAGGATTTGCATGTTCATTGGTACTTACTCTGCAGGTCTCTCTGGTCATTGAAAATCTATTTTAAAGGCAGATATATTTTTGATCTGTTAATTTGGAATGTTACTTCCTTCCTTGACTTTACAAGGGTATTTAGATATTTTATTTAGCTATTTTATACCAGAAGTCCAAAACAGTAATTTGCAAATCTATACACATTATTTTCAAGTAGTCAATAGTGAGCTAAATCAGTTTAAAAACTATATTGTGTATAAGTGCCATCCCGAACTGTTAAACAATAAAAAATGAAAGCACTCAAAATTAAATGCAAGAGACAAGGCATATGATAATCATACACACAGAAGAACTTAGATATTACGGTAACAGGCATTCAAAATGAATGAGTCATATTTCCAGCAGTATATCTGTCTATATGTGTATAATTGCCACTATTATTATCATTATTATACTTTATCCACTACTGAAAAAGAGAGCCTAATAAACTTATAGCCTGTTATCATAAGCTGTCTTAATACAAATTGCTACAATTTAAAAAATGCTCTAGTATTTGTGGAAAGGTTTATGTGTAAGACGATTTCTGATTACGTAAAGAAAAATTCAGCCCAACATCAATGGTCATTTCAAAAACTAGGACCTTCAAAAGGATTTTCAAACTAAGATAAATTAATTGGTTTTACAGGAGGTAATAGCTCTGCAATATAAATGGTAGGATTTCCCAGACATCCACCAAATCTCAGAAATTCCATAGGCATATCAATAATCCTGAAAGTATTGAAATAACTGAGTTTATCAATACTATTATTTCTTTCTCACAGTATTTTCCTTTTTAGTCTTCTTTTTAAAATTTTCTTATTTTCCTTGTTGCCCTTCATTTTTTTCTTCCTTTTAATCTGTTTGCAATAAATACTGTGTATTAGAAGGATATTTACTGAGACACAATGCCAGTAGTACTGTCTCAAATATAAGTAGCTTATGCTTTGATGTACCGGCCTCTCTCTATTCTGGATATACCTCTCCAGAATATAAAATATATGAAACATATCGCAATCTTATGTTTTGTCAAGGAATATTAAGTAAACAATCCCATTACTAAGCACAATTTCACTGGCCCAGTACCAACATAACCAAATTTCCCTTATTCAACAGAAAAAAATTCTGGTTCAAAATGCAGTGAAACATTCTACTGGACTTGAATGCACTCAAGGGGCACTATCTGCAAAATAAAATTCATTTGAGAACTTTGTTGGTAGGCATAGTAAGGTAAGGTACTGCAGCTCCACCCACTAACCCCCACAATGGAAAAAGAAAAGAGCTATGAAACAAAAGAGAGAGAGAGGGAGAATTACTTTCAGAGAAAAAAATAAGAAATAACAGATCAGATCACAAATTAGGTTTTGCAATTAGCAAAATTTGAAAATGATACTCTCATCTTAGTTTCCTCAAGTTTTAGATGACTGTGAGTGTAAATTTGATGTGGGGATAGATTTTTAAAGAACTGTTCTGAAGTTGACAACTACTGATTCTAAAGTTTTTTTTACGTACATGTTTTCTAATAGTCTCAATAATGAGAAAAACACTAAGAAATATGTTTAAGAGCTAATGACCCTATTTCTGTTATCCTCATATTAACAAAACGTAAACATCATTTCCTGATTCATCATCTGTAAAACAAGCAACTAAATGATCTCTAATGTGTTTTCAACCATAACAATATACGTATATATGAAAATACATTCAATCCTTTCTCCAATTTTTCATGGGAATATGTATTTCTGTAAAAATACTAAGTAAAATTAATTTTAATAATCATAATTTGTCAAAGTTCCAGTTTACCATAGGAAATGATACCATTTGCTATTCTAAAAATATTTTGAATATTTTTAGAATATTCTAAAAATATTCTAAAAATTATCTGGAGTGACAGATATTTCTTTCAAAGCTGCTGTGAACTGTTCATTGCACGTGCACTCCACCTTTAGGATAGAACTTGCAGGGGATATTTCTTTTTGGTTAAATATGATTGATTTGTTTTAAAATATCACTTCTCCAGATTTATAGCATCACCTCCCCTCTTCTGAACGTTTCTCAGACCTCTGTGTTCTTGTGAAGTCCATTTCAGTTGTTACTACAACGAAAACACAGTCACAAGGAGTATCTCAAAAGTGTGAATGTTTAATCTTCAATCTCATTAAAAGTTTCATGCAGTTACCTCTCATGGTACCCTCAATGGAAATGAATTTATCAAGAAACTTTAATCCCAGATACATGGTAGAGTGGAATAATCCTCTTTTAATTGGGCAAAAGAAACACAAGAAGAGAAATTCTTGGAGTGGATCATTTAATGTGGCAGAGAAGGTTTCCTTTTCCTGCAAGATGGTTCCTGATATTTACATCTCAACTCAATTTTTACCTATTGCATAGTTTTCCTTGAGAATCCTTTTGCTGCTAATTCCTCCAATTCATAATGGGATCTAAGATGGAATATAGTACTTGTTGAGGCAAAAGAATGATGGAGAAACAGTTGTGAGAATTTTAACCTGGTATTTTCCAAATTAGGTATACTGTGTTAGTTTTGTTAAAAATCCCAATGTTAGTAATAACGAGATATATATTAGGTGGTAATTTATTTTGTAAGAAAACTCTCACCAAAGGTGCAGGTCTCCAAGTTACACAATGGCTTCTCTTTAGCTTACAATAAAGGAAAATTCATCTAAACTCTAAGAGAGGGTAGAAATGTAGATCTGAGCTGTTTAGAAGTGTGTTTTACAAGATAGCACTTGGTATGTCAAAAGGTTACTGTTTAGAAGGGAAACATATTTCAAAGAAATTTATGGCACAGGTATGCAATTTACAAAATCAGTTTACAATGCTTGAATTTTCCAAATTGTTCACGAATATTACAAGAATAAAGTAGGATATTTTATTGTTTTATAGTTTAACTATTGTTTAATAACTATCAATAGCTCAAATTTTTAACTTAATAATATTAATAAACAATGGTATGTTATATTTTATCATAATTCATAGATTTGTAATAATTAAATAAAAATCTCAATTTAATCATGTAGCTGTCTCTTCAGAATTAAAGAATTCTGAAGTATAAGTAAATAACTCCAGTAGCCTGTGTACATTTCTTTGTGGTTGTACCAACATGCACTAAATGACGTGAAGACTAGAAAATGGGAAGGGCAGATGTAATCACTTTTGGAAGTTATTTCCAAATTATAAGAATTGAGTAATAAATTTTGTTTGAGTGCCCTGTGTTTAGCTTGTGTCATTTTAACATATCTCTTTTCCTTGTTTGGGGGGAGTTTAGCGCTCTCAACCACCCTAAAGAAGGATATAGCATCACATTTCTTGGAAATTAAATCTTTAGCTAAGTCTTGACGGGATCTTCAGCATTGTTTCAGTGGCAACTGAGAAAAAAAATACACTGATGCACAAAACATAAAGATATTTTCCAAATCTTAAATGCCAGTGTATCTGTAGCTTCTCATTGTTTCTTAAAGGGCAAATTTTATCTGCTATATTAGATGAGTTAGGTGAGTGATTTGCACCTTAATTTCAAATCTCAGGTTCATTTTGGATATGTTTACATAGCCTCAAGAAATTATTACACCTTTATCTTCTAGAAGAATCAGGCTGAATACATTCATTAAATTTTTTCACCTCAGATTTTAGGAAAATGGTAGGAAATATTTCTAAAATAGCATTGCATTAGCCAATGAGTGGTGTTTTTATTAGAAATTAGCATTAACTGCTAGCCCAATAACTGAAGAATCACTTTCTGTTGAGTCATAATTGTTATTTGTTTCTATATGTTCTAGTTATACCTCTTCTACAATATTAAATTTTAAATTTTAGAGAAGTTTATCTGGGAGTAAATGAAAGTACAATGTTAAGGTAGTTTATAGCTTATTGTTTAATGTTTACATTTGTTCTCTGCAAATTATTCATTCTGCTGAATTGTTTGCATCTCTTGATGGAACAAGGACTCAGGCACCCATCTGCAAAACCTTGGTGCAATCCTTTACTTCTCCCTCTCCTTCACATCAAATAATTTGGCAATAGCACCCTGTTAATTGTTTGCCCATTTCTTCGGCACTCATTCTTTCAATTTATTTTCCCTAATACCACTCTGGTTAAGAATCACATTCAATCTCCATCTGCAGTTACCAGTTGGAGACAAACATACCCCTAAAAATAGAGAGTATGTGTATACCCCAAATCATTTAATAACACAAACATTACCCTGAACCAAAAGCAGACAATAATCTTACCAAAAAAAACCCTTTATTAGCACAAATGTAAAAATTTAACCAATTTTAGAACCAACCAAGACACCTTCCAATAGGTAAACAAATAAATAAACAGTGATACAGCTATACAATGGAATATTATTCAGTGCTAAAAAGAAATAAATTATCAAGCCATAAAAAGACATAAAGGAATCACAAATGAATATTACCAAGTGAAATAAGCCAATCTGTGTTTCAACTATATAGCTTTTGGGAAAAGGCAAAACTATGGATACAGTAAAAACATCAGTAGTTGCCACTAGTTGGGGAACAAACAGTGGGAAAGGATAAACAGGTAGAGCACAGAAAATTTCTAGGGCAGTGAAAAGACTTTGCATGATACGACAATGGCCAGTACACATCACTGCATCTCTGCCCACACCCATAGACTGTACAACACTGAGAATGAACCCTAAACTATGGACTTTGGGTGATAATTATAGGTGTCGTGATCATTTCGGTGTCAATATAGGATTATCAGTTATAACAATTGTACCACTGCTGAGGGACATTAATAATGGGAGAGGCTATGTATATGTAAGGGAAGAGGTATATGGGCAATCTCTGTACCTTTCTCTGAATTTTGCCGTGAACCTAAAACTGCTCTAAAAAATAAAATCTTTTAAAAATTCTAAAAATGGCTGGGCGCAGTGGCTCACGCCTGTAATCCCAGCACTTTTGGAGGCTGAGGTGGGCAGATCATGAGGTCAATAGATAAAGACCATCCTGGCCAACATGGTGAAACCCCGTCTCTACTAAAAATACAAAAAGTAGCTGGGCGTGGTGGCAGGTGCCTGTAGTCCCAGCTACTCGGGAGGCTGAGGCAGGAGACTCGCTTGAACCCGGGAGGTGGAGGTTGCAGTGAGCTGAGATGGTGCTATCGCACTCCAGCCTGGGCAACAGAGTGAGACTCCATCTCAAAAAAAAAAGAAAAAAAGAGGGCAATGCAGTAGAGAGTGACTAGAAAAAGCAAAATACTTTGCATAAACTGACCAAGAAGCCTTTCTGAGAATGTGACACATAGCCTCAGGCTTGAGAAGAAGCTACTTATGGCAAAAAGCCTCAAAAATGGCAGCCCAGATAGAAAGCATAGCAAGTACCAAGGTCTTGTGTTGGGAGCAAGTGGGGGCATATTTATATAAATTTCTATTTATATAAATATAAGGATTCTCATTCCTTGTTTTTGAATGACAACCAACATAAAAATGAACCCTAGCATCAGGCAGGTTTTAAAACACTGCTGAACAATAATGTGACTGGAAAAAGAAGGGAAAACTCCTTTTTTTTCCCCCCATTCACTAGCTCATAAGCTTCTGTTTAATGTTAGTGTTGAGGTGAATTAGAAGGGCAAAAAAATTTCAGCATGACGTCCTGAGACTGAATTAATTAGGGTGGTAAAATGATTTTAGTAAATTTGTTTTTATTTTCTCATTATCATGTTTATGACCAAGTTACTAATCCAATCAATAAACTAATACTTCTAATGATTATTTGAATAACAAATATAATCCATATGTGGCCTGGATATTCTAATTGTTTTAATGATGTGCTCTATCCAAAAATACCTGAATTTTGATTGGGAGATAATTTGGTTATCAACAACTGGGTAAGCAAGTCACAGATATTTCCCCAACTCTATTTTATTTTGATATTAAATATTTAAAATATTTTGGTATTCTTTATTATCCTTATTTTAATTGTTAAATATAAACATATTGAAAACTTACATAAAGTTATAAAACTTGTAGAGATAACAACCAAGTATCATTTCTCAGAAAATAGTGCTATTACCATTATTTCAGATTTCCTTTCTTTTGAAGAAAAGATAATTATAGACAAAGCCAAACCCTACTCCCATATACCCTATGTTCACCAGTTTCCTGGCCATTTTCCTCAGGAGACACAATTATCCTAAAGTTGCATTTAGCATTTTGAGGATGTTTTTATATTTTTAGCACATATTTTGAACCCAAAACCAATGATGTAGTATTGTTTCTGTTCTTTATTTCATTGTCTTTACCTTTTCCTGTATAGTCTTCAGTCTTTCCACTTGTAATATCTGCGTGACATTGTACATGACCCATCATGTACGATTAAACTTTTATACGAAGTTTTCTGTAAAGAACAATGCCTCAAAGAGCCACGTTCTTTAGAGATGAGAGCATTGCTTTAATTTCATGGCAGCTTTTCTAATTTAGCTTATTTTATTCAATAAATGTTCCAAGTGAATTGAAGGAAGAACTTAGTGTAGAGTCCACTTTGAAAGTGTGTATTGGGACAGGGGTTTATAAATTGTAATAAAAGGTAGATGAGATAAACAAAAGGAAAGGGACAAGGCTGCTATGTTATTAGGGTCACAATATAGCCCTAGAAATAAACTCATCGTTTATTTTCTTAAGTTTCAAACCCTGGCACGAAACTAGAATAAACTATAACAACAGAAAAGAATAGAAAAAAAATTCTTGCCAAAATAATGTCTAACATCTGCATTTAATTTCTTCTTTCCTTAGGAATGAACTACCTAATATATACAGAGACCTATATAATGGTGAAATATGGGAATGTTCATCATTAGTGAGCAGTGCTTCTTTAATTTACAGTTGGTTTAAAAATTAATTAGTCCATAATCACTGGAAGACTTTCATTTAATTAAAATCAACTAATGGCCTGGTAGCTTTGCTACAGTACACTGTGAGTCTGAATTCGTAATTAGTTTGAGATTGGAAACAAGTAGATAGTATTAATACATTAGCAACTTTATTTGGGTGAGAGCTAGCAGTGATTATCTGAGTCATACAATAAAGGCCACAATAGGTATGTTTCTAATGTATTATGACATATGGATAGTGTTAGAGGATTGTTTTTGGTGGTGAGATGTTTCCTTCTATTTCTGTGGCATCTTTTTAATAATGCCTCAAAACACAACACATGAGCGCATACAGCAAAAGACCAAATAATCAGAGGAAGTCTAAAATAAACTGAAAGCATCTAGTATGAATTCAGATATTTAGTTAGATATAGCATTGCTTCTTTTTTCTTATTGAACTAAAAAACTGGTCTAAAATACTACAGTCTGCTCTCAGAATCCACAGTGGTTTGCTTCCAGGATCCTGTAGAGATACCAATATATTCAACGCTCAAGTCACTGATATAAAATGGCAAAGTATTTGCATATAAACCACATACATCCTTCCCTACATGTTAAATAATCTCTGGCTTATTGGTGATACCTAATACAATGTAAATACTAGGTAAATATTTATTATAGTGATTTTTTATTTGTATTATTTTTTACTGTTTTTTTTTTCCAAAATATATTTATCAGTGGTTGGTTGAATCTTTGGATGAGGAATCCATGGATATGGAGGGCTGGCTGTATTTACATGTTACTAGAGGAGATTCTCAATATAAATTTAGCCCATTTTCTAAGGGCCGATGTTGGTATAACCCACTGTAAAAAAATAAATTTATTTGGATAGTGTCAGAATTTTTAATAGTATTCCATATTTGACTATTAATATTGTCATAATTTCTTGCCCCAGTCAGAAAACTTTTGCTGAACATTTTCAATATTATCCTTTTTCTCACTTGCCAGGCTTAAGTCTATATACCTACTTTTTCTTATTGTTGCTTTTAAAGAAAAAATGTATGAAAAATTTATTATTATATTTGTTCACTGGACATGCTGTGGAAAAGAAAACAAAATTGGATACTTTAAACTTACATTTCATCAAAGAATGCTTTCTCATATTCTCCGGAGACTTTGAATTTTACCAACCACCTTAATGGTAGTCCTTTGAAAGTAACCTTCTCTAGGTAGATATGATTACTTTGAGTTTGTGTCAAGTCATATTCCCAAAAAAGAAGTTGACATGCTAAGCTATGAGTGACAATACAACCTTGAATAAAGTAATAAATGCACTTAAATTTGCATCCCAAATATGTTTTATTGAGATTATTAGGTAATTCTAAAGTGTAGCGTTTTTCTGGTATCAAGATCAGTAGGTCTCAAATGACACTGCATCAGAATCACTGGGGATGGTGGGAGAGAGTGGAAGCAGGGATAGTGGAGCTCTACATTTTCAAAGTTTTCTTCGTGTGTTTCAGATACAGGGTCACCAGAGAAATTTATAATGATGCATGACTCAAGCAAAATTAGAGTTGATGTTCCAGCTTGGCTTTTCTGAAGTTATTCTCTGTTGATGTAGTTTTTGTTACTTGATCTATCATAGTCTTATTTGCAGTATGAGTTTTTCATCAGTAATCATCATACTTTTTACATTTTTTATTAAAAATACATATCTCTAATTTGAAAATGTCATCAATAAAAATAGTCCCATCTTAAAGTTGCCTTTCATGAATCTTTTGTAGTTATTTAGATATATTTAGCAAAATATAAACTTATGTTAAACACTGTGAGGATTGTCTTTATGATATTAAATAGGCTCTTTTTAAAGATTCAGGAAATACAGATGGTCCCCAACCTATGATGGTTGGATTTAGGATTTTTTGACTTTATGACAGTGCAAAAGGGAAACACATTAAGTAAAAATTGTTCTTTGATACCTATACAAATATTTTATTTTTCACCTTCAGTGCAGCATTTAATAAATTACATGAAATAGTCATCACTTTATTATAAAATAGGCTTTGTGTTTGATGATTTTGCCCAAACGTAGGCAAATATAAGTGTTCTGGGCATTTTTACAGTAAGTTAGAGTAAGCTACTATGTTCTGTAGGTTAGGTGTATTAAACGCATTTTCAACTTAGATGCTTTCAACTTAAAATGGGTTTATTGGGGAATAACTTCATTATAAGTTGAAGTGAAGCCGTGTTATAATGTTTAATGAATTTCTAATATCCTTCGCCTTTTTATTTAATAAAATTATAAGTGTCTAAACTACTGTATTCTCACGAAATTATGGGAAATCTACTTTTATATTACATAATTAAATTATTTAGAATATTAGTCTTGATATTGCTTTTACCATTTTAAGCCAAATCAATTATATCTAATTAACATAAAACCTTTACATGAAAGACCTCACAAATGACATTCCCCCAAATAAGATTTTATAAGATACGTCACTTCCTCATTTTTTGATGAACAAAGATTCTCACGAGAGCCATTTTTTTTAAACTTAACTTAGAATAAGTAGAAAAAAATGGAAAAATTAATTCAAGAATTTAAAAAATATATCAGTAAGTTTCCCTAACACTCTGATGAAAGCTGGGCAGTCATAAACCTGCAAGAAGAGAGAAAGCATCGTAGGGGTAGCTGGGACAATAAACTGTTATTTTAACAGTTTAGGAAAGTTAATCACAAAGACCAAAAAATACAGAACTGGTGCATGAGAAACTTACTCCCAGTGATAAAGTTAATGTATATCAAACTTACTTATATAAACATATAAGAATAATATTTCTATTATATGTCGTCCTGTACTTTGTAGAGAATTTCATATCTTGCAAACATATTTTCAAGGGCATTATCTCAATTGTTTCACACAGCAGCCCAATGCAGTAAGCTGAGCATGTTCAGTGTCTTCACTGAAGACACTGTTCTGTTTAATACTGTTCTGTTTAACTTTCAATAGAAGTTCTGTTGAAAACCGAGAATCGGCATTTAATTGGTAAGGTCACATATCTATAAACCTTCTGTGAAGCAAAAGAAGCAAGACCTTCAGCTAAGCACCATGTCACCTATAGGTATCTGAAAATTCCAACAACAAAACTTATAATTTAAAAAAAACTCAGTCAAATACATTATCTGTAAACACACAAATAAAATCATACAGCAATTTTAAAATGAGATAAAATGTATTTCTAATCATAATAAAAGAAATTGGGGTTGTTGAAACACATCATTCCACAAAGAAGCTAACACTTGGCTTCCAAAACAGCCCCTGATTAAGAGCAAGAAACAAGAACCAAGATAAATCGCAGTGACGAGCCATTTTATTTGCCAATTTTTCTTGATAAAGTCAATTCATCTTTTGCTCTTCAGTTTGTCTGTGTATAAAACAGGGAAAATGTCATCAGGCTTTTATGTTGCATCCTAAATCAAATAGCTAACTTTCAACCATGGTGTTTTCCATTTACAGAGCCCAGAGATTATTTGTCACTGCCATTTGATGTGCAGTGTGTTTGCTAAGACTTTAGAGAAAATTTTAACTGATAGCAGATTGTTTTTGTTTTCATAATAACACATTAAAGATACTCTTAAATTGTAAATATATTATTCTATTAATAGATAATTGTTCTGGAGTATAAAATATAACAAATTATAATACAACATAAGGAACAACACAAATAAATCATATGCATTCTTAAAACATGCTTTTAGTTCATTGTGAATATTTATTGATCTTATATATCTGTGTGCTGAACACTAAACTTACTGTTAAGTAGCAGTTGTTTCCCCGAGCACAATCGTGTCAAATTGTGAAGACAGACGAGTGTCCAGACAACATTTATTCAGTGCTTGTTTGGGGCTAGCTCCATGCTAGTTGTGGCAGATACAGTGAAAAGTATAAGGTTGGTACATTTATATCTAAAGATATTTAGGAATAGAATGTCTAGCTCTTGTTGAAAAAGGAACATTTAGTGTCTTGTTTAGTGTATGGCCTCAAGACAGTGCCTGGTACTCAGATTAACCAATATGATTTAAATGTTTGAAAGGCATCTTTGAATGGTCAAAGGGACTTTTCAGCTAAGGGGGATATTAAACAACTGATTACAATTTCTGAAGGTTGATTGCTTACTAGCAAAATGTGATGTTTGTCAATACCCAATGTGACTCAAGCAAATTTTTTTTCTACTGTGTGGACCAGGGTGCAATGTTGATTCTTTGGGATTGCTATGATACAAGATAATGGTAAATAAATGGGGATGCACATAATTAATGCATACCCAGTGAAGACCTACAATTTCCCAAAACTGTTAATTCTTGAAATGCAGAGTTTATAAGATTCATAAAATCATTTATAATAAATTTATTTAATTTAATAAATTAAAAAGTATAGTACAGTGGCTTATAGTTTTATTTTTATTAGTGTTAAGGTACTGGGAATAATACTTTTCTGTGGTAATTATATGGATATTTTA
The DNA here is from genome assembly GCF_029281585.2 of Gorilla gorilla gorilla. NCBI lineage: Eukaryota > Metazoa > Chordata > Mammalia > Primates > Hominidae > Gorilla > Gorilla gorilla. The sequence continues at coordinate 91,816,760 of NC_073243.2, forward strand.
TAAAATACTTCTCCATGAAATTTATAAGCTGATTCAATTATATCCTAGTGAAAAAATTCATAAATAAAAAAATCACAAGAAACTAATAATTGTTGAAAAATGGGCCAAAACATTTGATAGTCAAAAAGTATTTGATCAAAGGCATAATTATTTTTATTTCTATAAGAAGCATATTGGTGTACCCCAGCCTGGGTGACAGAGCAAGACTCTGTCTCAAAAAAAAAAAAAAAAAGAAAGAAAAAAGAAGCATATTGGACCAAATGCAATGTACATTACATTACATAAATATAAATTTAGAATGAGGTTTAAATGAAGAATAATTTACAACAATAAATTGAGAACATTTATTGCTTGTGCATTTCCTTCTGGAATGTTCTTAGCTATTCTGTTATAGCTTGAAAAGGACTGACCTAAGCATTCAGTCCTAAATTTAATTTATTTAAAATAATTTTTGATGTGTAGATGTGTCTAACATTTCCTTTTGTATTCTAATTGTTTAAGATAATAGAAGAGCGGTGCGAAACTTCTTTCTCTCTTTTGACAGTTGTTCCCAAGTCAGTAAAGGCTCATTTGGTTAATCTAGAAAAAAATCAGTGCCATCTCCATTAGCTTATAAGACAGTTCAGTAGAGAAATGTTCTCATGTTGGTTATTATGCATAATAAAATACCTAGATGAAGCAATATGTTAGCATCATCTATGAAGATGAATACTGTACTATTGCTTTGAGTATTTTCTAAGGCAGCACTCAGGATGCTGCTGTATTTGTTTTGGGTAGCAATTAAAGAGAACTGATTCCATCCAGCACTTTGGGAGGTCGAGGTGGGTGGATCACTTGAGGTCAGATGTTCAAGACCATCCGGGCCAACATGGTCAAACCCCATGTCTGCTAAAAATACAAGTAGCCCAGGCATGGTGGCACATGCCTATAGTCCCAGTTACTCAGAAGTCTGAGGCAGGAGAATCATTGAACCTGGGAGACAGAGGTAGCAGTGAGCCAAGATTCTGCCACTGTACTCCAGCCTGAGTAACACAGCAAGACTGTCTTAATAATAATAATAATTATTATTATTATTATTCTGGGCTTAAAGGTTAGTTTACTTTTTTCAAGTTGTATGATTTTAGGGTATTTACTGAGCCCCTCCAGGCCTGTTTTTCAAATGTGTAATATGGAAAATAACAATACCTTCACCATTGTGTCATTGTGAGGATTAAATCAGTGAATCAGTGAACATTCAGTAATGCACTTAGGACAGTGTGTGACATACAATGAGCGCCATGGAAGTGTTGATAATTGTCGTTGATTCCTGACCACTTCAAGGGCTAAGTCAGGACATGATCTCTAAGATGCTTTTCTGGAGTTCATATTAAACTAAAAGGAAAGAATAAATGGGACATTCACTTTCAAAGGTAGACTTTGTTTAACAGCCAGATGATTACTTATTAAAGCAATGCTATGGTTAATTTTTCACTTTGTAAGATGGATGTCGATAAGTCATTCCACTATTTTAACTGAATGCTAATATTTTTACCTATAGTCTTATTATTTGGCTTTAAATACAACCTTATATATATATTCTTTTTAACAATTTTAGTAATATAGGCAAATAATCCCACTATTGCCACTAATAAAGTGTGCTAATATTTGGCAAACATTTACTCAAATATTTTACTGCATGTACATCAAACAAGTTCATTTAAGAAAGGCTACCTTTAAATCTAATTATTTATACATCTAAAATTAAAATAAATGAGCAGTCACAGCCACGACGTGTATATGGAAGGTAGAATTGTTACTTTAATGCTTAATTTGGTCAATGTGTATTCAGTAAATATTCTGTAATTTTAAGTTGAAAGGAATTATACTTTGTGGATTTTAATAAAATTAATTATATTCATTTCTAATTGTGTTTATATGTATTTATTTTCATTATTATTTCTAAATAATTTTTGTGGAGTTCTTAATATTTTTATGAAATTTACTAGTTTTTTATCTAAGGATTCATTATAGGACTACTTTTATCCTACCTGAGAAATGGTATTGTGGGAGATATATAGGTAAATCTTTTCTAAAATTTTCAGAAGTATTTCTCTTTCACAGAGTGTATAAAACTTAATGAGAAACAAAATAATAAATTCAAACTGATCATATATAGTATATTTCTCAGAATTATTCGCGTGTATAAAATAGCCAAATAATTGCTTTCCTAAGTATTGAATCTCTGACAAATAGAAATTAGCTTTCTATTTTGAAGCATCTTTTTTTTTTTCTTGCATCATGTTATCAGGACAAAATATCCTTTAGGAAAAATATCATTTGTGTCAATCATATAAAAAGCAGGTTTTCTAGAAAATTGTTGTTTTCTTTCAGAGCCATTTATTATATATTTTTAAATAGTATGATGAATAATATTTCGGTTGCCTTCACTTATATAGAATTGGGCACAGGTAGTTGAATGTAATTCTCTGTTTGATGCAAGTTTAAGTAGAATACTGTATTTTTATTTGCATTAAAAAGGACAATTTAATTTCAAATATAACATTATAATATTTTTTAAACTATTGCCTTCTAAATTATGTACGCTTGCCTACACGGGGCTCACATTTTTATCATGCATATTCATAATATTTTTCAATTTCAAAGTTAGTGTGAAAAATGTTATAGCACAAACAAGTAGATTTGTGTAACTAAACAATTATTATTTAAAGATACCAATCTTATCTTTATTTATATTCTTTTTTTTTCTTTTTTTGAGACAGAATCTTGCTTTGTCACCCAGGCTGGAGTGCAGTGGCGCAATCTTGGCTCACTGCAACCTCTGCCTCCTGGCTTCAAGCTATTCTCCTTCCTCAGCCTCCTGAGTAGCTGGTATACACACATGCCCTACCATGCTGGGCTGATTTTTGCATTTTTAGTAGAGACGGGGTTTCATCATGTTGGCTAGGCTGGTCCCGAACTCCTGACCTCAGGTGATCTGCCCACCTCGGCCTCCCAAAGTGCTGGGATTACAGGCATGAGTCACCACGCTCCGCCTATATTCTTTTAAATGTGATTTTCTGGTTCATGATATGAGTTCTAATAAGTTTTTTTATTATACTTTAACTTGTGAGATACATGTGCAGAATGTGCACATTTGTTACACAAGTATACACGTGCCATGGTGGTTTGCTACACCCATCAATCCACCATCTACTTTAGGTATTTCTCCTAATGCTATCCCTCCCCTAGCCCCCCAGCCCCCGACAAGCCCCAGTGTGTGATGTTCCCCTCCCTGTGTCCATGTGTTCTCATTGCTCAACTCCCACTTATGAATGAGAACGTGTGGTGTTTGGTTTTCTGTTCCTATGTTAGTTTACTGAAAATGATGGTTTCCAGCTACATCCATGTCCCTGCAAAGGACATAAACTCATTCTTTTTTATAGCTGCACAGTAATCCATGGTGTATATGTGTCACATTCTCTTTATCCAGTCTAATGGATATCCAGTCACTGATGGGCATTTTGGTTGGTTCCAAGTCTTTGCTATTGTGAACAGTGCTGCAATAAACATACATGTGCATGTATCTTTATAGTAGAATGATTTATAATCTTTTGTGTATATGCCCAGTAATAAGATTACGGGTTCAAATGGTATTTCTGATTCTAGATCGTTGAGGAATTGCCACACTGTCAAACCAATGAGAACAAAGACACAATGTAACAGAATCTCTGAGACAACTAAAGCAGTGTTTAGAGGGAAATTTATAGCACTAAATGCCCACAGGAGAAAGCAGGAAAGATCTAAAATCGATACCCTAACATCACAATTAAAAGAACTAGAGAGGCAAAGGCAAACAAATTCAAAGGATAGCACAAGACAAGAAATAACAGATCAGAGCAGAACTGAAGGAGGCAGAGACATGCAAAACCCTTCAAAAAATCCATGAATCCAGGAGCTGGTTTTTTAAAAAGATTAACAAAATAGACACACCGCTAGCCAGACTAATAAAGAGGAAAAGAGAGAAGAATCAAATAGACACAATAAAAATGATAAAGGGGATATCACCACCAATCCCACAGAAATAAAAACTACCATCAGAGAATACTATAAACACTTCTACCCAAATAAACTGGAAAATCTAGAAGAAATGGATAAATTCCTGGACACATACACCCTCCCAAGACTAAATCAGGAAGAAGTCAAATTCCTGAATAGACCAATAACAATCCCTGAATAGACCAATAACAAGTTCTGAAATTGAGGCAGTAATTAATAGCTTACCAACCAAAAAAAGCCTAGGACCAGACGGATTCACAGCCGAATTCTACCGGAATCCTGATAATTTACTAGTTCCAACTGGGCCAGCTTAATAGTAATTAGAACTGCAACTGTCATTTAGGGTATATTAGTTGATGATATTGTAAACTGGAGTTTGCCATGTTATATTTTTCAGTTATACAAATAAGGTTCGTACTCTTATAAAAGCTAATGAGACAAACAAATTCACATCACAATTATTTACTTCTCTAAGATTTACTTTCCATTGCCTTGTAATCTATTCTTCACAGGGGTATTTTGATTTAATTTTTTGAGGTATGTTTGATTTGATACTATGATTCTTTGGCTAGGCTCGGAAACTTGAGTATAGTACTGTAGAATGATGTTACAGTAAGGGCAAAATATTTTAATCTCTACCTTCAATAGATGCAGCCTGAAGTTCAAAATTATATCAAGTAAGGCTCAATAATAACGTTCCCTGAGAAGGAAATTAAGTTTTTCCCTTCATTATGAGTCCCTTACCTGTATCCAAAAAGTAAGGACTTTTTTTTTCATTGTGGTCCAAATAAATTAACAATGCTATTTAATCATTTTGAAATTCATCATTTATTGAATAGTAAAGTCGGGTATAATAGCTGTAAAGAAGTTCCTATTTCATTTAAGGTATGTCTTAAAAATAATAACTGTGTGAACACTACTATGATGACTTGTATATTTGTTTCTTCCTTTTTTTGTGCTTAAAGATAGTTCTAATACAATTCTAGAGTACTACTCGATGTCTACATTCATTTAGGAAAGAAAGATAAATCTCTGACATTTGACTAATAACTAAGGCAACTGTGTTATAAAAATTGACCAAGAGAAATTAGCGCCTAGGTCAATAGCTTTTTGATGAATTAAGGTAAGGTTTTGTTAAAAGATCATCTTTATTCTCTCAATAAAGTGGGCCAGAGGTGGAAATTGTATATATCCTAATGACAGCTTTCTTTTTTGATAATGGTGAAAGGGTCTTTAACAATTAAAGGTAATGCATAATTTAAAAAGTAATATTGCTTAAGAATCTTAAAAGTTATTGCACACACATTTTAAGTAAATGTGGTTTCAGCACACCACATTCTCAGCATACACATCAAGTAGTCTTTATTTATTAAAGAAAGCTAATAAAAGAATATTCTTTACCCAGAATTGCTGAAACAAATTAGAAAAAAAAGTGGTTAAGTTCCATCACCTTACAAGAGTAGAGTAGAAACTGCAGTTGACTTCTTTGCTGCTTTGCTTAGACCTAAGATGTCACCCTTAAATAAATGACAGCCATATTATGAAAAAGTAGTTCAGTGTGATAAATGCAATTTTAAAACTGTGATGAAGCAGAGAAGCTAAATTTCGTGATAGCTATCTTTCTTCAGGGTTTTGTAACCCCAGTGCATGGAACAGTGTCAAGCATGTATTGAACAATCTAAATATATCTTTAATTAATAATGAGTGAATAAATTATTAAGTTAATAAAGAGGATGTATATTTATCATATGAATTAATAATTTCAGTGCAACAAAATCTGTCTAAATTGTATAACAAAATGTTTACATAGATTATTCACGATGGAAAATTCAAAATTCATACAGAAAAAAAGAGATTCAGGATATGAATATTTTCAAAGGTCAAAACTGACAGTTACTTCTTTTTTTGAATTCCTGGGATTTTTATATGGCTCTGATTGTCATGATAGGGATTAATGAATGATGTATTCATAGTTATGATTTCATTGGCATGCTGAACAAATATTTATGTTGTGTTTATTGCCTGATTGACACAATTCTAAACACTGGGAATAGAGCTATTAACAAGACAAATTGTGCCTTTGTATTTATGAGATTGACTTTTTAATATTTACTTAGGGATGACATCTTAGATTTGTACAAATAAACAAAAAGTTAATTGTAGGTTCTTTTATAGATTCTTCAAGAATATAGAACTCAGCCGGGCGTGGTGGCTCACACCTGTAATCTCAGCACTTTGGGAGGCCGAGACGGGCTGATCACCAGGTCAGGAGATCGAGACCATCCTGGCTAACACAGTGAAAACCCGTCTCCACTAAAAATACAAAAGAAATTAGCTGGGCGTGGTGGTGGGCGCCGGTAGTCCCAGCTACTCGGGAGACTGAGGCAGGAGAATGGCGTGAACCCGGGAGGCGGAGCTTGCAGTGAGCCGAGATCGCACCACTGCACTCCAGCCTGGGCGACAGTGAGACTTCGTCTCAAAAATAATAATAATAATATAGAACTCAACTGCTCTATAGCTTTATAGTTTGTCTCAGCAACTGTGTGTAGAAAATATTATTTTCTCAGCTTCCATCAAATGAGGACAAAGATCATTTGGTATAACTTCTTAGAATTAATATCACATTTACATAGACAAAATGAACGGGAACCAATCCCTTTCCCTGCAAAAAAAAACACAAAAGAAAGAAAATAAAGAAAAATAATAAAAAATAAAGTGAGAATATATAGAGGACAAAAAAGATTTAAAAAAAACAAAACACAAAACAAACAAACAAAAAAAAAACAGCTTGTCCATTCCTGGTTGTGAAAGTGCACTTTTTTTTTTTTGAAAATGTGGAACATACAGAAACCAAAAGGACTTGGCTGCGCGTGGTGGCTCACGCCTGTAATCCCAGCACTATGGGAGGCCAAGGCGGGTGGATCACCTGAAGTCAATAGTTCAAGACCAGCCTGACATTATGGTGAAATCCTGTCTCTACTAAAAATACAAAAATTAGCAAGGCATAGTGGTGGGCACCTGTAGTTCCAGCTACTAGGGTGGTTGAGACAGGAGAATTGCTTGAACCTAGGAGGCAGAGGTTATAGTGAGCCAAGATGGTGCCACTGCACTCCAGCCTGGGTAACAGAGTGAGACTCAAGTCTCACAAAAAAAAAAAAAAAAAAAAAAAAGAAACCAAAAAGACCCTAAAGTTAGACATAAATTGTGGATGCAAGCCCTATATAATACTGGCAAAAAGCCAACTCTTTCTCCACAGACAGCAGTAGCTATTGCTCATAATGATCTTAGAACCAGATGCTTATACATGCCTGTTATTAATGTAAAGGACCTTCTGCTTCAAGGCAGGTGATAACAATGAAAATGTAAATGTTGACTTCAATACTTCCAAATTTCTTCAAAAAAATCCTCTATGCTAACTCAATAAGGGATGATTACACATAGTTCTCTAAGTTTACTTTATCCATTACTTTCAGTATAGGAACTACATCTCTGAAACAACAGTAGCTAAAAATAAAGCAGAGTTTCCTGAAAGCCAGTTGTTGGGTTAGTTTGTTTCCTTACTTTATAAATGCACACTTAGCCTGACTGTCTGAGCATGAGTGCAGAATACAAATACTTAGAGCAACTAAAATATATCATATGCTTTCCTGCTGTGGAAAGTTTCCAAGCATCTTTTCAGAACTCATCTCACTTGCCTATTGGCAAAAAACATCCTTTCTAGACATACTTTCTACTTGGCTTACACTTAAAAGCTGACTCCACAATAAAAACTATCCAACTGAAAGAATAGGTGTTTCAGAATTGAGGCTTTGAGAATTTAGAACTTAGTTTGCACGGCTGCCAAACTTAAACATGAGAATATTTCACAAGCGAAGAATATTTTTGCTTGAATTTATCTGTCAATAGCCTTGAACTGATCCCAAAAGGGATTTTATATTTCCAATTGATAATACACCAGAAATAGATCTTACATAAGTCTAAAAAGATTATGCCCTCATATATTTTATAATAGTAATACATGTAAAATAAAATCATAACTTCATTAAGTTACAGGTAAAAAGAAAACAGAATAAGGAAAAAGAAAGACTACTTACTGTGTTGATTGTCTTTCACAGAAATATAGATGATGATGTTGCAATGGAGGATGTTTTCAAACAGAGGTGTTATTACACAGCCCCATTGCCAGAACTGCTATACCTATGGCTTCTTACAAGGGAGCCTGTCTTTTCTCATCCTCTAACCTCAGTCTTAGATAGTCACATTTGTATCATCTGACTGCTCCATCTGGCCACAGAAGACTGGATTGAGCTAAATACCAGACTCAAAGCAGTCAGTCCATAGAATGATTAATAACATTTGAAAAAGCCATACTTTTGTAGAATGGGGATACATTTTTCCAAAGGGTCTAGGTAACTAAAAAATTGAGAGACAATGTGGTCATAGTAAATGTTATACCTGAGAAGATCCACAGGATCAGAGGTAGGTTAGGAAGGACCTAACTTTGAGCAAGTCAAAGCTAAGAATATACCCGAAGTAGATGGCAAAGGTGGTATAATGCAGCAGAAACTATAAGGGAGATGATAGCTATAAAACAGACGCTAAAGACCTTCAATTGGTAGAATGAAGAGACTGTAAGCCACAACCTCTTAATGCTGAAATTTCTCACAAGAGAATGCAATTTCCTTGGACCTAAATAATGTTTAGGTTTCTGAGACCTGCTTAAACATGCTATTGATCATCATGGTTTCAGTACAAAGGAAAAGGAGGAAAAGGTATAAGATAGAAAAAAATACATTAAAAGATAATAATGGCACATGAATGTCATTCTGAGTTGACCACTTGAATCCTTTATCTAAGAAAATCCTTCTGACAAGTACTTTCATTCTTCCATTCAGCTCATGTTTTAAGCACTATCTAGTGGCACCCATTTATTAAACATATGCTATGTACCTTATATTTGGGGATGTAACATCCTGCCTTTATGGCACAGATTTTTAAAGAAAGATGTTGCGCAATAAATAATGAGTATATGAAATATACAAATTGTACCGTATATATTCTAATTACAATTCTCTAGAAAAACAGCCCCTAATATGAAAAATTACCTACAGAAGGTTTGTTGATATGTCCCATTGGGATCACTTCCTTGGGGTTGGGGATAGGAAGGGAGAAGTAGTATTGGGCAGAGAAAGGAGTTGAATTGCACCATAGTCTTAGCAAAGGGTTCCACAGGAACATTGTGGCTGGACTGTTTCTTGAGCATTGTCTCACCTTGAAGCTAGTACCTAAGCTTTTATTTTCTTCCCCTACCCATGTTGAGCAGAAGACTGGCATGGCTTGACTTACTTTAAAAGCATCACTTTTGTTGTGGTTTTGAGAATAAGGTGGGTGGAGAGGAGATGAAAGTGAAGAGTAGAAACCAAAATATTCATTTTGACAATCAGAGTTAAGGAGAGTTGATGTTGATATCCAGGTGAGAGATGGTGGTGATTTCAACTACATCTGTACCTTTGGATTTACAAGTGGTCATCTTCTGTGTATATTTTGAAGGAAGGACTGATAAGATTCATTTTAGTGTTTGTGAGAAATAAGAAAAGGGAAGTGATTAAAGGTTGCCTCCAAGATACTCAGTCTGATTTACTGGAAATATGTAGTTAGCATAAACTGAGATAGGGGAAAGCTGAGAGGGGGAGAGTATTTTGGAAGAGAGATTAGAATGGTGGTGGGAGAGATTATCATCTAGATGGCATTTTAATCACTAGACTGGATCGACTCACTAAGAAATAAAAAAGAGAGAGGAAACTTAAAAGGAACCTAAAGAGTGACCTTTGTGTGTGTGTGTGTGTGTGTGTGTCTATGTATGCTATATATACTACATATATCATATATATATATCTATACTATATGTATAGATGGACTGTATGATATATATTTGTGTATCATATATATGGACACATTTATATGTATAAGATAGATAGATATCTTATTTTAAAAGGGTTTCAGAAATTTTGTGTTAACAATGTAAAAATATCTAAGTGGGTCTTAAACCCTGATCTGACGGATCACATAAACTTTCATAAGCCTTTTTTCTTAGAGATTTACATGCTTTCTAAAATTCACTCTTTTTAAATGTTAAAAAAAAATAAACTGAGGAAAAAGAAAATTGTAGAGAGTTTATTTGAGGACAAACTGGCTTTGCCTGCTCAGGGATTCTTCAGGCCCAGGCTCCATTTCAGTGCACTTTAACAAGAGAAGGAGGAAACATCATATGTGATTGTTGAAGTATAAATTAGATACATGATTTTCCCCCAAGAGCAGTATCTTAGCTAGTGTGTATCTTTAAAACTGGTTATCTTCTTTATGACATTCTTTGGAGCAAATCAGACTTGTATCTCCTCATAGGTGATGGGAAACTTTTCTCTATTACTATTTTTTGTGAATTTTATACCTACCAAATAATACATTTAATAAGAGCTGTTACTGATATATTTTGATAGTGAGACATACTAATAAATTTATATACCAATCACCTCAATAGCTTTTTCTAGGATTTAGATATCAATAACACCTTCCCCTATTACCCCACTAATGGGTTTTGTAGAGGTTCTAGAACTAAAGAAACAATTATAGACTCAGTCCATGAATACAGGCACCCATGTTGCTATTGTTATTTATGTACCTTTTTTCTGATATAAATGAACTTCATTATATTTAGAACACTAAACAAAGACTATCGGTTGCACCCAAACCATTTTCTGCTAGTACCCATTACTGATAGTATGTCAACTGAAACCTCAATCTTCCCACCATTGAAACCTACCACCTTGGGCTCCCATTAAGTCTGACTAGCAAAGAGATACCATCATTTAGCTCCTGATGGAAAATTCATGTCTCATCCTGCACTACGGTCCTGACATACCATGTCACTAAGGGTCCAGGTAAAACTTTGAAGTCAGGCAGCCCCATCTCTACTTTCAATTCCTGTAGAACTTAGTCGCTATTCCAAATGTGAGACCATTTACAGTGTAATGCTCTCTCTGACTCAACCACTCAGAGATTTGGGCATGGACCATGGACAAGGTTCCTTCATAGTTTAATTCATCTTTACATGAGGAATTGTTATTACTGTGTGCATTATACAAAAATGTTACCCATTGTTAATGGCTTACCTAATGGAAAATCCATAAGTGAGAGAGGTATTTGTGCCCATGATGAAAGAGGGGGCCCAAATGCTAATATCTGGAATCTCTCATCTGTCCATGTACTTGTGCTTTCCCTTGTATTGGAGTGATGTTTCTCATCTTACACATCCCGTGTGACATATATCATGTTTACATTTTCTACTCTTGTGAAAAAGATATTACTCATACATTTTTATTACTCCTGAATCTATTTCTCCAATAAGAATTATTTTCAACTTATGTATATTTCCAGTTACCATATAAATATATCTGTATCTAGATATATCATAGACATCTTCAGCTTTAAATGATCATTCTCCATTTCTGCAAATCTATTCTTGGAATATCTTCTTTTGGTGACTAGCACAACTACCCACCCAGTTGTTTAAGTTGTAAATTGTGGTTCATTTTAGTTACAAACCTTCATGAATTATCTTTATTATTTAAATGTTAAAATATTTTGAAATAGTATAATGAACCCATGAAAATAGATAAGAGCTATGATTCTCATTTTTTCTTAGATACATTATTTTTATTTTATTTTAACATAGTAGAGTCATAACTCAGAAATTTATAATGGTCTTTATAAGTTGGGAAAATATAGTGGTAGAAATATTATAGAAGACTGTATCACAAAAACTGCTATCATCACAATTACATTGAAGAACATCCACATACATGTAGTTTGTTTAACATTATGTCAGAAAAGATAGTGAGAGCTCAATAAATGAATGTATGGATATTTCAGATTTAGAATTTTTAATGTATCACACAACTTTCCTTGTTCAAAAGCTAATTTATGCTTTAAGTTTCAAAATAGCATAGCAATTTTATTATTGTATGAGAAAAGGATTTTTATATCCTTCTAATGAATTATAAACACACTAGCCACGATTTTTAGTAAAATACGTTAATACATTTTGATCACAGATTTCTTTTTTGAACAACAAACAAGAGTGATAAAGCCAAAGTATCTTTTTATTACAATACTCCATTGCCTTTTTCTGACTCATGGTCTTAAAATTATATAGATCACTGTAAATTGCAAGAGAGTGATCTCTAGAGAGCAAAAGACAAATAATAGCTTTCCCCATGATACTTCTATCAAAAAAAGAAAAAGAAAGACTTGATTTCTGAAGGCTAAATGCCAGGCTGTGTCCTGACATTCATAGGTTAAAAATAGAACTTTCTTGGTTAGAATCAGTAATTATTTTGTGTTATTTGGGTTAATAATGGACTGTAATTATTCTACTTGACTGACATTTTACACATATTCTACTTGAACTGCCTATGGCTAAGCATTAACCTTCTTATTGACCTTAGGAAAGAAATATAATAATCTGATACAGTTTGCAATGTCTGTTATACATGGAAAAAATACTGTCTGTCAGAATTAGGCAATATTTTGGATTGTAACATTTTAGCTCATAAAAGTATATAAATGTGTGTTTAATGACTCATTGAAAGCATTAAATATACTAATTTACATTTCAAAAATAACTACAATGTGAGCTTAAACATTTGTAAACCATTGACTTCTAATCCTCTCCTAACACAGGATGATTGTAACTGTCCATTCAGAAATTCAGGGCATGTCTATAATTGGGAGAAACTGCCACTAATATTCTGCCTTCCTGCTTTGGAATCCATGCTCTTTGAGTTACAGTGGCATAAATGTCACATCTATTTGGCTACAGCATACCCAAATCAAAGAGAGAATAACTATTAGGCATTTTAAAAAACAAAATAACACATGAGAAGAAGACAAAATACAATAGAAACCTTTATTAGGAAATGCCCTTCAACCCTCAATTTGCCCAAAGGCAAAATTCTAATAATATGTGATCTATCCTGTGGGAGTCAGGAGGGTTACCCTCATATCTATAAGTATTAGATCACATACCACTTTTTTTATTAACCAACTTTATTCATTATTTATTGACTTTCTGCTTTGAAAGGTGAGAATGTGGCTCATACTTTCATTTTTCCTCTATTTCACATTTTTAATCATTGTCACTATATCTTGTGTTTTCTCAGTTAGAATTTCAACTTTAGTTAATATAATTAAGTTTGTTTTTCTTATTTCTAATGTTTTAACAGTATCTCTTCTTGGTCATCTTGTAGTTTTAGCATGTTACTCATTCTGGCTTCCTGTCCAGTTCTCTTCTTCATTCCATTTGGTAAGCTTTGAAGTCATAGCTTCCCTATTACAATGTCAATTTTGACAACATTTCTATCCTTTCTGGTTGCCATATTTAAGTTTTATGGATGGTTTATAAGGGTATACTTGAAATCCATTGAGATCCATTATTACGACTATTAAAATATTACCATGAAGCCAAAGAATATACATGTGCTCTTTTTAGGTCAACATGGAATGCATTATTTTTGTTGTCACTTCATTGTGTTACTGTTTTTTAAACTTCATCAGTTACTCTAAAACTTGCTATATTGTAGTGTTTCTTGTATTTACCTTTTTTTGTACGTTTTAATATCAGGGGTACATGTGCATGTTTGTTATATAGGTAAACTCATGTCATGGGGGTTTGTTGTATAGATTATTTTGTTACCCAAGCATTAAGTCTAGTACCTATTAGTTATTTTTCCTGATCCTCTCCCTCCTCCCACTCTCCACCTTCTGGTAGGCTCCAATGTCATGTATTTTTCTGTGTATGTGTTTTTTGTTGTTGTTGTTTTGTCTTGTTTTTTACTGTTCTTAGAGAATCCTATAAACTAGTGGTCATTAGCTGCCTGACTTCCTGAGTTCCAGTGCGCTCTTCTAGAATGTCCCTTTCTGTGGTATTTTGCAGCTGCCTTTTAGGTACATCTGTTATTTCTTTATATTTTATTAGCTGTTAGCCTCTTATACGCTACCATTTAGTAAATACATGTTAGTTCATGATTACCAGCTTATACTACAGCTACAATAAAACAATAAAGCAGATTTTCAGAAACACTTTGAGTGCTTCATACTTTGTCAGAAAATAAACTATTTGAATTATATTTTATTTAAACCAGTGTAAACGCATTCCTTGAAAAATGCAGATTTGCAGGAAATATTTTATATAGAAATCAATTATGATGTGAAATGTTGCCTTATTGATATCCATGTTGTATTTCCAAGAAGATGGTGAGATAGAAAGCTATATATGTGCAACTTTAATTTTAAAACCTACTAGATAAAAGTCTCCATTTATGTAGAAGGAGTTATTACATATTTTCTGATAATATGTCAGAAGATTTATTGAATGTCTATAGGCCAGACCAAGAATAGGGACTGGAAGTTTGTGACTCTGAATATCCATTATCAACTTACAACTTAGATATCCAGGGGGGATTCTGTAGAAAGAGAAGTCAACAGAAGTTCAGATCCTAGCTCTGTCATTTGATTACCGCCTGAAAGTTCTCACCAAGTTACTTGAAAAACTCTGAGATACTGATTTTGCATTGGAATAATGGGTATAACAACACCTTTGCTGCTGTCTTGTGTTGAAATCTCAATGTGATAAGACTTGTAAATGGTTTAATGAAAAGGTAGAGATGTAGTAGGAACTTAACATTTATAATGAATATTATTATTACATAAAGAGGGTAGTGTTTATCTTCTATTATCTTCCTAAATATTTTTTTCAAAAACTAGATGTATTAGGAAGCTGTACTGAGATTCATTTTATGATACACTAAATTAGTGTAAGCACATTGAGTGCATCAGGAAATAAAGCATTAATTCATTTGACCAGTTCCTTCTTCAGCACCTAATGTACTGAAAATATGGCACCATTGTAAATATTTAAAAGAATATAGATTTATATTATGTTGTTTTCTTATCACTTCTAATTATTTCAGCCTACTTTTAAGAAAAACAATTACAATTTACTAAAAACTTCAAATGAGAATTTATCAACAATAACTGAAAAACAGGAAAATTATGTGGAATTATTTTTCATAATAGTGAAAACTAAACTTTAAACCTTAAACTCTCTGACTGTTCATGATGCTGAAAAATGTTTCATAAATTATGCATTGAAGTCACTCAATACTGAAAGTGACCCTGAAACAAAGTCTCACTAAACATTCTTAGTTTTAGATAATTAGTGGCCTAACCTGCATTTGATGATTTCTGAAAGCTTAAAAAATAATATGGTGTGCAATTTGCTGAAAGAGTATCAAAGACTTAATAAAACTCTTAGGAAGCAGTTTAAATCCAATTAGAGGTATATGTGGAAACAGGACTTTTCACATCTGTAAGGTTGACAGTAAATATTTATTTTCTGGGTGATACTTGTTAATACTCTGCTTCCTAATGGCTTTTCTGTGTTGAATAGCAGATTCAAAATCAGTTTGAAGAGATTGCACTTTTCAAACTTAAACAATAGACTATCTGAAAGCAAACATTTGCTCACTTGAGTGTTATAGTTCTATTTTAAATAGAATTATGCATTTGGGTTAATAAGAATGCAAACCTTTGTTTCTGACATGTGTTGCACTTAACTGGACAATTTAAAAGCATAATATTTCTCTGCCTTTTTCAAAGATCCCCTAAGCATTTCTACTATAGTGTTTTCTGGTCTTTCATTTAATAATGAAAATAGTGCAAAGGTGTTTTAAAGTTCAAATGATTTCACATGTATTATCTATTAGCTATAATTTCCTATGTAAAACATATGTTTCTAGCATATTCTTTTCCCTTAAGGATTTATTGATGTTCACCATATAATTTTTACCACTAAATCTACCAGCTTGCATGCATTCATATATAAACCCTCTGCCATTGTTTTGTTTCAGTAGTTGAACCCAATTGTATCTAAGCCCAACCCCTGCCTCGTCTCTCCTGCTTTTTACCTTTGTTTATTATGTTGATTATTCTCATCAACATGTAAACATGCTGTCCTATTTACCATTTTATACTCTCTCGTTTCCAAACACTGCTCCATCAACTGCTCCATCTACTCTCTCGTGTTTCTTTCTTTTTTTTTTTTGTATTATACTTTAAGTTTTAGGGTACATGTGCACAATGTGCAGGTTAGTTACATATGTATACATGTGCCATGTTGGTGTGCTGCTCTTGCCTTACGGCAAAATTTCTTGAAAGAGATGTTTCTAATTGTTCTGTATACTTTCCCTTCTCCCAACCTTTTTTGAGTAAACACCAACAATGTTTTCTTTCCCCAAAATCTAATAAAACAGCTCTCAAAAAGCGCTGTGAAATCCAACATTCAGTCCTTCATTATTACTTTATTTCACATATTAAACATTTCATGTGTTGACTTCCTCATCTTTGATTATATATATATATATATATACACACACACACATATTCACACAGACATATAAAATTTATATTTTATATATTTTATATATAATATAAAATATTTACATACATATAGGTATGCATACATTTCTGCTTTTTTCTTGCTTGGCCCTGGTACAGTCTTCTCTCACCTCACTGGCTATAGCACCTTTATATAGTTTCTTCAAAATCCAGCTTTATAAATGGTTTTTCAAATACCTATTTCTGATCCAAACACCTCTTCTAACTACCGGCCCATATGCACCAAACATCTTAGATGTCTCCACTCACTGGTCAAAATTAATACTTATGAAACATTGCTTTTTTCTAGCCATGCCCAATGGACTTCTCCCCAACTGTTCCTCATCTCAGTAAATGAAAGAGATGGCAACTTCATTCTTCTGACTACTTAAGCCAGAATATGTGATATTATCATGAATTTCTGTACTTCTTTCATTCCTCATATTAATCTGTCAACAAATTCCACGGGCTCTATCTTCAAAATATTTCCAGAATCTAACCTTTTCTTACTATTGCCACAGCTATCATCCATGTTCAACTTACTATAATTTCTACCCTGGACTTTTGTAATAGCATCCTAAAGTCTCTACATTTTCTGCTATTTCTCTTTAGTCCTCTATAATCCACACAGTAGCCAGAGTGAACCTTTAAAAAATCTAAATCCAATCATACTCCTTCCTGTTGTCTTAGTTCATTTGGGTGCTATAACAAACTACCATAGGCTGGGCAGCTTGTAAATACAACGTTTATTTTTCCATTTCTGGAAGCTGGGAATTTCAAGATCAAGGCACCAACAGATTCGATGTCTGGTGAGGGCCTGCTTTCTGTCCTTGAATTTCTCTGAAGATATTAAGGATGTCTCTATGGCAGGGACACCAGATTCTTTGTTCTTTCCCAGGTGGTTGGTGCCTTTGTTTTTTACAAGTCTCTTTTCGAATGTCTTCTCAGGTGAGAGGATCTTAATGACACTATCCAAAACAATACCAATCCCAGCTAGTTAACTCTGCCACTCTCTATTTCCTTACCTATCCCTTATCTTCTCTATAAAATCTACAGTGTAACATATTTTTTCATATATATATATATATGGTACATAAATATGTTCAAGCTAGGAAATAAGCTTCTTTACCAATTACTTGCTAAAATAATTTAAAAGTTATTATGTTTGTAATTTTTTTCTAGAGAGAAATTAGAGAAATAATTATAGATCATGTAAAGGAAAAGTTTAGTAATTGGAAATTATTTTTAGTGTTGAGTTATTGAATATTCTTAGATTATCTTTCTATGATATTGTGCTTAAACATATCTCTAGGTTGGATTAGATAGGAAATAATTTAATATCCCTTCCAAAGTTGTGGTATTTACTAACAGGAGGTATCGATATTATTAGAACAGATAAATTAAGAAGTGCCTAATACGAAACAAATCAATCTTACAGATGAGCAGGACTACAATGAAGTTTAGACCCCAGATAACTTGCCATCATTCATGCTTTGTGTTTTCTATTTTTGCATGAACTTAGTTCCTTTTAAATATGTAATGACTACATCTTGAGAAAAGATATAATCCCTCGAACTAGTACACAAACTTATCATCGTCATCATTATACCATTTTAATTTCAGATTTATAGGATCATAAAGGCAAATTTTGATCTTCCCTGGGAATTGTTCACTGTTGCATTCTCATTTCTGCCCTTTGTGGTGAAACCTGTAAGTGGCACAAAGACAAACACTGTTGTGGCATAACTTGAAGAGCACTGAAACACTCAACAACCAAAAATGATTGCTCCATCAATAGCCAACAATTATGCCTTGAATTGTGAGAATACACATTATGATTCCATTGAGTTTCAAAAATAAATGTTTTATTAAGGCTATTCTTTAAATGTTTATAAAGTTGTATCAACTTAACATGAATTGACCAGCTTCTAAACAGGTCACAGACCGAACAGAGAACAAAAACATTATTGTAAGTATTATGGTACAAATGTTTACAGTAGAGAGAGGGTAATGCTGATAGAGAAAATCTGAATAATCTTTCTCTCTAGAATTTTGGGTAGCCACTAAACATTTTTTGTTTGAATGAATGAGATAGAATACAATTTTCAATGAGAGAGAGAGTGAGCAAATATTAAAACTTTATTTGCCTCACGTTTTTAGTAAAAAAATAAAGATGATGGCTGGAACATATTATAAAAATAGAGGGAAAATATTTTGAGTATAATAATCCACCAATATCCACACATGACCTTGGGAAGGCAAGGTAAAGAGGAAAGTGAAGGAAACCTGGAACATAGAGAGACAAAATGGAGTTTAGAAGCAGATGATATGGCTTAAAGTCTGGCTCTACGGTTTAACTGCTTACATAAATCTAGCTCAGTGATTTACATTTTCTAAAATATACAATTCAAAGTGTTCCTGATTCATCTATGAGGGCTCTCAAGGAAGTGGTAATATGACCTCTTCATCAGAATATGGTGCAAAGAAGATCTTTCGCATTGTTGGAAAGGGTTAACAAGTGGAATGCAATGCTTAAATGCTTTAATTTTTTGTAGGTTAAAATTGATTCTCAATTTTCACAAAATTAGCATAGTAGAACTGAATATATGTGTGAACATTGAATAATGATGCCAGTCACACTTAGAATGTTTATAGGAGATGAAAAATATACATAATTATTCATGTCTATTATAATTATTTACAGAGTACATCATAATAAAAAACCTTCTCCAACTAGCCTTATTTTATTCATATGGTTTTTATTCTCTACCAGTCCTCTTTTGAATTTCGAAAATGTCTAAGGACATGAATCATGTCTTCATTATCTGTGCATCCCCATTGTATCTGGGATATTAACTTGCACATTTAATAGGCACTTAATGTTTGCTCTGTTTTTTTTTAAACAGTTAAATAGAATCTTGATTTACAAAAATCACCACTGTAAAATACAAATTGTTGTGAAATGATTCAGCTAACTAGTATGTATTTACTAATATACTAATTAATGAATAGTGCCTATTATGTACAGGAAATGAGTCTGTATGTCACTCCCTTCACTTTCTAACTTACATTTATCCAAATTTGCCATCATTGAAGGAGCATATGTTTTTATGTTTGGGAAGTAAGGATAGAATAACTTTCGAGAATAAAGCAGGGGCTGACTTTCTGCTTGCAGTTATAATTCTTCTTTTTAGGATTTCCATAGAAACATTAAAGGGCATAGATATCAAAGCTAAACCATTCTGATTTAAAATATTTTTTACCAAACTGGATCAGAGGAAAAATATCAGCTGCCTTTCCATTTTATCTCTTCCTTTAGAACTATCCCACATGCATTCCAGTTTCCAAGTCACAGAATCCAAGATATTGCTATTTACAGACTTCAATTGCTTTATAGGCAAATGGACTTTTGAAAACTGGCCTGGCAACATGACTACCTATTATCATAGTGCCACTATGGAGACATTAACTTCCACATTCTATGTATCCATAACACCTTGTAATATTGTAAACAGAGGACCATGAAAGGTTGTATAGTTAGTGCCCTGCACAGAAGTGCTTTGTGGAGGGGGTGAGCAGTGATGGAAATCAAGCCCCCTTCTGGTCCACAAGTTCTATGGCCTGGTGTGGAGCCACAGCAGCAGGAGAAAGAATAGCTATTGTTTAATTCCTTAAAGTAGAGGCAAACCTTTAGTAATTTCCATAAAGGGAAAGAAAGGAGAGTTAAATTATAATGGTGGCACAAGGAATGGCAGTGAAGTTAGTGAGAAAGAAGAGAAAAGGAAAATTTTCGCTATCATGAGGAAGGGTGGATGCAGTCTGCGGTGGCTTTAAATCAATGGTTTCCAGCCAGGAGCTTTCATCACCCAGGGGACATTTGGCAATATCGGTAGACATTACTGATAGTCATGACATTACTGATTGACATTACTGCTACTGTCATCTAGTGGGTAATAGCCAGACATGCTGCTAAACATCCCCCAATACATAGGGCAACCCCCACATCAAAGAATTATCCAATCCAAAATGTCACCAGTGCTGAGGTTGAGAAATTTTACCTAAAACAAACACATAAAATGTTTTATTTTAATTAATTAATTAATTAATATTTTTGAGACGGAGTCTCGCTCTGTCGCCCAGGCTGGAGTGCAGTGGCGCAATCTCGGCTCACTGCAAGCTCCGCCTCCCGGGTTCACGCCATTCTCCTGCCTCAGCCTCCCGAGTAGCTGGGACTACAGGCGCCCACCACCACGCCCGGCTAATTTTTGTATTTTTAGTGGAGACGGTGTTTCACTGTATTAGCCAGGATGGTCTCGATCTCTTGATCTCATGATCCGCTGGCTTCGGCCTCCCAAAATGCTGGGATTACAGGTGTGAGCCACTGCACCCGGCCCATAAAATGTTTTAAAAGAGGACAAATTGGTGGAAATGAAGTTTGCTGAAAGGAGACTGACATCCAAATCAAATATTATTTAATGAATTATTTTTCCTGACAATTAAATTGTTTAATTAATGTAGTGATTGTTACATGCTATGAAATAAACTGCCAGCCAATTATGTTTTTATGTGAAAAAAAATGTCTCCTGGCTCCAAACTTACTCAGAAATGTATTTTATATGATTTGAAGTATGTCTTTTTCCAGGATTGTTGCACAATGAGATAGCTAAATCTTAGGAAAAAGTTTCCTTTGGCATTTTGATCTATTTATTATTTACATAGAATTGTTACTAGAAACTTCTGAAATTGAAAACAGAAAATTCAGAGAATGCTGTTCTGAGATTTTCAGTCTTGATTATGTAAACTCAACAAAATATGAAGGATTTGTGTAGTAAATATGCTTAATTATTTCAGTTTGATTCCAAGTTTTCTTTATCCTTATTAGGAGGCTACTCCTCATCTTGCATGATTAAGCAAAAAAGGTACTCTCAGCTGGCGGCAGCATCATTTGGCTTTAGAACATGTCAGTGTGAGAAAAGCTCGTGTGCCTTGAACTCTCGCTGACACAACTCACAGCTTCACTCATATGTAAATGCAGGTGTCCTGCCCATAAATGTGCAGTCTAGAGATTTCTAGGTATCTGCACTTGTATTTCCATAAAGCATATATTTTTCCTTTTTAAATAGTAAAGGCATATGGTATTCCACGCTTATAATTTTCAGTTCTAAATAATACAAATGATCTGTTACCAAGTGTGATATTGCTTGCTTAGTTAGATTCAACAGAATTATTATTCTGCTTCTTTTGCTCTGTAAAATGCTGTTTAATGTACTGGCATTGCAACTGCTGACTGATCAGAAAGAATATTACAGCATTCTGCTAGCTAGCAGTTAAGAAATATCTGCTGTTTAAAAGAAAATAATGAGTTTCTCAAAATTTTTAAAAGTGCGTTTTGAGAGTACAAAAGTACCGAGATCATCACTGGAAAATACCTAGCCATCACTGTCATTCTCTCATTTGATTATTTTCCCTGTGACATTATCAACATTGTTTTATCACATAAGCCAAGCAGCTTGCATATTTGTTTCCACTGGAGGAGAAGGAAACCACTTCCTGAAATGTTTATTCATTTCAAAAACTAAATTTTGTATTGCTGAATCATTTAATTGGAGGATATAAATGTGGTATGAGAAGTTAACAATCTGTGAGACACAACTAATAATATTTAAAAGGTGTCCTAAACTCTAGGTCTGATTTGTAAATCAAGTTCTCATTCTTAGATTTCACAAAAATGAAAAGACAGGCAAATATAATAGTAAGAACTAAGCTACACTGAATTTAAGATTTGTATGATGTCCCGATGCCATGATAGGGATAATTCAATGATAGAATATAGCATATTGGTGTTATGATTCTACTATACATGCAAGATATCATGAGAAACATCTTAAAGTTTATAAGCTTTCTACAGTAAAGAGGAAGGCCCGGATTCTAGAATCATGTTGCTAGAGTTCATACACCAGCTTCCTTCTTCAGTAGCTTGTGGTCATGGACACATTATTTAACTTCTCCATACCTCACTTTTTAAATTAAAACCAACAACATAATGTTACCGCTCTCGTAAATTAAATGAGGTGATCAGTATATAAAACTAGCTCATAGTGCTTTTCTCATGGCAAAGGCCAAATAAATACTTAAACAATCTGTGTGCAATGTGGAACAGTAATTCATAGAAAGGTAATCATGTTATTTCATAGTTTGAGGATCATTAGAGATCAATTGGCCCAGCCTCCCAATGGATACTGGTCTTTCTTCTTGTGGTTTCACAGGAGGGCAGAATAGCAGTTGTTTGAACTGGTCTCTGATAAGATATTTACTCCTCCAGGCATGAGGCAACATATTTCATGATGACTATTTACTGGGATCCCATTTAGATAACTCTAACATTTAGGAAATGTTCCCTTTGAATGAACAACAAGCAATACTCTCTAAATATTTTGCTCATTGAAGCTAGAAACAGAATCGCTCCCAGGATGCTTTTTATATATTGGAAGAACATATTCATGCCCATGCTGAAGCTTTTCTTTCTTTTAAAATTAAACATCTCTGGTTCCATCTTCATGACATATTTCAAAACGTTACACATCTTGCTTACTTTCTGATTTAAAGTCCTCTAAAAACTCAGTACACCTTACTGTGCACAGTATTTTAGTTGTTCACTTATAAACCCAATGGAAAAGCCTCTTTTCTCCTGCCTCTGAGGCTCTTCTTCCATGATTTCATTTCAACATCACTTCAGGTCTTGTTTACATTTTGATTTGCCATGTTTTTATTATTATTATTATTCTTTATGTTCTGGGATACATGTGCAGAATGTGCATGTTTGTTGCATAGGTATACATGTGCCATGGTAGTTTGCTGCATACATCAACCTGTCATCTACATAAGGTATTTATCTTAATGCTATCCCTCCCCTAGCCCCCCACCTCTGACAGGCCCTGGTGTGTGATGCTCCCCTCCCTATGTCAATGTGTCCTCATTGTTCAACTCCCACTTATAAGTGATAATATGTGGTGTTTGGTTCTCTGTTCCTGTGTTAGTTTGCTGAGAATGATGATTTTCAGCTTCATCCATGTCCCTGCAAAGGACATGAACTCATCCTTTTTTATGGTTGCATAGTATTCCATGGTGTATATGTGCCACATTTTTTTTTATCCAGTCTATCATTGGTAGGCATTTGGGTTGGTTCCAAGTCTTTGCTATTGTAAACAGTGCTGCAGTAAACACACATGTGCATGTGTCTTTATAGTAGAATGATTTATAATCCTTTAGGTATACACCCAGTAATGGGATTGCTGGGTCAAATGGTATTTCTGGTTCTAGATTGCCACATTGTCTTCCACGATGGTTGAACTAATTTACAATCCCACTAATAGTGTAAAAGCATTCCTATTTCTCCACATGGTCTCCAGCATTTGTTGTTTCCTGACTTTTTAATGATTGCCATTCTAACTAGCATGAGACAGTATTTCTTTGTGGATTTGATTTACATTTCTCTAATGACCAGTGATGATGTAGTTTTTTTCATATGTTTGTTGGCCTCATAAATGTCTTGTTTTGAAAAGTGTCTGTTCATATGCTTTGCCCACTTTTTGATGGATTTGTTTGTTTTTCTACCTTGTAAATTTGTTGAAGTTCCTTGTAGATTCTGAATATTAGCCCTTTGTCAGATGGATAGATTGCAAAAATTTTTTCCCATTCTGTAGGTTGCCTGCTCACTCTGATGATAGTTTCCTTTGCTGTGCAAAGGAAATGCATCAGTACCATGCTGTTTTGATTACTGTAGCCTTGTAGTATAGTTTGCAGTCAGGCAGTGTGATGCCTCCAGCTTTGTTCTTTTTGCTTAGGAATGTGTTGACTATATGGGCTCTTTTTTGGTTCCATATGAAATTTAAAGTAGTTTTTTTTCTAATTTTGTGAAGAAAGTCAATGGTAGCTTGATGGGGATAGCATTGTATCTACAAATTACTTTGGACAATATGGTTATTTTCATGATATTGATTCTTCCTATCCATGAACATGGAATGTTTTTCCATTTGTTTGTGTATTCTCCTATTTCCTTGAGCAGTGGTTTGTAGTTCTCCTTGAAGAGGTCTTTCACATCCCTTGTAAGTTGTATTCCTAGGTATTTTATTCTCTTTGTAGCAATTGCGAATGGGAGTTCACTCATTATTTGGCTCTCTGTTTGTCTGTTATTGGTGTAAAGGAATGCTTGTGATTTTTACACATTGATTTTGTACCCTGAGACTTTGATGAAGTTGCTTATCAGCTTAAGAAGATTTTGGGCTGAAACGATGGGGTTTTCTAAATATACAATCATCTCATCTGCAAACAGAGAAAATTTAACTTCCTGTTTTCCTATTTTAATACTGTTTATTTCTTTCTCTTTCCTGATTTCCCTGGCCAGATCTTCCAATACTTTGTTGAATAGGAGTGATGATAGAGGACATCCTTGTCTTGTGCTGGTTTTCACAGGCAATGTTTCCAGTTTTTGCCCATTAAGTGTGATATTGGCTGTGGGTTTGTCATAAATAGCTCTTATTATTTTGAGATACATTTCATCAATACCTAGTTTATTAAGAGTTTTTAGCAGAAAGGGGTGTTGAATTTTATTGAAGGCATAATCTGTATCTATTGAGATAATCATATGGTTTTTGTCATTGGGTTGTTTATGTGATGGATTACATTTGTTGATTTGCATATGTTGAACCAGCCTGCATCCCAGGGATGAAGTCGACTTGATCATGGTGGGTAAGCTTTCTGATGTGCTGCAGGATTTGGGTTGTCAGTATTTTATTGAGGATTTTTGCATTGATGCAGGGATATTGGCCTTAAATTTTCTTTATTTGTTGTGTCTCTGCCAGGTTTTGGTATCAGGATGATGCTACCCTCATAATATGAGTTAGGGAGGAGTCCCTCTTTTTCAGTTGTTTGGAATAGTTTCAGAAGGAATGGTACCAGCTCCTCTTCATACCTCTGGCAGAATTTGACTGTAAATCCATCTGGTCCTGGGCTTTTTTTGGTTTGTAGGCTATTCATTACTGCCTCAATTTCAGAACTTGTTATTGGCCTATTGAAGGATTTGACTACTTCCTCATTTAGTCTTGGGAGGGTTTATTTGTTCAGGAATTTATCCATTTCTTCTAGATTTTCTAGTTTATTTGTGTAGAGGTGTTTACAGTATTCTCTGATGGTAGTTTGTTTTTCTGTGGGGTAAGTGGTGATATCCCTTTTATCATTTTTTATTTTGTCTATTTGATTCTTCTCTCTTTTCTTCTTTATTAGTCTGGCTAGCAGTCTATTTTGTTAATCTTTTCAAAATACTAGCTCCTGGATTCATTGATTTTTTGAAGGGTATTTTGTGTCTCTGTCTCCTTCAGTTCTGCTCTGATCTTAGTTATTTCTTGTCTTTTGCTAGCTTTTGAATGTGTTTGCTCGTGCTTCTCTAGTTCTTTGCATTGTGATGCTGGGGTGTCAATTTTAGATCTTTCCCACTTTCTCCTGTTGGCATTTGGTGCTATAAATTTCCATCTAAACACTGCCTTAGCTGTGTCCCAGAGATTCTGGTATGTTGTGTCTTTGTTGTCATTGATTTCAAAGAACTTATTTATTCCTGCCTTAATTTCATTATTTACCCAGTAGTCATTCAGGAGCAGGCTGTTCAGTTTCCATATAGTGTGGTTTTAGTGAGTTTCTTAATCCTGAATTCTAATTTGATTGCACTGTGGTCTGAGGGACTGTTTGTTATGATTTCTGTTCTTTTGCATTTACTTAGGAGTGTTTTACTTCCAATTGTGTGGTCAATTTTAGAATAAGTGTGATGTGGTGCTGAGAAGAATGTATATTCTGTTGATTTGGGGTGGAGAGTTCTGTAGATGTCTATTAGGTCCACTTTGTCCAGAGCTGGCAAATACTGAGAGATTTTGTGACTACCAGCCCTGCCTTACAAGAGCTCCTTGAAGAAGCACTAAATATGGAAGGGAAATACCAGTATCAGCTACTGTAAAAACATACCAAATTGTAAAGAGCATCGACAGTATGAAGAAACCGCATCAACTAATGGGCAAAATAACCAGCTAGCATCGTAATGACAGGATCAAATTCACACATAACAATATTAACCTTAAATGTAAACGGGCTAAATGTTCCAATTAAAAGACACAGACTTGCAAATTGGATAAAGTGTCAAGACCCATCGGTGTGCTGTATTCAGGAGACCCATGTCACATGCAAAGACACACATAGGCTCAAAATAAAGGGATGGAGGAATATTTACCAAGCAAATGGAAAGCAAAAAAAAAGCAGGGGTTGCAGTCCTAATCTCTGATGAAACAGACTTTAGACCCACAAAGATCAAAAAAGACGACGGGCATTACATAATGGTAAAGGGATCAATGCAACAAGAAGAGCTAACTATCCTAAATATATATGCACCCAATACAGGAGCAGCCAGATTCAAAAAGCAAATTCTTATAGACCTACAAAGAGACTTAGACACTCACACAATAATAGTGGGAGACTTTAACACTCCACTGTCAATATTAGACAGATGAATGAGACAGAAAATTACAAAGATATTCAATACTTGTTATATGTTATTTTCTGGTTGTTTTCTGAGCCACCTACCACTATGGATCCCTATTAAGCTGAATGCCTAGTGAAATATTAAGCATAACGTTGCTTGTGTGCATTTTTGTGGACAACTACAAACAATGTGACATACCTTAGAGGTTCTAATCTAGTCATTTAAAAGCTTTGAACATGACAGCCCAAGGACAGAGCTTTGACTCCACTTTCCCTCCTCTTTTTTTCACTCCTTCTCCTTCTTTTTTCTTCTTTTTAAGCTATCATCTTTAAATTTATTTAGGATGTATTATCTGACATGCTAAGCAATTTACCTACATTGTCTATAAAATCCTCACAATCAATAGCTATGGTAGTAACAGTTTTCCATTGTGCACATGAAGATACTAATACAGAGAGAAGTCATCACCTCCTAGTTGCCGTCTGTTTGACGTGTAAGCTGTTAAAGTTCACCTGATGAACAGCTGTGGATCAGCACCCTTTGGATACACTTCCTGTAAATTGTCATGAATCTATTTTATTGTACTTTTTTAGTCCACATTTATCTTCTATATTCATAGTGATTTTATAAATAATTTTGTCAAATGCCTTAATGACTTTCTAATGTACTCTGGTGAGTATTGACTTATTATACAATAACTGTTCTTCATCCCTCAAACTTCAACACAAAATGACTAAAACCACAGCAACAACAACAACAACAACAAAAACAAAACGGAGAAAAATATATTCAGCTATCAAATTCAGTCCTGCTATAAAGTGAAACCAGAAACAAGAACAAAAACAACAAATAATAGTTATTAGCAGAAATTAGAAAGGGCACTACACAGACTTGAGTTTTGTGCCCAGCTCAATCACTCTCAGCAAGTTAATATTTCCGAGTATCATTTTCTCTTTTAAAAAAAGATGACTGATATGGTTTTGTTGTGTCCCTACCCAAATCTCATCTTGAATTGTAATCCACATGATCCCCATGTATCATGTCAAGGGATGGACCCAGTGGGAGGTGATTGGACCATGGGGATGGTTTCTCCCATGCTGTTCTCATGATAGTGAGGGAGTTCTTATGAGATCTGATGGTTTTATATAAATGGCACTTTCCCCTGGACTTTTCACTCTCTCACCTGCCACCATGTAAGATGTGACTGCTTCCCCTTCCACCATGATTGTAAGCCTCTTGAGGCCTCCCCAGCCATGCAGAAGTATGAGTTAATTAAACCTCTTTTCTTTCTAAATTACCCAATCTCAAGCAGTTCTTTATAGCAGTGTGAGAATAGAATAATGCAATCACTTTATGTGTTTTAGTATCAGAAACACTTCTTACAGTACAGTACCTGGTTCATCATTATTAAAATAAATAATTATAAATCCAGCATATAATAAATTGCATGGACAGGCCTGGAATATACCAATCAAAACAGGGATGATTTATGTAGTCATAAAAAAATCCCCAAATTTAATGGCTAATACTGCACTAGTTTATTCCTCACTAACACTATGTGTCTAATAATGTGTGTTGGCAGGAGTATTTCACTCATTATAATCGCTGGAGGACCCAGGATGACAGAGGCTCTTCCTCCATGCTCACCTAATTGCTGAGACAGAAAAAAAGAAAGCAGCTATGGCCAATCATATAATGGATTTTAAAGGTTTTATGTGAAAGCAACCAGTGCACTTACATTTATTGGTCATGCAAGTCAACCTTACATGCTTTAATATAAAGTTCCTGGAAGGAAGAGTACGTGAATAATTGTTGAATCGTATATTGGGCAGAGTTCTTTAGAGAAACAGAACCCACAGGATGTGTGTGTCTCTATTATCTATATCTAATCTTTATCTCTATCTATCTATCTATGGAAAGAGAGAAAGAGAGAGATCTATTGTAGGTAATTGGTTCACACAATTATGAAGGTTGAGTAGTCCAAACCCAGTAGAGCCCATGGCATAGTTTCAGTCAGAATCCAAGTCCTAAGAACCAGAAGAGCAAATAGTTTATGGTCCAGTTGGAGCCAAAGTTTAAAGGTAGAAGGCTGATGTTCTAGCTTGAAGAAACTCAGGCAGAGAAAATATTCAGACCTTCAATGGATTGAATGAGGCCAACCAATATTGGAAAAGGCAATCTGCTTTACACAGTCCACTGATTCAAATGTTAATCTCAGCCATAAATATTCTTACTGATGCACCTAGAAATAATGTTTAACCAAATATCTGGGCACACTGTGGCCCAGTCAAGTTAACACATAAAATTAGTCATTACAAACCACATCTCCAAAGCACTGTATGTTTGAAATTTAAGTGGGAATTTGCATAAAAACAAGCCAGGCTATATGGTAATTTTAAATAAACAGGGGGTGTGAAAAAGCATCACAGTGGAATTTTTAAAATTGCTTACATAAGAGTAACAGTCCCCTTTCACTTGGTAGATAGGAAAGTACTTGAAGGAAAAAGAATCCCTAGCCCTGATATTTTAGTCTCATGGTAGAAAAGCCAAAATTTCATCAATTTCTCATTTTCATGTACAGTCACAATTCTTTTCCCCCCACACGCACCATATTTCCATCCACATATGTGTCTAACGCACTTCAGAAATGATAGCATGCAGCTGCTTCCACTGCCATCTGTTTTATTGTAAGTCATTCTTTTCAATTTTATGTAATGTCTGAGAATTGTGTCATTCTTGTATGAGGTTTCTCTTCTTTTATATCGTGCCACTTCAGGATCAGATGCTTTTTAAAGAAATATACATCAAATTTATACTGTATTTATATTTTCACTGGAATAACATCTAATCAGCATTAAGAGCTTGAAATTAAACTGTAAATAACTGATGTTCATTTGTAAAATCAAAGACAGTCTACATAACTACCGTATTTTTATTGTACAGGCATTAGTAATATTAATGGACTAGATTAGTTTTTATATGTACTAAAAGTGCTTATGCATATTGTTTGCCAAAAGCATGACAGAATATAGAGAACCTGGTTGTAAATGGAAACAGATATATTTTTAAAATAGTCTGTTTCTGATTTGTTATTTGGTTCTAGTAGTCTTCAATAAGAGATTTGACTTTTCGAATTGGGAAGAAAAAATGATCACTACAGCCACATTAGGCAGAAACGATTACACAGTCTTATGTTTTTGAGTCACATTCATTCAGAAGGCAGAAATGTTGAGACTATGGATTTCAGCCAGGGTGTTTACTTCCTGGTGAGCCATTCATTTCATCTTGTGTGATACTTGCAAAACTGATTTCTACTAGTCTGAGCATTTTGGTACAGTTGAGCACAGCATCTGTGCTCTAGGCTGTCTGATAAGGGTCATACCTGTCCTTTAGAAGATAGCATTCTCTGATTTTTGTGGTCCACAGTAACAAGGACATTTGAGATGAAAAAGAGGTTGTAGGACTTACTTAGCTTAACGTCAGCATTTTGTAAAGGAGGAAGCATTTTTTTAAAAAAAGGAAGATACCAATCCTTGTCACTACCAGAAGCATTGTTAATCACTTACTCTTTCTGAACCTCTGACTAAGCATGCATTGCAGGTTAAAGGAAACCAGTTTAGAGCTGCAGAGAGGTCATAGGTTTGTTTTCCAAGGTCACATGCAAGGAAAATATTGGGAGATAATATATTTTGTGTTTCCTTTCCCCCCACAATATCTCAACATTTGTACTTTCCAAAAATGCAACTTAAAGTAATAGAGCTTAGCACTAATGCCTCAAAATTAAGAGTAACCCAAAAGTTAATTAAGTGAACCCTGAATCTTTCACAGATTTAGTACTACTAATGTTTTATGTGACCCTGGGCAAATTAATCTATTTTTTTACTCATCTGATGTTTTAAAAAGCTGTTTCAACAACAACAACTTCTTATTTTTTCAGAAAATGTTCTATTGAAATGAGAGAAACTACTCACCAATGAAAGGAACATCACCCACATATTTTATGTCAAACTAGATCGTCAAATTTAAGAGTGTACTGTGTGCTTGGCTTCTAACCACAGATAAATCGTATGTCACTAGAAACTGTATAACTATAAACGATACAGATTATTGAAGTGTCTACTACTAAGCCTGGCACATTCAGTTAAAAGTAATAAGGCAGCAAAATGATAAGATTCGAGATTCACAGAACAAAGTACAAATGCTGACTTGAAACCCTGTGATAACAAACTCTCCAAATCTTGATTTCATATATATTATTACTATTTCTACTCAGCTGGGATGATTTTTGCTTTTTAGAATGTTCTATTTTGTCTTTAAAGTTCAGTTTTATCTCTACTATCTCTGTAAAATATAACTTGTCCATTTTTGCTGAAAAATATCTTGCTCTTGTCAGATCTCGAATAGAAACTAAAGTCAGGGACAGTCACTGGTTTCTTCTTTCTTTTAAACTTTGTTTTATATATTATATATATATATATACATGCACATATACATACATATATAATACACATACACATGCATACATATATAATGAGTTTATATGTATACAAACTCATTTAGATTTATAAGATTTTATTAACTGCTACATACATACTGTCATTTTTTGAGGATAAAGAAGAAATAGCCTTCTAGAAAATAAGCTTTTTAAAAGGAGCTTATATTTTGAATTTAGAAACATGGCTTCTGCCGTGTGGATTGGTAGGTCAGTCTTGTCCCATCTTTCAATCTGGCTCTCAAAACCAGCTCCCCACACTCCCCAGATGTCACCGTTCATTGTTACAGATGTTGGACACTCTATTTGCTTTGCACTAGATGAGCCTTAATTGTCCAGCTTTCAGATAGAAGGTGAATTTTCTTCATCTCCCATTTGTTGTCTATAATAATATACTTCCACCACTCATCTTTAAGTGTCAATTGCTTCTGTGCAAGGACATTTGTGAATTGTGGAATTTGAAATATTTATTTTATGCCTTAAATAATTATTCTATTCTTAGTCTCTAAAAAATCTCAAATAAAGGTTGAAGATTCTCAGGAGTTGCTGCTCTAGATTTTTCTTGTTTTGTTTTGTTTTTTTCAAAAATACAAAATAGTGTATGCATGAGTATCTTGGATTCCCTCCACAGCCAGGGTCACTACCTGACTTCCCAATTAAAGAAATTAGAAAGAGGAGCACAGAGAGCAGCAGGGGTGAATCGAAGGTCTCACTTTATGAGGTGTAAGTGAGGTAGTTAGCCAACTCCCTAGTGCTCTCAGAAATTGCATGAGGTCACTGGAGAATTCTTAGCCTTTGTTACCTGCCACTTTAGATTTGCCAAGCTAGCATACCGAACATTATACTCGGGACTCTGTGGTGACACTGGCCACTTTTAAAATTCATTAATTCACAAAAATTTTAAACCACTAATTTTTCAAGTCTATCTTTTCTTCCCAGTATATGCTAAAGAATCCTGGGTTTTTATGGAAATTCATCATAATAATCCAACAGTAGCCACCTTTTTTCAGAGATAAAATTAAGTCCAACGTAAAGCAGAATGAATAAAGGTCAGAGCAGCTCACAGAACTCCAGAACTATTTTATCTATAACTTTCTGCTAAAAACACTGGCGCAGTTCATGCACAGGTAAAGATAATGATATAGCTGAGATTCCTCATGACTCTCTTGAGCTTCTGTAAATCTTAGAGAAATTAAATAAAATGTATATAGGTACCTGTATCCTCTGAATCAAGGAGGTGGGTAAGCCCAGTGTCAATTTTTTACATTTTCTATTTAAATAGTCAATTATTCCCACTGCAGCACAATTCCTCTGACAGAGCAAACATGGTTATATTAGTTCAGCCTCATCATTTCATAATATCTGCACAACCTTCTTATAATTCTGTGATTTTATATGTCTATGCAGGTATAGCTGGTCTTATAAAATCCACTTTCTTTCAGATAGTGTAGGACACTCTCCATGGCCTAACTCGTAATTCCTAATATTACACAACCTTCATTGGGATGTGAATAATTATCTTCAGCCCTTTTTTGGCCATTCACATCTGAGTATGTCTAAATTCTTTATGTCCTTAACTGATATGTTTTAAGTATATATTTGTACAACACAACTCAGCTTTTATTTTTCTCTTTTGTTTTCTGCTTTTTTAATCCAGCATCACTTCTCTCACAATGTATCATGGCCAATAATGGCATCTTATCTTTCATATATACAGAAAACTCTAGTTGTCTGTTGATCCTGGAACAAATATTTATTTGTACTAGAAAAACTACAATAATCAGATGTAAGATTTGTTGACCAATCAGATGTAGTCCATGAAATATCTTAGGATTATGCCACTGTCTGGACAGATACCTCATAACATTCTTGTCCATGTGTTTCTATGAACATAGCCTTAGGCTAAACACTATATATGGCAATTTGATTTTTTTTCTCTATAAATATGACACACACTGAGATGTCCTGTTCAGAGTCCTTTTGAAAAAGTGTGGTTAGCTGACAGCTTTTAGCTATTAACTACATAATCAGCCTCAAAGAGCTAAAGTCACACTCTTCTTGGGTGGCCCTCAGCCAATGACAGAGTAAAGTTGTATTACAAGGTCCTAGACATTTTTATGCAATAGGAGAGTTCTTTAATGACAAGCCTTTGGCTGGAAAATAATTTGACCCAAAGTTCAGGTAGCCTCCAGGAGCTGAGAGTGGCCCCCAGCCAACAGCCGTCATGGAAAACAATACCTCAATCCTACAACTACATGAAACTAAATTCTGACAGCCATCAGAATAAACTTGGGAATAGATATCATTCCAGAATATCGAGGTGAGAACTCAGAATAGCAAACACCTTAAGTTCAGCCTTGCAATAATTTGAGCAGAAAACTCAGTCTCTCCATTTGCTTCTTATATATAGGACTGTGTTGCTTTGCAGCCCTAAGTTTGTGGTAATGTGTTACACAGGAAAAGAAACTAATACAGTTACATTTTATCATGTTTTGGAATAATGCAATTAGTACAAGATATCCTTCTGAATTCTGCAAATAATAAGACTTTAAAATTCACTATTCTGTTTCACAGAAAAGCCAGTTTAAAAATTAGCCATTAATCATTTTCCAATAAATAATTTGCACAGGTAATCTCATAATCTTATGGAAACATCCTTGTTTTAAGTAAGCATTAAAGCAGAACTTGAATAATTTTGCTGTAAACCTTGCAAGTTGAATATCACTTAAATGAAAGACAAGACTTGCAAATACCAGAATTTTTCTGGGAGAACGGCCAAGCATTTTACATGTTCTAATGAGAATGTTACAAGGAAAAGAGATTTATCAGTAGAATTGTAAAAATGTATAGTCATCTAATTTATAATAAAATATAGTTATAATGTCTCTTACCCTGTTTCTATAAGGTAAGCTTTACTATAAGCATCTACCTGTTTCTGACCACGAAGAATCTCTTTGAACTTTGCAACAATCACCTCCCACAAACAGTACTGACATGCACTAATATACGCATACTAAGAAGTCCTTCTTTTCCCTGAGACAACCTACTCTATTAGGAACAATTCAGATGTTTAAATGTTGTGGATAAGAAGTTTGGAATTTCAATATATAATTTAGAAAGCATAATTAAGGGTAATGCGTGAATAATTGGCTGTCATACAAAAAAATGTCTGTTGCTTTGGATCCTTGGATCCAAAAGATTATTTTTTCAAATGATATAACAGGAAAATGGAAACTTTCCCACTTTATATTGACAAATGTATTCAAATAATAATCCTGAAATGGCCAAAAGGAGTCTTTGTTTAGCATGTGTAAGGAATTAAGATTCAGTCGCAGATACAGTAGTGCCCCCTTACCTACAATTTCACTTTCTGAGATTTCAGTTTTCTGCAGCCAAAAAAATATTAAATGACAAATTGCAGAAATAAGCAAATTGTAAGTTTTAAATTCTGTGATGTTCTGAGTAGCATGATGAAATCATGCTCTGTTCCACTCTATTCCACTCTGAATGTGAATCATCACTTTGGCCAGCTTATCCACGCTGTATTTGCTGCTTGCCCAATACAAAGTGATTGTATAAGAATCAGAGTTTAAGTGGCTTTAGGAACTATCTGAGGTTTCAGGCATCCATTGGGGGTCTTGGAATACATCCCCTGTGAATAAGGTCGAGGCTACCATATGGAAAACTTCTTTTTTCTTGCCTGAACCTTTATAATATCATTCAGATGCTCAAATGTAAATATTTCCAAACCTTTCAAGTTACTCAGGAAGTAGTAGATATATATCTCACTAAGGTAATAGTAAAACTGCCTTCTAAGTTACATACATGTGTGTTATATTACACAGATTAGAAAATACTGGAAAGTGATCCAAGAAATTTCGGTGTTATCTTTGTTAATTTAAATCTTCTTTCACTGAGTACAATATTTCTGGAAAATAAGCTAAACAATTTAATGTTTTCATATAGGAGAAAGAACTGTTTTCCATAAATGAAAGACAAGACAAATATATCTTATTATTTTATTTGTAATATATTGAAAACATACCAGGTTGGTGCACAAGTAGTTTCAGTTTTTGCCATTAAAAGTAATGACAAACACCGCAATTATGTTTGCAAAAAAAAAAATAGAAAGTTGTTTTTATGGTCAATAAACAGTTTACAGATTTTTAGATATGTACTATCTTTATGTGTGTAAAATTAAGTCTTTTAAAAAATAAAACTATTTTTGTAGTAGATGAATACTCATTATGTTTGTAATTGATGTGTATTAATTATGCAAATACTTGACAAAAAGTCGTCTCATATTTATGATAAGGGCAAAGGCCACTGATCTTAATCTAACCTTCCCCAGAGGGAGAAAAAGAGTTCAATTACATTAATTTACATATTCCTTGATGCTTAGCAACCCTATCTTAAGTCAGACTCAGCTAGTGATTTTTTATTCAAGACCACCATATAAAAATTAGAAGCAAAATTTAAGTCACAAATGTTAAGCCATAATCCCCCTTAAGAGGGAAGTTAAGTTGCATGATGGACTCGAGTAGATGAGACAAAGTCTCAAACTTACTGTAGTTTAACATCCTCATTACCAGAGAAAACACTGATTATGTCTCAGAGCTGCTTTCCCTCCTAGCAAAATGGGGGAAACACTATGGTGTTTATGCTCATAAGCCTAAGAACTGCGGCAAGAATTCAATTAATTAATATAGGTAGAGCATCCAGAAATGGATCAGATGTGTAACAGGTTCTCAATAAAAGCTGAATCACTTCTCAACTTTGTCACCCAACTTTTTAATAACCAATTGTCACCAATTCTTTTTAATAACCATGTATTTTAAACATAGCCATTTATCAAAATGGACAAAAACAGCAGACTATATATGTGTGTATTAATTTATATTTGATTTAAATGTATTCTTTATGCTGTATTATATATCAACCTAAGACTCTACAACGCATATTATGTGGATGTTAAGGAGCTATTTATATATTCAAACACATAGTTTAATCATATGTAAAAAGTTTAATCATATGTAAAAAGTTTAATCATACATAAAGTGTTTAATCATACATTATTGATTTTTTAAACAGTCGTGAAAATGTACACAGCCATTTATTTATAAAAGCAACAAGGTAATTAGTATTATTTTCATAAAAGAAAATTTTATTTTATTTCCATATCAAGGTCCAAATTTTATTTTATTTATTTATGTTTTTATGTTTATTTCCATATCAAGGTCCAAATTTTATTTTATTTATTTATTTTTTTATGTTTGAAAAG
Source organism: Gorilla gorilla gorilla (assembly GCF_029281585.2). Lineage (NCBI taxonomy): Eukaryota > Metazoa > Chordata > Mammalia > Primates > Hominidae > Gorilla > Gorilla gorilla. Next base: position 91,853,582 of record NC_073243.2, read on the forward strand.
GAGTCTCGCTGTCGCCCAGACTGGAGTGCGGTGGCACAATCTCAGCTCATTGCAAGCTCCACCTCCTGGGTTCACACCATTCTCCTGCCTCAGCCTCCCGAGTAGCTGGGACTACAGGTGCCCACCACCATGCCCGGCTAATTTTTGTATTTTTAGTAGAGACAGGGATTCACCATGTTAGCCAGAATGGTCTCCATCTCCTGACCTCATGATCCACCCGCCTCGGCCTAAATTTTATTATGTGAAGCTATTTTTTAAATCAAATCTTCCTTTTTATTTTCAACAGACTATGTTAACCTTATTGCTCACGTTGATCTTATGTGTAGCACTGCCAAATGTCATTAAACATATGCTTGATTTTGACCAAAATATGGCTATTAGAATTGTTCAAAGTTAGAAAATAAAGACATTTATATTTTGCTATATGGTGGAAAATTAGGATTTCTATGCTTTCATGCTTATAGACATACATAATGTACAATTACAGGATAGGTTTCATGTTCAAAACATATGTGCTGACTAAATAAAGTTTGTAGGTTTGGCACTTGTATTAATTGCAAACCTCACAGAAATTCCGTGAGAAATATATTATCTATTTTTCTCATATTTGAGAAAACTGAAGCTTAGTGACTGCAAGTAATTCATCAATGGCCACATAGCATCTTATTAGCAAATTTATGACTTGGCCACAGATCTCATCTGCCTGGCAACAGATCCCCTTACGGATTCTCATATGTCAAACTTCTTCAATATTTTCTCCTGTAACAGAAAGGCAATGTGTTCTTACGGCACGTCTCTAAGAACAATCCCGGGTCATGCTACTAACATGAATTCAAAGTATTGAATTACTTAAGGAATGGTGCACAAGTAGCTCTAATTTGTGACAAGCGTAGAATAGAAAAATACAGCAATGTTTTAGAATATTTAACATATTTTGACAATTTTGTATGAGGGGAATGATTCAAAACTAAAGTTTATACTAGACATAGTAGTCAGTGGATATTTAATAGAACGTATTTCCAAGCACAGGTTATTACTTAGGAAAATGGACCAAGAGATGAATGGGTAGTAATGGCAAAAGCATGTGAAGAAAGTTGTGATATTAAAAGAATTTGCTGGGTGACTAGCTTAGAAAACAATCTTGAACACTGATAATTTTGAATTGGCACTAACAATGAGGAACACCTGAACTGACTAGAGGAAAATGAGGCTCTGGACAAGAAAGCTGATTAAGAGAAAATTATAGTATTTAAAAACGACCTGGGCTTTTGCCAGATGTTATTCTGTTGAAAGAAAAAGAAAATCATATTTGGGCAACACAAACTGGTCAGGGTTTGGCCAACGACAAAAATAAAATGTTGATTTGTCTCTGCTAATTATACAGAAGATTAAACTGTAGTTGTTTTTACATTCACTAGTTTGAAGTATATGAAGCTAATTTATATGTTTTATATCAATATTTCCTAGATGGAAATGTGACCAATTAAGTATAAAAAGACAGTGGAATTATTGGAAATACTGTGACATATTATATTTGTATATTTTATTGGACAACCTTATATGTCCTAGAAAAAGTTGTAATTATTGATTATTAATTTAAATTAATTCTCTATATATCCCAAATATATGCTACTTTCCAAAAGTTAAGACATAGCCTCGAACCCTTAGAAAGTCATAACCAAGTGGGAACACAGACCACAAATGAATACTTACAGTATACTAAGATATGTACATTGAAAGGCAGAATTTTTCATGTAGTAAAGAGGGAGTGTCTGCTACTGCCTCAAAGCACAAAAGAATATTTTCAAAATAAAGCCCTTTAAGCTAAATCTTGTCAGATAACTGATCAGAGAAGAGTAACAGGCTATTTTGGGCAGAAGGAACAGAACATTCAAGGATATGTTACGAAGGATATGGCCCCTAAAAAAGGTGATTCATTTGGATTCACTGGAAGAGCATCGGTGAAATTATTGGTAGATAAGCCACAATATTAAGGACGCTGCAGGTCAGTGAGTGATGTTGCTGTCTCTTCACTCACTTACCAAACATTAGCTTCTTTCAGTATTCAAATCCACTGCCTGACTTTGGATCTGACCCTGGAATAATTGCTTCTAAGTATTCTACATGGCTGTAGCCCCCACCATGTTTTGGTTTATCCCTGAAAAACTCTCAGGAAAAACTTAGGTTCATCTCCTTGTTAGACTCCTTCCATGGCTCTCAACCCCTCACAGGATAGTCTAAACCCTTTAGGCAAGTAAATGAGAATTTTATTCATCTGATTATCCCTTATCATGTCAACACATGGAGTAGTGCATGTCATTCCAAACGACTTATCATTCTCTTTTTTATTCTCGTATGTATTCTACAAGCCCATACATTTACACAAATCTGTAAATTCTGGTCTTCATTTCTCTTTGCTGTGGTTACATGGCAAACTGGCCAACATGTTTCTATAGTTTAAAAATGTGCTGAATATCACTCCCTCTTTGAAAGTTTTTCTCGCCGCTTCCTTTCTGAAGCTCACATTACTTCCACCAGGTCTCAAAGGAGATTTTATACAACATTTTATCATCCCAGATCACTTTGTCTATTATTTATTTTATATAGCACCCTATCCCAGTCCCAGACACCTGGGAGCCATATGTTATTTCCAGGTATAAGAGCTGAGAACAATGCTAAGCAAAATTGAACTCTAAAGAAAGTTTTTGGCCAAACAAATATTTACATTTTAAGAAATGTTTTCTTAAAGAAAGATCAATAATGAAGTTTGGATTTTAGCCTTTAGGCAATAGTTAATTAAAACATTTTGACAAGTAAATAACAGTTTTATGATGAGATTAGCTTTTAAAAATACTTTGTTTGCAATATGCGATGGATATTGTGAATTCATTTGTTTAACACTCACTCCAATTAGCTCTACTCCTTGTACTGCCTTGGCTGGAATTCTAAAAACTGCATTTCCCAGACTCTACTGCAGCAAGAGCTCCAGATGGAATTTAAGTTTCTCTAATCAGTACACCAACAGGAAACTGCAGAATTGAGTTGGTTATGAAGAGAGGCTGAGCAATTTGTTGTTGGGATTAGATCATATGCAATATGATTCTGGAGCAAGTGACTGCGGGATTATGACTAAGGTAGCTCATTCAGTGCCTCAGTTTTATGGGATAGTCATGGGAATTCTTCATGGAAGCTCAAACCTACAGTTTGTTATTTAAGTTTTGCTAAATATTCTTGAAAGTATCAGTACATAAATAAATACCTTTCTTTTTTTTTTGTTTTTTTTTTTTTTTGAGACGGAGTCTCGCTCTGTTGCCCAGGCTGGAGTGCAGTGGCGTGATCTCGGCTAACTACAAACTACACCTCCTGGGTTCACGCCATTCTCCTGCCTCAGCCTCCCGAGTAGCTGGGAGTACAGGTGCCTGCCACCACGCCCGGCTATTTCTTTGTATTTTTAGTAGAGACGGGGTTTCACCATGTTATCCAGGATGGTCTCGATCTCCTGACCTGGTGATCCGCCCGCCTCGGCCTATAAGTACCTTTCTTATTTAACTAGCTAGAGTGGATTTCTCTATAGCTGAGAAACCTGGCCAATGAACAATATAAACAATTATATGGTAATATTAGAGAAAGGGAACAGGTACTGTTAGACACAATTGAGACAAGATGAGAGCCTGAGCACAGGCAAAGCTGAGGGCTGTGGATATTAGTTTGTGGGAATTGATTTGAGAAAACAGCTCTGAAACAGAGATATGACTTGAATATTAATTGAAAGTGAAGGAAGGTTGTAAAAGAATATGTCAGATCAGAATGGCGCTATCATAATAGAAAGGAATTCCAAAAGAGATCAGATATTTGGGGAGAAAACATACTCTATTAGGTTTGGTGTGTTTTAAAGTTTAAAAAAATCAGAAAGACATTAGAAAGAAATGTGTATCAAATATCTAAGGTAGATTGTGAAAAAGAAAATTTGGCTTTCTCTGAGAGTTGAAAGTCACCCTTCACTGCTCACATGTAAACATATTAACTACAAATAATATATGCTTTATAAAAATGCAGGAAGTTAGTGATTTTGTATACCCGAGTGCAAGCATAGACTCACCCATTGGAAAATCAAGTCAATTACATATTCATAATATTTTTCCTTTCTACAGTTAAAATACCCTTGCATAGAATTGTCTCACATTAATAGACTAGAAATAATATGTAAAAGTTAAATTACCTATGGTACAAAACTTTAGAATTCTTTGTTTTTTTTCTTAACTTTTGTCTTTTAACCCTTTACTTCAAGATCTGCTTAAATTTTTACAAGTTAACAATTTCTTTTAAACCATAATATCATATATAAAATATTTAGAAATGGACAACTAATTAATTGACCCATTATATTAAAAATGTTGGTCTAGTTAAAATATGTAGCAATAGCAAGAAATGTTTTTTGTATCTGTTGCATGATTATTGCCAAATCTTGTGTATTTATTTAAGATGTTTAAGTTATTTTTCAGAGATCCTGCCTGAGGTCTTCTCAAGAGCAGATGGTAATATCATTCATATAAACACTGAAGCAGAAACAAAACCAGCTTTATTAGATTTTATACAAGCAATGTATTTCATAATCCTTACATTGGCAAATTAGGTCCCAAACCTTACCAACTACTTCCTTATTATTTCCATTGGATGATTTCAGTAAGACTAGACCATGAAGTACCTGTATTATAGTACAACCACAGAGAAATGGCAAGGCCTTGCTTAATATGAACTCAATGGAATAGTCAATACCCAGGATGTTTTGTGGTGTTTAAAGTTATAAAAAGGTAAGGTTTTCAGTGAAACACAATACTAGTTGGAAGAACATCAGGATAATAAGAAAATAACAATAGACACATTGTGATTAATCCTTTGAAAAACAAACCACTCTTTATGTAATGTGTTGAACTACAAAAGTCAATTGCGTTGTAGTTTTTCTAAGGTGGTTATTTTCTGGGGGCTAAAATGTACTCAACTGTGTTGTTTTTATTAAGCAAATATTTATCAATTGCTGTGTCCATGGCTTCTGCTCATTGAAAGAAAATGGATATTTATTACCAAATTCCTATGAGATTGTTATTTTCCATTTTATTAGAATGTTTATAGAGATTACATGTGTGTTAGTTCATTCTCACATTGCTATAAAGAACTACCTGAGAGTTGGTAATTTATAAAGAAAAGAGTTTTAATTGGCTCACAGTTTCACAGGCTGTACAGAAAGCATGGCCAGGGAGGCCTCAGGAAACTTACAATCATGGCAGAAGGTGAAGGGAAAGCAGGAAATGCCTTCGAGGCATTTTCCCCATTGTCTTAGCTATTAACATACATGGTCAGAGAAGGAAAAGACTGAAGGGGAAGGTGCCACACAGTTTTAAACAACCAGTTCTCATGGGAACTCACTATCATGAGAACAGCAAGGGGGAAATCCATTCCCATGATCCAATCTCCTCATACCAGGCCCCTCCTTCAACATTGGGGATTATAGTCCAATTTGAGATTAGGATGGAGACACAAATCCACACCATATTATTCCTCCTCTAGCCCCTCTCAAATCTCATGTCCTTCATACATTGCAAAGTACAATCTTCCTCTCTCAACAGTCCCCCAAGTCTTAACTCATTTCAGCATTAACTTAAAAGTCCAAAATCCAAAGTCCCATTCAAGATAAGACAAGTCTTTTACGGCTATGAGACAGTAAAATTAAAAATAAATTTGTTACTTGCAAGATTTAATGAGGATACAGGCATTGGGTAAATACAACTGTTCCAAAAGGGAGAGACTGAACAAAACAAAGGAGCTGCAAGCCCCCATGTAATTCCCAACCCAGCAGGGCAGTCGTTAAATCTTAAAGCTCCAAAATAATCTCCTTTGACTCCATGCGTCACATCCAGGCAACACTGAGATAAGGGTTTGGGTCCCAAGGCCTTGAGAAGCTTCACCCCAGTGGCTCTGCAAGGCTCAAGTCCCTTGGCTACTCTCAAGGGTTGGCCTTCAATGTCTGCGACTTTTTCAGGTGCATAGTGCAAGCTATTGGTAAATCTACTGTTCTGAGGCCTGGATGATGGTGGTCTTCTTCTCACAGCTACACTAGGCAGTGCTCCAGTGGGAACTCTGTGTGGAGGCTCCAACCCCACATTTATCCTCTGTACAGCCCTAGTAGAGATTCTCCATGGGTGCTCTGGTCCTGCAGCAGACTTCTTCATAGACATCCAGGCATTTCCATACACCCTCTGAAATTGAGGAAGAGACTCCCAAGCCTCAACCCTTGGCCCCTGCACACCCAGAGGCTTAACACTATGTGGAAGCCATGAAAGCTTATTATGGCTTACACCCTCTGGAGCAGTGGCCTGATATGTATCTGGGGCCCCTTTATCCATGGCTGGAGCTGGAGCAGCTGGGATGCAGGGAGCAGTGTCTTGAGGTTGCACAGGGCAGCTGGTTCCTGAGCCCTGCCTGCAAAACTATTCTTCCCTCCTAGGCCTCCAGGCCTTTGATGGGAGGAGCTGCCATGAAGGTCTCTGAAATGCCTTTGAGGCATTTTCCCCATTGTCATAAACAGGAGCTATTAACGTTCAGCTCCTGTTTACTTATGCAAATGACTGCAGCAGACTTGAATTCCTCCCCATTAAATGGGCCTTTCTTTTCTACCCATTTTCTATCCTCACGGTCAGGCTGCAAATTTTCTGAACTTTTATGCTCTGCTTCCCTTTTAAATTCAAGTTCCAAGTTAAGATTATATCTTGTTCACAAATATAAGCCTACACTGTTAGAAGCAGCCAGGCCACTTCTTGAACGCCTTGCTGCTTAGAAATTTCTCCCACCAGATACCCTAGATATCATCTCTCTGAAGTTCAAAGTTCCACAGATCCCTAGAGCAGGGGCACAAATGCCACCAGTCTCTTTGCTAAAACATAGCAAGAGTGATATTTACTCTGGTTCCTAGTAAGGTCCTCATCTCTATCTGAGACTACCTCAGGCTGGACTTCATTGTCCACATCAATATCAGCATTTTGGTCAAAACAATTTAACAAGTCTCTAGGAAATTCTAAACTTTCCCTAATCTTTCTGTCTTCTTCTGAGCCCTCCAATCTGTTCCAACTTCTGCCCATTACCCAGTTCCAAAGCTGCTTCTACATTTTCAGATATCTATATAGCAATGCCCCACCCCTGGTGCCAATTTTCTGTATTGGTTCATTCTTTCATTGCTATAAAGGACTAAAGGACTACCTGAGACTGGGTAATTTATAAAGAAAAGTGTTTTAATTGACTTACAGTTCCACAGCCTGTACAGGAAGCATGGCTGGGAGGCCTCAGGAAATGTACAATCATGGCAGAAGGTGAGGGGAAGTAGGTATGCTGTATATGGACAGAGAAGGAGAGAGTGAAGGAAAAGATACCACACACTTTGAAACTACCAGGTCTCATGAGAACTCACTCATTATTATGAGACCAGCAAGAGGCAAATTGGCCCCCATGATCCAATCACCTCCCACAACGCCCTTCCTCCAACATTGGGGGGTTACAATTTGACATGAGATTTGAGTGGGGACACAAATCCAAACCATATCAATATGCTATTTTATAATGACTCTGTGTTACCATATATCATCCGTAAAAAGTATGCAGATCTCATTAATTTAGTAGTCATTCTTCTATGTCAACTGTAAGCAAACATTTCTTAACATTAGTGAGTCTATTTTGTGCTTTAAAAGATAGTATCATTCTTATTTTATTGTCTCACTATAAGTACTACAATTCTTACTCCTTTTGTAGTGACATTTTCGTGGTGCTTAATTCCATGAAAATACCAAGGCACAGTTCACATTCTCAGGTTCATTAAGAATGCCTTATTCTCAGAGAACTCTCTTAAGGGTTTTGTATTTAAAGTACCACAGCTGTTTTTACCAGATCTGAATGTTCCAGTTATTCATTTTTATTCCATAAGAAACAAAATCCTGATTCTTCTCACTTTCAATATTAATTGAATCTATAACCTTAAAGAATTATTTGGGAAGCCAATTCTATAAAAGTCATGCAGTCATAGATATCTCATATTTTTTATCATTTTCTTAAGAATCTTCACACCCAAATATCAAAGATTGTTTAGAATACAAAATGGCATACTTTATGTACATGAACTTTGTGTCAGGCTCATTCAAAAGCAAAGCTCAATGAGGGAAGGTTTTCTAAGTGGTAATGCTTCACATGTTTACTCCACACTAGACAAAAGAATCTTGTTTGCAAAAGCCATGCCATGGAACCTAAAACTCTATGTCTATTTCTATGTTGTAATTGGGCCTATTTTTACTTATAATTATATTTGTATCTCTAGACATTCCTAACTCTACTTCTACCTGTATCAATGTAATACAGACCATAGAAAAAGGGTGTAAATATGTTGAAATCTGGATTTACAATGCATTAATCTGCCACATGGGCCCAGGTCTGTGTGACATTGTCAAGTTATTAAATACTTAACCTCACAGTGCCTTAGTTTCAGACATGAAAAGAGAAAAATAGTACCTACCTCACCCTATTGTTATGAAGATTAAATTTCAACTACCCTAAAGTGTTTAGTAATTTCTGTCCTATACTGAACACTTGCAATAACAACTAATATTAGTTTTCTCTCTCTCATACTCCCAACCTCTCTCATGCATGCCTGCCTTTAAATGAATCCTTATGTCAATATTTTATTGAGAATGTGGAACTCATACAGTGTGTAGAGACTTACACATTCATTTACCATAAGTACTTTCTACCTTAAGTGATGAAACAGAGAGCCTAGTTTCTGTTTACTAAGGGATGTGAACATCCTTAACAGTGTGACTAAGAGAAAAGTTTTCATCCAGCTGATATCCTATTCTGCTCCATTTTTTCTGATTTACATTATATGGCCTACCTAGTGATTCCCTTTCTGGCTTCAAGGCTAAAGTAACTAAGCCTTGATTTTGCTTAATAACTTTCTCACCACATCAACTGGTGACCACTGATGTGACAACATAGTTATTTCTCTACACTTGTCAGTTGATTTAGAATAATTCAGAAATACTAAAGGTATATAATATGGGAAATTTAGTAATTTTAATCTATAGACATTTTAATTTTTATATTATGTGAGTTTTGCCAATTTTGGCTTTTATAACTTTTTTATTTGGTCAATGAAGGTCACATTTCAATTATTTTGTAAGCGGTCTGTTAGACATTAGCCCAATACTACTCATACAGACAGTTTATTTCCTCAATGGGAAAAGGAAATAAAACCGGAAATAAAACCAGATATTTAACAAAAATAACAAATTTGACCCTTTTTTAGAAGTGAAAAAATTCTTATAAATAGAATTTGGAAGGGACTTTTATTTTCCTACCATAGTGCCAATATACAGAGCTAAATTTAAGAAAAAGAAAATGACTCTTGTTCAGCCAAAGCCAACTTTCCAAGGGAAAAATTCTTTAAATATGCAAGGGTTTTTCAGTACGTATTTAGTTTTTCAGAAATAAAAATATTGAGCATACTAACTGAAAATGTATTTGACATTTTAAGTGAGATTTTCCATTTTTTTCAAAGAAGACATCAATTTCTTACTCCAAGAAATTTTGAAAATGTATTTTTAAATTTTTGACTTAATGTGGAGACTCTTTATTTGATCATGCTATTTACTAGAAGAAAACGACAATGAACCATGAGAAATTGAAAACTAAATGAAAGGCACTATTACTACAAATGTACATTCATGGTACTTTTGAATTGCTGTTTTCTCTTTACAGGTAGGCAATTATAACATGACTTGGAAACTACAAACACCTGACCCCAAGGCCGTGATCCATAGTGACAAACCTGCACTAGTGTAGGTTTGAATTAAAGTAGAAGCCGGCAACTCATGCCTAGAGGTTTACAAAACTTGAAAGACAAAAATTAGTCCATATATTCTTCCTAGAACAAAGGTTAGATACTGCATTGTTCACTAAATAGTGGACAATTGAAAATTTTTCTCTCTGTACATACTTTCATGACTTCTGCCTCAACCAGCACTCTGACTGCAACTATGCAATGCTGAATTATTGTTGGTGAAAAATAATTGAAATTTTTCAGAGAATCTCAGCTGAAAAGGTTAACCTCAGCATCCTCCATTTACGCTTCTATCACTGTTTTTTTCTCACATTTTATTTTCTTTTTCTGAAAAACTTTTATTTTTGGTTCAGGGGTACATGTGCAATTTATATGGGTAACCTCATATCATGTGGGTGTGTTGTACAGATTATTTTGTCATTCAGGTACTACGTATAGTACCCAAGAGTTATTTTTTTCTGATCCTCTTCCTCCTCCAACCTCCATCTTCAAGTAAGGTCTCAGTGTCTGTTGTTCCCCTTTTTGTGACCACGTGTTCCCATCTTTTAGCTCCCCCTTATAAGTGAGAACATGTGGTATTTGGTTCTCTGTTCCTGGGTTAGTTTGCTAAAAATGATGGTCTCCAGCTCCATCCATGTTCCCCCAAAAGACATGGCTGTGTTCTTTTTATGGCTGCATAGTATTCTATGCTGTATAAGTACCACATTTTTGTTATCCAGTCTGCTATTGATGGGTATTTAGATTGATTCATTGTCTTGGCTATTATAAATAGTGCTGCAATGAATATACATGTGTAAGTGTCTTTATGGTAGAACAATTTATATTCCCTTTTTGTTTTCTCACGACCACCAATCTTTTAATTTAGATGTTTCCCCTGTTATCTGCGTTCCTTTTCTATATGCTAAAGACCTAATTCATCTAAAATTTCATCCAGTCTTACCTTTGCCAACTAATTTGCTTTCCCATCCTTTTTCCAAACCAACAGAGCAAAACACCTACATCTTGATTAGTCAAATGGTCTGCCATTTCTGTTGATAAAAATGCAAGCTCATCATCTGCCATGCATACTGGGAACATTCAGTAATCCATGGCAGCTTATTGTGATTTTGCTGTTCAGTTGTCTCATTACCAATTCAGCTCTCTACCCTGTTCTCCATAACAAAATTGTAACTGATTTGTGAATATTCTCAGACAAAATTAAATAGGTGTACAAAAATGAACATTTATGTATTAGCTATGCTTTAAAATGATTTAATTAACTCTAAATCCCCATTTTTCTTGGCCATGAGTGTAAACATGGTGTTAGTCTTTCTAAGTTTTCCTAGGCTGCAACACCTTGATGAACCAGTCTTCCATTTCGACTCTTATGCATAACCGCTGCTCTGACATGTTACTATTGTATGCTGATGATCCTCAGTACATGCCACTTGTGCCACATCTTTTCTGATAGGTGGACCATGCTCAATTACTCAGCCCTCTGGGAAAACACAAAAGCTCTGATTCATTCTTATTTATCTAGTTCAGGGAAGAGTGAATATTGGACCACACTTTTAATAAACGTGGGACCTATGGGAAACTTGACCCAGGGTATCTAGCCCATTCTCTCTTGGCCAAATAGGCCATGTGTCTGTTTCTGAACCAAGGTTTGTAATCAACATGGCACGCAAATCTACCATACAGATAGATTACTAGAAACCCTATCGAAAACCCTGGCTTATTCTACTACTGTTCTCACTTTACAAGAGTCTGTGCTTTCTTCTGTTAACTATTTTGACCTAGGATATGTCCTTTCATTTAATCTCATCACCATTTCTGTGAAGTCCAAAGCTCCTCCCTCTCTTCTAGAAGAATGTGGGTTTCCTGATTTGTTGAGGATGCTCTCTAGATGAAAAATGGACCTCAGAATTTAGACAAGTATCTACTCTGACCAAATGATCAACAGTTCAATAGTTCACTATGATAAATATTTTCCCAGATGGAAAAAAAGGAATCATTTAATGCTTATATGCTTCAGCCTCATTCACTGGAGCTGTTTCTGAATGGTGCTTACTCAGACGGAGGCTCCAACTTTCTGGATTCACACTTCTACTTATGTTCCACTTCCTCATCCATAACATTTTTAATCTTCTCTAGTGTTAGAGAAAAATTATTTTCTAAGAAGATGACTGGATTTCATTTTCTTATGCTTAGCCTTTGGCTTTAACTATATATAAAATTATTTTGTTTTGTTTTGTCTTGCTTTCAGATTCTTTTGCTTTCTTATTATACAGCTGAAAACTTAGATCCAGTTGTTTGCTTTGGACCATTCTGTCTTCTTAAGCCCTCATTACATGATTATCTCATATTCACCCTTCATGCAGCAGCATAGGACATCTTTTCTAGGAAGACTTTCCCATTCCTCTCAGACTGCATTAGATGTCATTTCTGGGAGAGTTCTCATCCTGACTTTATCCCATCACAGTAATACTTATCACATTGCAAGTATTGTACTTCCACCTTCTGTTTCTCTTTCTTGCCCAGCAGACTGTTGATGAATTACAGGCAGAGACTATGGATATATTTCCTTATAACCTAAAGTACAGGCAGTACCTAGCACAAAGCCTTTTCTTGTAAATATTTTCAAATGCAGTTAAATATTTACTATTGGACTGCACTAAACTCATTGAATTTGAAAGAGCAGTACCTCTATGCCTCTCTGTCATATTTGGGGAATGCCATTTCTTATTTTCTATAAGTATCAGATAAATGTGGTAAATATTCTGTCATTGGTATTTTTGTATAACCACAGTGGTATAAATTCTCTAAAACAGTACATTGAGCATCAGGGTATCTACTGACTTTAATAAGCAATCTAAAAATATTTTGGATATCACTATAAACAAATTTTTCTTGCTGTTAACAGCATTTGGGGAAAGCATATCAAATATATACTTGGCTATATAAAACAAAGAGATATTAAAAAGAAAAAACAAAGTGATATTCTAATTTTAGATCTCAAAATACACTTACGATAATATAGTGAAGAAGAGATTTTTTTTTGGTTCCCTTAAGATTTGGTATGTAAAAATAGTTTTGTAGGTATAAATTTGAACACCCAAATTGTATTCTGATGCTTGATTGTAATATCTATTTTGAAATATATACATCTAAATTGAGAAAATGATGAATTAGAAGACTTAACTATTTTTTCGATGGATACCTATAAATAAAATTCGTGAAAACATTAGTCAATCAATATAAATATATAAATAAACAGAATCAGATACGAAGAAGCATTGAAAATAATCTTTCTGTTTCTTAATGTCCTAGACAAAAAAAAGTTCAAAGACATTCTAAGCTGGTTAGTCATCAACCCCATAAGTCAAGCCCTATTTTTGAGCTACAACGGATAACTTATCAGGGTCGTAACTATCAGTACATCAATATAACCTGTCCTTAAAAGTACAGAAAGAGTTTATTAAGAGAGCGTCCCAATGAGAGAGAGTTAACTCTCATTCTCTTAGGCACAGTTCAGACTCTTAAAAAACAACAAATAAACAATGATGCTTGCCCTTGAATGTCAAAGAATTTCCCTATCCTGAAAGCAGATGAATCAATTAAAGGATGTTAATGAGGTGATCAGCAAACATCGGGTGTATATTTAAGAATCACTGACATAGTGAGTTGAATGGTTTGAACTGTTGTAATAGTGATGTGAAGAGACCAGTTAAGAAACTACTTTTAAAAAAACTTTTATTGTAAGTTCACCAGTACATGTGCAGGATGTGCAGGTTTTTTACATGGGTAAACATGATCATGGAGGTTTGTCATACAGATTATTTAATCACTAAGATATATTAGATAACTAATATCCATTAGTTATTTTTCCTGCTCCTCTCCCTCCTCCTACCCTCTGCCCTCTGATAGGCCCCACTGTGTGTAGATCCCCTCTATGTGTCTGTGTGTTCTTGTTATTTAGTTCCCACTTACAAGTGAGAATGTGTGGAATTTGGTTTTCTGTTCCTATGTTAGTTTGCTGAAGATATTTGCCTTTAGCTCCATGCATGTCCCTACAAAGGACATGATCCCCTTCCTTTATATGGCTGCATAGTATTCCATGGTATATATGTACCACATTTTCTTCATCCAGTCTATCACTTACGGGCATGATCATGGAATGTTTTTCCATTTGTTTGTGTCATCTCTGATTTCTTTAAGCAGTGGTTTGTATTTAGTTCTCTTTGTAGAGATCTTTCACCTCCTTGGTTAGCTCTATTCCTAGGTGTTTTATTCTTCTTGCAGCTACTGGCAATGTGATTGCATTATTTATTTGGCTCTCAGCTTCAACAAAATTGATGTATAGAAATGCTGCTGAACTGAAGGAGACAGAGACACAAAAAAATTCAAAGATCAACAAATCCAGGAGCTGCTGTTTTTTTTTTTTTTTTTGAACAAGATAATAAAATAGCTAGACTGCTAGCTAAACTGATAAAGAAAAAAGAGAGAAGATTCAAGTAAACATAATCAGAAATGATAAGAAGGATATTTTGGCTGACCACACAGAAATACAACAATCAGAGAATATTATAAACACCACCATTCACATGAACTGGAAAATCTAGAAGAAATGAATAAATTCCTAGATATATGCACCCTCCCAAGACTGAACCAGGAAGAAATTGAACCATGGAACAGACCAATAATGAGTTCTGAAATTGAAGCAGTTATAGTCTTCCAAACAAAAAAAAAGCCCAGGACCAGATGGATTGACAGCTGAATTCCACCAGATGTACAAAGAAGAGCTGTATCATTCCTACTGAAACTATTCCAAAAATTGAAAAGGAGGGACTCCTCCCTAACTCATTCTATGAGCCCAGTATTATTCTGATACCAAAACCTGGCAGAAATACAACACAGAAAAGAAAACTTTAGGCCAATATCCTTGATGAACATTGATGCAAAAATACCGACAAAATGAATCCAGACCTCATTAAAAAGGGCTCATCCACCACAATCATGTAGACTTCCTTCCTGGTATGCAAAATTGGGTCAACATATGCCAATCAACAGTTGTGATTCCTCACATAAACAGAACTGAAACCACATGATTATCTCAATAGATGTAGAAAAGGTCTTTGATAAAATTCAACATTCCCTCATGTTAAAAACTCTCAATAAGCTAGGTACTGAAAGAACATACCTCAAAATAATAAAAGCCATGTATGACAAACCCACAGCCAATATCATCCTGAATAATCAAAAGCTGGATGCATTCACCTTGAAAATTGGCATGAGACAAAGATGCCCTCTCTCACCACTCCTACTCAACGTAGTGTTGGAAGATCTGGCCAGAGCAATCAGGCAAGAGAAAGAAATAAAGAGCATTCAAATAGGAAGAGAGGAAGTCAAACTATCCCTGTTTGCAGATGACATGATCCCATATGTAGAAAACTCCATTGTTTCAGCCCAAAAGCTTCTTAAGCTGATAAGAAACTTTGGCAAAGTATTGGGATATAAAATCAATGTGCAAAAATTGCTAGCATTTCTGAACACCAGTGACAGTCAAAATGAGACAAATCACAAATGAATTCCCATTCACAATTGCCACAAATAGAATAATATACCTAGGAATACAGCTAACAAGGGAAGCAATAGATCTCTACAAGAAGAACTACAAACCACTGTTCCAATGAATGATTATTTTGATTTAGGGGAGAGATAATGGCAAGTTGGACAACAACAGTTGTTTGAGATAAAAGGTGGTAAATGGAATTGAAACGCTATTTGTGAGGCAAAATGATAATATGTAATGATGTGTGCATGCAGGGGATAAAGAGATCATTATTTCAGTTCTGGAATTCTAGGTTTGTGGTGCTTTACGGAAACCTGAGTTGATATTTAAGTAGTCAGTTGGATGTAAAAGTCAGAGGAAAGCAATTGTCTAGAGGTATACACGTGAGAGTCTTAGGAATAAGACAAGTGTTTGAAATTCTGGTCTCTGACAAGATTGCCTAAATTTGAGTACTCAGTAAAAAACAAAGGAGATAGTTATGAAGAACTCCAACATGTAAACATAGAAAAAGCAAGTCTGGGAAACAGCTTGAGAAGGCACAACCAGAAAGGTGGGAGTAAAAGTAAGAAAATGCTTTGTCTCAGAACTTAAGAAAAGTATGGTTAATGATACAGAAAATTCAAATCAGATAAAGATTAGAAAGTGCTCATTGGATTGAATGATATAGAAAATTTTATGAGATATTCATTTGATTGAATGAGAGGAACAGAAGCCAAAAAAGAATGATATATGAGGCATAGGCTGGGCATGGTGCTGCACACCTCTAATCCCGGAACTTTGGGAGGCTGAGATGGACAGATCACTTGAAGCCAGGAGTTCGATAACAGCCTGGCCAACATGGTGAAACCCTGTGTCTACTAAAAATACAAAAATAGTGGGGCGTGGTGGTGCATGCCTATAATCCCAGCTACTCTGGAGGCTGAGGCAGGAGAATCAATTGAACCAAGATCGTGCCACTGCACTCCAGCTTAGGGGAGACTCTGTCTCAAAAAAATTAAAAAAAATTAAAAAGAAGGAGTGATGTAAGAGATTAAGAGATGGAAGATGGTAGAGGTTACACACACACACACACCACTTTCCACTAAGTTGTGTGGTAAATGGAGAATAACATAGACTAATCCATCATTCATGTATGGAAATATCTGGAGTCTCCGTTGACAGATCTCCCAAGAAGAGGAAAGAAAGCATCCTGCAAGAAGAAGAAAGAAAATAAATAAGATTATACTCTCATAGTTAATATTCAGTGACAATCTGAGGATCAAAATTAAGACAGCCAATCCAGACATAAAGAGAGAAAATAGTTCTCAACCCACCAAAATACTGCAAGCATAGCACATTCTTTATATTTTAAAAATAAAGAATGTATCTTCCAGAATGGAGTATTAGGGGCATGAAAACAAAGAACAAGAAGCAAATACTGGCATTATTGGCATTATTCATCTATAAATGGGTTTTCTTGGACAAATATTACCACATTTTGAGGAAAGATGAATTGAGTTCTCCTAGTCTGATTCCATTAAATATTTAAGTATTACCACCTTCCCTTGCTCTCCTGTTATCATGAACCTCTTTTACAATAATTATTTGACTTTTTATTTAGCTGGTTGACAGAATACCCTATTGTGAAAACTTCATGTATTGGTCTCCTTAGCATTTAAAGTTCCCTATATAGATTAACTCGTCACCAGTTAAACTGATCACCAGTGATGTTCTACATCCCTGATGTATAAAGATTATACTCTGATAGTTAATATTCAATGACTACCTGATTGATCAAAATTAAGATAAATCCAGACATAAAGAGAGTACAGTTCTCAACCCCCTGAAATACTGCAAACATAGTACATTTATTATATTTTAGAATGCATATTCCAGAATACACTATTGTGTATGTATTATGTATCTGCCAGCAAAATTGTTATAATGATACATGAGATGTAGACCGGTCAATGTGAAAATGGAAATAAAGAAAAGCTCATATCTAATCAGAGATGTAAGTCCAGAGAAATAGAATCATTTCCTCCCATTGGCTTTCCTTGGCGGGGGGTATACTGAAGTGTATTTGCTGGATTCCAGAGTTTGTCCTTAGTCCTGTATACCCAGAAATTTCATTCTATTATCAAGTAAGAACAAGTTCATCTCTTTAGACCAAACTGCCATTAACCAAGCTCACAATACTGATGTATAAAATCAGTACATCTTATGCGTCCTATTTGAGGGTACATAACATAGCCCACCAGGAAAGCTGATGGGGGGAAATGATTCTATTCCTCTTGACTAATGTCTCTCATTAGATAGGAGCTTTTCCTTATTTCCATTTTCACCTTTACAAGTCTGCTTCTCATGTATCACTGTAACAACTTTGTGGGCAGGTACCTTTAATTTTTCATTGCACCTGGCAAATTGCTCTAGACATATTGGCTACTTATAATAAAATAAAAATTCTAAATGTTTGTATAGTTTTATTGGTGTAAATTTGAGCATAGGCCGGGCATAAATTGCTTGGCAGCAAACTTGTGTTTAATCTGCACTATCCCTTCACTTATTGAATTATCTTGTGCTGGAAACTAAAACCCTAAGGGTCATGGGTATCATTGTAAACATGGCATATATTTTCAACATCTTGGCCTTTACCAGATAGCTATTAGCTAAAAATGAAAAGTTCTGTACTGTATTTGAATGCTTTATTAGCATTAACTTTCGTGGGAAACACGGTTGTTATACACCCTCAAAGAACAGATTGCCCATAACATGCTCTGTTTGTGATGAGATATTAAAGACCAGCTCTCATAATTTTTCACTCCACATTTATAGATTTGTTTCTGCTGACAGAATAGTGGAAATGTAATTAAATGTTTAGTTTAATTAAAATGGAAAATAAAGGTTTGTTCTCAGAAATTCAGTGCAGCCCCAAAATAGCAAACATGAGTGATTATGTATTTCAAAGCATGGTACTACTGGTTTCTACATGTATATGTTTTTTTCTAATTCTCAAATATAATAACATTCATATTATATAATTCCCAAAGCAAACTGTGCATTGCCATCACACATAGACACATCTCTACACACACAAGATGTATATGCAGAAGTCATATTAAGTTTAGAATAATATTTATATACAAAAATTGATCGAGGTTGGCCTAGCGAATTGATGTGATAGGCTACATATTGAGAAACTCCCAGAATATGTCTATACCAGGGGTCAGCCAAATTTTTCTGTAAAGAGCCAGATAGTAAATGTTTTGAGCTTTGCAGGCCATATGGTCTCTGTCAAAACTACTCAATTCTGCTGTTGTAGCATGAAGCAGCCACAGACTATAATCAAGCGGGCCTGACTGTGTTCCAGTAAATCTTTATTTATGGACACTGAAATTTGAATTTTATATAATCTTCATATTTCACTAGTCTTATTTTGATTTTTCTTAACCATTTAAAAAATGTAAAAACATTCTTAGTTCACATACCATACAAAAACAAGTGGCAGGCCCAATGACTTATCACACACACACACACACACACACACACACACACACACACACACACACACTTTCCACATACTGCACTTCAAACTATTAAATAAACATCTCTGATTTCAACTCCCGCTACTCTCTCTCTTGCTAATTCTGCACTATTCACACTTTCTTTCTTCCATGAGCAATCCATCATTTCTATATTTTGAGTCATGCTTAAAAATTCCTTTCGTATTCAAAGATTTCATGGACATTTAACTGCAATAGTTTCTTGGTATTTTTATGTATTCTTTTTTCTCAAAATTATATATTTATTCAACAATGTTTTTCAAGCATGAATCAACTCAGCACTGTATTTTTGTGGAATGATGCCTAAGTCAACATTCTTTATGTATTTACTCTTGGAATGAATTTTTGCTACGTGTCAGATCAGCATCTTTATTCCAAATGGTTAGCCAGTTGAGTCTCTATAATCAATTGAATAATCCATCATTTTCCTTTGGAATTTGAAATGCACTTGGTAATATAGTAAATCTTTTCACATTTGTTATCTAATCTGGATTGTTTTAGGTTGCACTGAGTTATTTGTTTACTTATATATAATCTATATTTTTTAAATTATATTCAAAGCATATTTGATGTTTATTATTTACTTTAGTATGACTTCTCATACTCAAAAGTGTCTTGGTACTTCCAGTGAATCAATTTTGAAATGAAATTTACATCATAGCCAACCTAAAAAAATTTAACTCAATATTTGGATGTAATTGTGTAAAGTTCTCAAAATATTTACAGGAAAATTGACCTATTTAATTTTCTCATTAAAAAAGAGATGTATCACTTTTGTCTTATAAATGCATATTTCCCTCTAAGTTAACTAATGTTATAAGAAATTTTTGTTGTGATTTTGAAAGGAACTGTTTTGTATATTTTAATGTTTCATTAGATTTTTAACATATTTTATAAAATTAATGTATTAAACAGATTTAACATGCATAGAGAAGCTAAGTACTGTGTTTCATGACATATGTTTAAAACAACATTATATCTTAATAATCATGGTAATGATTAATCCAAACAACTACAAAATGTAGTTTCTAATTATAAAATGCCATGTGCTAATTTAGGAATATATGGAAACAGGGAGAAGTAGAAAACCAGAAAATCAAAAGTAAGTTCATATTTCATCGGTCTGAGCACTAACACTTATTTGTTTCTAATTATCATTTTAATGAGCATCTTGGTTGCTGTTATTGTAGACATTGCAGGTATCCTTGTAGTTTAAAAATTCTAACAGTTCCAAATATTTAAATGAGAAGAAAAGTTTTTCCTTCAAGCTCCATTCCCTAAAGTAATTCCTATTTTAAATTCTTTTGGTAGAAAATATTATTGTAAATAATTTTATTATTCTCATAACTTGTGAAAAAATTATTTATCTATTAACTCCCTACTTCTGTGGAAAATAAATTTAACACACATAAATGATCTATTTCCTCCCAAACCCTTCTGCTTGCCATCTCTAATTCTTCTAGTCTATGCCTTTATGGTTAAAAAAAATTCTCTTTGATTTCTCCAATCAAATTGTTATCTGTTGATGCCCTACTTTTAACAAAAATAATGAAATCTATATACTTACCCCCTTCCATCTTGCCTTTTCAATCTTGTGACATATTATATAGTGTGTTATATGTTATTGAATTTTATATTGATTTGGACACCTAGTTGTTCTCTTATTTTCTGACTTTATTAAAAGAAAATTCAATAAATATGTTAATGCCCATAAGGAATTCTATCTCTTTCAAATTGTTACTCAAAGGACAATCTCCAAATATCAAGTGCTAATGGTCGTTCTCCAAACACGTCTAAGCATAGGAATCAATCCATGAAAGGTTGTTAAATATCCAGATGTTTAGACATCTTTACTGAAGAAGCTAATTTAGTTGGTCTAAGAAGATCCAAAATTAGTTTTATAATTAGGCAAAATTAACCTAATGATTCTTTTGTATGAATCTATATTCTTACCAGTATTGTTTGCATCAGTGTCTTCCTTTTGTTTACTTGTGTTTCATTCTTTCTCATTTGGTTATTAACCATCTCAAATAACTTGAAAATTATATATATATGTGTGTGTATGCATATGTATATGTATATGTATGTGTGTGTATATGTATGCATGTGTGTAGATATGTGTATATATATATAGAAATTGTTGACGAAGAACAGTCTCCTAAGTTTAATGTCTAATGGTCATTTCTCAAACTTATTTAATCATAAGAATCAATTTATCAATTCATGGAAAGTGTGTGTGTGTGTGTGTGTACATATATATATATACATACTTTGTTTATATATAAGTGTGGACTAAATTCCTGAAGTTTTCATGTTCAAACATACTTATTTTGCCATTATTTTTATTGGATAATATGGCAAGTTATGCAGTAAATGCCAGATTCAAGCATCTGTTCAGATTAGGCTCTGCGCTGTCTTCTAGTATTCAGTGCCACTGGTGAGATATCTAGTGTCATTCGGATGTTTATTTCTCGGTAGATAATCTGCTTTATTTATTTTTGTTTCTATATAGAATTCATTAGAATTTGTCTTTAGTTCTGGCATTTTCAAATTTCTCCAGAAATGTATACGTATTTTTCCTATTATTCCCTTTCAGAATATTGTGTGTTATTTCAGTGATGAAGAAAGACTTGTGTCTTCCCTCAATCACAGGGATTCTTAACTCACTTTATTGGCTCTTCAAATTTACTTTCTATTTTTTCTGTTATTTGGAACTCCTTGTAGATAGATAGTGGAATTTGACACACCCACTGTTCCTCAACTCATTTTATTGGGTCTTCAAATTTACTTTTTATTTTCTCTGTTATTTGGAACTCCTTGTAGATAGATAGTGGAATTTGACACACCTACTATTCCTCTTTATATTCATGTGATGTTTCTCTTTGTAGTGATTTCTTCAATGCCATACATTTTAAGTCTTTTCTTCATCAACAATGTATTCTGTAGTACAGCCATTCTGTAATCCAACCCGTCTATTGAACTATTTATAAAGGTTTGACATCTTTTAAATTTACAAATATTTTCTATCCCAGAGTTTTATTTATTCATTTCCAAAGTTAATAATTGTTCCATCTTAGATATCTTCATTACTGCTTAAGTTTCCTCATACGTTGGCTAATCGTTGGTGGCCTATTCATATTTATGAAAAATGAGGTTAATTAATGAGTGTAGAAGACAATAGCTTGCCATGCAATTGGGTGAAGTGTTCTCTCCAATCGACCCCACCCTTTAAAGGGAGGGCTGAATGCAAGAATTATGTATATGGAAGGAGCTGGATATTTAGACCTCCTTTAGCATTCATGTGAGAAATACAGGATGACAGGTCAGAGACAATGCCCAGTTGCTAAAATAGTGATGGTTTCACCTGATGTAATAGTCTCTCTGCTGTGCAGAAAACAGGAGGTTCCCTTGCGGGTGGGGGGGCGCTGTTGCTGGAGCCTTGGTAAGAAAAGAAAGTGGCTTGGACCAGTAAAAATAGTAAAAATCATTCCAGCCAGATCCAGACCATGTCGTGGCCTTGCTGATGAATTAGAAAACTAAATGAGAGATATGAAGGACAATCCCTAGAAGTTTGGATTGCGAGCAAACAGCAAGTAGTTGGCTTTAGATAAGAGCACACGTATCACTGTAACATGAGAATGAACTAAAGTATGATACAAAAAAACGATATATTAGATGCAAGTAGTTTACTAGATTTGCTGACAAGAAAAAATAGTTATTTTGTTATTATGTCTTTTGTTTTTTTTTTTGTTTGTTTTTGTTTGTTTGTTTGTTTTATGAGACGGAGTCTCGCTCTGTCGACCAGGCTGGAGTGCAGTGGCGCAATCTGGGCTCACTGCAAGCTCCGCCTCCGGGCTCACGCCATTCTCCTGCCTCAGCCTCCCAAGTAACTGGGACTACAGGCGCCTGCCACCATGCCCGGCTAATTTTGTGTGTGTGTGTTTTTAGTAGAGACGGGGTTTCACCGTATTAGCCAGGATCGTCTTGATCTCCTGACCTCGTGATCCGCACCTCGGCCTCCCAAAGTGCTGGGATTACAGGCTTGAGCCACCGCGACCGGCCTATTATGTCTATTTTATAAATAAAATTGATATAAAATCATTTGTTAGTAGAGGAGAAAAGGAGGTTGTAGGACAGGGAAGAGACAAATAATTGAGAATTTTCATTTTGGACATTTTTTTTAAAAAAATGGGAAATATAGTACAATTACTAGGAAGAGACATTTGCCCATTTGAAGTCTGTGTTTACAATCTGAAGACAGAACAATTTAGAGAGTAGTGACATTTATCCAGCAACTTAAAACTGTAACAGAAAATGACTATTTTAATCTTCTACCCACAACCCTCCAACATGTACAAATACACACACACACACACACACACACACAGCCACATACTGATATTTATATATGTTGCAATTTTAATAAAGTTTGCAGATTTGAATAACTTTGTGGGGTTTTTTGTGCCTCTTTAACTTTCTAAACTGGGCCAAAAGCATTGCTTGACTCTCCTAACTGGTTTTAATACACACTTATCTTTTCACATCCTCATGTATACTTATTCCAGCTGATTTCAGACAAAATCCATTAAAATTGGTAAAGGCAACACTGATAATGTTCTAAAATGATTGAATAGGTTCACATCGTAATTAATTTGCATGTAAACTGTGACAATTTAGCAGGAAACACACCCAATAGGTGAATTGCTTTTTTTTTTTTTTTTTTTGGTTGGGTTCCTTTTTGACTTTTTCTCTGTTTCACATACACATTATTGGCTCTACAGATTCCGTGATCGGCAAACCAATCCTCTTTATCTCTAGGCTCTGATTTTTGTCCACTGGAACTCTGAAATAGAGAAAAATCTATATCTCCCCTGAACAGATTGTGGATGGCAGCAGATCCCTTCTTTAGTCCTGCCTTTTGCTTTTCAGAGAAGTAGGTAATCTCAATAGCACAAGATGTTAACAAATGAACCATATTGATATCTCCGCAAATCATTCCCTATTTTTCTTTTGTAATGTGTTCTCGTCCTTGTTGTGGTCACTTATAACTTAGTCACATTTGGAAATATGTTATATATATGTACAGTTTGGTAAAATCATAGTGGTAACTGAGAGGTTGTGTCTATTGTTATATTTACTGAGCATATACATGCATCACATACTCTAAGAGGTAAATTACATAAGTTATTGCCTGCAGTATGTGTAATTAGTACAACTTATCTTCCAGAAATGTGCTATTATACCATTAAAAGATGTGCAAACTGAGAGCCAGTGCTTATTAAAGGCAATGAACCAAATAAGTGGCAAAGCTAAAATTTGACTGAAGTTAGTCTCTATCCAAAGTCTAAAGATTTGTTTTCAAATTCCATTAAAAATAAACGAATGGCATAAGAACTGTATCTACCATATGTGCAATAATGTTCTGGGGGAATTCAGAAATGGTTAATTAAATGGGGCCAATGATGTTTCAATAGAAAAGTTCTATCAATTGGATCCCTTTAATGTGTGAAGTAAAATTCAAAACATAGTAGAAATGTACTGGAAAGATTTAGGGGACTTTAGAAAGGAAAATTCTGGCTTGAGGAATGTGATAAGGAAACCATCAATGTCAATAATGACTAGTTTGTAACAATGAGCAGAACATATGGTTAGGGACACTGTGTGTAAAACTGCCAACCCTGATATATGAATATTGGCAGCTTGAGGAATCTTTAGATAGACAGAGAAGGACAATGACAGTGCCACTTTGAAAATGACTTGAGGCCTATGTGTATGCTCAGTGTGACTGCAGTGTTCCGGGAATAACCTATCCCTACCTACACTTTAATTTTGCCACTCTGAGGGCCTAATGCTGAGCAGAACAATGAATTTAAAACCTGATTTTCACTGTTCACCTGAGCCTGTGGTGTAATTCTCAATTGCCTACGGTGACCGAAAGGCCTGGGCTTATACAACATAAGAGACCTACAGAGAAATTATTTCAGCACACCACATGCAATTGACTTGCAGTAAAAAAAGGAAAAAGAATAATGACATAAGGCATCCTGAGATATGAAAATGAAATCCCATTTTATCTAACCAATCTTCCTAGAGTCCCAAATTAACCCTGGCAATATGGAATTTATTTTGGACACACTTTCTGGACAATGCTTCAGAGACACTGTTCTCTTTTTAGCTTGTTCTGTTCTTTATGAGGTTGATGGCCTCTATACATTTTTTTCTGAGTTAAAAATAATCAGACTTTATGTAATGTTCCAAGTTTTTTTTCAAGGTAGTAATATAAATAGCACTTATTATATAACACCTACTCTTCCTCTTATGCCCTCAAACACATATTCACCTATACACTCAGTAGGGGAAAGTACTAGAATTCACATTTCAACTGCTTGCTTTCAATACAATCTTTAATTTTCTCCATGAATAAGTATATATGCTTACCACTTGGCAGTCCTTTTATAAAGCAACATTGAATAAGCAAGGAAATGGTAAAGCATATCTAATCACATATTCTGAAATGAAGATCAAGCTTCCCATGCATTAAAATAAAAAGAAATTATGAGACTTCATTTGACAATTTTGCATGCTGTAGAATATGTAAATCTCTACTATACTAAGTTAATTTGATCTATTTTTAGTTACATCATTTTTTCACAGTAACCAAACCTTACCCTGGAGTTGCCACATTTTGACTTTGCCAACCTTTGCAAATGTGAATAAACTTCTGTTTACTAATTAGTAATATAAAGTTACATTTTACTAAAATGGCTTTTTAAATTCATATCAACTAAATATCTTGTAGTGTTTTCTGATCAGCTCTTCAGACTTTTCCTTTAAAGTGCCGTTTTTCTTCTCCCTTCTTTTCTCTCCTCTATTTTTCTCCTTTCCATTCTCATATTTCACCTGCTCTTTCTTTCTCTCATCATCTTGCTAGTTCTATCACTGATCCCCTAGAAACTTTCCTCTCATCCATTAGGGGCTGTACAGCATATATCATTATTATTATTATCAACATAATCATCTGTGGCTGACTTATAAAATTCTGTCTCCCAGTCAAAGCTATTTTCCCAAGCCACAATCTAATATTGCCAACTGACTCTTGGCTATCTCTTCAAAATGTTTGGCTAACACCTCAACATCAGCATATTTCAAACCAAAACTATTATATTTCTAACCAGATCTTACAACTGTCTTCTCACTTTCTACTACTGACAGTGCCACCTTTTTTCTTCCAGGATCAAGCTATAAAACTCTTATTTTTAGCTCCACTATGTTATGTGTAATCCTTTCTCTAAATGTCTCCAATTTGTTTACTTTTCCCTTTTTTATTCTTATACTAAGTTAAAGGCATTCATTATATCTTTTTGGTTGTAACTATAAATTATAGCTTTTTTATCCTGTAACACAACCATCAGAGTGCTAATGAACCATTGTGTATTCAGTCAATATAGTTTAGTAATCTATTAAAAATCTTGGATTGTGTAGACAGTGTCCCCACTAGGCCAATGCCATCCCTATATTGTGCTCTTATTCTAATTCATCTGTTCCCACAACTTATTATGTAGGGGACAAAAACTAGGAACACTTTTCCTACTGCCTCCCACCCCCTCACCATATAGTTTGGTCTCACTGCCATGATATGAAAGGTCAGCGCTCCTGTTCTGTGACAGTCATCCTACATACCTAATTAACAAAAGAGATGATAGTTTAATTGGGGGACTATATGAATCTGAAAGAACTTGAGATGGAACTTAATACATAATTTGAGAATTATAGATAAAACAAGATAAGTGGAGCTTGATTCATTGGATTGGTAGAAGTGATGAGTAGGGCTGCTTCATGAGCCTGTGACCTCTGCAGTTGCACAAAGCCCCGTATTCAGAATTGGCCTCATGCTTGGTATTAATGCTCTGCTGTGGTCATCCTGAGATTCCCAATAATTTTTAACAATCCCGACATTTTCATTTTGCACTGTTTTCTCATTCTCCCAATTATGTAGCTAGTCCTGGTGGTAAGAAAAACATTGAGGCTAGTGTCCAGAATTATTATTATTATTACTATTACTAATATTATTATTATTTTTGAGACAGAGTTTCATTGTTTTTGCCCAGCCTGGAGCGCAATGGCGCAATCTCAACTCACTGCAACCTCCGCCTGCCAGGTTCAAGCGATTATCTTGCCTCAGCCTCCCGAGTAGCTGGGATTATAGGTGCCTGCCACCATGCCCGGCTAATCTTGTATTTTTAGTAGAAACAGGATTTCACCATGTTGGCCAGGCTGGTGGTCTCAAACTCCTGATCTCAGGTGATACACCCGCCTTGGCCTTCCAAAGTGCTAGGATCATAGGCGTGAGTCACCATGCCCGGTTGTGTCCACAGTTTTATGTGGGCAATTGTGGAGGAGTTATGTGTATATGTGTGTGTGTTTAGAAGGGGTGTGTGTGTGTGTGTGTGTGTGTGTGTGTGTAAATAATAGTTCCTTCAATGTCGTGAGAAGCCCTAAATGAGAAACAGGTCTGGCATCTTCTTAAATCTCCTGTGTTTTCAGGGACTTTATCTAATATTTTACTTTTCCCTTTTTCCTTAGCACCTTATTATCTTTTATAGTTAACTTTCTCTTTAACTAGGTAAATTATCTTCCATTCAAACAATGATAATAATAATTTAACATTTCTTTCTTGAATTCCATGATGCTTTGTTTCAATTTTACGATTCTCTTCTTCCTTTATTGAAAAATAATTCCACCTTGTTCTGTATTTTTTTCATTTACTGCCAGGCTGTCTTCTTTTGCCACCAATTTCTTGACTGCCAATTCCAGTGTTACAAATAGCCAAACTTAACATGAGAGTTCACTTCTTATGCTACCAAAGTTAATATGATTCATTTATCTAAGCTTGGCAGCCTCCTCTATTTCATTAATTTTGTGACCCTAAACTCGTATTTTTTGTCTTGCATCTATGACTGCTTATTTTCCACTTGAAAGGATTCTCCCCCTTGACTCACACTACAATACTAATACTGTTTAGGGTTCTGTCCTTCTTTCTGCCATCCTTGAAAGAAATCCATGAAAAAGAGATATTGAACAATTATATGTAAATGTCTCCTCAAATTTTATATTGAACTCTGAATTGTTCTCTTAGCATGAAACAACCAACAGGACAATAATTTGTTGATATCTAATGGTCCTATCAAAGTCAATGTGACCTCAAATCAATTTATTATCTCCTTCCTTCAAACTAGTCCTCCTCTGACAGTGCCCTCCCTGACGATACAAACGCTCTAGCCAGATTCATGAGAACAGCCTGGAATTGTCCCTTGCTCATCACACCATCCATTTCCAAAGTCAATAACCAAAGTCATCCTATTTTAATTTTTTATCATTT
This sequence comes from Gorilla gorilla gorilla, assembly GCF_029281585.2. Lineage (NCBI taxonomy): Eukaryota > Metazoa > Chordata > Mammalia > Primates > Hominidae > Gorilla > Gorilla gorilla. Next base: position 91,881,928 of record NC_073243.2, read on the forward strand.
TAAAATAGTTTAGCCCGTCTTCATACTTGTTTCTCTAACAAAACTTATGTAGCCAATAAACTCATAATAACATTCTAGATTATTCTGGATAACTTCTAAACTGGTCCCCATGTATTGAATTTTACTCCCCTAAGCTTGGCCACTTTGCCAGCGGGGCGGAGACCTAGTTGTGAAATCAAATATTACCATTTCATTATCCTGGTTTAAATCACCAATTTAATGTAGTCCAAGGCCCCTAACACAAATATAACTTCTGCATGGTCACTTTGCCCTGATTTTCCATTTCATGTTTCCAGCCTGCTTCTACCTGACTTTCTTTTTGTATACAAGGTTTTATGAACATCTTTAAACACCCTGCCATGCTCTCTGCCCTCTTCCTGTCATTTTAGAGTAATATCTCTTTATTGTCCAACTTAGCTCTTCGAGGAAACTTTCTCTACCTACTCAAGATGAATTAAGAAACTTTCATGACACCCTATGTGTGCCTTTATGATAGTATTGCATTATGATGAAATGTTGACATTTATGCATCCTCCACTGTATTATAAGCTTCTTGAGGTATGGGCTATAGCTTACCATTGTTGCAGTCCATAAACCTTGCACTTAGGTTGACCTGCAATCAGTTGAAGCAAATGCTGGGATAGAAAACTTTAAAGTATACTTTCTGTTGGTTCTCAAAGACTTTAGAGTTTACCTCGGCATAAGGTTATGATTATGGACACATTATGTTACTCTCTGCTGATTACCTAGGTATGAATGAAAACAAAGTGATACTGGAAGCCTAGATACAGGAGTAATTAATGCTTGAGATTGTCCGGCAATGGCCCAGAAAAGGAGGTTGAATTTTGTAAATGTTGTATTCCATTTTACTCATCTTCTCAGAAATGCCTGAGTTCTATAGTAAGTCTGCTTTGGGGATCTTAAGAGAGAGTATAAAAGTCAATCAAAACATATCATAAATATGATATGTGCAATAACAGTGTACAGCCATCCAGAATATTCTGTGGAACTATTTTTAAATTTAAATAGCTAGGGCCACATTCATTGGAGATTCTGATGCATAGGTCTCTAGAGAGATACTTGCTTTTTAAAATATTTTATTTTGTTTTAAAAGTTTTTCCATTCATCAATTTCTATTTTAGGCCTCTTTATTATTTAAAACCTACCTCAAATTCTACCTATCCCAACAATGCTTTATCAACTCATTGAAAATAATTATTTTTTAATATACAAGGGACATTATCCTTACATAGCTTATGGAATTTATGGTATTGCATTTCATTTTAGTAACTTCTTTCTAGTTTCTTAGCTTCTTTATATCCCTCTACAAAACCTAGATCATTGCTTTGTTAGCTGATATTCTGTTTGTATTTTCTGAATAAATCTAGTCAGGTGTACATATATTCATGTATGTATGTATATATATTTATGTTCACAGAGACCCATGTTGTTTTGGTAATGTGTAAGAAAGAAGAACAGAAATTTCAGAATTTTCTAGCGTATCCCCTGACTGAGCATTAAGACAATTTAAATCCATTATATTTCCCAATTAGCAATAACATGATAGAGAAATGGATATGAACAGAAATTATGAAAGGAAGACAAAAAAATTGATCAATAAACATTCTAGTAACCACATGAACAGAAATTAAAACAATGAGATTTTAATTTTCAACTATTGAATAAGCAAATAGAAGAAAATGGTATTGTTAGAAGGTAGTGAGGAACTATTTAACCTTTTACACTTCACTAATGGTGTTGGGAACCAGTAAAGTAATCATGAGTTTCAAGAAATATTCATATATTTTACTTAGTATTTTCAATTTCAGTAATCTTTTCAAGTGCCATAGTCAAAGACCCAGGAAAGATTTATAAACTGTGATGTTCATTAAATCATTGTTTATATCAAAAACTTGGGAACGACATTAATGTTCAGTAATAGAGAAAATCCAAAACATGTACACTGTAGAATATAATGCTGATAATTTACTGAAAATATTGCATAAGAACTTCTAGTGACAGAAAAATCTGATATATTAAATGTTAAGAGGCACAATATATGCATCATTTTTCAAAGTCTCTCATAAGATGTTCCTAAGGAAAACAGTAATTTTGAGTTACTATATATTACTATACTTTAGTGAATGGGCATAAATGCACATTAGTAAATTGAATATAGTTCTGAAAAGATCAATGATTTGGTCAACCTTAAGTTCTGATTCATTGAATATTAATAAAATAACCCTTTTTTGTGAACAAAAGTCATTAAAATGATTTTGAACATTTGCCTCTTTACTGGTACTGTAAATATTGTGTCCTGAGTGCAATATATTTCTTTGGTGGTTAAGAATCTTAAAATGCCTCAGGATCTTCTAAATGTCAATTTTCATTACATAGCGCCAAAATGTTAAATGCAGATATGGGAGGTTGAACTGAGTGAGTACTATCCCCAGGACATTCTATGGAAGCTGTAGTTTCTCTTTTAATGAAAAGCTTCCAGGTAAGATTTTGTTTATTTGTGACTTGCCTCTTTCTGCTATAAAGGAAGCACAGGAAGCAAATGTGATTTATAATAGTAGTACACATTTACTGAGCACTTACAACTGGGATTTAGCTAGCCATTATCCAAGTCTTTGTTATGCCAAAGACTATACTAGACCTTTTGGCATGCTTAAAGTTTTTTTTTTTTTTTTTTTTTAAAGCTTGCAACAGCTCTATCAGATGAAGGTAGTATCCTAGTCTAAAAGTGAGGTAGTATGTTCAGACAGTAAAACAACCTGGTTCAACAACTCTATATTTAATATGAGTGGTCAACATATGGCTTGACTCTATGTCTTCCAATGCCAGTCTTGAGTTATGTATATTATACCTAGCTGCATTAAGACATTTATTGTACCAGATACACATTTGTAGCTTGCATTCAATTAAGAAACAGATATGCAAATATATAATGATAAAAAAGCAAGTTTATATACATTTTACTATATACCTGATAGTTTTCTATGCATATTTAATTTTCCTAGGAAACCTAGAAATAGGCGTGATGGTTTATTATATGTTTCAATGTGACTGGGCTGTGATGCTTAGATAGCTGGTAAAACAGTACTTCAAAGTGCATCCAAGGGTATTTCTGGAAGAGCTTAGCATTAACCATGGTAGACTACCCTTGTCAATGTGGGTGTGCATCATCCAATCCATTGAGTGCCTGAGTAGAATAAAAAGGAAGAGGAAAGGACAAATTTGCTTTCTGCTTGAGCTGGAATATCTTTTCCTGTCCTTGAGCATTGGTGCTCAAGCCTTCATGTTTGGACTGGAAATACACCAGCAGCTTTCCTAGGCCTGCAGCTTGCAGGCACAGATCATGGGACTTCTTAGCCTCCGTAACTGCATGAGCTTTTTCTCTATATATCTTTTTCTACATCTCTCTCTCTCTCTCTCTCTCTGTGTATATATACATATATATATTATCTTTCTCTATATATACACACAGAGACACACATGTACATCTCTCTCTCTCTCTCTCTCTCTATGTATATATATATATATACTGGAAGAGGTTAGCATTTGACTTGGTAGACTGAGAAAAGCAAAAAATGTTATTGCTAGAGGGTAGTGAGGAACTAATTAATCTTTTACTCCTCACTAGTGGTATTGGGAAGCAATAAAGTAATCATGAGTTTTGAGAAACATTCATATATTTTACTGAGTAGTTTCAATTTCAGTAGCCTTTTCAAGTTCCATAGTCGGAGACCCAGGAAAAATTTATAAACGGAGATGTTCATTAAAGCATTGTTTATATCAAAAACTTGGGATGACATTAATGTTCAATGATAGAGAAAGTTGTTAACAACATTACTTATTATATCAGTCAGGATTCTCCAGAAAAATCGAACTAAGGGAATAGAGAGGAGTATAAATATGTGTATATATGTATACATATATGTGTATATATGTATACATATATGTGTATATATGTATACATATATGTGTATATATGTATACATATATGTGTATATATGTATACATATATGTGTATATATGTATACATATATGTGTATATATGTATATATGTGTGTGTATATACATGTATGCACATATACACACATATAGATATACACCCCACCAGATTGCATTCATTCAGTTGACAAAGCTGATACCATTTCGTCACCACTTGAACCATACCCATTCCTTGCTTTTTCTGTAGCCACCTCTGCTTTATTCCTCTTTCAAGATTCAGAACAAAGAATACAGCTCAAAGAATACCTCCTCTCAGAAAGCATTTTCTCCAACAGGTTTAACTAGTCTCTAATTTTTCAGGCTAAAAAATACTTTTAATAGTCTGCCAATATGCCATTTTAGCAACTTGTGTTATAGTTAGAGGAAGCGTGGCATAATAATTAAGAGCACAGTATCTGGAACTAAACAAACATGAAAATTTACATAAATATATGAGCCGAATATCTTCATCAGTAAAATGGCCATAACATTACCTATTGTATCAGTCAGGGTTCTCCAGGGAAACAGAACTAAGAGGATAGATAGAGAGGTATATCTATATATCTATTATCTATATATCGATATCTATATGTTTGTCTATCTATATGCGTGTATATGTGTGTGTACACAGAAAAGATATGTAGAGGTATGTCTATATATATAATATCTATTTATCTCTCTATATATGTGTATATATCTATATGTATGTATATGTGTGTGCTACAGAAAAAGCAAGGAATAGGTGTAGTTCAAGTGGTGAGGAAAATAGAGGAGTTAGAGATGGTATCAGCTTTGTCAACTGAATGAATGCAATCTGGTGAGGCTAACAAAAATATACATTAATTAAAACCAACCGAATTAGCTATAATCTTAAAATACAATATTCCAAATAAGTTCTCAATATTTTTGTAATTCATCTTTAATAGTGCAGAGATAGTAATAGCACCACATTCATTGTGGTGCTTTGCTATTATTAAGGATGTCTAAATTTATATTTACACTTTTGATAACTGTGTCATATAATTGATTTTTACTGAAATTATTGTCAGTAGAAATATCTAAATCATATTCACAGGTTTTGGTTCTAAGTCTGTCCCCACTACCATATATTTAATACATTCATACTTGGGGATACAGCTATGGAATTTCTACTTCATTATATTTGAGATGTCACCCAAGTTTTTCAAGATCCTTTATGAAATTTGTAGTTCTTCATCCAAATATACTGGCTCTGTTAAGGGACAATTTCTTCATGAATGACTTTGGTGTTCATGGTATTGATAAAAGCCAGTTTCAGGGCAGGTTTGGAGTTGGAGCTCTACAGCTATCTACTGGAAACCTTCCTTGAGTAAGCACTTTTGACATCTTTAAACATGCTTAGGTAGTTGCTTACTACAGCAACACCCAAAAATTGTAGCAACACCCAAAAATTGTACTTAAACACCCAACACTCAAAAATTGTAGTAGCAACACCCAAAAATTGTACTTAAAATTCTCCATGTGGGCTGTAACGAAATCATGAGGGCTACGATGATGATGATGATGATATAGAGATCATATACATTTTTTTTTCTATTTCCAGTCTTGCATGTCCGGAATAGAAAGAAATGGCATTTTTCTGGAATGACTTATTTGTGAATGTAATGCAAACCCAGGTGGTCCCACTGTTTTCTCCTGTAGCAGTCTGCTCATCGCTTTAATAAGTCATCTTATACCTTTTCCACTTTCCACATTTAGTTCAATAATTTCTAATTTATAGCATCCATATTCATTTAAATTTTGAAAGTTAGGAAAATATTTGCTTAACTCTATTCTTTCTGCACTACTTTATTCTCAACAAATCCCCAGTTTACCAACAGTTGAGTTTTTTTTTTTAAGTCTGGCATATACTTTATATTTTGTATTTTAATACTTAAAGCTAGAATTCATCATCTATTATATTTTCACTTATTTTGGAACTCAGTGTCCTCATTTCATCATTTGTAGTACAACAATTATCTGTTTTACAGGAATAAAATATGTGTGTAATAGAAATTGAGGAGTTTTACCATTTGCTTTGTCAATTATTCATATACTACCACATGAGAGCCAAAAAAGCTCATTGGTTCTTTGATATTGTACATGCATTGAAGAAAAATCTAAAAAGTGAACACATGGATCTAATTATTATTATGAGTAAGAAATATGCTACTTTTTAGAATTAATTGCACATACAGTTATCTTTGAAACCTTCTTGATAGATGTCTTTCATTTTAATGCATTAATGTTTTACCAGTACTCTGCAATTCTTTTTTTTTTTTTTTTTGAGACGGAATCTCGCTCTGTCTCCCAGGCTGGAGTGCAGTGGCGCAATCTCAGCTCATTGCAACCTCCACCTCCTGGGTTCACGCCATTCTCCTGCCTCAGCCTCCTGAGTAGCTGGGACTACAGGAGCCCGCCACCACGCCAGGGTAATTTTTTAATTTTTTTATTTTTAGTAGAGATGGGGTTTCACTGTGTTAGCCAGGATGGTCTCTACCTCCTGACCTCATGATCCGCCCTCCTCGGCCTCCCGAAGTGCTGGGATTACAGGCATGAGCCACTGCACCTGGCCTACTCTGTAATTCTTAAACTGAAGAGAGATAACAGAATGAGTAAAGGTTAACTAAATTAGATCATCTTTCATAGTATAGAGATCACTTTTTTATCAATTTGTTTTCTCTTTTGTTCTTTTAACAAAAATACACAAACTATAGTTCTTGCTAACCAAACACATAAAATAAATAGTTGCAGAGAAATTTCCTATTGCTTTATAATTTACTAGCTCTTTTTCTTTATATAAAAATCAGATAACATATTTTGATATTATTCTTGTAAACAAAAATAGTAACTACATAGAGGTGATAGATATGTTAATTAGTTATAAGATGATCATTTCACATTGTATATGCATATCAAAATATCAAGTTGTATACCTTAAATATATAATAATTTTTATGCCAATAATATCTCAATAAAGCTGTTAATGAGCCAATGCACCACGTTTGTGCAGTTGACCGCTCTAAAAACTGAATTATAACAAGAGTTTTCTCTCTAAATTTCGTTTACCTTGCTCCCTTATTCAGGTTTGGAAACATCACATAACTTGCTAAATTTTCAGGGTAAAATTAAGCATGAGATGCCATCTAAAGAGACAATTTTCTGAGTCTCTCTCTCAGAAAATGATCATAGTTTAGCATGACAATTTTATCTTTCCAGTTTCTATAGTCTGACCAGCATCAATCGTGTGTTAGATGTGTCTCTGTCTCCAGCTAAAATGATTCTAATAACTCTCCCAAGGTAACCCAAGTGGGAATTCAGTATCAGAAATGTCCATGCTTTCACTTTCAGAGATTAGTTCTGTAATAAATTCTGGTGATTGATACACTGTCCACTTTTTTGAAGTAACCTTAGACATAAAGAGAAAACAAGCACCTGCCTACCACCTGGCTTTCCCTAGCAGCAAATTCCACATTGGTTCACTTGTTTCCTTCTTCTTCTTCTTCTTCTTTTTCTCTTTTGTGTTTCTTTATTTGTTTTGAGCTGAAAATGCAAGAGATGCACTAAGTGGCTGACAAGTCTACTTTTCAATGGCTAGGGAAAATTGGCACAGTTTCAGAATGTCAAACTCCAGAAGCCATTTAAACCCAGTGTGTATGCATCATTGAGATTGTGGAGAATCTAGAGCCCTTATTCCAAGAGTGTGGCTTCATAGATACAAATCCTTCCTTGATGAATGAATTCTTTTTCTAGAAATGGATTGTATTGGTTGGCAGTATTGACAATTCCCTCTGCATGTCGTTGCACTGAGGAGCAAGTGCCTGTTGACTTCCATTATGACTGTCCACTGGATGCACTTATTACAGTCTTATCCAGGGAAAACCACCAAGGAAGGCCAGCAAAAACAGGTTTTGTTTTGAAGTGTATCCCTAAGATGCTCATTGCTTGTGTCTCAGCCACTGCTTCAGTAGCAAGCTGGCAAACAAACATTTTATTTCATTCAACTAGGGGCAGTCAAATAAACAGAGTTAGGGTTTTCTAGAGAATGTCGTAACGTGAATTTTAACAATTAAACTATAGGACCTCTTACAGACTTAAAGTTTCTTTTTCTATCCCTTTTATTTTTCATAGCTATTTCTTTCTTTGGGCACTCAGGGCTTCATCAACATAGAAAGATTGGAAATGTATTCTCTCATACCTCTTTCAATAAACAAAAATAAATTAAGAATTTGTGTCTGGACACTACACAAGGAGAATCCCTCATTTAAAACAGTAGCTGCATAATAAAGAATATATAATGCACAATATAATACTGGCATATTATCTTGATGCTGCTGTTTCCATTCCACTTTTTTCTAAAAGTTTAAATTTTGGAAATTTCAAAATTCTGATTGACTTCTAACGTCTTTCTTAAGAGCAACAGAACACTGAAATGTGCAATTCCTTCCCAATTAGAAATAATTCAATTCCTGTTCTACCTCATTGCTCCTGTTGGTTTGTTTAGTCTTTCCGAAAGCTAAATCAAATTAAATCCTTCCACATTTCACATCACTCAAGCAAAATAGTCAAATATAACTTTAGCCGATTCAAACATTCACTCTCAGACCCAAGAAACTTCCAAGAAACACCACTTACCTTATCTTTTCAACCTCTTTGATCTTTCTCAGGGAAGAAGAAAAGAGGGGAGTAATTAGAAATTATACAACCTTTAACAAAAGTTTATCATAAGTTTGAACAAGGATACAGATTTTTTAAATCTTCACAGAGACCTGCTAAAGTGAGGATTGCCTTCCAGGTTTTAGAGTGGCCTCCTGAGGCTCAGAGAAGGGTAAAAGCTTACACAGGTTCACATGTAAAGGTATGTCCCAGCCGTGATTTGAATCCACGTCTTCTTGCCTTTAGAGCTTGTACACCCTATCACTCTACCTCTCTTAGTCTTAAGTCCTTGTTCCTTTAAAATTCTGAACCTGGGCATTTGTAGTTTTATCAACTAAGCAGAAAAAGTAATATCTTTCTCTTAGTGTTTGCAATGATGGAGGGTCTTGTACAATTCTTATTATATCTGCCAAGGGGCCCTTAGACTAGTCATTCAATTTAGATAAACTCCTACACTTGTTTACTTTAAATAAGGATGCTTGATGTGCTCAATGGGTGAGTGTGTGTGACTTCGTGCGGGGAGAAAGTACTAAAGTTGTTTCAGCTGTCCAGATCAATTTTGAATGCAGCCCATCAGACCTTAAATCCCTGTTATCAAAAGCTATGTACATTGCAAATCGATTTAATTTATTCTGGAGTGATAAGAGGTGAGAACTTTGTGTGTGTGTAGGTTTCCTGGCACAATCACAGGGGGTTGGAAAAGCATCACAGCTTCTATTCGTCTTCACAAATATAAATGCTGACCTCCAAGGGGAAGCTCTGTCTGATATAAACCCTCCATACCTTGAGTACTTTGGGTGAAGGCGTTAAAGGACATCACTCAAGCGAAATCTCATGGCTACCACCGGACTATGGATCACTGATGAATGAGCCAGCAGTTGAATGTTTAGCAGGCTGTGACGACTTTGCACGGGAATATGGACATTTATTACCAGCTTGCCACATCAGCGCCTGCCCTGCCTGATTTCTTGGTTCCCTCCCGGTGGCTACTCCCACTCCATCTGACAGTCAAACCCCTCTCGCTCCCCATTCCCCTCCCCCGCAGAGAATTGATGGTCTAAACTGTCACGGAGTCCCGGCCGTCATTTTTCAAGAAATCTGGTACCCAAGATGATGCCTTTGGATCAGGGATTTTATTTAGGAGTAGTAGTATGCGCTGAATTGTTTTCTACATGACCTTGCTGAGGGGGTTAAAGGGTGTCCGTTTTGCGTGCTGTGGAATTTGTGCAGCCCCAAAAGTATGCACGGTGGGGGGTTGGGGGGGAGAAGGAGGCAGAAGGGAAAGGAGCCGCGGAGAGGAGAGCCAGGGAGAAGAGGAAGGAGGAGAGACCGGGAGAGCGCAGCATCAGGCAGACAGGCGCCGCCAGCCAATCAGAGGCGCGCTCGGGAGCTGCAGAGACCCAGCCTCGGAGCCCAGGGCTCGAGGTGCGCGGAGCCTGAGTCTGGGCTTTCCGAGGACCGCGAGCAGCTGTGCCCAGAGCTCTGGGAAAGTCCCCTCTCTTTGCTTCTTATAAATTAAGTTCCTTTCCACCAGTTAGGGCAAGTCTGCCAAGGTAAGGCTTCAATAAATGACACTTTACTCTCTAGTGACATGAATATTTTTGTGTACAGCGGGGCTGCTTTACCCAGTTCTGAGTCAAAGCAATATTGGGTGAAATCTTCCTCTCCGATGGGTTTCACAGGATCGAGGGCTGAGGGGAAAGTTGTAGCTAATGCAGGCTGCCTTATCGCTGGTATACATTTGAATTTTCTTATGCAGGAATGCTGCCATAGAGCCTATCGAATGCGAGTCTCAGAATCCAGCTGCGTGTCTGTTTATGTTTATCTGTGCCTGTGCTGTTGTCTTCCCTGAAGAAGTTGGAAGGATACTCTGCAAGGCACATTGCAATAGTGATGGCATCAGTATAAGCTGTCATTTATGTCTATCTGTAAAAGTGTGGGGACGCATGGTCAGAATAGAAACAGGGGCACTGAAATTGAATTTTCGATAGTGCTTTTTTTAATTATTGCCTTTCCAGTATCCTCTAAAATTACGTGATTTCTGAGCACTGAAACTGCAGCAGGACAAGCCTCATTTATATTCTTTCATTCTTTTTTTTTTTTCTTCCCACGAATCCCTGCCTTAAATGCTTATTAAAGCTTAAGATGAAACTTTTGCTTCTTTTAAAGGGCACTTATAAATGATGCATGAAAAGAAATTAGGTAGGCTCCTGTGATCAGCAACACACTTTATTTATGTTTGTTAACTCTCATGCATTTCCTTTTCTTAACTTCTTGTTTGAGTGTGGAAGTAACTATTATTTTGTCTTGATTTTTATGTCTTCAAAACAAGGTAAATTATGCCTTATGCGTGTGTGTGTGTGTGTGTGTGTGTGTGTGTGTATGTGTTGTCTGTACAGATGTGGCTCTAGGCAAACCTCTCATATGTAACAGGTGAAAAAATAGAATTTTATTAGCTAGGGCTATTAAAATATTTTTATTTCAATGTCTCATTGCATTTAATGTTGTAGTCAAGAATAAATGTTCCTTGCTTTTTTCCTGTTGGAAGTCAAGAAAAAATAAAATAAAAATCTTAGCTAAAAGTATTATGGTTTTCGGTTTGCTCAGGTGATGGCATCACTGCTTTAAGCCGAGAGACAGATCAGAGGAAGATTTTGTTATGCAGCCAAAAAAGCTAACTACAGGCTCTGACTGTGTTTTCAAACCTTTATTTTTCACTCTGGGATCACCCACAGATTTTTCAAAGCAGGGGACTTTGCTCCTGCAATAATTGTTCTTTTTTATTTTAGTGTATTTGTCTTACCAGAGAAAATGCTTAATTCTAAATCAGGAGTTTGAGGTCCAGCCTAGATCTTACATATACCTTGTTGGGATGTGGGAGGAAGAAGATAGGATGTGATACTCGTAGATAATGAGTTCCATTGTGTAACACTCTGGTGCTATCACCTATTATGAATGCAGTTGCCCTCAAGCCTCCTGTTGTTTATTTAATTCTGGATATCTTAATAATAAATTGACCTGGTATAGGTCAACTGATGCACTTCCCCCAGAAGACATTCACTTAGTGCACCTTGGTGAGTATTTTATGAACTATACTTCTGATGCTTTTTCTCAGAGATAGCCAACTTAAAAAACCAACCAAACAAACAAAAAGGAACTGATACCAATGGTCAAGATTGATTGCCTCTCTGAAAACAATGGGAGGTAGAAAATGAGCATTGGCTGTTATACATGCAACAGAAATGCCCAGCTGAAGATAACCCAATAGCAAAGGAGAATATAATAGTAGAAGGACAGTGAGTGGCAGGAAACTCTAGCTGTAACTGTATCCAGTGCAGACTGATTATAATTAGCTATAGCAGTCACAAGTATGAGCAATAGCACCCGGTGCTAGAATGAAGTCCATACATTGTGCAATTTGGAAATTATTATTCCTCTCAATGACTGATTTCAAATAGATATAGTGGACTTGTGAGAATATATGAGTCATTTATTCCAACTTTATAAATTATTTAGATGAAAGCTGCTATAAATATAAAGTACTTTTTGTCCCATTGGCTGATATAAATAGCATTATTATGCTTTGCATTGATTTTTGCAGTCTGATGAATACAAACCACATGTTTGCAAGTTTTTGGGTCCCAACAGCCCTGTATTTAACTTATTGCACAGAAGTATACCTTAAGTATCTGCAACCTGACTTAACTGTCTTTCAGACTCTAAACATGCATGTAACACTTCAACCAAGCTAGGATAAAACATATTGAACTTATTGACCAGGAAAAACTTACTTCTTTTGAATCCATGTATCTGACACAGTGAAGTCTAGTGAAGAATGAGAGAGATTGAGACATTAAAGACAAAGCATGTATATGGTGTTCTTTGTCTTTCTTTTTTTTTAATTAAATACAGAACTTTAAGCCCTCATGTGCTTAATTGTATGACTTCATTATACTTGCATTATACATATCTATAGTACTGCATTTTAGATTAGGCCTTCTTAACCTTGGTGCTGTTGGTATTGTGAGCTCTATCATTCTCCTGGGGGACTTTTCTGTGTATTGTAGGCTCCTTAGTAGCATACCTATTCTCTACCCACTAGATCCCAGTAGTAGCACCTCCAACTTGTGTCAATAAAAAAATCTCTCTATACATTGTTAGACATTGTTAACTATCCTCTGGGGAGGATGCAAAATTACATTGAGAACCACTGCTTAGAGCAATTTTGAGCAGTGGTTCTCAATGCAATTTTGAGAACCACTCAGTGGGAACCACTGCTCTAAGCCAAACCAAAGGATGTATATAGAAAAAAGTTCATGCATATGCTGTTTGAGTAGGCAACTGCCCAGTCCAGTTTGGATGCTCTACAGATAAATCCCCTCCTTTCGCTTTGATAATGAATGGGTTTCAATTGGTAGGTGTTTTACTAGATCCCTAACACAGTACTGTGGAAGATCCTGCCAGTAAACTGAGAGACGAGGGCTATATTATCATATGCTAACATTTTTGGGACAAGAGGAAATGAAAACTGAGAGATAGTATAAATGTTGAGGATGAAGACAAATTTCACTTTAATTTTCTTCAGATGAGCCTTTAATATAAATAATAAATAAATAAAGATACTGGTTCTTCTCTATAATTGCTTCTACTATTATATTTTGGGAGTTTGTATATGTGTGGGTTGTAGGGAGGGAGCATTCACTCTAGTTATTCTATATGCTTGGAGTAGTTTCTAGTGTTTAAAGCCTCCAGAAGTAAAATGAGAACAGTTTGATTTAAAAGGTACAGTTTTAGACAAGTGCTGATGTGTAGCACAATGGAAAAGAACTGAGCTTAATGATTTGAAGACATGGCAGAGGGTGCATACTGACATGGATTAACGCATCATGCGTGTCTGATCTGTAGGCCATTTTCTTTATCCATAAAAGGTGATGATAATAGGTGTAAAAACCCAATATACGAGGTTTTATACTAGCTTACAATTTGTAAAGGTCTACACTAATGTTGGTAAATTATCATAGATTCAGTGTCTTTGATGATTTGTCTGATTAAAATGGATTAAGCATGCTGAGTCTTTCAGTTATTCTAGCATGGTTAAAAATCATCTACAAGAAAGGTTAATATTCTCTGCTATATTATTTTCATGGATGAAAGTGAACATCTAAATTTCTAATATTTTCAAATCTAAAATTTGAAATACGTAATTTAAGATTATGAATACACCTCAATTTTTTTCTTATTTCCATCCTTCCTCATATTATCCACATTTAAAATTTATTATAAAAATGTAGACATATAAAACGTAGAATGTGACTTGAGATTTACTCTTAAACAGTAACCATTATTAATGCTTGATGTATATTTTAAAAATAATTTTTCAATGAATAGATTAATATGGACGTATATACAACTAAAATTATATATTTTTAGAAAGATATGGTGATATACATAGAGAGGCATACAGTCACATAAACCCATGTGCACAAATATATATTTAAATAAAATAAATACAATTTCATAGTATTATATGTAACTAATTTTGTAGGATGTTTGTCTTCCATGTGAATAGTAGAGAGGATACATGATTTTTTTATGAGTCCAGTGTGCCATTAGGCATAGGTCTGATGCTTAGTTCAATGTTGAAGACATCCATTTGTTTACAGGTCACTCATTAAGTCAAGGAACTTTGAATTGGTGGGTGTCCCTGCCATATTTAGTATTATGCATTTTGATTATTGCATATGATTGCATAGATATACTATTTATTTAAATAATCCCTTATTACAATCTTTTTAAATGACAAAGAGAAGGCCAACACAAGTTAAACAATTAAGAACCTCTGCCACTGCTGGTAGTGTTTTGACTTCTAAGTGTGGTACACGTTCCAGGAAACTATTTCTAGGAAAATTAGCAGGTAGAGAGGAAATGTAGGAGCAGGTGTAAGAGGAGCATTCGCCCTAGTGCACCCTGACATGCTCAGATGTTGCTTTTGTGGATACTAGAAAGTTCTTATATATAAATTTCTACATTGTTGAGCCACATAAATTTAGAAATTTCTTGGTAGGTCTGAGAACAAAATGAACAAAGTTTGATCCCTAAAAATATTGAGTGAAATATTTGCTTTAATCAACGTCCTTCAATGCCAGGACTATGTCTTATTCAAGATTTTACTCAAAGCACATGGAATATGATAGATTAATTGTTGGTAAAATAAATTGAAGATGTGCAGATGCCTCCACTGAAAGGGAATTCAACTATCATTTCTGTTTCATTTTATGTTTAGATGATCATAAGGATTCTCAAATAGGTATTTATTGCCATTATTTTGAGGCCTTTAGGATTAATACAGATGACTTACATATGACTTATATATAACTATGCACAGTTAGATATTACTGATAATTTCATTTGATCCAATTATTTTCAGTCTACCTGATATTAAAAGTATTTTAAATAAAAATATCTAGGTTAGATCCACAGTTACCAATGTGATATAAATGAGATAGGGTGCCATTTCAATCCATCAAATTATACATATATATATTTTTGATATGAGTTACAGATATTTCTCCATTATGTCTTTAATTTTGGCTTTTTTTTTTTTTTTTTCGAGACGGAGTCTTGCTCTGTCGCCCAGGCTGGAGTGCAGTGGCGCAATCTTGGCTCACTGCAAGCTCCACCTCCCAGGTTCAAGCGATTCTCCTGCCTCAGCCTCCCAAGTATCTGGGACTATAGGTGCCCGCCACCAAGCCCGGCTAATTTTTTGTATTATTAGTAGAGACGGGGTTTCATCATGTTAGCCAGGATGGTCATAATCTCCTGACCTCGTGATCCACACGCCTTGGCCTCCCAAAGTGCTGGGATTACAGGTGTGAGCCATGGTGCCTGGCCTCGAATTATAATATTTAAAAGAATTTCTGAAACCAATGTTGACACAGTTATGATAAAACTTTTATTTGTATTTAGTCCTGCCTGGTGGAAGTTGAATCAATATATCGATTTTAAAAAGCAATTTGCAACCCATTGAGAGAGATAGGAAAGTGTAGTTTCCCTTATACACAACTTGTGGGAATAAATTAGGAAATAATTAAAAATATCACAAAAATGAAGAAACTCTTTAATAAGTTAAAATTAATTTAATAATTTGAATCAAAGAATGATAAATGTATGGCAATTAAATATAATTTACTAAGCTTGATACTAAATTTTATGTATGCTATAATTTTTAAAAAATTTTCAGAAAAATTTTGAGAGAAAAATGTGAGTTTTCTAGATTTTTCTGTGTTGTTTATATTGTATTTATTTTTTAATGTCTCATTAGTAGTTTTTACTAATGCGATATAATTTGAATGAGCCATGATAGTGTCCATGAAAATCTATTTTGGTTGTAGTGAATTTTTCTTGTTATGGAGAACCCACTTTTTGAGTCATTTGTTCTATTTAGCTTAGCAATAGATGGGAAAGCGTTGTATGATTAAGATTATAAAATAAACCAGTTCCCAAAGACCAATCAGTAAAGTTCCTATTTTGATAACTAAAATTCTACCTGTAGAAATTTTTTAAAGCAAAAATAAAATCCAGTTGCATATTAAATTATATTTTTCCTGTTATATAGTAAATTAAAATTTTGTATTCATTCATTCATGGAGGTTGCCATCTGTTTGGGAAGAGAGCTGGTAAACAAGGGCATAATTAGTATTTTGTAGTATTTGTAGAAAATTGTTAAAGAGAAAAAATGAAAAAGGGATGCAGAAAAAAATTGTCAAGAGATAGATGGTGGTTTGATATTTTATCTATTTGGCTAGGAAGCCTGGGAGGAAGTGTGGATATGAACCATGTTGCTGTCTCAGAAACCATATTCCAGGGAGAGTGAAAAGCAAGTGCAAAAGCCCTAGGGAAGGAGCACCCCTGGCTATCTGACACATAACAAGAACAGCAGAGCTGAGTGAAATAATTGAAATGGAGTGTTATGATCTGAATGTGTCCCTCAAAATTCATGTCTTGGAAACTTTACCTCCAATGCAACAATTTTGAGAAGTGGCATCTTTTGAAAAATGCTTAGGTCGTAAGGATGTGAATTACAGCCCTTATTAAGAGAGCTTTTGGGAGTGGATTCACTTCCTCTTGCCGCAACATGAAGACCCAGCAAGAAAGCCCTCACCAGATGCCAGTGCCTCAATCCTGGGCTTCTTAGCCTCCGTAACTGAACTGTGAGGAAATAAATGCCTGCTCTTTATACATTATTCTTTCTGTGGTGTTTTGTTATAGCAGCAGAAAATGGACTAACAAATAGCATATAGGAGGTGGTAATGTTAAGAAATAATAGAAACCCGATCATGTGTAGATCCTGTAGATTTGTTTAAGAACTTTGGATTTTTCCTACAAGAGTATGGATGGTATTTGATCATTCTGAGCAGAGAGGTGACATTATCTGATCTATATTTCAACAAGAAACTCTTGTCACTCTGTTGCAGATAGACTGAAGAGGAGCAAGAACAGAAACAGGGAGCCAGTTACAGATCTATCCCAAGAATTCTGGGGAGAGATGATGGTGTCTGCAGCAGAGTGACAGCAGTGGAGATTGAGAGAAAAGGTTTGATTCTGTATTTATCATGAAAATAAAGTTGGCAGGATGTGATACTGCTTAAGATATAAGTCTGATGGGGGAAAGTGATGTGAAAGGATAAATTGTGATATTTGTATCCTAAACAATAAGAGGGCTGCAACTCATATTCCCTAAGAAGCAAAATAATTGAGGAGAATCAAGTTGGGCAGGAGAAGGAGAGAGGCAGTAGAAGTAAAGACCTGAGTTTTGCACATATATTGATTGAGATGTCCAAGTGGGGATAAAATGCAGTCAATGGAATACGCAACTGTGGAGTTGCAGGGAGAGCTTTGTGGTGTGGGTATAAAATACAAATTTGTATGCAATATTAGATTGCACTTAAAGTGAAGAGACTGAATATGAGAGAAAATGTTAAAAACATAACGGCCTGGAATTGGAGCAACGAACACCTGTGGGTTCAAAAGATGGGGAGAAACCGGCAACTAAGGAGTAGCTGTAGTGGGAGGAGGAAGCTCCGGTGAGTGACTGTCTTGAAGCCTGGGAAGATGGACTTCAAGGAAGACACTGTCTTGAAATACATTGAAATTATGGAAATGGAAACTCACAAATACATATGAACACATATTCAATATATATTTAGTGGAATTTTTATTTTAGGTATAAAGAGTGTATTTCCTTAATTAAAAAAATCATCTTAAAAATTTTTATGGTTGCTTACTTTTTCTGATGTATGTATTTATGTAAATCATTCTATATTCAAGGTGAGTCCATTTGTTTGTGTCATCTATGATTTCTCTCAGCAGTGTTTTATAGTTCTCCTTGTAGAGGTCTTTCACCTCCTTGGTTAAGTATATTCCTAAGTTTTGTTTTGTTTTGTTTTTTTGCTGTTGTAAAAGGGGTTGAGTTCTTGATTTGATTCTCTGCTTGGTCGCTGTTGGTGTATAGAAGAACTACTGATTTGCGTACATTAATTTTGTATCTGGAACTTTTCTGAATTATATTATCAGTTCTAGGAGCTTTCTGGAGTAGTCTTTAAGGTTTTCTAGGTAAACAATCATATCATCAGCAAACAGTGACAGTTTGACTTCTTCTTTACCAATTTCGGTGCTTTACTTGTTTCTCTTGTCTGATTGCTCTAGCTAGGACTTCCAGTACTATGTTGAAGCGGAGTGGTGAGAGTGGGCATCCTTGTCTTGTTCCAGTTCTCAGAGGGAATGCTTTCAACTTTTCCCCATTCAGTATTATGTTAGCTGTGGGTTTGTCATAGATGGCTTTTATTACATCAATGTGAATCTGCTATTAGAAACAAATGGAACATTCTTGATGCCATAAAAACAACTATTGCCACAAAGTACTCATTTAATCATCTATGTATTTGATTAGTCAACGTATTTTTATCTTCTATTATATTTATTAGGTTTACCTAAATTGGATGCTATAATTATTACTTTTTCAGATCTGACTAGGTAGCAGCATAAACTATATCTCATTTAGTACTAATTCTTTTAAAATATTGTTTCCTGTCAACCCCAATTTATGCTACAAATGATTATAGTAAAAGAAGAGTAGACAAAATATGAAGCTTCCCCAGCCAATATATCAATTAAAAGACCATATGTTTTTACCTTGCCATTTCCTAGTGATTTATGCCCAGACTTTTAAGTGCAAGGTAAATCATTAGGAACCGAGATATAAATCTACAGTTTCAGCAGAAGGTCTGAGGTGATTAAGTTGTGAAACTGATATTTTAGCAAATATACAAGATTACTATATTGCAAGATTATTTCAGCATTGTTCATACGAATTAAAGTATTCCTTCATACAACTATCCCAAGACACACTCCGCTTCAACACACACACACACACACACACACACACACACACACACTCCATCCCCACCAACAATCACCTTATGACTTTATAATCACACTGTTTATTAAACTTGAGACTATAATCAGCTTGATTAGCTAGTTCTTTATCAACCAAGCTTCACTCACAATATTTATATTCTAAGATAAACTAAGTGAAGTAGCTTCTGAAACTCACTCTATGAGTGAAGTTACAACAATACTTCAAACATATTAATGTATAAGTGCTGCATGTGACTACCTTGAATGCTAGCATGGTAGGCAGCATAGTGGTCCCCAAGATGTTCACATACTAATCGCTGTAACTTGTGATTATATTACATGGCAGTGGAGGGTTATGGTTGCAGATGGAATTAAGGTTGTCTGTCAGAGAGCCTAAAGTAGGGAAATGATCCTGGATAAACTTGGTGGGTCCAATGTAATCCCAAGGCTCTTTAAAAGTGAAAGAGGTGGGAAGAGAGGAGGACACAGTGATCATGTGAGAAGGACTCAATCTGATTTTGCTGGTTTGGAGTATGAAGGAAGAGGCCCAAGTGCTTTGGTCAGCATCCAGAAACTGGAAAAGACAAAGGAAATGGATTCTCCCCTAGTACCTCTAGAACGGAATACAGCCATGCTAACACTTTGATTTTAGCTCAGTTGAGACTTATGTCAGACTTCTTACCAACAGAGCTGCAAGATAATAACTTAGTGTTTTTTTAAAGCACTAAATTTGTGGTGCTTTCTGGCAATGGGAAACTAATAAAACTAGCATATTGAGGTTTCTGAAGTTCCTGCATATATATAAACAGCACATCATGTGAATTTTCCAAGGAGAAACATATAGAATGTTATTTAATCTGTAATAATTATACTATCAGTCTGGAATTGTTATATTGCTCAAAATTAAATTGATGAAAAAGTCATATGAAACCCAAAGGTTAGTTTCCTGAAGAATGCTAGTTGCCTCAAAAAGAAGGTAAATGTTACTCCTAATGAAAGAAAATAATTTATCCTCCCTAATGAATACGTTCTTATCTCTAGTAATTATATATTATTACTGTTTATGTGAGTTTATTGAACTTCCAGTTCCTGTGTCCAAACATGATTAAAATAGTATTGAATTATTTTGTACAGTCTTAGGTAAATTATTCATCCACGCAAACAATAAACAAAGTAAAATATGGAATATTTGCAAAACAAACATATTACCCTCTCTGCTTTTTACTTTTGTAGTGCAGGAAATAGTTACTCAACTTTTGCACAATGTCATTAAAAAAAGTGAATTCAATCATAGTAGAATATTCTATAGCTCAATTAAAAAATGTAACCTCATATAATTAACAAAGATTGGCTTAGAATGAGAATATAGAAATCTGTGTGTTTACTGATCAAACTAATTTTTAACTAAGAGACTAGAATGTTGCTCAACCTTTTTAAAACTGCTAAACAGGAAAAAATTTATCCTTCCAGTTTGAATGGCCTTATCTCATGTTTAAATCATAACACCTATGAAAATGTTCATAGAAAAATGTCAAACAAATTTCAAGGGTATAAAAAAATAAAAGAATGGATTAAGGCAAATTAATTAAATTTGGCTAATATCAATTTTATTTCTTTATTTAAAATGTCTCATGGATATTGTTTGCTTATACCTGGTTATAAAAGCCCTCTTTAGCATAGGATTCTAAAAGCAGTCGTATGATTTGCCTGCCTGCACATGAAACAATCCTAGACATGATGGAGTATGTAAATGGAGTGACATATACCAGTCTTCTTTAATCTGGCTTATTGGTGATGTTGGAAATACTGGCACAAATTGTCCATCTGAGTTTCTGTATTCTTTATCAGAGTGCCTCATTCAAATAATTGAATTCTAGGTAATAAAAAACGTGCAAATGAGCCAAAGCTTTGGGGAATAACTTCAGCTAACTGCAAAGCCTGTGAAAGCACCAGTTTGCCGAGATTACGTCAGCATCTGATCTGCTTCCAAAGAACCTGGCTGGGTACTCAGAAGCAGAACCAACTCCCAATAATGTGTTCATTTCTGACACACAAGGAAGTGCCATTTTATTTTTCTCTTACATGTTTACTTTCCTGAATTATTTTTTTTGTTCTTTTAATTTCTTAAGTGACAGGTGTTTATTGTAACAAGTCAAATTATACTTTGTTTCCCTTTCTTCAATCCCACTGAGCTGAAATATCTACAAACTATATATCCACAAATTAATACTTTGTTTATCCACTTACACCTTTTTCCATAAACCTGAAAAACATATATATTTAAACATGCAAACATTAATTTTATTCAGCTTTTTAAAAATCAAGTGTTATTTAACCCATACTACTCTACTTAATCCTTACTTAATGTTAGATCATTAAAATCTCTACAAAACAATATGTCAATCTGATGCGTTCTTGTCTTTATTTTTGCCTCATAACTCATTTTCATCCCTGTTTCTGTCTTTATATCCTGTCATGTTGCCATAAGTTAGTCTTATCCTTTGAAATTTGTAGGTATTCTTTTGTTTTCCTATTTTCAACTCTATATCATTATATTTCTAACAATATTATTTCTTTCCTCTGTCACTCTGGATTCTACCAATCTTTCTAATCCTCCCAATCCCCTCCAGTCCTCATTAATCCTCTTTTTTCAGAGACCATCTACCTTATACTACTAAAGAATATGCCTGAGTAATAGAGCCATCTGATCTTCTGAAACCCCTCAGTAAGACTAAGTCCATATTTCTCCCCTGAAATACTGCAGTTGACAATCTACAACTGGTGATTCTTCGAGATTGTTGAAAGGTCATAACCATTAGTTTACTACTGTGTCCACTCTGTACTGAAACAACAAATGTGTGTGTATGTGCGTGTTTGTGTGTGTGTGTGTGTGTGTAGATAAAATGTGTTTTTCCCCTCAACTCTTTTTTCTGTAATTATGTAGATTGCCAGAATCTGTGAGCTTTTTGCATTGTCTGTGATATCTAAAGACCTTTATTTTCCTAGATCTTTTTAATGTATTATGTAAAGTAAAATTTAAAACAGTTTTTCTTCAGAGTTTTTAAACAGAATTTATGGAAGTTTAATTAAGAATTATTTAATTTGAGCCATTTAACACTCACTCAGGTAATAAAAGGGAAAAGAAGCATGAAACAATAAGAATCAATAGAATATGAATTTCACTGGGTCGAAATTTGCTAAGTATGAATCACCGTTTCAGATGAGGTGCTCTCGCCAACTTCAGAGGCAGTTCTTGTGTGACTGTGACTCTGGAAATAAGTAACCGTTAGGAATAACCGTTTCTCTGAGAAAGCATCTCACTCCATTTTCAGTCCAGTGCTAAAGAGGATTTAATGTGTATGCAAAAAGGTATTTTTAACACTTAAATTTGGTATTAGCATCCTGGATGTGCTGACTCTTCCAAGTGTAAAATTGTGCTTTCAGAAAGAAGTAAACTAGGACACTTTGTCAGCATCCTAGAAATGATACCCATTCTTTTACTAAAAGAAATGCCAAACATTTAAAATGAAAAAGTAACACATTAACTAAATGGAAAAACCAGATTGTTCTAATCAATAAACTCTACAATAATAGTTTGTTCTTAGCTAATATGTGTTTATATCTCTAATTTATTACCAACTGCAAAAAAGTATTATTTATAAAAATTTGATTTCCTGAGAGACATAAAATATTTAAAATAACAATTGCCTCAAATCAAATCGTGTTTAATTGTTATTGAACTTTCTGCTCTAAATGCTCAACCTAGACCTTGCCTTTCATTGAAAATACATTCACTCAGATATTTTTGTAGTACACAATCCTCCTACAAACCTCATCATTTACTTTTCTTCATACTTATTTTTCATCTAGCACTACTCAATTTTTTCCCAACATATTGAATTTTATTTAAAAATCACTACCTAAGAAACTTACAGTTTTATGACACATAAAAGTATATTATTTTGGCAAAATGAGTTTCATTGTACAAAAATATACAAATTTAACATAATTTTTATTAAGTACGATGTGGAGACATGGTATGCTGAAAAAATCATAGAAATTATTTAAGTAAAATGTATACTTTGAACTCAGATTTTATATAACTTATTGATTTAGTTAATGTTATATTTATATAATGTGTCATTTATAATTTACTTGTGCATGCATAGTCAACCAGATTAACTGCCAGTTTTTTCTGGAACCTCAATATGTAGTAATCATTTTTTATATGACATTTCCTTCTTGGCCTACTGCACAGGAGTGTAGGTAGATATTGTTAACTTCATTTTGTAGAAGAGTAAATTTAAGTCATAGAAGTTCCTAGATGGCCCTACAGGACACACTTACTTAAAAGTAGCCGGGTCAGAATGGAGCATGCCCAGCTTTCCTCTTCCATCCATAATGCCTCTTCACAGGCCAGCGCCCACACCCCCTGCACCCTGGATCCCAGCTGATGGGCTCATATCACATTTCAGAAATAAATTTGCTAAATCAATGGGATAGTGACAAGCTCACTTCCACCAATCTGTATGAACTAGTACCAATATTCCTATCTCTTGCCTCTATTCAAATTATAATGAAGGACAATGCCTGCTATATCTGCACCTCCTTCTCAGGATTCTGTCCCCATACCCTCCCTGACTTCTCCCTTTAATTGGTTACATCATTAAAGTATCACTCTCTAATGGTCCTTCCCATAAGTGTGCTCTGGAAACTTCCATCTTTTTTTTTTTTTTTTTTTTTTTTTTTGAGACAGGATCTCATTCTGTCACCCAGGCTGGAGTGCAATGGTGTGATCTCGGCTCACTGCAACCTCTGCCTCCTGGATTCTGCCTCAGCCTCCCAAGTAGCTGGGATTACAGGTGCACATGACCATGCCTGGCTAATCTTTGTATTTTAGTAGAGACAGGGTTTCACCACATTGGCCAGGCTAGTCTCGAACTCCTGAACTCAAGTGATCTGCCCGCCTCGGCCTCCCAAATTGGTGGAAACTTCCATCTTTAAAACACATCCAGGGACAACACCGCCTATTTACTCTGCTCAGATTTAACATGTTTCTGACATCTGAGTAAATGATCCCATTTGTACCAGTCTGAAAACTGAGAAAGATCCTTTACACCTTTGTCACCCTTATACCTCCTACCACTGTTAGATCCTATATGTTCTAACCCTAAAATATTTTAAAAATATGTTCACTATGTGTATCTTTGCTACCACCCTACTGGTTCAAATCACCATGATCTCTTCTATAATGATTTATTTCATTTGGCTTGCATCAGCAAATACCCTTCTCGAATCATTCATATATTCATATGACAATCAGCAAACACTCCCTCTAAGTGTAAATCAGTAGATGTTGTTCCTCTCTTTCAAAACTCTTCCAAGGATCCCAATATGAAAAACAGGAGACTAAATTCTTGCCATCACCTCAAAAACTTTTTATATTCTCATCTAGCCTTCCTCTCCAACTTGATCCCTATCTACGCTCATTAAGTGACAGTTTTATACTTTCCCCTCCTCAAATATGCTAAGCGGTTGAACTGGCTTGTTCCTTTAGTCTGAAATGTCCTTCTCTCATATTTTTTATCGTAAGCTTCTTGTCCTTCATGCTCTTCTCATCCTATTAAAAACAGAACCCTTTTCCCTAAAGTAGTTCTCTATCACACTAGCCAACTTTTTTCATGTTCTTCAATACCGTTTATTAGCTTATTCCTTTCCTTTTTTCTCACCTCCAAGTAAAAAGTAAACCTTCCTTAACCCAGGATATTGAGCATTCACTTACCTTTGGATTTCCAAGGTTTAAGAGATTTCCTGCCGCACAGCCCATACTATATCTCAGAAAATAAATTTGAAGTACATCGTACATAGATAATAGGACAAAAGTGAATACCATACACAGGTAACCACCACTCTTACAAAATGGAATATTACCTGCATTCCTGAAGCCTACCTTTTGCACTTTTACAGTCCTATTCTCTTCCCCAGATATAACCTTTTTATCCTCACTTCTAACATTATATGTGGCGTTTGCCTGTGTATTTAAAATAAACAAAATTATACAGTATTTTTCCATTGAAAAATATTTCCACAGTGTTTTTCCATTGGCTTTTTAACATTACTTTTGTTAAAAGCATCCATTTTGTGGAATGAATCAGTTGTTTCTGCATTTTCATTCCTGTAGATTATTCCATTTTAAAAATATACCGTAAGTTATTTGTTCTACTACTGAAAGGCTTTTGTGCCATTTCTTTTATTAACGATTAACTGTAATATTATTAATTAATATTATTGACTATTACTTGAGATAATAATAGAAACGGCGCAAAAGCCCTTCAGTAGTAGAATGGATAATTTATGGTATATTTACTATTTACTACTATTCTATTTACTATTTCTATTAAAAACTATTACAAATAATATAACTATGAACAGTCTTGTATTTGACTTTTGGAGAACATATGTGTGCCTTTTTCCTGAGTGTATATTGTAAGTAGAATTGTTATAAGTTATGTATATATTCAGCTTTAATAGATAAAGACAAATCATATTCCAAAGTGGTTCTACTAATTTATGCTCCTACACCATTATGAGATATATTTTTGTTATTGTCTGTCTTATTCATTTTAGTCATTTTGGCAGGTATGTAGTGGTATCTCATTGTATTATTCCCCAAGCTATATTTTTAATCTTTAAAACTACAGTAAAATTTGAAAGAATAATGCAGTGAACATTCATACTCTTAAACTGGAGCCATCAATTGTTTTAATTTGCCACTTTCGCTTTATTGATAATGCACCGCCTTCATTTTTCTAACTGTTTGAAAACAACCTTTACCATTTGGATGCAGACTTTCAATGGTAGAAAATTGAAAAGCTTTCTGAATTTATAGACTTAGTAATTTTGACATTTAGTGAACATTTTCTTGATTTACTTTAATAGTTTTGCAAGTAGAATGGTAAGATGCAGTATAAATACAATATACTAAGTATATTTATTTCAAGATGCTAAGGAAACAAATTTTGCTTTGCAACTTGTGAGGATAATATATAAATGAGAAAAACAAAGGCTGTGCTAAAAATAAACAAACTCATTCAATTTGTTCATCATATTTAAAGCATGAATCAGGTTTGAAATGCCATTTGCAGATAATGCCACCACCAAAAGAATATCGCGTTTCTTTGTATCATCCTTGTTTACTTAGTACAAATACAGTTATTGACAACCAAAGAATGGTAGTTTAGACCTCAGAAAGCACATTTGTATTTTTTAAAACTAGGTTTCCCTTTATATGTAGTTCTTACTGGTATAATGGAGACTCCGATGGTGAAGCTAAATTGTTGCACTATTTGGCAGATCACCTCGATTCACATTTCTTTCTCTCTCTCTCTTTTTTTTTCTTTTTAACGTTTAAGTTTAGAGGCACCAGTTAGGTTTGTTACGTAGGTAAACTTGTGTCATGGAGGTTTGTTGTACCAATTATTTCATCACCCAGGTATTAAGCATAGTACTCATTAATTGCTTTTCTTGATCCTGTCTTCCTCCTTCCACCCTCCACCTTCGGAAAGGTCCCAGTGTGTTGTTCTCCTCTATGTGTCCATATGTTCTCATCATTTAGCTCCCATTTATAAGTGAGAACATGCAGTATTTGGCTTTCATATAGTAGGTTTCATGGTATGTTTTATGTTTCATAGTATGTTTTAATGACCAATAACCTCCACTGATGTACCAAGTTTCACAAATGATCTTTCTGTTGCCTTTCATTCTTTTAAACAAACTATCTTTATATATATACATTAAATTAATATGTGAAGCTCTGGTAATATATTTGAAACTTTGCTTCTAACAAAACTTTTCTGTGGCATTGAACTTTTTTTGCTGATTAGGTTTATAAGTGATATATATGTGAATTCATCCCTATACACTAGCTCTTGAACAAGTGAAGGTGCAAGTCACTTTTGAGTACTTCTATTTTAATGGTTATTTTATACTGGAAAATGTTATTTTTATGATATTTACTTGAGAACAAGCAAACTGGATACCAGTCCTATTATATATTCTGAATATTTTCAGAATTTTACTTTATTTTTGTCTGGTAGACTAGCATTTCATCAATAAGCATGCTTTGCTTTAATTAGGGTTAAAATGGATTAATTTGCTTTAAAATGAGCTATTTTTAAGACATCATGTTAAAAATATATTTCTTTTAGAATAAAATCTAAAAATAAGAAAGACTTATGCTCCAGCAGCTAGAGAAGAAATATGGGATTGCTGCACAAACTTTAATAATGTATTTTGTTTTCTTGTAAAATAGCATCACTCCGTCTCCAATGGAGACATTCTTCACTATATGTTTTTAAAAAGTTTTCTGTATTACCTATATATGTCAACAAGTTAGTTTTCACTAAAATTCTATTTTTTCTATCTTCTTTATTATTTTAAACACATATGTTATATATATTTAATATATGTAGAATAATATTTAATCTCAAAGATTAAATATTATTTTACGGTATAAATAAATGTATGAATAATTATTTTCCTGATAGGGATTTTCAAAAAATCTTATGAACTGTATTCCCATGAGTCTCATGAACTTAGCATTTAAATATTTCTTCACTTAGGTTTTTTATAGTTGTCATCGGTTTACCCACAACACTACATAGCCTTTTAAAAGAAAACGTAATACAGTAATAGTTCCAAAACCTTAAGATAATGATTTAGGGAGTTTCCTATATAATATACCAATTTACCTAACTATATTTTAAAATTTTGATTTTTCACTTGTGATCTTAAATGAAAAATATTCCTGCAAAAGTGTAAAATGCTTAAATATATATTGAACAGAAGGATATCCTCTCTTTTTGCTAAATTTAATTTTAAATATGGAAATGCATGACATTTATTATTAACAACTTATAAATATAAAGATGACTGTACCATGGCAGTATCAGTAATTTTTAGGAAAAATACTTATTATTTATGTTTATATTCTTGTGATATTTATATATAATATATATTAATACTATAATTTATTATAATTTATTCATTGATGAATTTGTTTCTTTCTGTCTATTTCATTCTGAGCCTTTTTTATTCTTGCTGCCCTGGAGCTGTAGGTGTTTCTCAATGGTTCTTTACTGACCATTTGTTTCTCACTCCCCTGTTCAGCTCATCAACTTTCATGGTTATCACTCATGTAATTTTATTGCTCCATGTATCTAGCTCTGTCCTTTAACCTCTAATCTGGTCTTTTATTTCCACCAATGAGCAGATCTTCTCCACTGTCTTATACTGTTCTATTCCTTAAACTTATTGGATGTAAAACATTCTTGGATTTTTAAATGTTTATATTACTATAATAAGGTGTTAATTTATAAACTCTTTAGGACACCTTCTTTTTTTATTTTATTATTATACTTTAAGTTTTAGGGTACATGTGCACAATGTGCAGGTTAGTTACATATGTATACATGTGCCATGCTGGTGTGCTGCACCCATTAACTCCTCATGTAGCATTAGGTATATCTCCTAATGCTATCTCTTCCCCCTCCCCCCACCACACAACAGTCCCCAGAGTGTGATGTTCCCCTTCCTGTGTCCATGTGTTCTCATTGTTCAATTCCCACCTATGAGTGAGAACATGCGGTGTTTGGTTTTTTGTCCTTGTGATAGTTTACTGAGAATGATGATTTCCAATTTCATCCATGTCCCTACAAAGGACATGAACTCATCATTTTTATGGCTGCATAGTATTCCATGGTGTATATGTGCCACATTTTCTTAATCCAGTCTATCATTGTTGGACATTTGGGTTGGTTCCAAGTCTTTGCTATTGTGAATAGTGCCGCAATAAACATACGTGTGCATGTGTCTTTATAGCAGCATGATTTGTAGTCCTTTGGGTATATACCCAGTAATGGGATGGCTGGGTCAAATGGTATTTCTAGTTCTAGATCCCTGAGGAATCGCCACACTGACTTCCACAATGGTTGAACTAGTTTACAGTCCCACCAACAGTGTAAAATTGTTCCTATTTCTCCACATCCTCTCCAGCACCTGTTCTTTCCTGATTTTTTAATGATTGCCATTCTAACTGGTATGAGATGGTATCTCATTGTGGTTTTGATTTGCATTTCTCTGATGGCCAGTGATGGTGAGCATTTTTTCGTGTGTTTTTTGGCTGCATAAATGTCTTCTTTTGAGAAGTGTCTGTTCATATCCTTCGCCCACTTTTTGATGGGGTTGTTTGTTTTTTTCTTGTAAATTTGTTTGAGTTCATTGTAGATTCTGGATATTAGCCCTTTGTCAGATGAGTAGGTTGTGAAAATTTTCTCCCATTTTGTAGTTTGCCTGTTCACTCTGATGGTAGTTTCTTTTGCTGTGCAGAAGCTCTTTAGTTTAATTAGATCCCATTTGTCAATTCTGGCTTTTGTTGCCATTGCTTTTGGTGTTTTAGACATGAAGTCCTTGCCCATGCCTATGTCCTGAATGGTAATGCCTAGGTTTTCTTCTAGGGTTTTTATGGTTTTAGGTCTAACGTTTAAGTCTTTAATCCATCTTGAATTAATTTTTGTATAAGGTGTAAGGAAGGGATCCAGTTTCAGCTTTCTACATATGGCTAGCCAGTTTTCCCAGCGCCATTTATTAAATAGGGAATCCTTTCCCCATTGCTTGTTTTTCTCAGGTTTGTCAAAGATCAGATTGTTGTAGATATGTGGCGTTATTTCTGAGGGCTCTGTTCTGTTCCATTGATCTATATCTCTGTTTTGGTACCAGTACCATGCTGTTTTGGTTACTGTAGCCTTGTAGTATAGTTTGAAGTCAGGTAGCGTCATGCCTCCAGCTTTTTTCTTTTGGCTTAGGATTGACTTGGCGATGCAGGCTCTTTTTTGGTTCCATATGAACTTTAAAGTAATTTTTTTTCAATTCTGTGAAGAAAGTCATTGGTAGCTTGATGGGGATGGCATTGAATCTGTAAATTACCTTGGGCAGTATGGCCATTTTCACGATATTGATTCTTCCCACCCATGAGCAAGGAATGTTTTTCCATTTGTTTGTGTCCTCTTTCATTTCATTGAGCAGTGGTTTGTAGTTCTCCTTGAAGAGATCCTTCACATCCCTTGTAAGTTGGATTCCTAGGTATTTTATTCTCTTTGAAGCAATTGTGAATGGGAGTTCACTCATGATTTGGCTCTCTGTTTGTCTGTTATTGGTGTATAAGAATGCTTGTGATTTTTGCACATTGATTTTGTATCCTGAGACTTTGCTGAAGTTGCTTATCAGCTTAAGGAGATTTTGGGCTGAGACAATGGGGTTTTCTAGATATACAATCATGTCATCTGCAAACAGGGACAATTTGACTTCCTCTTTTGCTAATTGAAAACCCTTTATTTCCTTCTCCTGCCTAATTGCCGTGGCCAGAACTTCCAACACTATATTGAATAGGAGTGGTCAGAGAGGGCATCCCTGTCTTGAGCCAGTTTTCAAAGGGAATGCTTCCAGTTTTTGCCCATTCAGTATGATATTGGCTGTGGGTTTGTCATAGATAGCTCTTATTATTTTGAAATACGTAGGATACCTTCTTTTGTGATCAGTGTAACAGTTTTCCTTATGATGTAAATGAAAATATGTGCTATGCTGTCTCCTATTTTTCTGAGACCAACATGATTTTATATAAGTATGAATGTGAGAATCAGTCACAAATTGTTTTGAAGCTTAGTAACATTAAAGTTTATATCACCACAGGCAAGTTATATAATTTTCTCTCTGTACAATATGTACAACACAAACCAAAAGAATGAAAATTTTATGATTCTAGAACAGAACACAGTGTCAAGCACACAGAAGGCACTCAGTAAAACAGGTTTCATCATCATTTCTATTCTTAACAGTTGAATTAATCTTCTATATTTTTCTAATTATAACATTGGAATCACCATGATTTCTTTAAGGTCAAAGGTCTAAAATAATATTGAATATTTCTCCTCTAATCTGTTTCTATTTTTTTCATTTTTGTAATTAATGTATCCTTTAGATGCAAATTTCTGAATCAAGTAACTATCACATCAATATCGTTAATCTCTCCTATTTAGTTTACTATAGCTTTTATAGCATTCATTCTCACTTTCCTTTATTATAGATTTTTTTTACATTTTTTTTCTTTTAAACCTAAGTGTAGTGCATACTGCTTCAGAATAAATATGACATTATTATTTTCTTTTTTATGTCACCTAGACCTGGTCTTGTTGCAAATATATTATATGGATGTGCTATAAATTTTAATTAATGGGTTTGGTATTAGTACATTTTTTCACTAATATTTGACATTAACAATAATGTACATTCAATATAACTGTAATTTTTGTTATGTAGCCATCTTTTATTATGTTTTATTTTAAATTAAACTCTCAAAGTATGAGAATACTCTGAAATGACTTTAAAATAGCTCATCACTATGTTAATGAAGTGAAATTCTTTATCTATTTGTTCATTATTTATTGTAGGTGAATAAGCACGCATATATAACTCTTGAAAAGAATAACTAGTAGTTTACTATTGGAAAGAAAATCTGCTCCAGAAAAAAAACAGGCTTTGAGCTGATTTCCATCAGTAAAATTTTCTACATATAGAATCCCTTTATTAAGAAAAAGAATTTTTTTTCTTTTAATGATTTAGCAATTTTGCTACTTTCTTTATACCATGTGATTGATATGGTGATTTGCTAAATATATCATCTCCATGCTTCAGGTATTGTATATAGAAGAAAATAACCAATCTATAACATCCAATTGGAATATACAATTATGTGGATAGCTGATATAACATTGAATGTGATAAACCTTTCTCTTTCTTATCCAGATTTATGAGCTCTTAATCTTCTCTCAGGCCTTTAGTGATTAAAGATTAGAAGCCTAACTAATATCCATGAAATTGTGACATGTTTTTCTCTCTGAGCAAGAGCATTATTGGATATATTATTTTTAATCTCATCATAATTGAATTAAATAATCTGAACACAACAGCTGTCCAGAAATAGGTATATAGTATGTTTTAATGACGAATAACCTCCACTGATATACCAGGTTTCACAAATGATCTTTCTGTTGCCTTTCTTTCATTCTTTTAAACAAATTATCTTTTTATATATAAATCAAATTAGTATGTATAGTATGAAGTTCAAACTCACCAACAAAATTTATTAGTTTTCTCTCCTGAAAGCCTTTTTCTTTTTTTATGAAAGCCACATACCATCTGTTTGTATTTACTACAGGTTGTTGTCATTGTAGTAAAAGAAAAGCAAATTGTGTGTTCTGTTGTACTGTCTCTGTCATGTAAGTGTCGCTGGGAGAGAGGTAGCTGTTTATTAACATGGCGGGACAATACACTAGGAAATCCTGTCCTCTGTCCAGTTGCACTTTTGTTCCCACAAGAACCTCGCACCTGTCTCTTTCTACCTGCCTCTCTCTTTCTACCCGCCTCTCTCTTTCTACCTGCCTCTCTCTTTCTACCTGCCTCTCTCTTCCTCCTTCCTCCTTAAATGTAACCTGGTGGAGAAATGTAGCCTTCAGGACAGTGAAACTGTTGACATACTGTATAGTTTTTGTGCTTTTCCCCACTAATTATCAGAATAAAAGAAATCTAATAAATCACCCCTGTAATTCTAGCACACTGATTCAATTTTAATAGATATTTTGCTAACATATAATGCTATTTATTAAATCTACAAATTATAATTATCTGCTTGTCATTTCCTGTATCAGGGGAGTGTGTTTCCATATTTTAAACATATAGTAAAGTCAGATATAGTTTATGTAAAGTCATCAAGCCATGTAAAACATTGAATACAGCAAAGTTCAGATTTAGAGTTTTTCTTATTTGTCAGAATTGTGGAGAAAATCCACTCTATGTAGGTCCCATTATATTCCTACATATGTGGCTACATTTATTCACTTGTATACACATAAGACTTACTGTTTATAATAAATTTCCAGAGGATTGAAACTTGTGTTTTTATAAAATAGCTTATAGCATTGTTATGCTTGCATTTTTTATTTTATTTTATTTTATTCTTCATAGAGTGAGATAGAGCTATTGTTTAAAACGCGGGTATAAAAAACATATAAACTACAAAATAAAGATATCGTGCAATCCCGCCACTCATAGATAATCTCCACAAAAACTTTGATAAATATTCTTTTAAGCAAATGTACTCTATAAGTACAACCATTTTATGGTATATATTGCATATGTGTGGATTTTGAACAAATTTTGCACCTAATAATACATCATTGAATGTTTTAATAAACTTAGTATTTCAATATCATGCTATTTAAAGCCATTATATCTTTAATGGTCATATCAAAATTTATTCATCTAAATTATTGTGTTTGGCTCTTTTGTTTATTTCTGTTGCTACTACCAACATTGCTATGGTCATTTTGTTCAAATTGTTTTGTATTTCTGATTTTTTCTTAGTTTAATTTCTATAACAGAATTAGCCAAAATATGTAAATTTTTTTCAGGTTCTAAATACATAGTTCCATATTATACCTCAGAATTTACATTCAAGGTCTTTTCTTTCTTTTTTTTTCTTTTTCTTTTTTTTTTTTTTTTTTGATACAGGGCCTTGCCCTGCCATCCAGGCTGGAGTGCAGTGGTACAATCCCACTCACTGCTGCCTCAATCTCCCAGGCTCAAGAAATCCTCCCACTTCAGCCTCTTCAGAAGCTGAGACTATCCCAGGCTCAAGCAGTCCTCCCACCTCAGCCCCTTAAGTAGCTGGGACTACAGGCACATGCCACCACACTCATATAATTTCTTTTTCTTTTTTTTTTTTTTTTCTGTAGAGACAGGGTCTCACTATGTTGCCCAGGCTGGTCTTGAAATCCTGGGCTCAAGCGATCCTTCCACCTTGGCCTCCCAAAATGCTGGGATTACAGGAATGAGCCACTGCACCCAATCTTTAGGTTCATTTCAACTTGTCTGCGTGACAAACCAAATTTGCGCAGTCATTAACAACTCATGTAGCTGAATCTATTATATTATGAAACAACATATATCTGATATGTACTCTTTTTTATATCATGTTCTAGTTTTCAAATTTTTAAATCAAATGATAGACTTCATAAACATTTTTAAAAATCTGTGTTTTAGCTTTTGCCTTTGTCTTTTGATATGGTTTGGCTGTGTCCTCACTCAAATCCCATCTTAAATTGTAATTCCCATGTAATCCCCACATGTTGAGGGAAGGACCTGGTAGGAGGTGATTGGATCATGGGGGCACTTGCCCCTATGCTAGTGTCTTGATATTGAGTTAGTTCCCAGGAGATCTGAAGGTTTTAAAAGGGGCTCTTCCCCCTTTACTCTTTTCTCTCTTTTGATCTGGCCACCTTGTGAAGATGCTTGTTTCTCCCTCCATCATGATTGTTAAGTTTCTTGAGGCATCCCCAGCCACGCAGAACTGTGAGTCGATTAAACTTCATTTATTTGTAAATTACTTTATTTGTCCATTCTCATGCTGCTAATAAAGACATACCCAATACTGGGTAATTTATAAAGGAAAGAAGTTTAATTGACTCATAGTTCAGCATGGCTGGGGAGGCCTCAGGAAACTTATAATCATGGCTGAAGGGGAAGCAAACATGTCCTTCTTCACATGATAGCAGGAGAGAGCAGAATGAGAGCTAAGCAAAAGGAGAAAAAGCCCTTTATACAACCAACAGATCTCACGAGAACTCACTCACTATCACTAGAACAGCATCTTAAGTGTAACCATCCCCATGATTCAATTACCTCCCACCAGATCCCTCCCATGACAAGTGGGGATTATGGGAATTCAATTACTGCAATTCAAGATGAGATTTGGGTGGGGACACAGCCAAACCATATTGATTATCCAGGCTCCGACAGTTCTTTATAGCAGTGTGAGAACAGAATAATACATATTTCATATCACTATTATCACCTTCCAACACCATTGTAGTTTTAATACCTTGAAGTGAAAAGTTGGATAGGATTGAAAACTGCTTAAGAATTGTTTTAAACCTTCATAAATGGAAATACTGTAAAATTATCACTGTATGTAAGGAATTGTGTGATTTCAGTGAATGAATGGGTACATAGACATTAGCTTGTATTTGTGGGCTGTGCTTATTGAGGCTTGATGTTCATATTTCAGTTTTTGTTTTTCTTGTCAGATCTCTTGTTAGCAATGATTATGGATCAATTTTAAACTAGAAATAAGAGAATACATTTGAAAAATCAAATACAAAGCAAATGCACTGAGTTGTTTTGTCAGGCTATAGTTTCAGTGAGTCTCAAGAGAAAGGATAGCAAGCTCAATAATGTCTTTCCTGCCTTGGTGAATTAGATGGGACATTGTATCATCTTAAAAGAATTATGCATTATGAATACTTTAAATAATATTCTCTGAGACAAGTATTCCACAGAATCTCCTTAAGATTTATTTATTTATTTATTTTTTATTTTTTGAGACTGAGTCTTGCCCAGGCTGCAGTGCGGTGGTGCAATCTCGGTTCACTGCAACCTCCGCCTTCCAGGTTCAATAGATTCTCTTGCGTCAGCCTCTTGAGTAGCTAGGTTTACAAGCACCTGCCACCATGCCCAGCCAACTTTTTTGTATTTTTAGTAGAGACAGGGTTTCACCATGTTGGCCAAGCTGGTTTCATACCCCTGATCTCGAGTGATCTGCTTACCTCAGCCTACCAAAGTGCTAGGATTATAGGCATGAGCCACCATGCCCCACCTCCTTATTTTTGAGAAATAAAATACAATGCTATGCAATGTAAAATTTTATACTGAGTCTAAATATGTCAAATATTCTTAAAGGAATTGAATTTGCTTTTTTTTTTTTTTGCTTTTTGACTTTTTTCTCTAAATTACGAAGCAATCACTGGTTCATATTATCTCTTCAACTTAATTTATTAAATGTCTGTGAATAGTAAATCTGATTAGCAAATATATTTTTCCATCTTTAAAACCCAAAATTTGATACTCATATAAAATATGAGAAATAGAGATAAAAGAATATTCCATAAATAATTTACATAAAAACATTTATCAAACAGTGGAGAAGACTTCCCACTCAAGGTTAAAGAAGAGACATTATACTAAATCATGACAATATTGGGGAAATCAATTAAAACTCTATTTCTTCAAACAAAATAATGTACTGAGAATCAATTATAAAAAGATCATAACATATCAAAAGGAATGATAACAGAATATTTATGATATCTACAGGAGAGAAGGTTAACAAAAGCTTCCAAATTTTATTTAAAAAACTTGCTGAGAAAAAATTGTTTAGTTTAAAAAATACAAACTTAGAAGTAAAAAAAAAAAAGCTAAAGAAAATTAATGCAATAATTACTCCAATCTAGATTAAGGGCCAATTATTTTATTACATGACCATAATAAAAACTTAAAAAGTCTTTTGAGCTGCAATCAGGACAACAAAATGATATTATTGGATATTGTATATATCAAAACATTAAAATTAAGAGAATCATGAAAGACAACAGGCAACAGACACAATAATGTAATCATGAGTAATGTAATCACTATAAATTCCAGGCTTATGTGAAATTACAATAATTATATTCATAATGAAGATAAGATACTATCTTTCTAATTTTAAATGTGAAACAAAATCCAGTGCTGGTGACATGGTGCTGAAGTGGGCACACTCCATCATTGCCAGTGGCATGACAATTTCACAACTGATATTGACCAATAACATATATACAGTTATGTGCCAGATAATGAAGTTTCGGTCAATAACAAACCTCACATATTATGGTGGTCTCATTAGATTATAATGTAGTTGGCTGGGCACGGTGGCTCACGCCTATAATCCCTGCGGTTTGGGAGGCCGAGGCGGGTGGATCATGAGGTCAGGAGTTTGAGACCAGTCTTGCCAACACAGTGAAACCCCGTCTCTACTAAAAATACAAAACAAATTAGCGTGGTGGTGTTGTGGTGTGCGCCTGTAATCCCAGCTGAGGCAGGAGAATCACATGAACCCAGGAGGCGGAGGTTGCAGTGAGCCTAGATCGTGCCACTGCACTCCAGCCTGGGCGACAGAATGAGACTCCATCTCAAAAAAAAAAAACAAAAAAAAAATTATAATGTAGTTGAAAAATACCTATCACCTAGTAACATCATAGCCATTGTAACATCGTAGCACAATGCATTACTCACGTTTGTGGTGATGCTGGTATAAACAAACCTCCTGCACTCCCAGTCTTATAAAAGCCCAGCACATAGCACATATAATTGTGTACACAACATAATGCTTGATAATGAAAATAAATGACTATGTTATTGGGTTATGATTTACTGCAGTATAGTTTTTATTGTTATTTTACATACAGTGTTTACATATATGTGTGTATATTTGTGTGCATGTGTGTGTATATATATACATATATACACATATATATACACATATATATACACACACACACATGTATATTAAACATCCTCAGGCAGGTCCTTCAGGAGATATTCCAGGAGAAAGTGTTGTTATCATAGGAGATGACAGTTCTATGTGTGTTATTGCCCCTGAAGACCTTTTAATGGGACAAGATGTGCAGGTGGAAAACATTGATTTTGATGATCATGACCTAGCATAGGCCTGATTTGCATGTTAGTGTCTTAGTTCTTAACAAAAATGTTTAAAAAGTAAAAACAAATGAAATATAGAAAAGTGCTTGTAGAATAAAGAGATAAAGAAAATATTTTATACAGCTATAAAATGTGATTGTGTTTTAAGCTAATTGTTATTTAAAACATTCAAACGTTTTAAAAGAATTAAACAGCTGATAATGCAAAAACTTACAGTAAGCCAAAATTAATTTATTGTTAAAGAAAGAAAATATTTAAATTTAGTGTTACCTAAGTATACAATGTTTATAAAGACTACAGTAGTGTAGAGTAATGTCATAGGTCTTCACATTTACTCATCATTCACTCATTGACTCACTCAGACCAACTTTCAGTCCCACAAGCTTCCTTTTTAGCATCCTATACAGGTGCATCATTTCTTATGTTTTATACTGTATTTTTACTGTACCTTTTAAAATGTTCAGATACATAAATATTTACCGTTGTATTACAGTTGTCCACCTGTACATGCTGTGCAGATTTGTAGCCTAGGAGCAATAGGCTATATCATACAGCCTAGGTGTGAAGTAGGCTATCCCCTCTAGGTTTGTGTGAGCACAATCTGTGATGTTCATACAAGAATGAAATCATTGAAGGGTGTATTTCTCAGAACACATTCCTGTCATTAAGGGATGCATGACTGAAAATCATTTTTCTTGCCCCTTCTCCTTCTGGAAATCTGCCTCCAAGATATAGCACTCAATATGGAAAATATATGTTTAAACCACCTGTATTTATAGTAACAGAACATTAGAGATAATCTAAATTATCAATTTAACATTATTAAATAAATGGTAGGTAGAATGTTATAAGCAGAAGTCACAAAATGAGTTTTCTTGGAACTAAACATGGAAAAGACTGAATAAGTGGGAAAATAAATACAAATGTTAAATACAGTATACTTACAATTATGTTTATAAAATGTATTTGAAAACTATTTTAATATTGTACCCCTTATTTGCATTTTTTAAAATTCCCATAACTAGATATACATTAATATAACTTCTGAGTTTATATTTAATGGCATCTTAAATAATGTTTTTAAATAAATAAAGATATTTAATAGTTTTACACACACTCACCTACAGTTATACACACACAAGCTAACGAAGATGTGTGAATATTAAGCCCAGTAAAATATTTACTGCTTTCAGGACTCTCTGTCTCCCTTCTCATCTTCAATCTTTTTCTACTTTTCTTTTTCATTCACTCTTCCCTCTCTTCATCCTTCTTTGCCTTGTCTTTTTCCATTTTACAAATATCTTTCTTTGTTTCTCTTTCATGACTGCTATATTTTAAAAAAACGTTTACCATTGTTTCAGAATAACAGAAAGACCAGGTACAGACATTGTTGAGTTAATCAAATAAGAGTAAATTATTTAATGGTGCAGAAGAAGGTATGGCAGTGAGGATACCTAGCAGAATGGTCAGCAAATTTCTTCAAGGCCACTGTCACCAATGACCTGATGAAGTGATGCCACTTCACACTGCTCTGGAAGTCCAAACATTCTCCATAAGATAGAACCATAAAATGCGATGCAACACGGAACATCACACATGTTCTCATGTCTCGTTTGTTACTTCCAGACTTTCCAAACTTACACAAACTGGTTCAAGCATATTCCAGGATATAGAGATGAAAGGATGAGTGTCAGTTACCTGGGGCGTCCCAGGCTGACACTAACAGAGACTAAAATAGAGACTATTTTACCTGTCTTCTCCTCTTTTACATGTTTTATTTTATATTTATTCATTCAGCCAATACTGCTTAGTGCCTATCAAGTTCTTGGCGTGTGCTAGGTACTGAGGGTATAAACACCTGGCCGCTGGCCACAGGTCATTTACAGTTCATACAGTAACCTTGATGGCAGTTCGTAATGACCTTGATGGCAGTTCATAAGTCCTAAGTACATTAACTAGAATCTTTTAGCTTCTCCTTTTTTTTTTTTTTTTTTTTTTGGTGAAGGAAAGATCATCCTATTGAGTTTCTTTATCTAGTATAAGAAATAAGCTCCAATATTTTAAGCTGGATATAATACAAGTTTATATGTTTGTTTGTTTAGTTATTGGGCATTGCACCATGGCTTAGATCAATGGTTGAGAGTGTTTATTCTACTCCAGGCATTTAGGGATCCAGGGTGCTCAAAGCTCTACCATTATCAACATAAGGCTTCAACATAAGACTGGATATCACTATCTAGTCTGCTGAAGGGGAAAAACAATGAGAGAGATCCCTTGGAAAATGTAATGGCTGGGCGAGCCATCATAAGTTCATCCCCAGACACAAAGGAGGTGAAAATGGTAGTTTATTTGTGAGCCAACAAAGAAGAGAAAAAGATTTATTTCAGAAAGGGTCAGCTCTATCTGTTATACTTGGTCATAAAAGGCACTCATCAATGTGATGTTTTGGCATGAAAATTATCAACATAGATTTTGTATTTTTCAGTTATCTACAGATTACATTTTTGTAGAAAATAGCTGTTTAGTAAAAACATATATATGTTATTTTCTCAGCAGAATCCTTCAACTCTGAAAATAGTCTTCTATTGTACATCATCTCATAAATTACAACAGATGATGGAAGCAAAGAAAAAAATGTATACAATTCTTCTCGATTGGACAAAGAGTAAGGCCAACGTCTACTCTTAAATAAATTGCAAACATATTTTTAGCTCAAAACCAAATACTAGATTATTGGAGTTTTGATGGTAATTTATTTCTAAGTGTACCCAAAATTTTATATCCAAATGATAAACAATAACTAAAATAACTCCATGTTTCTAAATAGAAACATTTTGGTCATACTGACTGCAATGTACATCTTAACTGAAAACTTAGAAAAGATTATTCAAAGGCTATGTAGATGTTTTTAAATATACCCTTATATGTACCTAACACATATACACACACAGATATACATAACACATAGAGCTGATATATTATTCCTTCTATGTATGAGATATATTATTATTGATGTATATAATGACATATAAATATAAATTATAATTACATATATAAAACATATATATACACATACATATATGCATGTTTGTGTGTTTATGTTTGCAGATGTTTGAATTCACTCTGAAAGTACAAAAATAATTATCAGTGATTCTCTTGTCCATGCTTGGTGAAATAAAACAGATTCTCCAGATGCCCCAGGGCTGATTTCTCCTTAAAATAGCCAGAGAAAGAGATTAGAGGTACTCAATTCTGTGGGACGTGAAACATACAAAAAGGACTTTGCAGCACTTTACTAAACTGAGAAACAGATTTTAATTTTTCCCAGAATATTCCAAACACCTACCAGGGCAGAAATTGTTAGTATGTAAGTAAGTGGTATTAAAAGTAATTATAGATAGCTATATGGAGACATAAAGTTTATAAATAAGTCACATAGATTTACATCCACCTTTACTACTTGGGAATTTACTAAGGTACTCTTAGTTCACAGTTTTCTGCTCTTGAGATTCTTATATGAATTATGCATGACAACTGAAAATGTTAACCAATGGTAACATTTTTCTAATACAGTGATCATGCAGGAGAAAAAGATAAATTAAAAACATATATATTTTACTGCACATCACAAATATTCCGTAATACTTTAAGAAGTAAAATATATACTGTATTATCAATACTAATTGGAAGGCAATAACTATTTATATTACAAGAGACTTGTTAGATATATTGTTAACTATTTGATAAAGAATTTAAAGGCAGGATAATTTGGTAAGAAATGGTTTCTTAGTATTCATAACTGAAACAATCAGTATTGAATGTAAATTATCACTAAATATTTTAGGACCTTTTTTGTTGGCAATCCTGTACAGAAAATTATAAGGAGCATCACTCTGTAATGAAATAATTTACCAGTAATCAATATATTTAACACTAACTGCTGATGATTAGGAATTATGTTGACCTACTCTTTTAGCCTAAGAAAGGTAATCAAAGTGTTATCTTTCGATTTTCCTCCCACAAATAAATTATTTACAGAGTGGACAGATCAAAAAGATTAAAATTGAACATATATACTTTTCACTGCATAAATGAATTACTTAGAAAGTATGGAAGGAGTAAACCAAGGTTAATTTCAATTTAGTATCTAAATTAGACATAGAATTGGCTTTCAACTGCAGAAACATTCTCCATTTGCAGTGATACCTTTTTATTTGTTTCCTTCATTTGAATAAAACTTAGCTTATTTAAAGTACATGTTTCTTGCAATTATGCCAGAGTAATGTAAATAAAGATACTACAAAATCAGTTTTCACTAATTACTATGAAAATATCATGTTGTTCTAAGGTAGCCCCTTATTCCATATGTTCATAATTTGATACTTTGGAGGAAACTAAACTGTGTATTTATACTTGGATATCTGAAACTTTACATGTAAATTTAGTTCCTTATGATAAAATACCTTGTAATGTATGTATTTTCAATTGGTATATTTTCTTGGTGAGAGTAACATCCTGGTCAGCAAGTTAATTTACTGGATGATGGGATCCACAAATCTGTTTGCACACCTGTTATGCCTGGCAGTTACTCTTTGGGAATGTGTAGTTATTTGTAGCTTATTATTATTTCTGTTCATTCTTAACTTTTCTCACATTGTGCTCTATTTTTTTAACTTTGCTATCTATCTACATATTCCATTAAATTCTTTAGCAACTAGGAATGTCCAGTATGTGCTATAAATTTTAAGTGTTACCTCTTCCTTTGTTTTTAAGTTTGCCTGGGCACTCTATTATAGTTAAAACTAGGAGCAGCACTTATCTTTTAACTGTCCTCTTAATGTGTATTCTTTAAGTGGTATAAAATCTATACAAGTACATGCTACAATAAATTCATACAGAGAAGGGAATAAAATTTAAATTCATCATCTCACAGCTTTATCAGAATTCCATTGTTAAAATACCCAGTGTTTTTGCATTTAGTTCTTTTTTTGCTTTTATTGTTGTACTTCTGCAATTGATTCTCATTCCTTTTACCTTTACTATCATATTTGATGCTATTGTGAAATGATGAGCACATTAGCTCACTGTATTAGTCTTTCTTACACTGCTAATAAAGATGTGCACGAGACTGGGTAATTTATGAAGGAAAGAGATTTAATTAACTCACAGTTCAGCATAGCTGGGGAGGCTTCAGGAAACTTACAATCATGGTGGAAGGGGAAGCAAACATGTCCTTCTTTATATGGCAGCAGGAAGGAGAAGTGCCAAGCTAAGGAGGAAAAGCCCTTTATGAAACCATCAGCTCTCCTGAGAATGCACTCACTATCATGAGAGCAGCATGG